>NC_047529.1:64685591-65935591 GCF_012275295.1 Melopsittacus undulatus
GGTAGATTTCATGATGACTGACAGTACAGCTGTGAACAGAGCCTTTTTTCTTTCTGCCTTCTCTAATAGGAATGAAGACATTCCAAGCAGTTAGCACTTCTGTCTTTCCATGTCATTAGTGAAATTGTCTTCATTTCTAATGTGTATATTTTTTAAATTGGAAAGGAATGACCTGATCTGAGTATATACATGTATATGCACATGTTTGTTTCTTCTTTGGAAACCCAGTAGTACCTGTGGTAGCTGACTGAATGAAATCCATTAATATTTGGAACCCTAGTTCTAATGTGCGCTCTTACAACTCTAATTGTTTAAAGTGATGATCAGCAATTCAGAAATACTAACACTCCAGTATCTGTATAACTTAACACAAAGAACTCGTCCCACAAAACAGCAATTGCTTCACTTGAGGGCTAAAATTATGTGGACTTTTAAAAAAGATCTTTTGATTTTCAGTTATATTGCAACTCTAAGGTGTAAAGTGACATTTTTGAGATTTTTCATGCACTTTATTGTTCTATTTGTAAATCTAAGATATCTCTTAAATGTAAGCATGTAAATAATTTGGTTACCTGCCTAAAGTTTGGCAGGCTAATGAAGTGTGCCTTGAGGTAAGGCTATTGTAGCAGTATTTCAAACCCTTGCACCTATTGAAGATTCAAATGAAAACATGAAGCAAGTACAAGCTGTAACCAGAATTCATGCATCAATAGCATGGTTTCTTAAAAGCACATGCCACAAAGTGATGAAAGTAGACTGCTTCCATTACTGCTATATTGCTGCTATTGTAGAGTCAACTACAAAATACAGTCAGCAAAACTGTCACCCAGCAAACCAATTAATCAGAAAGTGAAGATCTGTTCTGTTCAGGAGGAAAAAAAAAAGTCACCTGTGCATGAGGCTGCAGTAGCATTCGGCACCATATCACCTGTTAAGGCTAACACATCCTAGATACAGTTGGTCCACTAATTACAGGAAAAAGCCCTGCTGTGCTTGGAGAAACTAGAGAACGCCTGTACCTCAGGAGCACGTCATGATCTTTGCAACAGAAATGGTCCGTTTTTGCTTTTTGAAAAACTGGATACCTCTCAAGTCTTATACACCTTTGTACAGATCTTAGCAGTCCTTACGCAGTGTCTTCTGAATATAACATTTCCTGGCAAAATCACATTCCAAGACATGGAATTAGAGAAGTCAAATTCTAGTACTCCAGAGGCTTCAGGTCTGATCAGCAGGCAACATCATAGCACAGACTTAGTGGTATTAAAAGATATCGTGCATATAAGGCATCTCTGTAAAGACTTGTCCCTGATGTCTTGAAAGTTTTGAAACAGGAGACTATACATGACAGAGGCAGCTGGTGCAGACAGCACAGCATTACAGTTTCAAAGATGAGTTCACCTTCCCATGAACCTTCACTTGCAGAGACCACCAAGACACAGGGGAGTGCTACAACTCCTATTGGCAGGACTGATAATGCATCTCCACTGTATTTTTACATCAGATAGACTCAGTTCGATTAGCAGATTATCATAATACTTTCCAGGTTGTTTTATAAAGAAGTGGACAGATTGGTCAAGGTAACATTTTATGGATGAAAAACACAGGTGGGATTTTGTATATCTAGCTTGAAATTTGTCCCTTCTTCTGCAATCATTGTGATTTGTTTATGCATCACCTTTGGCTTGAATTACTATGATGTTCTGAGTCTGAAAAAACTGAAAAGGCTCCAGCGGCATCATAATGGAGACTGGTGAAATTTAACATTTTCAGTGGCTCTACAAAAATACACTGAACAAGCCAATCCTTGCCACCAATCTTCAAAGCTGCATCAACTCAACTTTTCCATAATAAGCACAGTATATGTGTTCATAGCTCAGCAGGCAATGTGTATTCCTGAGATCTGGGTGACAAAGTCACAAAGATATATCTGATGATCTGACAGTCTGTTATTTTCTTTGTAGGGACTCAACTGCTCATTTTCTGGAAGTTGGCTCAGTTTGGAGGCTGGCCACTTGCAGCTAGAAAGAGTGGCCACTGGCATCTGAAAATGGTCTGCAAGCCTGCAGATTCTCTCATTTTTGTGAGAGCCACAGAATATTGGTCCAGAGATGATGGGTTAATTGGGGCTGTTGCTAGCTGGGGAGCTCTACTCAGTGCCAACAAGGAAGATGCAACAAAACTGACAACTGTATGTAAGGGCTGGCAATGTATGTGGGACTCTTCATAGTAGGCCATCCCGTTGTATTTATGTTTCCAGTTAAAGTTCTGCTTAAGAGCTGGTTATGCAGTGTGTGATATTAAAGTTGAAGTTGCTAGGGATGCTTTGTTAAAGGCAAACCCCCGGTTTCTATCTGGAATTTCAAGAGGCCCTCAAGAGGGGATGGAGTGAGGATGCACCTCAACATTTCCAACTTTTGTTTATGTTAATTTGGAGGCATGGCTGCATACTCATTGTCCTTGGCTTGAGGGATGTGACTGGCTCTCCTGAAGACAGAAAATCGGAGGAAGGAGGTGTGTTTGCCGCAGAAGGGCCATACCAGATATAAGAGATGACAGCTATGTGTTAACAGCAGCATTATGAACTGGCTGGAATGTCAGGAACTTTTTTAACACCCCTGGACCGTGAGATGAAGAGGCCAAATTTTCAGCAGAAGGGGGTCCTCCTTTTTGTCCTATCTCACTAGAAGGGTGTGGCAGACCTACACTGATATGACCTGAGAAGAAGCAAGGGCTTTATGATATGGTAAAAGGAACTCTTGAAGACATGTGATATCTATCCAGAAACCAACTGCTTGAAATGCCTGCCATTTCGGCAGCAGGATAAAAAAGTCTGATGAAGGCCTGCCTGGATGTATTATGCCACATGTGCGCAAGACTTGAAACCTCCAATCAACACTGCAAAGATTATGCTCCTATTTCTTGTCCATCCTAACTACAGGTCTTCAAATATAGATGAAAGAACAGAGCAACATTTCTAAAGATAGATATCTACTCGACTATATAATCTGTTGCGTGCAGGTAGTTATGGTAAGCTGCGTCTCAGGACAAAGGCATCTTGGAGCAGCATTACTGAGAGGAAATTAAGGGAGAATTCAAGTATCTACAAGAGACAAGACATTGTTACAGATGTCACATGTCTTTGAAGAGGTTTGATCACAGCTTCAAAATTCATTCCTTCAAGGAGTCTAACACAGTTTCTACAGAGTTAAGGCATCTTCAATTTTGAGGCCCAAGTGTTTAAAGAACAGCCAACAAAGTCATGCTCTCACAAAACTATTTTCAAGGTACATGCTGATAGAAAATACTTTTAGTTCATATGCAATTATGATTGTTTAGGAAAAAAAAGTAAGAATCCTGTGGTAGAAGTGAAGATGGGAGAAGAATGGCCTAAAGGCTGTACCTCTAGTAATAATTTTATTAGGGCAAGAGTATGGATCCACAGTGGAAAACTGTTCCCTCCTACCGCCTTGGCCTGTATCAACTAGGGAATGAACAGGGACAGTTTGAGGTATCTACAGAGAAAAAAGACTCTAGTTTCAGTGCCTTGAGTACCTCAGGATACTAACACCATGTACTCCATTCATATTCATGTATGGATGGCTCACATCAGCCACTCTGGTTTCTAACAGATCAGAGGAGAGACACCTGTTAGCACCTGAAGCCTGCCTGGCAGGGAAAGGCTTAAGTGAAAAATGTACCTTTCCCCTTGAGCTAGTTGCCTTCAATGAAACAAGAGAAAAACATAGTAGCAAAGTGGTGTTGGCATGATATGGACAA
Organism: Melopsittacus undulatus; assembly: GCF_012275295.1. Taxonomy (NCBI): domain Eukaryota; kingdom Metazoa; phylum Chordata; class Aves; order Psittaciformes; family Psittaculidae; genus Melopsittacus; species Melopsittacus undulatus. The sequence continues at coordinate 64,689,372 of NC_047529.1, forward strand.
TGTTACACCTTGCAAAAAGGCAGTACCCTCAAGGCTCTGTGATAGAGGCTGTCTATGAAGGGGCCAGAAGGCTGCATTTCACACACCTCAGGAAGGCATATTGTACAGAACTGGAGAGCTGGAGAAACAGCTGATCATCTCCCAGATTTTTAGACAAGCTGTTGTAAATGCAGTTCAGAAAATTCTTTAAGTAGTCCATCTGTGGAGGGACACAGCACAAAACACAACTTTGCAGAAATGCGAATAGCCAAACATGCACCAGCAACCTGACTCTGGCCCAGATGTCCACAAGTGTCGGCAGCACGCATGTGTTGGTTCCCATCCTAATGGAGTCAAACACACCACTCAAGTGATCACTGCAGATCTCAAGCTCCAGGGGTAGATTAAATACTTTCATACTAGTGATTATCTCATCCAAAGATGCACAAGCAGCACTATGGCTCTGGGGACTGCAGAACAGTTAAGAACAGGTTAAATTCACGAGGAAGGTGGGAACCCACAAAGAGATTTTGTTAAATCTCACTAAGTCTTTACCTTTCTGGAAAACTATCAACTTCTATAAAGTCAGTGTACTCAAATTACTCCCTGTGATTCTCAGTTGAGACTAGTGGGGGAAAATGAACCAGGCCTTTAAAATAACTGAGCATTGTGTAGGCAGAACCAGACAATGGGACAGATGGTTCCCCCATCTTCTATTTACAAAACAGTCCTATAGTGGTCAAATGAGTTGTTGAATGTGGGCTGGTCTTGTGGCTGCCAACTTTCATTAAAGAGAGGTGGGAGGAACAAATCATCACAGAAGTCCTGAACTTGCAGAGAACTCCTAACAGAAAATTTCTACTGTTTGCAAGAAAGGCAGCCTAATAAAGCAAGGAAATTTTCAGGAATGCTATCCAGGGAATGGAGGTAAAGTTCTGTTTTTCCAGACCAGAGAACAGATTATTGGTCCTTTGTAAGGGTTATCTGCAGCAAGCAGGCAACTTGAACCTTTTGGTGAGGTAAGAAAGATTAAGGTCTTCCATACACAGAACACAAAAGCCTGGGTCATACTTTCTGAATCAGGCAAAACACTGATGAAGCACAGACTGTGTTTACACAGCCCTGGGACAGGCAGGAAGAGCAGAGGCCCAGCAGCAAATCAAGCTGCAGAGCTGAGTCACTCTTTTCTGAAATTCTGGGAAGCAATTCCAGTTAGGTCTGGTTGGGGTCATGGGATGCAGCGGGCACATGGAACTACAGGTCCTCAAAGAATCATAGTGGATATCAAGGCACATGATACCTAAGGCAGAGCAGGAAAGGGAATTTTGTCACAAGGAGAATGCTAATGGTCTGGTACGTTGTCCCGGAACAAATAACACTTTAGTAGAGAACTATGAAAAACTGACACGGTGATAGGCAGTTTTGGAAACAGAATTGTAATTCTATGGTTGATAAATAACTTGTGTCCCAAACCAGTACTGGATGGGTAAAGGGTAAAGACTTGTTAATGCACAAAATCTTACCAAAGCTTGGTTAGATATCAGCAGTTTTCTCTGAAAGAGGAATCCAGATGCAAGACAGCTTTTAGCACTTCTCCAGAGCCTACCAAATCCCAAGTGTGCTTTTGGTCCTATGTGGACTGTAATCCCAGAGCCAGGAAGTAAACTGCAATGCAGACTCCTTTCTATACAAAGTAAGGAACTAGTTGAACGTGGAACTTACAGATTTAGTCTTTGTAGACTGGAAGGAAAAATGTGCATTAGGACTCTCATGAGAAAGCAGAAACAGGTAATTCAAGTGTACAATTATGACAAGGAAAGAAAAGCAATTTAATAGTTCTCTAAATTTTCATCACTTAGAACTTCTGCACAAAGAGCAAGTTGACAAAATCAGTGTTAGGTACATATTCATAAGACACTTACTGCACAGGGAGGAAGGCAAAGAAAATAATTCAAACTACATCAAAACTCCTGGGCTAGAAATTAATGCTTTTAGTCCAGCAGTTCTAAGGGGAAAGTTTCATGGAAAGACTCCCTGAAATTAAATTAGGGTTAATAAGATTTCTTGCTAGAGACTCTAGTTTCACTTGTGACAAGGGTCCTACAGAATTTTAAGGTGGAAATTTGATGCACCTGCTGTCAGATCTGGAGGGAAGGGAGAAGAGAGGGAAGCAAAAGGCCTTTTAAATGTAAGGAATATTTAAGTGAAATGTAGATGACTTGAAGACCCAGTAAGCTTGTAAACTGCAGTACTGGTTTTCAAGGAGAGAAATGTCTTTGAATATGGCTAGCATGGCTGAGCTGGAAACCACATCACATGGAAAATGAAGTACAGGAGGGAGATGAAGTGAAGGAGACAACAGCAATATCAGGTCAAGAGCAGCTGACACAGGGAGGTAACTACTGACAAAAGTGGACAAAGTTACATTGAAATGCATGGCAGAATTTCACTCCAGAAAACTGTCAGTCCCCTAACAAAATTTAAATAATCCAGTTCTTACACAGAACAAAAAGGTTATGAGGAGCCAAAATGTTCTCTTTGGCTTCCCTCTAGACCTATTTGTCAACAGTTTGAATGGAAAATCAAACTTGTTTTTTAACAAGTTACCTGCATGTAAGAGTACATGTTCAACATCACGTTCCAATTCTGCAGCTACAAAAGACCCAGTTACACACATGTACACATAGCTACAGAACTGGGAAGGATTTTTCCTCTACTGTTCCCATGTACAAATAATGCTGCTTCCCAGACAAAATGAAAAGCAGCACTCGCTAAGTGAGAAACATTCAAGGTACACATGCCAGCTGAGACACTGGGGTATGTCCCTAATTAGTTTGTGATTTTGAATGTACTAGTAATATAGTCATTTGCCCAAATAAAGTCATTTGCAGGTGTAATCTGGGGACAACCCGCACATTGTCCCCAGAAGAGTTTGTAAAGATACCTGGTATTCAGAGCCAGCTGGGACATGCCTACATTAAACAAACAAACAAACAGAAAGCTTGCTCTCTGAAACCATCTTGAAACCACCTTTATAAGCCAGAAATACTTCCTCAGCATGGGAGTGAATTTCCAGAAAGGGAGCAGAAATTTAAACTGGCACCTGACCAGAACATGTAAAAGAACAGAAGAAAGGAAAGTATCTGTTTAGGAGAAACCAAATGATGCTAGCCCATCACAGTATGAGCTCTGGAAAGATGTCATATTTGTCATAACTGGGAAGAACACTAAAAATACACATCCAGATCATCCTCTGCTAGCAAAACAGTGTGAAGTGCCTCTGGATGAGGCTTTTAAGGTTCCCTATTAGAAGCTCATCATACTGCTCTACAGATACAGAAAAAGAGGCAGGACTGCCCTTCTGCATAGAAGCATATCAGGCTTCATATGCCTCCACGCATATTTGTTGCTTCAGCTGTGCTCATACAACCTGAGCACATATGTTCATATATTTAGAAGACCTCTGTATAAATGTACTCGAGTGAAAAAAACACTCCAGCTGAAGAAGCACATACCTGCACTTGTAGATCCAATTCCTGCAGTAAGCACAGAGCGTGGTGTGATCTTTACTGCATACTTGAGAAACTGGGATTTCCCTGTACCTGGGTCTCCAACCAACAGAAGATGCGATTCACCTTGGGGGAAAATGTTGATGTAGGAGTAGACAGTTCATATACAGAGAAAGATATACACAAAATGCTCAGAATCAAGTAATACTTTTCATTGTTCACCTAACATTTAGCACTATATATGCATTATAATACGTAATCCTGTTTAAGACTGCACTATTTATTTGGTGTGATAAATATACTGTTTAATAAAAGGATGTAGTCATATTGCTGCATCCAAACCAAATATTTACAATGGAATATCTTAAAAGTAGCAGCAGGAATTTGATGTACATCTGTAATGTCAGTTCTTACACATTAGAGTACACATTTCTCAGGCTCAGCTTACTCTTGAACATGAAACAAAAGGATACCAGGTTTTAGTTATCGTCCCACTATTCAATTACTTGAACTATTGCAAAAAGGACTAATAAAACCAGCAGGTTATTTTCTTAACTAATTCTGTTACACTGCCAACAGTTACACAACTCAGTAATTTCAAAATGAAATTACAGAAGTCAGTAATTTGGCTACAACAATCTCACTGAAGTGCTCTAAAATGATTTCATCGTCTTCTGTAAAATATTAATACAACTTCAGATATAAAGTCTATAACTTTACTTAGCTGCTGGAGCATTCAGAAAATCCTGTATCTGTATATACTGATATACCGGTTTAGAATCATCATGGCCTACATAGATTACAGCCTGCATACCACCTGGCACATGGCATATTTGCCATCTAATAACAACAGAAGGAGAATCAGCAGGCAGATAACTTAGAATAACAGAGCTAAGTGAGATGTGCTGACAATCACAGATGGAAAAGTCTGGCATTAGGAAGTAAAATGAATACTTTAATTTTTCCTTTCAATATAGTATAGTGATCCACATGAAGGAAACATTAATATTCTATCCTTTGGTTCCAAATATTGCTGAGAATATTCTACTAGAAATCATTTCAAAACGTTACTTATACAATAAAAAGTGAGTTTCTGTTTTATCTAAAACAACTGCCTTTAATATTCTATGTATTGGAACCCTGAATGCCTGCTTTTAGTTGGGAAAAATTAAAAGAGGAAGTCTAGACACCCACTTGATTTCTCTAAGATTCTGGAAGAATACTCAGCATTAATAAAAAGTTGCTCTCACTCAAGTAACCAGGATGATCATGCTCCAAACCCCACTGGTATGATTTTGGAGGGAGGAGGCATGTGGGAGAAGGCAGTGATGGAAACAACTGTTAGAAAGGATATGATACTATTGGAAACAATACTAACCTCTGATTCGAGTTCCAGTAGCATCGGTCCTCTGCACACCACCAGCAAGCACCATGGCTACAGCCAACTTCACCAGGTACAATCCAAAAACTTGAGGACACAAGCTAGCCAAAATTTCATTTCTCCCTAAAACAGAACAAAAAATGGCACTCAGCACTGCCCCATGAGTAAAATTCAGTTTCTCCTATGTACCCTATCAAATAACTGCCTGATGTCCACAGTTCTGTGTACACTCAGAAATAATTTGGGTCTGCTTCTTGCTTCCTGAGCAAGGGCAACAGGGCAGGAAGGAGATTTTGGGCTTTGCTTGTTTGTTTTTTTTTGAAACTGGACCCAAAGCAGTTGTTTGATCCAAACTTCCTTCATTATATCAGAGTTCAGTCTTCCACAGTCACAAGCAGCAAAGCCAATCCTATCACAATTTAAGGAATCTACAGTCTAAATATCATGAGGAATGGCACTAACAAAATGCCATCCTGCAAATTCTTTTGTTTCACAGATCAAACGTAGGGTCTATAAAGAATAAAACATAAAAGCTTCCAGACTTCAAAATTATCTCCTTGAATACCAGTGTTTGGTGCATTCAAGAAAACTAAGAAATATTCTAACACTTGAAGAGCTTTGCTCTAAACCTGTACACCCACAGCACAGCTCATTTTCTCATCATTGTCTTGATTTTCCTTCTTTGTCTCTTCTGTGTCAAAAGTCCCTTTTTCCCGCCCTTCTGTGTCTCTTCCCAGCAACACAGTATTTCAGTCTTCTACCATAATGATGTTGACTTGGAAGGCCTGTGACAGAATTAGTTCTGTCCTTTGAGATTTTGACACCAACAGCACAGTAAGGAATCACAGATTTAACACTATACATAACTCCCATTGCTAGGGAATAAACAGTGACCACTTTTGAGTTAACTTCATGTTTTAAATTTGATGCAAGTACATGGTACCGGCAAAATGTGTAGGCACCTAAAAGATGACTTGAGGCATATGTATTTATTGCGGAGATCTTCTGAAGGAATTAACATCTTTGTCCAAAAATGAGATTTAAAAAGCTTCAGTCAGCCACAGTGTAACTTGAGATTTAACTCCCCAGTTGCCTCTCTTTTACTTCAGATTCATTTGCCTTGTGATTGCTGAGCAGCTTACCTGCTTCTTTCTAGCTAGTATGCAGGAAAAATAGTCACTTGCATAAGTTCTCTCAGAAGGCTGCCATAGATGTCTTTTTAGGGACATTGAATACACAGCATCATGAACTGATTGACACAGAATGGAGTAGTAGCTGCCATTATTTCTTGAAAAACAGTAAATGTACACACATCCTGTTGTGAAATGGCCACTGCCTTGACTCCTTAGTCAAATCTGATCTCACCTTCAGTTTCAACATAAATTCAGACAGCCTGAAACAGACATCTTGGGCAGCCATGGTCTTTCCAATTTCCACCTCAATTTTCTGGTAGCCACCTCATATTAATTTATTTATTCTGAATGGGTAATATTGACTAAAACCACATTGCTCCCTGCAGGCTTCCAAAAATTGTTCTGAGAATTGAAGATTAAATAGGAGCTTCAAAGAGGATCCTGAACTACTTTCTGAACAGTTCTATTCATGTTGATAAGAAATGTTCTCGTTCCAAACAGCAGGAAGAAGAAATGTTCTTGTTCCAAACAGCAGGAAGCTAGCAATTAAATTGCTTTCCAGGAAATTAAACTGCATTTCCAGGAAAGAATCTTTGTCATTGACAAGATCTCCAATTTCTTATGTGCATGTGCTAATTTTTAAGCTGACATGGGGAGCATTCACACCTACTTTTCCTCCTGTTTGTATTTTAAGGAAGACTGAGCCCTTTTCAGGGTTTTAAAAGACAGTGTTAGCCTGAGACAGGTTAGTGGCAGAAATCCAAGAATCCATTGAACTTCCACGCTGCTCAGGAGGAAGCACTCAGTTTATGGAGAGGGTCAGAGTTCCAGGCACAACTCATACTAATTCCTAGGTGTTTAACTGCAGACCATGGTAAGTGTAGGAGCCAGCACTCTAAACACTCTGGATGTTCTGGAAGCCACTATGAATTGGAAGACTCTCTCCGTATTTGATACGAGGCTCTGCAGCACCTAAGTCAAAGGCCTACACATCCAAGAGTTAGGTTAAAGATGAGATGTACTAAGCTCTATGGTGAAGATTCACCGCTTAATTTGGGATGCAGAGACAGTGAGTCAGATCTCTCACCCCAGAGTCAACAGCTATGCTGACTAAAAGCAGATCCAGTCCACACTATTTCTTCTAAAAGGCATGCTGCTTCTTTCTTGAGTAAAAAACACTTTTCTTTTTTCCTGATCAATATATTATTTCTCATTTCTTGTTAACAAATGTTTCACAAAACACCTGACTAGAAGTCTCAAAAGATGGAGGATCAATGGAGCGTGTTTGGTATCTTTTTTCAGTAATATTAAGGTAAGAATTTCATATTCCCATACTGGGAAAAATATATTACTAGATGAATGAGTGGTGGGACACAATAATGGGGGAAAAAATTACTTTAGTTTCTGTATTTTCATTCCTGATTCAATCTCTGCCTGATCATGTGTCCTACTTAAAGGCTTTCAACTACTAACCTGCTAAGGGATCTTTCCTATGCCTTTCCCAGAAGTTTTCAAATTCCTTGCGGACTTCTTCATCTATTACAACGCCTGCCAGCTGCTCGTTGTTTACTTTAACATAGTTGGCTTTCAAAACAAGCTCCAAGTCACAGCGTGCACCCTCGTGGAAAGGTTTCCACCTCTGCATTACCACTCCATACACTGTGATGTCATCTCCTGGAAGTAACAACAGAAATTAGTAAAATAACACCTGACTTGAGGTATATGGATGTATGAGATGTAATGCACAAGAATGCAATTGAGATCCTCTTGTTACAGTTAATAAGGTTAAAAAGATCAAGAAAAAGCAAACCTGCAGTTACCGCAAGTCTAAAGCATTAAGTACCTTGCTTGTGTCTATGGTAGGAAGCTGCTTTGAGTTCTTACTTCTGTTTAAGGGAGGTGAATACTTGAAGGTATAGCCCTACTTGCTTCCTCTTTTAGAAAAGAGGAATTCATGGTAAGCTGTAGAAGCTCTTCTTTCAATTAGATTTATTATAAAAACTTTTAATCAAAACTTATTTGACTTCTGGTAACTTCAGTAATGAATTCCAGAATCATTCATTAACATTCTGGCCACCATGGCTCTTCTGAGAAAGCACAACCAGAAATTCATTTCTTGTGAGGATATGCCTATCTGAGAGGTTTTTGTCACTTCTTCATACATCCTCCTGACAATTAGCTTCCTTTTTGAATGCCAAGTAGCTTTCTCCACCTGCAGCACTTCTTAGATAGGAGGTCAGGTCACCTAGCTCTCCAACCCAGAGACACACCATATGCTGTGTGACAATGTGAACCAATCTCCTCAAGAGGTTTGGTGTTCCCACAATAACAAGATTTAATATACTTTCTGTATGTCACAACAAATTACTTACTGAAACCAGTCAGTCAAACAGTCAAGATGTAACATGGGGATGTATGACACTTTCTATAGTACTATTCAACTACCATGCTAACATCAAAGCTAAAAAAGCAATGTGAGAAATGAACATAGCTCACACAAGAAGCCCTCAGCACTGACAGCCTGCTTGGCAAAGATACACCTCAAACATAAAAATAAAAATGTGTATGGTACAAACATATGAGATACATGCTGTATTCTCACCAGACTTGCAACTGTCCACTAGGTCATCTTCTAGAACAACCACCATGCAACGAGGGATGCTTCCCACAGACAGTCTTTGAACCTAGGAAACCGAAGGAAAAGCACTTTTTAAGAACAGCACCTTTCAAAAGCCATTTATAGCTGCTCTGGCTTCAGGACCTACATTCCTTTCCTGGAACTGAGGTCAGGCCTTGTTTTTTCTCACAAAACTTACACAGTATGCACAGTACACACGCCACTGCTGCCATGAACTTACTGGTGGAAGCTTAACACTTATGTTAATGAGAACAGGACTGGGTATTAAATTAGCTGAAGGTGCTTAAACCTGGGAGGTGCTGTGTGATTTCAGTATCTTGCTGAGGAAAGCTCACTAAACAAACTCATTTGAAAGAGGTGGGGGTTTGAGTTTTGCTTTTTCTTTTTTTTAATAATTTGAGATAGTTTTAGGGACCTGTTCAACATGCAAAGTTTACTTTGGGTGCTGAAGCACATCCTTGGGTTAGATAACCCTTCACTGAAGTATATGCTGAAAGATTATTCTATGTATTTTTCTGGTGCTTAACCATAATTTGATAGGCTGAGATGTAAGTTTACACCTGGGTGTCAAGGATTAAATCAATAACAGAAAAGGAAAATCACACACAACCAGAAAAACGTATATTGACAAATGTGCCAGTAAGACCTGTAATTCTCTTTCTTTTCTCCAGGGCAAAATCTATACAGTCTTGTCACTGTCTATTTCCAGCTAGCAATCCTTCCATTTACACTTAAAGGCTGCAATAGTTTTTGGAATATCCACTGCACAATTACAACAATAAGAAGTACCTTTTCATGCTGCAGCACATGGTCATACATGCTAGAATTCTAGATTTATTTACTTCCTAATGCCTAGGAAGGTATATTTCCCCCTTGTATATTATCTAAATGGCCACAAATAGTTCACATCGCTGTCAGTACCGGTGGCATATACACAGGTACTTGCAGAGCTCAATAGGAGACACAAGTGAAAATCATTCCTGGTTTAACTTTACTGTGCTTAATAAGCCCACACTGCTGAAAATCCTTCCCATCATAGAGATCTGTGTGTCACACAGAAAACCAAAAAAGAAATGGTCTAGAAACAGTATGTTAGAAAAAATCATTATATGAACATTATATGTAACATGGGGTTTGTTTACTAGAAAGAGTTTTATTCCCTTATTTTTTTGCTATTCTAAACTTTTAAGAGCTTAATTTCGAATTTCATACATTTCTGTTCTCATACATATATTGCATGTAGATTGGCACCACTATCCTCTTAATCTATAAAACTAAAACCCTGAAACAACGGAAAATATCTTAGAAAAGGTTTATGAAAGAGCTACTGAGCACATTAAAACCAGAAACATTGCCTGAAATATACCCTGTTTATTCTCAATATTCATACAGTGTAGATTTTCATGTGCCTGTTTTATCTTACTTATGCACTACTGTAAAAAGAGGCACAATTGTTTCTTACTCCTCCAGCTTAGTTGTACTTTCACCCAGGGCTACCTTCAGAAAAATGAATGTAAATTCTGTAAGGTTCACATATTCAATAATTGTTGAACTCAGTATTGGCTGAAGGGAACAGACATTTGCAGATACCATGTATTGACCATACTGCACCACAGCTGGCCTTGGCTACCACTGGGCTAGTTTTAGTCCTTAAAAGCAGCATTGAACATCAGCATCATATACTATATGCACTTAGAGAAACAATGCACACTTTCTGTTGTAAGGATTTGACATGGAAATTTCATCTAAGCACTGACCCTGGGTGTTTCATGCAGTATTGAATGGAGTTACCTAACAATGCAAGTCTAGTTAACATGTGCCTACATTTTTAACTCTCTGACTGGAGATCTCTGACCAGCAGGCTGCCTGCCTTCTCTCAGGCGTTTGCTTTAAACAGCAACAGAACCTGTAAAAATTTTCTACTTGTCTTAGCATGTAAAACTTACCAGTGGAAATGGGATAAACTTAATTCTGACATAAGCACCAACAGTATCACTAAAATAACAAGTTACCTTATTTCAGCAGGAAACTAAGCCCTCAAATGCCTTCCTGAATTAGTTCTCTTTGTACTTGGCACACCTATACCTTAATACCTTCTTCTTCCTCCCCCCACATTTTTTTTACCTGTTCCTGAATTTTGATTTCTTGATAGTCTCTGCAGCAAGTAGGAGAAGAGGTTGTTCCAGAGAGACAGGTGAACTTGGTTGAGTTGCAGCCTTCTTCATTCAGACAGGCTGATGGACGACAGAATGCGTAGTACTGCTCAAAGTCAGCCTTGACAGCAAACACATGCTTGCACTTACTGCAGATATAACTCCGTTCAAACTCCAAAACTTTCACCAAACTGGTACGTATAACAGTCCCAGTAACAGACAAAAAGTGACCCACATCCCTAGCTTTAGGAATGTGCTCTCGAGTCAGCTCTGGGCAAACAGGCAAACCTGTTAAATAAAAATAAGTGCACCATAAGGTTACGCTTATAAAACATGGAGTTATAATGCAGTTAAACAGAAAGACTAGAAAAAATGCCAGACATATTAACAGTGGACATTATTATTGCTGTTTCATAAATGTGATTCAACAATTCATCTGTTGTAAAATAGATCTGATTCACTGGCCTCAGTTAGTGAAAATCATCAGGCACTGAGCATTAACAGAAAATGTTGCTATTTTCTCTCCTACTCTTGCCAAGGGCTGAATAGTCATGAACAGTTTCCAGTCATGGAAAGAGATCCTGATAATCTCAGATCTATTAATTAATTTAAATGATATTTAGATAAATATTTATTCTGCAGCTGGTTTATCTGAATTGCAACATTTCAGTTACAGTGCTTAACTGTGGTTCAGTGTTATTTTTGCAGCTAAACAAGTGTAAATCTTGATTTTATGTGAATTCTCAGGTCTAGGCAAATTTAAAATTCCTAGTCTGTGAGCATCTGACCTTAAATCATAGAATGGTTTGGGTTGGAAGGGACACTGCATACCAGTAAACCTCAAGCACAAGGAAGATGGCATAAAAAGAATATAAAGAGGCTATGAATGCAACAAAAGCAAATTCACTTTATGATCAAATGAACAGTGACAGAACACTTTCCACTTGCTCTCCCTTAATTCCACCCCAGCAGTCAGCTCTGTAGTGTACCCATCCCACTCCAGCATTCATCCGTGTGGCCACCACAGCAACTGAAATCCTCAGGAAGGTTCATCCACCTCAACAGCCTACAAAGTCTCTATGAAAATAAATGATCTCTGAAATGCACACCTCAGGATAGCATCAAAATATTGCCTCTTCATAAGTTAGTATATGAGCTACAAGATACTAAAGATTATAAACTTAAAAAGATACTGCCTGCTCTTAAAATAATTTCTTAGCTTTACTTCCAAAATAATGTTTCTAATGGGACCAAAACTATTTGTGCACTTAAGTCAAATCTTCTCAGTAGCCTCGGCTGCTAAAATAGGGACAACACATGTAATTATTTCAGTGTTTTCAAAACCAAATGTTTTATAAGTGTGGTGAGGCACTGGCACAGGCTGCCCAAAGAAGTTGTGAATGCTCCATCCCTGGCAGTGATCAGAGCCTTGGGTGACATGGTTTAGTGTGAAGTGTCCCTGCCAAGGCAGGGGGGTTGGAACTAGATGATATTAAGGTTCTTTCCAACCCAAACCATTCTATGCTTTTATTTCTGTATGATTTCAGGCATGCTGAAACATTTCATTTTGATTCTTTTAAACCAAGTGTTTGACCTTTTGCTTTTGTTTAAAGAAAATATTTTGAAATATTCAGCTAATTTTAAAAGGTAAAAGAATAAAGTAAAAAAAGGAAACAGAAAAGTAGAAAGGAATGAAATATTCTGGAAAAGAAATAAGGTATTATGTAGAACTGCAAACAGATTTTTCTGGTTGATTGTGACAAATATGGTTACATATTTTACCAAACCTGCTGACATTTCTTTTTCTCCCACAGGTTTTCATTCAGGAAAAAAAAAAAAAAGGAGACAAAATCCATTATTTTTCCAACCATTTTTGGTATCTTTTTTTCTTAGCTCAGTACTGGTGCAGCGCAACAACCTTGCAAAATACAACACATCTCACACTAGAGAGAGCTGCAGCACTGTTGTCAGGACATAGGTTACATCACCTCTGTGACTACCGAAGAGACCAGAGTCTGGGCGGGAAACAAAGAGCCTTCATTCTGATCATATTAGACTGACAAATTCTTTAACTGAGTATGTGCCTCTTTGCATTAGCTTTACTGTATTAATAACAACAACTATTAGAAGCAGCTTGGCCATCAGTAACAGACACAGCAGTGCTCAGGCTAATGGTAAGGAAAAATCTTTTAATAGATTTGTAGTGAAAGGAGAAATTATACAGTCAAATTTCTACAATGCTAACTCAGGCAAAGAACTTCAACTAAAAGAACTTCTTTTACTTTCTTTAGCAAACATGGGGAAATCATCCATTATTAATCACTGCATAGTCAGACTCCCCAAATCCTTCCTTGAACTCTCAGGTGCCCTGTCTGTATTAGCATGAGCAAGCTCAGAATCTACTCTTATACCTATTACAAGAAACACCACTTTTCCTCACTTCAGTCCAAGCCTGACACGCAGACACCCTCAGCCCCACTCCAGGTAGTTGCCTGCTCCTCCCACTGAGAAACACGCATCACCTTCTCCTCATTCCTGTTGGACATGGGAGTGAGAAGTGGCACTCCAAGATGAGAATCCTGAAGGTAATCGGAACCCAACATCCACTTAAAAGATAACAGTAGCATGGGAAAATCTGGGCAGAAAAAAAAAAAAAGCCTACAGATCATTCATCTTATTGCTTTTGTTTCTTCAGCAGCTGGCCTTCCAGTGGTACGAAACATAAACCAAACTACAGAGACAGATGTCACTTTGATCCAGCAGAACCACACAACCATAACCACCCTCTGTTCTTTATCAGTTTCCCTCTGCTTCAGTGGTGGAGTAATGTGTGAATCTGCTGATTAACTTCTTTCATCAATCACTAGTCAGACTTGCTTTTATCAGTTCTTAAAACTATTTGACTGTCCTGGTTTGAGCAGTAGCAGTCATTTTTCTCCTTCCTGGTAGCTGGTGCAGTGTGTGTTTTGACTTTCGGGCTGAGAACGGTTGCTGACAGCAAGCATGTTTTGAGTTAATGCTCAAATGTTTGGTTTGTCCAAGGCCTTTTCTGAGCCTCATGCTCTGCCAGGGAGGAGGGGAGGCCGGGAGGAAGGAGAGACAGGACACCTGACCCAGGCTAGCCAATGAGGTATTCCATACCATAGCACGCCATACCCAGGATGTAACCGGGAGAGACCTGGAAGGGCTGGAGCTCTGGGGGGATGGAGGAGGTATCGGTCAGTGTTCGGTCGGGCAGGGTGGGGTGAGTTATGGGTCGGTGGCTGGTGAGGTGTTGTATTCTCTTCGCTTGTTATTGGCTTTATAATTATTATTTGTAGTAGTAGTAGCAGGAGTGATTTGTGTTATACCTTAGTTATTAAACTGTGCTTATCTCAACCCGTGGGGGTTACATTCTTTGGATTCTCCTTCCTAACTCTCTGGGAGTCGGGGGAGCAAGGGGGGGAGTGAGTGAACGCGCTGTGTGTAGTTTGGTTTTAAACCACGACAAACATGGCTAATTTTGCCTGAAGTAGATTAGGGAATATTCAGACAAAACATCACTCTGGGAGGAACGGTCAGCTCCAGTAGCAGGTTGATAACAGGAGCAAGAATCTTAAAACCACCACTACTCATGCAGTGATTGTCTTCCCCTTCTTGTACTCCCTTTTAATACTTCTTGGTAGCTTATGAACTAATCATACTTTGAAAAGAAATATCTCTGTTTTCATGCTGAAGCCCTGAATGATGAAAATGTATCCTAGTACACTAGGGGGAAAGTTTAATTCACTCCTACTTTTGTAGGCACAGGTTGATGCCCAACATTTCAACTTCTAGTACAACAAAGAAGCTATACTTGTACATCACATATTCAGCAGTTTTGAGTATGCGCTTTAACACTTGAATTGGTAGCAAGTCTTTCTCTAAAACCCTGGAGAAGGTAGAACTATGAGAGATGCAGGCTGATTAAATTTCTGATGTGTTTTAATGGCAATATTTTTAATAAACTTACTTGAATGAAACACAGGCCTATTTAACAACTGTGATTCATCCAAGTTCAAGCTGTCAAGAGACTGAATGATCATCAACCACTCCCACACAGGGCAGAGGAAGGAAACACAAGTTGCCAGCTCCTAGCTTTGCAGACTATTGCTTCAAAAAGCTATAACTAGAAGTGATTGATAAGGTCACCAGTGCCATCACTGTACCACCTCACAACAGGCAAAACAGGCATTTTAACCCCAGAACCTGCACCCCACACTTACTATACCTCAAAGCTACTAAAGGTTTCCTAAAAATAAATAATAATGGAATATCAAGTTGTAGTGGAAAAAAAGGATAAAATCCTCTAATAAAGATCTATTGTTTCAACAGTGCATTCCAATTTTATAACAAGTAATTTTAGAACTATTAGTTAAGCATAAAATTTGCCTTGCAACAATTCCATCTGAAATTGTCAGCTCTGAATTTAGACCCTGCTTCTTCCAGGAGATGGCTGGCGCCAGTAAGGGCTATGAACAAGTGACACAGTAAAGAAGTCAACCTGCAGGAAGATCCATTAACTACTTATCTTTCACTAAAACTTTATTTCCTTTAGACCTTCTGGCTAGAAGATAAATTATGTGAGACCAGCCACTGATTTGAGGAGTCCTTATACCATGGATAGGCTTTGGTATGAGTACTGATCCAACACCAGCCATTGCACACATGCCACTGGGGACGGCCACAGATTTTTCCCAGGGTGATCTGCACAACTTTGTGTGTTTGTGTGTGTTCTTTTCTGTTTAATAAACGGTATGCATTCCCTACCAAACCACAAGCATCAGAATCATAGACTCATAGAATGATTTTGATTGGGACCTTAAGATTAGCTAGTTCTTGATCACTCTGACAAGTGCAGGGACACCTTCCACTAGACAAGGCTGCTCAAAGCCCCCTCCTGACCGGCCTTGAACGAAACTTGCTCCTTCCCATGACATCCCCATACTTTCTTATGGAGTATGGACATTCGGCAGTCATGGCCACTCACCGGACACCCTGGCGTGGAGGTTCTGCTTCAGGCTGAGCTGCGGAGAGCCCGCAGCAGCATCCTGCAGTGCTGCCAGGGCTGCGCGGCGCAGCGCGCTGTCGAAAACCGTAAGGACCTCGCTGGGGAAGGCGTTGAAATACTCCCCGACCTCCATGTTGGTCTCAAAGAGCGTCAAGGCATCAACGACCACAGGGTAGTGCGCCTCATCATCGGCCTCCCTCAGGATGCCCAGGATGTCGTCTCTGTGGTGCGCCAGCACGTAGGACTCGAACACCTGACCGATGAGGTTCACCTGATCCACGCCCAGCACCATGGTGCGCCTGTGAAACAACGGTGGGCACCGGTGTTCCCGGTGAGGTCACGTGCCCAACGGGAAACTTGCCTTCGTCCCACTCGGGAAAAGCCCAGAGCGGGGCGGGGCCGGCGCGAGCTTGGGACTGCCGCGAGCGCGCGCCGCGGCCCCTCGTTGCCGCCCGCTCACGCCCTGCTGCCGGGTGCGCGCCGCCACGCGCCGCCACCACCGCCGCCGCCGCTCTCAGGCAGCTCCCGCCAACCAACCGCTCCGCCCCGGGCTGTCCCAGCCAACCAATCAGCTCCGCCCGCCGCCTGTCAGTCACCCTCGCAGCCCCGCCGACTGACCCCGTCAGTCAGTCAGACCGTCAGTCAGACCTTCAGTCTGTCCCGTCGGCGCTGACGCTATCCCCGAGCTCGGCCGTTGCGGCGCGCAGGGTGGGGGGTACCGGGCGGTTTCTCCCCTTCTTTCAGGCCAGAAAGTGAAACCGCCCGGCCACCCCTCTCTCCCGGAGGCACATCCGGGGGCGCAGCAGCATTTAGCCCGCCCAGCCTCAAGCGGTAGGAGGCGCGGAGCTCTGCAGTGCGGAGCCAGGCCTCCCGCTCTCACCCAAGCCGCCACCAGCACAGCACGGTTTGAACGGCAAGGTCCCGCGCTGCGCGGGAGGTGGGGCCGAGCCGGCATTGCGCTGCCTCTCCCGCCCACCCACCCGCCTGCGGAGCGCTGCCCCAGGCGTGTCCCGGCCCGCCTCCGAGCAGCGCGGGATGTGGCTGCGCTTGAACCGTCTGTCCCAGGCCGACGTAGGCAGCGATCCGCGCCCGTACTGCGCTCGCTCAGTACCTGCAACATGGGCCGCTGTGGCTCCTCTAGCAGGGCTCCCGTTGCAGCTCCCTCACGCAGTAGAAGAGGCTCGCTGCCCGCCCCCTCCGCACAGCTTCACGGCCGGGCCTGGCGGTCACCGAGCAGGGCAGTGGAGGGAGCTGCGGCAGCGGAGCCGCCTGCCTGCGAGGCCGGGCCTGGGCACCGTGGGGAAGCAGTGGCGCTTCCCTCCGGTGCCTTGGCGGCCTGTCCCGCCGGCCTGCCGCGGAGGGCCGGACGCCCGGGAGGAGGTGAAGGGCAGTGGGCTTGACTATCCGCCCAGCTGCGCTGCGCCCTGCGGGTAGAGTAGGGTGCTCCGTTGGGACGGGGGTGTCTCGGGTGCTCTGCTGCTCGCGAACAGAAGATTCTTGTTTCAGTGGTGCTGCATGGTGTTGCCGAAATGTCTCTGTCTCCGTCCTCCGTTACAAAGGGACCCTGCTCCTTGTGCTACACGGCAGGATTGCAAGGTGTTGGGCAAGACTGGTGCTGTGTCGCTGGGTAAGCCCAAGGTATCTGAAGCTCCTGTTTGTTGATGCTTCCTGTAACCAACTGCTGCGCAGTTTACAGATCCCATTAAATCTAAATTTGGCCTCTTTAGAGCGAGCTGCCTAACAAAGCAGTCAATTCCATCTTCTCCGTGAGGGCATATCGTAGGAAAGTCTTGGGGAGTTTGGGGATTTTTATTACTAATGTAGCCAGAAAATAGAGTTTGCTGGAGGCTTCTGCTTTTGTCTGGAATTTAAAGTGGTATTGTTTTGAATAGCTTCATATCTGTATGTTTTCTCTGAGCATATAGTACAACCCAGTGATGTGCCTTAACTATGTGAAATATTTTACCTTTTAAATAATTAATTCTGTTTCAAAATTGAGCTCCAGGCATATGAAGTGAAGCTGGATTCCAGTGGCTCCAGAAGTATGCCTGTTGCTTTTTGCTTTGTTTACTTTGCAGCATGTTGTGCTCTTCTAATAAGTGCTGGATGTGTGAATTTTGCTCCCACTGAGTTCAGTGTAAGTAAGCTGTCTCCTGGATTACTACATGTATTTTCTCAGTACCTCTTATAATATATTTGAATATATTATAATATATTCATATATATATTGATATATTCAAATTGATATATATATTCATATATCAATTTGAGTGTTGTGATATCACAGAGAATAACCAAATGCCCTCTGTCATGGTTTAATACCTGCTGGCAACTAAATACCACAGGAGTCACTCACATTCCCTCACACACTGGGATGTGGAGGAGAATCAGAAAAATAGTAAACCCCATGGTTGAGGTAAGAACAGTTTAATAATTACAATAAGGTATAATATTACTTGTGCTGCCAGTAATAATAATAATGAAAAGGGAAATTAAATAAAACGTATAAACCAGGAAATAGCCCCACAAACAACAGTGGTGCACAGTGCAATTGCTCACCACCCTCTGACCAATACCCAGCCTGACTCGAGTAGTGGTGTGGGCCTTCTGGGTGACTCCCCCAGTTTATACACTTGGCAGAGTCCTAGGAGAGTATGAGAACTGCCTGCTAATGCTGTGGTCAGGGTGGATGGTACATTGAGAGAAATGGAGTTCAGTGGTCACACTGAAAAGTTCTGGTTCAGTTTGGCTGCCTGGTTTTGTTACGGGATCCCACAGGTACTTCCAGTTACTGTAACATATGTAAAGAAATGGATGTATGTTTATATGACCAAAATGCACTGCAAAGTAGATTAGTTTTAGGACTGCAAGCTGTTTTCTCTATGTAACTGTACATGGAAATAAGTCATACTTCCATTTAAAGCTTTTTGCCAAGGAATGTATACAAAGTAAAACTGATACAATGTCCAACACCCAAAATCGGCTGAGGAACAGTACTATGAATTAGAGATTTGGCTTCATTTTAGTGAAAAAAGGGTTTAGCATTTGCCTATGAAGAATAGTAACATTACTGGACTACATTGAACATACCAGGAAAAAAGCAACGCAGCTCCTGTAAGGAAAGTCAGTTGTGAAAATCTAGACCTTGGGCCCACTATACAAGAGGATCTGGTTCGAGACCATCTTAAGAACCTGAACGTATACAAGTAAATGGGACCTGATGAAATCCATCCGCAGGTCCAGAAGGAGCTGGCAAATGAAGTTGCAAAGCCACTGGCCATCATATTTGAAAAATCATGGCAGTCAGGTGAAGTTCCTGATGACTGGAAAAAGGGAAATATAACCCCCATTTTCAAGAAGGGGAAAATGGATGACCCGGGGAATTACAGACCAGTCAGTCTCACCTCTGTGCCTGGCAAAATCTGGGAGCAGATTCACCTGGAAGGCATGCTAGGGCACATGAAAAACAACAAGGTGCTTGGTGACAGACAGCATGGCTTCACTAAGGGGAAATCCTGCCTGACCAATTTGGTGGCTTTCTATGATAGGGCTACAAAAGTGATGGACGGGATGCAGCAGTTAACGTCATCTACCTCGACTTGTGCAAAGCATTTGACACTGTCCCACATGACATCCTTGTCTCTAAATTGGAGAGACATCAATTTGACAGATGGACCACTCAGATAAAGAACTGGCTGGATGGGTGCACGTAAAGAGTTGTGGTCAATGGCTCAATGTCTGGCTGGAGACCAGTAATGAGTGGTGTCCCTCAGGGATCAGTGTTGGGACCAGTCCTGTTCAACATCTTTGTCGCTGACATGGACAGTGGGATTGAGTGCGCCCTCAGCAAGTTTGCTGATGACACCAAGCTGTGTGGTTCGGTTGATACGCTGGAGGGAAGGAATGCCATCCAGAGGGACCCTGACACACTTGTGAGGTGGGCTGGTGCCAACCTCATTAAGTTTAACCATGCCAAGTGCAAGGTCCTACACCTGGGTCGGAGCAATCCCAGGCACAGCTACAGGTTGGGCAAAAAGGAAATTCAGAGCAGCCCTGCAGAGAAGGACTTGGGAGTGTCGGTCAATGAGAAAATGAACATGAGCCAGCTGCAGTGTGCACTCACAGCCCAGAAAGCCAACTGTATTGTGGGCTGCATCAAAAGGAGCGTGACCAGCAGGTCAAAGGAGGTGATCCTGCCCCTCTACTCTGCTCTTGTGAGACCTCACTTGGAGTATTGTGTGCAGTTCTGGTGTTCTCAACATAAAAAGGACATGGTACTGTTAGAACAAGTCCAGAGGAGGGCCACAAGGATGATCAGGAGACTGGAGCATCTCCCATATGAAGACAGGCTGAGAAAGTTGGGGCTGTTCAGCCTGGAGAAGAGAAGGCTGCATGGAGACCTCATAGCAGCCTTCCAGTATCTGAAGGGGGCCTACAGGGATGCTGGGGAGGGACTATTCATTAGGGACTGTAGTGACAGGACAAGGGGTAACGGGTTGAAACTTAAACAGCAGAGGTTTAGACTGGATCTAAGGAAGAAATTCTTTACTGTGAAGGTGGTGAGGTACTGGAATGGGTTGCCAGGGAGGTTGTGAATGCTCCGTCCCTGGCAGTGTTCAAGGCCAGGTTGGATGAAGACTTGGGTGATATGGTTTAGTGTGAGGTGTCCCTGCCCATGGCAGGGGGGTTAGAACTAGATGATCTTAAGGTCCTTTCCAACCCTAACTATTCTTTGATTCTATGATCTTTCAAAGCTGATATATTTTTGCAAATGTTGGTTAATAAAAATAATAAAAATAAAATTCCAAGCTGGGTTCCTCACACCTACATGTAGCAACCAAGGCACTTAATTTGTTGCTGCTCTGAAGTCTTCATGCAATCGAGAGAAGCAGTCTGATGCAGCTGCCTGTTGACTGCCGAAGAGGTTGAAGACCACTATTAAGTGATGTGACTCAGCCATTCTCTTTCTAAAGGAAGTAAATTACAACAGAGGAGAAAAGTTGGGGTCTCATTTTCTCAACGCAGATATAGTGATGTTTACCTGTAGATAGCACTGGCATCATGTAACAAAATTCACATATAACTTACACTTTAAACAAGCAGGGGGTTGCTCTGACATCATGATCAGGTCTGGCTTCTAATATTAAGAGTGAAGTCTCCTTATACTCATTAGAAATTCCTGATGTCCTACAGTTTTTAAATAGAGTATCAGAGTAAGACTAAAACTTGAAAAAAAGTGAATGATCATTAGTCCAAAATTACCCTTGTGATTTTCTAGCTGTGGTTAGTGAGACAGTGTATTTGTTAACAATTTATAGAAAAGAACCCCCATTTTCTTCAGCTGCCACACCAGAAAGGCAAGTGCTGCAACACGGGCTGTTGCTCAAAATCCCTCCATATTCAGTTACAGGAACGGAAGCATTTTTTTCCCTAAGAACCTGCTGCTTTCAGTTTTGAAGTACAACTCATCAAAAAGGTCCTTTGTTAGAAAGAGTTTTCTAGTCTCAAAAAGCAATAAAGTCCAGAGACCACCTACATCAAGAGTAAAAAAAAATATAATCTGATTTAGGAATGAAAACAAAATTCTTGTAGCATTATAGAAACATTTAGTAAGAAAAGGTGATAAGAATATCCTAAAAAAAAAAACCCTATTCTATTTACTTCAGTTTTATAATACATCTGTATTCTTACTCTAAAATAATCAAAGTTTACAAATCTAAGACATTTAATTTAGATATTTTAAATGTAGAACTACTCAAACCAATTAGAAAATAATCCAAGTTTATTCTTCCAAAATAACAGATCATGAGAAAAGCAAAGTGAAAAATTATTTAGACTAAATCAGAATGCTAAAAATTCCATAATATTGACCCGTGTAATTTATTGCCAGTACTTCTCATAGGACTACTATTTTCCCTTCAGCCTCGGGTAAATATAGTACACATATGCTGAAGTACAGGCTGATTAGTACAATGCTGTTCTTCTGAAATGAAGGATTCTTCTGCATTTTCATAGGATCACAGGCTGGTTTGGGTTGGAACTGATCTTAAAAATCACCTGGTTCCAACCCCCCTGCCCTGGGCACGAACACCTTCCACTAGACCAGGCTGTTCAAAGCCCCATCCAGCCTCACCTTGAGCTCAGCCAGGGATGGGGCAGCCACAGCTTCTCTGGGCAACCTGTTTCTCTGCCCTGTATTGTGTATAGCCTGTTACTTCCTTCTTCCACAGGAAAACACAGTAGAGGTTCAAATATTTTTTCTTTATTTGCTCTTTGACCTTTTATTGTTTTTTTTCTGAATAAATAGAAAGGGTCAAAGGAATTAGTTACTTCAAGTGCTGATAATGAGTTTTAATGTGTCAGAGTGCAGAGAGGGAGCGCCTGAGAGTCAAAAGATTTTCCCACCATTGCAAATAATCATAGAATCATAGAATAATTAGGGTTGGAAAGGACCTTAAGATCATCTAGTTCCAACCCCCCTGCCATGGGCAGGGATACCTCACACTAAACCATATCACCCAAGGCTTCATCCAACCTGGCCTTGAACACTGCCAGGGATGGAGCATTCACACGGTAATGCCAACTCCTGTGTTAATCCCAAATGCCAGATATTAACTTTTTTTTTTTTTTTAGGAATACATTTTATGGAGTTCTCTGTAACATTTGTGAGAAAATCAAGTTTTTTTTCCTAGTTACTTCTGGTTGGTTTGGGACTCCCTTTGTTTGGCTGGTTTTTAAAGCCTGATTCAGTAATGGAACAGCTGCTAACTGTAGCAGACACAGTGACTGAGTCGCTTCCAAAAGGCAAGCACTTACTAGTAAAAAACCAAGGAGCATACCTTTTATGGAATAAGTAAATGCAGATATTATCATCTTCACATTACTGTTATTAATCCTGTATGTAAAAATGTACAAATGACGTGGAGGATGAGAGAAAAAGGCTGAGCCCTTGCAAAGCGTGCAAGAAAAAATACACAACACTCACTTCAGAACATTATAACAAAACGAGCTAGTGTATTTTATTTTGGGTAACAGCCAAGCAATCTGACATTTTGCCCAATATGGCTTTCTTCTAAAATTAAAAAGTTGCATATACCTCCAGTTGAGTCCACCAGCTACAGAAATTATGTTGTATACATCTTTAATCCATGGCAGCATCTCCAGAGTACAGCTTTCAGTGGCGTTTTCAAGCTAAATTAGAAGATAAAGTTTTAAAATAGTAAGTTTTAAAATGTTCATTTAGAAGATCTTATATTCTTTATATGAAAACATACAAATTTTTCATTTATACATATACTACATATAAAACTTATTGTAATTAACAAGTATCTTAATCTGGGTATTTACCTTTGTGCATATAGCAAAAAAAGAATGTAGTTAGGGCTTCAGATGAAATATTAAAGTTCAGACCTTTGTATATGCTAACTAAAATCTTATTCAAATAACTTGAACATTTTTTCCTGCTTTTAAAAGATGAAGAGATTCAGCTTAAAAATACATTCATAAAACAAAGAGACATTTTCTCCCTGAGACTACCAGTGTGAGTTATTCTGTGGTAATCTTTGAATGAAAAAATTATATAAAAAAAAGACAGTAAGTTCTAGTTTTCTATATGCTGCAGCACATTTCTTCAGTAAAACTGGCATCATAAAAGGTGTAGGTTGGAGAATCATGCTCAGTAGGTGAAAAAAAACATTGCCATATATCAATTTCAGAAGAAGAAAAAACTTTAATATAGACAAGGGAAGGTAATTAAGTTTTAACAAAAGATCTGTATCTGTAGTATGTATAAATGGGGAAAAGTTGGGTGTTTTTTTGTTTGGTTTGTTTTGGTTTTTTTCCCTATCATTTCAGACATGAATTTTATCCAAAGTAGGACTATTTGCTCCAAATGTAGATTTTCAGTTTATACAGACATACTTAGTACAGTATTCTAAATATGTCAGGCATTTGTTTTTGTTAATCACAAAAGAAATACATAACTTGTAGGAACAGTTTCTGCTTAAGTTTAACAATTAAATGTTTGATTATAACTAGATGGCAAAGTCTCATAGCAGCAGATTAAGGAGTCAACCCCCACCCCAATGTACAGCTTCTGCGTTGTGGCTGTCTTCATCTCTCCTCAAAATCCCTCTGCTCTGAAAG
Source organism: Melopsittacus undulatus (assembly GCF_012275295.1). Taxonomy (NCBI): domain Eukaryota; kingdom Metazoa; phylum Chordata; class Aves; order Psittaciformes; family Psittaculidae; genus Melopsittacus; species Melopsittacus undulatus. The sequence goes on from NC_047529.1 coordinate 64,713,339, forward strand.
CTAGCAGCTACCTTGGCTTTACTTCATATTCTTCTTAGGTATTAAGAAGAGACAGTTTTTAAACTGCTACAAAGTAACAGAATGGAAATGGGATGCATTAAACATATCCTGCCCAAACTGGGGAAGAGAGTGAGAGATACACTTTTCTTTAACAATTTAAATTGTATTTCTAGTAACCATGCAATTATGTTATTTTTTGGGGGGAAAAGCCTTACCTGAAATCAAAGAAAACACATTTATAGGAAAAAGGGGGAAAGCGTTATGTTTGTTCTACCAAAATTTATTATGTAGTAATTACAAAGTTTAAAGATTCTTCCATTTTAAATAAAAATAATAGTTATAATTACACACATTATATAGTACCATGTCAAGTGATTCCAACAAATATAACATGAAATACAGTGCAGTTTCAAATCAGAAAGACAAATACTTTCTCATTCACAGTGTTTGACAAATTACAGAAAAGCTTGTTCACATGGGGGTTTACTTAAGGTCATGCTCTTATAAACAGTCCACATCACGCTGTGCCACAGAAACAAATTGTCTCTCAGAACGTGAAGTACCGGGCAAGCCACTCCTGGCGCTGGGGATCTGGTGAAGCCACTGGTGAAGCATCAGTCTGAGGAGGGCTAGAGTCACAGAAAGGAAAAAAAAAACAACACAATTATCCCACAACTACACACAAAGTACAAATGTTGGAAGAAAAAAACCCCAAATCACACAGAATATGCAGTAAAGAACACAGTCTGTTTTTCCATGGATCAGTGTCCTCAGGACATGAGGACATATCAGTGTGCCTCAGGACATGACTGAATATCTCCCTATAGAATCTGTGATCATCCACTCCATTGGAGAGCATCAGCAGCACAGACAAGTCAGTTTGGAAGCCACATTAACAGGGTGGGCAATGAATGTTTTGGAAAACAATTTAAAATCTCATCAATAGCTGTAGGTTTCAGAAAGAATAAAAAGAGTTTTCTTGGAAAAGCGTGACTGCAGAAAGTCCTCTTTTAGCATCCTTTTCCTGTGGTAAAGTTCATTTTCAGAAATATGATGCGAGCATCATATTTGTACACATGTGCTCACAAAGACTGGTTGGCAACTGAACAGAAATACACAGTTTTAATACTTGACACTGATCACAGATATCACTTGTGTCGTTCATGCACACGTTTCAAATACCAGGAAAAGAGAAACTGCCGCACTGCAAAACAAGATTTGGTTCCCCCCTGAACACTTAAAAGTCTCACAAAATGAGCAAGAAAGAATAATTTAAATTCAGTTACACAGCTAAGTTCCTTTATCAATAAAAATCAGTAATAAAATAATTCCTACTGTATTACTGGATAGTACAGAGCACAAAACTATTTGCAATGGAAACTGGCATCACAGTCCATGAGTCCATGCACATGCATGCTAGGAGATATCTGAGCACACTCATGCACATCACATGCTCAGGAAAAAAAAAACAAGCAGCAGTACTTGTTTGGTTTTCTTTTAAAGACTGTTTTCTTGAAATAAATTGCTTTCCCTTATCTGTTTTAGATTCTATTATTTGTTTCCTTTTACTAACATAGTTGCGAGGCATGCGGCTTTTCACATTAAACCAAAGGAGAGAGTACATAACCATATGTGGAACTGAAATTACACATTGCTTTGTTGCCAACTTGGAGGTAAGAGTTCAGTACCCACTAAATAAGAGTGCAGCACTTCAGTGCATCTAATATGCAAGCACATAAAGCCAAAAGATTAAAATCCTGGATCCAAAAATCTATTTTTAAGTTATTCAGCTCACTATATTATTTTGTGAGAGAATTACTTGAGACTTAATGCTGGTTTTGATTGCTACAGTCTCAGCATTAAGCACCCAAGAATAGAAGTTGCTGTAGTAAGGTAACTCCTATGAAACAATCTGATCTAGGTGAGGAAAGGGAAAACATAAAACATTCACGTAGCACAGAAAATAGTTTTCTTACATAAAAACCATTATCACATAATACTGAGTAACAGAAATTCTGTGCAATTCCTGAATGACAATCAGTAAGTAACACAAACATTTAAAACAATTGTTCCTATATGTAAACAACTGGAAGCACATGAATTCTGTTAAAGGCTCTAAAGAGGTTTTCAAAGTTCAAGACTTATGAAAAAGTGAAAGAATACTTCACATTTCAATCAGGTCTGCAATAAAAAGGAATACTATAAAGAGGTTACAAATGCAATGTAAAAATTAAAAATGCTGTCAGAGTAGGTATACCTCTGAAAGGTTCAGAAAGCAAGTGAGGTTCAGCTCAACGGCAATGCAAAATTTTCCTGAGATAAGCAAAACCAAAAAGAATTAAAAAAAAAGACTGGTGAGGCAGTGCTCACCTCAAAAACGTCTTGGACTCTTTGGGTGGCACTGGCTGTGGTAGTGGTTTGCTGCTGTTGAACTCAATATCGTGGATGGGTGAGTTAGGAATGGGCTCCAGGCGGTTAGGATGTCCATTGCCCACCACTCCGCTAGATTCCAGAGCACTTAGATTGGGGACACTCACAAACCTGTTTGCTGATTTATCATTCTTCTTCTTTTGCTGCATTAAAAATAACAAATATAAGGAAGGCATCTGGCACCAGGACAGATGAGGACATTTGCAAATGTAAAAGTTTTACCTGATGGCTGGGTTTGGGGTTTTTATGAAGGAGAGCAATAGGGATGGATCAGGCTCTTTTTTTTTCAATCGTAGTTTTACTGTTTGCTTTGACCAGACCTGAACACCACGAATTTTTGCAGAAAAATCAAATTTCTGATCAAGACGATTAAGTTATTAAGACTTAAGTTTAATAATTAATCTGTATATTTTATGAGATCTTCCAATGTAATATTTTGCTCTGTTTAAGACATTGGAGATAGGAAGTTTTTCACTAAATTGTCAACTAATCTGCTCAATTTTTCATTTGTACTTGAATCATTTCTCGGTATCAGTGACACAGGTCTGCTGTCAACTGTAATTGCAGCAAATTTCAATGAGACAAAAAGTGAATCTCTCCAACAGGTTTCACCCCATCACTGAGGCACATTTTGGTAACTGGAATGTGGAAGCTAGAAAAGCAGCTACATCACTTTTACAGCAATTAATCCCTCATAGTTGCAAATGTTATAGTAATACTGCTATAGATAAAAAGAGCACTGTACAGGAGGAGTCAATTTTCTTGCACAAGGAAAAGGCCTTTTAGCAGTCCTCTAATGCTAATCCAGCTACCACTTCTAGGCACCAGATGGCACAACTGAGCATTTCTCTTTTCTTGATACACTCCATACTCTACTGCCAGCACCTCAAGCGACCCCAAATACTGAATAATTTGATTTTATATCACTATTTCACTCTCCATAACACACCATACAAAGGAATCAGTGTTTACTCTCTCTGCTTTTCTAGACATTCCAATGTAGAAGGATGCTTCAAAGAATTTGATAGCTTTTTAAAAATAGCTGTGTTACAGGATACCATGTGTACTTTCTGCCTTCTATAAAATATTCCACTTCCACAATAAAATATTTATATTTTAAAAACCTTATTTCCAAAAATAGGATTTTTGAATTAATGGATTCACTTGTTCTCCTGAATTATGCATTATTTGAATATATAATAAATACTTTAATTCAATTACATATATGTAACCCTAACAAAACAACTTGGAAAAAAACCTCTCAAGGGCTACACGAATTTGAACTAAGGTAAAAAATAAGTGGAATCTCATGTTGTTTTGCTAGAGCATTTTTCAGCACAATTCCACTTGAAACAGGAGAGCTGCTCTATTCAAGGGTGGGCATGAGTTCAAACAGAGGCAGACATGAGTCCTGTTGTTTATACTTCTCTAGCTCTCTCTTCTAGCTTTGGTTTCATTGCTTGACCTTTCTGGGGTTCGCAGATGTGAATGCTACTAATTGGAGCCACGCTTGTGGATTTAAGAGAAAGCTATAATAGAAAAAAAGTCTTTTAAGCATTACAGTGAAAGATCGTCAAACTAAGGGTTAAACTAAGACTGCCCAATACACTTCACTTCTGTAGGAGCTGAAGAAGCAAGAAATAACATTATGGTGGAAAAAAATTATTTGGTAAAAGTAACCAACTATGTAAAAACATCTTTTTGCATCCTCAAGGTAATATATACTGTAATGAACATGGTGTGTTAAACACACTGTAGTTAAATCTCTCTGCTTCACAGGCGACTCATTTTTGGAAAATGTGTATTAGCCACATAAGTGCTTAGAAAAACCGTGCAGTTTCTATCTTATTCTCTGTAAAACAATCTATGCTTCTGAAGCAGTCAAATCTGGAGAGACAAAATCGTGTGTATAATTCCATGAAATTCATGCAAAGTATTAAGAAACTTCAGATGTAACAATGTAATACTAAACAGATCCATTGCACAAATTACAGAAGCCATAATGGATACTGCAATGGGTGTAATTTTGCATTAATATGCAAAGGCTGTAGTAACTCATATTCTGTCTTTTCATCACAAAAAAGAGAATGAGTTTTTCAGTTTCTTTGTAATTCATTCTCCAATAACACAGTATGTGCTTTGACAAAATAAAGTAACATAGTCCACAACTCATGAAATGAGAGATTAAAATGTTCTGGCATACAAGACAGTTTTAAAGTCCAAACAGTTTTAAGTGATGGAAGCATATCATAAAAATATATGAAATATCACCATGGAAATCTGATGATGTACTTTTCCCAATTGCTTCAGATTTCACATAAAACACAGGTGTATATACTTGATGGTTACATTTCACATCTTTATAAATGAGTGGTTCAGACAAACTTTCAGAATTTTCCAGCAACCTTTATCACATAAAAACAAAGCATTCAAATTGTATCCAACCATCCTGGTATTGTCTCTACTGGGCCCAAGCTAAGATCTTTTATGCAGTTATGCATAAAAGTCAGGCAGCCGCATATAAGCTTGTGAGAGATGCTGGGCTCCTGAAAAGCACAGCAGAATATTGACAATTTGCATCAGAGTTTGTGCAGAAGTGGGAAGTACACTCATCTGATGTGAAACTACAATGAGGTTTAAGCTAAATTGCAGCCTGATCTCAGATAACAGAGCCTGGACCTTGATCACTGGAGCTCTCGGGCATCTGAGCTGCTCGTGTTGTGCCCCTTGAGTTACCCTTTGCTTCAGAACCTTCCTGAGTTCTTCTGCCTCTACAGCTGGGACAAATCTCTTCCCTTTCCATGCAGGTGAAACAACCTATGGGTTATCACAAGGAGGAAGGAAATGTCAGAGGACTCAATCTTACTCCTGAAGTGGTGAAAAGACATAAAATTAGGGTACTCTACTGCAGTCTATTCCCGTTCCTCATGGAGAAATGATGCTGGCTTTTGAAGTGACAGGGAGGCACTATGCCTGCACTGGCTGCTACTCAGCAGGATGAGAGAACTGGAAAATGCTTCTGCTGAAGTGTTCGTACTTGTATAGATGTTAACAGTAACTGAGAAGGCTAGAGACTGACTTCTATCTCCTGCTGTCCCCAGAGTTCATACCTGTTCTGTCACTTCAGTTCTCCAGAGTTACTGTGTCTTTCTCCATTCAGACTCATTCCATGCCCTTCTCATACTCTTCCCTTTCCCCTTTTCACCTTTATTCTCTTCCTTCAGTGTCCCCTCTCCCTCTACCTTTCTAATGCTTTTCCATCCCAAGCACCACCTGGAAAGTGAAATTGCCCTTGCAATTTCCAAAATAGCCAAGAAAAATGAGGAATCTACCATTGTTTGCAGATATCACTGTTTTTCACTATACACTACAGTCCAGTCCTCTCTTGCCTTTCTGTCACTTTTTCATTTTGATTTTGCAGTTTTGTGAGAAGGAACTGGTTTATGTTACAGGTGTCTAGCAAGCCAGGGCAACAACATCAATGGATCTTTCAACAACACAAAATAAACGAACCTACACAAAAACAGAGACAAATGAAAAACTATGTTCTTTGTTTTGAACATGTCTTTTAAGAGTGATATATGTTTACACACAGACACACACACCTATATTTCTTCTTTTACTATATCCTAAGTTTAGATTTCTTTTTCTTCACTTTAGCAATGAAGTCCATGGAACATACCTTCACCAATGGATTAATAACACCAACATTAGGGCTTGCATTAAACATTTTGTTGTAGTTAGTCTCCCTGTTAACTAGCTCCAGCTGATAGAACTTTTTGTCTTCCTAAAAAGAAGAAAAAATAGAAACTTCTTTTTATGCATTTTCAATGTTAGTGGCCAAATCTGCCTACAACTGATCCTAAATAAATTTATGTTTACATTTTAAAAGAAACTGGTAACTCTAAAACTTTCATTTTATACTTAATGTTATATACATTATTATATGCAATAATGTAATAATTTCTATTTATGCAGTTCTGCTGCAGTATCTACACTCCTGAAAGTGAGCTTAGCCTAATGGATTATGCACTGGGAAAGACTCAGTATGGCTGACTTCTGATCTCTAATTAATTCTGATTTCCTCATTCCTTCTTGCTTTGGAATCAGGATCTAATCAGATTCATATGATTGTTGTGTTGTGCTCTGAATTTGGGAAGCTTAGAAACCTCATAGAAGAAGCTATTTCTTATATGGCTTACATGGCTGGCTTAATCCAGGATAGGAGATGTGAGACATCTGATCAAGGTCATACCGAAATAAGTTTTTGTAACAAGATATTATGCTTGACTGTGTAAACCTATAGCTATCTAATTAGTTTAACCATTATGAGTGATTAGAACCATAGGAGTCACATGATAAAGAACATGAATAACATGCTAGCAGGGCTGGTTCTTTAAATACATTTTAAACACTTTGAATTAGATTAACTTTTGTCTATGTTGAGATATTAAACCAAGAGAGCACAAAAATCTTACAATCAATTTCTTTATGAGTTGGTCCCGCTCTGCAATTAGGTCTTTCAGTTCTGAGATAAGCTGCAAGTCTTCTGGTCTTGATTCTCTGTTTTTATATTTTTCTTCCATTTCTTCTAAACTTTATAGGAGAGAAGAATACCCCCTTTAGCCTGATCCAGTGTAAAATGATGAATGAATAGTCACATCTTTGATTAGTACAAAATTGTTCAGGGAGTAAAAACAGAAGATGGTTTTCTTATAACCTTGAAGTAAATAAATTTCTATGTTATCATTCAGCTTTAGCTAGTTATTAAAAAAAACTGAATTCAACACTAACCATAACTTTTGCTCAAGTAACTAATAACCTGGGCAAAAGTCTAAACACTTTACATTCTTCTTGGTCATGCAGTATTATAGGTTTGAAAAAAGACCTCTTGGAAGTCAGACTGAAAATTAGGTGCTCAATACCATCATATAGACAGGAGAATTACAGGTAACATAGCTAAGATGGATTCTTATGTAAAATATAGGGACTACATTGTCTTATATTTAATATTGACAAAAATCTTGAAAGGTGTCCATTTGCTTTCTTGATGAAGAAAACAAACAGTATATATATTTTGTAATAGATGACTATTCTTAATGCATGCTTGTGAGACTGGGGAAACTGGATAGACAGCCAAGGCTGGCACAGTCTTCCTCAGTTCATGTGCAAAGTACTGGAGCAAAGATATCCAAGTACAGTGAAGACTAATAGGTAAATAATTCCTCTCCACAAAAGCAACTTAGTACACTAGAGATGAAATAAAGGAATGAGCAAAAGAAAAGCAGTAACACTTGGATATTGGGACATTTGGATTAAGAGAAATGTAACAATTGATAACATTTGAAAAAAATATGAGGAAATTTTAAATGCCTGGTGGAAAAGCATTAAAGGAGAGAAGTGAAATAAGCCAACTGAGAGAGGAATTGTACAAGTAACTGCATAAATACCCTTGTTTCTTCTGGAAGAACAACTTCTGAGAACAGGACGATTTAAAATGATTGTGTCTCCTTAAAACATAAATGTAATGCTCATGATGCTGAACAATGTTCAAAAGAAAACTACTAAAAAACTTTTCTCACATATTCAGCTCTTGCGTGCATTTGTGAAACAAGTTTCAGAATAGATTCAGGAAATTTAACAAATACAATGAAAAAAAGAAATTATAAAAAAAAAAATTCCCAAACTCTCAAAAAAATCTATGAATTTAAGGTGTCAGCTCAAACTTAATTCCACCAGACACTCAGAAGCAGATGTATTTTCTTACTTCAGGTAAATGTTTTCCCTTCAGAAGCAGCTATGTGATTTTTACTGAATTGCATCTGAAAATCCAGTTCACATTAAATTACATTTATAATCTTCAAGTAACCTGTATGTAACCTGAGTAGATTATATAATGTATTTACATAAAACATGAACGTGAACAACATGGCTTTATTTGCAGAAAAGGCATTTGAGTCAGCAGAACAGAAATATGCTCAGCTGGGTTAATTTTGTGTATACATTTTCTGCTGGCTTAAGCTATTGTACACAGATCCCCAGAGTATAGTGCATGGTTACACACAGCTGTCATCTTATTTTCAGATATTTCAGAGAATTGTGGGGTTTTAATATTTCAAAGAGATAATATGTAATTTCAAGACTCTGGCTGTAGAGCCTGACTAATGATACCCACTCTCAAGACACATTTTCCACTTAATAAATGTTCACAAGGCCATGCTTTAGGTAAGGCTGAACCTGGGGAAACAGTTACTTAAGGAATGGCTGCATAAAACTACTTTGTGAGGTTTTTTTAACACAGTTTCCTGTTTTGGCAGAACCCTGCTTTAGTTTAAGTAGAGAGAGAGAACACAGTGAAAGGCAGGGTGTAACATTTGCTCTCTTCAGGCCAGTGGCTGCTTCCCTCATAGCCCTAAGTTGAGCAAGAACCAGGAGTTGGGAAAAATAACTAAATTCAGAAAAATTCAGGGCACTGAAAACCAAACAACTTCATGGGAGAAAAAGTTGGGGTAAACAGTTTCAAAACATAGTTCTGCTGGCAGCCTGCAAGTATGTTTCTTGTACAAGATGAATGCAGCAGTAAGGAGGTGTGCTTAAGGCAAGTTATCCCATTTATCAGGGCACCAGAGTGTGCATCTGGATGATTACAAGGGAGTAAGAACTAGAATTTTATACCCATCTTATCTGAAGACAATTTCTGAGTGTTCATTATCAAGAAAGAATTAGATCCGTTTGGGCTTTACTGTGCATTTAAAATTGATATTTAACTGTAAAAGATTTCTATTGTATATTTAGGACCAATTATTTTCTCTGCCATAAATCTTTTGTACTGCAAATAGGAATCCTTCAGTGACAACTTTGTGTCAGGAAGCCTTCAATGTGCTATGGAACCTCAGCCAGAAACCCTGACCAAAAATGGTACATCGCAGACAAGAGGTAAAGATGTGGGAGACAGGAAAACACTGGCTAGATGGCATGCTACTACATCATTTTTGCCCAGAGGTGGTCTAACCCCCAGGTGGCATTTTCACTGAGAGACACTCTAAGTATTCTGTTATAATTATGCTCATGTAATCCATTTCAGACACTAATTTTCCTTATGCTAGCAAACCTGAAAATGTTTACATCACTCCTGCTCTAATCAGACTTCTTAATAGCAAATATTGCTCATAAACTTGTTGAAGAAACTCTTGTGTTCTCAAGAACGATGTACTAAAGCTTGAGAAAAAGCACTTGAAATAATGTTTTCTCCGATTTCTTAAGAACTGCACAGATTTAATATCCTTCCTACTTGCAGTTTTTTGGTCTCAAATCCCTAACAGTGTAACTTACTAAATTCTCCTAAAGCTTATAAAATTGTGTTGCCTAAAGAATGCAAGATTAGGCCCCACGCTTGACTGAGATTTTTGTACATCTGCATCTCTGCAATACCTTCAGAAATTTAAGGACACCAGAATGAATTATTCACTCAAACACAGCTACACACAATTTTTTTAATGCAACAAAACTTACGAAAATTGTAAAGCTGAATTAATTTCCTTGAGCAGCTCTTGGGTCTTATTAAAATCTGCCAGCATGCTTTGTTTTTCTCTGATGTGATCTGCTGTCAAGACATCCAGCTCTTTCTCATGTTTCTTGCTTAAATCTTGCTCATGCATCCTGTTTAATTTATTTTTTGTTAAAAAGAGAGTTATTCTAAAATCAGACTTGTTTGCTCATCATGATTTTCTGCCATGCTTCTAACGGCTTTTACACAGTATCAAACAACACAGAAGGATTTACTGATTCATGGAACTCCACTACTTAGTGTCCTCCAACCTTCTAACTTTTTGCATGGAAAATGCATCTCCTTTAATGCTTTTTTAAATAAAGAAACAATGAATTAAACAAAACCAAAATAAAACCAAAAAGCAAAACCCAACACTGTTGCTAAAATATGCCAAAATGTATCACTGTATGGTAATATTCACTAGCTTTACTAGTAATGGACATAGCATTTTCTAAAGATGCCTACATGATCTATAACATCACTTGATTAAGAGGATAAATTAAAAGCTGAAAATGGTAAAATCTCGTAAGTAAAACAGTACATGAAATAATGCACATTTTTGTTCAGAGTGGAAAAATTCACACCTGATCTGTTGGTTGGATTCACTGCGTATTCTGAGAACTTCTTTCCCTTTAAACTCTAACTCCTTGGTCAATGCACTTATATTTTCATGAAGATGCAGAATCTCTTTGTCCAGTTCAGCTATATGATGGTCTCGGTGTCTCAGTTCATCTTGTAGATCTGATATTCGGCATAAAAATTCTTTCTCCTATGATACAAGTAGCAGCAGCAAAAAGTATTTTAAATAGACTTGCCTCTCAAAAGCACAATACTTGCTTTTGGAAGGTAACAGCTGAGCAGAATTTTCCACTCAATAGACAATTTTTTCTGAGTTTTTCATGCTGACACAAGTTATAATTAAAACAGAAGTTTTTTTTTTTATTGTGTACGAGTACAAATAAAGAAGAAATCTTAATTTTGTAGCAAGCAATTTCCATTTATGAGAACATTTAAAACCTGTCATTGCCTATTAAAAGTTTCTATAGCTCATCACATTTTCCTTTTGATGACACATACAACAAAAAAACATATACCACTAAGAACCAGGTTATTCAGGTCTTTCTACCTCTTCAGCACACAGTATAGAGAAATTGTTTTCCCCTTTGCAGGCCCCTACAATGGGACAAAATATACGATATTTTCAAGATATATGCCCCGCACAAACAAGTGCTTCAGAAAGCTCCTATTTTAGGTATATATAAACATCATAAATATCTCATAGCATAATATGTAGACAGTAGTTCATATAATATTTCTGTTGTGTCCAATAAATCAATAAAAATAATTCTTTTTGCATAATTTCAAGTATCTGGAAAACTTATCTGTAACCCATCCCAATGGTTTTATTAATTAATTTCCTCAGTTTCAAAAAGACTGTAATAAAATTGACCTTTTTTCAGTTTTCCATTTCTATCTATTCCACAATAATTGATGATCATATTGTCTACACATATAGAAAATCAGCAGATATTTCAAAGTAGTTTATGTGTAATTGTGCTTTGTGCCTTCAGGCACCCAGGAAATATATACTAAGGTACAATTTTCATAAGACTTCTTTAAGAATAAACCTTTAAAAATAACTCTACCTGCCTATAGGAAGACCATATTAAAGCAGTGGGAAAATTATACCCACATATTTAAATATTTTTCAAAGTAGCAAATATAATCATCCTGCTCAGAACTCACTGTACCCAGGTCCGCTCTGACCCTGTGAACTGGTGAGCATTCAAACACAGGAAAACACAAGTAATTGCTTTGCCCTCTGTACAACTAAAACTTATGCTTAGCAGACCATTCTACAGAGGCCAAAAGTACATGGAATTTGTGGCTGGCTCAAGGACTCAGTCTTGTAACTTAAATTTCTTTTTCTGGTATCTCCTTTAGGTGTGTGTATCCTCCCAGATCCTGCATGTTTTCATTCCCCACTGTGAGCGCCACATTTCTGCCCCTAGAAACTCGTTAAACCAGCAGGGAAGAGAAAAGAAGGGCTCATCGTTGACTATTTGTGTAAAGGCCATATCCAACTAAACTTGTTTCCTCTGTTTCCTCTGTTAATATACTTCTAAAACTATTCCACCTTCCTGGTCCTGGGCTAACAGTAATTTAATCCTAAAAAGCCTATTGTATAGGCAAATAAAGAAGTAATTTCCTGATCCTCTTACTTCCAAGAATCTGGCTTACTTTCAATAGAGATCAAACTTTGAATTTTTAATTACTACTGGAAAAACTGATTATGTATGGAGTGAAAAATGGAAGATAAAAGCGAATGAATCAGTTTGCTGCTGAAAGCAAAGGAAGCTCATACTGGCTTTGGGATCTGGGGGCTTGTTTTGGGCTTTGAGTGTGTTTTTTATGAGAAGCAGTTGCAAGATGTTAGATCACCTTTGCTTTATTGAGATGCTCATTTATATTTTCCAATTTTCCTCCTGAAAAAAAGAACAAAATACCCACAAAAAAACCCACCAACTTGGATACCTCCTGAGTTTGAAGAATAATTTGGTTTTAAACACCCACTTCTCAGCTGTATCACTTAGGCTTCAGAGATAAACAGCTTTTAACTTTTTAAGCCCTGAGGGCAGCTAGGACAAGTGAGAATCAGCACTTTATACAATCTAGTGTGCTCCCAAGCAGCCACACGATTCTGAGAGGAAGCTGGGTGATATGGGAGACATTACTAGGCTTGAATGAAGTTTGTTGAAGGAAGAAAAAGCTAAGCAAGGAAGTTTACGTGAACAAGTAAGGATGGCATTATCTGCTGGTCCTGGCTGACCTTGAAGGATTATATGTTTGTTGATTGTTCACAAGGGTTCCTGCCTCCAGCTGAGAGAGAGTGAATACTGATTATGCAGTTTTACAGTAAGTTGCAGCAATGCCACCTACCTGTCGCCTGCCGAGCTCTATACTTCTTTCAAGCTCCATTTTGGCAGCTACCAGTTCTTGCTGATGGTTGTGCCTTAGCTGGTCAATTGCTGCTGCATGTTGATGATTTAGCTCTGAGCGCAAGGAAGCTAGTTACAGCGAACAGAAAGAACAGTTGATTTGCAAATGTTTACATTGATTAACAATAACAGTCCAGCTCCCTCAAATACTGCTGCTGAGGAAACACACACAGCTTACATCAGCCAAGCAACTGTCCTGTCATTCTGTTCCTGCAGCTTTCTGAAACATTCTCCATCATAAGCTCTGGTTGTTTAGTCCTACCAAAAAAAAAAAAAAAAAACCAAAAAAAAAAAACAACAAAAACCCAAAAAAACTTACAGGTAACATTTTTCAGAAATGAACAATGTGGGCTTACCTGTTAAAACATACACTGATATTAAGAGGAACAATTAGGTCAACACTGTATGACTCAGAGATACAGTACAGTGTTACAATGCACACACATGTATATACATGCATGTGCATGTATGTTTGGATGAGTAGAAATAATGGTTTTGGACCTGCTTGCAATTTGAAAATAGTATACCTAACATAGCTTTTCCTTCATCCTCCAGCTCAAATCGTAAAGTCTGAAGTTCCTGTTCCATCTCCAATTTGAAACCTTCCATGGCTTGCTTATGTGTTTCTTTCAGTGCCTGAAGTTCTTCTGAGTGCTTCTGTTGCAAACGTTCTTCTAATTCCTATGAAATCAAATTTGAAAAAAAATATTTTATAACAGCTTAGGGAATTTATAAAATATTAAACAATAAAGAACTAGCAACAAAAAGCAGGCATCAGCCTACTCCAAAAATTGTTAAAAATGCACAAATATTGCTCGTATTTTCTTCTCTTACTAAGTTATCCTACTGTGCTTTTAGTTTGTGCTGGCTGATAGTTATCAAGATTACCTGTGCACAAACTCTCATTCTGCTCACAGTTGGAAAAGAGACAAAAAACGCAACAATCTACTGATATATTTACAACAGCAAGCAATGTGATAGGTACAATTCATAAATGGGTTTAATGTGCATACAGTACGCATTTGGGGACTTTTGTCCCCATTAAGGGAGGGCAATGGGAAAACTGATTGCAAAGGTACACTCTAGATATGAATTTAAAAAAAAGGCTTAAGATACACACCATATTATGTACTATACATTGCCAAAATTTCAGTTCTAAAGCTGGTTTAGGCAAGGTTTTAAAAAAGTATCTCGGTTGTGACACTGTTCTGGATATTAGTATTATCCTGCAAGTTGCAGAACATAGTTTACACAATTTTTAACGTAATGAAAATATATTATAAAAGGAGTAAATTGATGGGAAATACCAGAAAAAAAATGCGAAATTAGATAACTATAACAGAAAATACAGAGAAACCTATTGCAAATCACAACTAGAATATCATGTTATGGATAATGATGTCAAACTACTGTAAAGCAACATGTCTTGATAATTTTACACATATATACATGTGTGTGTATATATATGCATATACTGTTTAAAGCAAGACATGAAACAATGCCAGTATTAGAGATGCTTTTCAAAATGTCTTAATTTTAGCTGAACAAAAATGTTACTGTTGGACATCAGCTGAAAGGAAAATTAGTAGTTATGCAGACACTTTACACAAATTGCTAAAATGGCAATTTGTTCAGATAAACATGCCTTTTGTTCTTGCTCTTTTGTTTCTTCCATGTTTTGAAAGGCAAGGATATGGGCTTCCTGAAGTGACTTATGCCTTTGTTGATGCTCCTCTTCTAATTCCTGGATCTCCTGAGTCAGCCTCTGTCGCTCCTGACTGAACTGTGCTTGTAGCTGTTGCAAAGAGCTCTGTGACTGGGAAAGCTGCATTTCCAGATTCTGCTTCAGTAAGGAGATCTAACCCACAACAGAACAGCAAATATCCATTAGTCATTCATGCTAACATCAACTCTGAAGAAAAAACATTCAAAAGAAGAAAACACTTGAAATTTTAAAGCCAGAACTTTTTCTAAAAGACAGACAAGCAATGCCATCCATCTACTGAACTTGTGGTTAATATTATATCTCAGATATAATAATTAGCTTTAAATAGTTTTGTAAGGGCTATTGTATCTGTCAGATTGCACTATAGCACTACCTATAACACAATTTTTCATGGCTCAACAATCAAAATTTATTTCTAGGTTTTGCATGAAGTTCAATAAAAATGACACTATCAAGGTCCAAAAATCAAACACTTGTTTGTTAAACTATTTTCAGGGGAATATCACACCAGTTCTGTAAGGAAAATCCTGCAGCAGACAGGGAAGGACAGACTGTGACATCCAGATTGATGGATTTTTGTATCTTTTGATATGATATGGTACTATCTTACTGGTAAGTCTTTTTATTTGAAAAGAAATGGTAGCATACCACTCTACATCACAAATAAAACGTTACACTTGATGGATTTCCACACACACACATTTTTTCTTAGCTCAGTAATACTATGAGCGTGATTTCTCTACTGGTTTTCAAGATCTAAGTAATCTGAGCCACAGATACTTATTTTCTTAGACATACGTGATTTTACAAATTATGCTTTTCACCCAACAAGCATTTCAATACATTAGAATGCTCTGTACTCCTTGAAAATGTCTCATTTTATACCAATGTTATTATATTAATAATATTTGTTCTTCAAATCTTTTTTGCATCTTTTCAGACTGAAAATACAAAACCAGTATTCCCTTTTGAGCCAAACACAAGAGATACACCCTCCAATTCTTAAAACAAGATTTAACCAAAGAGAATTTTGCTACAGTGACTCAAAAGAAGGAAAAATAAAACTGCCATGAAATGAAGAATTTGAGTCAGTAAGGATACTTTTTCAAGCCTCAGAGCATTACATATAATTGAATTATAAATGACAGTCTGATAGTGTCATTTGATTCAGCATATCTTAAAATTAATTATTACAAATTAATAACTACATTGCACATCAATTTATTGACTTACAGAACATTAACACCCACCACTTAACAAAAAATTAATAGCAGCATACCCAGAACAGCTTGCAGCATGAACATTACTGTCAAACATATGGCTTTTCTTTTTCAGAAGGGCACAGCTTAAGCAGATTTGAAAGAAAAAAAGCTGCACAAAAGAAAATTAGCACTAAAACACAATAAGCAAATTAATTTGAATGAAATGAGCATGGCTCATTGCATTTCAAATTCACCAGGTCTTTGTGTCTGGGCATTTATAATCTGCCTTCTAAGTGTACTGTATCAACAGTATTTTACTTCAGGTACCTTTGAAGGAGTATAGTGAAGGCCTATACTACCTTCTGTAATCTGAACTATTCATGTAAAATCTTTTACTAAGTACATTAAATATAAACATAACACACAAATTGTACAGTGTCAGAGCAAAGGTTTGTTTGATCTCTGGGTCTGCCTCCAGAAATGGCCAACCCAGGTTACCCAGGGAAAACAAAACCAAGGCATAAATGTAGGGATCTTGACTTTGAAGTTAATAAGCATCTAGAAATCTTTTTTACATCAGAAGAGGTATTTTGGGGTAAATTAATGGAACATTCATTAAATACAACCATTATGTGAATCTATAAAAGCTTTTAGTATCCAGTGTCCTGTGGCAAGTTTCATGTAGATGGACCACTTGGACATACTTGTAATGGAAAGGAGTCAAAAGCAGTTCCCTTTTCTTACTGCTCAGTACCTTGACTTTTTACAGCTATTCTGTAACCCTCCAGACAATCGTCCTTTCCACTCTAAATAACTTTTTATAAGCTGCAAACTTTCCTGCCTTACTTACTCATAAACAGCTTGCAAAAAAAAAAAAAATGCTAAACATCAGTATAACTCCACCGATGATCTACCTGCACACTGGTAACACTGCATTTAGCACCTAATTTTCAACCAGTTACTTATACAAAAACTTTCCTCTCATATTGTGAAGTTCTTGTTTCCTCAGAAGACCCAGAACTTCTCGGTACAGTTTGGGAGAAAGTCCTGTTCAGTCCTGCAGAATCTCAAGTAATTTAAACATTGTACTCTAAAAACCCTTTAAATAATAACATTCAAATGGAGTCAACCATGGAATCTTAGCCAACCTTCTATTAACATGACATGGAAAAATGTATTTTTGCTTAAGTTTTATGTCTCTCACTTAAAGTCCTGCTCCACATTCTGACAGTTCTCACTATAAAATTTATAAACGTTTTTAGCATGGGCAAAGGGCAAAACAATTTCAATTTCTTTCTTGGAAATGCAGAAAACATTTCAGCTGAGATGATCAAGATAAGTCTGACATCTGGCCAGGAAGCCATCTTAGAAGAGATCAGGAATACCCTTCCCAAGAGCAGTTCACACTTCCACCAGATTAAAGTGACTGCAAAACCAGAGCCTGAAGTGAGTCAGTCTCTGGAGATGCCTATTTCCATCAATAGACTGTACAGGAAATAAAGGACAATGAGAATTAAGTGATCTGTGCTTCTGTGGTTCTAACAGGCAAGTCAAATTAGTCTACCCTTCTCACAATATGTGGATTGGTAGGGTTTTTTTGGTTGAAAGTACATGAAATATTAAAAAAACTGAGTTATTTTTAGAAGAGTACATAATTTTCAACATTATTCTGATTACTCAGTACATAAACTGATATTCTTAAGGGCGCAATTTTGAAAACATTAGTGCCTCCCTTTGCATGTCTTTGGCTCATCCCTTATATATAGTCTTGTACTGAGAACTCAAAAAGAAAACAGCTCTAAAAATTCATTATTCTCTGAAATTTCAATGTTTTTATCCAAGGTTTTCAGCACACTAAAAACATTGGTAAGAATTTAATAAATAAATAAATAAATAAATAAAAAGTATAGAAAGAAAAATATTTTGGCTACAACTATGACTTGCACTGCAAAACTGCAAATTATAATACAACATCAACCTCATGCTTTAAGGAAAGCTCTGCAATACACATTTGCACTGCCCACAAGCTTGCTTGCTTAAACAATGACATAAAAATGCTGCTTATAGTATGACCATGTACATAGTGTTTGATGTCCAGGGATATATGCACATTTACACAGATGAATGGATGTGGTACACAAGCTTTTGATAACTAGTGGCAAACATTCTCCTCTCAAGTATTACCATGTATTCTGTTTCCTAGGCTAAAGCTTTAAAGCAGTACTATAGGATATATGCAGGTTTATTAGTGCAAACATGCCCTGTTCACAAGCTGTAAGTGCAAATCACTTACATTGCTGATAGATTTATGCAAAGCTTCACCGAGACAGTGCCGCTATGAAGAAAAGATCACAGGAATAAAGGGAAACATTCAGAAATCAACTAAGTAAAAGAAAAAAGGATAAGGAAGGGAGAGTAAAACATAGAACATTAATTATAATTTCATCAGGGAAAAATAAGTTGAAAACTATCTGGAAAAAATACAAATATGTTGCTTTGGTTTAGTATATATATACACTATTGAACACAGAACAGAATTATGTGTTTTCCTATGTTATGTTTTGAAAACATCCAGGATAGCATTATCTCTTCAACATAATTTTACTCTTTACTCATATATTATGCAGCTGAAACGTTTTCAAATTACCCAACTGTTTCCTCTTCTCCTTTATGACAAATAATTTTGGGAAGAAATCATTCAGTACACCCATTTGCATTACTATTAGAAAAGATGCCATGTAAGGACTATATCAATCAGTTGTGTCTCTGAAATATCGTAAGCATATTAAACATATATTAAAGATTATATTTCACTGCTAACAGGCGGAAAACAAGTTTAGTCTGTAGTGAAGATAGATTTATATTAAATACTTCATTTATTTTTCTTAAAATTCAGAATGAATTGGGTACATAAAAGACTCTTGAAAGTCTCCAGCAAAAAAACTTCATGGTCTACTTACACTACAGTTGATTAGTAATGAAAAGCAAAATATAAAAACATATTTCCAAGTAAATGTTCCATATGAAATATTATTGATCATACAAATCATACATGCACAGAATAGAGTTATCAGAAATGAAGTGAGTGCAATTTCAAATCCAGCATGACCAATTTCCCCTTTTGTCACAGGTCAGTCAAGAAGATCGCCTTCTCCAGGAGACAGCAGGTATTTTCACATCAGCTTGGAAGCCTATAGTTAGGAACTTTTAGATAATACTTTGTCAAAAAACAACTGGAAATTATTGTTCATTATCCTGAATCTACAAGAAGACACGACACAAAAATACACTACTGTGATATAGCCAAATGTCTGATGCTAACATCACAAGTGGGCTACAAGTAACAATTTTCTATGCAAGGGTGTAACACTAGGAGGCACCCCCCTCCACCGGACCAGACAACAGACGCATCTAACAGCTCCGATCTTAACATCAGATTTTAACATCGCCAATGTGAACAAATCCACCTGTTTTCTAATGTGCTTCCATTCCCATCTGTCTGGTTTGCTGGGGGGGGGGGGGGGGGGAAGGGAAGGAGAAGGGGGGGGGCGGGGCTGTTGAATGCAGAAATGATCTACTAAATAAACGCTCAGTTTGAAGAAGTTGAAGGACTTAATGTTGATGGACATATCTAGGCACCACTGTAGTACAACTAAGAAATATTTAGATTTTACAATTGAAGAAGTAAGGTTAGTAGTATCCTACACTTACAAGAAATTCCAAGTAAAAATACTTTTTGGAAACTAGATTCCGAACTCTATCCTATTAAAAAGGCCATTTATGAAAGTGAGAATTGCCCCATGCTACTTGCAGAGTAACAGATTGCTTTCACCAAGAAACAAACTGATCTAATAAGTAAAAGTACTAAGATGAGGTAATCATTTAAATACATGTGATTTCACCAAACTTAGAAGTTTTCCAGAGATATGAAAAACAGACAGAATCAAAATGAACTTTTGATGAGGGTCCTGCACTAAACCCCTCCAGTTCAGTTCAGTATTCAGTTTGTTACTGATTTCTTAGGCCACTTCACTCAGAGCAATCTTTCTGCAATCCATATTTCCTGATTGTGGGAGAACGGTAATTATCTTGTGCAAAAAAACCCAAAAAACTATTAAATGCTCAGACCTTACTGGCCAAAAGAAAAAAGGTTACTTTTCAATAAAATTTGACTTACATATTTGACATTCCGTTGTGTTCTAAAACCACACATAGAAATGTTGAATATACAGTAAATACAGCTTACTGATTTTTAACAAAACTTGAAATACAAGTACTTTGAAGTCTAAATATTGTATCACCATTCAAAAGATTGATTGTATCAAGATCTGACTTCAGTACACAGCTTACTGAATTTTCAAATTACTCCTGGCTAACAGGAATTGTGTTCTTGTTCAATACCCTAGACCCTAAATGGGGAAAGTCCAGCTTTATCTGTTGTATCAAAGCAGATCTAGATCGCTATGCAGTCTTTGCTTCATTTTAAGAATGATCTCCAGCAAAGACTGCTAACCTTTCTGAAGAAGAAAACCCATGTGTATCCATCATATGCTAGTATAAAAATTTTTCCAAGATGCTGACTGAAGAAGCTGGAGGACCATAGGCATAAATCCATTTTTGCCAGCTAGCAACAACTTCCCCAAAACTCTCCCTCAAGATATGTCCTCGTTTTGAAGAGAAAGACTGATTTGTCAGCAGATGTACTGTCTCTGGCTGCACAAGAGCTTATGTGACAGATGACCCTGCAGAGATTTGGAAAGCAGCTGTTCCCCACTACAATGTTTTGTACTTGGCTTAAGGCTTGGAGTGGAAGAGCTGCATCAAAGTTTGCCCTCTCTGGTAAGGAAAAGCAGCAGTTAGAACCCCTTCCCTTTCTCTCAAAACCCAACAATTTTCTACGGAGGAAAATGAACTATATATCAGGTGTTCTGGAATGTGTAATGATCTCTGGAATCTAATTGGTCCTGATTTCCTCCCGTTTTTATAGCAACCCTGAGTAAAGGTGCTGTGTCCAGGCTATCATAGGGTGGGGTACTTACCCTGCTGCTTTAAAAAGATGAGCTCTTTTCCAGTTGTAAAAGTCTATCAAACTGGTAGGCAAAATGACTGTGTATTCTGACATTTCACCTATTTGGGGTTTGGATTATATGCTTTTAATCTGACAAACTTCAGGTTCAGTGGTTGGGGAGGAGACTATCATTTGAATTTCCCAGTGTTTTTTAAAGTTTCTGGAATGGTACTAAGGCTGCATTTAATTTTACTTATTTATCATAATGCTGTCAGGACTTTAAAGTTTATTTACCTTGGCTAATCCTTCCTGGAGCACAGAGGCATCTCTCAGGAAGCGCCTTTAATCTAGAATTTTTTTTATCTGCTGAATCTCAAAAAAATTTTGCCCCAATTAATTATGTCTCACTCCTTCCAGGTCCACTGTTATCATCTGTTTTGGACCTATGCCAAAGCTACTTGACCAACTCTCTGACACAGTAAAGAGACTAACGGTAATGTTTTAAAACTAGATTCTTGCTAGAATTTTTACCTTACATTTAAGGGGAAAACATACTGATACAGGAACAGAATTTTATTTGGGCAATGGTGTAACTGTTGGATTTGGCTTAGGTTTCTATTTACCATTTTTGGAAGTATAAACTTAACTCCAAATATCAAATTAAACTCTTTTCTGACTCACGCATCATTAATTACACACTGTACCAAGAATTTAATGTTCATCTCCATCCACTGACAAGTAGAACTAAAGAGTCTTTCAGCCTTATCCATATTTACTAACTGAAACACTGTCAAACAAAACCTGGTAATACTAAGTTCCAATTAGAAGTTTATAATCAGAAAGAAATGTTTTCTGGATATGAAGATACTGTAATTTCAAACATCAGTCTAGATGTATTTTTAAATTTAATTAAACACAACACCATGAGAAAAAAAAAATGAAGAAACTAAAAGAGAAATGAAAAAGAACAAAGCTAACATTTGTTAGTATTCCTAATGTATCCTACTGGAAATACCTAGAAAACTTTATTTGTTCTGTTGCTTTTGTTTGTCTGAATTGCTGAGTAACTCTTAATTGTAAATGGTCTTTAATGAACTTCCTCCATTACATTCAGAATATTTTAAACAAAGAGTAACACAATGAACAGAGCACAGTACGGGCTGAATGGGCTAACCATAAATAAAAGCTCAGAAAAAGAGATAGTACAGCTGAATGTTAGGCATTTGTTTTCATGCTCAAGCTTCAGACAAAACTACGACAACCAATGTAGATAGAACAAATCTTCAGGATCACATCTCTATATAGACAAGGGAACCCAGAACAAGTAGGATTCTTTATTAAGAACTATGGACAGTCATGAAACAGGGTGAAGCACCCTCAGTAGTTGGCGCTCTGAGGGCTGCAGTGACTCTGGACTATATGATTATTCACATGTTCATGTATAATAGTTTTTGACTTGCTTAAAGCATAGATTTCCCCATTGGAATACACGAGTACTGATTCTTTTAAATCAATCGTGAGTGGCAGGATGAGTGTGGACACTGGATCTAAGCAGAAACTTACAAAGCTTCCCAGTTCTCTGTGAGGCCTGCAGAACCTACAGTGCAGTCCCATTAAGAGCAGTTTTGATAACTGTAGTCACTTTTCAAAGATTCCAAGAACTGCAGAAATTTGTGCTCCTTTGGAAAAGCAACAAATATCTACAGATGAAAGGAGAAGCATAAAATCTTACCCTCAGCTGCATTCCAGGTCTCTGTTCTTTGCTCCCTCTTTGGTACAATTTTTCTTTTCATTCTTTTGAATTTCAGCATTTTAGATTTCAAAGTGCTTTTTAAATCTTGCCCAAAATCCCTTACCATCCACTAGATGTCACAGTAGCCTTACCAGTATTGTTGAATACAAGAATAATGAAAGAGAATTTGATGGGGAGTGGAGTGTTATTTGAAATTTACCTCCTCTCTCTCTCTGACAGACAAGCCTTTAGACAGTGTGTTCAGGACAATATAAAGTGACAGGAGGCAGAGTAAAATGATTCTGTGCTGAAAGTTAATCTCCTTTCAGGAAACTGATCGAGGGTATGTGCAAGTTACTTCTCACAGAAATTTCAAGCATCCATTTGACAGCAAATCTTCTAAAGGATTACACAGGCTGTGGAACAGGCTAGTAATCCTTGTGCTGGGGAAGGAAAGTAGTGTTTCCCAGTTCTGCAAATGTGGATGCGTGTCAGCTCTGCTATAAGCATCTCCACATAGGCATAGACAGAGCACTAGCTGAAACCAGAAAGAGGTAAGAAGAATACAGATCTTAACCTGTACGTTTCAGTTGTGCAACACAGACAAGCTGCTTTAAAAAAGAAGATTCCTACTATATTGTCCATGGCTGAAGCCCTCTCAGCAGTAAAATGTTTTTAGGATAAGCGTTAGAAAGCCATTACACAGCCAAAAGAAATGGAGAAGAGCTACCTCACCTGAATTCATATTTCATGAAGACACTCTCACATGGATTGATGTAGAAGTACTTAGTACAATTTACAGGAAAAATGGGAAAGCACTTTCTTTTTATGTCTTCTAGAATAATTTATCCTATCAGGGATAAAAACTACACACTTGGTCTCTAGATACTGATCTAGTTAACCTACCAGCCACATTTAACTGTAGATAGTAAGTGATGCTTTGCAACTAGTAAGAATGTGTTTAAGCATTTAATCAGCTGAATAGCATTTTCTCTCAAGAGAATTATTTTACTCATAATAAAGCTATACTGTTAGAATAACAATAATCCTACATGCATTATATGAGGGGTTACTTAGCATTATTGGTACAAAAGTAAAAACATTACCTTGTTATGCAAAAACTAGATCTTACCTACCAAATGTGCAACAACTAGAGGGCAGAAATTTGCAGATTACTATAACAGAATTAAAAAAAACCAAGCCATTTTTAGTACACTTTATAGGCTTTTTTTTTATTTAGGATTTTTTTCAAGTTTTTGCCACAACAATCAACAAGGACAAATGCAAAGTCCTTTACATGCTATGTACTAAACCCCTGCACTAGCTCATACTGAGTTAAAGATCTGCTTTGCATAACCTAGTTAATGGTAGGCTAAGCATGAATCTGCAGTGTGGTCTGGCAGTATACTAGGCTGTAGCAACAGCCAGTAGTTTGAGGGATCAGTTTCTTTGACTTGGCACTCGTTGCACATTACCTTAGGGGGAGCACATTCTGTCTCCTCCTCCAGTTCATTCAGCTTTGGTTGCCCCAGTACAAGACAAACATTGATAAGCTTGAACTTGTTCAGTGGAGAGCTACTACCAAGATTGCTGAGGCTGGAACATATATCCTTCTGATGGAACCAGGTTTGTTTAGTCTAAAAAAGAGAAGGTTTTCTGACACTTAATAGCTTTCCAGTACCTATGCGGTGGTTACAGAGGAAGTGACTCAGCCTCATCACAGTGATGCACAAAAGGATAAAGAGAGACAATGATCATAAATGAAAACAGAAGAGGTTCTGTCTAAATATAAATAAAAACCTCACTATGAAGATAATAAGCACCCAAAGAGATTATTCAGAGAGGCTGTGGAATCTTTATTCTTGGAAGTTATTCAAGACCTGACTGGACAAAGCCCTAAGCAACCTTGTTTAAAATCAGTGTTGGCTGATTTGAACAGGAGGTTGTACTAGATGACCTCCTGAGCTCTTTTCCAAAATAAGTCAGTCGTTGACTCTACAATTCAGGTCAGTGCAGCTCTCAGAGGCTATCGTAAGTATTTTAAAAGTTCTAAACCACAGAAAGCTTAACACATCCCTTTCAAATTGTACTTTCATGGAGAAAATCATATTTATAGGTACACTTTTAAAGAGTAAATGAAGCTTGAGTAAAAGCAGTAACAGAAACATAAAATCAAACGAGTCAAAGTCTTACTGCATTCATGTTGTAAAAAGTAACAGACCAAGCACTTCGAAAGCCTTCAGCTTTTATGAGCCTAAGCCACAAGATTTTACAAGCTTAAATTCCCTTGTCAACAAAATAGTTATGTTGCTGTAAGAAACTGTATAATCAAGCACATGTTCTGTTATTAGACTTCTCAAATTAGACAACAAATTAAAAGCCATCCCACAATAACATCCTGAAACTGCAGTCATTTAAAAAGTTTCAAAATCTGTTTCTCTTACTTTAAAATGTATTTGCTCATTATCAACTATTCTTTCAAATTGTAGTCAATTAAACCAGTTCTATAGCATTTATGGTTTGAAAAAGTACAAAGCAAGTATTTTCTGTGAATGAGCTAACATAACTGTGTTTACGAGTTGCAACTAACAAACTCAATACTTACAAAAAATTAACCCAAAATAATGCTCAAAATCACTTAAGAACAGACATAGCTGTAATAAACATGTAGAAACTGAGGGACATTTTGACTTTCCAGTGACTTGTGCAGTGTTTTTATTGCAAAGATAAGGGATACCTCTAAGTGAAAATAATTAGAACTGGTAAATATTTACAATAGAATAGGTAAGTAGACAAAGTATAAAATAAATAACCAAATAAACAAATCTTATAAGTGAAGAGGTGAGACTGCCAATACCCTCCACTCCCCCAAACAAAACTGTAAAAGGTTCTATTCACATTTAGTGTAAAGAAAGGGCATTTTTATAATTTTAAGGGAACTTGTTATATTACTTTAAAAGTTGGATAATTATTAGGTTTAAAAAGCATTATGCTAACAAATTAAATTTCAACGACAGATGTCACAGCCAATTTCATGTTGTCAATTGGTAATAACCACCAGAAACTAAACTGTAACTTCTAACTCTCAAAGAGACCATAGTTACCTGGTCTAGAAGATCTTCAACTTTTTTTTGCCATCCATCCCTTGCTGCTTTTTTTTCACGTTCTTTTAGCTGCAGCAGCTGAGTCATGGCTGCCTTCTTATCCTCTTCATGCTGCAGCCTCAGCTCTTCACGAAGTTTATTACATTCCTGTCTAAAAGCAAAGGTGAAATAACTAAAATGCAGTGGAACTTGTGCAAGAAATGAGGGAGAATTAAGAACTCTGTAATAATTGCTAAAGTTTAGGTAATAACAGAAGCCCTTCCTTTACATTTCATTTGCTATTACATTTGCATGTAATACATACTTCATTTCTTATTAAAGAATAAAATGAAAAAAATCAATACTTGCCGAAGATTTTCTGTCCATTTTACTTCCAAGTCACGAGCCATTCTGTCAACTTTGAACTTTTCCTCTTCTCTCATGGTAGCAATCATTGCCTCATGCTGTTGTCTCTCCTGATCTAGTTCCCCCTGAAAACACAAACTTCACAATAGAGACTGATCAGCAGCAAAAAGGTATTTCAAACCTTAAATAAGTGTATTTATAATAAAAGTGTCAGTTACAATTGGCTTGTAAAACTTGAACTTTTTCAGTGTGTGGTTCCTAATTACACACAATCAATGCCTATACATCTGCTGGTATTTCTCACTTGTAGAACAGAATTCTGCATTCCTATAAAAAGCTATAACAAGCAATTTTCCAATAAGTCATTCTGGAATTAATCTTTCCAAATACTGTTACACTGAATCACATAATAATACGTGTTGGAAGGAACCTCAAAAGGTCATTAAGTCCTGTTAATTGCAGGACTAACTTCAGAATTTCTCAGCTTCTTTGTCAAGCATGATTTGAATTTTTTTTTTAAAGCAGCAAATATTCAGTACTTGAATTTCAAATCTTGGGCTACCTGGATTTTATATAAAGTTCATGTACTTTTTTTATGTTTCTTGACTGGGCAAACCTGCTAGAAACACGGTTTCATGGTCTGAACACAGAAAAAAAAATACAAAATTCCTATCAATTTCTGTCCAAATTTTACTTAGAACAGTATTAGGTACTACCTAGAAAACATACTTACATGAGTGTTTCTCAGCAGTGCCTGCTTCATCCATGAGAAGCAAACACAGCCATCTAAATTTAATTAAGGCTTTTTAAAGTGATTTTTTGTAGGATTTTTTCACGTATGTATTTTAAAATATGTTAAGATTAATATTATTGCCTGTAACCTGCTATATATGAATATTTAAATGTTATAATAGATGAAGAGAGAAGAACTCATTAGATTATAAAGACACTGAGAGAAACTATAAGAAATACAGAGGAAATACAAACTGCAATAGGGTGCCCATCTACTGACCATAGCCAAAGAAATAAATAATAATTAAAAACCTACAACCAAAAAAACTCCAGACAAACAAACCCCAAAATATTCTGTTTCAGGTTGGTTTTGTTAAGAATATAACACCAGTATGAAAACAGATCCAGGGATTTACTATTATTATTTCTTTTAATATTTGCTGCTCTACTTCAAACATTTCTGTGATCTTGTAAATGTATGTTGTTTACTGAGGAAAGAAAAAGGAAAGGTTATACTTAAATCGAAGGAGCTACTGACAGATTGACAGTTCCGTTTTCATGTAGGCCAACTGAAACAGCAATATATTTGTGCTTAAACAAATTAATGGCTTCAGTTGTATAAAGTGGTCACATTTTCTGGATGATAGTCTGCTATCCTTCAAGATATAATAATATATATCTTTAAAGTATTCTTAAGCATCTTCCAAAATTCTAGATTTGAGCCTGAAACGAAGACTATGCTCATTACTTGAGGAAAACATGGAGCATAAAAATGAATCTAGAGCTAGTGAGCTCTGGATCTTGCTTTGCACAAAACCACGAAACTGTCTGGAATAGCATTGGTCTAACAGAGATCTTTTTTACATTCTGAGGAAACTCTGTTAAGCCTCTGAAAAGTCCACCTCTGGATTTATTTTCTTTGAATACACTTTAGCACAATTTATATTAACCACAGAAAGATGTTCCTGCAGCAATACCCATTAAGTAATACAAGTGTTCTGAAAACAAAACCCAAACCCACCCACCCCAAACCAACCAACACAAAAACCAAACCCCAAACCAGCCCATCTTAATTTTCCATTTTTTTTCTCTCTGCTTAATATAAAGAGAAATCTCTTTTTAACAAAGCCATATGAAGTTCCTTCAATGATGTGTACACTACAATACTTCTTGCCATTTTGAAAACAAGACCAAAATCACTGTGACTGTACTTTGCACAGTTTATTCTCCAACATTCTGGTTACCTCAACACTATACAATGAATCTGTGGTCTCTCGCAGTCTTGCTCTAGTTAATTCTAGTTCTTTCTGGAGTATCTCCTGAGCTTCCTGAAGGCTGGAGATATGCCCTTCTGCAGTACCAAGGCCTTGCTCACTTTTTCGTACTAGGTCTTGCAGCCGAGACACCTGTGACATTAAAAAAAACAAATAACTGTGATTTCCATACTTAATAATAATGGCAGCCAAGTCATCCTGGCTTCATTTTCTTCCAGTGTGTTGTAGAACAATACACTTTTTTCTACGTGTTTGCGCTTCAGCTCCCCGTCTATAAAATAATGATAATTGTATTTTTTTTCCTTCAAGTAAAAATATTGAGCATTGTTCACCAGCTATAGGTGAAAAACTTTGTAAATACATAGGCTGCTAAAAACAGGATAACTGGAGGCAAGGGGGACCAAAGGACAACAGCTAAGGGGAACTGAAGTTTTTCAGGCATTAGTAGTGGTCTATGCTATTGCGTTTGTATGTTGAGATAAATTCATTCACACTGAATTTATTCATTGCAAGAAAAGACTAACCTTTGGTTTGCAGGTAGGAGCAGCTAACAGTTATAACTACTCTTGCTGTTTATTAGCATAATTATATGCAAACAGAGTTTATAATATACACAGGTACATACACATGCTCTCCCAGCACTCTCTCTATCTGTACGCAACCCATAAAGTGTTTACAAAAAATACTATTTTGTACCTCAGTCTCTTTTGCTTTGTTAACTTTGTTAACAACAAAATCATTGCCCAGAAGCAGTCAAGTAATATCATGTATGAAGAATACCCCAGTTTAAGCACAAGATCATTATTGGTAAAATGTGGTCTAGTGCACAGGACTGTTAGCTGATACAATTAAGTCAGCACT
This sequence comes from Melopsittacus undulatus, assembly GCF_012275295.1. Taxonomy (NCBI): domain Eukaryota; kingdom Metazoa; phylum Chordata; class Aves; order Psittaciformes; family Psittaculidae; genus Melopsittacus; species Melopsittacus undulatus. The sequence goes on from NC_047529.1 coordinate 64,742,301, forward strand.
TGCCTCCTGATTGGCAGAAGTCAGTTTTGTTGTCAGCTCTTCCTTCAGGTTTTCCAGCTGCTGTCGGAGCTGATTCTTATCGTCTTCCAAATGTAGTTTCTCTTTCTCAAACTGCTGCTCCAACTCCTTCAGAAACGAAAAGTATGGAAGAAATATTAAATTCTTGTCATACAGTCATCACAAAGTACAGGTGTACCACATGAAAATTATTCCTCCTGGCATAAACATTCCTGATCTCAACTAAGAATTGTCCTTTCTTTAAAGTGTTACAAGATGAACATTTATTTCCTTCCACAGTGGCAGTAGTATTCTTTTCAGTTTATTTTCTGCTCTATTCCTTGATTAATTTCTAATCTAACAGCCTTGATTAATCACAAAGACAAGACAAACAGGACTTCCTTCTCAATTACTAGTCTCACCTTGTACTTACTTATGAAAATCATTGAAATGATATCTGCTTTTACAGATTTTCAATCTGAGTTGAAAGAATGCAGAAGTTTCCACTTTTCATGGAATTAAATTGGTAATATGCTTATCCTTCAGCCTTTACTCATCCATCTCCTACACATAATCCCCACAGAAAACAGTAAATCCTAAAAATCCAGACTGAGCTTTGGGAAGTTTTTCAAGCTGTTACAAGAAAGGAAAGAAAGCTCCACGCCTTATCTATAAAATGTATGCAGAACCAGAAGAAATTAACCATTAGTCTTCAAGTTCAACTACATACACAGAATCAAATACCACCTCTGTTTTGGTTCAATCTCTGTGGAATAACAACGTAATCCTGAAATTAACTCTTTCGGATTAATCACATTTCTTTTACATGAGCCTATGCTGTACATGCATTTGTTAGAACTATAAATTCATGCTTCAGCTTTACTAATATTTGGAATATATTTTCAGAATAACACTTTCTGTCACAAAATACTTAACATGAAACTTTAAAATTAAAGGCATTATTACATATTTCAGTGGAATATACTACACAACTTATAATACGACAAATTATTCTTCAAGAAGATTAAGGCTGATAAGTAAGGTGTTCCAGAGCCAGGTAATACAATAGGATCTTCTGTGCAGCTACAGAGGTTTCTTTATTAACTCCTTCCTAAGGCTTAGCATTGATTCAGTGCATCTTTGTAGCCCTGAGCTCAAATATGTGAGATATCAGTAACCTCTCAGAAGCAGATAAGAAAATACAGACCGGAGCCACACATGGAACAAAAAGTACAACTACAGGCATTACTGAGGTTGCAGATAGCAAGACAGTTAAGGGCTCAAGAAGTCGAGAGGAAAGACTGTCATGAAAAGATGTAAAATGCTCAGGAAAACTGGGGAGCTGCTAGACAGCAACTTTGATGTCAACATACAATCCAAAAAGCAACGGAGGCCAACACTTCCTCAACCAAACCAAGAGACTCCTCAAGTGTTTTGCTGGGGGTGGTAAGCATATTAAGCATCATAGCTTGTTCTAGCACTCCATTAGGGTGCGCAATAGCCAATAAATAATTTGTGTATAAACTGCTTGCATAATCTCTGTTCATGGTGGAAGTTGATCAGAGTGATAAAAACAGAGGGTCACTATACTAACTTTCAGTTATACACTGCTATACAATGTAACTCAACAAGTACCTGTTTTTTTCCCAAGCCCAGATTACCACCTGAGACAAATGATACTTGCTTAATGCAACTTGCTCAATTTTTCTTGTTCAAACTGTGAAATCTGCTGTCTGCAGAATTTCACTAGTGCTATTCAGACCTTATTCTGATAACTGAGTAATTAGTTCTTTTATGATACTTGTCAGTACAGCTGTGCAGTACTGCAAAACTATTAGCAGCTCTATTTTCATAATCCTATGAACTGATGCCATTTTTACAGCTCATTTTATAGATGGAAGAATTGAAGCAAAGAGATATATTTAAGCCATTTATTGCGTCTTTTTCTCATTCTTTAGAATTCTCTTCTATTTTTTAAAACCTTTCCAAACCCCAGATGCCTTTCCCAGTCTTCCAGTCCCAATAAATCCTCATGTTCTCTATCCCAAGGCTCCTTGTACCATGCTTCTTCCTCATATTAAACTCAACTCTTCTCTACATTTGAGACTGACTGTTTCTTCCTTGAATTACTCAAATAACACAAAATGTGCTTAGCGAGATAGGTTTGACAAGAAGAGACAGTACACTGATGAAGATTTACTGCTATCTTGGCCCTGATATCTTTTCATAGCTGATTTTTTCCTCGCTAAAATCAAGTTTCACATGCCTCACATTTATAGAGGTGTTCCCTATTTTAACTGATTTAATTAAGAACAAACATTTTATGGTATTCTTTGCTTTATTCTCTATATTAACTTGAAAACAAAAGAATAAAGAAAAATATTCCCAGAAACCCTTAGGAGACATTTTTTTTAATGTCTGGTATGTTTAAACTTACAAAGAAAGTAGACCTGAAAGATCAGATGCATGTATGTCTCAGAGAACTACTTCCACTACTGGGAGACAAGAAAAAACTCCTTGGGATTTACTCAAAACTAAGAAGCAACACACTAGTAAAGTAATTAAAAAAAATAAAATCAGTCTAAGATGCACACCTCTAACTACAGCTGTGTTTCTCAGTATAATTTTCTGTGAACACACTAGAGGAGTATAACAAATCCTTAAACTAGACAATTAATTTTAGCCTGTATTTACTGTATAAGGCAAAAAATTGTGTCTCAGGTACATGCAATCAGATTAGGAAATAATAATTTAAAATTGGTCCTCTCATTCATCGCAACAAAAAGAGACCAATTTTGTGAAACAAAGAAAGCCTTTTACTTGCAGCATTCCAGTCAAAAGTAAATAAATAGTCAATACACAGTAAGCATAATTTATGCAATGAGATAAGTTTGGAACAGCTGTTGTTTTCTGAGTATACATGTAGCCAAGTACAAATATAATAACTTTTTGTATTTCTGTTTATTAAAAAATTAAATATCAGAGTAACATAACACCTCCTTCAGAAGTGATATACCAAGGCTTCTTAATATGGGTCACAAAACCTGGGAAAACATAACCTACTCTACTGAAAAAGAAAGTTCTGTAATCTGAGAATTTCCCTTCGGTATGCAGACAAATGACAGTACAAATGCTCTTCTTTGTTTTCCGCAAGATACATGTTATTTTAGTAAAGGCTGAGAAGTTTCTTCAGTGAGGCCCAGCAGATCTGCAGGTAACTCCAAATAAAACTGGCCATGCAACAAAACCATGCAGTCCAAGGTTCAAACTGTAACATCTGCTTTTTGTAGTATGTTTTATTGCTAAGAAAACACAAACCTACCATCTGCAGTTTTTTCTTATCCTTATTAGCATTAGTGTGTGCAGCCTCAATCGCAGTATGGTGTTTCCATGCCAATTCTTCTAAGGTCTTGGAATGAGCCTCTTTTAACTGTGCAGCCTCTCCTTCCAATCTTGCTTGCAATTTTACCAGCTCCTTCTCATAATATTCACGCTGTGACTCTCTTGCTTCATTCACTTTCTGTAAAAAAACAAAAATAAAATCATTTCTATGAAATGGTAAAAATTCAGAAAAGCAGCACTAAAAAAATACAAACCATTACTGATAGCAGAAATCTACAAAAATTAACTTCCCTATAAAACAAATTGAGCAAGCAGTAAGCACTGACTAAATCATTCAGTAACCAAAAGCGTAGATTCAATATATCTCTGCAAAGCAATATATCCTTTTTAAAATATACTTTTTGCTCTATTTAATCTGGGGAAATATCAATAAGGTATCAAGCCTGTAGTAAATTTCAGTTCAATATTTTCAAACATGTTAAGCACATTTTCAGAAGATGGCTTTTTAAATTGTTCTTTAACCATTTCACATTTCTCTTTACTTCAGATACTAGACATCCAGCTACAAGGTCTTCAATGAAATTGTTAAATATGTTTGAAGCAGTCTGAGCAACATCTGATTTCCTTCTACTTTCACTTTAGACTCTACATTCTATGTACATTCTATCTACAGTCATTCTATGTTGTTACATGAGATATACTTGGAACATAACACTGCTGGTCCTAGTCCAGTCATATAAACCAAATAATTAAAACAGAATTATTTTTTTCTGAAGCAAATAAGCTGTTTAACCTTCTCCAAGGCCAGAATTTGCTGCCTTTGTCGTTCATCCAGACTCTGTGTTTTGCTTTGTAATAAGTTTCTTTCCTCTTCCAACTGGGATAGTTTTTCCTTTAATCTAGACTTTTCTGATTCCAAGTCTCTGATTGTAACTTCTTGAGTCATTTGAGTAGCTTGAAGCATTCCAATGTGACCTAGAAACAAAGCAGCTCTTTAAAAGCTCACAGCATTATTTTAATGTAATTCATACTTCAGTGACTTCTAGAAGTACAGCTCTTATGGAAGCTTTCATATGGAACTCCATCATCTTCACTGCAAGTACCACCTTCCCCTCCACTTCTCCCTTTTTTAATTTTATTGTAAAATGCCCAGCAACAGTAGAGTGCCTGGTGCTGGGGTTCATTTAGTTTGTTTTTCTGGTTCAAAGTTGAATACTGACTCCAAGAAAAAGCAGACACAGGTAACAATTTGAATATGGACAGTCTACACTAAAGAACTTATCCCACCTAAAACAGCATCTTTTTTCCCCCAGTATAAGCTACACAATGGAAAGCAAAACATTGATATATGATAGTAAAGATGTTACTGTTTTAGCAAATTCATAATTTTGCCAGGTATAGCAGCTAAAGCTATGTAAAACTTAATTATGCTAAAGGGATATGACCAAGAGACGTAACAGAACTTATTCTCTCTAAAGTATGATCTAATGCCTCGCAGGTTAGAGGCTTGCTTTTAATTTCTTTAAGTATATTAAAAAAATATATAAAATCTACAAAGCTAGACAGTATAAACACCTGTCCTTAGCATCACAAGTGGAAACAGGTTTATAATTTCAGCAATTTTTGTCCTTGTTCTTCTTAATTTATATCTGTACTATTGAAAATACTACTACTAGGTAACTGACTATAGCAGTGAAACTCTTGCTATACTGGGAGAGCCTTAGGAGGGGATAGAAGACTATTTTGGAAAAAAAGATGCACCTAAATTTGTTCAACTAAAAGACGAGAGGATAGTCTCCCATTATTTTAACATCTTTGTAGAAGCATCAGGAATTCATATCTAGGCTGACATTCCATTGGAATGGATTCTTTTGATAGAAAAAACCTTACTATCCCTTTTGTGAATTGCATGACCCAGACCTACTCATTTCATAAATTGCATGTTTGAAATATGCCTTAAAAAATATCGTATGACAGATTGAAATGGTAACTAAACAGACTTCCAAGGTTTACACAAAGATCCTTAACAATTTCACATTAAGAAAGCAGCCAGATAAACTCTATTGTTTACTCAGAATAATTTTTTTTCTTAGTAAGTCTTTTAGGATTTTCTTTACAGCTGTTTCCTTCACTTCCCCATGCTTGTTGGCATATGGAAAATTATCTGTAAGAACTGCCTCACTATTTGAAGGACCCAAATAATGCTTTGATACAGGCCACACCCACATAGCCAATTTGTGAACTGGCCATGCGTAGCCAGCTAGTAGTAAGCTACTATACTAAATATAGTATTACATATAGCATATAATCTAAATAGTAAACTATTACAGTATTAGCAAGTTAATGCTGTATTGTCTGTTCTTAAGGCTGACTGACACAGTCTGGCAACATCCCAGCCTTCAAAACAAGGTGATCTTATTCAAACAGACTTTTGGGAAGAGCCATGGGCTAGTGCTAATTTGTAATGGAAACAATCAGGTATTTCTACAATTGGTGTAGTTGAACAAGGCCAGGGGCTTATTTTTAGACTGCAATCCTACCTATAGTATACAAGCACAAGTATCTGGGCCCACACTCTATCACTAAGCAGTTTACAAGAGACACAATGCCAATGAGGGAAAACCTGCATGTGTACAGCCAAGTTTTAAACTGTTTTCTATGCCTTTCCATATGCCAACAAGCACACAGAAGCAAAGAAAACAGCTATAAGGAAAATTCTAAAGGACTTATTATCCAGTAAGCTGCAAGTGTTCTGACAGTAAGTGTAAAGCAAAGTACCACAGTCAGCAAAAAGACAAGGCAACTGAAAAAGGAGGGAGGAACATGAAGGATGTTGCAATGACTATGTGAAGAACAGATACACAGCAGAAGCATTCTGTACAAGCGTACTTAAGAAATTCCAAGGCCTGGAAGGTATATGCATGCCATACAAAGTATTTGGACAAAAGTACACACATATGCAAAAAAAAAAAAATTAAACAAATCGGAGTCTTAAGTACAATGCATGCAATATCAAAACAGTTAACCCCAAAATTTGTCAGAAATTTCTATGGTCACAACTGAACAGTCTTTAGGCACTCTAAACCTGCACAAGACTAACAGGAAAAAGAAAGGCTAGTACAAAAACATGATTTTCATTTCCAGATTAAGTTACTAACATACATACTGGCTTTGAGAACAAGATCAGCGGCCTGCTGCTGTAAGCGCTCTCTAGCAGCTGCTAGCTCACTTTCCACTTCTTTGTGTTTGCTTAACAATGACATCTCCTCCTCCTTCACATCATCTAGCTGTTTTTGAAGAACCTAGAGGAAGCATAGCATAATGCCTGTTATCATTATACATACAATTGTGTAAATTTAAATGAGTATTAGGTCAAAATGTACAGAAAACACCTTTCAGCAAACAAGTTTTATTCATACAAAAGATGAAATCTTGTGACATTCATTTGATATTACATGTTTTTCCAAAAATATTGTTGAAGCATTATAAGATACTGGGTATCTATCATGGTAAGAATGCACAAGAAAAATATAACAATGTTCAAAAAGTTACATGAAAAATAAAAAAAATAAAATGGTCCACAGAGTTTGGGGGTTAATGTGAGAAACCTAGTCTCTGGTATCTGAGACTTCCTCACATGGAAGAATGGCTGTATGTTCACAGCAGTTTACAGTGTCCTTCATTGCAACTATGTTTACGACCAACACAAGTTAAGCTGCACATGGATATACACAAAATTAGAGCTAGGTAACTAGCTAAATCAAACTTCCTGTATGTTTTAAATCCAACGTACTGATTCACAATATTCTCGGCTAGTGTGCTGCTGCTCATGTGTTCTCAGCCATGCAGGAAGGAAAAGGAAATCTTGTTCCACTTTAAATGAAAAGCTAGATTTCTCTTCATTCAAGTCACTGGAATAGTAGTCATTTTAATTAACAGAACTGGGGAAGTCACTGGACAGAATGTGTAATAAAACATGGACATCAGAAGTGGTGAGATTAAGTATTTCATCACCTCATCCATAATGAACAGAGTAGGATCTGACTTTTGAAATCTGCTGCAAATACTATACTAGACTCTTCCTCTTCTTTGGAATTCTGTTATGGCAGATATGATCAACACACAGTGGGTTTCCTCTTTACTGCAGCTCTCCAGAAACTCATCTCCTCGATGCAGTCAATTGAAAGGCAAGAGTTCTGCTTTGTCAACTGAACAGAGTTGGAATGAACTTTTGGAAGGCCCCATGGGAAACTGGAATAAGGTACTCTGAATTTAACATCTGATAAAGGCAGCAGTCTTCCACTATACCCTGTAGTCTTTACACAGAAAGGAAGGATAGCCCAAAAGATGGGCTGGAATTAGATTGTAAATGGAAAAAATTCCTGGCCCATCTCAGCTCTACCCAATGATGCTTCCAAAATTACTATGACCAGAACATTTAAGGTATTTCTGGCTTTAAAACTCGAGTTACTACAAATGCAAAAGACAAGATACTCAAGCTTATCCACTGAAATTACTGTTCTTCAGGCCTCAGAACAGCTACCAAAACCAAGCAAAATTTCACAGAATCATTTCCTTCAAGTCCAGCATGTCCAGTCCTTTTTTTTTTGCTGACAATAAAAAAAAAATTAAAAAAATCAGTCTTTGTATTTCTAGGATGTCTTGCTCTTCGTTAGGGACAAGAAACTTTAGTTTCTAAATAACACTGTGCTGGGGTTTAAATCAGTAAGCAGCTAAGTATCACATAGCTGCTCACTCACTACCCGCCAGCGGGATGGGGGAGAGAATGAGAAGAGTAAAAGTAAGAAAACTCATGAGTTGAGATAAAGACAGTTTAACAGGTAAAGCAAAAGCCATGCACGCAAGCAAAGCAAACCAAGAAATTCATTCACTCCTTCCCATCGACAGGCTCAGGAAAGTAAAGACTCCAGAAAAGTAAAGCTCCATCACTTGTAATGGCACTTGGGAAGAAAAATGCCATCACTCTTCACACAGCTTTTATTGCTGGGCATGATGCCATGTAGCATGGGACATCCTTTTGGTCAGTTGTGGTGAGCTGTCCCAGCTGTGTCCACTTCCAACCTCTTCTGCACCCCCAGTCTATTTGCTTGTGGGGTGATATGAAGAGCAGAAAAGGCCTTGATTCTGTGTAAGCACTGCTCAGCAGTAATGAAAACATCTCTGAGTTATCAACACTGTTTCCAGCACAAATCCAAAGCATAGCCCCAAACCAGCTACTATGAAGGCAATTAACTCTATCCTAGCCCAAAAGAGTACAGAGTGAAAATGTGTGCAGCATTTATTACTGCTTGCAAACACGTAACTGAAGATGTTAAAATAAAAAAAGTTAAAACATTCAGAAAGCCATCTTTTTTTCTGACATCCTACAAACCTTAACACCCAACATGTTTAAGAAAGTTATTCACTAATGAACTCTACAAACAAAACTGCACTGAATACATAATATTCTTTGTATTTATACTGTCAGTTACATGATGTTCCTGTTGAATACACTTCCGCAGGAAACTGTACAGTGTCATAAAGTGGCTTCTCCACTTGCCTAGCAAGCATTTCAGTTTGTCAGCAGAACCAAACACATAACTTCAAAATATAAATAAATAACAAAACTTAGATTACAATAATCAAGTAAGAGTGACATAAAATGAAGTTTACATGTTCCAGTGACCTCAAATTACCAGCCTCTTGGAAATGCAGCATAAATAGAAAACTCAGTCTTGGGAACAACACATCATCAGTCTCACCTGAACATTGTTTTCTGCTGTGCCAAGAGCCACCTGAAGTTTTTGGCATTTTTCCCGTAGACTGGCAGCTTCATCCTGGACCATTTGCAATTCAGTTTTAAGCTTTCCTAGATTCTTCCGCAACATACTTTCCTGGTTTTGAAATTCTTTTCTTAACTCCACTTCTTTTTCCTTGCAAGCATGTAGACTTTCTGCTGTAAAAAGCTGAGATCTTTTCAAAGAATCAAGTTCATGCTCATAAAAGGATTGTGCTTTGCTGAGTTTGCCCTCATAGTCCTCAATGAGTTTTTTTCTTTCCAGCCTTAATTCTTCAACTTTACTATTCAAGTCTTCCAGCTCCAGTCTATGCAATTCCTCTAGTTTTTCTTGACCCTTACTTAAAGTAGCATTCTGAGTCTGTTGAGTCTTCAGAAGTTCTTGAATCTCAAGCCTGTGGGCAGCTCTTAAGTCTTCCAGAGCTGTACGCTTGTCCTTCTCATACTGCACTTGCAGCTGTATGAAACTTCGTAGCCTTTCCTCAAATTTCTTTCTGATCTCTTCCACTTCTCTTGACATGGTCACCACACGCTGTACATGCTGAGCTTCTGCACAAAGCTGCATATCTTCAACTCTGTCCTTATAGGCTTCAAATTCTGTCAAGGCCTGATGTTTCATCTTTTTATGATCTTCCAGTGACTCTTCTAAAACCTGGATCTTTCTCTTGAGATCCATTTCTTCTGCAACTTTACTTTTATATTGCAAGATCTTCTCTCTGGTCTCTGCAAGAATTTGTTGAATTTCTTCTTCATGAGCATCTTTAAGGGCTTGGATAGCAGCCTCATGTTCATCATTTTTAGTGTTCAAAGCATATATTACCTACAAACATGAAACAATATTATATTAGAGAAAAGACATTCTGGTTATCTGTTAAATTGTGAGAAAATCACCTAGGTACTCTGAAAGTTACCTTGGCAATCTCACATGATTTCATAATACAAATAAGCCAACAAATATTATTATGAATGTGACTGCATAAATGCTGTATTAGTCATGACAATCTTATATACCTTGTAGAATAGTTTCTATACTTTTTAAACCTATGATTTTCCTCATGCCTTTTTACACATGTTGCTTCTGTAAATACTATATTCAACACATTGAAAACCAAAACACTTACTTAAAAGAAAAGCATTGCTGAAGAAATCTGAACCAGCTTTCTGCTGGAGAACAACACACACCAAGTACACATTACAGCATGAAATTAAATTGGAACATGCAACTCAATGTGGTGCCATAATATACATTCTTCAGCGGTCTGAATTCCAGTTCTCTCAAATTCTTATGAATCTCAGTATTTTTAAAGTAACAGAATAGCTATATCAGATGGAGAATTTGATGTATTGTGTTAGCACAGAAATATTAAAAAAAAGCATGTCCTAAAGCAAAATCAGCCTAGCAGCATTTCAGCAAAATTAAAGCAGAAACTGAAATACATTTAAAGTTCTGCTAGTTGAAATAAATAGTTCCTGCTCAAGTAAGTGTCCAAAAACTGAAAGACATTAAGGTTGCAAAAATTAGAGGTAGGCAGATAAAATAAGTTTTGCACTCTATTTTTAAACCAGCGGATCAGCCATTTCCTAAACATGCTTCTTAAAATGCTTTTAATATCAGTAGCTTTTCCAGTACAACTGCATATTTCTCAGAAGCATAAACTTCCCATTTGAGCAATTCATCTTTTTTCCAGCTCCACTCTAAATGCATCATACACATCACAGTTCTTACCAGATGACAGAAAAATTGTGCTTTACTGTGTTTTCAGTTAGCATACCATTCCACAGGTACAGACAGAACCATATTGCCTCCAAGAATAGTGAAATTGCCAGCTAAACTCCACAATACTTTTATTGCAAAACAGTAATATAATGATTAATAAGAATCTACTAAAATACTATGTGCCTCGGTCTGAAGACGTATAACACAGTAAGTTAGTAACAGTAACAGTAATAACCTTTTCTCATGCAAATAATTATTAGAGTGTTTAGTTATATTCTATGCAGTAAGGTTAAGCATGCCTGCTGCTGCATTAGCTTCGGTGTCTTGAACTACATGGACTACAATCAAAACATTGGTGTTCAAGTATTTGGCAGAAAGATGAAGAAGCTCAAGTATTTGGCCAAGAAATAGTTTTTACTCCAAATCAGATGTTATGGTTTGAAGAGCTGACCAACTCTTGCATGGTCAGCTGCAATTTGGTGATCTGCTTTTGCCAGCAATTTAGTCACAATGGAATGCTTTTCTAATTAAAAACGTGTAATTCACCTTAATACTAGTATTAGCTGCCAAATATATCTTGCAGTACAGAAAATATCTCAAAAAATGTGTGTGATTCATTCTAATTTTACATGGAAACAGGAACCACTGCCTATGAGGAAAAAAGCCAAAACCAACACAACATCACTACTTATCTTACACAAATACTAACATTTTGTCTCTGGTAAACCTTCATTTTAGACTTAACATGTGCGACCCTGGGTCAGAGCACTATATTCAGCCTACCTCAGGTGAGGTGTCTTGCTCCTGGTGCTGCTAGGGTGCTGCTGTACCCATCAGTCTGAAACATGAGAGCCTCCAGAGACATCCTAAGACTATGTGAGTGCTGCACACCTATTTAATAAACTGCAAAAATACAGTGCCAAAGAGGAGTTACTCATGCATAATCTGTTAATGATTTGGAACACACGAACCAATGAGCCTGATCTACCCTTGCTATCTATGGGTAGGTAAGAACTGTTAGACACAGGAAGAATTAAGATACACTGGGAAACAGTAACAAGGTATTTTCTAGGGACAAGTCACATCCCACAGACACAGTGGGATGAAAACGGTAAAGTTTAATTTACAGCATCAACAAGAAACACCAGAGATCTCCCAGGCATTATTATGAATTAATTTTATGTAAAATGTTTCCTCTCTTATACTCCAGAATGATCACACTTTCTGTTACAATAGGTATTGCATTCATTTTTGACCTTTTCTTCCTGTTGAAAGAATAATGAGAAGTACGGTATATTTAAGCATTTAAAATGTGCATATTATGATCAATGAAAGGTCAATTTCAGACAAAATAAATCAACCAATTTAAAATCCAGAAAACATTTGGTTTTACTGGACAAATTTTGCTCCTTATTATATTATAGAAACATAGTAATATAGGAAAAATGTCAGTTATTCAAAACAGTCTTTAAGAAACCTGTCCACAATCACAGAGTGATTCTTGTAATTCCCACAAATACATTACTACATGCAAAGTAGACAGCCAATTATAACATCTCATTTCATTCCTTGTCATGCATTGCCAAACAGACATTGTCTACCATTTGGTAAGCTCTGAAGATTTCTTTCATATAATAATCTCTGAAGTTTAATTTTTTCAATAGGACTTTTTCCTCCTTAAATTGTAATCAAGGGACAACTCAGAAGATTTATGGGGAAAACCAAGGTACTACTAAATCTGAAACTTCCCTTTAAAAAAACATCTTATGTATACCAAAAAAAATTCCAACCCCATAACTACGTATGCCCACGTCTCTTTTTAAAATCATAATTTTCTTTCCTAATCCCTTCTCCTACAAAGACCTTTTGTTCCCTTACAGAAACTAGTGCAAATACAGGTGCTTTGTCAAACCAGGCGCTTTGTCGATCCGGTCCTTTGTGTTGCTGACAACACAACAGAAACAAGCCTAGAACTTTAGGCCAGGACTGGTTAACTGGTTCACTGCAAGTCATCTTAAATGCTTGGACCAGTGCATTAGGGGCATAGCATGATGAGCAGGGGTAAGACAAATATGGTCTCCACGTGTAAAAGTAGTGTCTCCCGCCAATACCATCTCCCCAGAAAAGATGGTCTAACTATACCAGTTTTCCTTTGAGATAAAATCCATAGATGACAAGAACTTGAGAATATTTTTTTTAAATATACTTCCACAAAAAATTTGCTATTACAAAAATCCTTCAACTGTTCAACAGTCTTCATGCATTAGCTCAATCTATTCCTTCAGAAACTCTGAAAACAAATACTGAATTACTTTTATTACAGCAACAAATTTTCCAAAGTATTCTCTAATATCTTCTATTTACAACTAATTTTTTACAGAATAATGCCATGTTGTTGCTGTTGAACTTCAGCACAGTTTATTTCCAGGAACAGAACATTATCACATTTCCATTTCTATCTAACATTCAACCTTTGAATGAAAACAAATGACAACTATTTCTCACTTTCACACTTATTGCTAGACATTTATGTGTAATTTTCTATAAAAGCGGAGTCTTGATAAGTCAGAGGACATACTCTGCTCACTTAACTTCAAAGCTGATAATTATAAAGGAGAAAATAAAAATATTTATTTTGTACTTTTAGATTTCCTAATGCTAAGTACCATATCATAAGGCATATAGCCTCGCTGTGGCACATACACCTAAAGACACTTTCCTCATGCTCCTACACACGTTCCTCACCTGAAGAACAGATACCGAGCATGTCTCAGCACAGGGAGAGAACAGCCAGTGTGTTCAATTTCATCATTCACTGTTGCCTTTTATCCTTCTCCTAGAGCTGTACCAGACAACAGATGACAGGCTTTCTGGGAACTAATCATGACCTTTATGTTACAATAGCCTATCCTGGAAATATGCACTTCAACCAAATCCAGGAATAGGAACAGCCATTAACAAGCCCACCAGGTAACAGAAATTAAAAGCATGCCAGCAGGTAACTCTACAGCTGTAGAGCACTCTACAATCAAAGATTCAACAAAGAGAGCACATTACCTGAAATACACCTTATAGCCCAACATGCTGAGCAACAACAGGAAGACAGAGTTCACAAGTTCAGAAGCCATTTAGTCTGCTGTCAGGAGTCCAGAGTGGTTTAGACCTCAAGTCTCTGGGCTGGGACAGCAACAGGTACCTTCCAAATTATTTCAGCAATCACTAGTGAACTAAGAAACACTTCAACTCATTACAAAGGACAGAGGAGGCAATCAGGCTATGATGCTCCTGCTCTAGCAGTGGAGTGTCTTCAATACTGGGTCTCAGAAGTGAAATATTACCTTAGGGGGCAAAAGGGGATTTGGCAGAATCATTAGTGCATACATGAGAAATAGATACTTGAGGAAGCCCTATTCCATTCAGTAGAGCAAAGTCTTTGACTACACGTGTGGGGTTCACTGCAGAACAGATGGCATCCTGCTACAGATAGTAGAAATTCCTTTTTTTTTTCCTTACAATGGTTATCCTTGGATGTGCTGCAGAAAATGGACAAGTGGGGTCTTTTTCTCACCCCAACAAATTACAGTGGAGGAAAGGAATTTGTACCAGCGGTGAGTTAAGGCATGCCAGATAAGGTAACTGCAACTAGGTTTCTGAAGAATAGAGAGAGGAGATAAGGGCAGATATCACAAATATTTAGCAAAACACAATAGAAGCCCATAGATCTAGCTTTTCTCTTCCAGAAAATTAGGTGGTAATTATGGAAGGCACTTGATGTTTGATGGAAGGGAAAAAGAGATAAAATTACTTGCCAATATGCAACTTAGATTGTCACTTTGGGTAACAGGTGAAATTGCTATTCCTGCTAAGACAAGAAGATAAGACAGAAAAAAATGAGATTAAATATTAGATATAACATGCATTAGATATAACATACAGGACTTCTATCTTGAAAATTATCCTACTTTGGTTTTTAGGATGTTCATAGCAAGTTTGCTTCACGAGTTAATCAGAACAGGCGCAAATACCAGCAGGAAATAGTTTAAGTGTTTTATAAAGGCTCCTTGGAAATCAGTACTTACTTTTTAACTCAGGCAATACCTGCAAATCAAGCTAAACCTAAACCACTTATTTGCCTAATTGACAAGGAAAGCTCTTCTATACAAACATTATCAAAATACAGTAGTTCTTCATAAAGCTTCTCAGACTACTTTAACACTATGATTTAAGATTATTTGTTTCATCCTATATCATCAGCATTGTTTCAGGAGAAAATACAGACACAATATTTCCACCTGCTTTAATTACCTGCTAGCCATAGCATGTTGCTCCTTTTTCAGTTTCTGTATTTTACATCATCAAATTATATCTTAATGGTTATTCAAGCCACAGTTAATAAAGCTGGAATTTTCTTCCCACACTTTAATCTCATTCAGAAATTTCTCTCCCTTCTTCCCTGCATTTGTATATATATTTTTTTGAGGGAAAACGTATTTTCTAATTCATCACTGCATAAATTTTCCTTTTTTAATAAAAAGTAATTCATATTTCTCCCTGAAAGACAATCAATGCAAGAAAAGAAAACCAGCTTTTTGGTGTAAAACGTAGGAGAGATGGCACTTAAAAAGTGAGTTTTCTTCAGGGGGTATCAAATGGCTTACAGGATGACATTCACTGATACTGACCTGACAAGATGTTCATCTAAAAGGATGAACAGTTGAAATTTTCTGCAAAAATATTTCAACAAATCCATCACACTTAGAAATTCTTAATTTAGAGTGAAAAACCCCATTTATATAAAAGGAGTAGTATTAGTCAGCTGATTCCATTTATTATCTAAAAGCAAAGTTCAAGTTCCTCTATTTTGTTCTAAAAATCAATCGTTTTTCTGAAAAGACCACTATAAAAATGTCTAACACAGTCAGGATCATTTATGTCAATACAAATACAACTGCTATTTTAAGTCTTCCTTTTTTTTTTTTTTTTCACTAGACATGGCTAATTTATTCTTGATACAATCACATTTGGACTTTCACCAACTTTATTTTAGTCAGAAAGAAATAATTAAGTCACGTGGTTATTTGTACTAGACAGAAAAATAAGTCCTAAGACTCAAAATCTAAAAAATTACTGTCTTGCTTCATTTAAAATCTATTTCCCTGCTTTATCATTAAAGCTGACTTTCATCATAATTCAAGACTAAAAGCTTATTCTTAAATCTTAATCTATTCCATCTTCAAATTGACCCTCCTATTAACTTTTAACGTTTGACCAGTTATGGCTTTAAATATTTGGTTTTCAGTAGATCTATATGATGAAAAGCTGTCTGGCCATTGACTGGTTTTTGATTTCTCCATACACAGCCTAGCTAGAAACACATAGTTTTTATGTAACTAAGAGTATGTAAGACATGTTGTCTTGCTTTAAATTTAATTTTTGTGGAAATACTCACTCATACGGGGAACTGAAGCTAGAATTCAAAACCTAACGGATTTGTTTTTTCTTCTTTTCGGTAAGGTGGGGGCAAGCAGGGATGGTAGAGACAGAACAACTACTGCGAAAATGTGAAGTAAAATGAAGCATCTCCATTTCTAAATTTGCTCTACAGGATATCCAAAGCTATACTTTGGAGTGCCATCACCAGAAAATGTCACAAGTATTTTTGGATAAATTGTAAATGAAGCTGACACTAAAGAAAGATGATCTCTTTTCCTCCTAATTTGCTTAAACCTGAAAGCAAGGCATAGTAAGCATTATTACCACCTATACAGGCTATTCATTCCTACTGATGAGCACTGAGCTGATGAAACATTAGCAAAAGGTTTCTTGTATTCTGTCTCCCTAAAAAAAATGGCAGTACTGTATGACAAGCCAGAGAAAAAGTCTTCCCAGTTTCTCTTCTCCATTAAAACATAGTTCATTTTCACACTCTCTCTGTCTGCAGGTCCCTTCTTCTCAATGCTTGATCTATTTCACTTCCTATTTCCCCAAGAACTTCTGCAGATTCTACATAGTTCCAATATCTAGTGGTTCCTCACAGCAGAAGAGACCAGTCAGACATGACTGTACCACGCTCTATGAAGCAAAGAATTCCTCACCAGTGGTTCGAATGGCATGCTGGAAAACAAGTACATTCCTTGCTCATAACTGTCTCTCTAATTTCCAGGCTTGTTTAAGAGAAGGAAAGGTATGAAGCCTTCAAAACAATATGCAGCTATGCAGGAAAGAAATATTAGTGAAAAGCATATACTGCAAGACTCACAGCTTGGTATGTTTATCTACAGTATTTTTCACTTTCTGGCAGGCCCTAACTACAAATCACCCCTGGAAGTTTAATGGTAAATGCTTACTTTCCACAATGAAAAAAACAAACTTATCTATTAATGGATTTTTTTAATAACTGTACAAGGATTTGGGCCACTTATCTAGAAATATCATAGTACATTTAAGTAATTTCTTTCCTTTTCTCTGGAAAAGAAGGATCCAGATTTTAACAAAAAAAATCATGTTCAAACTGAGAACTGATCACTAACTAAGCTTCTGATTTTTATTTTTTATTTTTTTTTGGTTATGAAAGCAAAACCATAAAGTAAGCAAAGAAGGTGGCACAATCACTTTTGCTCAAATCAAACCACTTGACAGTCCAAGCTTATTCTCAAAGCTCACCCTGAGATGAATCTAGGACAAGTTTGCAGTGGCCCACTGGGATGCTTTCTAGTAACCTACAGGTATCTATCATACAATGAAAATATTTATAATTTCTAGCTATCTCTCAGTATTCACACAATACTGGCTATGAGTCTTGTCATTTCACACCAACAACTTAAGGGTTCAACACCTAACTGATAACAACATGTATACAGAATCACAGAAGAGCTGAGGTTGTAAGGCCCCTTTGGAGGTCATCTAGTCCAAATTCCCTGCTCAAAACAGGGTTAGCTAGAACAGACTACACTGAGCCTTCCTCAAATGAGTTTTGAATATCTCCAAGGAACCCCTCTGGGCAATCAGTCCCAGTAGCTGAACAATCCTCATAGCAAAAGATGTGCTTTCCTACATTTAATGGAATTACTTTTGTTTTAGTTTTTGCCTATCGCCTTGTCTTTTCATGAGGAACCACTAAGAATATGCCTGCTCAGTCTTCTTTACTCCTTACCATCTGGTATACACACACACACTCATAAGAACCCCTGAGCATTCTTTTTGCCCCTGTCCCAGCTCTTTGTCTCTGCTAGTATGACAGATGGTCCACTCCTTTAATAATCTTAGTGGGTGTTTGCTGGGCTTGCTCCAGTATGTCTATCTCTCTTTCACAGTGGGGAGCCTAGAACTGCACCCAGCACTCCAGGTGTATCTCACCAGTGCTGAGGAGAATGATTACCTCCCTTGAGCTGCTGTGATGTTCTTTCTAATGCAGTCCAGTATGCCACTGACCTTCTCTGCCAAAGGTACATTGCTGGCCCATGTTTTAGTTGTCTGTCTGGACCCAGGACCTTTTTGGCAAAGCTGTTTTCCAGTAAGACAATTCCAACAATGTGTTTGCTATGTTGCCCTAGATGCAGGACTGTGCTAGAAGTTCCTGTTGGTGCGTTTCTCCAACCTGTCCAGCTCTGAATAGCTGCACACACATCTGTTTTATCAACCCCTTGCCCCAGTTTTGCATTGTCTCACCTCAACCTTGCTGAGTGTACTTTCTGTCTCATCATCCAGGTTGCTGACAAAGATGTTAAACAGTGTCACCCTCTAGAGTACACCATTAGTGACTGGCCTCCAACTGCGCTTTGTGCTGCTGACCACAACACTTCACAGCAAAGCACAGCAGTTCAGTCAGTTTTCAGTCCTTCTAAATGTCTGCTTGTCTAGCATACATCTGGAGAGAACATACAGGCACGTGACAAACAGCAGTGAAGATGCAATCAGTTTTAAATTTCCTTAAAAGCAGTCCCACAAAAAAAACCCAAAACCAAACTATTACTTAAAGTTTGTATAGTTCCTTTCACAACTTTTCTCAACCATTCAATAAAAAAATAAAAAAGAAAAAAGGAAAAAGAATGGTGTATACTTCAGCAGCTAATCTCCATGTAGTATCTCCATTAAAAATGTACAATTACATTGCATTTTCCTAAAGCATCTCTTTTCCATCCATCCCTTTAAATACAGTAAAGGGAATCCTGTGGTTTCTCAACCTGAACACTTAATCGCCAGTTTAACATCGGTATTTTCTTTATTATGGCTATCCAGCTAGATCTAAACTTCATCTTCTGGAGAGCTACACTAGTGAATGTTCTTAAAAGGCTGTTCCATGCAGCTGCATAACTGGGCAGCTAGAATACAAGAAGCTTCTTTTAAGAGTATTTACATTGCAATGATGTGCTTCTTTTTGAATACTTACTTTACCCCACATTAAATGGGAGACATTAACTCCTACCCTCCCAGCAATTTATCATACAAAAGCCTGGAAGACTCTCCAGATTTTTTCACCTCCCAAAAAAATTCCCTATACAGTCAGTTAAATAAGGATCTTCATCAAGACCTCAAGTTTTGTGTGTGATGAGCTATCCTAAGATGAAAATCTGTGATACATGATAAACATGATAAAGCATGATAAAAGCATGAAAAACCATGAAACATGATAAAGCAAGATGATTAAAGGAAAACCAAGAAGTCTTATTTTCTTCAGCATCCCAAAAGAATCAGCAGTTGAGAAACCAGTGGCAATCTTAAATTGAGGAACACATGTAAATCTAATCTAAGTAGCCTTTCAAGAAAAAAAATAAATATTGAGCACTTCTGTGCAACTTCACATTAAATAATTAGTTCAAGTCCTCTGGGCTGAGGTAGGTACAGGTCTGTATCATGCACATGTCAGTTTATATATTCAGTCTCTCAAACAAACATGTCTGGTTCCAACTAGTACTGTAAAAAACTCTATTTTTATATGAAAAGGGAAATAAAACAAAAAAAAAGAGAAAGAGCTAAACTGGTGGCAGTTTGCAAATACATAATTGGCTAAAAGAAAAATGAAAGAATTACCTGCCATTTCATCCCTCACCTGTCACTACAGGGCTTTGCAAGTGTGGGTAAACCCTTCGGGCCTGCACAGTGGATTTTTTAGGTGAGGCACAGCATGCATGGAACTGGTCCCACCCTTTACACCTGCAATTTAACTGCCAGGGCCTAGCAAGCTTGGACGGTGACAGCAAAGTCCTCAGCTTGTAGGTCTGGTTAGAGTATCCTTCTTGTAGAAGGATGGCCTTACAGAGCTAAATGAGCTCCATCTGCCCGGGTTTGAAGTTAGAGTTGTCCTTCTAGGATGGTTGCCCGAAGGCTAGTGAGACCATCCTGCCAATGGACACACTTTGTTTGACCCTTCAGTTGAGACCTGTCTGGCATGGGAGACGCTACCAGAGCCATAAGCCACCACAAGCATGGCTGCCAACCTCACAAGGGCACGCAAGCTCTTTCCCCACTACAAGGGGGTGTCCGTGAAAGAAATTACCAAAGTACTAAACAACTCACCACACACACACACCAGCACTTACCAGGAATTAAACTTACTTTCTATTACATTACGAAAAAACAAAACAAATGCATAAACAAACAAAAACCTACAAACAAACAAAGACCTGATAAGAGTTAGAGAAACCTGATCATCTGAGTTTTTCAGGCCACATTAAAAAAGAAGACTTAAGTTTTTAATGCTTTGTGAACATCTGCAAGGGAAGTGATATAAGCTGCCTTGTAGGGCCCTTCAGCTACATTACAAAGAAGATTCATGTCTGGTAATACTATACCATATCTCAGAAAGTAAGACATGAAATCAGCCTTTAATGCAGAAGCCCTCTAATCCACACCCCCATATCTTCTACATGTTGAGAACCAAAATCAGCATTGCAGCTTCAGCTTCCACCTTGGCCCAGTTATCTAAGCACAGACAAAAATTACTTAAAGACAAGCTACACAATGTACCATACATGATTTCTGTTTGAAAATAACCATTTTCTTTAGAAAACAAACATAAGCAAGGTATAAACAGAGGTGTAGGTGTAACCAATAGGAAACTCACCTGTTTCAACATCTGATAAAGCCTATTGGGACACTCAGATAGCAGGTAACACACCATTTTTAAGGGCAAATGTAAGCATGTAAGAAAAGACTAGCTATGCATTATAGCCCCGAGTTGTCATGCAGTAAATCAGTGACTTGAATTAGGAAGTCAAATCAATCAAATTACTTCAAGTGTGCTTATTTTCACAGAAAAGAACATGGTAGTTGACCAAAAAGGATATATGACATTATGGACATTAATGGACAAGAAGAACATTAAATTTCACTGTAATAAAAAACAGACTGTGAAAGTGTCTTTCA
This sequence comes from Melopsittacus undulatus, assembly GCF_012275295.1. NCBI lineage: Eukaryota > Metazoa > Chordata > Aves > Psittaciformes > Psittaculidae > Melopsittacus > Melopsittacus undulatus. Next base: position 64,763,519 of record NC_047529.1, read on the forward strand.
CAGTTCTCTAATGAACAGGAACAGTTCAGGTATTCATTCTGCATACAGCTTGAATCCTCTGTTTCCTCCTGTTACAGATTGATTTAGTATATACCTGTAACTGCAACTCAATAACCCTTGTGCTGGGAGAGATGTGGGAGTACCAGTACCTGGTCAAAATTTCTTTCCAGTTCTGGGATGTTAAATTCTATCATCCAGGTTATGTCAGAAACAACCATTACAAATCTGTAGCACAGTTAGCTTTAGGCAATTTCCTCAGACAGTTAAACCTTGAGAAGCATACTGAAGGAAATAAAAAAAGTGGGAAAAAAAAAAGATTTAGTGACAGATGTACAAATTCCTCAATCTGCCTCCTGGTGAGAAAGAACCCCATTTACCCTCTAATCATCTATCTAGAATATAGTTGACACATCTGCTATATGATGTGTCATATGTGTGCGATATTATCAGACTTTAAATTGCTGAAAGGAAAACAGGATAGGCCAAAGGGCTACTCCAAGTTCTGGTTTAGTTTCCAAGCTTATTTCCTTATAAATTTTTCTTAAATATTTGCATATTTTAGTCTTTCAGGTAATATTGAGATCCCTAGAGGAATGTAAGGTAATATGTTTGTATTGCATCTGTTTTTGGGTGTGAAACAACGCACTGGAAAATTCTCAGAGCTAAGCAACTAACTTTGCATTGAGAAAATAACAGCAGTTTGTTCTTGGCAAAACAAATGAAATAGCAAGATCTTCACTCTACAAGAATTGTTCCATACACAAACAAATTTTCTCAGCAAAGTGATATTAAGTTCAGAGTTCCCCAAAACAAAGAGTAGTAACACCTAAGTGGAAAAACAGGATGAAAAAGGTAGTAATTTTACACATCTGTATCACTGGTTTTGATTAATCATCAAAATAGATGGGGTTTTCGTAGTATAAAACACCCAAGTAGCATTTTCCTCTTTTTTGAGGCCACAAGGGCTTTTGAATCTCAGATATTTTGGGCAACATTTGCAAATAGAATACATAACTTTAATTAATGTTATAACAAGACAGCTACATCTCCTACTTTTCAAAACCCTGAAACAATTGCATTCTTATCTTTTAAGAACAGAACTAAACCAATTATAAATCTTAAAAGAAATCATCAGGTTGTGTATTGCATATTCCCTAAGTCAGCTTTGGGAAATCAGACTTGAACTCCTCTTTTAGAATCCTGACAATATGGATAAATTGCTGCTGCACATTTAAATATTCTCAAGCATTTCTTAATTTGCTAACTGACAGAACACCCAGAAAAATACTAGTGCTTGTTTTAATTTTCACTTCTTACTCTTTTTGTCAGGCTTTTGGGAAGCTACTGCAAAAAGGCATGGCACACATTTTCAGAGAAATAATTAACTGCACTTGCCTCCATAGTGTTCAGTGTAATCAAAGTTATAGCTCACTACACTAACAACATACAAGGACTGGGAAACTGTAGTTATGTAAAACGGGCCTCTAAAGAGACCTTGCTAGTAGGGAAACGTACCGATTTGCATAACAGGAAACAAAACTTGTTTGCTTTTGACATCAGTGCCAATTAAGCTAAAACGCCGAGGTGGCCACACGTTCAGCACCACGGAGAGCTACAAACGATGCCCCAGTGGCAAGCCCTGTTCAGCACCAAGGAGAGCGGCAGGCCGTCGCCTTTCTCCACCTCCGCGCCACCAGAGCAAAACAGGGCCAAGAGAAAACTTCACAACTGCTCAACACAACCGACAGGCAGAGCGTCAGACAAGGCTCCACTTCACACAGCTTCCAAGACATCATGTACAGCAACAGACTTCACTGAAATACATATCTCATTCTTCGTTCAAATCAGTCCTGAGATAAACTTAAAATTACTCCTTTTTTTTTTTTTCAAACTACTGGGGTTTTTTTTATGCTTCCCAGATGAGACAGTTTTCTTTTTGCACATTAAAAAAAAAAAAAAACAAAAAAACCAAAAACTTTCCTTTGTCTGTAAGAACCTAGAAGAATACCTTTCCTATATATAAGAAAAGAGAGGCTCAAGACTAGTGGCAAATCTAAAGTCAAATATAGCATGTCAGTCAGGATTTCGGTAAGATTTTCTTCAACGGTCATTTACCAGAATTTTATACAGGCACATACAAAAGCTACAGTTCATAATCAGCATGTAACCTTTTTGATATTATATACTGAGAGGACATGTTACTTTTCTCTCCCACTTTGCCAAACAGTTTTCTGAAAACAGGAAATTCAGTTTCCCTCAGGAACAGTGAGCATATGCCTATAAGAAAAAAAAAACAAAAAAACCCAAAACCACAAAGAAACAAAACCCCAAAACCCCCAACAACAACAAAAAAACCAACAGCAAAACCACCCAAAACATTTTACAAGTGCCATTAGAGGAAAATGTCTATCACATAAAAAGCTTTGTAAAATAAATAAATAAAAAAAAAATCTGGGATTTTGAATATAGTCTATTCCAGAGTACCAACACCTAGCTATTGGAAACAATGAAAACCAACAAAAGATAAACTTGCTTCAAGCTCTTCACTTGTACAGAAGGTTCAAAGATACTTTGTAAAACAGTGCCTGCTCAAAAATAAATTACAAGAATTACCATCTTGTGCATTAGGTATTTAGAGGTAAAGCAGAATATACTAAATACACCAAATTGTGAATGGTCTATGCTGTAGACTGAAAAGAAATACATGGCAAAGTGTGAAGGACAGCACAGAAGTATAGAAAGGCAAGACAAAAATCATGGGAGTAGAGAGAACAGCTACAGACCTTAACTAGATCAGCTCAAAGAATACATAAACTGATTTCATGTCAAAGTCCAGCCTCTGCTTGAGGACATATTTTTTGCAAATTCTATCTTAGCATAAAGCAAATGGCCATATGCTTTTAAAAAGCAAAAAGAAAAAAACAAACAGAGGAGGGAGGTGGGTAGTGAAGGGAGGGGAAGAGTGGGAGAAGGGCAGGGCTGATTTTTATGGCACAGGAACTGAATGGAGCTGGATGTTGATGCTATTTTAGATACGACATGGAAAGTTAGTGAAGAACCCAACTAAAACAATGGATCAAAAATTTCAAAGTAAGTTCTACCACTCAGTGACAAAACATAAACAGTATTTTTTTAAACAAATATGTAAGCAGTATACATTACTATGTTGTCAATACAGGTTAATGCTGGAAGGAATAATGTACATAGATTTCAAGGTGTTTCAAATTTTTTTTAATCTGTAAACACATCCTTGATTATTTATTACTAGCATCTATAAAAAAACTGTATTTTATAAAGTGTGAAACACATTTATACAAAGCTGATAAATTTAAAAAAAAAAGTAGTTTTTCCTAATCTTCATTACAGAAATAATTTACCCTTATATTCATTTGTCAAATTTTAAAAGGACAAAGACAGTCATAGGAGATTACTGAAAGACATTTTAGTACAACCTATCCAAACACATCAGCATCCAGACTGCAAAATACTAGATCTAAGAAGGCAGTGTCAGACACCCTTTACTAAGTTATAGCTTTCAGTTCTGTTGTGAACAAAAACACTGTTGGAAGTAAAAAATCTCTGGATTATAATAGACCTGTTTTCTAAACATATTATAGGCCATGTTTCTAGAAATTAAATTTTAGGAAAGTAGTCTCATAAAAATGAAAACAGAAAGCAAAGATTTTGTATGATTACCTCACACTACTTCTTTCAGCTAAAAGGTTGTCATTCATTTAACAGGAGCATCGTAAACAGGAAGGACATAATGAGCTTTTTAATAGTATCTATTTTTAAAGGCTGTCATTTTGAGCCCAGCCAAGTAACAATATCAGCAAAAGGTTGCTCTTCCTCACAGCCTTCTAGATTCAGTTTAAAAAGCACAACTCAGGAAACAGAACCAGGTAATACATGTTAAGTAGGACAAGATGGTAAACAGCTTTAAACTGGTTTTGTTTATTCTGGTTGTGGAATGCAATGCCTTTGGTTATTGGTAAGACATCAGTTGTTAAAAGAATACACAAAAACTTGGCTTACTACTGCCAAATTTGTATCAGCCAAAAGACATACACATCTGATTTCATAACATTATGTTGAGATTTGATGGATCTATTTAGCAATTGGCCTGCAAACAGTAAGAAAAAGGCAGCGATTACTCAAGGCATGCCCGCCTCCTTCACGCAGTTAACAGGAGAGCAAAGTTTTCAATGGAGACTAGCAGTGGTGGGGAAAACTTGGGATCACTGACAAAGTGACTGTCTTTATTAAAAAAGCCAAAGCCTGGGTTTAGAGAATGAGATATTGAAAGAATTTCAGCTGTTACAAGCTACTTAAGGCTGGAAGTTACTGCACCAACACAATGACTTATGATAAATAACATGTGTTCTACACATGCACTGGATGCAATATATATCTAACCGTACTTCCAGATATACATATATAAAAAAAAAGTATGTGTGACCAATATGTTGCATGACAATACAGAAACATCCAAACACAACACTGTAACTAAATACAGCTTTACAGTGTGTGAAGAGAGTACAGAACCACTACAACTAAAATTGATTTGCAATCTAACTTTTTCCGAGGAAGCGATAAGACCCATAATTTAAAAACACTTCTTCATAAATTCATGGGATTAAATACCAAAAAAGCCCATCTGTCTTCTGCTGATACATTTTTATAGGACTTCACAAATCAAAACTCCTTTCAGGATTGAGGACTTCAAAGTGCTCTGTCCATGTGTCATGGTTTAAGCAATTCACAAATGCACAAAAAAAATAACCTATAAATATGTTGTACAAACACATAGAGTTCAACCATTGATATTTTTCAAATATACATAAAGATTCTCCTGTTCACAACTTTCACATCTGGAGGAAAGCATTTCAGTATTATAATCAGCTCTGAACTTGCACTTTCTTGATCTTATCTGAAGCAAGATAATAGCAAAAGCTTCCTTTAATAATGCAGTACTCAAAACCATAACAACAGTAGAACAAACAAAATCAAACCAGTTTTCAACTATTTCTATTTTTTTTTTCATAGGTTCTATATCATTGTATGTAAAGAGCAGCTAAAGAGTCACAGATTTCAAACTTTACAGATGTTACAACACCAGGATTCATTTAAGCCTGCATGTCCTTTCTTCTTTAGTTTTTTAATTCTGACATGTCAGCAACATTGAACTTTGTACTAGAATCCTTTTCTTTCAGTTGTCTTTAAATATCGTTAATGCACTGATATATCAGATTTAACTGCTGAAGTACATATCAGGGCGATAACTTCTAACAGTTTTTCAGGTGTTTGTAATTGTGTATTATTCAACCATAGCCATAAATAAGTATAAGCATGTGTCATGGTTTGAGCATGTTTTGAGGGTGTTTTTTGTTCAAGGTTTTTTTTTCCAGCCAGGTGGGAGGGGAGTCCGGGAGGAAGGAGAGTCAGGACACCTGACCCAGGCTAGTCAATGAGGTATTCCATACCATAGCACGTGATGCCCAGGATGCATACTGGGAAAGAGAAAGCTGGAGGGGAGAGAGCTGGAGAAAAATGGAGGAGGGAGCACATGGTGCTCGGCCGGGCAGGGTGGAGTGAGTTATGGGTCGGTGGCTGGTGGGGTGTTGTATTCTTTTCACTTGCTGTTTGCTGTATCATTATTATTTGTAGTAGTAAATGGCAGTAGGGGTTTTGTGTTATGCCTTAGCAATTAAACCGTTCTTATCTCAATCCGTGGGGGCTACATTCTTTGGATTCTCCTTCCTAACTCTCCGGGAGTTGGGGGACTTGGTTTAAACCACGACAGCATGGAGCAAGAGGATACATATAGAATCACAGAATTGTTTAGGTTGGAAAAGACCCTTATGACCATCAAACTATAAACCTAATACTGCCAAGTCCACCACTAACCTATGCCCCTAAGTGCCACACTGTATTATTTCTCCTCTATCCTAATTTGTCTCTTAATTTTGTTTATTCATAGAATCATAAAATGGTTTGGGTTCATCTTAAAGATCATCTAGTTCCAACCACCCTGCCACAGGCAGGGACATCTTCCACTAGACCACGTTACTCCAAGCCCTGTCCAACCTGGCCTTGAACACCTCCAGGAATGGGGCATCTACAACTGCTCTGTGAAATCTCTTCCAGTGCCTCACAAATGTGGAGGTAAAAACCAACCAACCAACCCTTCCTCCATCCCACCCCCAAAAAAACCAGTAACACACAAAACACAAAACCCCACCCAGAAGTCTCAGAGAAGCCAATATGTGCACAACCATATTAAAGAGGTATTTTAGACTAGTAGTTTATGTGAATGTGTGATGAGACAGTTTTTCAACAACATCCCACTTCCAATTACACACATATCCATAAAATATCTTTAGAACATTAAGCTGTCAGTGGTCTCAGAAGAACTCCAAGTTTGTAGTAAACCATTAAGATTATGCAGGTGGAGAGCAAAGGAATCTAATTTGAGTAATTCTTTTAATATTAAAAATACTTCATTCTTGTCCTACTTCTTTCTTCTCGATGTCTTGTGACAACAGACTGTAAAGTTATTGACCTAATTCACACATACCACAACACTGAGCTCTAAAAGATACCCATATCAGGTCCATATAGCACCCCTGCAGTCTCTCATTACAGATGTGCAATGATAACGAATCAAAGAACCATTTGAGGGATACAGTCCTAAGGTCTTCAAGTATCAAAACAATTAACTTTTTTCAACTAGTCATGATAAACAAGAGTTCCCAGGCTTCATAACAGGACTGTTGACGTTTTTTTTTCCTATTCTTTAAGATCCTTGATCTCTTCTTTCAGAGACAAAAAGCGTATTAACTATAACAAAAAATTCCATCATTCCTATCCTACAAACACAGACAGTAAGAAAAACCACTGCAGATTCAAATTAGAAGCCACAGCTGCTGTAATTTTAAGTGCTTCAACTACCAAGTATTCAGATCAATAAAATCAGCAGTTATTGTCTTTAAGGTCTGAAGATGATTTTGAGAGCCTGAAAGACCTATTCACTTTATCTGAACTATATCAGATGGTATTAAAGATGTGCCATTTTTACTCCGTCCCACCTTTGTCCTTATACCACCATGGGTACAGAAAAGTTCCCTTCAGTGAATATCCCTTGTGAAGACCACAACTACTGCAGAAAGAGGACACAAAACACCCCATGGACAGAGCCAGAAAGGGAAGATAGAGACCCGATTCTAGCATGATTAAAACCTCCAAATATTAAGATACTCGCTTCAGAAATATTGTATCTCTAACTTTCTCAGTTCCTCCTAGAAGGTCCCTACCTTCTTAGAGGTCTTACTTAAGCTACCTTTGGAATAATTAACAGAACCCAAAATTAAGTATCTCCAGAAAAAAATGTAAACTGATTGAATATCTGATACTATATTTTCATATTTTTCTGGTCCCTGAAAATTACTTTTATGTGACAATAAAACATAACATTTATTCCCACATTACCAGTCAGAAGCATATGCAAAAATTTTTGAATCAAATATGTACTCAAATCACACCCGCCTCAAAATTTCAGTTCTTTTCATGCAATCCTAGAACTGTTAGCAAATACTGGCCTACTGCCAATGTTAACACACATTGGAGGGATGGCATAAGGCTGCTTGAAAAACCCCAAGTTTTCACGAAACTGTTAATGGCATTGAATACCACATGATGACAGCTAACATCAAAACAGTTCTACAAGGGTTTTAGACACTCATTTTTTCCCTGTTTCTAAGGGTTCTTCCTTTATGCCTTATTCCAATTCTATGTACAATGAACGGTCTGCAAGAGGTTAAGTTGGGTTTCTCCTCCTGCCTCCCTGAGGTAAAACACTTCCAAATAAAAACTGATAAAGTTTCACTGGAAACATTTTGTTAAGAATCATTAATGTAAGTTAAGCCCTATAGCTCTTACTTCTATAGCAGTGCATTTAGTGATAGCTGAGGGACACCTTTAACTATTCCAGACAAAAATTCCACACAATAACAAGCCTAACCATCTGAATTAGAGATCATAAAATTTGCTCTTTATTCCTTGAAATAAATTTACTATCTACATCTTCAAGCAACTCAACTCACTTGGGTAACTACTACATTGACATCTATTCTCTAAGTACTTCTCTCTAACAGAGGAAGACGGGAAAACAAAAGAGAAATTATTTTTTGTTGCTGTTGTTAAAAAAAAGTCGTTTCCCAAATTTACACAGCAAGCTGATGGCAGAGTTGAGAACAGAACTCTGGTCCCAAGAATTCCAGATTCTAGTTTCTGGTTTACTGAATTATAACAAGCCTTGGATAGCTTTGTTGCCTTAGCCTTTGAACTAGTCCAGTTTTTTTGGAACCTTTCCAGAACAGAACCTCCCAGCTCTAAGCTAAGAGAAAACATCGGAATTCTGTACCATTTTTTTCTTTTTATTAAATAGATAGAAATGATCACTATAAAGTACATATCATCTGCAAGGCAGAAGATGCAGACTCTTCTTCTAGCTAATGTAAAATTTCTGCAACTAATATGCAACCAAATCAATGCAGAAGATTCTCATTGCATAATCCCAATGTGGATCATGCAGTTGTTCCATAAAAGTCAAAGATTTATGTTGATGTCAAAAGGCTTGCACAACAGATTTTGCAGACACATTTAGGATATGGATTTCTCAATCACAAATGCTCCATCTGCAAACTACAGAACTACAGGGCAAAAAAAAAAAAAAAAAAAAAAAAACACACCTCCAAAAAACCAAACCAACCAACAACTAAAACAAACATCAAAACCACAAAAACAAACAAAAAGACAAAAAAAAACCCAAAAAAATGCACAACCACCAAAACAAAACAAACAAACCAACAATAACAAACAAAACCACATGAACTTGTACTCTTTCCATTCTCCCTTACTAATGTAGGCATAGCAGCAATTTGCTTTTTGTTTTCTATTCCAGTTGTCTTATGCAAGCTAATTAAATATACATATGCATATTTTCATCTGTGGCAAGCGTAATTCAACACTGCATTAGCATTCCAGCATGCAGTAGTAGAAACACATATATGCAATCTCATAATCACAGTTTATTTCTTTTTGGCTTTAATCTTTGTGTCAGATGCTCCTTTATCCCCAAACTGGTATTACAGATCTTTCAAAACTCCTAAAACTAAGGAGCTTATGCTGAAGAGGAAAACCTAAAATTGCTTCAGTTACAATTTACCAGTCTTTAAACAGGACAGGGAGTATCATCTTATTTTTTAAAGCTGCATGTCTAACTACTTGTTTTACCTTCCCCTGTGAATTAAGCATATTAAAGTTAAATCAAGTAAGTCTCCCCTCCCTGTCAGAAGTTAAAGCATAGTTAAGCACCTCAGAAATGTTGTGCTTAGTGAAATGGATTTGTTTCTTATTTTGCCTCACTCTGAGTCACTGATTCAATCTGGCTATTGAACAAATTTCACCTTTTTCTTTGTGTTTCTGTATTGTTTTGACTGAAACATCAGATTCTAAGTAATGTGAAAACATTAGAAAAACAGATAAATCCTAATTATGGAATTTCATATTTATTTCATGAATGACCTGCATCTTCTGTGTGGAAAGCATTTTCTTCTGCTGCTACTCACATCTTGTAATACAAACTACACAAGGGTGAGCAAAAACAAACTATTGAGTCACAATTCTTCTGTCAGAGACTGAAGCTGTCTGAGGAACTTAACTATGTATATCCCTTCGGCAGTGCATATTTCAGTTTCCTTTTCCTATACTATATTGGTGGTTTTGCTTTGACCTGGTAAAGCACCTGACTTCAGCTTTGAATCCACTGAGAAACTGAATACACCCTCAAGGCCGGCTCAGAGAAGATTTGGAAGGCAAAAAAACAAAATTAGTGAAAACAGTTGAAGGTGTGTGACAAGTGTCATATATAAGACATTAAACAATTTGAGAAGCACAATTAAAAGATGTCATTCTTGATAAGAAGTTCCTAGATTACTGAAGTGAAACACTATAGACCTAAGTTAGCAAGCATTTGGCAAAGCTATAACAGCACAATTTGCTCAAAAGACCTTCACAGAAATACCCTAGTATTTTTTTCACATCATCTTATTTCCAGAAATCTTCTGCAAAATGAAAATTAACTCTTGCTTACAGAAATCAAATATTGTTCTTCTATTTTCCCCTTGTAGCTTGAATCCTTTCTCAAGGATTAACTTCTGCAGCTACTATCAAATCAGGCTTCAGATTTTAGAGCAGGTTAGAAAGTTTAGATTATACTTTGCCCAGAAGTTTCTATACTTCTGTTAAGCCTCCCTTTCTGAAAGGTCAATTAAACAGAAATGTAGGTCCTGAGCCCTCTAACTACAAGCTTGTCAAAATTTGCACTTCTACCTCTATTAAATTAATGCCATAGAAAATTTTTTATTTCCTTTAATTTTATTCTTGCAATAGGTGCAAGTATTTTTGTTACACACCCTGTATCACATCCAAAAATACTATTCTTTGCTCCAGACTATCAGTCAGTACAAAGATAAGCTGATTTTCCAAGTTTTCTCCCCAAAACTTGAAAACAGAACACAAACATGCAAACTAAAAGACTACCAGAATCTGCAAGTCACTGGGAAACAAATACAATATTCCAATCCTGCAAAAGCCTAATTCACATATAAACTCTTTGTACAAACACAGTTTACAGTTATTTTAAACACATACGCAGAAGCCGTTACATGCACCACTCTGAAGTCTTTACCAGAACAGACATGCACACAATTTCTACAATTTTAGAACCCTACTATGCGTTGTAAAAAAAAATTAAAAAACGCAAATAACAGTATTTACTTTCACTTTCTTCATGTTTTCCAATACAGAAGTTCAAAATAGTTCAACATCACACATCCAAATCCATATTTAACTCTCATCCACCTCAAGATACTTGACATATAATAACTGAAAGAGCACAGGGCACATGCCCAGTGATGTGTAACTCATGGGTATACACAAATGACTTCTGTTGTGAAGTGGGACACTGTTTCTGAAATCTCCTATAAACTGCTCAGTAAGTTCCTAGAGAAAGGAAAGGAAATATATCAAAGGACACACAGAAATGAAAAATATTATTTGAAAGTATTACTTCGCATATGCACTAGGCCTTAAGGTAAGTCTAAAATACATTTATGGTCTCCAGGTGGTTTTTGCACCTTTCGGGAAGCACAAGTCTATAGTAATACCTGCAATATTTTAATTAATCTTTTGTATGGACATGAACTAAAACCGAAGAGAATCTTCATCTTAATTTTACTTGTCTCCTTATGAAATTACAATTTTTGTTCCACTGATGTTAATATATATAGAAATTAGACTCTGAACTCAAAGACAAAATACCCTGCAGTCATCAGCTTTCCAATACATTAAGGTGCAAGGTGTGCCACAATAAATACTATTTTTAACTGGTCAACGGTGCATCAACTGTGAGTAAATATGAACTTTCTCCACTGTGAGACTGCCAACAGCCTTCACTCTTAGTTGTTCCAACGAAATGTCACCTTCATCCATTTTGCATATATTTGAAGAATACCAGCAGCTCCCACAGTGCTTTTAAATTACCTTTGAATGTTTCAGCCATGTAATTCTTGACAGAAATTACTTCTTCTGCTTTCTCTTTAACAAAGAAAGCCCGTATTTCATTTCCTAAACAATGCTATTCACATTCAGGTTGAGCATCACAAAAGAGAGGTTAGAGCATCAACGCATTTCTTTAAGCTATTCCAAGTAAATCGTAGCTATGACCACATTTGAAACATGGGGCCTACCAGCCTTAACACTGTGCTTTCAAAACGCCTTGTAGTTTGACCCCAACTTTTAACAAAGATACAAGGTATTTTTTATACTGAGGATGACAGAATGAAAAACTGTTCAGCCAGCAACACAGATCAGAGATACTCTTAACACTTCTCCTTCACCACCTAAGGCTTTAAAATATTGCTAAATACCTTAAATAAGGGTATTTATCCTCAGCAAAAGGACAGCAAGCATCACTTGAAATTCTCTATTTCTGCGGTATTTCTCCGCTCTCGGAGTACCGCTTACTAAAGGGTTAGAAGTCACAGAGATCGCCTCCCGCACACCCCGGTACCTCGCCATGCCAGCCGGATTCGGACACAACCAGCCGAGGACCGGCATTGCGGCGGTTTCTGCACCGGCCTGTCCCCGCGCCCGCTGCCCCCACACAGCGCCAGGCCGTAGCTCTCACAGCAGGGCCCCGGCTCGGCGATCTTCTCCTTTGGGCCCGGGGCCGCTGCCAGGGCAAGGCGGCAGCCGCGGGCTTGCCCTTCGGCTACAGCCCGGCCGCAGCCCACCCGGGTTTAACACCCCCCGAGGAGCGCCGGCCGCTTCAGACACAACGGGGGACGGCGAGAAGCGAAGGGAAACAGCACAAGAGAGAGAGAAGCTCGAGGGGCGCAGGACCCGGCGCGCCTCCCTGGAGGCGGGAGCTCACCTTGGTGAGCTGGGCAATCTTCTTGCTCATTTTGAAATGCAGGTCCTGGCTGTGCTCAGTGCCCGGCCCCGCCTGCGCGGAGCCTGAGCCGAGTTTTCCCGCGCCGGGCGCAGAGCCGCCGCTGTAGCCGTGCTGCGGTTGCTGCCACCCCATCCCCGGGGTCGCCATCTTCACCGCCCGGCCGCCGCCGCTGATCGGGCTCCGCTGGCACCGGCCCTACCTCGAAACGCTCCCCGAGGCGGCTCCTCCCGCCTCAGGACCAGCCTCTGTTGCTCCCTACTGCCACCGTCCCCACCAGCCACGCCGGGCTGCGGCGTCAGCCTTCCGTGGCCGCTGAGCGAAGGGGCTCCAGCCTTTCCTCCCCGTCCGTTTCCCGACCCCGGGCGGGGATGGCAGGCCGAGCCGGCCCTCGGGCGGAGCGGCGATGCCCGGTTGCCGGGCTGCCGCCGGGCTGTTTACCCAGCGCAGCCCTCACGTCACTGGCCCGCCCGCAGCCTCCCGCCTCCGGAGGGGCCGGGGCCGCGACCGCCGCACGGCGACAGCGCGCGCGCCGCCACGAGGAGCCTCGCTTCCTTCGCCTTCCCGCGGCAGGTGCGCGCGCGCGCTGTGCTGCGTCCCCTCGCCTCGCTTGGCGCTGGGGTCTGTTAGCGGCGGCCTCCCTGCTCCGGGCAAGGGGGAGCGGGGTGAGTGTACGGGCTTTAGGTAGGGCTGCCCCTCTGTGGCAGAGCTCGGGGCATCTGAGGTAACTGTCTAAGGCTTTTCGTCATGGGGAGCCCTGAAAATGCAGTGGGTGCTGAGGGGAATAGGGCAGAGCTCTTCAGCCCTGGAAAGGTGCCAGGAGCACTATAGCCCGGTGTGCATGAGTGCGTAACGGCGGTAAGGTATTGCTGCCCCCTAGGTGTGTACTGGTCTGCGGCGGAGAAAGTGTCGTTTCCTCACGGAAGTAGGTGGTAGGAGCAAGTAGCGTCTTAAAACTGGGGTAGCTAGTAAATTAGATAAGCAGTTGATGGCCCAATTACTTCAGGTTTTGAGGGAAGAAGCAGCCCAGTGGCCACAGATCGTGAGGTGTCCCAGCCGGATGAAGAAACGGAATCCGCTTGAGCCAGCCAGTCTCCTCCATTGCTCCAGAAGAGTCTCTGCAGACCACGCTTTCAGACCTGATGGGGTGGAACCAAGGTCTCTGCCAGAAAGAATTCACAGCGGAATTTGTTCTGCCCTTTAGCTTGGATTTGACTGCTCTCTTCTATTTCCATCCTGTGCAACTCTTGAGAATAGCCACTCTCTTTAACAATTTAAAATCTCCCTGCTAGGCTCTGATATATTAATGTGGTTGGACACATTTGATTTTCTGATTAACAGCCTCTGCACTCATCTTTTAAAAAGTCCTTGGTAGTCTCTGTTGAGTAGTTTATCTTTTCTCTGTTTTTTTGTTGGGTTTTTTTTTTCTGCTCTACAGGTCTCCTTGCTTGCATTCTTTGTGGGCAGAATTACCAAAGGGATAAAGTACAGAAATACATGGCTAAATCTGTTGTTCTCTCCATGAGTATGGAGAAAAGCATTGGTCAGAATTTGCAAAGGGTAGAAGTAGGTGAAATAGTAAATTATAAGAAGAGATCCATATTACAGAGCAATGTGCCTTGCTTTCTAATAAAGATTCATGCTTATATAGTATGAGAAGCAACTAAACATTGGCTGGCAGTGGAAACTGGCAGTCATGGGTCACTGGGCAAATGAGCTTCTTCAGACAGGATTCTATCCAGAAGGTACAATTAGATGTTGCTACTTTTTGACAGATCGTGAGAGTACAAGAGAAATACTTGTATGGAGGTCTCGGGTCTGTAATTTCCATGCATCAGCACACTGGAAAGTTCTTTAAAAAAGGGCCAGAAGAACTTACAGTGGTTCTGGAAAAAAGTCACATGTATAAAAAAATTTAATAAACCCAAACTATTATGAATAACGAGGAGTCTAGGAAGTTATTTATTCCCAATCTTTAAGTTACCCCATTGCCTTAAACTCAGAATTTGCATTGTTCGTGAAATTGTGACACTGATTTATTTTTTTTTCCCTCCAAAGTGGCCCATTCTGGCAACAGAGGACAAAGGACAGATGGTGCCTACCCAGGCAGTGATTCATACAGATGAAATACAAGGGGACAAAAGAATATTGAGAGCATCTGTATCAAATCAGTGTCCATATATGACATCCATGAATAGCACACACTGTTAATTCAGTTTTATCAAATTAAAAAATAATTCAGTAGCAGGGAAGACTGATTTTTCACATCTAGAAAGGTCAAACTAGTAATTAAAGCAGTAGACTGATTGTGAAGACTTGGTTACAGATAATGGTTGTGTCTGACCTATTGTGTGACCTTAAGCAAGCTTCTTAATTTATGCGCAAAAGAGACTATTAGTGTGCCTAATAATCTTTCTGATATTAAGGAATGGCTGGCTCAATTTATTATTGCTTCTAGAAATGTCAAAAATTAGAGAAAGTTTTTTAATTTTAATCTACACATATAAAATATTTTGGATATTAAAAAACCTGGTTTGGATTTATCAACATTTCTTCTGCCACACAAAGCCTCACTGGTTTATTTTTTTTCAGTTTCTTCTGAGGAATATCCATATTTGCTGTGGTTCATATTGGCCCCAAATCAGTTTTGAAGCATTCTGAAGTGACTTATATCTGCTAGGACAAAACAGTCAAACTTTTAATTTTTGTCTCCTGAGCTACTAAATACTAAGTTTTGTTTGGGTGCTTTTAAATCAAAAAAAGTGATTAAATATTCATTGTCAATATTTCATGTGCCTTTTAGTAGTAGTAGTTTTCATATTTTTTTTTCAATCTGCTTTTTACATATTTCATGTTTTTAGAGCTCAGATGGTGACTGCTAAGCTCTTTTCCATTCAGGTCTGCATATGTAGCATAGAACCTGTTTTTTTTAAGGTTTTAAAGAGAGAGGTTTTATCCAGCAGAACAGTAAGGACCTTTGTGCTCTTTTTGACCTGGTGGGATTTCATTTCTCATTAGCATAACAGCAGATGTAGGCCCAAAGGTCTCCCAGGGCTTGGGCTGAGGCCATCCAGAGGCAAATGAGGAGACAGTGCTCAGGGATTGCTGAAGAGTGCAGAAAGCAGTGGAATGAGGCATGTCCTTGGAGTGTGCCATTGCTGTGAAACCTGCACAGTGAAACCTCTATTGCCTCTACCACCAGGAGCTTCTGTAAGCGACATCAATTTGTATCTACTCAGTGTCCATATGAGTATTGGCACTGTGCAGGATACTCTTGGTGTATGTATACAGAAGATTTTTTTATAAAGTTGAAAATATCGTTGGTGAATATATGTGCTGACATTGCATTTTAATGTATCTGCTATGCATATATAGCAGCATATGTGCAAGACATACAATGACTTTATGGATTTGCTTTTTCTGATATAAAATCAACACCGCCTACATGGAAATCTACCTGTGCTTTTTTCTGTTTTACTGCCTATCTGTTTATCTGGCTATTTGCTGTTCAAATGTTCTGGTATGTGTGTATGTTTTCTAAAATTATGAAATACCATTACTGAGGTTTGCAAACCCAGGAAAGAATTTCAGTTATGTTCAATCTGCAAGGAATATTATGGATTACAGATTTCAATTTGTACAGAAACCCCTTTTATTTATCTCATCACAGCTTTGACTAAGATAAATGTGTGCAATCACTGTGTGCCTCATTTTCCACCCATAGGCACAGAACTCCCTCTCTGATTCTTTATAGATGGAATGAGTTGCAAGGGCTGAGCTTGCTTTGTGATAATGTCTTTTGACAACTCTGAAGATGTCAGAAAGTCAGTGGCAACTTTTACTGAAAGGACAGTTAACAAGAAATTTGACCTCCTGGTCCTTGCAGGTTTCTGCTGTTTAATTTGTAAGCTGGCAGCTACAACCCTGAACAGTTTTAAAATTTTCTACAAATGTGTATGAACAAAGGTGTTTATCACAATTCTCATTTTCATTTTCTTTGAATGGTTGAATTATGTAAGTATTATAATACAGAGACTCTTAAGAAGAAGTCTTAAGAAAAAGTCTATGTATGTCTATGTCTAATTTCTACCAGAATGCTAAACTAACGATTTATTATATACATACCTTAAGTTTATACACAGGTTTAATTATTATAATAAATAACTCACTATTTAAAAAATAGAATAAAATACTCAAAATAACAATACAGCTTAAACATATCTGTCATTCCTGCTTTAATTTTCTGGTCCAAACAAACCTGATGGAATATAATAACTGAATAAGCCCATGATGTCCTACTTTAACGTAAAGACCTCATTACTAAGGCTGAGGTTAATCTACGATACTGAGATTTCTGTGTGAGAAATCATATAAAAAAATTTTGTTTTGAAAGTGTATAAGTAACAAGGGCTACTTCTGTTAGCTGCAGATAATATGTAAAGAGGGGCATATTACAGATTTATAAAGAACAAAGGAGTAGCCAAAATTGCCTTGCTATGGTTGCATCATGAAGGATATGAAGGGGGGGGGAATAAAAACTGAATGTTCTAATAACTTTGAAATAATCTCATGACCTTTTAATTTGTGGGTTAGCAAGACTGTGAGTTATGTAAGGTACACAATTGGGTCAATGTTGCAGGGTAGTCCTCTGAATAATTCAAACAATTACCCTCTTGCCTTTATGCATGCAACTATGCTTTCAGTCAGTAATGACCTGGAGATACACAGTGACAGACACTGGTTTAGGGCTCTACCTTGTAGATGTTTGTATCTTAGATCATTTGGGTATTATGATTTTTATGGCTGTACCCTGCCTTGGTCTTCAAAGCTTGAAAGACTCAGCCCCTGCAGATCTTGAACTAGTATGTGAAACCTGGCATAAGTTGAACATTTCAAGTAAGTAGGCAAAGAACAGTGAACAAACATCTGATAATGATGAAGCTGTTGTGTCCTTTATTATGTCTAGTTGCCCATCTAGGAAATTGTTCATGTGCGGAGAACAAATTAGGTCACCAAGACCTAAAAGGATTGCTGCCACCTCATGAATGTATCTGAACTGGAACTACTGTCAAGATATGATGGAAGAGAGAGTTTTGGCTGCAGCCTGTGAACAAGCATATTTGAATGGTTGGGATTTTTGCTGATTCTTTGGAAATTAATTTTCCAGATTCTGTAGAGATGTGAACTGGCACACAGAAAAATTCTTGTGACCCATTTCTTTAAATCCACTTGTGTATTCTCTTGCATGACATTTGTATCCTCACTTGGAAACGTGGTTGAGGGCATGTGGCTTTTTATTAGAAAAATTACCACTAGCCTATTCTTTTACATAAATTGTTTTCATTCAGTAAAGATTTGTATATTATTTTAATTTGAAGCACAAATGAGTAATTAAGAATGGAAATGTCCAGTGTAAAGAAAAAAGACCAATATGAAAAGTGTGAGGTTCTATCTTTCTTCTGATATAGCACTCTTTTTAATATTTCTATTGTCTTATAATTTATTTCAACTTTGATTTTTTCAGTTGATCCACCTGTTGTTTTTTGGGTTTTTTTCTGGGCAGAGAAGTTCTTTTTTAAAGAAATAAAAATTACAGAGAAAACATACTTGTGTTCTACAGAAAAAAAAATGGCAGCAGGAAAAGTTGAAACAAAGAAAAACTAGTGCCTGGGCAAAATGTCCCAGTGTTCACACATGACTGTCCTTTAGAGATGGGAGTCACATGAAGTAAGTGTTGGTTGTATCACTCACTGGTTTTCTGGAAGTTGCTGAGATACAGCTGGGTAAAAGAGCTTTAAGAGTCTACCTAGTGTAAAATATTTTTCCTCTTGCTTAAGAAAAGATTATCCCATACATTTATGTTGTCGTTAGCTGCACAGATGGAAAAAACTGGATGAATCCTCAGTTAGGTATGAACCTTAGTGTTTCTGTTAATTCTCATAACTTTTTCTTCATAAAGTTCTATTTCAGTCTAGTTTTTTTCTAATTTACCAGGACAGAAGGCATTTACCAACATAAAAGAAGTACACACAAAAAACCCAATTCTTGTGCTTTCCTTGTCAAAACAGAGAATTAAACCTATCAATGCTTGCCACTGGACGGAAAATTAGTAAGACAACTGGTCATTATGAAGCCAGAATTTATGCTGAAAATTCAAGCAACTGTTAATAGCAGCCTTAGAGAATATTTTGTGCCAGCCACCTGCACCAAGATGTAGTGTGTAACCCTATGGAACCTCTCAGATACAAGCTTTTAGTAATTAGTTCTTTCATTTCCAGCTTAGAGCCATCATTTGGCTGACAAAATGCATTTGCTGCAATAATCCTTCTTACTTGATTTATGTTTAATTTTGCCCTTTCTCAAGGATTTTTTTTTATAAATGGTATGCATTTGCCCTAAATTGCCAAGAAAGTCCTTAAATAGGGTATGATAGTCCTTATAGCCACTTGCAAAAATTGAACATGTTAACTACTGCTCTAAGCTTCTTCGTTGCAAGTTTTCTCGGTTTATGTTCTTGTTTTATAAATTATGCATGTTTTTTCAGGTAGGAAAAAGAAAACATATTTAAACCAGGGAAGCTGGAAACTCAGGTGGGAGTGAATACTTGTGAGGAGTGGTGAATGGACAGGAAGAAGGGAGCATAGAGGTTTCCTGTAAACTTGGGTCATCTGGGGCAGGATTGGCCTTTATGGTGGGGAAATAGGAACACAAGAAACTTGGTTTTCAAAGCAGGTCTGCTAAGCAGGACCCTCATGGGGGATTTACCATAGAATCATAGAATAGTTAGGGTTGGAAAGGACCTTAAGATCATATAGTTCCAACCCCCCTGCCATGGGCAGGGACACCTCACACTAAACCATGTTGCCCAAAGACTCTGTCCAGCCTGGCCTTGAACACCACCAGGGATCAAGAATTCACAACCTCCCTGGGCAACCCATTCCAGTGCCTCACCACCCTCACAGTAAAGAACTTCTTACTGTTTAAGTATTAACCCGTGATCTCTTACATTCATATGCTCCTCTGACAGTAACTCGCCAAGGAGACTGTTCAGAGTAGGCAATGAATATATTTCAGTTAATTCATTAATACATTCATATTTATTCACATGAGGATGAAAGCATTACTATTGAAAAGAGCAGTGACCTTTGGTATATTATTGATCTTCTTTCAGGGACACATTAATTAAACTTTCTACCTTCTGAAGTGTACCTATAAAGCTGGAATTAAATGGGAGTGCTGTGGGTGGGCTGTGTTGTTTCTAATGCAAGTGTTACAATGAACTTAGGAAGGAAAAGAATACAAGGAAATCTGTCATGGCCTTCTAGAAGCAACCAATAAAGGTTGTTTTGATATTTTAGTGTGACTTGCTTGGCTCAATCCTGAAAGTGTTTAAATATGCTGGACTTGTACATAAATGTAATGCACTTGTTTTCTTTTTGAAGGAAAAGCAACTTCGTAGCCTAAAATAGAAAAGTAATTCTGACTGATAAAATAATTCAGAGTATTGATATATGATAAACAATGCTAAACAACTGTGGTTGAGAAGAAGACTTAGAGCACTGACGTTCCTGGGAAAATCTGGCTGATGATGTTTGTTTGCTTTTGGCATAGTTATTGCCAGCTGGTATTTACCACATCTATTTTGCATCTTTAGGGGAAACAATCATCAGTAGAAAAAAACAGCTTTAGCGACAGCCCCCGGTTTAAGTGTCACTGCTCTCAGCAGCTTGATCTAGCATCATGTTAAATGTTAGATCTGTTAATTGTAGGAGCACTGGTTTAGACTTAAGTTGGACAAGGATTTAGTTTACTACTTTCTTTGCTGGCATTCATATTGTCTGATGTATGTAAGCATTCAGACTGCAGGCCATTTTGCAACAGGCATAATGAATGAAATGTAGATAATTGTTTTTTTAATTCTTGAGATCATCAGTGGAAGATTGGATGGGACAGGTAGGAAGCTGCATTGGCTGGCACATCTTATCTACAGTGCAGGTAAAGGTGCCAAAGCACCAGGACTGCTTCAGTTTTCTTTTTCTTTTAGTACCAGTGGAATCACTTAGAAGTAACCACATAAATGCTCCAGTAGTCAAGTTCAAAGAGATGGCTGGTGTAGCTCTGATCCTGCCCTCAGGGTCATTCTGCAGAGCAGCACAGACAACATTTGTAATCTGTATTTCTCACTATGACTATACTGGAAATGGAAAGATTGGTTGCTTAAAGGGTTTTACTTTGAACGTGGCTTATCTCCAACATTGGTTCAAGATTTTCTGGTCCACTTGGTTATCACTGGACTATTCCCTGACACATTTGAATTCAAATCACTGCATTTTGCCAATGTATTTTGGGGGATTTGAGCAGAGATTCGGAGACTTGAAAGGATTTTGGTTATGCTTCAAGAAGGAAGATATATAGCCTGGCATCTTTCCAGAAAATTAACAGGGCTGAATTTATGCTTTTGCTAAAATTGTGTTGAAGCCCTGAAAGATTTCTATAAGTGTCAATATTCAAATAAAAATGGCTCTTGTGAAGTTTTTGTTACCTTCAAATAATTGAAAACTTCTTTTGAAATTAAGCATATTAAAACCTGCAATATTTGAAGATGAATTTGCATATGCAGGTTGCTGACTATTCCATTTTATAGAAATTCCATTTTATAGAAGTATTCCATAAAAACTGTGGTTAAGGGGGGATAAAGAAGAGTACTTTATGGGGATAAAGAAGAGTACTTTAAGTTTATAAGTGATCTTCATTTACCCTGTCAAAATCAAGAGGTGCACCTCTTGATTGTAGCGTAGTCTGTTGAAACTGATACAGTAACTAAAAACATGAGGGCTAAGGGAAAAAGAGTAAAGTTTATCTTCCCTGAATAAGATAATACGCTATAACTGTCAGTTATGGTGTCTGTGCTTATTATCTGGTGACTGAGCTGATACTATTCACAGAGGTGATGTTTTGAGACCTGTTTGCCAGCCATCAGATTTGAGGAAGGCTTCAGGATCATCAGAAATCTGGACTAAATTCACCGGTCCTGAAAATGTCCTGTTATGCTCAAACCTGAAATCAATGGCAACACAGCCAGCATTCAGGAGAATGCTGGATATCCAGCTCTTGGCAGAAACCCAGCTCCCTCAACAGAATTTAAAAATTTGTAAGGGATCAGGATTAGTGTTGTGCAGGCCTGGTTCTGGATAAAGGTAAGAGATTTGCTTTGGGAGTGGCTTCCCTTGAAAGCTAAAATATATTCTTTCCAAAATTAGCATAAACTTGTATTTCAGTATATCATGCATATAAATTTATCATAAAGGACGTAGTATTCTGTTCGGTGCATAATCAAGCTAGTTTATAAGCAAAGCAATGTGAGTATTTTTAATTAATGGAAAAAGCTTGTAAATAATTTATTGAAAAATGTTCTTGACAGTAAAATATAGAGATAATTTTTATGACCAGAACAGTCCTCAAATTTACAGATTATTGCTTATGAGGTTTAAGAGGCATTTTAGACAAAATGACTATGAGCTCTGTTTTTCCACACAGAGCATATAAAATGCTCTTGAGCATCTTTTGTAATTTATGAACAGTAGGGCAAAATTGTAAAGGTTACATATAACTGATAGTAATTTTTTACATCATTGTTCATTTTTATTTTACATCTTAGTTACAAGTGTCCCTAATTACTATAATAAAATATAGTTTACTTGCTTACAAGCATATCCTGTTAGATATTAAGAGAATCATTTTGAAGTCATTACCATTCTTTGTATGCTGAGCTAGTTGCTCATAGCAGTTAATCAACTTTCACATAATTCCATGTTTTGAACATTAACAGTTTCCTGATCTGTAGGATTAGAAAAATTAGATAAAACTAAAATATTTACAATGATCAGCAAGTAAAGTAATAAACCCCAGTATATGAGTATCAAGAGTTAGGCCACAAAGAATTTCTTAAATTCAAAGACTGTGATAAACTTATGTGGCATCTCTGAAGTAGAAAACCAGAAGCCCAGTAAAAAAAAATTCAAGTATTCACCCAGTTAGAGTAAGCTTGGTGGTTACAGACTTAGTCCAGCAGACGCATAGTTAGTTTTGAGTATTCATTTAATCTCTTTGAGATCAGTGTTCACCTGATAAAAGTCTTGTCACACACTCTACCAGCCAAATGCAGAAATGTTGTTCTACCAGCTATTCTTGCTATCTAGCTTTTCAAGCCTACTATAACTTTCTGAAAATTTTAGAATGGAAATCAGTCAGAAAAATAAAAAATAATTAATTCTTTCAGTAACAAGGGGGCCTCTTCCCAGTTATTTTTTAGTTAAACTAAATAGAAAGAGATCCCATTTGTCAGCTCTTTTATAGAAGAATAAAAGGTTTTTAATTTTGTTTTAATTAGGGGAATTACTTCTCCACAGTTCAGTTATCCATGGCTTTCTCTAACATTCAGTCATGACATGCGTAAGGTTTAATCTTAGTTTAAAGGTGTTGAGGTGTTGTTTGTTTGGGTTTTTTTATTGCCAAGTTTATCAGAACCAGCTGATATATTTGAGAATGAAAATCCCAAAAAGCATAACAAAGCTACAAGGAATAATTACACCTGATTTTTTTTTTTTAATCTAAAAATATGTTGGCTTCTAAAATGTAATACCCAAACCCAACTTTGAAGAAAATACAGTAATTCTAATGTTTATGTCAGTCCAGTTTGTCTTTAAAATTCTCTCACTTGTTTTAAAAATATCTTAGGAACTACATGGCACACATTCAAGTGCAAGGTTTCTGTTCACAAGATTTTAAAACTGTAAGTATAGTGCATATGCAATAGTAACTGAGGATAACCTTTCATTCACTAAAACCAGATCACTGCTTTAAAGATCTCCTATAATGAATAAACTCCATGTCTATGGAAAAACACAGTGTGGCTGGTTTCTGTACTATTTGCCACAGCAGCTTTCTGATGCCAGACTGCAGTTCCTTAGTTTATGACTGGTTAGAGAGGATTTTGGAAAATGACCTGGAGGAACAGGCTGTATGGTAGCTTCACATATTTATATTATAAATCATATCAATCATCATAAGACATCATAAGTCTCTAACACTTGGTTTAATTCAGGGCAAAATTATTTGCCTTTCAGAAGCTTTTTTTCTGAGTCAGAGCTTCTGCAGCATAAATGGGTCCATCATACAGGCAAGTAGCACTCAATCTGGCATCCACTCAAAACAGAGCACAAGGCCAAGCAGGTATCAAGAAGTAAGGGACTGATTCTACTCCATGTAGCTGTCATACAATGTGTACTCTGGAGAGATGTCAAATTTGACAGATCAGGAACTGTAATAAAAATAGGCTCAGATCATCTTCTGCAGAAATAGCTGAAAAGATTGATTCTAAAAGCTGATTCTAAAAAATAAATCTCTGTAATATACTACTGTTAAAGGTGACCTTCAGGGCCACATAACCATTATGTATATAGGGAAAGAACACTGACTTTTGTTTACCTATATGGAAGACTACTTTATTAAAACAGTGATTTTATACTATGTAAATACGCAGGTTTACATTATAACCTACTTGGTGTGCACAGGAATACCATACATGTACACTAAACCAAAAACCTTGTAGTAGAAGTACTGTGGCACAATCCTTTTTCTATTTTTGAGAAATCTGGAACATCAAAGCCCAATAAAAGATGTAAATCATATTTGGGGAAAGAATATTGCTATCATCTGGTAGATACGCAAAGTATGAAAACTACTGGAAGATAGTTTTTAATTACTGGATAATAGTTTTTAATTACTTAGTTTTTAATTACTGGAAGCTTGTTTTTAATTAAAAGAGTATTTTAATTCTTTGTGCAAGAAATTAATATTTATTTGATAGTAATACATAATTCAGCTGCTCAGCTCTTACCTAACATCACTCAGGGATAAAGGTGTCTGATTCAGAAATAATGCCCACCACTCAAACTCAATTTTCTTCACAAAACAGCTCATTCAGAATTATCGGTCAGCCTTAAAGGATTATCATGCACTTCTCACTGTGTTTGCTTTGTAAATTACCTCCAGTTTATTGTCCTTTTCAGTAAGAATGAAGCAAACTGCTTATTTTTGATCCTAGTCCTCAATTCATTTAGTTAGTCCACAAATATTTAGTTAAATTACGTATTTCTTGTTGGTGAGTAGTAAATACTTTTGGGCCATTTACAGAACTACACAGTAACTAAGACAGTCCAAATTAGTGTGCAGGTGAATTTGGAAATTAATCTTGCTAGTCGGGTTAAGGACAATAGAAAGGGCTTCTTCAAATACATAGCAAATAAAACTAACACAAGAGGCAATATAGGCCCACTGCTGAACGAGGTGGGTGCTCTGGAGACAGAGGATATAAAGAAGGCAGAGGTGCTGAAAGCCTTCTTTGCCTCTGTCTTTACTCCTGCAGACTCTCCCCAGGGGCCCCAGATTCCTATAGCCCCAGAAGGAGTCAGGACAAAGGAGGAGTTTGCTTTGGTAGATGAGGATTGGGTTAAGGATCAGCTATGCAACCTGGACATCCATAAATCGATGGGTCTGGATGGAATGCACCCACGGGTGCTGAGGGAGCTGGCAGAGGTCATTACTAGGCCACACTCCATCACCTTTGGTAAATCATGGGAAACAAGAGAGGTGCCTGAGGATTGGAAGATGGCAAATGTCACACCAGTCTATAAGAAAGGAAAGAAGGAGGACCCGGATAATTATAGATCGATCAGCCTTACCTCCGTCCCTGGAAAGGTGATGGAACAACTTATTCTTGACTCCATCTCTAGGCATATCAAGGATGAGGGGGTTATTGAGAACAGCCAACATGATTTTATTAGGGGGAAGTCATGTTTGACCAACCTTATAGCCTTCTATGAGGAAGTGACTAGGTGGAGGGAGGATGGTAGAGTGGTAGATGTGGTTTTTCTTGATTTCAGTAAGGCATTTGATACTGTCTCCCACAGCATCCTCATAGATAAGCTAAGGAAGTGTGGGCTTGATGATCTGGTAGTGAGATGGATCAAGAACTGGTTGAAAGGAAGAAGGCAGAGAGTTGTGGTCAATGGGGCAGAATCTAGCTGGAGGTCTGCGACTAGTGGAGTCCCTCAGGGGTCGGTGCTGGGACCACTGCTGTTTAATATTTTCATCAACGACCTGGATGAGGGAACTGAGTGTTGCAGGGGGTTGGACTAGATGATCTTTTGAGGTCCCTTCCAACCCTTGGGATTCTGTGATTCTGTGAATCCCCTCAGTGGCAGAAAAAGAAGAATCCATTTCAGTGGGAATACATCATGGTATTTACTTCCATGCTAAACTTATCCTTGGCGAAAGAAAAATGTAATTCCAAGTTGGAGTTGAGAGAACTTGCATAGCCTTGTCAGATCAAGTATTTAAGGGGAAAAAAAAAAATTAACTTACACTAGAAAGAATACTAAGATGCATATGTTCAACTACTCTTATGAAAGTATGAGATTTAAAAAAAATATGCCATCAATGGGCTAGCAATGCCTTCAATTATGAGCTAAATTAAATTTATTTCTCTTTTAATAATAATGTTTACAGTTGATTATACATTTATACTTCTGATAAATACAAAATCACTTCTATGCATGTATCTTAGAATTTCAAGTGTGCTGTATAGCACATTTCTGACTTTCTCAGTATCAGGTAAGAGATCTGTGCTAAAGAAACGAATGTTAAGCCAAGCACCAAATAATTTTAAAATCAAGTTATAAAAAATTAAATATTTTATATAATGTGCTGTTGCAAACAAGTTCTTTGGTCACACCATTTTTATAAAAATGAAAAAGAAAGAAGAAAGCCAAGTGCAAAAAAATTGCATCTTTACTCAGGAGAGATGATTATTTCTACAGCTCAAATTATTTCCATATTTGAGAAACTAAGTACGAAAATTGAATGAGTTTGACATGGCTGAAGAGAAGAATATTCACCTCTATGAATTCCTGCAGCTTCTGCTTTTTATTCCTCCTCAGTAAGCACCGTGGTGAAGCTAGCTTCATCAGGTACTCTAGTCCTGGGCTAGAGCACCCAAACTTAGCCAAACATCATTTCTTCCTACAGAAGGAAAAAATAAGCTGTCAGCATTGTTTTTGATACAAAATACCACTGACAAACCCCTTTAACACCTGGCACATCAAAAAATAAGTAGGTCTAATAGCACAGAGCTAATTCAGAGTATGGCCGACATGGTTATTTTTTGTTTGGCAAGATACCAATATAGCTAGTGAGACCAAACACCCTCTTTCAAATGCAGTTTCAGATCTTCAGTTTAATGGGTATCACCTAGAGAAAACTATTTTTACAATGCTGTTAGAAGTTCTTTCTAGTATCAGTTTCATGTTATGATCCCAAGACAAGTGTATAGAAGAAGAACAGATCTAGGATACTAATTGCATAATACCAATTTAATCAAAGTTTGACATCTTAACAACTGAGAAATCCCTATAATTTATATTACTTGTTCACCAAGTATTACTACCTCACTGTTATATAATGAAGCAAAGATTTCTCTCTTTTCTTGGATCCTTTAATTCTCTCTGAGATATTTTCACTGCTTCTGTACAGCAGTGCCTCTGTACTACAGAATGTCACTCAACCGTTTTCAGTCTTGCACATGTATATTAAAGAAAAAAAATCACAGTGGTAATGAACCAGTCTTCCATCGTTTTCTTCTAAAATATTTCTTTCATTATTTTTTTTCTAAGCTGTTTTTCTCCTCTGCAACATTTCTACTGTAATGCCACTGTCTCCACTTAAAAACTAACATATTTTGCACAAATACTTGATGTTAGACATGAAGTCAATAGACCACATCAGCTAAAAATCCTTTTATTAAGCTAAAAGACAATTTACTTCAAGTATGTTTCTGCTAAATTGTTATGACACAAAGTAATCATACTCAGGTTAGTAATTCTAAGCATTCCTAGAGTAAATCAGGTTAGAAGGGACCTCAGGGGTTCTCTAGACCAACCTCCTGCCCCAAACAGGCTCAGCTGTGAGGCTCAGCTTTGCCTGGTGAGGGCTGGAAAATTCCCAAGGACGGAGGCAGCATAACTCCTCCAGGCAGCCTGCTGCCACGCTCCCCGACTGTCCTCATGGAGCATGTTTTTCCTTACATCCAGTTTGAACCTCTCTTGTTTCAATTTGTGCCACTGTCATAAATCCTTCTGCCATGCACCACTACAAGGTTTCGTTTTCTTGATAACCTCCTTGTAGATATTAGCACATTGCTGTTAGAATCCCCTAAGCTTTCTCTTCTCCAGGTTGAACACACTCTAACAATGGATTTGCAAATTTGTTCTGACTAGCTTCAAAAGAGAGCCCTGGCACTGGCTTGCACCGCTTATGGGTTTTGTTTTTGTTTTATTAAAGGGTTATCCAACATGTCCCTATCCTGATTCCTTGCTTTTGTTAGGACAACAATTCTAAAAGACCAGTTGAACCCTGCTTTCAGCAAGTAGCTGTTAGGTTAACCAGCAGTATAGATGCTATTTATCCTGAAGTCTTTAGCACATCAAATATTACCTGACTCATCCTCCTAAGTGATAAACATTCCCTTTTCCTAACAAAGGGCAATATTTGAAACAACAGATGATCTTCTTAAAGTAATAATTTAACAAAACACAGCCATTAGCTGTGACTTTGCTTCTCTAAGTTTAAGAATTGAGGTAATTCTACTGCCAGGGTATGAGGAAAAAGAGAAGAATGAACAAAAAGATGGATTTTTTTTCAATTAGATAAACTTGTATTAAAAGCTTTTTCCTTGAAGTCCATCTATGTGGGAGGTGGGTAGATGTAGGAAGAGTTCTTTCCCAAACAGATTTCCTTCTGTACATACAACACAAAAGAATTTTATGTAACAAAAAGTGCTTCCCTTCCAGATGCAAAGCCTAACCAGGAAGGCAGAAATGCTTTCACATAAAGTCATCATATAAGATGAAAGATACCTCTTTCCACAGAGATCTTGCTTCATAGCCCTTATAATATTTGCTAGACAACCCAGAATCTACAAGATTAAACCAGGCCTTTAGATGAAAGTTTCCAACGTACAATCTTTCCCATAATGAAAATACTGTCTTAAACAATCCTTCACAGCAGAGGTACCACGAAAGTCACATGCTCTGCTCTCTCTTGGCAACAGAAAAGTGCAGGGTGGAACTATAAGAGTGCTCTCCACAACCTCACCTGCATACTGCTATGAAGCAAGGCAGCTACATTCAGGGTTATACCACAGATGTGTCTGAGCTGCTCACAGGCTGGGGTGATAGCAGAATCCCCAACAAAAAATATATTTCAGATTGCCTCAGAAGGATATTAGTAATGGTGTTTATCCAACATACTAAATACTGCACCAATACACTACGAAAATGAATACAGCCTGACATAGTTTTCATAAGGTATTAGCAGAGGAAATTCAGGATAGAAATATGGATGCAAAGTAGCTGGGATCCTTCTGATAGCATTGGATAAGGCATTGTGTCAGCCTTGCATTCCTGGTTCCCATACAAATGAGAATCAGTTCATGGAGGGATGTAAAGGATCCACTATTTACTCATGAACTGTCCGCTGCAAGCACAGTGATAAAAACTACTCAAGGTTTTTCAATATATTACCATAGAGCCATGCAATCACAGAATAGTTAGGGTTGGAAAGGACCTTAAGACCAACTAGTTCAAACCACCCTGCCATAGGCAGGGACACCTCACACTAAACCATGTTGCCCAAAGGCTCTGTCGAACATGGCCTTGAACACTGCCAGGGATGGAGCACTCAACGAGCTTCCTGGACAACCCATTCCACTGTCTCACCACCCTCACAGTAAAGAATTTCTTCCTTATATCTAATCTAAACTTCCCCTGTTCAAGTATTAACCCGTGACCCCTTGTCCTATCACTACAGCCCCTAATGAACAGTCCATCCCCAGTACCCTCATAGCCCCCCTTCAGATACTGGAAGGCTGCTGTGAGGTCTCCACGCAGCCTTCTCTTCAGGCTGAACAGCCCCAACTTGCTCAGCCTGTCTTCATACAGGAGGTGCTCCAGTCCCCTGATCATCCTCGTGGCCCTTTTCTGGACCTGTTCCAACAGTCCCATGTCCTTTTTATGTTGAGGACACCAGAACTGCACACAGTACTCCAAGTGAGATCTCACAAGAGCAGAGTAGAGAGGCAGGACCATCTCTTTCAACCTGCTGGTCATGCTCCTTTTGATGCAGCCCAGGATATGGTTGGCTTTCTGGGCTGCAAGCACACACTGAAGCCAACTCATGTTCATTTTCTCATCGACCAACACCCCCAAGTCCTTCTCTGCAGGGCTGCTCTGAATCTCTTCTCTGCCCAACCTGTAGCTGTGCCTGGGATTGCTCCGACCCAGGTGTAGGACTTTGCACTTGTCATGGTTAAACTTCATGAAGTTGGCATCAGCCCACCTCACAAGTGTGTCAAGGTGCCTCTGGATGGCATTCCTTCCCTCCAGCGTATCAACTGAATCACACAGCTTGGTGTCATCGGCAAACTTGCTGAGGGCGCACTCAATCCCACTGTCCTGTCACTAACAAAGATGTTAAACAAGACAGGTCCCAACACTGATCCCTGAGTATCCCACTTGTTACTGGTCTCCAGCTGGACATTGAGCCATTGACCACAACTCTTTGCATGCGGCCATCCAGCAAGTTCTTTATGCACTGAGCGCTCCACCTATCAAATTGACATCTCTCCAATTTAGAGTCAAGGATGTAAACAGCAGAGGTTTAGACTGGATATAAGGAAGGAATTCTTTACTGTTAGGGTGGTGAGGCACTGGAATGGGTTGCCCAGGGAGGTAGTGAATGCTCCATCTGTGGCAGTGTTCAAGACCAGGTTGGATGAAGCCTTGGGTGATATGGTTTAGTGTGAGGTGTCCCTGCCCATGGCAGGGGGGTTGGAACTAGATGATCTTGAGGTCCTTTCCAATCCTAACTATTCAATGGTTCTATGTCGTGTGGGACAGTGTCGAATGCTTTGCACAAGTCCAGGTAGATGACATCAACTGCTCTACCCCTATCCATCAATTCCATAGCCCCATGATAGAAAGCCACCAAATTGGTCAGGCAGGATTTCCCCTTAGTGAAGCCATGCTGGCTGTCACCAAGCACCTTGTTGTTTTTCATATGCCCTAGCATGCCTTCCAGGTGAATCTGTTCCAAGATTTTGCCAGGCACAGAGGTGAGACTGACTGGTCTGTAATTCCCCGGGTCATCCATTTTCCCTTTCTTGAAAATGGGGGTTATATTTCCCTTTTTCCAGTCATTGGGAACTTCACTTGACTGCCATGATTTTTCAAAAGTTATGGACAGTGGTGTAGCAACTCCATTTGCCAGCTCCTTCAGGACCTGTGGATGGATTTCATCAGGTCCCTTGGACTTGTGTACATTCAGGTTCTTAAGATGGTCTCGAACCAGATCCTCTCAGTAGGACTAAGATCTTCATTCTCACAGACCCTGCACCTGCCTTCCAAGACTTGGGTGGTGCGGTCAGAGCATTTGCCAGTGAAGACCAAGGCAAAGAAGTCATTAAGAACCTCAGCCTTCTCCATATCCATTGTAGCCAGTTCTCCTGATTGATAGCTTCTGGAGAGGGCCCATGTTGTCCCTAGTCTGTCCTTTATTTGCAGTAGAATCCCTTTCTGTTATCTTTCACATCCCTATCCAAGTGTTGACACAGGAGTCACGGACAACACGGAGACGATCAATGTGATCAAGCGATTGCCAAAGTTTATTCAGATACAGTGCTCATTTTATACCCTTATACCCTTAGGTTTCTTATGTAACAGCCTTGGATACTGAGCTCTAATTGGTTAGTCTAGAGGTTACTACCGTTTACAAAGCTAATGTTTATAACTTGTTATAATTGCAATTAAATACCTTACTCTAAAAATACAGTGGGAAACTACAACCTTGGCAGAGATCATTCTCTGCATGTTTTCAGTGGAAAATTACAGAGGCCTAACAAGACAATTGACCTTGCTTATACCTGCCAAGAATCTTCTTACTTTACATTAACAAGGCTCAGGGTATCGGAATTGCTCACGATGTGGCCTTGGCTCTTTAAGAATTCCCACATCCAAGTTTAGTTCCTACTGGGCCTTAGCTTTCCTAACCTGGTCCCTAGCTTCCTAGACAACATCCCTGTATTCTTCACAGGCCTCATGTCCTTGCTTCTACCTTTTATAAGCCTCTTTTTTCCCTCTAAGTTTCCTCAGCAATTTCTTATCCATCCATGGAGGACTCCTGGCCCTCTGGCTGCACTTCCTTCTAGCTGGGATGCAATCTGAGCTTGTAGCAGGTGATCCTTGAATATCAACCAGCAGTCTTGGGCTCTTGTGCCCTCTAGGGCTATATCCCATGGAACCTTACTAAACAGGATCCTGAAGAAGCCAGAGTCTGCCCTCTTGAAGCCCAGGGCAGTGAGCTTGCGGCACATTCTTCTCACTCTCCTGAGGACCTTGAACTTGACCATCTGTCGTGGTTTAAACTTGACCACAGAGCTCGTTCACTCACTCCCTAACTTTCTCCCCCACTTCCTGGAAAGCTGGGGAGGAGAATCCAAAGAATGTAGCTCCCACAGTTTGAGATAAGAACACTTTAATAACTAAGGTATAACACAAATCACTACTGCTACTACCAATAATAAATAATAATGATAAAGGAAATAACAAGTGAAGAGAATACAACACCTCACCATCCGCCGACCAATAACTTACCCCACCCTGCCCAACCGATACCTCCTCCAATCCCCCAGAGCGTTAGCCCTTCCGGATCACCCTCAGTTACATCCTGGGCATGATGCACTGTGGTATAGAATACCCCTTTGGCTAGCTTGGGTCAGGTGTCCTGTCTCTGCTTCCTTCTGGCCTCCCCTCCTCCCTGGCAGAGCATGAGCTCAGAAAGTCCTTGGCCATACTAAACATTTGAGCAGTAACTAAAAACATTGGTGCTATCACCACTGTTCCCAGCTCGAAAGTCAAAACACAGCACTGCACCAGCTACCAAGGAGGAGAAAAAATGACTGCTACTACTGAACCCAGGACACCCATCTCATGATTGCTACAACCAAGGCTGCCCTGGAGCATCACATTTCCAACGAGCCCTTCCCTGTTGGTGAGCACAAGGTCAAGCATGGCACCTCTCCTTGTTGGCTCCTCTATTACTTGCAGAATGAAGTTGTCTTCCACACAACTGAGGAACCTCCTGGATTACTTGTGCCAGGCTGTACCATCCCTCCAACAGATATCAGGGTGGTTGAAGTCTCCCATGAGGACAAGGGCTTGGGAGCCTGAAGCTGTTTTCATCTGTCTGTAGAGTGCTTCATCCGCAGATTCCTCTTGATCAGGCGGTCTGTAACAGATCCCCACAATAATGTCCCCCATAGCTGTTCTCCCTTTAACCCTGACCCACAAACTCTCTGTTGACTGCTCACCTGTCCCCAGACAGAGTTCCATACTCTCCAGCCTATCTCTAACATAAACAGCAACTCCCCCTCCCCGTCTGCCAGGCCCGTCTTTCTAAAGAGCCTGTAACCTTCCATTCCAACACTCCAGTAACAGGAGCCATCCCACCATGTTTCTGTAATACCTATTATATCCCTGTAGATGTGCACACGTCTCTAATTCTTCTCGTTTGTTCCCCATATTATGGGAGTTTGTATAGAGGCACCTGAGTTGAGCTCCAAACGAAGCCATCTTATTGGCTGGAGCAGCTGAATTATCTCTACTTTTGTCCGAGCATTTATTATAGGTGCTGGCAACTGACTGGGTGTGTTGGGATGGAATGATGCCCCCTCCCCCAACACATCCAGTTTAAAGCTTTCTTGACCAGCCTGGCAAGCCTCCTACCAAAACTGCTCTTCCTATTCATTGTCAGACAAGCTCCACCAGCCCCCAGTAGACCTGGTCTCCAAATCGAGTCCCATGTTCTAAATACCCAAACCCCATACATATTATATAAAATATAAATGTTATAATATATTGTAATAGTATTATAATAATATAGTTTTTTAAAAAGCAATCGTGTTATTTGGCTGCCTCCTCCTGCTGTAAAACTTCCTACTTACCACTTGCAATTTCAGTCTTTCTTTGACTTGTCAGAGAATTTTTTAATGCTGCTCTGTGATGAATATATAGGATGAAACTAGGTCACTTCAGTAACCTGGGGCTGTCTTTGCTCTGTCTCAGTGAACATTCTTGGGCTGTGGTGAATGTATTCTTTCTTTCTTTGACTGACAATAGAAGGAAATGTTTTAGGAAATTTTATGCCCATTTTAGACTGGTTATATATTAATGTGTAGTCCACTAAGACTTTGGAGCCAGGAGCAGAACAGTTGGCATTTCATAGGGAAGACTACCTGGGAAAGTCCCAGAAAGAACATTCATTGCTTTAGTTCTGTTCAGTGTCTGCTTTTGTATAAATTTTATGTGAACATAAGCGGACAGATCTTGAGCCCAGGTACCACAAAGATGGAAATAACACCCAGGTCCATCTACCCTAACCGCGAACAGCTAGATGACTGCCATCAGGAGGACAGAAGGAAGCAAATGGGATATGTTTTTAACTGTCATGAGCTCTTTGCACATTACACCCAAATAACATTTTATATTTTCTGTAGAAAAAACAATGGTACCCTGGGTTACAGAACTGACTTAATCTAGAAAATCATTTCATTATGTCCATGCAGGAATACTGGGTACCTGAAGCCAGCAATGTGGGAAACATCCTAATCTGAAAAGCATCTACATGTCCGGGACTACTGAGTAAAACCAACCTTTCTGTGTTCCTGACACTGGTTTCCTTCATGAAGACACACATAGTTTCAGTCCTTACTATCAAGATGCTTGTGAATATTTAAGTTCTCAGCCAGACTTACAACTTTAAGAGAAATTTTCTAGCTCTGTTCTCCATATCTTCTGTACCAGCTGACCTGGAATAATGGAAAAGTTTCTACACAGGAGGCATGTCCTAACAAACACTGCTAGCCCACCACTACGAACAGGCCATCTCACATCACCCGCAGTAAAATGAAAAATTATCTTCCAAAGAACCTCTCTGGAGATGCTGCACTGAACTTTGTGAGGTTTGATTATGCAGGGAAGCACAGTATCACAGAATCCCACTCCTGCTAACGGCTTCATTGCACAAATGCAGTTCCAATACCATTACTTTGAAATAAGCCCTTTCTTCTAGGCGTCCCAAGCTCTCACTGGCAGTTGCTGCCTCTGTGTACTTGTCTAACGCAGCCCTCTCCAAGAAAGGTTCAAAGAGAGGGGCTCATCTGCTGAAGCCAGGACGCGTTGCCACCCCGAGGGGGGCAGAGGCAAGCTCCTACTCGGCCCGGTGCCCGGCTCCGGGCTCTCGCAGGACAACAGCGGGGTAGAAACTCACCCACCTCTCACCCCACACTGCCCGGCCCTACCCAGAGTCGCAACCCGCCAGAACCCCACCTCCCCGCCGGCCCTGGGCCGTTGCTATAAGCCGCTCCAGTTGCCAAGCTCCCGTGGTGGCTACAGCTCTCTGACGGCCCCAAGTCGCGCATGCGCGTTAGCACCCACAGCAGATGCTGCTGCTCCTTTCTGGCTGGGCGCGCGGCAGCGCTGTGTCGTGCGCGGAGCCGTTGATGCGTGGCGGCGGGTAAGGCAGAGCTGACCGGACACCCTCGGCGTCAGCCGCCTCCCGGGAGGGTGTCTGCTGAAACTTGACATGTTCCTATGCGCTCATGGAGCAGCTGATCCTACGTGACATCGTAAAGCACTTGCTTCCCACAGCGTTCTCCTGGAGAAACTGGCTGCTCATGACCTGGACGGATGCATTCTTCGATGGGTTGGAAACCGGCTGGATGGACGAGCCCAAAGAGTGGTGGTAAATGGCACCACATCTAGTTGGCAACCAGTCACTAGTGGTGCCCCTCAGGGCTCGGTGTTAGGGCCAGTTTTTTTTAAAGTCTTCATTGGTGATCTGGATGAGAGGCTTGAGTGCACCCTCAGTAAATTTGCAGATGACACCAAGTTGGGTGGCAGTGTTGATCTGCTGAAGGACAGGAAGGCTCTGCAGAGGGATCTGCACAGGCTGCACAGGCTGAACAGATGGGCTGTGGGAAATGATATGAAGTTCAACAAGGTTCACTGCTGTGTCCTGAATTTGGGCCACAACAGCCCCATGCACTGCTCCAGGCTTCGGGAAGAGTGCTGGAAAGCTGCTTGGCAGGAAAGGCCCTCGGGTGCTGATTGACAGCTGATGAACATGAGCCAGTCTGTGCCAAGAAGGCCAACAGCATCCTGGCCTGTATCAGAAATAGTGGGGCCAGCAGGGCCAAGGCAGTGATCATCCACTTGTGAGGTCATACCTCAAATCCTGTGTTCATTTCTGTGTCTCTCACTACAAGAAAGACAGTGAGGTGCTGGAGCAGGTCCAGAGAAGGGCAACTAAGCTGGAGAAAGGTCTGGAGAATCAGTCTTATGTGAGGAACGGTTGAGGGAACTGGAGTTGTGTACTCTGGAGAAGAGAAGGCTCAGGGGAGAGCTGAGTGCTCTCTACAACTACCTGAAAGGAAGCTGTAGTGAGGTGGTGGTTGATCTTTTCTCCCACGTAACTGGTGATAGGACAACAGGTAACAGCCTCCTGCTGAACTAGACTGACTATTAGGAAACATTTCTTCATGGAAAGGAAGTCAGGCATTGGAACAGGCTGCCCAGGGAAGTGATAGAATCACTGTCTCTGGAAGTATTCAAAACCCATGCAGATGGGGGCCTTTGTGATATGGTTTAGTCGTGGTCTTGGCAATCCTGGGGCAAAGGTTGGACTTGATGATCTTAATGGTCGTTTCCAACCTAATTGATTCTATATTTCTCAAATAGTTGGAGAGCTTCCCATGACCTCTTTCCATTCTGCATGGCTTTAGGATAGTGGGTTCTTCAGTTTATCCATCTGCTTATCCATCAGTTTATCCATCCAGCTGCCACTCTGCTTGCTCCCTGTGCCTGCAAAGCCATTAGCCCGTGGGGGCTCAGGAGCAGCCGGAC
The DNA here is from genome assembly GCF_012275295.1 of Melopsittacus undulatus. NCBI lineage: Eukaryota > Metazoa > Chordata > Aves > Psittaciformes > Psittaculidae > Melopsittacus > Melopsittacus undulatus. The sequence continues at coordinate 64,800,107 of NC_047529.1, forward strand.
ACTCTTGGAGTACTTGGATATAACTGTACTAACCAGTAGCTGATTTTCAAGGGGATTGTTTCCTCATTCATGATTGGAATTCAGATGTTTTACCTAATCACCACAACGAAGTATAAGCATCCTGCAAATGCTTGTTACAGCATGGGTAGCACTCTGCAAACATGATGGCTGGAAGGGCTGAAATGAAACCCACTACTCATCATGGCTTGCTTATTCCTGCCTTCATTATCACCAGTCCTTTCCAGCATATGCTGTTTCTAAAATGGTATTATGTCAGGCCTAGTAACGACCAGGTTCATCTGAAATCTGAAAGAAGCAGCCAAATAGAGAAAAGAAGAGAAAACTAATTTTTATGAATTCCAAACTCTATATCTCCCCAGTCTGAGGCAGCCCACACAGCATTAGCACAAACAATTGGAGGCTTTCCAAATCTGCTCTTTGATTGCTCAGTGCTGTACTATACTACAAATTAGTTTGTTCAGTCATGGCTAAAGCCATCCACCCACTTACAGCTATTTTTGTAGGAAATAACGTACTTTCTCACTGATGCACATAATTTGTGTCTTATGATAATTGTACATCTGATACATAGAAGACAATAATGGATAAGGGCCTCAACTTGATTTCTGTCATACTACTGGAAAAAAGAAGCTATGGCTTAAGTTAATATGTGTATACATTTTGCCTGAATGATAAACAAACAAATGGAAGACTTCAAATACACCAAGCAATACCAACAGTAATTTTCTGAGATTATGAATGGTTGAAATGCCATCAAATGGATATAGATATGCAGTCATAGGTATAATGATTTTGACTGTAACTAACTTGCAACTTTTTAAAACTAAGAGGTAAAAAGCATATCAGACTGTATAGATGAAGTTAAGATGCCCAAATTGCAAAATAGAATGTGGCATGAAATAGTCTTAAAGAATGTATTTTCTTGTTAAAAGGAACGTTTATTTCTCTTTGCTAATACTATGAGACGTCAAAAATTAGATGATACTTAAGTAGTTCAACTGTTTATTCAAACTAATGAACCACCCAGTGTGAAAAGGTTTGTTGGTCATATATTTGGAGTTCAGGTGCTTAAAGAATAGGCAACCATACAGCTATAAATCACAAGAGTTAGGAATCCTGGAAGAATTTTATGAGAACTTCGGGAAGTGACTAGTAACTTTTCCAAAGTATACTGAAAATCTGAGGAGCTGAGATACAGAACTTCAAGGTGAAGTTTTGTAGTTATGGAATTATATATTTATATGTCTATCTATATCAAGCATGAAGTTCTTCTATATTCTGTATTCTGAAGAAAGAGTGGTCTCTGACATGACTGAAGATAAAGTGTGCTGTGCCTCCCAGCTCACCATACAACTGTTTGACCACCAGCTTGTATCTTGCTTGGAGGCTGCTCCTGGGCAAACTGATCAGGTGTGCCTGGCACTGTGCTCACTTGTCAGATACATTGAGGTGACTTCAATAAGTGCAGGCAGCAGGTAGGTCCAGCCAGTCTGAGTTTGTATGCAGAAGTTTGAAGTTTACAAAGCTCCTCCTCAGAGCTGCCTCTGGCAACAGGGAAAAAAACCTCCATTGGAAAATCCTTTGCATCTGTATAAGGAAGGTTATAACTTTACATTCAATGATATCAAGAAAAGCACATCTTATTGTCAGTACATATAAGCATGTACCATTTGATTTATGCACATTCCATTAAGTAATATCATACACATCTGAGACAGAAAATATAATGTCTTGTGATCCTATGTGGGACTGTTTCCTACAGAGTGGAAATCATGTAGGTGGAAAGTACAGAACATGTTAAAATTATCTATAGAGAAAGACAAAACAATGAACATTTTCTGGCAAATATAGGTCACCTATCTGTGCAAGTTCATTTCAAAGTTCACTGCCTAACTTCCTGCTTTTTTACCTAAGGAGGGTTGTATAGATAGCAAAAATTAAATATGTTGTACATAGACTGTGTTAATGCTATTTAAATACATTCTTGAGGAATAAAACTGAGTACAGCTAAGTAATAAGAAATGTGCTGGACCATTAATACAGTGAAATTAGTGTAAGTATACAGGATTAAGTGTCAGTATAAAGTGCCTTAAGTATGCTTACAGTTATAGCAAATACATAGTTGCATTGTTTGATGTCATGTGGTCTTATCTTTTAATACTGCATTCTAATGTAGAAACTCAAATCGATTTTTTTTATTGCTGCTAAATTTTAGGAAATGTATGTTAAAAATCTTGAAAAGATGCTCCTTGCACATGACAGGAAGGTACTACTTCTATATGTAGTTTTGTTATAAACTCTAGTCACAGAGCTGTTGCTATGGAGGCCATGTAAACGTACTCATTTCATAGACATAGTGCAAAATTAGAGAAGTACCAAAAATTCCACAGCTCAGCACTGAATTTGCACTTTATTATGATAAATGCAGCAAATGTTCTGGTACAACTGAAAACTCATCTTGAAAAAAGTTGCTTTTTTGACCTGGATCAATTTTTTGATAAGAGCTGCTGGAAGGCAGCACAAATGGCTGTGCCAGCGCTAGGGCAGGGGTGGGTGGGGAACAGAGCTGCTGCTTTTGTCAGCAGTGCCTATTTCTACTGGCTTAAGGTGTTCAGTTAATCACAACTTGAGTGTGCAACTTCATAGTGACTGAAGTCAGGCTAGGTTGGCACTGTTATGGTCCCATGAAATTGCTTTGCTTCCCTCAGCTGCACACTCACCTTTCTTTTCTTTGGCACAGGATTTTTACTCTTCCCTTTGTGAGCTAGCAGCATCAGACCTGTGTTTGAAATTATCTTGGAAGTCAAACTGTTTTGTGGCAGTCAGAGCTTACCTAGGCTAGGCTGCTGCTGTCCTGTCTTCTCTCCTGGGTGCATGTTCCTGCACCTCCTACCTGTAGGTATTCGCATATGTGGAAATTGCACTGGTACAGGGATCAGCCAAAAAACATCTACTATTTTTTATTAAGTAAGTTTAAATTTCAAATGGTCCAGCTCCTGAACCAGTTTCATTTCTGGTCACCCAATCTAGGTTTATTTAAGCTGCCAAACAATTGCATTTCAGGCTGTTGTGATTTATTCACTTAAAGATCTTCTCTGTTAGATGAAAGGGTATGGGAGTGACAGCAGTCAGGAGACAAGAGCTCTGCATTGTGTGAATTGCTCTGTTCTGCTGGATGCTTTCTCTTCCCAGAGGTAGAGCTTATGAGCCTCTGGTATATACCATGTCCACTGAGCTTGAAAGATAACCCAGAAGCATGTTCCTCAGTGACTTGCTGAAATGCCTAGAAGACTGTAGTCTGTACACAAGTTAATGATCACACCAAAACCACATAGTACGTTCCCGCCTTTCCGAGCTCTATCACCTCAGTCTATGAGACTTAACACTGTCAGCCACTGAGCAACATGACAGTAAAAGGAGAGATTTTGTTGTTCTGGGAGGGAAAGTGTTCTGTGACTTGTGTACCTTCATACAGACTGCAGGCTTGGCTGTATTTCTGACTCACTGTCTACAGGCAAAAACTCAATGCAGCCTTGAACATAAAGCTGACAGCTTTAAATAAGTCAGATTTTCTGAAGATCTATCTTGTGAGTAATGTGGCTTCCTGGTACTGTAAGGCCTACTTTTAAAAAGTGTCAATGGATATGCATAAACATGCATATGCTAAACATATATAAATTGCATATACAATATGTTAACTGTAAATAAGCATAAAACCAAAAAAAAGAAAAAGGAAAATACTTCCTCATTATGTGTATTTCTGATACAAATAATGCTGAAAAGCCAATTTTATATGTGTATTTTTAAGAGTTGTGCATTTTGCTAGGAAAACATATAAAATGTATGGAATTTTAAGATTAAGTATTTTATTTGTATTTACTATCTCACACATTCTAAACCACACATTTCCCTAAGGACGTTTTACTTCTAAATTCATAGTTTAAAATAATTTCCATAGGGTTACTCTGAAAAAATTGAAAGATGTGGTAAGAATAATAGAAAAAACTGCAAACCACTGACATTTTTTAGAGGAAATACTGAAAAATAAAATCTGCAATTGCTTTTTAAGCTCACAGACTTAAAGACTGTGTTTAGAATATGAATAATACTGAAATTACAAATTTGGGAGAATCAGAATTGATTTTTTTCATGACATGTTGCTTGTGGAAGGCATGTACTGCCCTTCTGCTGCTCTTCACAGCCAGTAATACCTGTGCTTAAATCCATTACGTTGTGTTGTAATGAGTCGCTGATGAAGACCCTGGAAGCTTCAGAAGAAATCAGCTGTTTTGTTTTCAAGGAACTTTTCTGAGAAATCTGTGGTAGCTCAGAAAAAAAAGTCATTGCATTTTGAATCTGCAGATATGCAAGTGGGAACCTGTTTCGTATAGCCAGAATCTATACATAGGTCTGACATCTGTATGTGTCCTATATGTGTCATGGCACTTTTCCTTCCATCAGTTCTAAGGCTGTCATTCCTCAACTGTCATGTCAGGGATGTAGCTGTAAATGAGGTCACTGAGGGTCAGAGACAGAATGGACAAGGACTGACCCAATAAGAGCAAGCTTTTAACAGTGTTTCAGGTATATTATAATTTTTGAGACATAATCTTTTCTTTTGTTGTTAATTCCAGTTTATTAGGCTGCCTACTGCTCGGGTTCACACTGATACCTTAGGCTATTGATCAGGACAGTAGAAACATAAACACATATTCCCTTCTCCCACTGCTTCTACTGGCACAGGGACAGTGCAGATATCTGAGGTTCTAGATCTCCATACAAGATTTGCCAGAGGACATCTGTCAGAGCCCAAAGAGGTAACAGCTGCATAGAGCAGGGTGGAAAATTTTGAAAGAGTGCATCCTGATAAGGAAAGAGGACAGCAATTTTTATCTGCCTAGGGCAGCATAAAACCTTGCATCAGATTTGCTCGGTTTTAATACAGCTTTTATTTGGGTTCTGTTTAGTTTCCCTCAGAATGTTGTGATGTGCATTTGTGTTGCATCTGCTCACCTTATTCAGTTTAGGGAAAAGTGTTTTAAGCAGAATACATATGAAAGTTATTTTTCAAAATGCAAAGCACATCAGCCTGATGAATACCTTCTGGAAGAGTCCTGTACCCAAAAAAGCCACATTATTTCATGTACTGGCTCCTAGCAGTTTGAAGACAGTATTTAGACATATGTAAAAGGTCATTGCTGCTAAAACACGCACTGGGGAAGAGAAGGAAAGATAGAAAAAAAATGTGTTGGCATGATAGCCTGAGAGAAAGTTACATACCTGTAGTTTGCCAGCATTCAGTGTGACGGTTTGATGAAAGTTATAGTATGTGCTTCTCCTTCCTTCCAGGAGCCTTGGTATTTACTGACTAAACTCAAGTCTGTAACCTGTGGACTGATAAAGGCTGAAAAACAAGATAGTGCAAGTTCAGTGTAGACACAACAGCGTTAATGATCCTCAAGAAGCTGTAATCTCACAGTACCATCCAGTGAGTACAAACAGTTGTCACTTCTCTGTAGTTCAACCAAATTGTTGAACTCTATACATGCAGAGATAAATAAAATAAGTTTTCCTCTGATGAGCCTTATAAGATGTTTTCAAGGTGTGGATTGGGTTGTGCCTGGAATGTGCTATATCAAGCAGTGATGACAGATCACCTGCAAAGATGCTAATGAGACTTAACAGCATCTTTTTTCTCATTATCCACTCACTGCAAGTCCTTTCTACAGCAGTCTTGCTACTTCAAGTAAGCTTACTCCTTAGCTTCCTTCAGAGAGATCATAAGGAATCAACATGGCTAGCTCTTCATGATCAAATATAAATAGTTTTCCTGCTTTTTTCACTTGTCAGAGCTCAATGAGAGCTGCTCGCTCCCAATGGGAAGGTGAGCTGGGTCCTGAGGGTGACCGCAGCTCAGGCCATGCCTTCACTGCTGTGTGTGACCACTGTGGGCAGAGCCGATGCTGTAACAGGGTTCATCAACAGCCTCTGATATGGAAACAAAGAACTACAGCCAGGAGCCATTCAGGGCTCCTGTCAGGAGCTAAAGCAGAAGGGGCTGGAGGCAGGAATAGAGACAAGGTTACAACATGGCCGGCCTGGAAGCAAACTGCAGCATATAAGCATATAACCACAGAGGCCATTCAAGAGTTAGGCTACCCACAGCATAGGTCCGTGTGCATCCAGGAGGCAGGGCCAGAGTCAAAGTTGGGAGATTCAGCACAACCTCTTCATCACAGCCCAGGCAGGGACTGATAGCTCCACTCTGAGCTGAAATGGGGCTCCTGGGCCCATGGGCAGGGGAGGCCCCATGTGAAGCTGGTCAGGGCCATCAAGGCCTATGGGTGCCATCAGGGCCGAGACATTTCCAAAGGAAACCTTTTTGAATTGTTATTTTCATCACTCCTAGAACACCAGTAACATTTTCCAAAAGACATGGTACTCTGTTTTTCATCATCTACACAGAAGCAGTGTTTGCTGTGGGAAGAGCCCTGTGTGAGGCATGGTCTGACAGAACTCCAATGTCTGAGTTCCTGCTGGGCTCAATCCTCAGCAGCCACACTGTGGAAAGATGCCAAGAAGCGGTGGCTTAAAAGAAGAAAGCTTATTTGGGAAGAAGCAACTCCAAATTCCTGCTGAGTTTTTAGCAGCATCCTTTCCTTTCATTTGGAGAAGAAAAAAAGTAAGCTGTTGCACAAGTCATCAGAGTGTCACTGTGTTGCAGATTTAGTATGAAATCCTCACTCCACCATCTTCAGTAGCAATTTTGGAATTGACTTCAATGTTGTTACTCTTTTTTTCTTTCCGTCTCTTTTCTTCTTTTATGTAACAGGATGTATTTGGTGCTGAGTGGCCAGCAAAGAAACTGTGTAAGTGCTAAGAATCAGCCCATAGGCCTGTTTTTTTTTCAGCTGATATATTTAAAGCCCTCAGTTATATGTTTTCTGAAATCAAACTGAATTTTCAATGCACAACTTGCCTTTTGATAAAGCTTTGCACTATGGGTAAACTGCATTAAAATACAGCTTCCGTGGTCTCCCAGCCATTAAGAAAGAAAAGGAAATAAAAACTAAAGGAAGCTTAAATAAAATACCCACTGTAGTAGGGAAAGGGATAAGTGTATACATAAGGGGAAAAGGTAGGAGCTGAGGTAAAAAGGAATGGAAAGGACAATAAAGAAACATGTTATCAAATAATCTACAACAATAAACTTTGCTAATAGTGACATATAACTAGTACCTAATGGTTTAGACAATAGCGGATACACCTCTTTATTCTGTATACACCTCTCTGAATATGAAAAAATTTAGCAACATGGATGAGTGAAGTTGTTGGCCTGCCTTTCAGTGATACAGGGACCCAGGGCTCCCCTTGGGAGAAAGAATAAAAATGAGCCCTAAATTCCCCTTATGTGGTTAAAATATGACACCTGATCTGATCACTGTTTGTCACAGTGAGACGAGCTACATTGTCTTGCTGCTCCTTCTTTCACTGACATACTGCATGTAGTATCTCTACTACTGTATGTTGTCTCAGGAAAGTATAGCAACAAAGAGACAGATGTTTAACCAATGAGACAAGCTTATCTTCCTAGCCCAAGGTCATTAAACTATTTCAGGCTTCCTGGAAATATAGTCTAGAAAAGCACCATTTAGGCTGTACCTCGGAGTAAATCTTTTCCTTGTTCTTCAAGACCACCTTTTCACTAATGTACCTACTGAGCTTCTGGGTTCCCTCTCCCACCAGTGCTACTTGTAGCAGGCCCCCAACTCAGCATTTCATTACAAGCCCATCTCTTGCTAGGGTGCATTCACTCTGCCACACCATTTAATTCCTCTGTGAAGGCAGATGTGGATTACCTCCTCTTGGTCTACTCCCAGTGTGTAATTGTTGTGGTCAGTATCCTATCTGGAAATTTTGTTGGTTCCATTTTGACTGTTATCTTTCTCAGTAACAGTGTCCTCAGTCCCCTGATTATTTTGAATTAAGTTATGAGGCAAGGACATGTAAGTGCCCTGTTTTACCAGATTTCCTTCCTCTTGCTGCTAAGTGCAGAGCTGAAGGGACTGCTGGAGGGCCTAAGAGAAGGCAGGAAGAATCTACAGCCCGTGTTCACTGTCATTTTTCCTGGGACTCTATGCAAGTGATTGGCAACTTCATTGGGGGAGCTGTCACCTCTCATCATCCACTGACATTTGGATGCTTCTACAAAATTCTGCATGTTTCCGTGAGCTATTTCACCCTCTAATTTAGCAAATGTGTTCTCATTTTAAAATGAATATAGTTTTATTTCTAATACACTAAAGCATGTTTTTTTGTTTTTTTTTTTTTTTTCTGCATTGCATATGAATGGAAGATTACCTGGGTGAGACTGAAGATATATTTGGGGGTTTGCTGCCATCTGCAGTTGAAATCTAATATTAATCCCAGATAAAAATGATTTTTCCTTCCCAACATCTTCAGAGGCCTTCAAATCTCAGACAAGCCATGCAATAATGACTGTCATTTTGTCCTGACTATCAAGTTCCTGGTGCTGCAGAAGCAAGGAGAATTGTTTACATAAAATTAATAAACCACTTCTAGCTGTCAAGTTCATTGACAATCCAGGTAGGTAGTAAATCCTCACAGTCATCTTTAGCTCTGGACAATCCAGTTTCCAGTCTACAAAATCTTACAACACAGTCGCACTGTTTAAATTTTGAGCAGGTACTTTTTAGAAACTTTCCAGACTTAAAATAGAATTTGAGTAGTTTGAAAATGAGAGTTGAACACCTGGATTTTCTGAACTGGACTATCTTCTTCTTTCATCTCTATGAGAATGTAGGAGGACAGCTGGTGATATAAGATAGCTCTCCCTTTACTACTGCAGTGGATTTTCTCATTAGGATATATAGTGGATCCCAGTACAGAACAGGAAGGCATTAAAGCCTGCATCTATCAGGATAGTACAGAACAGAGTAAGAAAAGTAAATTTAATAAGATTTACCTCCATGGTACAGCAATCGCTCTAGGCACCAAAATATCCAGAAAAAACTAGATGCATCAAAGGATGTTTGGGATATATATATTTCAATATACAGTTAATATTTCTATATATTTTACAATTTTGTAGAGATGCATATAAAATAGTAGGAGAGATACTTGTGTAGCTCTTCACACTTTCTGCAGATAAACACAGAAATAAGTGAGTATTTACATTAAAGAATGAGATTGGCACAAGGGAAATCAGTCGATATGATTAAATTGTTGTGGCATGAACATTTTCTAAGTATGGCTGGGTAGTTTTCTAATTTGTTTTCAAATGAATCTAGTCAAGCAACTTTACTGAAGTGTTATGGTACGAAATGTTTTTTGACTGTCTGGATAAGAAAGCCAAGTATTAATTTCTATAGTACTTAAAAATCCTTCCTGTGCTCTAGTAAAGAAACTGCATCACACTTCATAGGTATTGTTTCAAATTCCTCTAGCACATTTACAAGCTAAAATATCTATATTTGAAAGTTCTTACTATGCACTATGTGATTTGGCTAATGAAAAGCACATTCAGAGTTCATGAAACCTGTAGCTATAAAATCATCTTCTGTAAGACTATGCTAGTAAATTTGTAATGCATTCTGATTGTATCTTAAAAAAAGGATAGTGCAAATGTTTTTTTCCAGATTCCATTAGTAAAGAGCATAAAAATCCACATAAAAGCATAATGAAAACAAATACTGATATAAATGTTAGTTTGTTTGTTTCTTGAATTACTGGGGTACTTCAGAGTGCCCTGCAACAACTTATCAATTAAAGAAAAATATGAGAAAATACCTTACATTCTATATTGCACTTTTTGGTGACTAAAGCTAATGTTGTTTTCGTTGGTTCTGTACTACAAAATGTGAATTACAAACTTTCTGAGAGATCCTAAAAATTAATTTGTAACTTGGTTCAAGGTATTGCATCTGCCATAAGCCCAGCACATGTGTTTTAGAATCTCAGCTTCACTTAGACACAAGGTTCAGGTTTTGGCCATGTTCTCTGATTTTTGATTCGGAAATATTTCCTCCCTTAAGGCAAGCTCAGTGACTGTTCTTTCATATAAGAAAACAATCTTTCTGACCAACACAGTTACAGTAATTAAAAAGTCATAAGCTAAGGTCACATTAGGGTGTATTGTAGGCCTGCACATAACAGGCAGAAGGTTTCACAGCAGTGTAAAACTAAAGCTTATCAGAATTTGTCTGATGGTATTTGCAATTTTAGATAGGCAATCTTTAGAAAATTTCACGCTTTGCTTCTTCTTGACCCCAATTGCCTATCTTCTGGAAAGCTGTCAATAAAGACTACTACAGGAATCAAGCAAAACTCTCCTTTACTTTCTTTATGATCAAGTGCAGTTGACAATGTACATGAGAAGAAAGAGAGAATAAGAGATTATCAGCTCATTTGAGAAAGAGGTGTGTTTTCTCCCGCTCCTCCTCCTGTCCAAGGAAAAAAAGGGAGTAAAGGAGGAAAATAAAAAGTCCTGAAGTGTCATCTGACTTGTAAAATTAAGGGGGAAAAGTAGTGGGAGTTCTTAGAGCTGTTCCTGTGGTCTGGGGTGAATACATGTAAGTCTGAGTAAGCAGATAGAAGTGAGAGCTGGGAAGAGTATTGGAGGCTGTTGAAGAATAAAAGCAGCTGTAAAGTCCCGTAACGTAAGGAATGGTGAGAACTTGGGTACTGAGGGTAAATGCACTTGATTTAATATCCTTGGGAATATTAACAATACATTTTGTTGTGAAGCTAGGAAGCAAGATGAGTTAAAAAAATAAGAGGAACAAAATGTATCAATTTTGTTTGAATAATCCCATGTTTTTAGGTGCCAGGAAGCAGGGAGCTGATAGAAGGCCACCACGTATTTTTTTTTTTACATTTCTAGAAACTGTGTCCACAAGAAGTCTGAAAACTCCACATGTAGCCCAGGCCTCCTTGAGACTTGGTAGCTCTCTGAAACAGCAACTCTGACTGCGTGACTGTATAACTGGAAACATTTCCTGCATGCAGCTCTGCAGTGTGTGCTCAACCATTCTGACACAATGTATGAAATGTAAAACTTTGCAGTGCCTGCTCACCAAATGTCTTTTGGAAGCAACAATCTAGATGTGAATCCTAGGAAGAGTGGTGGGTGTTCTGCAGAGATATGCCAGCAAGAACTACAGTAATGCTATGAAGTGAGAGGTACTGTTGATGCCCTCAGGCCTGGATTGACCAGTGATGTGGTGATACCAGGAAGCTTGGTCTATTGCTGCCTGGACAGGAAGGGGAAGCATTCACCCAGCACCTGCTTGGGCATTCCTGACTATGGAAGCAGGCTTGAGCCTTACTCTATGATTAGCATAGGGTGTTTTGTTTATTGTCCTGCTTCAGCTGTGGTTATCAAGTGCAGGGCTGCCTGACAGGTGCCCCCTGACAGCAGCAGGCATGTGATCAGCATGCCACATTATCCTTTTCCCCGTCCCTGGTCCCCTGTTTTGCTTTCCTTGCATCCTCCCTTGTCTATGCCAGTGTCCTCCTGAAAAAGCAACTTGCCCCTAATTACTTTTCCCACATTAGTTCTTGTTTTGCTGTACCTGTACCCAGATTTGGTATTTCTGATACCATTACCTAGGTGATCTTGGACTTTTATGGAAATATTGATAATAATAACAACCTACATGATATCAGCTTTGCAAATTCATACTCCCCAAAATGTCCTCAAATGACCCCTCCAGTTCCCCAGTTCTCTGTGAAGTCTGACTGTAGCTCATGTCTCCCCCTTAGCCCCCTGCAGTGTCCCACCATCCATGCCGCCATGTCGGCACTGTTTATCATGCTATGGCCACTTTCAACCCTGTCTCCGCAGGAGCTGTCTGCCATCTCCTCAGTTGCTGAGGCTTCAGCAGTGGCACAGCTGCCTCCCAGCAACCCTGCTGGCTTTGTGGCTTCAGTAGATCAGGCTTACCTGGCTGATCATTACATCCTTTTGCTACCCAGGGTGGGTGGGTGCAGTGAACAAACTGTGATGAGCCTGGGAGTCTGCACAAGGCTTGCCCCAGGTAAAGAAGGAGCAATCTCGGATTCCTTGGGCGAAGAGATTTTCCTCATTTGTTGTATGATGGAGAGTTTGACTAATTGCAGTTCATTCTGGGAGGGAACATGCATTATGGATAAACTGATAACCTTGCATCTGACATAATGAATCCCCCTACTTTTGATGATAACTCAGAGCTAGCTGCTGAGGGTAAATGGGGCAGAGCCAGCTGAGGGGGCAGATTTAGAAAGCTGAACAGCTGGCCGTTACTGAGATGAGTGAGGAGTAGAAAACAGTAAATAAAGATATTCAGATGAAACTTGCTCTTGATAAAGAAGTAATTATATTTTTAGAGGGTACACATATATCCATGTGAGTTTTTGCTTGTTTTGTGGTAATTTGCACACTATGTGAGAGCTATGCATTGATGTGAAGATGGAGGTTGTACAGCTGGGGCTATCAGGATGTATTTTGTCTTTGACAATAGTTGTAGAACCTGCTGGGTGAAAAGAAGAGGCAGAGCTGAACTAGGTAAAAGGGGTTAAACCTAAACTGTACATAACTAATGACGCCTATTAAGTGGTCTGACAGTTGGCTGAAAGTTGCTGTAACTGACTTGCTTTGAAGAAAAAGAGAATCAGGGATGATACACTGGTACAGTTCAGCAGCAAGAGGCTAGCAATTAGAAGTGGTATTAGTATGGCACCAGAACAAAGGGAGCATTTCCTCAGTTTTTAGTAAAGTGGTATAATTAAGTACAGCATCATGGTTTAAGACCAGCTGGTAACTCAGCGCCATGCAACTGTTCACTCATTCCCCCTTTCTTCCTCCCTCCCTGCTCCCAGTGGGGAGGAGAACAGAAGGGATAAACCCACAGGCTGAGATAAGAACAATCCAATAACTAAAGTATAACACAGAACTATTACTACTATTACTACTACTAAGGGAAACAACAAGGGGAGAGAATATGAAACTGAAAAGAAGGGAGAAAAAAAAACCCAATAAACATAAGTGATGCACAATACAATTGCTCACCACACGCCAACTGATACCCAGCTTGACCTGAGCAACGATCTGGGCCTTCCAGATGATTCCCTCTAGTTCATATACTGGCATGACTTGCTGTGGTATGGAATACCCCTTTGGCCAGTTTGGGTCAGATATCCTGTCTCTGCTTTCTCCCAGCTTCTTGTGCCTGCCCTCAGTGGCAGAGCATGAGAGACTGTGAAATCCTTGATTGGGTAAGCGCTACTTAGCAACAACTAAAAAACATCAGTGTGTTATCAGCATTGTTATCAGACTAAAGTCTAAAGCACAGCACTGCACCAGCTACTAGGAAGGAGAAAAATGACTGTTACAGCTGAACCCAGGACATGTAGTAATGCAGTTAGGACACAGTTAAAGGAGTGTAGAATCAAAATTTTCTATAAGAATGTTTGGACATGGAAGTTTATCTGATTTTAAAAGTTTAGATGCTATCCAAAAATAATAGTAAAATACTAAATATGTTAGTAAACAAAGAAATGTGATCCAAATTGCTGCAAACTGTTCAACTGTCAAGATACAGAAGCCTTTATAACCAGATTTGAAGTAAGAGTACATGGGGTCTTGCATATAAATGGAAAGCAAGATGAAATATGATGTATGTGTTTTCTAACAGTAGGTTGTGTCAGGATGACATGGGGATTTTTATTAGTCCTCTGCAGTTCAGTAAAGCACTTGTTACAATAGTAAGGAGAAAATCATTACATGAGAATACACAAATCAGCAGGAAAATATAGGACTAATGGAAGCCAGACAGTTCACAGAGGTGCACAGTGGTAGGATGGGGGGAAAAGGACACATGTTGCAACAAGGGAAATTCTAATTAGGTGTTATCAAGAGGTTTTGTTGTTTTTTTTTTTCACTGTGAGCAGGGTCAAACTTCCTATCAAGTTGTCTGGATAAAATGTGAAAATTCCATTGAAGAGATTCTGAGCTCTGCTGGGGATGAGTCTGAGCCATCTGATCTAATGTCCAAGCTGACTCTGCTTTGAGGGAGGTGGGATCAAATGATGTCCAGACATCCCTTTCAAATTAAATTATTTTACAGTTCTTTGAAAGATTTGTTTCCAAGGCAAAATTTATGTATGAAAGGATATTGTTGCTGTTTTTTTGCAAGCATGGATTTTTGGGACTCAATATTTTCACTTATTCCAGCTGAAGAATGCTGAGAAAATTTGGGAAATACTGTCTATGTGTAGGAAATCTAGTGTGTAGACCAGAAACAAATAAGACTGGAGTTACAGCAGTGACACAATTTTGTGGTTTGCTCTGTAAAAATCTGGGGATAATAAGCCTTTGAAGGGAATAAACTGATCAAATGAGGTTGTATTATCTGATTGTCACCCAAGTAAGCCACAGGTGCCAATGCAGCCGTGGGAAAGGCAGATAAAGTTCTAAGATGTCTGACAGACTCCTCCAGTAGCCATTCTCAGGGAAGATGACTTCAAACCTGAGCAAACTCATCAGGAATTGGGGAAATAGAGAACTTATTTCCTTGAAAGAACATCACTTACTTAGTTCAGGAAGATTAGACCGAAGACCAAAATGTCTAATGATTTTAAGTACATGAAGGTAGTAAACATCATGACAGAAGAAAGCCTGTGTAAGATACAGGATATGATGTTAGGCCCAGAACAGCTGGGTATGAGGTCAGTAAACACTGAAGAAAGTTACAAACCATGATGGCATTCAAATTCTGACATAGCTTTCCAGCAGGAGTAATAGGGCTTAAAAATTTATTAGACCTTGGCTGGTGCTTGATCTGCTGTTAAATTATTTGATACACCTGTGGGGACAGCAAATGAAGTTGATGACTTCGGAATGTAAGACTGGAAAGGACATAGTCTTTCTAGAAGTGTAAGCAGAACAGTTTGATGAAAATATCCTGCCTGACCAATTTGGTGGCTTTCTATGATGGGGCTATGGAACTGATGGAGAGGGTTAGAGCAGTTGATGTCATCTACCTGGACTTGTGCAAAGCGTTCAACACTGTCCCACACGACATCCTTGACTCTAAATTGGAGAGACATAAATTTGATAGGGGTGGACCACTCAGTAGATAAAGAACTGGCTGGATGGCTGCATGCAGAGTTGTGGTCAATGGCTCAATGTCCAGCTGGAGACCATTAAGGAGTGGTGTCCCTCAGAGACCAGTGTTGGGACTGGTCTTGTTCAACATTTTTGTTGGTGACAGGGACAGTGGGATTGAGTGCGCCCTCAGCAAGTTTGCCGATGACACCAAGCTGTGTGGTTCGGTTGATACGCTGGAGGGAAGGAATGCCATCCAGAGGGACCTTGACACACTTGTGAGGTGGGCTGATGCCAACCTTATGAAGTTTAACCATGACAAGTGCAAGGTCCTACACCTGGGTGGGAGCAATCCCAGGCACAGCTACAGGTTGGGCAGAGAAGAGATTCAGAGCAGCCCTGCAGAGAAGGACTTGGGGGTGTTGGTCGATGAGAAAATGAACATGAGCCAGCTTCAGTGTGCGCTTGCAGCCCAGAAAGCCAACCATATCCTGGGCTGCATCAAAAGGAGTGTGATCAGCAGGTTGAAGGAGGTGATCCTGCCCCTCTACTCTACTCCTGTGAGACCCCACTTGGAGTATTGTATACGGTTCTGATGTCCTCAACATAAAAAGCACATGGAACTGTTGGAACAAGTCCAGAGGAGGACCACAACGGTGATCAGGGGACTGAAGCACCTCCTGTATAAAGACAGGCTGAGAAAGTTGGGGCTTTTCAGCCTGGAGAAGAGAAGGCTGCGTGGAGACCTCACAGCAGCCTTCCAGTATCTGAAGGGGCTATGAGGGTTCTGGGGATGGACTGTTCATTAGGGGCTGTAGTGACAGGACAAGGGGTCATGGATTAATACTTGAACAGGGGAAGTTTAGATTAGATATAAAGAAGAAGTTCTTTACTGGGAGGTTGGTGAGACAGTGGAATGGGTTGTCCAGGAAGCTTGTGAATGCTCCATTCTTGGTGATGTTCAAGGCCGTGTTGGACAGAGCCTTTGGGCAAACATAGTTTAGTGTGAGGTGTCCCTGCCTATGGCAGAGGGGTTGAAACTAGATGATCTTAAGGTCGTTTCCAACCCTAACTGTTCTATGATTCTAAAAGCTACAGTAAATCACTTTGATTTGTAAGGCCATTAATATTAAAGGATTGTTGCTTCTTCAAAGAATCTAGGACATTTTGAGCCACTGAAAAAGAGTAAGAGGTATTTATTATGAAGGAGGCTTAGGCTCAAGATCTATTTGCACCAGCGTCTGTACAGCTGTCCTGGATTTATACTGAAAGGAATTATATGGTAAATGGTTATGTTCTGCTTTAGCATAAGATACCTTCAGCTGCAAAATTGCCCTGGTTGCCAGTTTTAACAGAGTGCAGACTGTATACAGGAGTCTCTTTCTCTGAAGGAGAAACTGCATCTGAACTAAACCTGGTTTAATAGTTGATTCAGTCTTATCTATTTAAAGCTATTACAAGGGTCTCATCCTGCTAAGGAGATAGCGAGTCATGTTGTGCATTTCTGCATCTAAGCACTAAGCACAGTGCAAAAGCACTTCTGGACATGACAAAACATTGTCTGCATTTGGCTTGTTTAAATTTAGTCTAAGCTCTGGGCATTCTTTCAGAAATTATTCTAAATATTTAGTGAAATTTTCCCTAAACTTATCTGCAGTGCTCATGTTTGTACATACATCTCTTGTTTGCCACGATGATCTTCACATTTCCTGAAGGAAAATCTCAGTTCTCCATCTGAACACACAAAGAATTTACAAAATGAACTAAACCTATACTATGGCTGACTGAGATACGTACCTGTACTGGTTTTGAAGCAGCGGTCTCCTGGGTAGAAATCCAAAACCTTGGTTTATTGAAAATACTACAATAATAGTCCTAAAATAATAGTTTACAAAAGCTCTGCTTAGGAGTTTGTAGCCAGTGCTGTGAAATACTGTTTCATATAGCCCTGCGGAGAAGGACTTGGGGGTGTTAGTCAATGAGAAAATGAACATGAGCCAGCTTCAGTGTGCTCACAGCCCAGAAAGCCAACTCTATCCTGGGGTGCATCAAAAGGAGCGTGACCAGCAGGTCGAAGGAGGTGATCTTGCCTCTCTACTCTGCTTTTGTGAGACCTCACTTGGAGTATTGTGTTCAGTTCTGGTGTCCTCAACATAAAAAGGACATGGTACTGATGGAACAAGTCCAGAGGAGGGCCACGAGGATGATCAGGGGACTGGAGCACCTCCCATATGAAGACAGGCTGAGAAAGGTGGGGCTGTTCATCCTGGAGAAGAGAAGGCTGCATGGAGACCTCGTAGCAGCCTTCCAATATCTGAAGGGGGCCTACAGGGATGCTGGAGAGGGACTATTCATTAGGGACTGTAGTGACAGGACAAGGGGTAATGGGTTCAAACTTAAACAGCAGAGGTTTAGACTGGATATAAGGAAGAAATTTTTTACTGTTAGGGTGGTGTGGTACTGGAATGGGTTGCCCAGGGAGGTAGTGAATGCTCCATCCCTGGTGGTGTTCAAGACCAGGTTGGATGAAGCCTTGGGTGATATGGTTTAGTGTGAGGTGTCCCTGCCCATGGCAGGGGTGTTGGAACTAGTTGATCTTGAGATCCTTTCCAATCCTAACTATTCTATGATTCTATATATATGTTATTTGTATGTGGTAGCACTGCAGCCATCTTTGAAAGAGGCAAGCACAGAATACAAATGTGTACAAAGTGTTAATCTGACACATTTGAAGTGTCTGAATAAAACAGTGTAATACAAGATTTTGGTAAAGGATGTGGTGATGTCTCCAACAGGATTAAATTATATTTATTTTCCTTTCAGAATAAATTATAAATGTCACAGTTCTGCACAGCTGAAAAGACTGAATTAATTAGCCTGTCACCTGAGAGCTTTCGCCCTTTCTGGGAGAGGATGAAGTGCTTTGAAAGAGCATTGGAAAGGGCCCTTATCCTACTTGACCTTTCTAGAGATGCAGCAGATGGATCAATAGGGAGGTGACTGCAACAAGTTGGCATCTTGCAGAGAGGATATACTTCAGGAGTGCCAAAATAGGTTATAAAAACTCCTATCTTTTTGGTTAAGGCTGAAGAAACTTCCAACCACTTTGTCTGTCACTTGACACTCTTTTTTTTTTTTAATTTTCTGTATCTTTACAAAAAATCAAGTCTTCATTCTAAAATATTTTGATGTGTATTTATAGTAGCTAATCTTGGGAAGTGAAAAACCTGAAGCAATTTAAAATGGCTCTCTGAGGTAGAAGTTTTAAAGATAAACTGGACTTTCTATAGTTATTTTCCTAGTCTTTTTTTGGCTCAAAATAAAAGGTAACCAGCATCACTGTAGAAACACTAAGTAAGCCCTCACTGGTGTTGTTAAGAATTGGTGATGACTGTCAACACCTACCTAGTCTGCTTCAAGGTTTGTGATCTCTATGGGATATTGAAGTAGCGGTTTCTTCCTGTGTTCCTTGGTCTGCTTTTTCCTTGCAACTAGAGGAGTGTGAAAGAGTACATAGAGGGGAAATTGTTGAAAGTGTGCATGCTAGACTCTTGGTTTGAGGGTGAATTCCACCAAATAAATTTTCTCTCTGAGACCTGTTATGCAACATTTGTCTTTTGATGTTGAAGCCCAGTCATGATAAGTGATGCAAAATAGCAAATAATATGTAGGTTGACAGAGCTCCACCTGAGACAGCGCTCGTACACTGTGCTGTGACAGGCTTTCATCTAGTGAGGGTTTTTAAGTATTTAGTTATGGGGGAGAAGGAATGCTATTTGCAGAGCCTCCCGTGCCTTCTTCACTCATTTCCCAAGAAGCACATTTTTATATAATGTTTTGTTTCAAACTTTTGCTTATATTAGTAGGCTTTGAACAGCTAACTAAGAAAAAAAAAGCATCAAGAGCTGCCTGGAGGAGCTAAATAATGATGTTGCTGATAGCAGCCAACCAGGTGTGTTTCTCCCAATTGCTCCAGAAAGAGACATGAATACCAAAAATTAGTTAATAAGGACCCTTTACAATGTTTATTGGATTGTTGCTACTGCATGTATCAGAAATACCTAAGTTGTAATCACTGTCTTTCTAAAATTAAATCTTCCAGCAAAGATGTTCAGAAATGTATCTGAACAGGAAATTAATGAGCGAACAGGATTTGTAATGTTAGAGAACAGGCACTATTTGGCTTTCTGTGTAGAAGTAACCAACATCTCTGGTCAGAGCACTCTTCTAGAAAGCAGGAGACAAACTGAAGCTAATTGCAATAATAAACTCAGCTGTTTCCTAATGTGTATAGTGATGAGGTCACTCACAAGGAGATGCTCTAGGCCCTGGTCCTTGCTTTGAGGACTTTTCTGTATTGAAAATTAAACAATTAGTAAAGATGGAGAGTGGTTTTCCCCCCCCCCCCAATATACAATAACTGTAGTCAGTGTAGAGTTACACTCTTTTGTGTTCTCCTGGCTCAGTTAATTTTGATTTACCTTTATTAGACATTGAATGGCTCAACTGGGAATAATGGACTGTGTCTTTGCTTACACCCAATCACCAGCACTGATGATTAGAGCACTTGTGTGGAAGGTAAGAAACAAGGCTTTATAATTTATTTGTATTTGTGCATCTAACTGATAAATTGCCTTGAGGGGTGGCAAGCTGAAGCATGAGGCTTAAATTACTGGATGTTTAGGCCAAGATTATACTGATCAATTTTAAAGTTTGGTATTCTGTGATTTGACTTAGTACAGAAAGCTAGATACAGGAGGCCTACAGACAGACCCATGACTTATTTGTTTAAGCAAGTACACTGTGAATGTCATTTTTATGGCATATCACACTTTTGGTGTGATGCTGCCAAAAGTTTTCAGTCTTGTCTATTGAGAAATGGTGGTTGATGGCTACTGCCTTTCCAGACATCAAATATGCCAAGGTAAATAATGCTTATACTCAGAAAAATGTGGGTACCAAGTGAGGTTTCCCTGCTTTGCTTTGTTCCTTCTATGTATCCTCCTTGAGCATTTCACGTTCAAAGCTGTGGTGGTGTTCTGCTGTGTGTTTTTATCTATCCTGTCTTCTACTTTACTTTCTAAGTAATCACTATAACTTCAAAACCAGCTGGAGGAGGTTTTGTGGGTGCTTCTGTCTAGGAACTTGTCCAACTAATTCATTGTTGTGCTTTGTTCTGTGCTTTTGCCTTCTTTGTGGGATTGTTCCGGGGGTAAGGATGGCAGCACTTAATGACTTTAATCTTCAATTCCTACCTCTCTTATAGAAAAAAAAAGAAAAGAAAAATGAAGAGTTCTTTAGAATTTGTGTCTTTCTTATCAGCCAGTCTTTCTACTTATAAGCCCTAGCCAAAAAGGTCTCTCTTTTTTTTCTGAGACATTGTTTGTTATTATTCCTTTCTTTTTAAAAAGGAGTTAAACTTGCTCCTGCTGTTCTGTCAGTGAAGTGGATAGTCTTCAATGATCTGTGCAAATTCTTCTGTGGAAACCAGAGAGTACTCCTAAAGTCCAAGTTACTGCCTGAAAAGGATCTTGGCAAAGAAAGGCATTTGGTTTTCAGTGTAAAGACCATTAACTTACTGCATGAAAGTTGCTCAAGTACCTGAAAATTCTTTTTATAGAGGTTCTTGCCTCAATCAGGCAAAATGGGAAATAACCTGAATTGCTGCTTTAAGTGCAGAAGAGCTTGCAGTACCATTTAAAATACAGCGTGAAGAAGTAATGATTCTTCCTGACTTTCTAAAGAGGAAAGATTTTATTTTGATTTTTCTGTTAGAACTTGACACAGTAAAACACATGGTCCAATAAAATGTTAATAACTCCTCCAGGTAAAATATAGACAACAGAAAGGTCTAGAAGTTCTGCATGGGTACTCTACTAGTCAGTCACCTGGACTTCACAGGGATGCATTTTTAACAGCATCGTCTATATGTGGTGTTCCAGCTTAATTTCTAAACTACCTTGGTTTTATTTTGTCTCCTGGAATGAAAACAAACTGTTAGTAAACTGTCTGATTGTTGTTGGTATGCTAATAAAACTGGTGGGATTTGGCTCAAATAATCCAACATGTTCACGAGCTGCTACTATATTAGTGGCCTTTTGACCAAGAACTGTGGATATTCAACCTGGAGCTAGGTTCCTAGGCTTTCCAGTTAATGTGTGGTGTTAGATGCTTAAGAAAAGGGTTGTTGGGCACTGATAGAGTCAAAGAAGCAAGGCATGAGGAAATGCCAAAGATAAATGGGTACCGAGTTCCACGTGTAACTTACAGTTGCACACTTTCTTGGAAAGAAGGCTGGATTGTCTCTCTCAGGGCATGGCAAAAGCAAATTGAGATTATTTGCAGCAAATTTGGCACTGGTCAGGTCTTTACCCAGTCGTATAGGAAACCTGCCAGAGGAATTTCCTCGATACTGTGAACTCTCACATCAGGCAACTGCTCTGTCTTCTGACAAATTTCGTTTTGTCAGAATACATGAATTTCTGGATTTGTATAAATAAAGTGACACTCTCCATTCCCCCCTCCCCCCCCCTCCCTTTTTCTTTTTCTTTTATATGGGGTTTTATTTGCCATGTCAGACATGTCAGAAATTCTGGACAATAGAAGCAAAATCTATGGCTCAGTCCTTATCAAGGAAGAGAATGAGAGAATTATATGGGAGAAACAAGGAGACTAAGGATTGCTTCCCTGCCGCAGAAACAACCTCTAACCTCAGGTTTTTAGTATTATATAGGAGTAAGCATAGGTTAGGCTGGATTGGAGAGAAAATAGTGGAATACTAGAAAACCAAAACTGACTCGTGATGACTCATGCATTGCCCTAATTTGTTGTCTCACATAGTCTTGTCGGGTTGTTTTTTTTTTTTAATTGTTCTGGGTACTTCAGGTGCTACTTATTATTCCCAGCATAAGTCTGCCATGAAGAAGACAATGACCGTGAGAAAATGGAGATGTTGGGAGATGCATATGGGCCTAGAAATGTTTTTTCTTAATGTGACAAAAATATTTTGCTGTAAATAACTCCCACAGACATGTATTTAGGCAGGGGAATTACACACATGCATGGATGCCTGGCCCACATGCTTGCTTACAAATGGTTAACAAAGCCAACAAAGTGTTTCAGGTTTGAGTACCTGAAACAAATATCCAGTACTAAGATAGCTCCAGCAATCCAATAGGTGGTTTTAGAACAAGTATTCTTATTTTGTCTTTAAAATTGAGATCTGAGTTTAAAAGCTATTCTACAAATCAATCTATTAATAAAATCACAAGAGTCTCCAAACTATCTTTCTTGATCCTGCATGTTCATGAACCGGACTTCTAACAGCCTGCCCTATCAATTCCGTTATGCCTTTAATAACAAAGTAGTCAGTGCTCGCTATGCAAAAGCATTTGCCCAGAGAAATTACCAGGCTAAAGTGCAAGTACACTTTTTGTGACAAAGAATTTAAATTATTGCCTCTAAAGCTGATGCATCTGTCCAAAGCAGTGAAGCATCTCTTTTTTTTTTTTTTGCAAATGTCCACGGGCAAAACAAGTGATGTATAACTCTAGTATTAGCTGCATCTAGCCGGGTTTTCTAATTTTTACATTATTCCACACGAAATTGCAGGTAGTTCTTCAGCTTAATTTCAGCAGTATATAATAAAAATATTTAAGCCCCCTTTAGATATTTAATCTTCTTTAAGGGCTAAAAGGAAGGATAGGCTTGTGGGTAAAGCACTGGTCTTATAATCATTCACATGCCTATAGCTTTCCTATGTTACTATGGACAAATTAAACAGATTAAATTCTTTTTTTTCCATTGGGATTTCTGTAGTACTGCTTCCTTTCCATCTTCCCTAAGTAAGCTACAACTTGTTTGAGGCAGTAGATCATCTCTTATAGGGTCCATAAAGGACATATCGATGCTAACTTCTAGGAGACAACAAACACGCCTGTTTCTGCTGCTGTTCCTTTTGTTGTATTTTTATAACCACTCAACATTGAAGATTCCTTTAAGTAAAACCTTTTGAACATATGGACATGATGTAGCCTGTGGGAAATCTGTTACCTTTTCTCTGAGGAGCTGCTTTGCCCAAGCCTGGAGAACATTCCTATGAAAAGCAAAACTTATTTTCTTTATAATTTTTCTGTAGTGATATACCCACTAGGGGAACCATTTTCAGTTATCTGTACACTGAGATTTGTATGGAAACTGACTATCCCTTTCTTATGTTGTTTCATATTTCTTCTTTAAAAAGACATGTAATTTCCTTTCCTACCTCTCTAATTCAGAATAAAGGAAACAGAAGATTGCTTTGACATCCTCAACCTTTTTTGTTGTAAAACTTTTGAATGTAAACTTAAAGCTGTAAATGATTAATGAATAAAAAACTGATGGCATAAAGGGGGAATCTCCATCTCTAGAAGGGCAGTTTATAGAACCTTCCTTTTAATTCTATATGAAATTTAAAGCTTTTGATCATTCAAACTTTGGGACCTTGCAAATGACCTCTTAGTAGTTTGACAATCTTAGAGGAAAGCCTATTTCTTGGGAGCCAAAGGAAACAGGAAGGACTTGCTTTGCTTATAACTGAAATATCTTTCTACCTGATAGGACTTTGTACAATTTTTCTATTTTTTTTGTTACATTTTAACCTGTACTATATCAGGTACTTAACCTTTGGTTCTTTTCCAGTTTATATTTCTCCTTCTTCCTCAAGCAAACATATATTGAAAGTCAGAATAAAAAATCCAGCCAGAGCCCTGTTCCAAACTATTCAAATGAGACTTACTGACATGACAATGACACATATGCCTTTAGGATGCTATGTTTTGTTTGAAGATTTTTAAGTGAATTGGAGGTATTGCCCAGTTTACAGCATTCCTATTTTTTTCCTTGTGTTCTTCTATGAGAAGGGTATGATCTCAACTATGTCTTTTCATAGCACACTGCTTTTACTAAAGCCTGCCTACACCCATTACCCTGCTAGTTTTATCAGAAGCAAGAAGAATCTTTAAGAGTATCAGCAGTTGTTTCCTTCTACCTATTTAAATCCGGACATCCTTCTGGGGTTTCAATAGGCTTAAGGGAATATGCTATTACTCTGCTCTGATTCAGATTTTCATTGTGAAACCGCCACTCCACTTATACACTCCACACGTTGCATTTTACAACCATTGTCTTGATTACTGAGCTGCAATTGATTCACTAGACAGTGAATTGAAAATTTATCTCCAGGCTTCTCTGTAAAATTACCCCTGATAGCAGGTGCACTAGACAGTGTTTTAGTATGAACAGAAGGCTGTCAGGCTTTTTCTTTCTCTGCCAGCTAACTCTTGACTGCTAGAAGAAAATTAAGTCTGATTTTAGAAGCTACAGCCACTGACAGGTTCCCTCCAAACAATGACAGAGTATGAGAGAGCAGATTGGGAAGGAGGAACCACTCACCTTACTGTAGTCAAGCAACTTGGGTGCTTAATTGGCCTTTTAAATAGTGGTGATTAAAGAGCTCATGCCAAAGTTGGTTAGTAAGAGTAATGTCCTTTTTATTTTGACATCTGTGGGTTACATGTATGTCTGCTGTAAGGAACTATTACTCACCTGTGTGCCTTTGTCATCTTCATGAGTAACAGGTGCACCACAAAATTCAGGCAGTAGCTTTAGAGCAGAGAAGACAGTAGTCTTTCACATAGTGTATGATGAATAAAGGGGCCTCATTGCTACAGATGTAGAAGCTAAAAGTACAAATAATTTTTCATGGATGTGCACTTTTTTGTTTTGTTTTTGTGGGTTTGTGTGGGTTTATGTTTATTTTGTTTTTTGTGGGGTTTTTTGTTTGCTGTTTTTTGTTTGCTTGGGTTTTTTTTAGTATGTTCATGGAAGATGGGAAGTTGAGAACAGATTTTTGGATGACAGAGAGCAATGTACTCAACTGTCATTACCAGGTCTCTGCAGATTTATGAATAAGGATTTGAATAAAAAAAATTCAAATAAGGGAAAATAAGCTAAAGTATAGCAATAGAAATTTTGATGTGGAAATTCCAGGAGGGTTTTTGGTGCTGACAAGGATAAAAGCTGAACCAGAGAAAATTAGATAGTAAATGTAATGGGAAAATGGTGTTGACATAGTAGCGGCAGATAGCTGGTAAGCAGGGTATAATTTCATTCAATTCAGTCTCTACTAAGACCTTTTTAAGAACAGAGGAGTCTCAGGCATGCTTGTGTTGAGAGCCTGAGGGGAAGTAGTATAAAGTCAAGAGGCTGTCTTCATGCTGGTTTTGTACTTGTGGTTTAATTTGGAAAATCAATATATTTGCGAGGAGAAAAAGTGAAGGAGCGGTTCTGGGTCAGAAGGCTAGGAAAGTTCTTATACTCTAAGTGCTATTTTGAAGCTGCTGTTTAGCAACAGGAGGAGAAGCAATGTTTGCTTCTTTCTCAGAGTTAGTGAAGAGAGGCTATTTTGAAAGAAGGCTGGGTTTTTTCCTCCAGGAAAAAGCTGTCACTGATGTACACATGCTTGTTGATTCTCTTCTGCAGTACGTTTTATGTACCAGTGGGGATGCATGCGTTACTCACAGCTCATGGGAGTTTCTGAGGACTGTGATTTCAAGCTTCTAGAGTGGAGTCGCACCTATTACAGTTTCTACAGTGTCTCTTTAGCCTCAACAGTCCATGCATAGCTAGGAATGACTTTATTTAGATCTTGCCTTTCCCTGCACATATGGGTGCACACAACCGTCTACTACATGCTGTGGCCCTTACGGCTTGTGATAAAGCCACAATCACCAGCAAAAGTGACCCACTTAAATGTAAAATGAAACTGCAATTTTGTAACTCTAATAAAGAGGAATGTCTGCTTTTCTGTCCGTTTCCCTCCCTGTTCAAACAGTGCTTAGCAGCCCACTTGTAGGAGGTTGGCATTAGTTATTGCATAGTGATCCCTGGGCAATTTATGAACTCTCCCTTGTCCTGCGAAGGAGGGCCTGACACATGCCCTTGTGTTTTCCTTTCACTCCTTCCACACTTTCTGCTTTCTTTTCTTGCCAGATACTTTGACACCCTGGCTTATTTTATACTAACAGCAACTTTCTGCTGAGAGCTTAATGAGTGCAAAAGGGCACTTATGACTTACAAATACTGCAAGGCACAATAGTGCCGTTGGGCAGACAATCAAAAAAGGAACAGAAACAACAAAACACTGGAAGGAGAGCAGGATGCTGCAAAGCCATCTAGAAATTGCTGCATATCCTGGAATGACTTTGCCTTACCCTGAAGATCTTGCTTTTTCCCTGACCCTGCACTATAATTTGTAAAGCTCCTCCTAGGCAGTCCAAGTGTGCCTAAAGCTAGGATTCACAAAGTGTTGGTGCATTGCTAGCACTGTGCAAAATCCTTTCCATATGAGCTTACTTCTGTACAATGGAATATTGTTAATGCTTGACAACCTCTTGAGAAATAGTTTTCTCTGGACTCCAACTCATTTTAGCACATTACAGTCTGTATTTTTCTCTTCCTGGGGAAAAGCACACAGAAGAGAAATTCTTATTGGCATTTATCCTTGTTTTCAGTTTTACATTCTGCTTTATGCATTCCTTTCAGAGCAGACAGAAGCCTTCAAAAGCACCATTGGCAGTTCTTATGGAAAGCTGATATTAACAGACTGAGGACACTTTTGGGCTGTTTATGTTCTGTTCAGGTCTCCCATGTCACCAGCCATGGGGTTCTTTTCCTTGTTGTAATATAGCTAGGTTAGAAAGGTGTGTATTTGACCTAATTAGTACTTAGAGTTTATTAAGTTAGTCTCTCTTGTCATAATTCTTAATTTCTTGATGGAACCTGCCTAAACATGGGACTGGAAGTTACTTGGCATTGAGTTGGAGGATTGTAGCCAGGCATACTCTAGCCAGGAAGGTGGAAATTGTTTTGCCATTCTGCTTGGTAGTTTAGATATTCTTCCACTGCCTTTATGGTTGAGGGTCTGTATTGGTTTTTGGCTCTCTAGCAACATTAAGTGCTCCTCCCTCTCTCATAAAGTGACAAATGTTCAACTGAAATGCTTTAAGAAGTCTGGTATGGAAGAGGATTCTGTGGACAAAATAATCCTAGTTCTTGACTTCATAGGAAATACCCAAGGCTAGTCAGTGCCTGTTGGTGCAGTGGGGGAGATCTTAAAGCTCTCTTTATGCTGAGAAGTCTTGTAAAACAGCGGTCCTTTGGGACATTTTGGGACATGCAAGGGAAAGTATATTTCTCCAGTTTCAAATATGAGTAATACTGAATAAACGTACCCTGAAATACAGGAAATGTACGCGTGTAACAATGCTTGACTTTATTTGTTTCTAAAGCCTTAACACAGAGTAAATGTGGACTTGTAAGACAGACATGTTGGCCTTAAGAGCCTAAACTAAGTCACCAGAGCAGAAGTGGTCAGGTTCTCATGAATATGGGGTGAGCTTCAGGTTTTGTTAATTTCTTGATATGCTGAGCACAGCTGCAGGTACACATGCGCCTGTTTCACTGTGACTCTTCCTCCAAGCTCAAATCATTTACCATGGGTTTCCCCAAAGGTCCTGTAACCGCAGCATTGGTAGCACAGGGTGCTCAGCAAGGCTTAGTATGCCTGGGAAGCAAAATGAGTTTTCTCTTATGCTCTGAAAACTCATCAGCTGCTTGTATGGTGTAGATTTAACATTTACATCATATAGGCAAACCTCCACGGATTGCCGGATTGAAAAGAAGTTAGTATTGCCCAGATATTAATTGCTGATGCTTAGGAGGACTGAGGACAGCGGGTGGCAGCACAGCGCTGTCAGAGCTCACCCACACAAGATGCAGAGGCTGCGGCAGTGGGTGTAAAGCATTTCACACACAATTGCTTCTAATTAAATGTATATTTTTTTTGTTTTGCTTCGCAACAGGGCAAAAATAACTTCTGTTTGCCTGGTGTGTTTTGGTGTGTTTTAAACTGTATCTATTGTTTGATTTAAGTTAAGGCAGTGAAGTTTAAACTATGAGTCATGTATCCAGTGTAGATGCAGAGACAAAACTTGCTTCTAAGATGCCAGGCACTGATCTTTAACTTATAAAATACTATTAAATTTCTGCTTTCCCAGATGACAACAAACAGGCCATTTTTCAGCAGAAGGAAGGGTAAACAAACAGCCATGCTACTGAGGCTCTAACCAGCTTTCGCTTAGGGGGGTAAGTGAAGAATCTTTGATATGAATCACGGTAGGAAGGATTGGACCATGACTGTGGGAGGAGTTATGCTTCCAGAAGCTTCATTTTGCATTACCGCCCTGTGGAAAAACTTAGATAACAAATTGCTTAATGTGCTACTGGAACAGATTGGAATTTTGCTGTGGTGACTACACGACTAAAACTTGCAAAACCAACCAAAGCCCCACCATCCCTTAAGCCCCCTAAAGCAAAACCAGAATAAAAAGTAGGATTACTGAAGGGTCATCCACAATTCTTAGTACTAATGGAAGGTTTCCTGAATGGGTGTAAAAAGTTAGCTCTTTTTAGAAGAACCTGGCTGAGCATTGAAAGGAAGCCTTGCCCATTTCCTCCATTAACAGGAAGAGTCTTTGTCTCCAGTGTTTTGAATGAGAGGTCAGCTTTCAGATGTCAGACCAACGTTTCTGGGGCACACTGGTCAAAGTTCAAGCAGAAAAGTTTTGTATTGTTGAAAATTGGTCATGTGGTTATATTATTTATATTGCAATTATATATATTATTAATTTGTGATGTGTTTTGGACCTGCCTGATGCATTAATGTTGTATCTTGAAAAGCCCTGTAAATCTGAGACAGCAAACATAACTACCAAATTATGTTTACTGGAACTCTATAGAAGTAAAATACAATTCATTTATGACTTGTGTTATAATAAGTGCTTATTTGAAAAAGAAAAAAGCATGCACACAAATACTGGACCACTTTTACAAATGCCAGCACGGTCAGGGCAGTGATCACCCCCCTGTACTAGGCATTGGTGAGGCCACATCTCGAATACTGTGTTCAGTTCTGGGCCCTTCACTGCAAGAAAGTTGGGCTGTTCAGCCAGGAGAAGAGCAGGCTGCATGAAGACCTCATAGCAGCCTTTCTGTATCTGAAGGGGGCCTTCAAGGATGCTGGGAAGGGACTTTTCATTAGGGACTGTAGTGATAGGACAAGGGGTAATGGGTTTAAACTTAAACAGGGGAAGTTCAGGTTAGATATAAGGAAGAAATTCTTCACTGTTCGGGTGGTGAGGTACTGGAATGGGTTGCCCAGGAAAACTTCCCTGGGCAATGAATGCTTCATTCCTGGCGGTGTTCAAGGTCAGGTTGGACGAAACCTTGGGTGGCATGGTTTAGTGTGAGGTGTCCCTGCCCATGGCAGGGGAGCTGGAACTTGTTGATCTTAAGGTCTTTTCCAACCCTAACTATTCTGTGATTCTAAGAAAGACACTGAGGTGCTGGAGTGGGTCCAGAAAAGGGCAATAAAGCTGGTGAAGGGTCTGGAGAACCAGTCTTATGAGGAACAGCTCAGGCAACTGGGTTTGTTTAGTCTGGTGAAGAGAAAGCTCAGGGGGAACCTAATTTCTCTCTACAATTATCTGAAAGGAGGTTGTAGTGAGATGGCAGTCAGTCTCTTCTCCCAAATAACAAGTGATAGGACAACAGGTAATGGTGTCAAGCTGTGCCCTGTTTAATTTGGGTATTAGGAAAAATTTCTGCACAGAGAGAGTGATCAGGTATAGGAACAGGCCTCCGAGGAAAGTGGTGGAATCACAATCCCTAGAAGTGTTCAAAAAACACATAGATGAAGCCCTTAGTGATATGGTTTAGTGGTCGTTCTTGCAGTCCTGGGGTAATGGTTGGACTTCATGACCTTAAAGCTCTTTTCCAACCTAGTTGATTCTATGGTTTTGCTTTTATGTCAGTTGATTTACTTCATCTTGACCTGCTGTGCTCTTCTGGCTAATCAGGAAATGCATCCCAATCTGTTTATTTGTGCAGATGAAATTATTTTATGCTTAATAATTCCAGGAGAGATTATTTCAATTATGAATCATCCCCAGAAGTCTTAAGTAGCTTACTGGGAAACAGAAGCAGCGTTCATACCTATTTCATAATGATTATGATTTTAGATCAGAACAATGAACACAAATATTCCTGAGCTGAAGATGTAATATTCTAGAAACTTTTAAAGCTGTTTAGTTGTGGAAGAATTATTCCCACACTTAAGCAATAGAAGAGTTTGGTAGACTTAACTCCACTGAAATCCAACGACTTGCAAGAATGGAGAGAAAAGATTGTTTCTACCAGTTGACTTTCACTGCTATATTTGATTCAGTCCCTCTTGAGAAATTTTTTCCAGCTTCATCACTAGGTTGTTTTAGTTTTATTATTAATTTTAGTTCCTTTTTTCAGCAAACAGAGCTTCTGAATATAAAAATCAGAGGTCAGCTCTGAACAGGCTAATTTACACTAATAAAAAAGAAAGGAGTATTAGACAAGGCAGGACCTGACTGATGGAAGTCACAGCACACATTTTCATTGTAACTGTACTTCATATTTGTGGAAAGAATCTGAAATATTACTGAGAATGTCTTTTTAGCTACTCCTTTAAACATCAATTTGATAGTCTCCTGCAGCTGTGCTAGCATTATTGCCACAAATTTGTGCAGTTTGTTTTGCTGACATCACATTTCTTGTTAAGTACACTCTGATCTTCACAAATCAGGTGAGATGCTGAAAGAAATATTTGCAGTGACCCATTTTCTGCTAATGAAGTCTTGTGCCGCCTATGAATCACAGTTTCAGAAAAGCTTTGTCTGCCAGAGATTGGATGTGGGTGTGTGAGGTGTTTCTCCAAAATATATGGAAGTTGCATATTGCATGTAAAGACACATGTTTCATTATCCTTTCATTTCTGCAGGAAAGGGTTACATAAATTAGGACAGCACCTGATGTTTGGCAGGTTTGCTTCTTAACAATTTGGTAGGAGTAACATTGCCCTGACTTGAAATGCGGGATCCCCCCCACCTGGTAAATGAATCTTTGTAAATAAATGGAAAGGGATGTAAGGGGCACAGCCACGGGCTGCATTGTGATAACGTTGGCTGGGGTTGGGCAGATTGATGAATGCAGCAGCCACCTATGCTTCTTTACTGCAAAAAAAGATTAATTCTTAGGTGGGTTCAGTTTGTGCTGGGAGCCAGAGCAGCTCCCCAGAATTTAGAGAAGCGATTTGAGCCAAGCTCAGGAAGACTCAAAAATTGTGCCCTCAGGTTCTGAAGAGCAAGAATTGTTTTGAAATAATTATTCCCAGTGGAGGCTGTAATGAGGTTAGGTTAGACACAATGAGTAATTCTAATTCCTTATTGTCTAAGGACACAGTTTAAAAGAGCATTTCAGACTTGAGCCTCACAGATGACTGGGTTAGATCAGTAATCTGCTCTGATAGAAACTCTTCTACTCATTCCTCACAGCCATGTCTTTTTGTGACTGATCAAACATAGGCTTTCTAGGTTTCGGTATAGCAATCTGAATATAAGACCTTCTTTTGTTGCTGTATGTATAGAAGAGGTGTTTATTTTAGGGCAAGGTAGAATACAGTTTTTAATATAAATATTTTGCTTGGGGAAGAAAAACCAGAATTATTCGGGGGAAGGGGAAGATCTTTTTGAACAGCTGTATCAAAAGCTAGACAGAATAATTGCAGCATTCTAGCATATTGTCAGTAATGGCCTGGTCGCTGAATAATCTTTTTTCTTACCAGCCCTTTGAGATCTTTTTCCTTCAATTGGTCTCTGAAAAGCGATCGATGAAATAGTTTTCTCTTCCAGGAGTAAAGATGTGTCTGGACTTTACAATGGAGAAAGTAACGGTTTGTTCACAGCAGTGATGAAGTTTCCACTCTCAGGTACTGTAATGTAAACATAGGGCTCCCAGAATGGCTCTTCCTCATACAAGGTACTTTTATCTACAAAAAAAAGCAAGCTTTTCTCATAAGTCACTTGCAAACAAACTAAGTAAGATTGGTAAAAGCAGTGACTTTGGGGAGAAATATTTTACTATTTCCAGTCCCAAGATTAGGGTAAACTTTAATCTTTGGAAAATGGGAGTGGTTAAGACAAGTAAGTGTAATTTTCTGTAGATGTTGAATCATAGAATTACAGAATACCAGCTTGTAAGGGACCTCAAAGATCATCTGGTCCAACATTTCTAGATGAAGCATAACGTACACTAAAGGGCCCAGTACCCTGTCCAGCTGAATCTTAATAGTATCTGACATTGTGGAATCAACCAGTTTTCTATGGAGATTATTTCAATAGCTGAAATTGTTCTCGCTGTGAAAAAAATTCCTCTCGTGTCCAGCTGGAATCTCCCCAGGAGTAACTTGTACCTATCACCCTTCATCTTTTCCATGTGATTTCTTGTAAAAAGGGAGCCTCCATCTTCTTTGTAAGCATCCTTTAAATACTGAATCATGGTGATAAGGCCTCCCCTGATTGTTCTCTTGTCTAGTCTGAACAAACCTAGTTCTCAGTCTTTTTCTGTGTTGAAACCTTCCCAGTCCTTTGAATTTATGTATCATTTTACACTGCCCTAAAATTCTGTGAAGTCATTAAAAATTTGAGGTCTCTCAAGCATTGTTCCGCTGACGCTCACCACAGAAACTGAGCCTATGCCCATGGGAGATATGTTTCTGTTTCCTTCCTCAGCCACACTTGTTTGGTCATCAGTTAAATCTTGGTCCTCACTGCTCTGCAGAGAATGGCTGGCAGACAGGATTAGGGAGACTAAAACTATGTAGAAAAGCTCAGGTGTTAATGTTTCATTCCTCTCCAAAGGAAAGCAATCAAGAAATAGTGAAGGCACCTGGACCACAGTTGCAGCTGCCTAATTAGTAAATTACATAAGTATGACGGCTTGACTTGTAAGTAAGTTCTTAGGAGATCAGTGTTGTGTCTTAAAATTGAATCCAGCTTTAAGGTGAGCAGGCTTATAATATTTCCTGCTGGAAAAAATTATGAGACCGCCTCTGCTAAACTAAGGTAGTTCAAGAGTTGTAAAGTAGGAAAGCTCTTTGAATGGACAGAGGAAATTGCTTTCATATTGCCCCAAATATTCAGGTAAGCACTTGTTAATGAACTCATTCCTCTCCTTTCTGCTCTTGATTAATTTCTATTTGTCAAGTTTCTTTGTGCAGGCAAAATTCAGCCAGGTCCTGCATACCATAGCTCTATAATAACAGACAGGCCTGGCTTGCAGAAGCTAGCAGAGGAAGTAAGCAACAATGACCTTTATTCTGCTACCTTGGAGGCAAAAACAGTACCCTTGAGATCTGTAGTTTGCTGCCCAAGGATGCACATCAGTTATATATGGCAAAGAGTGGCACATCTTCTCCTTGGAAAGGCAGTGTATTCCTTGGCAGACTCCCCAGAGAACTCATTTAGATTTGTATCTGTTTGTCCTCACCGTACTAATCACCTCGTGGTTAAAGCAGATGACTGACTTAGCCTACTTAGTGGGATCAGAGATGGGAAATATTTCAGATCTCCTTATTCCTCTCTGTTTGCCTTGGTTTTCTCAGCTTCACAGGGGAGATCACAGCAACACCGTGATAGCCAAATATTTGCTTGTATGAGTACATATCTTAATTAGCATAGTTCTTTGAAAAACTGTCTGTGGCAAGAGGAATCCTTCATGCTCTAAAAAGCCAGGAATTGTTTCCTCCAGCATTTAATCACCTCTTAGGATGAGCCACTAATTTCTCCTCCTCCCCCTTTAATACACACATTATGTAAATAATCCCAACAATAAGCTGTCTGTAGTATTTTATTGCTTAATTAAAATGGTTTCAATATTATGAATAAATAAGATCAAGTTCAGATTGTGAGTAAAGTTAAGGGGATATGATCCAAGAAGGAGTTTCAAATCCCTTTACATCTGTTCCTCTATTTTGTTGGACTAATTTTATGTTCTAAATTAAATTATTCTTATGAATCCCTTTCCTCTGATGTTTTGCCCTCCTTTTCTCCCCATGCTTTTCATCATCTGGCCGCTCAAAGAGAGCCTTTGCTGCTCTCTTGCGTGGGGAAATAAAAGCCACTTGACAGCCCTGCTGAGTAGGTCTGTGCTGTTCCACTCCATCCCTTGTGGGGCTGCTCAATGTGGTGTATTTGGAAAGTTCTGGGCTGGTTGGTGTCTGTTTTCAGATGAATGAGGGCTTTCCAACTGGCATTTGTTGTTACTTTCATGCACGTTTTAATTAAAAACTTGGGAATTCAAAGTTCATTGAACTGTAGTAGACTTTTTTTTTTTTACTAAAAGATAATTCTCTTCCTCTCTTCCCTGCTTTAAGATAAAACTCAAACCCAACACCACCCAGGGCCTAGCTTATTTCTGTTTAGTGAAGGAGAAACAGTTGTTGAATATTCATCTCCTTTTTAACTTTTGGCTACAGAAATGCTAATGTGACTATAGTTTCCAAGTCATAAGAAAAGGAAAAAAGAAATCATGAAAAGGTCATCAGAAAACCAGAATTCTTATAGGTGTATAAGATGCTCATGTAGTAATTGAGATT
The DNA here is from genome assembly GCF_012275295.1 of Melopsittacus undulatus. Classification (NCBI taxonomy): domain Eukaryota; kingdom Metazoa; phylum Chordata; class Aves; order Psittaciformes; family Psittaculidae; genus Melopsittacus; species Melopsittacus undulatus. The sequence goes on from NC_047529.1 coordinate 64,834,798, forward strand.
CCATTTTAATTTTGGTAAATTGTAAATTCTCAATGAAGGAATCACCCTTCCTTCAGGCTAGAAGGAGGATCTAGCACACTTTGGACAATCTTAGCAGGTAAAAATAACTGGGTTGCAGGTACAAGTGGTAAGGAACGTCCTGTCTTTGGTATAATGAGAGTCTTTGCACAAAGATACTTCCTTCCATATCCAGCTTCACACAGTGCAAACAGGACTCTGACCCCTACTAAGCCCTCCTTGCTGCCTCTGAAATGCTGCCACTCCTGCTGGGATGCATCTGCCTCCCTGCTCCTCCATGGTATCCCTCTTGCTGGGAGCAGCAAGCTCTGCTGGGCCCTGAGTTACCAGTGTATCACTGCTTGATCCCTGTGTTCCCTAAAATTAGTAGCTCCATACTCCCAACTGATTTACCACTACCTTTGATAGAATCAAAAGTCTGTAGCTATTGTAAATACCCTCTCCTTTTCTTAACTATGTATTTTTAAGAACTTACTGATGTGTATTAGTGGGACTTGAGTGCTTCATCTCTGGAGAAAAGTGAAGGTTGAAATGAGCCTGACAGGTTAGAAAGCTCTTAGAGAGGGACAGACTAATGTGAGCAGACTAAATGACTAATAAGAAATGGATTATAGCTAGGAATTCACCGTTTTTTTCCAGGAACTTTGTCAGGCCATGATCATTTACATGCTGCCATGTCTGGCAGTACATAGTGAAAGATGAAGGTATCTTTTTGTATCTCTTCGGGTACATTTTTTCACCTTTTAATTTATTCTTTCACTCTTGGGTTGCGGATTCCTGATTGCACCCAACCTCTTGTGGAACAATCTGTTTAGTCCATGGTTTTTCCTCCATCCCTTGTGGGAGAGCAAAGAGGATGCAGGAGGCATCCTGGGTCAGCTCCCACATGTTGAGGGACATGTGCCGTGGTTGTTATTTCATGGTGATGTCTCTTTAAGTCTGCCGTCTGAAATTGGAAATACTTTTTCCTGTTTAAGGCATATTAGCCATAATCCCTGCTCTTCCAATTTTTTTTTCTTTTACTTTGTATGCTTATCTCTTCCCCTGCAGTAAAATAAATGACAACTTAATGCGAAGGAGATCATACTTGATTTATTCATGCTTGTATAAACAGCATGTATTTCTTCACATACAGGTAAATGGATTATAAAGGCAAGACTTTGCGAATAAGATTTTGAGAAATGAGGGAGTTCACTAGTAACTCATTTATCTTGACAGGAGATGAATAGAGGTAATTTAGTCTCATAAAACTAAAATTGGCTCATGTCTTACATGGGGGTGGGAGGAAGAATTGTATTTAGTGGCTGGAAAGCAGAGTGGAGTTGACAGTCGTCAGCTGTGTGAGGGGGTTTGACTGCCTGGCTCTGTAACCTTGGGTGAGTCATTTTTTTGTGCCTAGTGTACATGCTGCCTTCTCCAAATACAGATCTAATTCTTGGCAGTTTGTAGAGGGTTTTGTTCTCCCTATGCGAAGCACGAGAGAACAGGACTCCAATGCAGTGCTGCTGTATTGCTAAGTTTGAATAACAATTTTTTTCTCCACTCTTTTCTTCTTCTGTGGCTGATATATTTGCTCCATAAATGTGTTTCAGCCTTCACATCTTTCCTAGGGACAGAAAGAGGGGAAAGTAATCCTGAAAGAAAAGCAAATATCCTTTGGTTTTAAAGATATATAATAGTAAGATAAAAAGGTTAGGGCCTGAGGGAATAGGCATTATGATACTCAGATGAAGTATATGATCTTCTAAGGTACCTATCTCCTTGGACAAACAAGCTGCACTGAAGGCACAAATGAAGTGTGCCTGGGAAGTTTTTCCCACGACCTGCCTATTAAAAGCACAATGCAAAAGGAGACTGAGTTAAACTATGCAAGAAAAAATTCCCCTTGTTACTAGAGTAAATGCTGCGCAAGTCTCAAAGATGGTCAGGGCTGGTCTGTGGTGTGGGCTGAAGAGTGGCTCATTCGTGATGCTTGAAGGTGGGGCAGGGAAAGAGGAGGAGATTTGAGGGTAACCTGGATTGGCTCCAACATGGCTTATGACTTTCAAAGATTCAGGAGTGTGCTTTGTAAAAATCTTTGGGGCCATCAAAAATTCACTGGTCCACAGTGTGGGTAATGTTTGTATAAAAGTCTGAAAGGATTAAAACCCCTGAAAATGCATACTTCTGCCTAATGATGTTACTTTCAGCATGTTTTGGGCTCTTAAAAAAGCTAAACAATGGGGTTGGCTTATTTCTACTGGCATTTTGGTTCCTAAGAAGTCTTTGCTATCTTGTTGAAGCTGAAATATTATGTATAAAATGGAGTTGCTAAACCTTGTATTACCAGTAATTAATGTAATGATTGTGTTTCTGTTTTCATTTTTGTGGGCTTTCTGCTTCCTCTTAGTGGTGATGATCTGCAGACTGTCCTTTCTTAATGAATTATTTACAAGTTATTGCTGGTAACTGATGACTTGTGCCTTTTTAAAACATTCCCTTAAATTACTCTGAAGATGCTGCTGTGGCCATACTACCATACACGCTGCTTCTGTGCTTTTAATCAGCTCATCATGCTGCAAATTTGTGAATAATGTTGTTTACAAGAGTTTGGGGTTTTTCACTAAACACCACAAACAGCTTTGGCCTGGAACTTGCTGAAGTCTCCAGTGATTGCTTCAGCCTGAGTACTAATCCTTGAGCTTTGCAGCCTGGGATGAGATTTACCACCAGGATTTAAAAAAGCCTATTCAAATTTAGGAAGCTGTGCAAATGCTTGAGGTCTGGATAGGCAGGAAAGAGCTGTATGAGCCCAGGGAACTCTCCATCTCTCCTAACCTTTAAAAGGTCTGTGTGCAGCTCTCTAGGAGATTTATTTGAAAAGTCTATAGATACCTACCTCCTGGTGAAAGGGCAAATCCAGTGAGGGGTTCAAGTGGGCTTTGAAGTATATATGGCAAAGCAGAGAGCTGGGTGATCAGTAAAAACTTCTAGGTGGTATTTGTGTTGATGAGCAACCAACAAACCTGTTATAGGAGAAAAAGGTATCAACTCGCAAGGTTTTTTTTTGTTTGTTTCTTTTGTTGTTTTAGCATGGAGTAAGATAAAAAGTGGAGGCAACATATACTGCACTCTAATGAGCCAAGAAAGGAAAGTTTTGCAGGAATATTTTCCACTTTTCTCAGTAGCTAGGTCCCTTCGTGCTAGAAGCACCTGCTTGTGCCATGGAAAAACACAGAGCCTGCGAGGATGAGGGAGGGGAATTTTGGACTCCTGAGGGAACAGAAGGCTAGACTGCAATGCAGGGTCATATCAGGGGAATCTTTTCAATGATAGACCCTAATGTTAGGTTTCCAAAGTAGATGCTTCTGCAGATGCAGAGCAGGAGTGCTCTAGCAGCCTTGCTTACTGTGTTTGCTCTGCATCAGCCCTGGAAAAGAGGAGGTGTCTCTGAGGCAGCAGTGCCATTTTCAGCATAATTCAATCTGTGGCTTATGTGAAGATGCTTTTTTATGAAGTGTCCAGTTTGAGTGTGTGGGAGACACACCCATTATCTCTGACTCCTTGTCCTTTTCCTTTCTGAAGTATCTTGCCTTTATCACAGCTCACTTTGCCTGGTTTAGTGGCTTCTGCTTGTAAGAATTACATTGTTGTCTGTTCTCCACATTCTTTTCTACTCAGTGTTTTCAGCAATTCTTTTTTGCCTTATTCTTTTCACCACTGATCTTCCTGTGCCCTTTTCTCATTTGAGTAATTGTCCATTGGCTTATGTTTGTCTTATAGTGTGAAAATTTCAGGAAGAGAAAGTGTCTGTATCACTTGCTGTTCCTTTATGACATTATTTGAGTATAAATGGTGGTTGTTAATAATGCATCTCAAAATTGTCTCTTATTTGACAAGTGTACTTTTATTTTAAACTATCATATTTATGGCATGCTTTAAGTATTCTGCAGCATATTTTATAAAATTAATGGAGTCCCACAAAATGGGAACTCACTTCTGTGTCTGGCATTTAAATTTTTTTGCTGTAAAATGAAAAGAGATTACAGGATTTTGTATGTAAATTACGAAAGGTGGAGATTCGGCTTTCTGTATATTAGCAGCCAGTTGGGAGAGGGAGAGAAAAAGAGGCTGAGATGTGATATGTTATTGCATTTAAAAATGATAGAGAAAAGAAAGCTTCAAATTTTGTTAAGCTATTTATGTTAAGACATGCACACTGTAATTAAAGTAGCCAAACATCAGCTGAATGAAAGGCACTTATATGTTTTCACGAGGTATAACATAGCCCTGATAAGAAAATGGATAGTTTGCTCAGCAAGAATAAATCCAGATAGTGTTTATTGACTAAAATAACCATATTTGAAAAATAGATCATTCACAGGATATGAAAAAAGAAAGAAGAGACATAGATGTCTTTTCCTTGAGTGTTCCTTAGGCAGTATCTACTCTATAAATATCCATGTAAAATTCCATGCAATTGTTTTCTTTGAGTGGAAAAATTGACTGTTAAAGTAAACAGGAGTTTTGCCATTGACTTGAATGGAGATGATTTTCTTTACGTGTAAGCTACTTTTAGAAAGAAAAATGCTCATCAGTGCAAGAATCTTTCCCCGATTAGTCCTTGTTGGTGATACTATGGGTATAAAGATAGAAGATTTAGTACCCCGAACAAGTTGTGACTGTAAGCAGCCAATTAATTCTTTAGTCAGAAAATGTTCATACTCTTCAGTGTGAGGCTGTTTCCTCACCCTTTTTGCCTCAGAACAGAAAGAAATAAGAATTGGATACTGAGATCTATGTTACAGTCTTATCAAATCCTATGGCAGAAGTAGATGGTTACACAAAATTGCTTATATCTGGAAATATATCTTAGTAGAAAACACTGATAGAGTTTACATATACTCTTACTTTTTTTATTGAGGAATGTTCAGGTTTTGGATTAAAGATGTGGGCACTAGATTTTACTGGACAAATGTATTCAATTTTGGATCTAAAAGAATTAAACCAACAAAGAATACGTCATTAGTTACTTGGTCAGAGATAAGCATGAGACAAAAACAGGAAATTGAAAAATAGGATTGTTTTTCTCTGTAGCCTCAATTTCCTGTAATTTAATGTAGTTTTTCAGGGCTTCAGATGTCGATGCATCTCCAACTGGCTTCACTTGTAAACTTTTCTCTAGTGCTCTCAGGCTGGAAATGGTTATAGTAGCAGAAATTGAGAGGCAGGCTTGCATTCTCTGCACCAGTCTTCCCACAGACCCTGGGGAGGCCTCCCAGGTAATTGCTCATTATGTAGGTCCTGGCTTATCTTCTTCCTGTTGTTTGCATCTGTAGATGTCAGGAAAGAGGTGATCAATAAGATTATAAACTCCCTTTGTCTGTCTCTGTCCCATTGGACAGTGAATGTGTGTTTGAATTAGTTTTCTATCTATCTGTATTCTTGCAATGACACAGTAGAAAGGTTCTTCATGAGAAAAGGAGGAAATAACAAGTTTCTTTTTCTGTAGAGACTCGGGGTTCTTCTCTAGCATCTTTCTTTTAAGCTCCTGCTCTCTGCCTGCTAAGTTTCCCTCTCCTTTGCTTTTCATTCTTTTGCTTGCATGGGTTGCATTGAAGCTAAGTCACCAAAATTAGTTTCCTGGGCTATCTTAGCATTGCCTTTGCTGTGCCATGAGAAATCACTGCTCCTGCTTTTTCGAATTTTACTCTTATGCTTTTCTACACTGTGAAACATGAGGAAGGGAGTTTGGCACTGCAGAGAGAGGAGGATTCTGTTCTAAGTCATTAGGGTCAGCATTCAGCTGGATTATAAGTGAAGGGCTGGGAGCAGAGGCTTTTGGGGAACTGCCAGCAGCTCTGTTGCTAAATACCCTAAAGTGTTGGTCTGCAGCAAGCAGACACCATTTTGTCATGCTGTAGTGGCACAAGGGTGGGCAGCAGGACTGAGGGATGCTGTCGCTGCATGACAATGGTTGTGCATGAACAGACAGCAAAGGAGACCAGTGGCAAGTTCCTACTTTCCCTCCTACTACAGGGAAAACATCAGGGACAGTTCTCTGGAACCACAAAGGAGCTCTTTGATGACTGAGCTGATGGTTTGACTCTCTTCTCCCTCTGCCCTTCCAGGGAACAGCATAGTAAATGTCTCTGGACATTCAACTCTTCCAGTGGTATTTTGAGCCATTATGTTTTGCATTTTCTGTTTTTCTCCTGCAATTTGCTGTTTGTCAGCTCCTGCCCAGCATGGCTATGTGGTGTTGTAGTATTAATTCACTGCTGCTGCCCTTGTTAGGCCTGGGTGGCGTGTTTGAGAATGGCTGTGACAAATCCTGAAACTCTTTTGCAGTTGTAGATTAGAAAGTGTTGTATAAACTGTAATGGATGTAACTGCACATGAAGAGTATGTTTTTAGAGTAAGTTCTGTTTCTGTTTGCTTATGTACCATGGAATTGTAGCTCAGTATTTGAAGTAACATAAAGTTTTGTTGTGAGTGGTTTTGTCATGTATTTTTTTTTGTTGGTGGTTTGGTTTATTTTTTGTTTGTAGTTTTTTTTTGGGTTTGTTTTTTTTGTGTTTTGTAGTTTGGGAAATTTTTTTTCAACATGGAGCACTGATGGCTATTCAGCAATGGAAACCTAAATGCAGATATCCGAGAGAAAGCATTTGAAACACAAGAGGAGCTGGAAATTATGTCAAACCCAGAAGCAAATGGAACAGAAAACAACGGTGGCTGAACATTTAACTGTAGCTAGAAGATAATCAAACTACAACAAAACCTCTTGTAAATACAGAATTTGGTATAGTTTTGCTTGTCCCTTACTTTGTCACCCTGCTATACGATTCTTTGCACTGTACTTTTGAAATAGAGCATTGTAATATTTCAAATTGCAAATTGAGAGAACAGCATGAAACAGGTACAGCACTTCACAGTACATAGAAACAGTTTTTCCCATGGGGTTGAATACACAGTTGGACACAGCAAGTGTGAAAGCAGCAAGGTTCTGAGTCTACTTTTATTCTGAGGGTTTTTTTTTTAAGTTGAGGGATTTAACACAGACTTTAACAGACTTTAACACAGATTTAACTCAGAGCAAGCAGCAGTGACTTGTAAGATTCATGAAGCAGCAGCAGAGTGAGGTCTGAGAATACCTTTGTGAGAATGGTCTCTGTTTTTGAGGGGGTAGGGGGAACCTGAAGTACTTGGAACCAAGGAAAGCAGAGGTACCCCAGCAGCAAACACAGAGCACTTGATTGAGAAAAACAGGGCTGAATGTTTCTCACAATTGAGGTTCCTCAAAGAACAAGCATCAAAATAGGAAGTTTTTTAAGAGGGAATGCGCTAGTTACTAGATAGCAAGTATTTAGCAGGTAGAGGTTAGTAGTATCTCCAACTAGAGACAGATGGCAGATTGTAACATTAGAGCTGTTGGGGAAGAGCAGCAGAGTCACAGCTGTGAGATCTTACAGCAGTGCAAGAAAGCTGAAAAACCTTGACAGTGTATTTTAATAGACAAAGCTCAAACCAGTAGAGGTCCACCAGTGACACAGCTGCCTACCATGCATGCACTCCCAAGGCTGTGTTGTTATCCGTAGTTGCGGGGCCATACGATGTTTGGGCAGCTGAATCTAGCAGCTTGGCAGTGGTGAAGCTTCCTCAGCTCGGTCCCCAGGTCCAGCTAGCTGGAACTAGATGATCTTAAGGTCCTTTCCAACCCTAACCTTTCTATGATTCTATGTAGGTACATGCACAGAGAGATAGACCTATAAAGAACCTTTATGTACATGTATATGGTCAGCAACACAGATCAGCACAGACATACTCAGCACTCATGAAAACACTTCATTCCTTATTTTTCCTATGCTCGGGAAATGACCTATAGGCTTTGCTTTATCCACCTGTGATGCCTCCTCTAAATAGCCCCTAGGTCTTGTGCAATGCCAAATGTTCTTCCCTTGCGTATGCATTGGCAATGTCCCTTCCTGTTTCCCCTCTCTGCCACTGAAGATTTGTTCCTGTTGACTCCTTCTAATGGGTAGACTCCGGGCACCAGGGATGAGACCCACCTGGGACAGCCCTGGGAAGCGGCCTGGACAGGATGTCCTTTCTTTCAAGTGCCTCACTCAGGTTGCCAACTGCCTGTGTGCTCCAATGATCCTCTGGGAGTGTGAAGATGGGCCTTTGTTGGGCTGACAACCATGCGTCTGTTGGGAGTAGCTGGGAGAGGGTATTGCATGGTGCCTCAGTATGCCACTACCTGTGTGTTCCTTTGGAGATGTGCTGATGAACTTTTTAAAATCACATAACCTATTGTTACTGTAGGATAACTATTTGCAGCATCAGAATGCTCTAACTATCCCTCATGGCTGAAATAAATAACTTTGGGTTTTTCTGTCATGTGCCTTGCCAACCGTAACACCTCTCTGAGCTTCTGGAGTACCAGCAAGTCCCCTTGTGATAAGGTGATGCTCCTTGGCAGACGAATCAATGGCCAGAATGTGACAGTATAATAAAGTCACACTGACAATTTTATTAGCATTTTATTTGCTGGTTTTTATATTTAAACTTGAGGTGCTCAAGACTAGTAGCAGCTCTGTGCTACTCTGATGGTGTGAAAACCAGGTGTAAGTGAAATGAAGGGATAAGTTATTAATAATGACAGGGTCTTTAATGTCTGTAAAATATCAATATGGGAATGGTGAAAGGCAAACAGCCTTTCACAAGTCAACCACAAAATCTGCACAGAAAGTTTGTAAAGCATGTGAAAGTCTTAAGAAAGGGGCTTCTAAAGGGAAGGTTGATTATGGTGATTTTACTTACAGGGTGAGTGAGAGCTGGTGCAGAGAGAGGAGCAGATACCTGAGGAATAAGGGTCAAACCACTTGCTTTTGAGGTGCTGTTGAATGCTAACAGCCTGCTGGGCTCTAACTAGACTCTGCAGCTGTGTGACTTGCTCCACTTTGTGGATGTATGAATGCATACATAAACATGGGAAAGAGCAAACCCATGTGGTTTATCTCTCCTCACACTGTACAGACAGGTCTTGGTGACCATTTCCTGGGTTGGACAGACTGCTTTTTGTCTTTCCTTTTGCATTTGAGATCAACCAGGACAGCCTAATCCCAGGATTAAGGCAGATCTGATGAAGGGTAGTTTCCGTAGCAGACACTGTCATGTGAGTGCCGAGTTCCTCTTGTGACAGGGCAATGCAGGTGGTGGGGCAAATTCTGTTTGTCTTGACTAATTGTCAACTCGGTCCTTGTTCCTTTATTTCCCTGCAGAAAACAAACCACATCAAGCATCTAATTAAGAGACAGAATAGATTGAAATTCTAAGCAGGCTTGTATTTATGCTCTGAATAATACTCTGTGGTATGGTTTGCATTAGTTAATGTTGAGCAGCAGTGTGCATGGAGGTAGCCAGACGAGGGGCTGCCTGCTGGCTACCCCAAGGACTGCACTATGTAGCTGCAAACCTGCAACTATGCTGGCAAAGTGAGAAGCCACATCAAAGAGCTACCCTCAAAAATGACTTGAGCAGGTCTAATGAGCAAGTTGTTTGACAGAAATTGATGCTACTGAGACTGTTCTGTAAAATCACAGCAGTTTATTTCACTATCATCTTTAAATGAGGCTTTCTACCAAACAGAGAAAACAAGGTTACCTATGAGGTGAGCTGTTATTTCAATATTTAGACTGGAGATCTTAACATCCTTCTGACACAAAATATAGTTACAGTTCCTATGACAACTGTTCCTCTCCCCTCTGGAGCATGGACTAACAACAGCATTTCATTACATGATCATGTAATGCTGGGCACTGTGATAGCCTTGTCAGCTCTGCTCTGGTGTTTGCTCCTAAATGGCATTTAGCTGAAGCCTGCTTGTATTGTGCAGAACATGAATTGGAGTGATGACCTTCACTCTGCTTGCTGAGTGCCACTACCAACTTTCCAGCTTTCTGCTTTTCATTAGTAGGTTTGCTTTCTACTAAAATACATTCCATATGCTGAATTTTATTGACAAAAATTTCTAGAAATTTATTTCTGTGGTAACAATTCTATACACTTGTTAACATTAGTTAACAATAGTATCTTAACAAGTACACCGAGTACTAATCTTTATTAAACCAATCTGCTGACAAAAAATTCATTACTATAGCAGCCAAACCAGAATATGTAGCAGATTCCTGTAGCTACTTCTGCAATACACTTATGAAAAATTATAACAAGTTGAACAGATATATTAAAAGACTTTATTCACAATAGAGAAATTTTTACAAATATAAGTTCTTAAAAATTAAGCATCTTGATCTATTATGTATTCCATAATTTCTGTTTATATAAAGATGAAAAGACTAAATGGATTCTGTACAAGTCAAAAAACTGTTTAAATGCATGATAGACATGGATACGTATGATGAAGTCACCATAGAAACAGTGAGCCATTGGGAATTGCAAAAATCTGTGTACAACCAACACATATGTAATACTTATCTCACAATCAAAACATTATTTTTTCCCCCATGAAACAATGTGGGTGCTATTTAAAGTGATTTACCTGTTAGGACTTAACATATGAAGATTTAAATGCATTATTATGCTATGAAGAAATGGAAAAAGTATAGGCAGTTTATGTAAAGATGTGTGTCCACCCCCCCATGCTCCCAAGAATAAAGCAATTTCCTTTGCATTTAATGAAGGGCTGGGAACACACCAGGACCACCACTAGCCACTTCCATGTAGCTAGCTAAATGAATGGGAAATAAAATGCACACTATCTCAGCACTCTAACAAGCAGGGGTAAGTATGGACTGTTTCAAAATGATCAATCTAACTTTGGTGTTTTGGGGTTATTTAAAAAAAAAAGAAAAATCAATATATTCTCAGTTTATGTAAAGTTTTTTTCTTACAGTTGGCAGATCTACACATTGTACAATCTTCTCGTCTACTTACATTAGTTTACAAAAAGTACAGTATAGTGCAGTTTGTACATACAACCTGAATACCAACACTAGTCACATCACATTTGTGCTCTTTCAAATCATTGTAACTCCCAAACTAAAAAGAAAAAAAACCAACAAAAAACCCCCAACCAAAACCCCAACATACTTAATGTCTGTATTACAAGGAAACAGTCATGATGCTTATATTTAAATACGTAAGATCTGATGCATACAAGAGCTGTGTATTTTTAGCCTGCTTTTTGAAAAATGAAGAGGTACCTGGTTCTTCTCTGTTTATTTTCAGCTTGGTAAATAAGATCACTAGATACTTCTGGGGGATACACTGAGGTTAAGAAAATCATGTAAAAAGAGACTTACAAAACATTTCTTAAAGACTTTTTTTTGTCTGAGCTATTGTAGTTATTTAAACAATATGAGGCCTATAACAGCTGTAATTTTTCTGTGGTACTCAGAGCATGGGTGGGGGGAAGAGCTCCCTTATAAATACTGTTTCTGAAGAAGTACAATGAAATATTATAGTCCTCCAACAATACAATTGCTGGAATAACAGAATCACCAGGATTTCTGCTCTTGAAGAGAGCCAAGACTTCATCTTTGCTCATTCACTTTTGAAAAACTGTTACTGTGACATCAGGGAACCATACTTAAAAAAAAAAAAAAGAATAAAAAAAAAGGAAAAAAAAGGCAGTAAAGCAAAAACTCCTGAGCCAAGGTGCTGGTTCCATGTAAACAGGCTTTACCTTCAGATGCCCAACCTTTGTGCCCATGCTCTCAGCACTGGGTGGCCCAGGCTCAGCAGGGTACCCTTATTAACTTCCATGTACAAATGCTCAGCTCTGCCAAGCCTGTGAAGCAAGGATCAGCATCACTGAAGATCCTCTTGCCTTTCCCCCTACATAAATGTCTTTGGCAGCTCATGTGGCACATACCGTGTTCTCTGTCTGCAAGGGAAGCAGAGAGGCAGTGCTGTCTTTACAGAATCCAGAGAGTAAAATTCATGGGTCAGCTTCCAGCTGCTATATATAAAAATTTAACTAGTTATCTTTGCTCTTGGTTTCTACCTAAGAAAACCAACATCACAGACCTCTATCAGTGCAGAAAAAGTGTACTTCATAATGCCTAAACAATGTGGTTCCTCAGCTATGATTAGCTATGCTGGACTGAGCTATCTTACTAAATACCTTTACAAGATTATCATTCGGAACCACATCTATTTTGCTGCAATCCAATTGGCAAATTATGTGCTTTCTCAGAATGGGAAGCCAGGTGTTACTCAAAATTAATGAAAGTCATCCTGCCACTAAATGAAAACATAGGTAGACTTAATAATCATGTAAACTATTCCAAACTACATTTAAATAGAAACAGGAATTGATCACATCCCATTCCTTTTTCCCTTTGGTGATAACACACATTAAAACATTTTTGGCAAAGCTGTTACCTTTCTTAGTAATCCAGGCCTATAATCTAGGAAATATTTTTAAGCACACTGTATTTCTTTTGCTTACATAAGACAGACTCGGTGCTTTCAGAAAGTTTTAGTTCTATGCTGGATAATTTCCTTTCTGAATGATTATGCTTTAAGAAGACAAATTTTCTTAAAGGCATCTGAACATCTAGCTTTAGTCCGTTGTCAAGTCAGAACCTATCTGAATGTTTGTGGAAGTCCCAGAAAACCAAACAAATTGTCTCCAGTATAATTAATTCTCAGCTTACCAGATAATGTCACTGAGTATTTTTTTGTCTCCTTATCATACTACCATATGAAAGCTACTGGACTAAATACATAAAGAAGGTAAGACTCCCTTCCTTAATAAGAAATTACTACCTTAGTTTACGCCATAGTAGCCTGACTAAAAACATGAGAATAACACCACTTAGAAAAGGGAGGAAACAATTTATTCTATTACAATATTCTACTCAAAACTTGAAAAACTAAGGTCTGCTAACTAATGTGCTAAATTCATAGAAACTAGTTTAGTCTAACTTCAACATATACTGCAGTTTCAAAGTCGTGTCTGCATGAGATGAAAATATTTCTATGTAGACTTCATTGACAATGAAATACATCAAATAGTTTACCAAGTAATGATAGACCCGCATAAGAAGAGGCTGTCACAGTCACAAGATTTGTCTTGGATGACACACAAAACAAATTAACATAGAACAAAAAAAAAAGAAAAAAGCTCTTTATACTTAATTCAATATGGCTTTTTGCAACATGGCAAAATATTACAGCTTAAAGCAGACATCTCCTCACAGAGGAGAAAAGAATTTTGCAGTCAAATTAAAAGCATAACGGATAATAACTAACATGCGGACCCTCTGCTCTTTTTGGCCAAGATGGCACTGCAGCCTAACACAATCTGGAGAGATGTCCTATTTTTCTTCTAAGAAGTGGTTCAGCTGGATTAGAGAACTCCGGTTATACCATAATTAGTTTGGATCCATTCATAAGCATTAACTGTTAAAGAAAATAGACTGCAAAACACTTGATTAAAAAAATTAACTCAAGAATTTAAAACCAAATCATGTGCTCAAGTCCTGAAAAGAAACACGAGGAATGAAACAAAATATAACTTAATCTCCATCTATTTCTGGTCGTCTTCTTTATTCCCATCATCTTTGTGAAGAACAGGGAGAGGATGAGCCTCTGTGTTGAAGACCCAGTGTTCAAATGGAAGAAGGTCATCTTCAGAAAATAGCAAATACAAGTACCTGGCAAGAAATAAAGCAGGAAATGTGACCACATCAGGGGAGTAGAACTACAGTAGTCTTCAGGAAAACAAATACTTGATTTCCCTAGATGAATCTATCAATGGAACAGCTGACCAAACACAAACCACCAGTAAATCTCAGCATCAACAGTGATTAGTAAAAAGCTTTGTGACTACTCAACTCAGATTGGATTTAGGGCAATAACAACTCGAAAAAACAAAAGAATGACTCTATCCCGATAAAGGACAAAGAGGTTTAGGCTATCAAGGTTAAATATCAGTCCACTGCACTTCCATTTTATCTTCAGTAATTTTATTACATATTGTTTTGATAATATACAACCACAGTATTTTTTTTTACTCCTGAATGTCCACATATATCAAGGTGTAGTAATGAAAATATTGAAGTCCAATCCTGTCTTACATCACAAAACATCCTCTGGGTTAGGATTTTTAAAGACGTAAACTAGCAGTAGGTCAGTAGCTTGGGCATCTATACACTAAGAGAGACTCTACTGAACCCAGCAGTAACCAATAAACAAATCCAAAATTTTATTTATTGTCATGATACAAGGAAGTAGCTACTGTAGCGTGACTATTGCAGTCTGCTTAGGATTGAAGGTCTGCTTAGGAAGTGAAATTTTATTTATTCCTCAATTACCATCCTTCCCAGAAGGCTTTTCTTGGTCTAATTCTGAGAGGGCAATTTAAAAGGTACAGTTGAGGAAATGCACTATTTCAAAACCCATGCCATTATGTATATAAATGTATTTTAAATATATTTATGATATTTCATGTACATGAATATTACACTTTCTTTTGAAAAGATTGCTTCTTGCTGGCTTTCTGGTCTTTGCTAAAAAACATGAAGAGACCAAGACAAAACTTCCTTTATTTCATCAAAAAACTTCAGAGATGATAGATAATTAAAGCTTTTGTTAAATTCTCTTAATAGGCCCTGCAAGCTTACCATGCAAGTTGACTTCTTTTTTCTTTTTCTGTACCTTTAAAATGAAAACTATGTCATACAAGCTGGCTAAGTCCTTGGTCTAGTTCAATTTGTTTCACTAAAGGTGGAATATACAATTAGATCCTATCAAAGTTAGGAGATGTAATTTATCCACAAAGACTATCAAGTACCTTTATCAGAAGTAAGGAAAATTTCCAGAAGCCATAGAATTTAGTTCATTTACTTAGAAGGCAAAAAAACCCCCGAAAAACAAAAAGGCCTATTTGGCTTCCTATCACCTAAGAAAAACTCTACTATTTCAGTTAAATTTTGTTAAGTGAATGTCAAGGGTACTAATGATAAATACTGATCTGTAACAATGATACACAGAACTACTTCATATTAATGGAAAGTCAACTTTCTTAACTTACTTGAGTGTCTCTGAAAGGAAGAAACTTTGCTGCACATCATCATGGCTTTCATGATTGTTATAAACATCTCTAATTCCAGAATAGCCACCATCTACTCTGCAGTGTTTTTCCAGTGCCTGAAAAGGAAAAAAAAAACCCAAAGTTAAACCAAAAAAACAAACAATAGCATTAACAAAAAGATTCATCTGTCAGTTTTCATTTGACAGGAATGCTAGCTAAAAATCTAAAAATTGTCACAAATGTTTTGATAAAGAGATGAAAAACAGATGAAACTCTAGATGGAAAACTCTTAAAGACAAGACACACATGTCTAATTTTACATTGAGGAAGAGAAGCAAAATGAAAAATTAATAAAAGAAGTGAACAGAAACCAGTTTTCAGAAGGAAAGATACATGGATGTAAGGATGTAAAGACATACGGATTTTCAGTTATTTTATTTTGCTCTTCAATACCATTATAATGACCAGTCTTTTCCTTACCTCCAGCAAGCATTTTCTGATAAGAGATGAGACTAAAAAGTCACTAATAATTTCTGAGGTATCCATCACCTCCACCTGCTCTAAAGGCTGCTCAAGATCTGTCTTTTGCTTTGAGTAGATATCCTAAATGTCCTTGTTTTTGCTGGAGTCCCTGTAGCTATCTGAATATATTTAGCTTGCATGTCAGGCTCTCCATAGTTTTCACTGGAGAGTAAGCTGCCTATTGTATAGTTAAAAGGGATTTTTCTCCAGAAGAGATTCTTTATTTTATAACAGGCCTATTTGTCTTTCCTTATGTGTCTTCAGGTTCTTTAATTTTCCTGGACACTTTTACTAAGTGACAAATATACTTAAGTTTAAACAAGTAATTTCCCCTGGCTGATGCTTCTTGCCTCTTGTCTACTTCAACCTGCAGTGAATTCAAAATGCTGAATCTCTGTCTGGATTTTCAATGTCAAACACAAGATTATGTTTTCCAAGGCACAGCAGAAGGAGAACTTGCACTTGAAGGAGATGGCTGTTATTCAAGGAAGTATCTGCATTCTAAACAGGATGAGGTAAAACAAAAGTAAATTGCATTTGTGGTTTATGTGCTCTAACATGTAGTCAGAGTCTTCTTTATGAGTTCATGGTAGGGAGATGCCATGTAGGTACCCGAACAAACTGCTATGCTGTAAAATAAGAGGTTAACTTGCACCATGTTAGCCATCTGCTAGTACCTACTTGACACAAACGCTAAAATCTGAGCCCTCAAAATTACCTTCCACTTTACTAAAGGAACAGGGTGTTCATGTGCAACATGAAGTGTGATTAAAAGGCTCCTGGGTGTCACTCTCCTTTAACTGGAAGTACTGGCCTTTTGTGCCCACATCTACAGTTTCAGACTAAGTGATGTTCATACTGACAGTGGCATAGTGGTGGGTGGGGAAGAAACTATCAAATGCATTTTAAATTAGTAGCTCTCAGAAAATGAGGATGGCTAAGATCAGTTATGCTGGAGTAATGGGAAACATCAAGCAGAGTGAAAACTGGCTGACAGTCTCAGAGTATCATAAAGGGAAAAACAAAGGAAGTGCTATGAATTCAAAATATGTGCCACATTTATAATGCAGAAGGGGAGACTTTCATGGTCTAAGCTGATAAAAACCTTTCTGACTCAGTAACAGTAGATATTGCTGCTGGTCATAACTGCATTTTCTCCATCTGCTGCAATAGATACAAAGTGATCTTGGGCTCAAATTAAAGCAGCAAAGTGTGTTTCCAAAGGAAAAACGGACAGGCTAGAGCATGTTTTTAGTCTGTCAAAGTTAGAGAAAGAATTAATAGACTTCTTGGAGAGCTCAGAAGTCATGATTTAGAGAGCAGCCTCCTTTTCTGCTATAAGAGCACTGGGAAAAAAACGGATGTATTTTTATTGACAGTATCATGAGTTGAAAATGGACATGAAACACTTGAAAAACTTTTCTGGGCAACAACAAATGGTCTGATTGTTCCTTTTCTTTTCTTGTTCTATTCGCAGGTTCCTCTTCATGCAGCAGGTATTGGTAATTAAACCAACCATATTCAGTGGTCATGGACTTCCCCAAGAACAAAAAGGGAAATAAGGGACTGCAAGAACAAGGAGCAAGAGGGAGCAGAATTTATGAAATACTTGTGGTAAGCTATCAAGACGTGTGTTGGAATAAAAAAAAATACCGTATCAGGTGGAGCTGTATGGCTAGAAACATCAAGAAGACGAAAAGAAAAAAAGATTTGAAACCTACAACTGCCTCTGTAACTTCTGTGAGGCTGTAAGCTTTGTTTCTGTGAAACATGCAACTGCACGTTAGGGCAGTAGAAAATGGGCCTGTCCAGAACTGGACCGGCAGCATCTCCCACATGTGGGTCGTAATCCACTGTGTTAGAGCCAGAAGACAGTAGCCACAAAAATGTTAAACAAGGAGCACATGGGGAGCTCTAGGAAGGTAAATGAGTGCACAAACTTGAAATAAACACAAACAAACTGAACCAACATGGTAAAGAATAATAAGGAAAACATTTCAATTGTTTATAACAATGTTATCAGTGTGGGCAGCAATAATGAATCCAGAAAAACATCTCCTGGAGAAATAACACTTGGCATTGCTGAAGCCTGGTAGGCTGACTTCCACAAACAGCCATTGTCAATATTCCAATTATAATCTCTCTGGGAAGACTCCAGTAGTAAAATGTGTCCTTTCTGAGTGGTGTTAGCAAAGAGGAAAGGAAGAGATTTACAAAAACATAACAACAAAACAAAAAACATTCCTTTGCAATCATTAATTCAGGAGCATATTGTTTCAGGGCTGACAGAGCCAACACCTGAGGGAGGCAAATAAAATGTTCTAAATAGCTACAGTTTACCTAGCTGACTACAGTGTTGACTGCAGCTAGAGCATTGCTGTGAATATTCAAACAAGAAGTTAAGAGAAGTATAGTTAATGCTAGCAACTATTCTTTTATGGGAAGTAGATTTTGCCATAAAGTTCATTCTTCAGGAATACCTAATTACCAAACACTCAACACTTCCACAACATTTGAAATATGTTCACTGTCTTACACAGTTAATACTGAACACCATTACAATTCTTGGACGCTGTTGACAGAGTCAGGTAACTGGTGGATGTCATGCTGCAGCCAGGTACATGGAGCCATAGCCCAGTAACATGAGCTGGTTGAAGCTCAAGTGCAAATGGGACACAGAAATTTACATCTAGAAGAGACTGTTATCAGTGATGGAGTTAAGTCCAGATGACCTGTGCTTTTTGAAAGCAACCTTTTTTTAAATGTTTGGTACTATCTAGTAATACGTCTTGGCCTTCATCACCTTAATTAAAATCACCTTCACACAATCACTATTGGAAATACACTTCATATAACTTATTTCCATGTCCAAGGCTCAAATCTGACAGGTTGGTACATTCCATTCACGTGCAGCAATATTCCACATCTTGAGCAGCACATCCAAATACGACCTTGATCTGAGATGTGTTGAAGAAGGAGAAATCACAATCTATTTTTCTAATACAGTATCAGTAGTATTTGATTTTGTCAAAATGGTCTTAATTCATCTATTGAGTAAATGCGTCTCTGGAAATTAGAGTAAATATTAATGATTTAAAATATATATTTATGCTCCAAGTACTAAACAAGATTCAGATATCATTCAATAGCTCCTTTAACAAGTTATTGGGATTTAGTAAGAAAAAAGTCCAACAGAACATTACCTCTACAGCTTCCCATCCCCACTGCCTGTACTTTGGGTCATGAGTGAGCCGCCACATGTACATGTAGGTCTCTATGACTTCTGGTCGTAGGATGTAGTATTTTTCATTTTGTCTTGTAGCAATGGCCTCAACACCACCATCAAACCTGAAAGCTTCTGGTCCCAGTTTCATGCCTAGCCAATATAAAGACACATGCTAGAACAAAGGCATTTTAAAAGGTTTTGAATTATGTAACCTACCAAATCAACTATCATTTCACAGGGCACAAAGCCAGGTTACCCAAAGGGTATATAATTTCTGAAACATACTGCAGCACCTCCTGGTTTTAATATTTTATAAATAATTCAGAGTAGGAGAGAGCTGTTCTTCATCAATGCCTTGAGCAGCAGTTCCAGTTTGAACAGTGATGCTAACTAACATTTGTATTCTGGAAGACTTAATATAACTAGTAACATGTGAAATTTTGCTTAAAAGACAAGGATATTTACTTTTCTGTATCAAACTGGAAAATGCACTCTGGGACCTGAAAAGCTGCTAGGGTTTTTTTCCAAAAGGGGATGAGGAATCCAAAGAAATTTCCTGCACAGAAATCCAATTTTTGTGCAATTCTATTGTCTGCAGCATAATAGCAGCAAAAAGAACTGAGAACAAAATATTTTTTTGTGCATGAAAGGTTTAAAAGCTACACTGACACATTAATGAACTGTGTGCCTCTCTTATTTGTATTTGTCTATGCAGAAATTGGCAAAGTGGGAAAAAAGGCTATTACATTAATTACCAGAGTGAGTAGCTACGATTTAGGTACACAGCAACTACTTATGAAAAACAGCAGCATTCTTAAAGTTGCTCAGAACAAAGAGGCATTTGCTCAGAAAGGATGAAGAGTTCTTATCATCATATAATTTTCATTCAGCATTCAGCAAAAGTACTGATGGCTGCCTTCACAAAGTCAAGCTGTGAAACTAAACTCTGCCACACAGCACTTACTTGTACGGTCATAGGATTCATGGCAAGTCCTTGCAATTTCAGCACCAAGCTCAATATGATGTCCTGTCCTGTCATTGGGTGCTCCATCTGCTCCTAGGGCAAACATGCCTCCAGCAAAACAAGTGAGATGTCCCATCTTGTGTTCAAGCAGTCCACCCTTCCACTCAGCGATGTATGTCAGCCCTCCGCTTGATTTTCGAATGAGGTGGGTCTCTATGGCCTGCAAAAGTACATGGTTTCAAGCCAAAGGTACCATTTGGTAAAGTATGAAGGACAAATTTGTCTTGTATATTGGTTGTTTTTTCTCCATTATTGCCTTTGCTTATAAAGTAAAATGGGTAATAGGAGGCAGCATAACCTCAAAGTGCAGCCAAACCAACACAAATGAGTAATGATGATAAATTTTGCTACAATTTTGATCAATTTAGGCAGTACATTTTAAAAAATATTGGAAAGACTTAAAAAAAACAATTACATTTTAAAATTATTTTCTTTCCCTCTCTTTGAGCAATTTCAAATAAATAATTTCACTTTAACGGTGATTAGTGATGCCTTCAGCTTCCATACTTCCCATTTTAATCTGGCTTAAAGGATGTGGTTAATGATATAATTTCATGTCAGTTAGATATAACTCGTATTCAAAATGCCTGACTCAGTGCACTACAGGACATTAGGCCTCTGAGTCTACATGGTATTCCAATGAGTTTCCCCCTCCCAGACTGATTTCCTCTGTAGTTAACAATCAAGTGTAGTGTCTTACTGAGATTTCTGGAAGAAACCTAAGCAGAATAAAAATATACAAGTCGCCTAGAGAGAAAAAGAAGTTGGTGACATTAGCAAGGTATGGTCACTGATTGCAAAACTCAGGAAAACAGCCTTCCCTTGTGGTGGAAACATAATTAAAAAACTAGAGGAGATACAGAAGAACACACAGAAAGTAAGCTATTACTCTTTAAAGGGTAATGAAGAAGAGACAATGCTATCATACATTCAGTTATCCAGAAGTGCTCTGATTTGTTCTCTTGAAATCCTAAAATCCAGAAACAGTACTCAACATGCATTATACAAGAGAAAAAAACATTAATAATATATCAGTACAGAGAACTATTAACAAAAAACCTAGGATTTTTTAAAAAAGTACTATAAAGTACTGATTGTAGTTATTCCTTCCCATTTGAACATCTGTAAAGGTAGTTTTTATAAGCATTAAAAATATTCCCTAACCTAGAAACATCAGCAGAACCACTGCAAAGTTTTACTTAACCAAGTTCAGAAATGAAAAGCATTTAATTAAATGACATTTCATTAAACCTTTCAGCATGGTATCCCCATTTCACCAAATCAACAACTCTGGCAAGAATTTATAACTCTACTGGTCTCTTAGCTGTTGAGCCAGAATTTATTTTAAAAATAAATATAAAAATAGATTAATGACTAAATTTACCTATATTGTGATCTTTTAAAGAATTAATGAAAGACAGAATGAAATATTACTGTCCCTTGCAGAAATAAGAGTAATCATGCACCTTCAGAACTATAGTAACTAGACCAAAAATGATTCTCGTAGTATGAAAATTCATTTTGCAATACCAATTAATCTTTCAGGTTTTTTTTTCCCCTCTTTTGGTGCAAAAGTAAAGTTCAGGCTGAAAAAAGGTGACTTCCACTTGGGAAATTTTAAAATTATTTTGACAAACTGATGTTCAGAAACCAACAAATTGATGTTAATGGATGCTAAGAATGTCACAAAATAAAAATATATTTCCAAATTAATTATTCATGTTCAGTAAAGCAAATAATCTTGGTTTTATAAATGGGTCCTATTAAGAACTAGTACATATGCCTATTAAAAGTTATTTTTATTATGTAAGAGTCTCACTTATAGCTATTTTTATTAGGTAGTTATTTGATATATTACAGACTGCCAAACTGCCTTGTCATACTTTGTACAGTCATGGGTCCCTGAGTGCTAGATAATACCTACACTGATGCATATGCCCTTATTAACAGCATGCTGGGTAACTAATCCTTTCTACCTAGCCATGAAATCCAAACAACCTTTGATATGTACAAATAACCTTCAGAACCCATGAGACCAAGTGCGCTGAACTTGCAAATCCATCAGCACTCAATAAACTTAAGTTACTCTGGAAGACAGGAAAACAAACATTGTAAAGCCTAAACTTTGTTTGAAGTTACGTGCTTATGAAGTCATAGGTTGTAGAAATTACATGATTTAAGCAAACTGACCTTAATCATACAGCTTTTGTAAAGCATGAAGGGCAAAGGAGCATCTCTTCCAGAAGGCTGGTAGCTCTTTTTGTGATACTGGCTGTTGTACCAGCAGAGCACATAAAAGCACTCCCCTGGAGCTTACAGGGGGACTGACAAAAGCTTTGACTAAATCTGGTAAGTTTCCTCATGGGCCTTTTTTGGTCTGAGCTAGACAAGCTGTTCTCATTAAACATAGGTTTCCCTTCTCTCATTGCTGCTTGTTTTACCCTCTGACTGAGACTAGAGATTAGGCACTTGCCTTGGAACAACATTTCCAAAGGCTTGCTGTTGTGGTTTAAGCCCAGCTGGTAACTCACAACCATGCAGCCGCTCGCTCACTCCCCACCACTTCTTCCCCCCTACTCCCAGAGGGATGGGGAGGAGAATCGTAATAATGTAACTCCCACAGGTTGAGATAAGAACAGTCCAGTAACTAAGGTATAACACAAACCACTCCTGCTACCACCAATAATAATAATAAGGAAAATAACAAGGGAAGGGAATACAACCGCTCATCACCCACAGACCGATACCCAGCCTGACCTGAGCAGTGATCTGGCCCTTCTGGGTAACTGCCCCCAGTTTAGATAGTGGGCATGATGTGCTATGGTATGGAATACCTCTTTGGCTAGTTTGGGTCAGGTGTCCTATCTCTGCTTCCTCCCAGCTTCCCCTCCTCCCTGGCAGAGCATGAAACTCAGAAAGTCCTTGATCAGAGTAAACACTGCTGAGCAACAACTGAAAACATCAGTGTTATCAGTGCTGTTCCCAGGCTGAAAGCCAAAACCACAGCACTGCAGCAGCTACTAAGAAGGAGAAAAATGACTGCTACTGCTGAACCGAGGACACTTGCTGACGAATCTGCAGCATCAAAGTTGCATGAAATCTAGTATAATTCCAGCATGGCATCAAGGTTTGAATTTTTTAGGTGTGTTAGAATTGTTTCTGGAACTCAACATAAAAAAAGTTATTATAAAAAATCAGCATATTTAGAAAGCCTCAAGAATGAAGTGCTTTTGATGTCGAAAAGAAAAGGGGGGAAAAACAGTATAACCTGCATGAGTGCAGAACATATAAAAAACCTCCCCAACATTGAAATTTTGAACTGTATTGATAATAGTATTGGCAGCAATAAGACATAGTAAAACCTTCCTTTTCACCATAAGTCCAGCCTAACTATAATTATTTGTTTCAGAATTTACTTCCAAATAAAGCACTACTACTGGAGTGTATGCTTGTATAATGCGTTAGTATAATAAAATATTTTCAAAGAAAATAATAAACAAAAATCAGTACTCTTTCAATTATCAATTCTGAATCTATACCCAAACTGCCAAAAATCTATCCATTGGCAATTCACAAACCTGCTATTCATATTTTTATGGTTATAATATAATGGTATGCACTTCAGTGAGCAGCACATTAAAATATTTTTCAGTGAGTTTCACAAGGGTTTTAGATGCCATTAGGCTGGACAGAACTTTCTGAAATACATTCATTTCTTAAATAAGCTTGAGGTCCAGTGCAGGACTACATCACTAGCTAGAATAAGCAGGCAATGGTTTTAAGTATAAATAATCTTGAATGCAAAGGTGAGAAAGGTGAGCCCTTGTTAATTGCAGTGCTGTGGGTGCAGTTATTATAAAACATGAATATGTAGAATGACTACAAAGATCCACCCAAGTGAAAAGCTCTGTTTCATAGAATTAATTCTGAATTTCATACTTAGGAGCAATTTATTTTTCTTTTGATGCAAATATTTACACACTTAGAAAATCGGACACATTTATTGAATTGCAGCTAGATTACAACTTGGACCCACCTACAAGTAATTCCCTCCTGCACTGGTTGCAGATCAGATGGTGTTTTATTTATCGCTATAGAGATTATTATTTCCTTTAACTGTAAAAAATATTCTCAATATAAACCAATACATAGTATCTGCAAATAATCAAAAAAAGCTAGAAGAATGTGGTCTTTGCTTAGCTGAAAATACATTACTGGTGGATAATTTTTTGGAGCTGGTACAATTTTTCTTTAAAGTGAATGAAAATTTCATTTTATTGTTTTCCAGAATCTATTCCTGCAACTCAAATAGTAATTTCTTTCTTTCCATCAAGCTAAAGCAGAGAGATTGTGCAACATAAAAGGCTGCAGAGAAAAAGTGGCTGAAAAAGTATGTTCCCAAAGACAGCAATAGCAGATGCTCCCTGGTAGTGACAAAAAAAAAAAAGACATAAAATCTGAGACAGCCTGAAAAAAAGACAGTGGACAGAAAAGGAGAGGAAGGAAGCGAAACTAAAGGAAAATAAATATTTGCCAGATATTTAAAGAAATATTTTTACTACATGTCATGCATCTACAAGCACTTACAGCTCGACTAACTTTTATGGCTGATACAGCTCCTGGCAACTATTTTTTTGTGTGTGCTTTTAAGTAAGACTCTCCTTACAGTCCTCACGGTAAGAAAGCCTTTAGCTAAATTTTTTTTGTCCCCATGTTTTGGGAAATTATTTTTTCCCAGCATGTAAAAATGCTGGAGCACTCAACTAGAAACACAAACAGTCCCTGTTATGGTTTGAATTGTGACTCAAGTGCACCTTGTCTTACTTCTGGCATCATTCTCATGAGTTCACATATTAAAATTATGCCCTTGCCTATCTGTCACATTGAAAGAACTGCAGTGAATGAGACATTAGGAATTGCCTAGATTACAGGACTGCAAATTACATGTGTGTAGTCTCTGTTATTGACAGTACAAGAGAAACTCTTCACTTTTTCCCAACCTAATTTTCTCCCCCTCATGCCCCCTTTCTTAGACCAATATGTTCAATTTGTTTTGTATTCTCTGTTTATCAGCCTGCTCCTAAGCCTGCACATTAATTACACTGCTGTTCCTTACTCTTGCAAAATTAAGCAGAACTGGACTCTCCTAATAAATACTCATTTTCCTTCCTTTAGTTCTTCACTCCTTTAAGGTTTTCACACAGTTTAAATGCTGTCTCCATCACCCCCTTCCTCAGTCCCTGGCTTGATTTTGTGATTGGCAAGTCCTTCATATGCCCTTTGAATTGTTTAAGACCTTGAACTGGATTGCTTAAAGAGAAACATAAGGGATATAGAACTGAAGTAATCTCACTGTTCAAATGACTAAAAAACCCAAATCAACAAGCTTATTTTTAATAGAGGGTGGATATTCTCTTGGTGGATTATGCCGACAGGTAATAAATGTATTAACAGAGAAGTCTACAGAGCACAGATGGAGGCTTCTCAGTAAAAAAAATTCTACACCTCTAAGTTGCTCATGCGCCACAAAAAGGCTAACTCTGCTAAAGGAGCAGGGATAACAAATTACAAGCCTCAAAATGCAATGCAGAACTGCAGTTCTACTTCCCCTAGAACTTAGGCATTTTACCTCTCCTTTTACAATAACTCTAATTATGATGAATGAATTTCATTGAGTACTGCTGTTTTAACAAAATCCAGGTGTTTCATTTCCCACCTCAAGATGTCACTGTAGCTGGAGATAAAACTGTCTTGCAAGTCATAGTTACATATTTCTATACCTTAATGAATTTGAAACTTCAAAACTATCATCCTAGTTCTAAATTTCCAGGATTAATAATGTTTGTTTTTGGAATAATTACAACTCAGAAGGCTTCTTTACAACAAAGCACTATAAATTATCTCAGTTCAAACTTTTAATACATTTTTCTTCCCTTAGGAATCTTACTGTTCATAAACAGTATTATGACAATTTGAAGCAACACTGAGTATGAAAGAGAATTCTACCATGTGTTATTTCCAGTAATTCAAAGAGATATAGTGTCAATTGTTCCTTTATTTTAGTATTTAAGGCTTGCACCAATACATTTTATTGCTTTGAAACTGCACACAGCAGGTGGGTCAGGATTACTGTGGTTTTGCATGCTGTTGAGTTTGTAAGTCAATTGCCTGTTTTCTTGACTTTAAGTTACTTCATGATTTCTCTGTTGATCTAATGCAACAGACACTTTTCTTCAGCAGTGTTAATAATTCATCAAATTTATACTTTTATCCAAAATTCCTATGAGTTTATTATGCAAAGATTAAGATTTGCATTAGTACAGCTCTTTTGGAGATGGCAGAAAAACACTGCACTTTTTCATTTTTTTAAACTTTATGAGTTGATTCTGTTTTCTTGAATATTGTTCATACAGGTTTTAAATGCATATTCCAAGATGTCTGAATCATACAAAAGCACACAGCCAGAAAACCTAGGATGAAATAGGAAGTTCAAGCCTTTGTTGCAATTTATACTGCTGCCAAGGAAAAGAGGCATCTTCTTATCCCAAGGTCCTCTCTGCTTACTAAACTGTGCTTGAAAAATCAAACCTGAGATTTGGACACAGAAGAGCTTTCATTTGTTTAAATACAGTATAAAAGAAACATTTTGAAAGCAATAAGGCACTTACTGAAATCTTTTATTTCTTTTGCATCTTTTTACTGAAGACGTGTTATACAGACAAGCTTACCTGTGAAATGAAATATGAATGCTTATAATGGAGATACCTAAATTTTTGAAATAGAAACACTGCCAAACATTTACTACTGTGCTGTCTATCCATCTGATCACTAAAAAGATAATTATGTTTTAGGGGAAAACTGATAATTTGCTTTTGTCTGAAAATCTAATTATGTTTTTTTTTTTCCCTGTATAGATCTGTAAGTGTCTCTGAGCACACCAGTGCTCTTGTGCTAAATGTATTTAATGCTGTTTTTTCTACCAGAAGGCTGGATTTACTCATATTCTTAAAATAGTATTAATGGAATGGTGTGAATCAAAGCGAATCACTCTCAAAATGTTTCATTTTGCATTTTCTAAATATTCTAGACTATGTATTCTCCTGTTCCTGACAAACTCTTTTGATGTCAAAAAAGGAAATGAAAATAGCACAAGTAGTAAGGACAAGGCTGCTGTGACAACAATAGTAAAGCCAAGAGCAAAAAGGGGACAATTTATCTCACAGGACTTTTCTAGTTCAAATTATCCTTAAAGAGACCTAAAAATTTCTGCTGCTTCTCCTTGACAGTTCATAAATAGGCAAACATTTAATAAGTACTTTCTATACCAAACATAGTCCAAAAAGTCTACTTTCTATGCCAAACACAGTCTAAGTCCAAAACATAGGCATTGTGCAATTATATTATTAACAATTTAAAAATCTGCAGAAGCCTGCCTTTAATCTTGATGCTTTCTGTAAGCAGCTGTGGAAAGCCTTAAAACTCCTCTCAAGAGGGGAAATACAGCAAAGAGAATAAAAAGGAGCAGCAAGTCCTCTGGATGTTCTCATCTGTTAAGTGCAATGAACTTTGCATTCCTACATAATACAGCTATACTACTGCTATGTGCAGAACACCAGTGCAGCTGGGTGATAAACAGTTTACACATGACAGCTGACAAAATATGTAAATGAACTATTTTTACACATTGATGTTATAGACAATACCTCCCCCCTTCCAAAAAAACAAATGTATGCAGTGGGAATGCTGGGTTCTATGCACTGCTTCATTCTGAATATGGGCTCCTATTGCACCAGCCTGTTTGCCCTATTTATGTATTTCCTTCAATGCCAAGAAGTGCTCAAGTACTGAATGCTCAATTCATTAATATACTTTTAGCTTTACCCAGTGTGACAAACTGTTCTGAGTTGTTGCAGTTCTGTCATTGTCCACATCAGTTATGTACTTTTTAAAATCACTACAATCACAAAGCAAACGACTTCAAGCAACTTAATGGAAACTGCAATCAGCACAGACCAGCCACCAGACTGTCACCACAGTTAAATAGACACTCATGAAACTCTGGAGATGAAAAGGGCCTATGTGCCAATATCATGTTTTCAATTTGCTAACAACACTTTGTTCTCTCCCTCATTTCAATGAGAAAAGAGTTCACATGGATTTGTTTTATTTATCTGAAAGTCTGAAATCTTGACAGCTCTGAAGAATATTCACTACTTAATGCTGACAAATACACACCACACCCCTGCCTGAAAAAACAAAACCATAATAGCTTCCTTTGGTAGAGTACAAACTGAGTATAATAAGGTTAGTCTCAAAGTTAGCAATGTGCAAACAAAAATTATAAGTGATATAAATATTTGATACTAAATATTATATAAAAATTTTAGAGTGATCCTCTATACTTTCTGTCTGAATATTCAAAATCCTGAGGCTGAAAATGACTTCTTCACCTTTTGATACCCACAAAAGGTTACTGCATTCCTTAATCACGCAACCCAGCCTAGCAGGAGCCTGACTTTCAGGAGTGCTGTTGGAATCTGGCAGAGAACAGCCATGGCACTGCCTCACAGCACCTATTCTCCTTTTTGCTATTCCTACTATTTCTGCTTCCACATGCTAGCCTCTCCAGAGATCACTAAGTCATCTTGTTAAAATCTTCTAAGCAGCTGTTACCCAGGATGAAAAATTTAACAATCTAAATGTCTAAAAGTAAACCATCATGACTTAAGATAAAGCTGTGCCTCACAGCAGCTTTACCTCTCTAATACCACAGGGCTGCACTGAACCAAGCTGCCTGGAAAGTCCTAGTGAGAGATTCTCCCTACTCCCATGAAGTTCTTCTGGGCTGAGTTACTGCTCTCTTTCAGCATTTAGATATGCCTCTTCTCTAGAACTGAGAAGGGAACGAAGGAGCATCAGAGAAAGAAATTATTTAGATACTTAACACTTGCAGCAATGGCCATAAATAAACACAATGGGAAAATCTGGAAAAGATACGTAATTATCAGACATCAAGTGTAAGACAACCTATTAATAAGAATAGCGGGAAAATTGTCCTTCAACTTAGAAAATGAGTGCTGACACATTCAAGAGGGGAGGATTTGATGCAGTGCTTGTGGCACTGCTGTTGCTAGACTAGGTATAAGTGAACACACAAGGTACACTGTTTCTCTAAATTATCATGCTCTCTTACTGAACCTACTCAATTGTGTCTCCGAAATCAACCATGTTAACTGAAAACAGTGGGATGGCTGCTGTCCTGGATATTTGCAAAGACTTATAGATTGTTCTGTGGGCACTTACATGCTCAAAATAGGACTAAAAGCTGAATAGACATTTGTTTTGCAAGTAAATGTTGCATGCTATCCACCAAAACCAATTTAAGAAGATCTCTTCCTGTATTATATGAAACAGAACATTATATGCATTGCTTTACAAAAGAGAAAAATAAGTTACATTAAAAATACATTCACTTGTCTTTTGAGTGAAATCTAGAGTTTATGAATCCTTCTGATGGCCTTATAAATACATTCATATGCTCTGGTATTCAAAATAAGACTGCTTCTGTTCCTTTTCCCTTTAGAAATCAACCCTTTAAATGGCATCAGCAAAATACACATCTTATTTATGGAAAGCAGAAAAAGCTTCTAAATCTAGTTTGACATCTTAGTTATTGCTTTTAACTTAAACCATAAAGCAATCTATAGGTGCTACAAAAATTCTAATAGAAAGAACTCTTTGTTTTAATATGAGTTATAGAACAATGTAAGAAATCACCCCAAAGCTTTACCTAAATAAATTTCAGCTTTTCACAGTGAACTATAACACCATATATTTTCATTTGTGGTTTCTGGATTGTGGGAGATATTGAATTAGGCATCAAACCTTCACATTGCTCTTTCAGAATTTGGTGGGTATGTGCTGAACTGAACGGCCAGGAATAATCACAGTGTTCCCTTTGGCGTAGTCTTTAAAAGATTCTGAAAGCGTCAGGGGAAATTTATCTAAGAAAATATGAAGCAGTCTCAGAATGTCCAAAAGTGTAGGCTTAGTCATAAAAAAAAGACTGCAGCTTGTGCAGACACTTAAATTAACTTTAATTTAGATAAGTAAGAGATCAATAGCAATAAAGGCAATATGGGGATGGATTTCAAAACAGGCTAGTTACTCAGTGAAGAACCTGTCATCTCAATGGGGCCCAAGCCGTCTTCAGCTTCTGTGAGACTCCAATTTCCCTGCTGTTTTCTGAAACACCTACATTACAGCATCAAGTTGTACCTCTGCATGCTGCATGTACACTTTCAGCTTTGGTATAGCTGTACCTTGGTACACGAAGCAGAGAACATGCATGCCATCACTCAGAAAATACTTGAAGTAGCCTTCAACCAGCAGCATGGTGAAATCTAGCACATATTTAGTTTGGCTGTCTCAAACACTGACACAATGGACAGACGCAAGGCTTGGACTGCTTAAGATGTAGTACTACTAAAAATATTAAGATAATAAGTATTTCAACTCTAGTCATATACAGCAGAGCTCAGACTCTTGACATGGATATTGCCACACTTGGTGATGCTGCTGACTGGCAATTCTGCTCCCCCAGCTGAATCCCAAGCATGGAGAAATGGCTGCCCAATGTGGCGGCCATCACCACTTCTGCTCCCCACTGTGACCTCAGGATGCCTGCAAGTACTTTCAAACCCAAGGAGGTTGCTATCCAGATATAGCTGAAGTGTGAGTTTAAACAAAGCCATACTGCCGCACCCTGCATGGACACAGCTTGGAGCACTCCCAGTACTCTTCCCTGATGCAGGCAGTGGGTGGTTTGGGCTGGCGCAGGAGGCATCCAGGCGCACTGCCACTGTGCAGCTGACGTGGGACAGCACACCTGCTTCTGTGGCATATAGCAGATCACTTCCTGATGTACCTCAGCCCAACTCTGCTCAAGTCAGAGGAAAGTGAACCTTTCAGCCTTAGCAGGAGCAGACAGCATTGGCCATTGAGGCACAGGGCTCTCTTGGACTCCCTGTTATCAGCTGGGATCAACTTGCCACAGCTGGTCCCCAGCAGAGTGGGAGGCAATGTGCTCACAGTCCCTCCAGCAAGGGTGATGGTCACACCACATCTGGGATATTCTGGCTGCAACGGTATCCAGAATAAACATACTAGCAAAGGCATGTGGTTTTTTTAACTGCATGAGTCTCTGCATTATCACTTAGCCTGTGTAAGAAGTGTTTAAAAGAGAAACGTGATGTTATTAAACCAGTAGAAGACTGGAAGCAGCTTTGAGGTGCTTCAGAATGCCTTCCATGGTAAGATGAATTGATACTGTATCAGACACTTTGTTCTCTCTGTTTGGCTGCCAACCTAATAGCTGAGCTATTACAGTATCACTGTTCTTGCGTTAAAGCCTCAAATGCACTCAAACCTAATTTAAAATCCACCTTTTGCTCTGAAGCTAAAACCACATTAGCAGTGAAAATGAAGCTGACTGCATCCAAATCTGCACTTACAAAATTAAAGGCAGGATTTTTTTTAGCAGAGGATACTTGGTCGTCAGATTTACTGCCACCAGACATCACACCCTACCGCAAATCATCACAAATGACTTTTCTCTCTAATGAGAAATTCACCTCATTTGCTGGGCTGCATCAAAACGAGCATGACCAGCAGGTACAGGGAGGTGACTCTCCCACTCTACTCCACCATTGTGAGACCCCACCTTGGAGTACTGCATTCAGATCTGGGGCTCTGTAGATAAGGAAGAACTTTTGGAGAAAGTCCAGAGGAGGGCTACAAAAGATGCTCAGAGGGATGAAGCACCTCTCCTATGGAGACAGGCTGAGAGAGTTCAGGTTGTTCAGCCTGGACAAGAGAAGGCTCTGGCGAGACCTTACAGCAGCTTCCAGTGCTTAAATGGGGCCTAAAAGAAATTTTGAGAGGGACTTTTTACAAGGGCATGTAGTGACAGAACCAGGGGGAATGTCTTTAAATGGAAAGAGGGGAGATTTAGACTACACATTAGGAAAAAATTCTTTACTGTGAGAGTGCTGAGGCACTGGCACAGGTCGCCCAGAGAAGGTGTGGATGCCCCATCCCTGGAAGCGTTCAAAGCCAGGTTGGATGGGGCTTTGAGCAACCTGGTCTAGTGGAAGGTGTCCCTGCCTGTGGCAGGGGGCCTGGAACTGGGTGATCTTTGAGGTCCCTTCTAACACAAACCATTCTGTGAGTCTATGAAAAAAAAAGAAAAGGAAAAAATTAAAAAAGGAGAGTTGCAATGAGCCAGAGTTGTATTTTTTTAACGTCACCACTTTTTGTGGTACAGGAATTAAAAGGAGGCTTATACCTCTCCACTAGGGATAGTGCATTTCTAGATGTATGAAAGAATAAGCAGATATTGCTTAGCATCTTGAAGCCTTGTCTATGGTGGCACTGTACATACACATGGTTAGTAAGAGACAGAAGTTCTGGCCCTAGAGATCTTCCAGCCAAAACAGATGAAAGGATGGGAAGAAAAGAAGTAATACCATCCTCTTTTTCTTTTATATACGTATATGTGTATGTGTTTGTATATGTGTACATATGCATGCGCTTGCGCTTTTGTGTATATATATATGAAAGCAATGAACTGAGAAAATAGGTCATTTTCCCAAGACTGGAAGGAAAGCCTGTAAATATGAATTTAAGCTTAATACTTCTCATATCTCAATCTGCCGTCACAAACCCATTATTTTTCCCAAAACAGCATATGAAGGGAATACTGTCAATAACAAAGCAAATTGCAGACCAGAAGGATCATAAATAAAATGTGACATAGAAATGTAAGTATGAACAATTCTGATTTTTGAAAACTTTCTCTTATGTCAAAATTGAATAACTGTTTGTTTTCACAGAAGCTGGCAAATATATGCCTCTTGTAACAAAAAGGCATTATGCAACAAAACCTATTTTTATTTATCATTATCTATCATAATATAGTGATCCTTGTGTTGCCCACAATCAAAATATTCTGACAGCTGAAATATAAGGTCAAAACACAACAGAGGAGCTCCCTCCTGGATATAAGGAAAAAGGACAGAAGGAATATATTTAGGGATGATGGAGAAAAAAGAATTGAATTTCTGAGAGCTGCCTGTAGACGCATTTTTGTTGCGTATTTTATACTTTTCTCCTCCAGTATCAGAGAAGACTGACTGTATTGCAGTTGGAAAGAAATAGTTATACTTCAAGACTTCACCCTTTCCCACAGTATCTGTATTCCTCGTGCATTTATATTTGATGAAGTCTTCTTAAAAGCAAAACTAATTCTTTAGAAAAACACAACTGTGGTGGCAAAGACATAAATCTCTCACACTGCTCCTTGAGCCTTTCTCTTTAGGATTATTACAGATTAGATTATTATGGAAAGTAAGATTTAACTATCTTATATACCTGAACGGCATCATAATACATTTTCTTGCCTTCTTCATCTGTCTTGTCCGTCATCAGCCATGCCTTGAGCAAATATTCATAAAAGCTATCCCCAAGCCCTCCAATGGAGACGTGATCTAAAAAGGAAGAAAGAGATTGAACAGCAATTTCATCTTCAGTCTGGGCAATAAAATACAGTTTGAAACAGTGCATTTAATGATCTCTTCCTGCAACAACCTTTAATAAATGTAAGTCTGGAACCTCAGGAAAAACTTAGCTGGTATATACAGAGAATTATTTCTTTAAATGGTAACTTCTTTGTCAAGTTAAAACACCAGAGTTATTCAATGTCCACAATGTGCCACAGGAGTTCATGGCAAAGAAACATGAATTTACATGTTTAACATTAAATTCACATACTCTATCCCATACAAAAATGTATTAATCCAAGTTCTAAAACCAGGAAAAAAAGTAGAAAGAGCTCTCTAATTTGACAAAGGCTTTCCCATCTTAACATACAAGCATTGTTTGTATTTGCTCTTTCATTCACTAATGCTCCATTTAAGTCACTTCATAAAAAATGATGAAATGTTTTAGCTCATTACTGCAGAGTTGAACTTCAGGTTACTTAATGGTATTTAAAAATGCCAACCCATATATTTAAAAATAATACTACATTTTTGAACCTCTGTCTGCTCTCAGAACTCAGCAGTGATTTTGGAAGAAATAAAGAAGGCTTTGCAATCTCTACAGAAGATTACTGCTATCACACTACTTTATTCTGCCCTTCACTTACTATGTGAAATAATCTGGTAATATGCATGTGGTGATTATTCAACCGCACACGTTTAGGACACAACCCTGCTAACCCTAACATCACATAAGTTGGACCATTTAGTGTGAGTTGCACCAGTGATGTGCAAGTTAGTGATGATCTTAGTTGCTTGCACAAGGTTGCATTCACTTGCTGTGTAGGAGCCTAAAAGATTCTTGGCAAAAATTTAAGGGGCTATCACAGTTTCAGCATAGATCCCCTAAACACATGAAATTCCACAAATATATATACACATGTATATATATATATCTATACGCTTGTAAAGTGTTTCTTTAAGCTCCATTAAACTAAGAACACCAGCTAGTGGTTTTCTTTTTTTAAGTTAGTGCTGCCTGGTAACATTAAGGGATTTGGCATTTATTGAGTATTCAGTGAAAGGATTTCTAAGTAAGTGCTTTACCAGTACTACTCATTTATTACCATCAATTTTACACTGAGGAAGGGGTCTACTAATTCTGCCCAAGACATCCAGGATGGTGATGTGGTTACATATATTATGCAACAAGTCTGTGGATCCATACCGCAAAATTCTGGGTATGACAAAAGCAAGACACGCATGAGGTAATTCAGGATCATAAAGCGAGATGCAGAAGTGGCACAGAGCTAGCACTTCCCAACACCTAACTCTGACCTTAGCTTCAAAGTTCTGGCTCTGTTGGAGGAATTCAACAGAACCCAAAGAATTTATTTTTAAACTTAGTACTTTTCTCCTTGGAATGCCTCCTTTCAAATGTATGAGAGACTCTTACTCCACTCAAACTTTTTTAACTTTTTTTTCTCCAGTAGCCTGTGACATACAAGAATAATTTCGTTTTCCAAATGTTTCCTGTCCCTTTGCCTAACAAACACATTGTGGGTTCAAACACTCTGCCCCATTTTGAATGAGATATATTAAATTCCTGGAAAGAATACAACATTTATTTAAATGTTTATGATCCAAAAGGGAAAGAGGCTTCTTTAAAAAAATGAGAACATTTTCTATGATCGAAGGATGATCTTTGAACAGCAGCATTTAAATGACCTTTACAGTTTCCTAAATAAATTACCATAGAAACCTCTGACATTTGCAAACTAAATAGCACAAGCACAGTTTCATCAATAATAAGCCCTGTTATTATATACATTATTGCAGTAGACAAATCCAATTGATACATGCTGCAGCAAATCACTGTCAGTTTACTGTCAAAATAACAAGGGCTAAATGAATTTACAGGAACAATGGCAGTGATCCAGCAGTGTCCTTCACAGTTACAGCACTGCTAGAAAAGAAATGTTCAGAAACTAGTTCTCCCTCCCTACTTCATGTCTGAGAAAATACTTCTCTCTTGTACCAGTGAAGATTCTAGGTTGTTTGGGTTTTTTTCCCATATTGTAATCAACTGGAAACAGCCTAAAAAACAATATCAAATAAAACATCCTTAGTTTTACATTCTGGTCTTCTACTATGGGAAAAAAAATGATAAAACAGTGTCCTCAGACAGAGGCAACTGAATTGGAAGAGATGCAACAAGGTCAAATTTGCTTTTGCTGCCACAGCCCTTATGGCATGGTGATCTGAACCATACCTCATGGCGCAGCAAACTAGAAGGCTTTTTAAAATGATGCGCATACTTCTAATTCATAAAAGGAAATGGCCTTTACCTTGATGGGATAATACACGTGAGCAGCACAAACTCTTTGCACATCTTTTTAATTCAGAGTGTGACACAAAGCACTCAAAAATGTTATTTTTCCAATAAAACACTAATTCTTTGCATTTGCGAAAGTTACCTTATCTATCCAGACTGTGGCTAGTTCCATAAGGACTCCAGAATCAGACTTATGTCCACCGTAGCTACATCCTAAACAAACCATTATATTCCAAAACTTCTCCAGTCCTCTCCCTCTCTTGTATTGTCTAACCAGCACCAACAATGATGATCTACAGGACCATCTCATCTACTTGTGTCTTTTCAGACCAAGGTAATGCATCTTGCTTGTTTCTTTCAATAATGTAGAAATGAAAAAATATAAGAACATTGAATCACATGAACTGGATGGTGGCAGACCAAGCCTTGGTAGGGAAAATGGAAAAAGGAGTAGGGTCTCTAGAATCATGACCCTGCACACTACGTAGGCTTTGAATGCGTTACGAAGACCAGAGAAGGCAATGTATAAGAAAAGGGTTGGTCATCAGGAAGTGGCTAAGGACTTCAAATACTTCAAGCATTTTATTATAGTCTTTCACTTCTAATTTTGGTGTCTCCAGTAATAGTTCCAAGGGGACAAATGCCATGACACAGTTTTGTTTCATTTGCTTTCCCAGTTGTTGGCATTAGGCTTCAACAGAAATCACAGCTAGTATTAACTGGAAAGACTTGTTTTATTTTTCTATTTTTATCTTCAGTGGAACCATACCACTCTAAAAATATGGAAGTTGATTCAGACCAGCTGATCATTTTTCCTTAAATAGCTACTTTGGAGAACACTTTAGATTTTTTAATAAAAGGCTTTTGTCGCCTACAAGTTCCTTTCCAAAACAATACATATTCAGACACTTCCCCACTTGCAGAAGCCATACAATAAAGTATCAATAAAAGCACATTAAAATATAGCAAGTAGGATGGTTATTTTTGTAGTTTTCTTTTTTTTTTACATTGTACAGAACCTCAGATATAATGTGTGTTTTTATACTTTAAAAAAGTTCTTTATAAATACATATATATAAAAACCACATAACAGTGATTAAAGAAAGAAGTTAACGACCACAAACACCATACTGACAGACAGGTGACAAAGAAGAGATCTACTTACGTTGGCCCCATTGGCCACTGCTGGGATTCAGATAGTTGGGGTAAAGGCCCTCTGGCTTATCCAGTCGATTTAGAACTTTTCGGATATTCATTACCTATTGGAAAGGTACAAACCACTGAGCACTGATCCATTTTCCCCACACCCCAAATAAAACAGTGTAGCCACAAAAGTACAAATATGCTCAAAAATAAAAAAAAAATATTTTATTTAACTCATATACTTGAATACCTCTGTTCAAATATATTGCTATTGGAAAAGATCCTCTAAGCTGATAGCATCATGGAAAGAAGCTTCTCAAAACCTCTGGAGGTTCTTAATCAAATATCAGCAATGAAACCATGCAACAGAAGCAATCTCTGAAGTTCAGGGCTTGTCATACACTGTATCTATCTCACCTCTCCACAGGATACTGAAATTCATGGAGGCTAGCTGCCTTAACTAAGCTACTTCAGCACTGTATTCTTCACATGCACAAATCAGAAATGGTATTAAATGCTAAGCCTGTCACCTAGTTCAGATGCAGAAGTGAGTTGTAAAGCAGTTTTGCCTGGAAAGGAGAGCACTGCTGCAACTGAGCTTCACACAACCAGCTTGCCCAGCAGGAACCCATGCAGCACTGAACACTCCACTGACACTGCTAAGGAGCTCACAACAAATGAGAGGCCCAGGGAAACAATTACAGTGCAGATGCTCTGCAGCTGGAGACATCCAGCAGCATAATCCATTGAAGAGCACATGAAATAATTTATGCTGAATTATAACATTTACAGAAAAAGTGAATGTAGCAACTTGGGAGAATGAAGATCCTGAGCACCACAGACCAGAGTCTGTAACAAAAAGGTACTGACAGCTTCATTATAACACCCTGAATGCCTACAGGTCAAGTAACGAGCTGCTGAAAGAGAAGATAAATTAGCTTTTTTAGGATTTCCAATTGCAGTACACAAACTGCCTTCTGCATTTTGACACTATGCTGCTAACAGTATTGCCCAAAAGCAGACTGCAACAAGACATAGACTTCATTTAATGAATTCTTCTGTGAATCCTTCAATGCAAAGCTTATTCCAGTGTTTCTTCTTCTTTATCAAGCAAACCAGCCCTGGAAAGGCTTGCCTCAGAGGGCTGTAGAATCACAATCTCTAAAGGGTTTTAAAAGCAGCTTACATAAATAGATTTCCAGTGTCTTGCAGCTATAGCTCAATGCCACTTTGGAAGAGAACCATAGGCTAGCATTTTTGAGATACACACTTTCATCACACTTTAATTGTCTCTTAGTAGAACAAATGTTATACATTAAATTACCATAAATGCCAAAAGATAATTAAGTTATCTAGCAAGTTTGTTTCTTGCTGTTCCTTGGAGCTGCAGCCTACCCATCCCTCCTCCCAGCCCAGCTCAGATTTATTTAAGAGAAACTCTGTCTTCAAATTCACCCTAAATACATTAACATTCCTAAGAGCTTGATTGTCAAAATTGATTTCAGTGCTGACAGGGATACTGTAGCAAAGTCATTCAGTCCCTTAAATTTGGTACAACTAGCATTCATTTTAGGTTTGACCATTGCTTTTAAACCTATGGCTAAACATCTGGAGTCTCTTTATTGATTAGATTATTAAATAGGTAATACCACTTTTAGCTAACATGGGGCAGTTGCAGTAAGAACACAAAACCAAAACAAGTGGAAGTTTTAATTAGGGAGAAAAAAAAAAAGAAGATAAAAATGGTAAAGCGTATTATAAAGAATAGGACTCAGTGTTTACACACGAAAAAGCAAAGCAGAATTGCTTAGGTGGGAATTGAGGGAAAGAGGAGCTGCTTTCCATGGCTCTTGTAAACGAAGTATCTAGAAGACAGCATTCTCAAATTTTGGAAGAATAGGTAAGCATGGCAAAAGCTTTGTCAAATGTTGTTTTCTTGGGATTTTTTCCCTTCCCCCAAAGAAAGTTCAAAGGTCAGTGCAACAGAAGGGTTTTCTGACCACGCTGACAGTAGTAATATTATACATCACTTGAAAACTAAACTTGCTGAAATCCCACAAGGTAGCTGTAGTGCTTTGCTTTCTATAGGCATCACTTATCCCAAATATAATGCCAGTTTTTGTTCTCATGGCATTCGGGCTTTACAGTCTGATTGTTTCATGTGATACTAATTTAGAACATAAACAGAAACTGCGTGTTTCATGGGCCCAGGTAAATGCTATATGCAAGAATATGCATCACAACGATTTTGGAATTGATTTTTGAAACAAAAACACACCAAGGTGATTAGGGAAAATGTGACAGATGCTTACAGCTGAGGAAAATCCAGGTCTCTTCCCAGAGATATTAATCTCCCAACATGTGATTTATCTTTTACAACATGATTTTGACTGAACTGTCTAACCTTTTCTGCAAAGACAGGGTTTCCAGACAGGTGGCTCAAGTGTACGAACTCCAGATGCAAAGTCCCAAATTCTGCCAAAATGCTGCTGCCGCCAGAGGCCCATGGCCAATTTCGACCAATTCCACTAAGATGGGGGAAAGAGAGATACAGAAAATAAGCATGAGCATCTATAAGACAATGCTAATAAAATATAATGGGTAGGAGTTATACTGCTACTGAGATAAGTTAATTGATGTAAAATGTACTTAATATCTGTGTAAGAAACCATGCTTTAGTAGCCTTCCATGACTTCACCACAGGACCTTGAATAACTTTGTTCCAGTTCTGCTAAGGCTTGTAAAATTGCTTCAACAAGCCAGTCTTTTAGGCCATGAATAGCTCAATTACACACATCATTGTACCAGTGTTTCACAAACGTTTAAAGACATTACAAAAACCACAGAGTATAAGAAAACATTCTCACATATTACCTATTTTCCCTGTGTTTAGCACAACACCCCTGAACTCTAACTCTTCTTTCTACAGTGCAATTATTTATTAACTTGAAATACTGCATACATACAGCACAAGCTTTGAGTTACAAGTACTACATGCAGTATATTCTTCTTCATACCTGAGAATTTAATACAGTAGGATATGTAGGCGATGTCTGTCAAGGTACTCTTAGCAGGTTGCGTAACTTGAGTTTTAATTAAGACCTAAATACACTTCACAGCAAAATTAATCCAGGTTTTGTGCTGAGAGTAGAGAATAGCATGTTTATTGCTATATCCCCACTAGAAGCTAATGCTGCTTAAGATTCAGCATGAAAAGTCTGCTAAAGTTTCATTACAAAAAATGAAACTTTTTCCCTTGAAATTTCCAGCAGCAATATTCAGAAAGCCTCCTGAAATTAGAGAAAAGGTAACCAAATTTCTGGAGCATCTGGGTCAATGATGACATATTAGACCAGCATATTATTAGCATGAACGTTAGATAGAAATACAGTTATTAGGTATTGGAATGTCTTCTTTATTTTCAAGTTGTAAACAGCACTAAATACACACACATATACATATACATAAAAATCTAATTTTATTCTCATACATAAGCAGCCACTAAGTCATCAATTAGCACTTGCACAACCATGAAAATTGGGTATTCTTCCTGGATTAAAATGTGACTTGTATTATGAAAAAACAAAATGAAGCAAAACCCCAAGAAATCCTGTCTTTAGTTCATCATGATGGAAGTCCTCAGTTGTACTCAGCTTTCTTCTTCAAAAGTTCAAGTGTTTGTAACTGAAGTTTGACTAATATAATGAAAGACTCCATTAAATTAATTTCCCCACTAACTATATTAACACAATATTTTGAGATCTCTGCAACACACACACAAAATACAAGCAAGTCATTACGTTTTAAAAGCTGGGTAAAGGCTACAAATAAAGAGCATGTTTGTATTTTACTTAAATGTCAAGACTCTAAACTGTGCCACACTTTTGGCTGCCTGGCCTTGAGCTGATGGCACTGTTAGAATTCACTAAAGTGCCACCAAAACTAAAGCCAGAATATTATCTACTGATAATATGACATATTGTCCCATTTGATATATATATTAATACTATATTAATATATAATATGATATATTGTCCCTTTTTTGAAGTTCTATAGTATCTATCAAACACTCCTCACAGATATGCTGTAAATTTTCCCCCGTCACAAAGCACTGAAGTTACTTATTTATCTGAGTGCTGAGTGAAGGGAGAACTTGGCAGAACAAAAGGCGAGAGATCAGATGTGGGTCCCCTGGCTGACCATAAAGGCGCAAGATACTGGGACAAAAGGATGCCTGCTGATGCAAATGGTTACCCAAAACTCCAAAGGATAAAAATGTTTCTAATCTTCATAGCTGCAGACAAAATCAATTAAATTAGTGTACTGCAAAGGTGCACACAATCCAGCTTTGTTATGGTATTTGCATGACAGAAACAGAATACAAGTTTTATGGGATCCGAGTATCTCATTTTAAGAACAATCTTACAAAGAGAGTACTTTTTACGTTTGATGAAAACAAAAGTGACGAGAAAAATGCACCTGGCTTACAAGCTCTCCATACTTCTATGTACTGTGGGTCAGAATTTTCCAAAGGGTGACATAAAAGCATCAGATATTACAGAAAATAGATCAAGGTGAATATTGCAGACAACATGTCTGGAAAGCTCTTATCTACAGACTGAAGAGCTCATACCTACAGACTGGTTATCACCCAAGAACAGGCACAACTTCTGGGGCACACTTGTCCAAGTTCTGCCAAACTGCTGACTACTAGATGAAAATATTATAGCTTGTTTCCAGATCACCCACGTTACCGTAGATGATAAAAGACACTACTGCTAAATAAAGTTCACCAGGAAAAAAGACCAAAAAGGAAATACTTCAAGGTTTTGAAAAGTTACCATGTAATGGTGCAGCTGGCACAAGCCCACTTTTCCTCTTATTATTTCTCAGTAAATCTCAAAGTGGAAAAATTGAGCTATTTCTGCATCAAGGCATCAACTAAACTTGGCAGAAAACATAATGAAGTCCCTACTTGCACTCCACCACAATGTCTGCTGATCTCAAGACAACCTGTCAGAACATTTTGATGTACTTTATTGTTAACTAGAAAAATTTCCAAGCATGGCTATTGAGAGGTTTTCTGCAAGCAGCAGTGTTTGACCATGAGTGGAAGCTTCTTCTTGCTGAAGATGGTTTGAAAAATATAAACTTGAATTCTTTACTCTTTATGCTAGAAAAGTAGAAAGAAACATCTATGTGGCATCTATGTATTATTTAATGTAGCTTTTATTGTTTTCAGTTGGGACAGCTAGTTAAGAAAAAAAATGTCATCAACATATTTCTGGAATATCTGCAAAGCAATGAGGGTATCTGTTGGTTTAGTCCCAGATGGGTGATCTAAGTCAAAACTGACAAGTTCATTTCAACAAGTGGTAGAACACACGAATTGTGATTCAGTACCTTAACTAGTTTTCATGCAACCTTCAGCTGTGGATGTCAGATAATCTCTCACATATTTCATCTTTGAGAAAAATTAAATAAGTTTTCCATATTCCCTTATGCTAACCTGAGCAGCCACAGTATTCCTTCTGGTTCCATTTAACTCTGTCCTTAAACACGATAATCCAGTATGTACAGCTATGCAGTCAGCCAGCTCTTGAAGAGACATTACTAGAGTCTGGGAGATACTCGACAAAGTTCTCAGCATACAGAATGAGAGAGATTTCACATTTTCTGATCCTTTTTGACCAGGGAAAGTAGACTAGCTTTTGTCTTGTCTAAAAAAAATGGAAACTGAAAAGGGTGCTCCTTTTCCATCCCACCCCAAAAAAAATTCTCCTAAATACTGCATACTTTTAAATAGAACAGACCTGAAGCAAGAGAGAACATGAACAGATGAAGGGATATGGCGAAATGGAAAAAGGCTTCTGTGACAAGGAACAGAAATGAGTACATGCATAAACGACATGAGATGCCTCAGAAAATAACATGCAATAAATAAATGTAATAGCTCAGTAAATCTTAACCAGGCATAGTAAAATTCTGATTTCTACCCATGAATGAGATGATACATCTAATGCTCCCATTTCAGACATGTTCTCAATCTCTTCACCAATATTATTATCAGGGTGAAAAAAAAATTCTTCAAAGTTAAAAATGTCAGTGCTGGGTACCTCTTTATTCTTCAGCCACAAAGCCAATGTGGGACACTATTTACTGTTCACTTACAAAGTTATGGGCTGTGTTCCTCAAGCCTTGAGATGCAAGCCCGGGGCTCTGGTGAAAGGTTTTATTTCTACTCCCAAGTTTTAGCAAACTATTTATAACACTGCAAGTTCCTACATTTTTTCTTCCAAGGGCACCCGCTACTCAGGTGAAGAAACTACAGCAGCAGTCTGAACAAAGAACAATCAGGGCATTTTGGGGATTTTCAAAAGAAGGCTTATGGTTCTCTGAGCTGCACCAAACGTGCTCTTCACTTGTCCCAAACAAAGTAAAATCTGCAAAGCACGGAAAACTTTTTGCAGCTTATTTTCACTCAGTTATTCTTCTAAAATGGTTTAATGCCCCAAAGGCCTTGTAAGCTGACAAATGCGCTCTTCAGAAAGAGATAGTTACATACCATCACTTTGCAGAGGACAGCAAAACAGGCCTAAATATGACACACATCCTTTCTATTAGCTGCATTCCTTTTTCTTGTTTTCTTTTTGCAATTTAATTGCAGTAAATTTTCAATTTTACCATGTTGATACTCACTACAACCTGTACAAAGTGTCAGTCATGTAGTGACATCAGAGTCAGAACCAGAACTCCTTCTATAGCCTGCAGGAAGGAAGGAGAAGCCG
Source organism: Melopsittacus undulatus (assembly GCF_012275295.1). Taxonomy (NCBI): domain Eukaryota; kingdom Metazoa; phylum Chordata; class Aves; order Psittaciformes; family Psittaculidae; genus Melopsittacus; species Melopsittacus undulatus. The sequence continues at coordinate 64,878,435 of NC_047529.1, forward strand.
CACCACATAAACTTGTTTGATGTTCCAGACCAGTACTAAATTAATTTGAATTTACAGGGCACTATTTTAATGTATCTCAAATCACTGTATCTAAAATCATATACTTTATACTTCTTAAATCCCATTAATTTTAGAATCTATTTCTATATTATTATAACTAGTGTTATAAGTAGTATCATGTAATTAAGTGAAATTTGAAGTAAGGATCTGGATCAGAAAAGCATATTAAAGCAGGCCCATCACTATTTTATGATATTTCCCATTTGTTTTATAAGCTTTGTTACTGAACGCTGAGTGACACAGTCTGAAATAGAGTGTTTGCAATTACACTGTCATTCATTCTCAGGAAATATGAGCCTGATTGACCTCAGCTGTTGGTAACTCAATTCAGTATTTTTCCAGTAGACCGCTGTTGCTCCTTCTGTACATACGAACAGAAAGTATGAGATCAGTACTTGCTCTAAAATGTACAGAAAGTCCCAGGAGAGGGCACCACAGAGGAAATATAAGTATTTAAAGGTTGGGGGGGTTTGTTTGTTTATTTGTGTTTTTTTTTAATTACTGAAATTCAGAGTCACAGCTTTCATGAGATTTAAAGAAAATAGTACATAGTGTCCCCAGTATATATAAAAAAGCAGCCAATTTTCATCTGAAAGGAACAGTGAATCCTATGGGAAACTGCACGGATACTTTAAAGGGTCAAAACACTTATCAAATCAAAATTCTTGCCATCAGTGAGCAGAACTATTTCAGCCTCTGCAGACAGTTTGTCTGTTATCCCCCAACCTTTCCTGAAGGTTGCCAGGACAACTCCACAAGCTGGAGGCAAAGCAAGACTTCAGAATTTAAATATTTAATGCAAAATCTAATAGACAGCATCCTCCTGCAGATTTAGGCTATAAAAAAGAGATTCAGCAGCAGCAATGTGTTCAAGAGCTGCTGTTGTGAATTTTTTAAAAAATTGAATATTAAAATAACTCCCCATATCCCCTTTGGACTTTAATAATGCTGATTTTTTTTTTTTTTCAAAAAGTTACTATGATGGTGGGTGAAAATGCTGGGGAAATGCAAGTGCAGTGCTACTCCAGCAAGGATATTCACAGAAATGAATCTCTTCAACACTCCCCTCATAACCAGCACAAGAAGATATTTATAACAAAAAGTAGTACTGGAGATAAACAATTTGTAATGCTATATTTTTAATTCATCAATTCTAAAATCAGTCTTTTCCTAGCTCACAATTTATTTCCAATGGTCTTTGACTGTCCTGGCCACATCTGCATGACATTTCTACAAAATATTGCAAGATATATTTTGACAGAATAAACTACAAAAATAAATACCCAAAACCTTCCTGCAGTACTGTGACATGAAAATGGTACCTCGAAGTCCATGAATCTACAATACCTAGCCAAGCAAAGTATCATAGTTTAAACCCAGCTGAGCCCAGGACACAAAGCCATACAGACGGTGTCACATATTGTGAATTGGTAAAACAAATAAGTTAACAGAATGCGTTATATAAAAAATTTCTCTCATAGATGTAAGACATGTCAAATTATTAGTTTTTTTTCTCTGCCATATTTCCATCTAGTGAGAAAAAATCCCCAAGGGCACATTCCATTTTGGCAGAATTGGTTATTATTTCTATGGATCACTTTTTGTTTTTCTAAACAAATGTCTTCCTCTTACAAAAAAAAAAACAGTGTAACTACCTAATGGCCAGTCAGTGCATTTGTAATAAATACCTGAACATTGTAAAAGCCTTCAGTCTATTTCTTTTCTGACACTACCAGTATTCCATTATAATATTTTTATTTAATTAAGGCAACTGAGTCTCCTTAGAACAAAGGAAGAGAGGTCGGTAAATGGTCAGGTTTTCATTTACATACTCAATATCTACTTATCACTTTAAACAAAATAAGTTTAAAATATTGAGTTGTTAAAGAGCCATAGATGGCATAAAATATGTCAAAATGCTAAATAAAATTTAATTGCTTTCAGCATTTCCTAGGCAAATGAATGAACTCAAATCCAAAAAATTAATATGCTCTAAATATACTTTGTGACACACATTCCAACATAAAATTAAGCAAATAGGAAAACCAGTCCATGGATACTGTAGTTGCATACTGTGATTCCCCAGCTAAGGGAGTCTCTATGGCAGCCAAAAGGATGATACTCAGAGGTTATTTTCATAGAATATCCAATATTTCATGCATTATTTAGGGTTGCCACATCTGAAAACACTTCCATAAGAATAATTTTTTTATTTTACCCTGAATAGAATCATTTGTCAATGTGTCACAAAAAGAATGAAAAGATGAAAAGCAGCTTCTTCTCTTCCCAGAAACCAATACTGGTCATTAGACACACATCCCTTGCTAACAACTTGCTAAAACAGAAGCTAAATCCAATACCATAGTCCAAACCAGGGAAGTTAAAGGGTGATCTGCTGTTGATACAATTCAGAAGAGCTTCCCTTCAAACTCCTGTTCTGTGTCTTTTTCCTTTTAGTATTGCAGCTAACAATGCTAATTAACTATGTTTAAGTATAAAGAAGCTGTGATGAAGAATTAAATAGTTTTATTAGAGATTCATACTTTTTAAAACAAACAAACAAAAACCAGCCATGGAACACACGAGCAATGCTTGTTATGGTTTCATCTGCAGTATTTGATAAATTACATGATGAAACAATAGTTTTTTTTAATTTGCTTCACCCCTTGCCCGTAAGACGGGACCTCAGTGCAGGGGCCTGCCTTCACAAGTGCCGAAATTTATGATGTATTTGTTAACACTTCAAAGATATTCAACATGGTTTTGTTTTTCTGTACCAGACAAACCATCCATACCTGTGTTTGACAAAAGAAAGATAGGAACACAGAAATCCCACATTTGAGTACACCACTGGTACTCAACTTTTCCATGCAAATCTAGTGGTGGGAGCTGCCAGGGCAGCACCTTGTGGGCAAAGTCATGGGAAACACATAAGAGGGCTAGCACAGTAGCTCGGTATTTCTAGCCCAAGTAGCAAGTGTGAAACACCTTCCTGTCCAATTTCCAATAAATGGCAATTAACTTTTTATGGGCCTATGTGGTTCCTGTCTCCTTACAGACAGCACCAGCCGAGGCAGACAGACGACTGCTGGAGCTCTGACTTTTCCAGAGTATCCCTTTTTCTGAGAAAGGAAAATGATTATAATCTGGTTAAGCATCTCTCTCGCGGTGTCTCGACAGCTGGAGACAGCAGAAAAAGAAACTTAAAAGCTAACTAGCCTATGTGGTAGATTTTGACATCTGTTTTACTCCTCTTTGTTAGGAGAATTGTTTCGGCAAATCCTAACAGCTGGTTAGTTTTTCAGCTGTGACAATGAACATGTAACTATTGCCCTTGCCTGATCATTGCCCAGCTGGCAGCTTCCTACTCAGCTGAGCTGCCCTCTCTGAATAGCTGTGATACCAGCTATTACCTGGTGAGGTGATTTCTAGGGATGCTGACTTAGCAGGAGGCAGACAATGAATAAGTACCATCAGCAACTGCAGTATGAAAAACCACAAAAGTGATTACTAAATTTTACAGTATAGTGGGGAACAAAAAAAAAAATAAATTGTATGCTGTAATGTTAGAGAAAACTTCAATGTTTTTGTTTTTTTCCCTGTAAGAAGTGGGATAATGAAGAGGCATAGCCTCAAGAGCTGTTTGTTTGAGAACATTAATTTTGTCTATTTACCTAGTCATACGCAGTGTCAGCATTAATATATGCTGATCTCCTGACCACTTCAGTTCTATCAGTACAGGAGATGCATTCATTTGTATTGGAGGCAAATGCACATCATCATCTGTCTGGAAATGAGAGCAGGAAAAGTCAGATTACTGTGGCTGACAGTTCATCTCGTAAGAAAACTACTGGCACAGCTCCAAACAGATGCTAATATGAAACAGATCTTAAAACAAGATCACTGCTTTTCTCCATGAGGTTCATCAAGTCTTTCAAAGGCAATGTATGTGGCACACTTTCCAATCCAAACATTACAGAGAAGCCCTTCTATAAAAGGGCTGAAGAGGAAACAGTTTTTTTGCTTCCCTTGTCAATTTTAGGAAGACAGGACCAGTCAGAATAGTGTTGAGGTTTTGAAGATTAACAGTTGTTTTAGAGACCCTACGGTACCCAAGGCACATCAGTTGCGCTGTGTGTGGTTAAATCTTTCAAGAAAAAAAAGTTATCTTCTTCCCAACATTTTTGCGTTCCACCTTTGTAAGGAAACCTACACAGTGAACTTTAAAGCTGTTCCAGAATGGTCACTATTACCTTATCGTACTTGCAGGTCTAAGGTTAAAATGCTCAACAATCATAGAATGCTATCAAGCGGGCTGATGTTCCTCAAGGTGACCATCCAACAAGCAATTTCTCTTGAAACTGGACAGAACAGCAACAGAGACTACAGAGCACTGTTACTGTAAATGCAAGTAGTGAGCAGAAGGTGCACGAGCTATGAAGTTTCCAGTATCATCTGGTGCTGTGGCATTTCCCAGGACAGGTCCCCACCTCCCAGAAGGATCAAGTTGTGGTGGAGGAGCTGTTGGAGAAGTGTGTGTATAAACACCTAGGGGAGGCAAGAGCAGTTCTGTCTGCTCCATGTCCAAGTCATAGTCCATGAAACCCCACTAAGAACTTTTCACCCATTTAAAAAAAAAAAAAAAAGACACTGCTCAGTACCACCATTAAAATTGCTGTCAGCAAGACCAGCCCATCTGCGGTGAAAGGTACTTGCTCATGATTAGGTCAGAATAATGATGGCTCCTGGGGGGAAGTGAGTGGACACTGAAGTGAACGGAAACAGCAGCAGAGGGAGCAGGAGGAGCCAAGATGCAGGTGGAGACCAAAATGCCTGAGAGAACCAAGATGAAAAGGAGACAATATCATCTGCCTCTGGAGAGCAGCAGAGAATAAGCAAAGGCCAGTGAAATTGCCAGTGGGAAGATCATGCTTTACTGTATGCACTGAAGTCTGAAAATTGCAGAGAATAAAAATAAACCACCTCCTCCATGGGCTCCAAAAGCCACCAGACAGTCCCGTATACTTCTTTCTTGATCTGATACATGGATTTTGAACATCTGGATCTAGAGATACTGTGTCTACCTACTGGTGCTTAAAATAATCAGACTATATTTTCTTACCAGTCTATTCGGACTGTTGGGACTGCTCTGTTTATGTCAAATTCCTGTAGCATTTCTCTGTGGAAAAAGGCTGAATTTCTTTAGGACTTCACTGGCAGGGTTTGTACAATCCTTTCCTTATGGCTGTCTGCCCTGTGACACTTCTCACGTTACTGGTGTTCTAAAGGGGCATCAAAGCTTATGGAACGGGCACCCTGCGGCAAACCAACAGAGCAGTAAGCTCACACGTACGCTCACACATGGAGGAGTGCAAGAAAGGGAGAGACAATTAGTAGCCAAGCAATACATGATTTGAAATGTCACTATGAGACATGTCAAGTGTTTAAAGGTAATTTTCAGTGTCACTATCTAACACTGTACTTGTTATCATAATAATTTTTGGTGAAAGTTATCTTGAGCACACCACAGACCTACATGTCTCCCACAACACACTAATGAATAAACTAAACAATTCATGTTTCCTATTACTTTAGCACTAAAGGTTTAATTAATCAGTTCCAAGGGCTAAAAAAGCAACCGGGAATACAACACAACAGAGCAAGGCTAGAGATAATAAGTACCAGCACAGACTACTCTTAATCAGGTCCCTGAAGAAAAGTGAAAATAACAGGAAATGAAAAGTCATGAATGGAAGTCTACAGTTCTGCCATCCATGTGATAATAAATTAGACAGTGTAAAAGAAGATGGTATTAGAAAAAAAAACAACAAATCCCTATTAAGCAGCTGGTACAATTCAGTGTTGGTGGCAGTGCAAAAAAATCCCCAAACCAAACCCACCCAAAAAACATGTGCCTTCACCTCCAAAAAACCCCAACAAAACCAAACAACCCCAAAGCAAGAAAAACTCCAAAACCTCCTGATTCTGAGAAGCCAACGGAAAAAGTCTCATTCGCAGATTCACTGGCAAGAAAAATAATTATGAATCTTGGAACAGTCCATGAGAAACACTATTTATATATGTTCTCTTACTTTCTGCCATGCCTTTTAATAGAATCATAGACTACTTAGGGTTGGAAGCAACCTTAAAATCATCTAGTTCCAGCCCCACTGCGATGGACAGGGACACCTCACACTAAACCATGGCACCCAAGGCTCTGTCCAGCCTGGCCTTGAACACCATCAGGGATGGAGCATTCACAGCTTCCCAGGGCAACCCATTCCAGTGCCTCACCACCCTCACAGTAAAGAATTTCTTCCTTATATCCAATCTAAACTTCCCCTGGTTTAAGTTTTAACCCATTACCCCTTGTCCTATCACTACAGTCCCTAATGAAGAGTCCCTCCCCAGCATCCTTGTAGCCACCCTTCAGATACTGGAAGGCTGCTATGAGGTCTCTATGCAGCCTTCTCTTCTCCAGGCTAAGCATACTAAAAGGCAAACTTGCTTTAAGTTTAAAGCTTTTTTCAGAACTTTACATTTCACACTAAATGAGTGCTTGCTGCCTTAAGCCACTACAGCCATGGCAAACAGCATTCTTGCTCTATTTTGCTCAGTACTTTTCCAACACTGAACTTTAAGGGTTTGGGTTTTTTTCTGCTACAAATCCTCCCTCCACCCTGATTCATCTGAGTTCAGTGAGTTTCCATTCCACACCAGAATTCCTTTACTAATAACAGTTTGCAGGTAGATGACCAAGTAAAATAGAAACAGTGTGGACAATTGGTGCTAGAACCCAGAATGTCCCCATTTTTTTTATTTTCTTGATGTACTTGGTTTTTTTTTTGTTTTGCTTTTTTTTTTTTTTTTGCTGTTGCTCTTTCTTTCTGGCCCCACAACTCTTCTCTTGCTCTCCCAGTCAACTTCTGTGTTACCAGGTATTATTCCCTCTACTGGCAGTCATTTGAGATGTTTAAGTTGTGTCTACACAGCCTCAAGCGGAAAGCAGCAGAATGCATTTCTGTGATGGAGATTCTGCAACAGTGGTCTCCTCCAGCTCAAGTTAAGGACCTCACAACCCAATCAAGAATACTAGTATACTGAACTATTGTGAAAACAGTGGCTTCTTTATCCAAAGAGCAGGGGTCACTTTTCCAAGAAAAGCCACTACTGATCTGGATGGGATAAAATCCAACTAATTGGTCTCTTCAGTCTGATGAGGACTTTTCAGAGAAGGTAAAGTTTAAGAACATCAAAGCAATGGATGGCAAGTGGCAGGCTATATGAAACTTCCCAGCCACTAATTGCCACTTTCCTGCTTCTCAGTGGTTATTTTATAATACTCTAAATCATCCTAATCTCAATCTTGGTCATTTTAAATACATCTGTATCACTCTTGTTTATCCAGATCATATTTATTCTTTACCACAGAATCATAGAATAGTTAGGGTTGGAAAGGACCTTAAGATCATCTGGTTCCAATCCCCTTGCCATGGTAACTTTAAAAAGCATGTTTAATATTTCACTTTTCTGAACTTAATTTGCTTTCATTATCTTCTCATGTCAAGAAAATATCTAACTGGATTCACAGTCACTTAACTGAAAAAATCTTTCAAAGCATTTAGTCACATTTATTGTGCTTGATATTGCATGTGGTACCATTAAATGTTTGAAGTGAGAATCAAAATCGTTACACTAACTGCATGGCTCCGTTATTAAAAGTAATTGGCTGATAAGTTGCAAAGGTCTGCTTTAAGCAGTTTTGCAGCTACCATTTATTGCAAGGAGCCTACAAGAAAGGCTTTCTGGCTTACAGTCAATTACTTCTTCTAATATATCTGTTGGATCAACAGTGGTTTCAGGTACTGGACAGCTTGTCACAAGACTGACTGGCAGCTGTGAAGCTCATCTGACCTTTGTAAGTCATTAACTTACAAATACCATAAACTACACTTGCATATGCATTTACAGGTACGTGCATCAATCTAAATATGTACAATGCAGACACCACTGTTGTTGAGAGAGGCCTCTCTCTTCAGTATCTGCTTTCACAGATGCTCTGACAGCTGTATAAAATGCTATTGACATGGCATTCTGGTTTGCGGAAAGGGACAGCTTTTCCAGACAAAGAAAAACCTGAAGCAGTCTTTTTCAGACTAGTGTTCCTAAGACATAATCTGTTTTGACAAATGCTTTAAGAAAAGTATAAATGTCCCATTTTTTCCAGTCTGCTTCAATCTTCCCCTTCCTCTTTACCTGCACATTGCTGTGTCATATAAATCCATTTGTTCTGGGATCAGATAAACATTTGTTTCTCACAGTGCCAGTCACTGAGGGCTTGATCCTTACTTACAGCCAACAGAAAAGTCCTGGTGGCTTCAACAGTCAGTGATGAAGCACTAAAATCTGGTAACTGTGTTTAAAACTTCTGCAGAGATGACAGGTTAATATGAATGCAGTGAATCCATATTCAGCCTGACTGAAACACCATCATCACTGAACAAATCTTTTCCATTAATACTATCAAGATTTGGGAACTGAGAACTGGAACTCTGTCTAGAAATCAGCCATATAATGTTAAGAAAAAGACTTCTGTTGGTTTTTTTTTTTTTTTTTTTTTTCCCCAGCATATTTGCTTGTGCAGAGTTTTATCCTTCAGTGCCCATTAACTATGTGAAAGTTCATATTAAGGCAATTACTTTAAAGGAAAGAAGTACTTATTTACATACAATTTACAGATTCATTTTCCCCAGCTTCATACATTTATAGAAGATATATATTGAGCAGCATAATCCAGTCAATTTAACAATAAAGAGCTATCCCTAGTTTTCTCAAATGATACTAGTTTCAGGCATATCACTAGGGTAGTAGAAGATACCCATGCTATTTATCAGCTTGTGATTCTTATGCTTGTGCTCCAAATATAATGCAGTATGGTTTAATAAACATTAAATGTGATTTTGTTGATCACATATTTATAGATTAATCAAGTCCCTCACTTTTGGAGTCATCAAGGAAAACCAACCAATGGCTAAGATATGATAAAATTCATTAACTAATGTATAATTAAATAAGAATATTTCCTACTGTATAGCGGGCAGATAGAAAAACAAACCAGCAACCACATAGTGTAATACACGCCTGATTTTCACCTGGGGAAAATATCCCCATTCCACTTTTCCTGCAGTAGAGTCTCTATTATCAGTTATTCAGCTGTATTCCACCAAACCCAGAACTTCACCTTTAATCTACTTATTATTACTTCAAGCAGCAAATACTTTTACACAGCTGCTGCTCATCTTATACATGAGTGATTTTCAAGAAACCAATGATGCTGACAATCTCAGATGGCAAGGCACAGCACAACACATCTTAATTCTCCGACATGCACTAAAAACTATGATCCAGCATAATCTAATTATCCAACACAGAGATGAAGAATTAAAAAAAAGGACAAATATTACCCTGAAAACTCAGCACAGTCAGATTAGGCAAGGCTTGTATTTTTAAAGAAAAAGTAATTTTGTTCCATAATCTTTTTTTTTGCAGTAAACCATGTTTTAAATTATGATACAATGATACTTTAAAGTAGTTAATAACCTCAAGAAGGAAGGGAGTTTTCCATCCAATTGCCTAATAATTCAATAGACTTGAAATAGGCTGAAAGACCTACACTACCTTGGCAGAACAAAAAAAATGAGAAGTACCAAACACGTCTTCTAAAACTATTTCTTAAAAAAAACAGTCAGAATCTATGCATTAATACTCATGACCACACTTCAGATATTCCTTGGAGGATTTTGCAGACCAGATTATCAGATGATAAAGGCGCAGGCATCAAGTTGTCAAATAAGCTTTTCTGAACAGTAGTGGGATTTTAATCAATACAATGAAAATAAAATAATGAAGGACAAAGAGAAATCAGCATGAAAAGATCACTATTAAAAATTATAGAACAACCAAAGTCTCAGAACCCCCTCTCCCACTTCTGGAATCCTGCTGGAGCCAGTAAGTGTACTTTTTCCTCCTGCACCAGCACACACTGTTTCATTAACCACGTTGAAAAAGCTTCTGCATATTTAACAATGTACACAGGCAAAGTAGCTTGCTATTTTTCTTTTTTAAATTATCAATGAGAGCAACGATGCTGCAGTTTTATAAAAGTATTTAAGAAAATCAGGCTTCTGTCCCAGTTTCAGCAAAATATTTGGCCAGAGTTTTTAAATGTCATTTGTAATCTCTCATTGCTTTTAATTTTTTTAGTGCAAGAATCTGTACTTTAAGCTTTCTTTCTTTTTTTTTTCTTTTCTTTTTTGTATTTCTAACAGTAGACTGGAATAGTTTAGCATGGAGTATTTTGCAAGGATCATTATGCAAGAAGCTCTATAAATGAAGCCATTGTCAGTAATGGAGTACCTTCTGGATAGATATGGCATATTGGTTAGTCTTTTTGACACTTTAGAAAGATAACATCAGTCAAAATAAGTGTTTCTGTTAAGGTATACATTTGTCTTCTGAGTACCAGAAAGACTTCAAACTCAAAAGCCATCAGAATAAACTATTTGTAGGCCACTTATGAGTAACTCAAAAATGTCTACCCATCAAAATTATTTATGCATTGACTTTTATTATATTACAAATTAAGGAGTATGAGAGCAACACCCTGATACAAGTCAAAATGATCAGAGTAACACAAAAGTGGAGATGGCTTCCCTTTCTCACTCCCATCTCATTCAGCCAGGCAGATTTTCAAAGGGTGTGTCTTCAAGGCTCAGCAGCCTCAGTCCAAATTGTCTTTGATGTGTGGGTGAGTGCAGGGATGGAATGTAAATGCCAGGCTCCCTCCTCCTCCCTAACAGGCGAGCATGAAGAACAACCTCTGCTAAGCTGCTATCTCTGTGGACAGCAACAGGTCTTTTTCTAATCCTCTGAAACACCCAAGACATCTTTTGTCAATACATAGCTGATTAACCACAAACCGATCTGGCTTACGCACAAAACCCTATACAATTACAAAGGATTGTAAAAAGAAAAGAGGAAAAAATAAAGGCTCAAGAGATACTGAAACATCAAGTCTCCCATGTCAGAGGATGAAGTAGATATAGGATCAAGTAGACAGAGGTACAGAATAACTCAAAAATTACATAGAAGTGATGGTGATGTCATGGTTTTGTCCAGTGTTGATATCATTTTGTTGTGCTTGAGTGAGAGGAAAGAAACATAAATGATGCTGAGCGTATACCAGAGCTGCTCTGAGAAGCCAAGTATTTTGCTGACTCAGAAAATGTGTATGGAAAGAGGTCTGGAGAATTAATGAAGCTACTACCCAGGATTACAATTTGCTACAGAAGCATCACAAAAAGCTGAGAGAAGCAGGGGTGGGTAAAATGGATTTAGAAATGAACTGTTTAGTGGAGATGCAAAAAAGGCATCTCATAGGGTGTATGATGTGGCTTAAATGTGAACCGAGGAATGAGGATGCTGAAGGGTGTATGTTATTCACTCACAGAATGGCCTTCCTTGACCTGCATCCAATACTGGACATCAGCTATATTTCAAGGAAGGCAGGGACAAATTTTAAAAAGCTTAGAGAACAGTAACAAGAATTATCACCAACCTAGACAGCATTGCCCCAGGGATGAGGGGAGAAAGAGTGATCTTGTTAACAGATAATAGATTAGACATGGCAATAGCCTTCTTCCAACATGTAAAAGGGGATAAATCTTCCACCAAAATGGTGACATATTTAGCTTCCAGGACAGACATTGGAGAAAATAATATCCACCCAAAAAAATTCTGACAATAGTGAAGACACAGAAGCACTGAAATCAGCTTCCTTAGAAAAGCATGGAATCTCCATTTTGCAGGTGTTGATGAAATAGCTAGACAAATATCCATCTGGGATAACTAGGCACAGATTTAGCGTTCAGTACTGGATACATGACTTCTGCCTTATTTTCTGTGATTATTTCATTTCTGAAACCTCCTAAAAAACATCTGATAAATCAATATAAAGCTAAATTATACTTCCTTGATGAATTAAGCTTGTTTACGACATCCCATCTGTGTGCATTATAAGAGGAGGAGGAAAGCAAGTAAAGCCCATAAGAGTCCATTTCTAATTTTTAGGGTATGCCATATTGAAGCTTCTGTGGTAAGTCATTCAGTAGAAACAGTGTATCATTCAAAAATTGGACAGTTTAGACTTAATTAAGTGGAGAAAAAGGAGGCAAGTTTGAATCACTGTCCAAAGATTGGTTACTCAGAAGTAGGCCTATGAACTTGTACTGCTCACAAAAACCTTGGATGCTAGTAAACCTTAACTATACCACTGGTTGAATACTAGAATGGTAGATTTAAGCCTTCAAAGGCAGGTGCAAAAGCTATTATCTTTTAAAAAATGCTTACTAAACCATAGTTAAGCAAAACTCAATTGATTTACAAAATGAATTGTGGGTAGAAGACAGAGAAAAGAGTTTATTTACGGCCTCAATAGAATATCATGACATCATCTGAACCAACATTGCTGAAAGGCTGCACATTCTAATGTCTGTTAGAAAACATTAATTTGAAAAGAATTAAAATGATACATTTTTTAAGTCTTCTTTGCTTCAATAGCTTTCATTATCTGGAAAGTATGCTATATGACATGGAAGGGACAGGCTGAAAGGTCAACCGGAAAGACCATCAGATTTGCTGTACCAACCACAATTTGCTGGGATATATTTAAAACACACAAGCCTCACCTAGGCTAAGTATTGAATCAAGACATTTACATTAATGGGCCTTTGACAGACTAACACTCAATTTTTTATACTATGCAGAAACCACACAATATGAACACCATTACAAGATATATAGCATATGGATACCATTAAAGCTCGATTACAATGAATACTTGCTCATTTATTTCTCCAAGCACTACTGCAAGGACTGTAGCAGCAGTTTCACAGATGTCAGCTGGAAATAGTAGCCTTTCATTTAATTTGCTGAAAGATTGTTCCCTCCTATTAACTTCCTCATAAGGATGTGTCAGTGTTGTAACAATAAAAATGTCATTTTAACCTGAAGTTTAAACCAATGAAGGCAAATTTCTGGAACAAACTGCTTAGCTGGCTCACTAGTCTCTGTTTTCTTCTCAATAGCTCTCAAACTGCCCCACCACAGTCTCATTTTATGTTTACCCTCAGCTACAGCAACATCTACGTGTCTATGGCATTTACCATTGGGATTTTATTAGTGCTTGTTGGTGGGCAGCGGATTATTTAATATAGAGCAAACCGACTATTTTGATAATTCTTTAAAAATTATGTTCAGTTATACCATATTGTCATGGTTTAAGCCCAGCCAGTAACTCAGAACCATGGCAGCCACTCACTTGTTCCCAGAGGGATGAGGAGAAGAATAGAAAGAATGTAGCAACTCCCAGGGGCTGAGATAAGAACAGTCCAGTAACTAAGGTATAACACAAACCACTACTGCTACCACCAATGATGATAAGGCAAATAACAAGGGAAGAGAATACAACCACTCACCACCTGCCAACTAATATCCAAACCAACCCGAGCAATGATCTAGCCCTTCCAGGTAATTACCCCCAGTTTATATAGTGGACATGACGTGCTGTGGTACGGAATACCCCTTTGGCTAGTTTGGGTAAGGTGACCTGTCTCTGCTTCCTCCTGGCTTCCCCTTCTCCCTGGCAGAGCATGAGACTGAGAAAGTCCTTGGTCAGAGTAAATATTACTTAGCAATGACTAAGCTAGGTCTACCAGTTAGGTTATGATGTACTACAGTAAGCAAGGTATGCTCATCCAAAACCAGCAAACATAAGGTCCCTCACTTTTTAATGTGAGATTAGAGCAAGAACACCATGTATTTTTGATGTTGTCTAGGTGCATCCACCTAGGGCAGCATTTAGAAGCTGAGTCCACATCAGCCCACTGGACTAAGAAGTCAGGTTGCCTGTTTTCTGCAACATAAGAGACATGCTTGTGAGCTCCTACTCTTCTCTGCCCTTACAGTAAGTCAGCCTGTAATGAGTAAAAACATAAACTGGAGCAGAACATGATCATGGAAGTATTGCTTGTTGAGTCATTCATTTTCAAGGTTGACTACCCAGGCATTAACTCTCCACTATAGTAATTCCAAACTATATGGCAATTTTTGGAAAAGAAAAACATAGCAGAGTCAGCCTACACAGCATCCAATAATCACCCTAACACTGTCAGGCTCCAGTAGCAAGAGGCACACTCACTCAAAATGCTCACCCAGCCATAACATTGATATGATAATGTCATATAGTTAGTTTGAACGTGTACAGGATTTGTAGCAACAAGTCATTGCAAAATCCAGAACAATCTCAGCAGATTCAGGTTCTCTGGTAATTCTTATTTCTTCTGGTGGAAGAATTCAGCATCTTTAGTTTTTTTTTTTCTCAATAGGAATATCATGCAACAATCAAAGCAGAAACCCAAAGTTATGACAGAGGATCAGCTTTCAAGGTTATATGTGCATGCAACTGAGCAGCAATTGGGAGATTAAAAACAGAAATTTAATTTTTTTTCTTTAAATTAAAAAACATTACAAACCAAACTATCTATCAAACCTTTTAATACAGAAACACTCAGAAATATCTACAAAACACCTTGAGGCATTTATATATATATGACTGGATTTGCTTTTGGAGGATCTCTTGTACTTCACTAGCCACATCAGTTCTGGAACTATCCATTTTGTCAGCACAGTTGAATGAATTACAACACTGGATATCACTTAGGGTTATATTTTATCCTATATATCTACAACCTAATTCTGTCAGTCATAATATCTGGTAGCACATAGAAGCACACAACAAAAGTATAGCTGATCTAACTAAAAGTTACAGTGTGATCAAACTGAGTCACAGTACTGGAGTGCCTAATCCACCACAAAATGACTTTAAAGAATACGTAAGATACTTCAAAACATCTCTTTCTCCAAGCAGCTGCACGTCATGTAACTATTCCTATTTTGCCATGTGCAAACTGAGCTTTGTCACTGCGAATGCTCATGAATATTTTGTAACACCGGTAAATGCAAAGAAAACACTTAGCAAATGTAAAAATAAAACAATCAAAAAATCTTAAGGTACTAGCAAAATGGTTTGAAGCAAACAAAAATAATAATATTATGAATTGTTAATAACCATGTACCCAAACAGAAATGGAAAAAAAGCCAAATTTACTATATTCATTATTAATTTGTTTCAAAATGTTCAACATGACTAATGCAAGAAACTGCATTGCTGCCCATTATTTATTTTGAAATACAAGCTGATTTATTAAATGATTTTTTTTTTTTTACATGGAGAACAGCACTCAATATTTCAGGATCCTAAAATCACTAATATTATGCTGGCTGTAGAACACAGATCAGGCGAAGGCATAAGATGGTGAACACCAGCATTCAGCAGCAGAGGTTTAGATTGGATATAAGGGAAGAAATTCTTTACTGTTAGAGTGGTGAGGT
Organism: Melopsittacus undulatus; assembly: GCF_012275295.1. Lineage (NCBI taxonomy): Eukaryota > Metazoa > Chordata > Aves > Psittaciformes > Psittaculidae > Melopsittacus > Melopsittacus undulatus. The sequence goes on from NC_047529.1 coordinate 64,894,005, forward strand.
ACTGGAATGGGTTGCCCAGGGAGATTGTGAATGCTCCATCCCTGGCAGTGTTCAAGACCAGGTTGGATGAAGCCTTGGGTGACATGGTTTAGTGTGAGGTGTCCCTGCCCATGGCAGGGGGGTTGGAACTGGATGATCTTAAGGTCCTTTCCAACCCTAACTATTCTATGATTCTCAATCTTTAATGCCAACCAACAAACCTCAGAGAGTTTTCAATTTCCATGTTTTTTATTTTTTGGTTTTTGGTATTTTTGTTTGCTGGTTTTGTGTGTGTGAGCAGGAGTTACGCATAAAGCAAACCCAATATGAGACCTGTCTGAAGCTCACTCTCTATCACCAAAGCAATAGAATTAAAAAAATTCCAAGGCCTTAAGTACTAGGCAAGAAGCTGTTCTGGCAAAGGCTGTCCATCTTATCTCCTGTTGAAACTGCGCCACAAAACAACCAAAAGGACAGATTCACGGGTCTGAAAACTCCTGGCTTTTGATTTCCAGCAACACCTTCTCTAATGCATTCCTAATAAACACTTCAGCAACAAAAGCCCTAAAAGAAGACAAGCAAACTCCCCAAAAGTCTTATGTAAATAAGGTGGATTTTTAAATTGCCTGACAGTGTAAGGATACTGAAGTTTTGGATAGTTTTCAGAGTCTGATCTCATATAGGTGGGTTGCACTTTTTCCCATTCAATTGTTAATAACAGAGATCAACCTTATGACAAGATTACAATGCCTTGCTCATGAATGTATTATAGGAGATCAAATTTGATTGTAGCAAAACCACTTAAGAGCATTTTCTCTTACCAGTTCCACTGCTAGGATCTTAGTTCTAATTTTTGTTCAGCAGCATTGGATTTCCTAACAGACAAAAGGCACCAAGCATGAGATCATCCACAATAACCTTCATGCCTCATAAGTAAGGTAAGAAGGTCACAAACACTCCCTACTCAAGTCACCTTGCTGTGCTAATTCAATACACCTAGGTAATTTCTATTTTCCCTTTCTGTTTCTGGAAAACATGGGTAGGTTATGAAAAATGCGAACTAATATGACCATTACTGCAACTGCATTGGATAAGTTGATTAATTTATCACAATTAAGTCAATAAGAGTTTTAGTAACACCATTATATTACTTGATTAGTTTTGAAAGTGATTATCCTAAGAACTCTATTTAATTGGAAGCATCTCAATTTACAAGGTACATTAAATTCTCAGTAGCATTTTAAGATTATTCAACATATGCAGGTCAATTACCAGTAATCACTGTTTCATAAACTGCTTCATAAGAAACTCCAGTACAGCACTGGAAAAGAATAAAAGAGGGTTCTAAGAAATACAGCTGGAATTGAGCCCTAAAAGGTAAAACAGAACCTCAGTTCAAGTTATAGTAAAAGGTCATATCTAACAGCTAAATTGCTAAAACCATTCTGAAATGGAAAAGATTATAAAAATTTGAGCAAAGATTAAAGAACAGTTGCCTACCTTAACACAGATGATGATTTGTCAGGACTGCCAAATTACTGAATTGCACTAACTGCACTCATGCCCAGCTGCACATTAATTACCAGATTAGAAAGTTATAATTAATTTTCTTAATATCACTACACTGCTTTTCTTCCTTGAGTTAATAAAAACAGATTGCAATCAATCTTTGTTAATTCATGCTGCAGAACAGAACTGCTGTGGCTATTTCCATATGCGAAAAGCACCGCATGCGTAGCTCTAGGTGTAATACCCTGCCTAGAAGCTGTCTTCTGACATTTTAATGAAGTGTTGTAATAAGGCAAATAAATTATAAATTATAATTTGACTTAATATAGTTAGTAGAATAACTACAAAGGCTTAAAAATTAATTTTTAAAGAAACTTCTTTATGACAAAATTGGAAAGTGGATAGTATTTCAACATATTTTCAACTAGAAGAGAAGTTTTACTTGTGGTTGCATAGTTGAAAGACTTCATTTCTGAGACATGTTACATTTCTGAATCATAGAATCATAAAATAGTTAGGGTTGGAAAGGACACCAAGATCATCTAGTTCCAACCCCTCTCCCATGGGCAGGCATACCTCACATTAAACCATGCTACCCAAGGCTCTGTCCAACCTGGCCTTGAAGGCCGCCAGGGATGAAGCATTCACAACTTCCCTGGACAACCCATTCCAGTGCCTCACCAAATCAGCTGACTTTGTCATTAAAAAACATTAAAGGTGCTCCATAACTGTATGGCCTTTGCAGAGCACAAGTTGCAAGAAATGTTAAGAACTAGTAAAGGAAACCAACTTCATAGACATACAGAGTAAAGTTCATCAGAATTCTTATCAGGAATGTTCAGTTATAAATACTGCAAAGATAATTAATGCAGCACTCCAGCAGCATACATTTACCCATGTCCATATCTGTATTAGCATCAAAAGGCATTTTTATAAGACAGAAAGGATTATTCAAGGGTTCTCATGTGAGAAAAGGAGAAGCAGGTAAGATCAATATGCCTTTTTTCATTTATGCCTGAAAGATGTTTTATTATTGCAGCCTCACTACTGCTTAAAAATTATTTATTTTTCTCTCTTTGCTTTCCCTTCTTCATAAAAGGTGAGAGTAGAAATATGAAAAGTATGCAATCATGGCTGTCAAAGAGCAGCAACATATTTTATCCTGATCTAGCACAAGTGTTTAATGGGTCAGCTGAGGTGTCAGAAAGGGAAGACTGACTATCCAGCGTTAAGTGACTAAATGAAAGCTGAAAATGTTTTGAGTTTGGGTTTGCTGCCTTTTTTTTTTTTTTACCACTTCTGAAGTCTTCCAAGGGGTGGTAAAATCCAAGTAATTCTGTATTCAAGAGAAAGTAGAGTTAAGAAAAAGGATTTTTAAAGAATATATGGCTTTTAGCAGCAAAATCCAGCACGACCTTTTTGTTACTTATCCCTTTTCAGCAGCCCAATTTGTCCTACACTACTACATGTTATATATCTAAATATTATATATATGTCTACATATATAAAAAACATCTATATATGTGTATAGATACATACACACACACTCCTGAATGTATACCAAAATACGCCTATGAATAGTATGATTATCACACCTTCCAGAATATTCAAGTACTTAAAAAATATTCAAGACCTTGAGAAAAATGTGTTACATGATAATACATTAGGAAGAGGATTTATGGATGAACTCTTCCATAAAGCATCTTACCTTAAGGTAGCAACTTTAGCATATGCCCCATTTGGGTACTGCAGAGGAAGAGAAGCAGACCAACTAGACAACCTCAAAGTCATGAGGGAGTATGGATGGAAGAAGGGAAGGGCTGAGAAACAGTCAGCCTAGAAGTCTCAGAAAACATATGCAGCACAATACCCAGTACATCTCCCTAACATTATTTTTCACAAGCTATGAAACTGTAACATCTGAAAAAAAGGCTGAGAGAAGCAAACTGCAGATCTGAAAAACACAATGCTCCCATAATTCAGATTCCTCTTAGGCAAGATGTGGGGGTAAGGGCAGAATCACAGTTCAGTAAAAAAACTTCCATTAGAGCTGAAAATTATCACTGAAATGCTTCTTACCCAAAATAAAAATGGACTAGAAGTGTGCAGCAAGCATGAAAGAGGAGTACCAGGGTTAGAAAATACATAAATTATAGCAGGATCAAAAAAGGATTACAATAGCTCTTGATTTACAGGAAACATAAAACCAAAAGGCAAAGGATGATCTCAGATGCTTGTCATAAAAACTTGCAACTTAGATTAAGGATTCAAATAAGGTCTGAAGGCTGAAGAGACACCACGAGAAACAATATAGCTGTTTTCCAACCAAAACCTGTACCATTATATTGACGAACAGTGAGATAACTGAAACTAACAAGTACAGCACTACACCTATCAGTATTTCATGCTGAAATTATTGCTTAGAAACAAAGATGTGTTCAGTATTCAGCTGCATACATGAAGCTGGTCATAAACCTGAGAAAATCCAACTAATGCTCAGCAATTATGTAAGTTTACTGAAAAGATCATGTTAAGATTCTTGAAAACAAAGCTCCTCAAATCCCACCAAATGCTACATGTAACTGAACAATTAACAAATATTAAACTTCAGTTTCTGTTAAAATCTAAAGCTAAAAATCCATCTGTATGAAAGTTCTTATTCTGATATCATGGACTGATATCTACAGAAAAAAAGGTATTTTATGCAGCTTTGTTATTTTAATTTCATTCTAAAAGATTAAATGAAAAACTGCACTGAAAGAGTGCCTGATGTATCTATGAAAATGGAAATGCCATGAATTTCTGAGTGCAAAAGATGTCACGGCAGTTATGACTAGTCAACTTAAAATTACAAATGCTTATACAAATTGCATAGAAAACATCTGTCAGCATTAGTATAATGAAAATGAAAAACACAAAATTCAAGTTTCACAGTATTAATAGGATTATTAAATACTATAAAGAGAACTTTAAAATACCATTTTAAAAGGTAAGTGAAATAGTTGTTTGTGTTACACATGGCGCATCGGAACTGCACCAGTTACAGGTAGGGCTTCTAACTGTAAGGTATAGAAACCTATATATTTGTTGTCCAGCTGGGAGGTTACAGTTTGGAGGAGGTAAATGGGAGATCTTTGCATATCCACAATAATAAGAAACCATATAACGATGAATAGAGATTTACTAGTATATATAAACACACATATAGCTATGTGCATATCTGTAATGTACTTTGAAAAGTACTGAATGGATTTTTATTTTTTTTTAATTGAGAAAAAGATGTCTTTTGTGAAGATGGCAGCAGAATCTGTTCTCAGTAATGATTTCTGAAAAAATGTGGTTAGGAACTCTTCTTCACACTCATTATTTTAGGACAGTAAGAATACAAAATAACTACAAACATTAGTCACCTATTTAAACTAGTGCTTACATTAGAATCTAAAATAGCCCTGCTTTTGATGCTAAGGAAAAAACTTGCTCCTCCAGTCTTATAATATTGAGCAGGTGTCCTAATTCAGTCAAAGTATCATGCTCGGTAAATCTGAATCTGTATTATCCACATGATAAAGACACTTAAATCACAGTAGGGGGGAAAAAAAAGAGGCAAACAAAAAACCAAACCCAACCCCACACAGCTTTCCATTTAGGAATTATTATTCTTAAAAATGACCTGTCTGATCTGAGAATTTAGCAAGGAATTAAAGTAATTCCAGCTAAAATACACAAGCAAACCACTTTGCAAATGCCGCCTCTCCTCATCTCATGGTCATTTAAAATGTTCCCTAAGGAGAAATGAGTGATGTGTTTTGCAGGCAAATTCCCACAAATGTACATAATTGTATGAAATACACAAAGCAAATAATTTGTCTTCAAAATTTGTCAGTTAGAAAATTCTGAAGTGAAACAGTCCTAACTCTATCATTTTTAGATGATGTGTTTCCCTGACATGACTGGAATCACAGTGCAAGTGACTGAGAAATGCTTGTGCTCATTTTATTTATTTAATGAAACCTGAGGTCTGGACGAATTGATTCCCTTTCCTCTGAAAGAGGCCTCTTCCAACAGCCAAATTTTGTCTACTATAACTAACTATTTACTGGGCACAGAGTAAAATTAGGGCATACATGATACAAGCAATTAAAAGGGAAATGATCTTCAATGAGTGCAAAGATTAACGCACCTACACTCAGGTGACGGACTTCCGAGCACAGTCAATACGTGGTCAAGAAAGGGCAGCTCCGTAGGCCAGGCACTGGGTAGTTAATTCAGGGCAGGATAAGAGCTCCTCAGGCTACTTTGTAGTGCCTGGCTCCCTAATGACTCTGACACGAGCTAGCTCTTGCTGCGCTGGTGAAATGTACAAAGATGTCTCGTCTCAGACTGAGCCTCATCCTGTACATCTTCATGCATGACTTCAACTCTCACCTGTTTGGCAACTCAACACTAAGTGTTCCCTGGCATCTCCTAGTCAGTGGGAAACTATGTCATACAAATAGCTCCTAATTATCTGCCAATATCAAGGTAATATTAGCAGTTGCCCAGCTAAAGCAAGAGCACAAACACCACCAACACCTATATACTAGTTTATAAAATGCTATTCTCAATAAATGCAATTTCAAAATCTTGTGGGCAGATTTCTTAGCAGAGCAAAAGTGAGGATCTAACACAACTCTTCAGTTGCTCAGGAAGCAAACTGTGGATCTGCTGCAACTTTCCAACACTCATCACTATCCACCCTGTGCTTCAAAGGTAGACTTGTTAATTTGCAACCAGACTAGTAGAAAATTTGCAGTATCTGATCAGTAAATGCTAAATATTGGGACATGCCATAGATGACCAGGGTGAACTTCCTACTCCTCATTTCTCTTAAGGCAAAACACAAAATAGTGTTTATTCTGACTCAAATCCTTCCCTCTTTCCAGCATAGAAAATTTTTATATCTTCCTTATAAATAACACACCAAAAAAGCCATTTCCCCTTTTTCTTAAGCCATCAAGAGAAAAAAAAAGATATCTGGGGAGAGTTTTGATACTCTGAAGAGAGGGTCTGCTGTGAAGGGGGCCAAACCCATGAAGACCAAGACCCTCCTGTAACCCCTGGGTTCTGTGGGACTGTCTGGCAAAAGTTTTGTTTTGTACAAGAACAGTACCTATCAATTAGCACCACAGAGATCTATAAAGTATTTGAAATCCTACATTTAACGCTGAGAAACTGCATTACTAATAGTCACATAGGGTTTTTCACAGATTAGTAGTATGGCAATTATGAACTTGCAAGTATTTATACTCATTTTACAGTGCACTAATAAACTGTGGGGAAACAGTGTTTAAACTCTGAATTTGGAACTAGAATCTGTGTCCTTTGGCTGTAAAGCAAGCACTTGAACTGAGAAAGATATTTTGCAGTAGCAATCATAGGTCTCAAATTCTTCCTGTGCTATTGCCGGAGGGCAGCCTCCCACACAAATTCAGCATTACAATATTGAATCGAAGCTGCTGTTTGAATAATACAACTTAACATCATAGGCTATCACCAAAATAATATTTTTCTTGGTTCTTTTTTCCCCCTGCCAAACAGATATGTTTCTTGAGTGATCACATGGAATTTTAAAAATATTTTTAAAATGAGATATTTTGTATTGCTCAATGGCAAATCAGACATTACCACACATCAAAAGTATCTACCCTGAAACTGCACTGACAGGTACTGATACCTATGAGGAGAAAATCTAAATTCTAATACCATTCTCAGACCAATATTTGTAATTTTATGTGTGACCAGAGAAGAACTACTTATGGAAATCCAAAGGAAAAAAGGAAACCTCTGTGGTTTTGTGGGTTTTTTTTTTGTGTCTGTGGTTTTTTTTTGTTCTTTTTTAATATAATTTTACAATAGTTCATTTGATTCTTACTGGGTATAAATCAGTAGTCATGTAACACAGAACTGGCTAATTATTTCAGATGAGGTAAAGGGATGGCAAGCAAATTGCTTACTGTGGTGCTCTAACATGTTCTAAAACAATGAAATTGCTAATCAGATAACATACAACATGGTGATATCAAAATGGCCCAAACACAAAATTATTTTTCAAGTTTGCTTTGCAGCAAGTACTGATTCAAGAAAAATAAACTTGTTTATGAATCATGCAATGAATCTGTAGGTTAACCAGCACCTGAAATAAAAGTGCTGAAAAAACTGTACCTTTTGCTGAAAACATCCTTGTCACTAGTTACTTTTAAATTAGGATGGAATTAATTTCCTCAGTTCAAAAAGTCAGTTCTTTCAATTATTTCCTAACATCTTCTTTGGTCAATGAAAAGAGATTGTTATCTCTAGAAGGCAAACAAGTCTATTTGCCAAAACATGTTTAACACCACTTTAATTTATTACATTAGTGGAGCATTATCAAAAACACACAGAGCACCTGTGTGTGCAAACTAGACTACTTTAAGGGTTTTTTTGTAGGTAGTTTTCATTTCTTCCTCTAAAATTATGTCCAATGTAGACAGAAAGGATAAAATTTAAGATTCCACCTAAAAACAACTTCTGCATTGTCCTACAATGACAAATTATGCAGACAATTTAAGTTTTTCTTCTCTAAAACCCCTCTAAAAACCAGGTTTATTTTTGCCAAAGATAGTTAACTTTGAGGAATAAGCTTTCTTATTAACTCTGTAGGATTGTTTTTAATTTAATTTAGACATGAGAGTTAAAAATGCAAACTAGAAAATTTAAATTAGCCATCCTGATTGAATCTCTTCAAGGAAGTGCTTCTTCACCAGGAAGGAGCACTTGTTACTAGGACAAGTAAAAGCATGAAATACTAACTTTGTTGAAGAATATAATAGCATACTGAAGAATATACATCATACAAACAACTTGATGTTTAGGATGAATTTGCAGAATAATGTAACAATCACATTTCAGGCATTTCTGGCAGTGTAAGTGAGGGAATTAAGCTGTCCAAAAAAGTTTACTGAATTTGCAAGTTTGGATCCTCTCCTCTTTTTATTGTCAGACTTTCTCAATGCATTAAGATTCCTTTGCAAATTATAAAGGAAGATACTCCTAAGTGCATTGATTATGTTTTGGAAGAAGCCACAGAACTCAAAGAGAACCATTCTGTTATATGCTAAGACCTTTTCTGAAGTTTTTCTAAGGAGGTAACTCACTCCAGACATTTTGAACGCCACTTATTCCTCAAGTGATTTAGGCACATGTGGCCTTAAAAATATTTTAAATTTGGGAATTACATGGAAACTTTAAAATATTGTTGAGCAAGTTCTGCTGTCTAAAGACCAGCATTTCATACCTTAGTGGTTGGTTTATCAGCCATATTTCCCCCCAGGCAGAAAGTGCTGTGTGATAAGCTCCTTTAAACGCCTGTAACCTAAAGTGCTCTGAAATACCGGAGCATGTGTTCCAGAAGAGAACAACACCTGTGTGTGTGTCACCCTGGGTGATGCTGTGGTGTTTTAGCATAAAATCCCTCTTTGGCCATCCAACAACAACAAAACCACCTACAAAACTATGTGTGTATTTTTTCTTGTTATTTTCATTTTTTTTCAAGTAATGTGAGAGAAAAAGGCTGATTTTGAAGTTGTGTCTTTATCTTGTTTGGAATCCACACAGCCGCTCCAAGGGTTTAGTAGCTCCAAAAAACTTCTGTTCAAACACTGGATGATTTGATGCCTGGAAAGGTATAACTTAAATATTCTGTAGCTGTAGTTCAATGTATAAATTAAAAAAAAAAAAAAGTCAAAAGAGGACCTTGCTTTAAAATCATGCTGACAACTTTCCAATAGCACAAACACTGCAATTTTGTCACTTCCTTCCTTAGACACCTACAAATGAGTAGCTGCTTTGTGCAAACAATTTAGCAAGGACTCTGCTATCTCACTTCATAGAATACATAATATTGAATTCTACTCAGGTCCACTGTTTATGTACAATCAGTGTTAAAGTGTAAATGGCAAAGAATCCTGAGCTGACCTCAGGCACAGTAAATATTTTACTGTCAGTAAATATTTATCTTTGTCAATTAAATCTTACCGCTCCGTCTGGTTTGATTTTAATACAAATTGATCAGATTTATTTCAAACTCCTCCTTTTTTATTTCTGTTAAGCTTCCCTGCCCTAATCCACTCCACCCATACCTCACAGCTTCTCTTCCTATAAACAGCTTCCCATGTTCCCTAGATCTGTAAATGTTTACACAATCAACTTTTGTCACGGAGACAGTGGAATAGGCATAGTATCCCCCTTAGACAGAACAACACTTGTAAACAGGCTGGACATCCAAAAATGCTATTTCTATTTTGTTCTGTTTCCAGAAAAAAAAAATCTTTACTCCAGTCAAAAACTTTTTCATTAAACTTTTCATTTTTCTTCATTTCATTTTTCATAATGATTTTTCAAAGTTTCAGATGCACTACAAAGTTATACGATATACTGATTCTTCATAAAAAGCCAGGCACCTTAATGCCTAACAGTATTATTACATTGCAGCACAAAATAAATAATAAATAACCTTAAAAAGAGCTATTCAACTGGTCAGCATATACAGAGCAGATATTTTATGGAAAATACATTCTTTCATATAGGAATGCTTCTAGGTTGCTTATTAGCAAATAGTAATGTGGTCTTACTGGAAACAACAGTGACTAAAAAAGATACAGGTTTACTTTCAGAGGGGGTAGAAGTGACATAAGAGACAATTTCTATTAAAAAAAAAATTATTGTCCAGGATATCATACTCAGAAATTTATTACTGACTGATCCAACAAGCTAACAACAATCTGGGTTCTCTGTGTTTCACAGCTGGGCATCATCTCATAAACACAAGTCCCACAAGTCCTTTTTTAATAGTTATAGGGGTAAAAATAAATAGATAGATTAAAAATGTTACTTGATCCTTCAAACATAATACAAGCTGGGTATTTGTAAGATTACTTAACTCCCTCAGAGAGTTATAATTTCAGACTTCTTTATTTCAACAAATGAGAGGCATATCACAGAAATACACAAGCAATTCGATTGCTCAGTCATAAATTTCTTGAAGTTTTTAAAGAGCAAGAGAAATTAAAATTTTAGCATGAATAAGCCAGATTGTCATAGCTCACTGAGAAGAAAAATAAAGGATTGTGAACTAGAGGCATTTTAGAGAAATTGTTATAGTTGGTGTTTTGGAAGTACTGAAGATGAAATATCTACAACAAAGGATTTGAGTGAGAGAGGAAAATGAGTAAATAAATAATTAAAGCAGCTTTGCCAGCTTGTGCTCCTTATCTCCCAAAGAAGACTCAAGTCTGTCTATCAAGCCACCATCACTTTACACACATCTCCTTCTGCAGTCTCTCTTTACACCAGTGGTTTCAGTCAGTACAGTCAACAAGTGTTATAGAACAGTGGTTACTCAAATAAGCAAGTGAGCTGTAAAAGGAATTTAAAATTTGGTGGCATAAGAAGTGAAAAACAAATGGTGATGATGAGCTAAGATACGGAGCAATATTGAGAACATCAGGAATGTGGAAATGCAGTGAAACATTTAGAAAGAAAAGGCAATCCCAGTACAACCTGCCATTCTACTTAAATGCACTTGAGACACAAAGGGCAATTTTACAAACACATACTCAAGAATTTGCTAATAATTTTAGCTGAAGATTAGTACAGTGAACTTTTAAATATACTTGATAACAAGGTACATACATGATAGGTCAGATAGTGAGTGCCCCATGGTCATTAAATCATGAGGAAAGAAGCAGGATGAAGAAAAGCAATGGAGAATAGTACAAGACTTCAGGTGGATGCCTTTGGTATATAAGGACACACTCATACAAAAAAACATGTATGTGTTTACACACGGTGGCATGCAAGAAGAGAGCAAGCCTGGCTATGATGATACAGGACAAAGAAAACAAACTATTTGGTGAAGAACATTTGCATAATGAAACAAATATCCAGCTCATCTGTCAATCCAAAAATAGTAATTTAAAAATAACCACTGACAACCACAATCTTTTGTGAGTGTTCTCCAATTTGAAGCACAAATCAAAATAAAATCAAATAAAATGCTAATCAGAAATGAGGCATATTAGATCTGTAATATATGCAGGCTTCAGTGGCTTAGCATTTCCTAAGCTTGGATGACAGCACATTTGTTTACACACAGTATTATGGAAGAGTCATCTACTGAAGGTCAAATCTAGACAGATGTGCAAGGATTCAGAATGAAAAACCAATAACTTAGCATTTAATGTAACTTCTTCTGCCATATCAAAGGAAGTTATCTTGGCAGAGATCCTCTTCTACTTTTGTGCCAGATAAGAAATGAATCTCTTTTGCATTACCACCTTGTAGTGTTTGTGGCTGACATTTGTAGTGCACCACAGCAGTTATTGTGAGGAGCTAGGATCAAAATCATGAGCACTATCACAGAATTGAACTATTTGCAAATCACACTGATGTATTTCGTGGATAAGCAGGGATTTAGATAAGGCCTACATGTAAGACAAGTTTTTGTTTACATACACTATGTAGAATAAGGTACTGCATTTACAAACGTAAGCTAGAATTTTTTTGTAACAGCTTAGAAAAACTCAAGCTGCTGTGCTAGTGAACTTGTAGAGAATTGATTAAAATCTGTTGAGAAGAAATAATTAGCATACATGCAAGTAACAACTCAAAGTCCAAGATCACCACTGGGCAGCCATTAATCAGCCTCTTCAACGATGAGCAAGTTCAGAAAGCACTAACTCCCTCCTGCTCCTGCACACAGACCTGGTTTTTGCCTCCCACCTCACTTTTGTTTGAAAGGAAGGTAAAAGACAAGTGTATTTGAACTGACACACCAGAGGTTTCTTGTAGTGGCTTTGAGCAGTTTATTGTGAAACTTGAAGCCAACCAAGCAAGTATGTCAATGTACATCCTGCTATGAGGAAAACCCTTAAATACAGATCAAACAGAGAACAGTGAAGATGGTGACTATCAAGGAGGGAATCACACAAAAAACCACAACAACAGCACAGGGATATGTGAAATTCTTGGTTCACTTTCTTGTGACAGGTATTGCTGGGATTTATTTGCAGTACGGAGAAAGCCAATGTGTCCCTACAAGTACACAAATATCCCTCACAGGTGTAACTTTCAATATTATTCCTCGAGCAGTGCAAAGAAACCATTTTCTTTACCAGCACAGTATCACTGCCAGCAGCCCTGAGATGGACCATGGAGATGCTAACACCTGTCTGAAGTCAGATACTGGAGGTCAGAGAGACTTCAGGAGAGCATGCATTTTCTGCACCAAACATACAGCTGCCTTCAAATCACAACTGGTCAAAGCAAAAACACTCGGAGAAAGTGCACAACAGCAAGTCACTTGTAGCAGACTTGCAGACTCTTTTTTCCTGATACAAAGGACGCGCTGATACTACATGTGAGAATAGGTAAAAATAAAAGTACAAAGTGGTTGGAAAACTTATCCCTTCAGAGCAACACGTGCCCTTTTGCTATTATCATACCTATAGCAACACTAAAAGCAATGAATGACTTCAGTAAAAGTGAAAGGCAACATACTGACAAAAAAGCAGCCAGTACATGAATAAATGCACTTCTATATCCATTCCTGAGCATACAACATATGTGTACTTAAACTTCCAAATTTAAACTATAGAACTAAGGATACTATATCAACTTTTATGCAAGTGGGAAGACAAAAACTGTGTAGCAATTGTAATAGTTCTGTGGTGAAGATGGTTTCAGCATAACTTTTTTTCTACGCTCTAGTCACCAAAGTCCAGTTGTTTTACCTCTTGATATTAAGCAATGCCCAAGGTATCCCAGTGGGAGTGTTGAAAGCAGGTAGCAATTTCTCTCCAAGCTCCACTGCCTTTTTTCGAAAAATCTGGAAGTTAAGAAGAAACAAAGTGTTGGACAATGCACTGTTGTTCCTACTACATTAATTCAGATAATACCATTATTAAGTGTATACTACAAGTTATCTCAGCACAACAAAGCATCCCTGCATTTTTAGTGATGTCAAAGGAATGGAGCAGCACGTCTCATTTTCCATTACACACAGAAAGCAGAGAACCCACACAGCAGGATCATGCAGTGATGATATCCAGATGACCTGCATCTGGCATGACCAGCATCAAGCCAGAGACATCAGCGAGGCTGCACAAGCTCCGGTTTCTGCTGAGCTGCTTGCGCACTGCCTGCTGTGCCTGCCAGGTACTCCAGGGTCAGAGAGGGAGCTGTTCTCTGGGTACACTGCTAGACCCAGGCTGGCTGGTATCTCCTCCCACAGCGGTAGGGATGCAGCCACAGAAATGCCGCCTTTGCTCTGTGTGAAGTTTATTAACAGTGGCTAAGCATGCTGTGGGAACCCAGGCTGGGTTGCTTTGTGCCTGCCATACTGCGTATGTGCTCCATGGGCAGTCTGCAGACAAACCACATCAGCCCCCTCAGGAAAAAAAAGAAGAAAAACTGTATTTTTGCGGCACAACAGTCTTTAGGGACTCCTTTTATACAGCTGGCTTACACCCAGATGGTGTCAATGCCATGATCCATAAAAAAATTGGAATATATCCCTGCAGGTAACTGAGACTTCACTTATCTTTAGCATCTAAAGTGTTCCAGCTTTCATCTTAAAAACAAGAAGCAGTAAGACCCCAAACACTTAACACATGACCACAATTGGAAAACAATTTAGCATGAGGAACTTTTGTATCCACAGTAATAGTTACAAAGCTAGAACAAATAAAATTTTGCCCTCCTTCAACTACCACCTCAGCTCAAGTTACATTAACCTGACTTTTTGAGCACTAAGTGCTCTAGTAAGATAGTTTTTAATTAGAAGCAATATTGTTCCAACTTAAATATAGAAACCTATTTAGTGATTTCAATACGTGTATGTTCAAGGCCTATTTGCTTGGAATTACACTGAGATCCTATGCAACGCTGAAAGGGATTATCCCAGGTGTAGTAGCCAAGATAGCAAAGTCACCTTCATTGTTCTTCCTTTCTAATAACAGCTCCTTTCAATTATTTTTTTCTCCTCTCAGACACATTTGTGATGAATTTTTATTTATTTATGTATAAGAGATCAACTTGTACATCTGCTGCATCTTACAGTGTGGCAAAATACAGTAATTTTTTTAGAAGGAAAAAAATGCACTTTTGTTGAAGTTGGCATTGTCCATCCCTCAAGCACATCAAGGTCTCTCTGGATGACATTCCTTCCCTCCAGCGTATCAACTGAATCACACAGCTTGGTGTCATTGGCAAACTTGCTGAGGGTGCACTCAATCCCACTGTCCATGTCACCGACAAAGATGTTGAACTTTATCAGTTCCAACGCTGACCCCTTAAGGACACCACTCATTACTGGTCTCCAGATGGACATTGAACCATTGACCACAACTCTCTGCATGAAGCCATCCTGCCAACTCTTTATCCACCAAGTGGTCTATCCACCAAATTGATGACTCTCCAATTTAGAGGCAAGGATGTCGTATGGGACAGTGTTGAACGCTTTGCACAAATCCAGGTAGATGACATCA
Source organism: Melopsittacus undulatus (assembly GCF_012275295.1). Taxonomy (NCBI): domain Eukaryota; kingdom Metazoa; phylum Chordata; class Aves; order Psittaciformes; family Psittaculidae; genus Melopsittacus; species Melopsittacus undulatus. The sequence goes on from NC_047529.1 coordinate 64,909,055, forward strand.
ACTGCTCTACCCCTGTCCATCAGTTCCATAGCCTCATCATAGAAGGCCACCAGATTGGTCAGGCAGGATTTCCCCTTAGTGAAGCCATGCTGGCTGTCACCAAGCATTTTGTTGTTTTTCATGTGCTTAGCATGCGTTCCAGGAGAATCTGCTCTAAGAGTTTGCCAGGCACAGAGGTGAGACTGGCTGGTCTGTAATTCTCTGGGTCATCCATTTTCCCCTTCTTGAAAATGGAGGTTATATTTCCCTTTTTCCAGTATCGGGAGCTTCACCTGTCTGCCATGATTTTTCAAATATGATGGTCAGTGGCTTAGCAATTTCATTTGCCAGCTCCTTCAGGACCTGGAATTTTCTTGTGTATTTTGTGCACGAGATCCAGGGCCTTGTACACATAAATGAATGTAAAACTCTGGAATAATCATGTTACTTGTAAAAAAAACTCTAGACTCCCCCAGAGTATCTTTATGTGACACAGATCTCAAGATTTTTGTGACAATAGTCCATGATTTAGAATTACAGTAGAAGGTATTCTGAGGGATGTTAAGTCATTTGAAGCTGAATTATGGCTGGAGTCAGAAAACATTTTAAGTGGACTGCATGGAGTGCTGGGAGAAACTGGAAGCAGGACACCAAGGAAAACAATTTGCTCAAAAATCCTATCATAATCCATGTTATTTCTGGCTCCCCTGCTGATAGTGTGGATTCGCTGAGAGTTATGGATTTGTGATCTTCATCCAGCACATAATTCAGACTCCCCAAGGGTTAAAACCTTAAGGGACACTCAGAAATGCTTGGTGCAGAATATAATAATCTTTTAGTAGATTTGCCTCAGAGAAGCAAGTGACCATAGCCCACCAGGAGCATACAAACTTTCCCCTTATTACACTACCTTGGTCTGTTGAACCCAAACCTATGCTTTGCTCTTTCAGCACAAGAGAGGTCTCTTCAGCCTTTCACTACATATGGTGTAATCAACTCATCAGCTTACCTTAGTATCTCTACCCTGAAACACTGAAGTATTAACAGGAGAACAGTTAGAATGACCCTCCCAAGCAATGGACATACAAAGATCCTGAATTTCTGTAGATGCTCTTGCTGTGCAGAGTAAAACCCTATCTTTTGCTACAGATGGACCTTGTACACTATATATGTGCCATATATACTGTTTAGATGTGCATTTAAAGATAAAAGGAGGTCTCCCTTTCATAAAGCACATACATATTTAACCACAGCAGTGGCAGCCAAGCTCAGCAACTGCTGTACCTTACAGGATGTATTATTCCTTCCTCGTTAAAAAGATTACATGCGAACTCAGAAAGAGGTAAGTTACAATAATTGCTTCTGGACAAAGATGTAACATGTTAGTATCTTAATTAAAGATTTGACGCACAGCAATAATGGTTTACTTTCACATTTCTACCAACTCACTTTTTTTTCAATTATATTGCATTTCTTTTAGAAATTAACAACCTAATTGATTTCTTTTAAAATAAAATTGCCTACTTCATGGAAATGCCAAAAAGAATGCTTATCAAAAAATAACCACATCCAATATGAAGAGCTAATTTAACATGGCTGAATGACTGCTAAATCACTATCAAGCACAACAGTGTAGGCAAGAATGACAAGAATACACCACCACTCCGAATGACTGAACACCATGACAGCAACCTCATGCAGCAAAATGATGCTCTTCAGCAAAGGGAAAAGGGTGAAGATTAATAAAGGAACTGCTTTATTGTTCAATTTGCAGCTTTAACAGTTGAAAAAATTGTAATAGGAAAAGCAGGTACAGTAATTATTGCACACATTCCACAATTCTCACCGTATTTTTCTTTTGCAGAAACATCTAATATTGAACAAGAAATAAATACTGCACTGGGTAAACTATTATTTTTTTCAGATAATAAAAGTAAGTAAAGAACAGGAACTTCTACTTGATATCTCTATTGCTGACATGAATTTCAACTTTTTGGCATGCCATAATCTCTCCCCACTAGCACTCAGTAAAGTAATTTTTCAGTAAGCAAAAAGTATGACAGCCATTTCTGAGATGCACAAACTAAGGGCAGAAATAACAAGAGTACAAAACTGAGAGACATCATACATAATAAAGGAAAAGTTCTACAGCAAAACTTCCCATGACAGTGGTTATTTTGAAAGGCCTTAGGACTTTTCCTGGCCTCTCCTCATGGATGCTCAGCCAGCAGTAATAAAGGCTTATTTGCATGAAGTTCTCCAAGTGGATGAAACCTGGCAGAAGCTATCACAGCCCCGTGCCTCCACCCACCCTTCATCCCACACTTAGTTCTCACAGTTTAAATATTTTCTACAAGTCTAAAAGTCTACAAACAACTCCCAAGACCTTTATGACTTGCACCGCTGCTCTATCAAGATCAAGACTGCATAGTTTCTAAGGGAGAGGGACTGTGGAGTTATTTACCTGACATATCAGGTGATGCAATGAGCAAGCCACACTGTCACCAATCCCTTATTTTAAACTGAGAAGTCCGAGGAAAGTACTATGGCTGCTTTTAAAAAGAAACCATGCCACTAAAAATTGCACTGACATTTAACTCAACTAGATACTATACTACATCAAAGAAAATTATTCAAAGTGAAGCACTGTGACGCAGAATAGAAATGATAATTGAAATCATTGAATACTTGATCACTGTGTAACACTATAAGCTCAGGTAGGATATTAAACGCTTTCTTAAGCATTTCTTTCTAACCTAATTTTTGCCAGAAGACAGATTTTGGATGTGAGATAAACCTTCTTGTTAAATTTAAAGTATTATTAATATTTTTAAATATGCAAAACCTCTAACAAACTTGTATTATATTCACACTGCGTGACAGTCCTGTGTAAGGAGGACTCATGGTACAAGTACACAGACCCCTTCACACTCTGCAGTCCTACTCAAAATTAACACTAAAGCAAATTAGATAGTTACTATGGTCATATAATAGATTATACAGAAGATAGAGTTAGTACATTTTCTATTCAGATGTACACTTATATTAGTAGGCTGTGAATTGTTAGTTAAAATAAGCTCAGTGCTCAGTAAAGCAGCACCTTCTTTATTCTTTGAGTTAGCAATCTCAAGTGCCTTACAAACACAAAAGTCACTCCAAGCCACCACCATTACTCCAAGCCGTAAGTGGTAACACATGAATAAGAAAGGCTGTGCACGCTTGGCTTTCCTATTACTGTCCATTCCACAGGTAATGCACACACCAAGCCAAGAGGCAAAACATTATTTTCTCATTCTATTAGACTTTTTTAATTGTTCTTTAAATACATAGAGATATTTTTGGTCTTCATAAGAGAGAATAAACTAACTTGGGAACTTCCCCTACCACACAATCACTGCACACAAGATGCTAGGAGGCATGCTTTTGCGCAGCACCATACCTAGGGATGTTGTAAATCCCAATGCCGGAAGTCATCCACTTCCTCAGGAGCTATGCATCTTTCATTCTAGTAGGACTGCTAGCACTCTTACTGAAAAAGCTAAAGAAAGTAACCACATTTACATATACAGTACTTCCATCAGCAGTTTTCCTACAGTAATTGTTTTTCTAATAAAAATTTCCTTTTTCTTTTTCTCAAATGTGACCTCAATTCAGTGAGGCACTCTGGCTTACAAAAATTTTTTGGATATGTGGTTTCTTTTTGGTTCTGCTTACTTTGTGCCACTTATGCAAATGCACAAGTTTGTGTGTGAATTAGGACACAAAGAAGTTGTGATTTTAATGACCTATATTTTCCAAATACCCACTTCATTTAAAACAGTTCTCTCATAACCTTGTTGCATGCAGATACCAAAAGTGTGTTTTGTGAATTTTGCTTTTAAATGGCTTTACAGAAGAAGTGTATCTCTTTTGAAACAGATTGTTAAAAGAGGTCATACATCCAGAACTGCTTGCTCATAGTTAGAAGACCCAATCCCACAATCAGTCAGGTTTTACAAACTTGTGTCCATTATCAAATCTTGTTTAGGGTAAACAGTGTTCCCACAGAGAAATGAGGATCTGCCTGCACAGACGCAACTGCAGGGCTAAGACCAGAGCTATCATCTGGTGAGCACTGACTTTCATTATAGTGCAAGAATGTTAACTTCTCTGCATAAACAAAAACATTTCCTCTGGCTGGAATGACAAACCCCTTTGAAAATGTTAGATTACCTCATCATAGATTTAATTGCTGTCGCTAATCAGGAAGAAAAGAAAACACAGGAAACAAAGAAATGATCTTGAATTGCGTATGAGGCACGTATAATTAAAAAAAGAGCGTAACATGGTACAATATCATAAATCAAAGAGCAGCCAGAATTCTGCCTTAAAAAGACCTCCATATGAGGGAAACCAGAAAATAAATTGCAACATCAAAGGAAATAGTCCTTCCTTTTTTTTCAGTTCACAAAGACATTTTCTTCACTTTTCTAATTGTGTCAAATTAAACATCTTTCATTTTTGTATTATATTTATAGATAGAAACTGACAAGCCACTAAGTAAGATTTATTGCTTTTCTTCCTGTACCTGACTGCCTTCCCTAGTAGGGTAAGGAAAGAATATTTCAGTGCAAAAGCAAGAAACAAGAGCAGAAAAATGAACAGGGACAGGTCGCTTTGCTGCTCTTTAGAACACTGAATAGAAATCCTTTCAGTGTAACAAATGTTGATTTAGGTTTAAAGTGATCTGCCAACAAAAGAGAACTCTCTTAGAAGAATTTGGTCCTATACCTTCTTCCCTGGAAGACAAGCCAGGATTTTTGCTATGTTTGCATTTGTTTTATTTTTACAATGAAGAGTTAGAAATGTTACAAAAATTGTGGCACTCCACCTAACATACCAGAACACCTGAAATACAGTAAGCTGAATTCTTCCATTACCTTCAATACCAAGTGATATGACACTGAAGTATCATGTTTGAAACCATTTCCTGTAACGTATTTTCAGTGTTTACGGCACCTGGATAAGTTACCCAGCTGCCGGCATTAATTCAGCAGCAATTACTGCTTTTAAAATTACTGTCACCTTGACACTAGCAGGTGGTTTTGAGTTTCATTTCATTCAGTCTTCACTTGCAGCTGGCTGAACAAAGACAGTTATGAATTTACCTGTGCTACAAGGTGAGGAGACAGTTAATAACATTCCTGGAAACAAGTGCTGGAATGGGTCACATCAGTGTAGTAACCAGTACCAACATAAGGAGCTCAATGGACTTCATTTCGGACTTTCAAGCCATAGTAGTAATTATTGTACACCCAGATCCAGAAATGCTGAAAGTGTGTTTTCAGCATTTTCCTCAGAAAAGAGACTGGGCCCAAGACCAGCTTGCTAGCTCTGAGCAAGCACCAGTCCTGCTGGACCTAAAGGGAGCACACATGAAATGCCACACCAATGCATGAAGCCACCACGAGCCTATGGCTGCACCCAACCTCATGTTTTCTTACCAGGATACAGAAGAGGACAGTTCATTAAAAATGAGTGGCTCTGCTTGACACTACACCTACAATGGCCAAAAAGACAGAGCTAACTAGCATGAGTGCAAATGTTGACAGCAGCCAGCATCATGCTCCTCAGCACCCTGCATGTTGAGGAAGGTTTCCAGTTTTCAAGCGCAGATTCAAAAAGTACCTTTGCCCATCCTTATTACTTTGTCCAGAGCTAATAAGCCTCCCCTCAATCCCCAAGACTGAAGGGTCACTGGTGGCTGAGCAGAGCAGGGCTGGCTCTCCCTGGGTTGCACCAACATGAAATTCAGAAGAATGTCTGGATGTGGGAAGTTTCCCTGCAGAGGCAAGGTGGTGCTTCTGCACTAAACACCCTAAAGCATCCCACACTGACTGTGCTGATCAAGCCAAACCCACCAACAGGAGCATCCAAGGAACAGCCAGCCCAGACAGCAAGGACATGACTATGTGCTGGAAATTTAAGTTTCCACCAACTCTGTAAAAGCAGCATGAAGAAAAGAAAGTGCTCTTTAGCTTTTTTACAAAGCATGGTTTGCACACCTTGATATGAGAAACCTGACTGGACAGGGCAGCATTTTATTTTATTGGGAGTTTGAACAGGCTTCCTCCCTGGGGATTATCAAAACACAACATGCTGGGTTTCTCCCCCATCGGGATGCCAGCAGAGGGAGCACAAGATAGGCTGCTAACACAGCACAGAGCAGGGGCATCTTTGGGTTAGGAGATGTCAGAAATCTCAAGAAAAGGACAAAATTAAACAACAAAACCCCACCCTTAGTTTGGTAATTAATCTCAGATGGTCTCATTAAAATTCTCAAAGCAGCATTAGTTTCCATACAAATCTCTCCCTCAGACATACAAACAGTATCACAGCTGTATAAAGCAGGAGGGATGTTTCGTTTAAAAATAATGACAATCTCCAGCCGTTCTCACAATCCTGCTCAGCTTTACCATCATACAGTGTTGGGCTGGAATGTGTTACAAGCAAGTGATTTTCAGCAGGGAGAGCCTGGAAAATAGAGTCCTGTAGTTAACAGGGAACTTTCTACACCAATCTAAGGCTGAAACAGCCACAGGATAGTAATTATAATGAGAGCTTCAGTATGGGAATCCAAACTTACATGTGACATATATGCAAGAGCAGCAGGTATCAGAAAGCTCAAACCTTGCAAAAGCTCTTGACACCCAAGATGAAGTGGCCATTCAGGTGTACATAAGTTTCCAGCTTTTGAAAATCATGATTGTAGAAGTATGTAAACAACCTCACTGGAGAGATTCAGGCAGCTTGTGACACCTCTGAGCAACAATGATCCCATCTACAAACTGCTAGAGTCTTTTTCACAACTTGAGGAAATAAAAACAACCACGGGTAAGCCTTTAGATTTGTACTACTCTGTACAATACTCAGTACACTGGTCACCAGCCCATAGAAGCAGATATACTTTACAAAGATCCTTATTACAAAAAGTAGATTATAATTTTTTTTGGGGGGGGATAAAAAATCCCTTCCTTAATTCAATTAGCTTGCTTTTGTTATGGTTTCACTGATGGCAAGAAAATTAATTTGCTTTTCTAGCTGATTATTGTACCCAAGAAGCCCCATAGTACCATGAAGAATCCCCCCCTGCAGAAAAGACTGTCGAGAACTTAATCAAATGGAAGTAACTGGATTAGTGAGAGATTTCCAGATTTAATCCAAATGTACATAGCAACAAGCACAAAATCCCTCAAGTTATCAGCAGTAGCTAACATACTTCAGTTATTTTTTTACGAAAGAATTTCTAAGTAGATACATTGTGCTTGAAAACCTTATATGTTAGGCCAGTAATATGAGATGAACTGGCAGAAAGAACGCAAGGCATAAACCAAAGAAACATACAGTAACTTATACACATGTAACTTGAACATTAAAAACTGTAATGAAGGAATTGCTAAATAATTTCAGAATTAAAAAAAATAAGGAAGAGCTTGTTCCAGTTATATTTAGTTATTTCCTTTTGTGCTATACATGTGTATTTTAGATTGATTGCACAGACATAAACTCCAAGAGCTTTTTACCAGGAAGAACTTTAAGACCAAAAGAAAAAATGTAACTACTAATTTATCTACTAATGTCAAGAAAGCATTAGGTTTTTTAAAGCTTATGTATACGTGCACAATTAAAAGCTAGAACCCATTAGTTTACCTGGAAAGCTCATGAACTGACCATTTAATAATATCTCTGTTGTCATAATTCAAGAAAAGCCAGTGATGAACATAGTAAACAAACCTCAAGCTATTATAAAAGGAATTTGTTAGGTGTAAATCCTTTGGGAATTCCTCACCCCAAACTCAGAGCAGGCTCAGTTTTTCAAGAGGTGTGATATACAGAGTGCATAATGAGTAATGAGTTGGATTTGCTGCATATGCGCAAACAACTGTGTGCTGGCAGCTGCCTCCTGTGGCCCAAACCACAGGTAGCAAGGCTCACTCCTACAAAAGCCGTGCTCAAACCTTAAGATTCTGAAATCCCACACCACCCCACATAAATAAATTAGAAAACAGCTCAGTGTCAATCAATCAGTGTCAAGACTTAGGATGCCAGTTTTGCATCCCATCAGCAGCAGAAAGCCTGGAATCCCAGTTCTGCAGTCAAATAAAGCATGTGTTTCTAGCAAGGGCAGTTGCAAAGCTAGCAGGCATTAAAACTGTCAGCAGCCCATGATGGAGCACTGAGCACACACACCTAAGAACTAGTGGAAGTTTCAAATCTCTGCTTTTATCCAATATCCACATAACTGGAACAGGATATGAACCCATTATATACCTATTAACACTATCGTATATCCTGCTTTGAACAACAGGCAACACTGTAAGAGGCACCATGAAACTGCATAACTGAAGGATGAACACACTATCAGTAAAAAAACTCCTTCCCAATACCCCCCATCCCCAACAAAACAACCACCCCTCCAACCTGTGGAAGTCCGATATTCAAATGCTTGGATGCTGATGAGAAACACTGTCAGCCCTAGGAGCAACTCTTCGACTAACACCAGGCAGGGATGTAAAGAGCACAAAATGTACCATGTATTTAGAGCTCAGGTGTTCTACAGTTAAGGAAGATGACACATGTATTTGAAAACATATTGGATGTAAGTAAATATGAATGAAATTAGAAATATGGCATATACAATGCAAACTCATTATACTATGAAGCGATACAGAAAACATCTGGATGTCATCTTAGAGATTTGTGTTTTTCCTGATTAAGAAAACAGCTGCCTTAGTAAAATTACTCATATCCACTAGTAATGAAGAGTATCTTTTAGCAGAATTCCTCTGTTAAGCCACAAGCATCTGCTTCCTAATTTTCTTTTTATTTAATCATGTGTACCCAGCCCAAGTGCTGTAACAACAAATTTAAATAGCTGCCTCATTTTACATTTTGCAAGCTATCATATCTAAACAAAGAATAACACTTTGCATATGAAACTCTCCTTTCAAGCAGGTGACCATTGAGAGGTGATTTGCAATACCATCTGTGTGAAAGCAAGGCGTGGGATGGAGGAGCCTAATAAACTTTGCATGGTGAATCAATAATTACATACTTAATGTAGCATAAAATGCTAACAGAAGATTCAGTCCTGGCCTTGTAAATACAATTGTATCTTTAATTCTGATAGCATTAAAGTGATTCAGAGCAATACCTTCACTCCAAAGTATGCTCCTAGTCCATGGTGGCAAGCATAGAAAAAGCTGAAATCACTGCATAGGTAAAGGTTATTCTATTTGCTTTTTACAGTTAAATGAACAGCAAATTAAGAGCTGTTTCAGCCAGTGTTACGTGATACTTGTAAGTCTTGTCCTGGTGTTAATGGATTTTTAAATGATGCTTATCAAATATGCAAGTAGAACAACATGAACAGGGTACGAAGTATGCCCACTTTAATTCTTCTTCAGCTCAATTTTTTCCTAAATTCATTTACACACTTTAATATTTTTCTCCAACCTCAGAATAATAGCTTAATGAAACAACTCTTAACAGTTGGAATCAAAATGATTCTTGGACAGAAGGGTGCAAGACTCAGGATCTCTCATATTCTGTCATCTTCCTTGCATTGACCACATGGCTACTTGCAGAGCAAACCTGGTCAACATGCTAAGCCAAGAAAACAAAAATAACTACTCTGTCTTTTTGTTCTGGTCCTCCTCAGAAGGGCAGTCTTCCTGAATCACCACAGTCTCAATCTGACACCATCACCAGTATTTTAAGTCAGGCATTTGTATAATCCAGAAGCCAGCTCAGGGCTTGTTCCTTTTGGAAAGAGTTATTTCTATTGCTGGTGTCATGGCCCTAAAAAAGCAGATGTTTCTTTTCCCCTGTTCTTTTCATGAAAAGTGCTCCAGATAGCCAAGGGGCTGTGTTTTCATTAAGCTGCGAGTGAAACTTCAAAGAATCACAGAAGGGTTGAGGTTTGAAGGGACCCTGTGGAGGTCATCTAGTCTGACCCCACCTGCTCAAGCAGAGCCACATAGAACCAGTTGCCCACGACTAAGCCCAGATAGCTTTTGAGTATCTCTTAGGATGGAGACTTCACAACTTCCGTGGGCAACCTCTGCAGTGCTCGGTCACCCTCATCACAGTAAAAATGTGTTCCTTGATGTTCAGAGGAAATCTTCTGTGCTTCAGTTTCTGCTGAATGTTATATATAAATGTTATACATATATTGTGGTAGAGCATTAGGGCTTGCACAGGGCAGTGTCATAGAACAGTCCTAAGTGACTTTTGTCTGGTGTAAACATTGGAACAACTATTTATCAGCAAGTCTCCTCTTGTAAGGTAGTAGTGGCTTGCCTTAGAAAGAAGCAAGCTATAATCTAATAACAACTGAGAACCAGCAAACTATAATGAAGGTGACAAAAGGACTAGGACAAAGAACAAAGCAGGATGAAAATCCAAACTGACAAATTTGAATACCAAAGTTTTAAAACATACTCGGCACAGAATTGTGGAGTTCCAGAAGTTACACAGTCTTCATTAATCACAAAAAGCTTAAATAGTCTCATTTGCATTGAAGTTTACTCTAATGCCCTTTACCAGAGATTCTCTGTTCCTCTTCACACTTGGGCAATTCTACTCACCATTAATTTGATGTGTTCATGGCTACAAGTAGAATAAATTAAAACCTACTCTTTTAGAGTGTTTCTTCTACTCTTTAAACATAGATCAAATTGTTATGGTTTAACCCCAGCCAGCAACTAACTACTGCTCAGCCGCTTGCTCATTCCCCAGCCTCCCCCATGCCCTAGGAGAATAATAAGGTTGAGATAACAATAGTTTAATAACTGAAATAAAGTAAAATATAACAATAAAGACAATACCAGTAATAGCCAAAAGAGAGGGAGGAATAAAACCCAAGAAACACAAGTGATGCACAATGCAATTGCTTACCACCTGCTGACTGATACCCAGCCCATCCCTGACCAGCAATCAGTCCCTTCTGGCCACCTTCCCCCAGTTTATATACTGGGCATGATGTTCTGTGGTATGGAATACCACTTTGGTTAGCTTGGGTCAGGTGTCCTGTGTCTGCTTCCTTCTGGCTTCTTGTGCCTCTCCTCAGGGGCACAGCATGAGAGACTGAGAAGTCCTAGATCAACAACTAAAACATCAGTGTGTTATCAGCATTGTTCTCAGACTAAAGCCAAAACACAGCGCTGCACCAGCTACTAAGAAAAAAATTAACTCTATCCCAGCCAAAACCAGGACACAAATATAAATGAGCATTCACTGAAAATGAATGTTTTATATTAAGGCTGTCCCATGTTTAAACAGTAAAGTGCTTCTTTTAATCCTTATGCTATGATTGAAATTGACACAGGAATTTCCAGATTTTGTGATCTCAGATACTGGAAACATCATAAATATTTTAAAAAGTAAAATGATCACAAAGTGACGAAGACAGTGCCAACTGTCACTCTGCTAGATTTACAGCTTAAGAACAAGCCATTTGATCATAAAACAGCCTGATCTTTTCCTACCACCAGCAGCTACAGACTACTTCCGTTTTATATAAATGGAAAAGGAGCCGAGAGTTTTATATGTTCCAGCCCTAATATTTTAGTGGTTTCTCAGATTACAAATAAATGTTCCTATATTTCACAACTGCAACCATCATAGAAACTGCTTCTTTAATTTTTTTTGGACATAAATTCCATTGAAAACAATGGGATTGACAAGGTGCCCATTTGGGTAAATTCAGATGGATTTGCAGCTGTGCAAATAGCTTAGCTTGACTCCATGACAGGTGAGTTCTGTAACACTAGCAGTTGCATTGATGATCTGTTCCTAAGAAATTACTTTTCAGGGGAGAGGAATGTGTTAAAATTTAGTAGGCTCTGCAGGTTCCTTCCTTCACCAGACCCCTGACATACCATACAGCTGGCTTTTTATAGAATCAGAATAGAATCAAGTAACAAGAAAAAACTTCTTTTGTATAGCAGGAAAGGAAGATGATGGCTTCTTAACTCAGTGCTTGCTTTCTTATTGTTCAGATTTCTCTGAAAGACAATAGTTACTGAATTGTATGCTGAATAACAGGCACATCAAAAACAAGCCTAAATAAAGTGCTTGTGTACTTTCCTTAAATTAAATATAAGAAATGTGAACTCTCTTGTAGTTCTTTTTATGTAAGCCAAACAGGAGGCTTCAAGAGAGAACTATGATTTAAGAAGCTGCTTTTATGTTTTAAGTTAAACCATCAGACAGACTAATTCAATTCCTTTCTGTTTACTGTAAGAGTATTTCTCTTACTGGACAAACCATAAAACTAAAGTGACTAAAACATAAGAGGGCAAGCAGACATTTCCCATTCTTAAGAGAAAGAAACAAGTGCTCTCACTGAAGAGCAGTGCTGCCAGCAAGTCATAAATTTGTGAGCAATTCAATAGATTCTCTGATTTCCCTCCAGTTAAAACTTCTTTTACAGTTAAAACCTCAAAATTATTCCTGTAATTAAACAGCCATAAGATGTTTTCTTCAAAGGTTAACATTATTTTTGAATGCAGTGTATATTTGGAGGAAATAACAGAAGGACTCATAAAGATTTAAAGTATGCATATCAGCATACATAGGCATTGTTGCTTGGTTTTCCATCCCCCCACCCTGAAACAATGGCAGAGAAAAAGACATGACAGTCTCATAAACTCTCAATTTTTACCAAAATTCATGACATGGTTTTAGTGTCTTTCTTTATTCTTTGACTGAACACAGCCATTCCTAGAGAGAATACTTTGCAAGTTTCACTAAATTATTTTTACATTTGTTGGTATGTAAATTAAAACATTACAGTACCTTGAACTGTAATTTCAAGTTGGAACTATATATTAAAAGAAGTCTTAAAAGTAAGATTTAAAAAGGGACATCTTAGCACCAGCTACAGTCATTACTTCTATTATCAGCTGTCATAGTCTGTCAAGAAAAAATTGGTTGAGCAAGGAGTTCTTCTTGTTATCTCAGTAAGTCTTTACTTTTGGCCTTGGGTCAGTTAATAACCATATTAACTTAACATACAACCTTCAAGCAAATCAGAAAGGCTGATGGCATTTAACATTGAAGTAAGTCTGCCCAGATGTACAAGTACCATCCTCAGTCTCCTGCAGTCGCATGGCAATGCTTGCCCAGAGCACCTCAGCGGTTATTGATCTTGCCTGGAATCAGGAAGATTATTTGTTCCTCCCTCTAGAATATAAATGGAAATAAAAGCAACTCTGGAGAGAAAAGACTGCACAGAGTCTGAATGATGTTTGTAAGCACACTACAGCAGCAAATGCTGATGAGGAGGTTTGAGTTATTCACTGATTTTGCATGATAAAAGCAAAAAGATTGAAATTGTTTCTATACTATGAATAGTGTTTTTAAGAACAAGTTGGGGAAAATAGCATCCTTTACAAAATGGTATTGTGAGCTGCTGACTGTTCTGCAGCTGTTGGTTAGAAGAGAACAAAAAAGTTTTCAAAGAAAAATAGAAAAGAATGAAGTTCATAGCATTTTCTTTTTATATGATGATCCTGAGGATCTACTGGGCTGTAAAATTATCTAGTCATGCTTGCAAAAATTAAGGACAAGTTGTCCCCAAAGGGACAACACAGTTTTAATGGACTAACTGGACTGAACCAGCTTCCAAAAACAACTAGTATGGTTATTTTGCTTAGCATGCAAAAGCAGATGATTGCCCAAAGGCTGAAGAAAAGAAACAAACCAAACATCTAGTTCTTCAGATTAACTTGTTACAGAGCCTTTTCAGTAGTTCAATGCATCTGAATCATAAGAAACAATGGAACCTGCCCTCGATGCCAGAAGATTACTTTCTATTAATTGAAGGTTGAGACTCTACTCCAGTAACACTGCTGCTGGAATGATCTTCCTTGTTTGCTTTAGATTTTGTCATTTTACACAAGGTTGTGTTTTTTTGGATGTTAACATAAGCTTTTGACTCTTTATGTAGCTAAATGATAAAGAGTCCTCTCATACTGTAGTGTCTTATTTAGCTACCATTTGAAGGAGTTAACCAAGGACAAGTGAGTTACTGTAAGTAGAGGTGTTGTGTGAAGAATATCAGAGCTGAACACATCAAACAGAATCCAAGTTCTTCAGAATATCTGACCACCTCCTGACCTCTCATACCTTATGCTTTACTAGAAAATTAAACAGTAAGATACCTAACCAGCTAACACCTGTGGGAAATCAAAAGTGTAACAGTTGTTGACAAAAGACTTGCAATGTAAACAGTGAGCTAAGAAACTGAATCTGCTGTTTAAATACATCCTAAACTGTTTTTCCTTGAGGAAAGCAATTAAGATTTATACAAAACACGGGTGTTACATACTACACCTCTTCACCTCTTTTTCACCTTTCAAATCTTCAAGGCAGTGATTTTCTTTATCCTTTTCTCAGTCTTTGGCTTAAGCAAACTTTGCCTATTTCTACGATCTTTGCCCTACGCAAAATGAGCTCTTATATTGATTGATCAGAGGAAAAAAAAGATCTGTTTTTCAAACACTTCATGACAGCTGCACTTAGGTGCCATCACCTGCCAAATCCCAAATCCTCTTTGGCATCCATTGTGCAGGAAGTGGCACAGGATTTTTCACGTGAACATTTTTTACAAATTCCTTCTCAATCATTTGCACATAGGCTTCAAATACACTCTGTACAGCAGGGGCAAGCTTTTGGCATAGAAGACAGGGCTGCACTCATTTGTCAATCATTCATCAATATTATTCAACTGTTGCATTTTTACAAACAATGCAAACAAATAGCATGTGGATTCCTGAATTTGCAAAAGATCTAGGGAAAAGCTCCCTCCTCATCTTTCCTTTCAAATGTTTCAGATTTCTGTTGTTTGAAAATCACAAACAATATATCCTGCCAAAAAACCACACAGGCCAATTAGCACTCTCCATAAATTGACCCCAAGAGCTCATGCTAACTTAAAGCTAGTGAACGTTGTTTATATCTGTTCCAGGTTTGATCTGCTGAGCAAGATGTATTGCTAAATCCAAAGAAGACTAAAGGAATATCTGTTTTTTCTGCAACAAAGATGCCATTATCTGTACCTATTTCTGAAGGCATGAAGAGCACAGAAGAACAGCAATGATGTCTGTTTCTGATTTCAGGCATTCATTTTCTCAATGATTTTGAGTCAGCATGAAGCAGCAGGACTTGCATGTAGCACAAAGTGCTGTTTTGTAACAAATCTCTAATCTGATCCTTCAAACAACAAGTTGGATAAGAAACTTAACCAATTTAATCACACATTTCTATACACTTGATTTATAATTAAAATACATAGAGTTAATTAATACTTACATAGTCTTTAATATAAGTAAATTAAATTTTTATAAAAAGGTACCAAAGTAGAAGGATTCTTTGCTAAAATCAGATCTGGGAATCTGATGGAATACCTTTAGTAGTTGCCAATAGAATGAAAAACGCAGAAATCTTCTACTGGATGGACAGTTTATGCTTTTATCTTCTCCAAGCTAATAAAGAGAGGGTGCTTTATCTTCTACTTAACCCCCAGCTTAATGAAAAATAACCTCTGTATCAGACCCAGTCTATGGAGACAAAGCACAAAATGGAATCTTACATAAAGTAACTATACACTGTGAAAGATTTAAATGAAGAAATAAAGAGTTACTCCATGCCTAGAGTAAAATGCTGGTATATACAATTTCCCCCTGTACTTCTTGGGGAAAAAAAAAAAGAAAAAAATCAGTACGATGATTCAATAACATTTATTATTTATCACCTAACTGAACTTTTATAATATATCCACAGAGAGAATACACTTTCAAAATTTTTTTTATATAGCCTAGAATTAAAGGAGGGTAAATTAATGCTGATCTACTCCCTCTGTCTCCACTGACTGAGGTATTTTTATGTGGCTTTCTTTTGCAGAAAGAAGTCAAATTCTCAGATGCAGTTATACATATGGATTATTCTTTAAATATAGCTAGGATACTTGAAACAACACTACTTGTAAATGGCTCCACAGAACCCTGTATTTAACCCTATTTTGTACATTTCCTGTTGAATTTACAGAAGAGAACAATCCCCCCAACTCTTTAGGCAAAGTTTTTACTCTTTTTTATTTTTCCTTTATGACTGCAGTTACATTTGATGCTGCAAAATGACAGAACTGAATACTGAGACAAATGTCTTAGAAACTGAAATTTGCGGATGCACGATGACTGTGAATAACATATTATGTCTTCTGTATAGTATATTAACCCTCACACAAAGAATTCTTCTGGGTCTCTCTAGAGCTGCTCCTCAAAAGTAAAGAACCCACACTAGTATATCTGGTAAACATGCCCTCTCCAACTGTGCTGTACAGCCACAATCAAGTAAAACTGCAGGAGCTGGTTGAGAGCCAAATCCTCAGAACAAACCAGCTCTCTCTCAGCTGCTTGAATTCTACTTAATAAAATAGCTCATGAGCTCATGTCAAACACACCAGCTGTTACAAACACAATTAGACATTACTTAGCTCTCATTATCATCCATTCTACTTTCTAACAGTTTACCAGCTTTAGTACCAGACTACAGTAGTTTGAAGGTGAGTAGGGATTCTCGTTAATGTAATGACCAATAAAGCCTTTTGGTCTAGTTACTTCTAAAGTCAATACATGAATGCAAAAACATGTCCAAGAAATTTGCCATGTGACAAAATAATTTTTTTGTTGTTTTGAAAAAACTCTCCAAACAAACTTCTTTCAGTTATGGAAACTTAAAAGCACTAAAAAAAAAGAAGAATATGGTTATGGTACAGGTCAGAGTTCTAAACTCTTGTTTCTCAGACCAAAAGCAGGGCTCTGGTTCCTGGTTTCTTAGTAGGCTTGGTTATGGCAGCTAGAGCAGGTTAACACCATAGCTTCTCCCTGTCCTTCTGCTGTGGACGTTCATACTGATGACAGACATCTAAAACACACCCACTGCTGAACTACAGCAGACAGCAGCTCACTGAATGAATGTAAATTGCCACTATTTTCACAATGCATTAGTAGACTGAGGGTCTTTATTATGAGGCACAAAAGTTGTTGGTGATAGTAGCTAACTGTGTGTGTGGTGTACAGTGGTAGAGGCTCCAGAGGGCTTTAGGTACTTAGAGCTGAGTAAGAGTTCCTGATTGTGGTATGTGCATGTAGTATCAGTAACTCCAATGCAGAGAGGAAAGAAAAACCAAGAAGCAAAATTTGAATTAAATGCAAGACTGGAGATCAGCATCTCTGTTACCATCCTTTGAAGTTTCCACAGAATTATCTCAGCTTGAGAGGCAGAATTGCATAGAGCAGCTGAGCAAGTAGCATTGGAGAAAGAGGACAGAAGCATTAGGAACATGGAGGCTTTTAGGGTATAGGGAACTTATTTCACAGAGATAGGTTTCATCAACAGTGACAGTGTAATTGCACTGCAGGAACTTAAGAGACAGAAACAGAAGACTGAAGGGCAGTCTGCTTTCAGCAGCAGAACTGTCTACATCAAAGAAAATCTTAGGAGTTCAGGTTATCTCCAGAATCTGAATCCACAGAGATTCTGCAGTACATTTTGATGCAGCTAGCACAGAAAGAGAAGAGCATTAGACCTATTAAAGGTGGTGAAGAGACTGAAATACTAATGGAGATTACAGACTGTGACTGTGGGAAACAGGAGATTTTAAATCCTTCTCTGTTCCTGAACAGGCTGGTAAGTGCTACATCAGAGAGGATATAAACTATGCTTTTATACACCGTAATGACAGCTTCTTGCAGAAAGTCAGGGTGTACAAGGGAAAAAGTAGCTCTTGATGTAGTTTGACATATTACCATCTAACAAGGACCACATGCACCAATTCAACATGCTATTCTAAAAAATAAAAAAACCCCAACCAAGCAAACAAAAACAAACAAAAAAAGGGTTTGCTTTGGTAATATTCAAGTTTGGAAAGAGAATCAAGATGACCAGCTGAAATGAACTTAGGAAGAACAGCCAAAATGGATAAAAGGCTAGGAGATTACTTGGAGGATAAAAGATAAGGTGCAGAACCACAGGATTCTCAAATCAAAAGGTTCAGATGATTTCTATCTTCTTTTGGTGTGACTGTAAAGAAGGTAATTAAAAGCAAAAGTATAAGATGGCCAATTAAGGAATACAGAAACTGATAATGTCTGACAAGTTAAATAAAAAACTATTAAGTGAGGATAAAAGCAAACTTTGAAAAACAAGTTTCTAAACTGGAAAAAAGAGAAAACATGGTATCTGTTAGAGAGCCAGGAGGAATAATTGAGAGACTTCTGTGTAAAACAGTGCAGTGCATGAAATAAGCCATTGCAGAAAAGCTATATTTGCCCTAATGTTCAGCCTTGAAGAGCCTAGGCAAGTCCTCATACAAGGATATTATTAAAAGGAGAAGCCTAATGCTCTGTCCCAGTATTGAGGCTGGACTAGATGACCTCTTGAGGTCCTTTCCAAGCTGGATGACTCCAGGATTCTATGAAATATTAAAGTTAAAAAAAACCAACACCATAAAACAATAAAAAATAAACAAATTATCAAGATCATTTCAGAGCTCTAAAAGAACTAACACATGACACCAGTGAAGTACTGATGTATCACTTAAAGTGGCAGCAGATGGATGGTAGGTGGCAAAGAGTACCCAAATCTGAAAACAGGGCTGCAGAAAACCACAGGCAATTGAAGTCTTTTAATTTCTAATAAACAGTAAACCCTACTGCCAGTCTGTGGAGATGCTTAAGGAGGAGCTAAGTGGCATACACACAGAAGCTATCAAGCTGATATACTATGCCTGGAGTTTCAAACAGCATTAGAAATCAAGCTTCCAAAACACAAAAGGAAAAGTCCTCTTGTTCATTACTGTCAAGTTTAGTGAAAGGAAGTGGGAGATAAAACATGTGGTCAATTCTCACACTAGTGAGATAAGGTCCCCAAGGCACCTACACTAGAACTTACATTCCTGATTTGCAGAAATGGGCCAATACCTTTGTATAAGTGACAAACTCCTATTATTCCAGATTGCTAAACATTCTTTTTTCTTTGCATTTATGGTACATAAATATTCTTTGTGAAGGAAGAACTCTACGAGATGGAAAGCTAGATAAAAGTAGCTACAGCTAAATCCTGGAGAATGTCTTAGCACTAAATGAAGTCAGTGATATTCTGTGGTCAACCTGGCAAAGGCAGCTCTACATCAATAGTATCGGCATCATTATTTCACATGTGCTCCTCATTAATAAGACAGCACTACCGTCACTGATAGATGGTTGTTTAAAGTGGGCAATGATTAGCTCTGAAGTCAAACAAGAGGCCAAGATCACCATGTGATGTTGAACAGGGGTACTGTAACTCCTACTCTAAATGCAGATATAAACTAATTAGGTTATATGTCATCACTTCCCCCCCCCCTTTTCTTCCTTTGTACTTCTAATTAACAGTTGGTAGAGAGTAATAGAACAGATGAAAATCAGAAAGTCCAACATTTATCATCATGAAGAACAGTTTGTTGTGCCTTTTTTATTCTTTCATCCTGATCATGATAAATTTGTGTTCCTTCAAACAAAATATACTGCCAGAGTGAAAAAATAAAAACCTGGCTCATTTCTGCTTCATGCCATGGAGAGAAATGGCAATATGAACATCATTATCAAATTTATTCTGTCTTCCTCCAGTGAAGATAACTATCTGGAGTCCTAGAACAGAGAAGGTTGTATTATGCAGGAAGAACAGCTGCTAATCCAAAATATTTGAACTCTGGCAGAAAAAAAAAAAAAATTACTCGTCTCGTTCAAAAAATGGAAATGCTTCAAAGGAATCAGGGAAGTTACCAGCTGGATCTGAAACTCACATGCTCCTTATTTGCTTCAGGGCATTTTGGATATACTTTTTTGCTACTCACACAAACAACAGTTGTTAAAAGCTCCTTCTCTTTCTGCCTAGGCAATGTATTCCGTGATTGCAGAACCAACCTTCAAGTAAAACTATCCCCTCATTACACAGCTTCAGCAATATCTATAAGCAACAGCTATCAGTAAATCTGAAGAGCTAGTCACATCAGTAGTTTGGCTTTTATATTCCCTATAAGCAGTGTCATACACCTATCATGACTTTTAGCATCAGTATCTCCCAATAGTGAATATTACAGTGCTCACAAATGTTTGTCATATCCATAAAGAAAGGTCTTAGCTGCTGTTAGAGGAATTACTGTTGTCCTCCAACAGTTAACAAATTATCTCCTTATATGACTACATTTGGGTGTGCTTTAAGCAATTATCTGCATCTGTGGAATCTTGTTGCATGCAGTATGCCAGACCCTCAGTGTACCAGAATTTTATGTTAGACTAATAACTACAGCAAAGCAGGTGTAAAACAATTCTATCCCTTACTAAACATCTTATTTCCAGTACAAAACTTCAAAAAGGTTGCATATCAAGTTGCTTAGAAAAGGAATCATATGTCTACTAATGAATTAAAGTTTAAACAAAATTATCAAGAAAGCTTGCTGAACAATCTAGCCCTGTTCCTATGGGTTAAACATACCATACTACAGGCTCCCCTAGATGCTTTTACACAAGCAAAATCAATACTAGCAGTGCTTTAAAAGATCCAGGTTTATTTTTAACAACTCCTTACAACTGCTGACTCGTGGAAGAATACCACAGAAGCATTCACATGCAATATTATTATGGGGGACTTAGAAAAAAACAAAACAAAACCAAGAGACATCCTTAAGAAGTTACTCATTTTGAAATCATTTTTTCTGGTATTTGCAGCTGTTTTATAAATGAAGTTTGACATTTGACTGGAATTCTTTCTGGCTTATGTTACCAATCATAAAACAGTAAAAAAGAGGTGATGGTATATGACACTTCTAGCACTTGTTCATTCTAGTAAGGCAGTAATTATACAAAGCTTAATAGAATGTATCTCATAGCTCTATTTGCAAGTGAGCACCACACACAGGTATCGAGAGGCAAAGTATTAAATTTGTTCATTTTTAGAATTGTTCACATTGGTGCCTTTATCTAAATGAATTATTATGTGAGCAGAATGTCTTAGGAACTACTCTATGATAGAATATTCTTTAATCATGATTAGTTAGACTTACAAACAATTATGGTGCATACAATGTGTTGCAGCTTTGGATCATTACCCATGGAAATGTAATTCAGAAGTACAAACAATAATTATTTCCGTCACTCCTTTTACTGAAACATAGCTCTTTTAAATTAGGATATTGATAAGTTAGTACAGCAAATATAAGATTTTTAAATAGTTAATTTGATAAAGAATTAAATGAGTTTTTAACTGAGAAAGCTTAATCTTCCTAACAGCCTGCATACAAGTTGTTCCACCTCTTTAGAATGCCTACTAATATAATGGACTAATGGATGATTAAAGATATACTTCTATGGTGGCAGCCAGCTTCTGGGGCTCTGAGTCCTTTCTACACTTGTCAGCAGCAGGAGCACTGGCAGACACAGCATGGGAAAACTCACACTGCTGCACAGCTGTTTTGTCCTCAGAATGGCTGCATCCCTCTCTTCCCATAGGCAGCAGTGGCTATTGCTTCAGTATCTTGGATTTAGGAGACAAATGGGCAAGTTTCCCCAAATCTGATAGAGGCAGAGCATGCCGAGTTGTACTCATCAAGCCACTAGGACAACTATTAGTTTAGGAACATCATGCTGTCTTGGACAGCAGCTGTCCGTCCGAGAGTATGAAAACCAAGCATGGATGGTGTCTTTCCCAGCTTACAAGAACTCAGGACCCTCCTTAATCATATATGCCATCTTTGTGTTTAGGAACCCATTTTACTTTCATTAATGAGTCCATGCATTTTTAGAATGGACAACAGGATCCAGTATCACCATTATTCCACTGCAAAGAGTTCCACTTAATTAACCATTGTGTGAAATACTCTTCAGTTTTAAATGTTTCCTCATTTAATTTGTACAGGAGTTTTATTTGAACACTGATGTTGCTATCAGGCTAGTCCAAGAGGTGGTGCACTGCCACTCATCACAAAATAAGGGAATGGTTGAGAAGCAACTGACTAGGTGTTATTTAGGAGAAACTACATGCACTGATTGAAAGTGAAACTGCTTATTAACAGACACAAGCTATAAATTATCAACATACATATGAAGCACAGATGACAAATGCTTCAGGCATTTCTTGTCAGACAGCTGCTGCTTGATGTAAAGGCTCATGTGCAGTCCTCTACCAGCTTGTTGTCTTGACAAACGTCCTCTGCTTCTGTCAGAATCAGTTAATTAAAATGTAGCAATAGGTTTACTGGAAAAAATTAACTCCTGTTTGCAAGAAGTAAATCTGCAGTGAAAGGTATAACTATTTCATTGCAGAAGGAACAGCTTTCAATTCTAGACACCCTTAGATATTCTTACTTCTGGTTGCTGAGTTACTGTAGAGGGACAAACTGTTTCCTTCAAGACTCAGCAATGGCACACTAAATAAAACAACAGTTAGTAAAGATCAAGAAGTCAGCTACCAACCACCTCTCAAATTCTGTCATTACTGTTAAGTGTGAATTTTAAATGGGTCTACGTGCAAATTGTAAGATAGATACAATAAGAAAGCCCGTCTATTTTAAAACATTGAAGTCTTATCAACATCACCTACCCCCAGCACCATGGGAAATAAAAAGGTAAGTCTACTTAAGTAAAAATGTCAAAGGAACACTGTCTCCTTATAACTGGTTTGTCAGGTACATGACCCAATAGTACCTTCTAAGACAGATTTAACATAAAGATAAACTTTAACAAAAACCAACATGGACACCACAGAATTCAAGTTAGACAGGTTCAAAACAGAGCTTTACCCAGTATTGGGGAAATTTACATATGAAAGAAAATTATACATCTTTAGGGTTTTGTGGAGTTTCCACCAGTAATTGCTTTGGATTTAAAGAAATCCGATGATAAATTCAACTTAAGGTTAAGAGTATTAACTTGTGTTAATCCTATAATAAAACACTACTATAATCCACAAACAGGAACAAGAATTTAAATTAGCAAGATTAAAGACTTTTCAATACCAAGCTAAAAATTTAAAATATCACAATACCTGTGACTTAGTATAACCTTCTCGAAATACATCACAGAAACAGTCGCATTAGTCAAAGTGTTTAGATGAAGATACTTCTTTATCCTCTCCAGAAAACATGACAGACAACAGAGATTAATGGGATATTGATTCTTTAAAGACATTCACATGTATAGGTTTACCAGTTATGTTTTCATTCTTAACATGCCTTTTCCATGTGAGTTGAAGCTTCAGCTTCAGGATGGCCAACAGAAGTACAGTTCATAGGAGTTAAAGAATGTGGTCAAAACCAATTTGTGAAGTAAGAACCTGATGAACAAAATCTACCAATACCATGGGATAAAAAGTCCATAATTACACAGTCCATCACAAAGTCCAGTAAGAATGTACTGGGTATGGCTTCAACTCAGGAACAAAAAATAAAACCTTTTAACACCTACATGAACTAATAGCTTTAATACATACATAAAACAACAGTAACAGAAGCAAGAAAACCCACTGCACAGATTTCTGCTGTACAAGCCATTTTCAAAGTTCAAAACAAGTTTAATTAAGATAAACTATGTGGAAATCTCTTACCTCTTCTCCTGAAAGATAGTAAGCTGAAAGTAGTCCACCAACAAAACGAATGTTCACTTCAAATACTGAAATTTCAGCATTCTGTTGAAATAAACAAACATAGTTTTGTTCCCTGATACTTTTCTGTACCATCTGTAACATTTTGTTTGCCCCTTTTTTCTTTTTTTATATAGATGTAGGCATTAAGCTACAACAGCTGTAAACAGCAAAACACATAAGGTATAGGGAAAGACAACATAAGTTAATTTAAGGGCATTTTAAAGTATTTTCTTTTCTTCCTCATGTTAACAAAATAATGTCTCCATTATCTTCATCCTATTTAACTTTTAATCTCTTCCACTTGGGCTTTCTCTAAATCCACATATCCAGAGTACTTCCCTGTAGATGACTCAGCACTCACAAACACTTAAGTGGTCCAAGGTCATATATCCCACACTACCTCACACCACATGCCATCTCTTCTCAGACACTGTAGGAGTTCTTGATCAGAATGTTGTATCAAGGGCTTTCCCACTTCAGTGTAAATGCAGGTTATTGTAAAATGGGAGGTAACGCTAGAATGAGTTAGTTACATGTTCATGACAAAAATGTAATCATGATGTGTATTCACTAGGGAGCAGATAATCATTCAGTACTGCAGTGACATCCCTTCCCATACTGGCCTAGTCTTTACCAATGACAGACATTAGGTTTGTTGTACTGTGCAGTGCAGATCCAGGCACTATCTATCTCAAAACACAGACACTTGTGTTTCCTGTGAGGATTGAATTAAATTGCTTTTTTGATTTTCAATTGCTCTAAGTAAATTGAGTGATATATGAGCTGAATATTTTGTCTCCAAACCTTACATTTTGCCTTTCCAGATTAATATGACTACTTAACTCACAAACCAGTCCTATCTGTCAAGGCATATGAAGGCCTTTTAAGAAAAGCTCAGTATGTATGCACTGTCATCTGCTTCTGGAAATCAGATATAGACAAAAAGAAGACTTTGAGGTAATGTGAATAAAGATTTTACTGTTGAATCACAAAGATTAATTGCACTGTAATCCTGAACGTTTGCTGAAGTGGTGGTCTTGGGACTTTTCTTGAAGATAATCATTGTTTTAATGTTATCAGATTTCCAGCACTTCACTTGAACATGTCTCTGAACCTGTGTTCAAAATCCTCATCTCAGTCTGAAATCCTTATAGAAGCTGCTGAAGCAGATGCAATTAATGAAATAGACATTTCATTAATGGTACATTTGAAAGCTGTATGCTACATAGTTATACTTAAGCTCATTATTCTAGGCTAGTAATATTCTCAGAAAGCACGGGAATTACAGCTACTTGCAAAACAGTTAAAGAAGTTTTATAATTTCATGTCAAAGAGACATTCACCTCTACACAGAAGTCTTACGTGAAAAAGTCGTATGGTAGAAAAAGTGAACTGTTCCTAGAAGTAGTTGATTTGTGCTACATTAACTTTACCCTTCTTTCTGGCTTGATTTTTAATAATCTTTTGTATTATGCTTTTAAGACACAACACCTTGATCATTACCCTCTTTTCATATTTTTAATCAGCATCCACATACAGGTTGCACAAAGAAGTCTGTATATTTCTATTCAGCAGTCAAATCCTAAGTAAGCAATGTTATTTTTTATTTCGCCCTCAGATCCAGCTGCACACAAGCAACTCTCTACAATAAAATGACAAAACAGTTGAGTGTTACCCCTTTTTGACTTGAGAAGGAAAAATGCTAAAATGAGGGGGTTTTAACCAAGAGAAGAGCCATAGCTTAGAAACACTCAAGAAGCTGCAGTTTAACTAGTAAAGCTATCAAACTAACTCCTTTTAAAAAAAAGGGAAGTTGTCTGTACCTTAGGAAGATCCATCTTCAAAAAGCAACAGATAGTACCAAACACGGCATAGGGGGATAGGTTCCAAGAGTTGTATTAGATAGTTCATGTTACTCTGCTTCTGTATTTCATTTGCAAACCTATGACAGGTCAATCTAATATCAGCTGCATCTCACCCTTCCGTAAACCGTAAGATTAAGTCCAGAACTGGTAAGCTACTGAAGCTTCAACCAGCTGTGGCTGATCTTAAATGTTGAAAGCACTGTTCAGACAACAAAACTACTGTCAGCTGGGCTCTCCGGAACCTCTTCTCCTTCAGCTTTAAAAAAAATCAGATCAGTATTCACATCCTTTTGGGCAATTTCCTTAACATATCTCTTGCCTGAAAGTCTTCCTCTCCACAAATTTGTAGATCAAGGCCAAAATCATTTCTGTCTATGTTTTCTCATGGGAAGTCACCCTCATTTACAAGCCCAGCATTTGAAATACAACTCAATTGTATTTATCTAGTATCAGCTTCCACCTGGTACTCATCAAGCACTGGTACTTGCTCTGCCATTTGTAATTCAATTGGAGAAAATACTGTGTGCTTTTTATGTGGATGAATATGTTCACAGTAATCAACTCACTTTAATTTATATTTGATAAAGAGCTTACTCTCTTAGTTTTTATAAAGACCCAAATAAGGCCACAAATCCCACCAAATTATTTGTTTCAGTCTTCCTTATTACAGATTCTTTATAAATTTTTTTTCTTTCAAAACAGTAACAAAAAATACTGTGCCACTACAGTCCATATCCTGCAGGTTAATAAACTGTGCAAGAAAACACCAGGGACACTACACTGAACAATGTTGAATAATGTATATAATTTTAGAGTAAAAAATAGACACAAAGGGCCTGCATTTCAAGTGAGAAAGATACATAATTATTATTATATAATAATATTAAACATATTATTGAACATAATAAGGATTAATCTAACTATATATAACAGCATAATTAATATAAATAATTAACATAATTAAACATGATACAACATAATTAATATTCAATAATAATATTTCCCTGTTGAAGCAAAAAAAAAGGCTGGAAACAACAACAAATCTTAGCATTTTCAAGCAGTCGGGGAAATATGACAGAGACACAAAGATCATTACAATAGATCACTTAAAGCTACTACATTTTAATTACTTGAGATTGTGGGAAACAAAGTTTCACTCCTATTCCACAAATTAAGTGTAATTTAGTGGCAGCTTGCTAAAAAACTCATTTCCTCTAGCCAAGGGGAGCAATTTTAGGCACCATTTTATTGCAAGTGTCAAAGTCTGGTTGTTGCATAACATGCTATTTAACCTTGCTGAAGTGCCCATACAGCAAACTGTAAGATCCTAAGTGGGCACAAAAAGGAAGTGTTACTGAAGGCATTAACGATCTCTAGCAGCAAAATAACTGCATTTAATCATAAACTTGCAGGATCTCCTTTTAGACCATCAAAATAATTTCTTATTCGTAATCAAAACAAAATCAAATCACTTTGAAGGCTGACATTTTGAGTGTACTAAAACAACTTATGTGGCAAACTAGTAAATAAGTAGTCCCACAAACTAAAGAACCATTTTCAACTTCTGGCTTCCTTAATTTTCCTCACAGATCCATTAAACATTTATTTTATTATTCAAAAGTCCATTTACTCATACATCCCACATGTTTTTTTTTGTTGTTTTAGTTTGGTTGTTTTTTTTTTTTTTTTAACAGGAAAGCTATTCTGTTGTAAATTGTTGTATAAGGAAACTTTCTGATTTTCTCACAAAGAGAAAAAAGCACCAAAAATAAAGCATGAGAAAAACATCTGCCTACAAGCCAGAACATTAGGTTATGGGCTGTTAAATAGAATTAAAAGTCAATCATAACACCTATAGCTTGAGAGCAGTAGGATTTAAATCTGCAAAAGCTGAAGTTTGAAATAAACAATCTGAATTCTAAAAGGCTATCTTGTTACTGACTACTGAAGCACAGACAGACTTGAAGCAAAGACATGTGCCGGAAGCATTAGATCCGAATACTATTTGCTGTTCTGGGATCTTGGAAAAAGGATATGTTAATCTATACATGGCAGCAGAGATAAACATAATTCCAAGTTTATACTTTTCCCACTCTTTTTTCATTCCCAAAATGGAAGATATACTACACATTAAACTACATTGCATGAAGCTCTACACAAAGCTTCTTTAAAAGACACTCAAATTTGCAAAGCTAATAGCAAAGATGAAAATCAGAACTGGTAAGTAAGCCTTCAAGCTTCAGGGGTGGTTATAAAACCAGACACAGTGACTGACTGACCTCTGAAAACAGATTTGCTTAAGAGTGCTGGCAGGACACAAGAATGAAAGTACCCTTACTGTCTTACTCATTCCCTTCTCTTTGTGCAGTTCCTCAATTCATTTACTAGCTATCTTTGAGAGCAAATAATGAGCTGCTTCTTATACTCTTCCCATGGCACGACAGCAGCTCTCTCCTAGGCTGATCCACCCTGTGCAGTTAACAAGGGAAGTTATCTGTGATGAGACAGATAATGCACGATGAGTCAATGCTTGCACAAAATGTCAGCTGAAGTCAACTGAATTATATCCACATAGATAGAGCTACTGAACAAACATGCTGACACTTGTGTCTGACTGGGCATCCTTCATTTTGATGAAAAACAGAGAGGGATGAGGCAAACAAATTCAGTAGTAACCAACAGGAAGATTATTTTTGTGTGAATACAGATTCACCTTTGAGGTATCTTAAAAGAAACAATTTTCTTCTTCTGCCAGTAAACGCATGCCTTCCTGCTCCATACCTGGTTCCCATTATGGTTCTACCTGGCTGCACCCACATCAGACAGTTTATCAGTGGGTCAGAGAATGAATTCAAGCACCATCTCACATATCATTAAATTGTTAGCACCCTCTAGTCTAGTTTGGGCCCTTCTTGTTCCAGCCAATGTTCAGGCGTGCTTTAGGACACCACATAGGCCAACGAAACTTAAACAGCAGAGGTTTAGACTGGATATAAGGAAGAAATTTTTTACTGTTAGGGTGGTGAGGTACTGGAATGGGTTGCCCAGGGAGGTAGTGAATGCTCCATCCCTGGCAGTGTTCAAGACCAGGTTGGATGAAGCCTTGGGTGATATGGTTTAGTGTGAGGTGTCCCTGCCCATGGCAGGGGGGTTGGAACTAGATGATCTTGAGGTCCTTTCCAATCCTAACTATTCTATGATTCTATGACTGTTCACAGTATGCTGTATGGGCAAGACTTTCCTTTTGAGGGGAAGGAGCTTGGCAGGGCTGAGTAAGATGAGGACAGATCCATCAGTGTTATCCTAAAGATGTTGGGGTCTGTCTGGGTGTAGATGTGAAGAACCATCAATTCCAGCACTTGATAAATGCCAACCCTACCGCTTTGCCACATGGCTCAGCTCTTGCACTACTGCTCTTCAACTCCTGACCCCTTCACCCATCTCATTAAAATCCCTTCCAGTTTCTCTTATGGAGTATGAATTCAGTGTGTTTCACCCCTTGCACTGCAGGGTCCAATATCTTTTTCCTCCCCAGTGTGATGCTAAAGTTGGGTGTTGGTATAGAAACTCTTTCAGAAAGCTATGAATGCTCTGTGTGTGTGCAGGTTCTAAAGCAAATAATGAAAAAATAAAACCAGAGCAACACTCAGATGTGCGTAGTTGTAGCTAGGAAACAGCCAAGCTCCCTAGTGATCCCATGAAAGACTGGCTCCTTTTTCCTCTGTTGCAATGTACTAATATACAACTCAGCCCAGTGCAGCTTTGCGAAGGGCCATGCCAGAACACTGTGCAAAGGTTGTGTGGGCAGCAGCATGCATGGGGAGGTCAGACCAAATTGTCAGCTATATTAACTGAAGAGCAAAGACACCCCCCACAGGGATGAAGTGATATAATGGAAAACAGGTCACACATCCACAATGCAAAAACTTTGGATTTAGCCAATGCAAATGTCAACTCTTTCAAAAGGTGTATTTCTAAATCCCTTACAATACTGACAGAATCAGAAAATGGAACTTAATTCCTGAAAGACTACTCAGTTTGGCTGAAACTACAGCAATGTATCAAATACAAGGAATTTCAGCAGTTATGTTTTAGTTTGGAAAAAATAGTTAGGTCAGTTTGGAGAAAATTAGTTTTAGCAGTTTTAGTTGGAAAAAATTCCAAGCATTCCAATGTGAATATCCCAGTTATAAAACCACAGGGCTACCAGCTCCAGCTATAATAAAAACAGCTTCAGTGTTATATACTCCAAAAGGCGAAACTTCCAAACAAGTCCTCTCAGAAGATTATGAAGATTCACAAGTTTGCCAAGAAAGGTAGTGTTTATTCAGTTTTCTAGAATTTTCCTTCAAAATCAGAACAGTCTACTTGCTTTAGAAAGGTAAAAAAGAGTAGCCCTGACAACTAATTCACTGAATCGGGGGATTAAAATCTTAACATGTGAAGAGATTATGGAATTTCCCATTAAGTCACCTTTATTCCATAAATCCTTTTATGCGGCTAAACTAGTGCTTACTTTACAAAGTGACATTTGGAAACTTTCATGACTGGGTGATGAGAATGATCAAATGCTGGCCAAATAGTTCAAAATGTACAATGAGTTTCTGACCTATTACAAACTTCCAGAGGACAACTTGCTTTATCTAGCTACACTGATGTAGAACATGAAAAGATTCTGATACATAATGCAGTCACAGCTATTTTTGTAAAGAACATCTTAAAGAAAATTTATTATTTAAAAAGCATAGTTTTAAGATAAAATGGAAAAAAAAATAATCCTATTTATAAAAATAAAGGGCAAACATGCTTGCTCCGAAGCTGATTAAGCAGTCACTGCCCAGGAAATGACCACAAACGTCAAAGAGAAGCATGTTTTATACTACTCCCAAGAAATAACACTTCAGGCTATGTCAGTCTGTCAGCTTTTAAAACCTAATTCACTTTCATGGAAGAAAGATCTCTAAAACAGGAGCAAGTAAGACTGTATGAAACATTAATACATAAAATGTCAAGTAATGCCTGATAAATGCTTAAAAACAAACACATGGACCCTGCTATTCCTTGTGTTAGGTGATTTCAAACTTAAAGCTATAAAATACAAATAAAAAGCAGCATTTGAAACTGGAACTCATATTTTAAGGTGCAAAACCAAAAAAGAGTTTAGTTGAGTAGCTTCACACAATTAAGCCACTAAACAAATTGACATCAATTATTAAAGTTGGCATTAAGGTTATTTATTCCTCACTTTGCTTTAGGAAAATTCATCTACTCATTAGTGATAACAATGTAATATTCTATATGATTATGAAGTATTATGAAAATAGTTTTGTGAAGTGTTGAACTCGAGGCAGCTATTTACAGGAATATCAGGAGGAAGGTAGTATTCCTTAAGCACATCTGTATCATCTGTAAAGCAGTTTTAGTAGATCTGCTGGATTGCTACGCTGACCGACTAACACCACAAATTTTTAGACACTGAAAGACTTCACAGCTTTTAAGAATTACTGGGAAAAAAAAAAAGTGCTGTATAATTTTTAAAAGTACATAAATTAATAAGAGGAGCTAACATTGCAGTCAATACCTGGAAGTTACCAGTGCAAACCCCAAATATTTTAATGTTATTCATGTAAATCACTCTACTTCACTTTATAATGTTCCTCCAAGTGGAGCTCAGCTCTTAAGTTAAAGTGGAGTTTGCTATTTTCTATTGTGTTTTATTCTTACTTTTTTAAACACGTTAATAATGCTAAGGTGGTAAGACAGGAATTTAATATAAAAAAAATTCCATTAGGAAAAAACCCCACACCTTATGCACAAGATAAAGTTAGCATGTATATCTGACACTACTTGGGAGCACAGTTTAACATCCTGTATTTACATTATTAACGTAAACATGAGTGCACACTAAATTGCTGCTTATATAAAGTATAATACCCACTCTTATTAACTCCTCCTTCTTAAAACGGTAATTAATTCTCAAGCATGTAAAAGAAGATAATTAATCCTGACTTTTCTGCATAATATATTAGAAGGAATATTTTGTTTCCAGGTGTTTCTGCCATTATGCATGTCAACTACAAGAGCTTTTTAAGTGCTCGGTATACTGTGCCTACAACCCTTTGCTACTCCACTACACCTATCAGTAAATGTACTTCTCTAGCTCTCTGTATCAAGGTATTCCAATAAATACTCTGGACTACAAATTAAAAACAATTTATCAATTTAATCGAAGTTTTACAGAGGTTCTTGCTTGTTCAGAGCCTTTCTAGGACAAAAACTTTAATAATGAACTTTGCTCTCAGATGCGTATTTACCAGTTAAGAGGATGATCTGTAGATGTCAGTTGTGATGACTTGGTGCCTCATAAGACTAATGCAGCTCAGTTTGTGCCAACAGTTCAGCCTAACTCTTGGGGTTCAGCTTTACCAGAATACACAACTTAAACGGTATGTATGGTGTGCAGCTTTCTCTAAATGCAAGTCTAATTTGTGGAAGATTGTAAAAAGTGAAAATGCAAAGTGTTTATATAACTAAAAAATTAATGCTTGAAGTGTCCTGATTCTTCTATCCAAAATAATCAAAAAGTTTTTTTACAATGGTAAATACTCTTTTTCCTTCCTTTAGTTCAGGTCATTGCCTCCTATCTATCTAAATTTCTCATACTGAAAAACTGCATATATAAGCAGAGTAGTAACTTTATTGTATTTCTGCTTCCTGCCTTGTTTTATCTATCAGTGATCTAAATTCTGTAGCCTAGTATCATGCTTGCAATATTAGAACACAGTCCTCAACTGACCCCTGGAGATTAAACAGAGCATTAAATGTTAATCAGCAACACTACTTACCACATTGAAATCTAAGTTTTTTTCAACCCACTCCTTGGCTTCCTTGAATTCCTCTTTCATTTCCATGATGTATAGCGTATCAAGGGCATCCACTATTGTTGCTCCTTGAATGTTACCTGAAATACATGAAAAATCAGCTATTTACTTTCCAACAGAAGGCTTTTCACTTAGAGCTAATTAAATTAATTCTAATTTCAAAAATCTAATTTAATTTAATCCAATTAAAAATTGGGCATATAAACATTCAAGTGGGCAACTAGTCATTCACAGCCTTAGCTCTGATTCCCATGCCACAACACAACATCGTAACACACTCTCTTTTTTAGCAGCTGCTAATTGCTTATAATATCCTCTTTGGAATGTCCTTTCTTTCTCTGAATTAAGTAATCTATATGTTTTTCCCCAGATATTCCACTAATAAAACTGCAGCATACTTTCGGAAGAAGGATATAGTATCTTTCCAGAGCTAAGCTCCCATATTTGCCCTTCTCTCATGTTAAAGGAAGAACTTTCCTTTAAGCTTGGCAAAGTAACATGTATTTTTCCTGAGCTCATGAGAAAGTGAGAACAATTGTGGAAAACTGCTGGAGGACACGTGTTCGAGAACAGTACTACAAAGGCTCTGGAGATGTTAGTAACTCTGTGCAACAAAAGCTTGTACTCGAAATTCTTAAACCATAAGCCTGAAGTGAGTAATTTTGATAAGAGAGATAAATAAATGTACAAGCCTACCAAAGTGAAACATTATTAGCCTGTACCAAAACCTCCAGACCAAGGACTTAGATATGCTCCATTTTACTTCCCTTGTTAAACCTGCTTCTGTTTTTCTCTCTCTCTCCTGTATTAATAGCATCATTTATTCCATGTGAGTGATTCATACAGAATATGCAAAATTACCCACAAGCTAGTTAACTGAAAAGAAAGCAAAAGAAATCAGTCAGCATAAAACTTCAAGTGGACTATCAAGCAGCATCTACAGAGCATCCTTTCCCATTTAACACTTGAAATCTTTACCAATGATCTGGAGAAAAATAAAATAAATAAATAAATAAAAAGCCAAAAGAATGAAAGATCCTACTGCTAAAAACATTTGTGGATGCTTAACTAAGATGATTGGCATTTCAGAATAGCATGATACAAAGCACAGAGCATTCTAGATCATTTCTGGGTAATGCAGAGCGGGACCATTTAAACAGCATGTTTTTAATATCTAAAAATACAAAGGTATGAGTACAGAAATAAGAGATTACATTACAGAATGGAGCAGTGCTTCAGGGCAGGCAGGAAGAGCAGAATAACCAAAAGTGATCAGAGGATGTATAACTTTGTATGAGTTTCCAGGGTGTCACTGCAGGGAAAACTGCTATGGATGACAAGCTTATTAGCACAGCTCTGTGACTGAGCGTATGTGGCCATATGGTTTAAGAACCGCAACTGGCTTATGGCCAAACTGTTTGGAGGATGGGCCAAAAGAAGCTTTTGTCTAGCCCAGGTTTTTAGACATAGCTTATTGGTTAATGAGAAGCTCAACATGACACAGCAGTGTGCGCTTGTGGCTTAGAAAACCAACTATGTGAGGCTGCAGCAAAACTAGTGTGACCAGCAGGTAGAGATTGGTGATCCTGCTCCTCTACTCTGATCTAGTGAGACCTCACTTGGAGTATTGTGCTCAGCTCTGGGAATCTCAACACAAGAGAGACATGGACCTGCTAGAGTGAGTCCAGAGGATGGCACAGAGATGATCAAAGGGCTGGAACATCTCTCCTGTGGAGACAGGCTGAGAGAGTTGGGCTTGTTCAGCATGGAGAAGAGAAAGCTCAGGGGAGACCTCAGAGCAGCTTCCAGTGCCTAAAAGGGGCCTCCCAGAAATCTGGAGAGGGACTTTATACAAGAGCATGGAGGAATAGGACAAGGGGTAATGGTTTTAATCTGACAAGAGGGTAGGTTTAGATTAAATATTAGGAAGATATTAGGATACTAGCTATTAAGATATTAGATATTAGGATATCCTTTACTGTGAGGGTGGTGAGACACTGGCACAGGTTGCCCAGAGAAGCTGTGGCTGCCCCATCCCTGGCAGTGTCTGAGGCCAGGCTGGACAGGGCTTTGAGGAACCTGGTCCAGTGTGAGGTGTCCCTGCCTGTGGCAGAAGATTTTGAACAAGATGATCTTTGAGGTCCCTTCCAACCAAAACCATTCTATGATTCTATGATATTTTGGCCAAAAGATTCTGTAATAGAATACTGCTACACAAAATGCATGTTGGTACACTTTATATTTTATTATTTTGTTCCCATCCTTTGTTTACCAAGTGTGGGGTTTAGCTCTCCAGTATATCCATATTCCTCACCATCAATTATAATACATATACACACAAACATAATGGGGATACATGTATGTGAAACAGATAAAGATTTGTGGTCTACAAGCATTTCTTACAGAACAGTACATGTAGGAAAGTTTCAGACATGTCCCAGTGCACTGTCTATAACTGGATGGAAGCCAGGCCCCTTACTCTTCTTGAATTCAACTGCTTTTCTTTTTCTGACTCTGTGTCATATTCTGATGGAAGGAAACTGTGGCAACACATACAACAAAAATGGAAGATAAGGAAAGATGAAGTGGCCTCAGGTCATACAATACATTAGCTCCCTCACCTATGATAGTTCACCATTGCAACAAGTGTAATAAACTAGGGTTTCTTGTTCTTGCATGACTGTACAAGTTGAATAGAATACTGGCTTTTCTTCCAGAAAATGTTACATTTCTCTGTTTCTCATATGAAGTATGAAAATTAATGAAGGACATTTATATTTGTAATTTCATTAATGTGATCAAGTCAAAATTCAGCACATACAAATAATAACAGATATCCCTTAAATTAAAGTGAAAATGTTAAAAATTCCTCTATTATTGTCAGAAGAACTGCTCTTTAGGGTTACTTTGTACTACTGTAGAGAAAACAAAGAAAATTTTGTACATAGTTGTATTTCAATTGCACTCAGTATCACCCTCATGATCTTAGACTCATCATTGTTTTCAGCCAGTGAAGCAAACCTGTTTTGTCATCTTCCAGTTGAGGAAGCTTAGTCAAAGCACATGTATTCTATGGAATCTTCCTCCAGTTTGCAGTTTCAGATTCAACATTCCAGCCAAAAATACATAAACATAAACTGTCGCAATGTTTTCTTAATCTGTCCATTAAGAACAATTCGGATTTTCTTAACATGGGGAATATGAACAGACACTTTGTAACATTAAATATGCAAATATAAGAAATCAATCAAGCATCCAATTTTTTTCAGCTGTATATGCATTGGACATGAACAATTGAACTATATTATTCTCAATCTATTCAAGGACACATATAGGTTTGACAAAGGTAACATATTTATTTGAGCTGTAGGTTTCTTACAGCACTGTTTCAAAAGCTGACTAAGACTGCAAAACAATGTTTTCCTTTATCTGAAGTTCACTGAAATGTCTCCTATCCAATATCATTAGCAATTTAAAGTGTCAGGAGTGATTAATTATTAAAGTATGCTATGCCAAAACATGGAAATCTTACTTAAGTACTGGCAAACCCTCAGAAACCCTAACATATTTAATTTCAGTCACTATTACCAGCTGGTAAGAGTGGGAAAAGAAATAATTTCAATGTTTTTAGAGATCTAGCTTTTCATATGTGTAATATGAAACAATGTTGTGGTATTTCTAGAATCATTCTCTAATCATTACTATTTTATTTTAGTATATTATGTACATTATATATGTTTTAGTATATTTTATAAATTATTGTTATTTACATATTTAATATATTACAGATAGCTATGCTCCTACAAGGAGCAGGGAGTTGGACTTGATGATCCTTATGGGTCCCTTCCAACTCAAGATATTTTCTCATTCTATGATTGTGTACATCTGTGCATTTTGGTGCCAGCTCTGGTGTCTGCATTTAATGGAGCTCGATGAAATTTTCCTCCATTGCTTCTGACACCCAAGCAGTTTAGCTACATGTTTCATTACAAGCTACCTTATTTTGGTTTTTCGAACATGCTGTCCACTGATTTGGTATTTCCACCCCTTACAAAGGGTATAGTTCTTGACAATGAACAAGAAATCCTTGTTCATTCCACCTATGCTACTTTCTATGGGTTTTCAACCTTTTTTACTTTGAGTTGAAGTCTGCCTGGTTCTGTGCATTAACTTAGAATTGTATCTCCTGAGCCACTATGTGCCAGTTTAAAGTTAGGTATTTTAGACCTCATTTGCTATTTCAAAGTGCAGTTATCATCTGCTGGGGAATCCTTCTGGGTTCATGAAACTGGTTGCAATTTGACACTGTTGTAGCTACCTCAAGTAACTTTTTAGTGCTGCTAAACTGTCACTCTGGTCACTTGATTTTCCAGAACTGTGATAAGCAATTTGAGAGCATGGCCTCAGCAGCAAAGAATCCCTCCAAAAGATGAGTAGTAACCCTGGAAAATACGTTTTGGAAGTCTAAAAAGGCAATCAACTCATCTTCATACCGAACAGCTTCTTTGAAAAAAAAAGTAGTTGTGCAGCTTGACCTCCTCTCACAAATGCTGTGTTGAATCATTCATCCACATATCAGCTAATGCTATTCTTTAGACAAATCACAAGTTAGTTGGGAAAGATGTTGGGCTTACTTCCAAAATTAAGACCACATACCAAAATCTAAATTTCGAAGGAACGCAGCAGCAACAGTGAAGAAAAACAACATAGTGGGGGGTGGGGAGACATGTCGAAGCTTTTCAGTTTAAAGCAACATATCTTTAAAATACACATACAAGTAATTTTCTAAAGCTATATTAATAATCTTACAGTTTAAAAATATTTTTGTACATTGCAGGACAGTTTTGAATATGAATTTTGGCATGCTTTAAAAATCTTCATAGACCTCAATTCTCCATAGAAGAAAGTATGAAAATCCGTTTCGAAGTGGGAGGAATGGGATCTTGCTAAATTATAGTGCTTTTCCTTTGCAGATTTGAGTATTTATTAAATGCCTCCCTTTTTCCCTCCAGAAAAGCTCCTTTTCTCCACTTGCAGAGACTAATTATACTATGCCTACAAGTTACAATATTATTAAACTGGCAACACTGCACATGAAAGACAGTTACAGGTAATTAAAAAAGCCCTTTAGTAACACTCACTGAAGTGCAGAAAACACTTCTAGAAAGAGCTCTCAGCTAGTATGGAAATGCTCATTAGCTTTAAAATAAGTACAGAAGGCTTGAAGAGGAATAGCTCCTGGGTTGGGGGGCTGGTAGTAGGGTGCTGTGAAAAAAACTGGCGAAACTGGGATTTTGCCACTTCCACACTAGTAGGGTAGGTGTATAAAGCTCTATTTTAGCTTTATTTTTAACAGTAAGCTGAAACTTCAAAGGTTGAAGTATTACAACTTAACAGCACTTACTTGGGGCCTACTTTTACCAGGTATAGCAAAAGAAGGATTAGTACTCGGAGCAGAAGTCACACCAGCATAGGAGATATGCCTTGTTTTGTTGATGCACGGATATGATGCAAACAGATGTTTAGCTATTCAAATTTACTTGATTAGTCTAGAAATAACTGTACACTTAATGAAATTAAGCATGCTATGCAGACAACAACTGATGACGTTTCACTTCGCCTTTTCAAATAGCTGTTATTGTTACTAAATTCTTAAACTATAAAAATTCACAATAATATTTGTTACTTGCCAAGACAACATGGTAAAAGCTAAAGTGGCAAATAAAAAGGAAATCAAAACATTATATGGCTGTGTTCAAAAGACTTTGCAATGGTCAGAGGAAAGTATGTAGCTTTGGCTTGAAACGGAAATATTTCAGTTTACATATGTTTAACCTTTCTCTAAAGTTAATTATTTTTAGTGTGCACTTGTGAGAGGAAGCAACTTCTGCTCACAACATGAATATGACTACAGCCTACCAGCCTAAAGAATCCCTCAGTTTATCAAACACACTCTTCACACACACTGCTCACAGAACACCAGCAAGATCAAGGCAGTCCTTGTCTTCAAAAGCTGGTTTCAGGGCCTGGGTTTAGGACAAATAGAATGTAATTTCAAAGTTCAGCAGGAAATCCTCAGCTATAGAAAAGCTCTACTACTTTTAATTTGTATGAGGTGCTAAAGGATGCTTTTCCTTCCCTCAATGTCAGAACCACTGGTTGTCATCCTTTCTTCCGTCATCATCCCACTGACTGTATTCCTCTTCCCTTAGCTTAACAATTGTGTCACTGAAATTGCCAAATTCGTGATGGTATTAGGTAAGTCACACCTATGTGTAATTACACGTCTTAAAAGCCAATTATATTTCTGTGTTTCAGAGAAACACATCATGCCTGCAAGATACAACCATCATAATATATCTACATTATAGCAAGGACTATACTAGCAGGGACTAAAGAATCCGTACTTTCAAAATTAAGCTTAGAAACAGTATCATTTGAAAACAACTCTCCCCTCCTGTGTCAGGAGAGCTATACTGTCTGTAACCTACACAACATCAAGCACCAGTAAGCTACATCAGAACCTGCAGTTTCCCACAGTGAAGTACTTAAAGTCTTTATCCCATAACAGACTTTACCAATATATGCAAAGTACTATAACTGCAGGAATTAATTCATAGGAGGGGAAGCGCTCACAGTTAAACAGCTAGCTAATGAAATATGCTATATATTACTTCTATTAAGACAATTAGAAACCTGTACTTCAGAAAATTGAGACCTGAAATCAAGTAGAAAGATGACCATGAAAAATTTGAGATTGTTATGATGGGTAACAGTAAACTGAAGGGTCTGACTTTATTTCTGAAGGTTGTACATTGATCTGTGGGACACAGAGCTGGAGGTGACCTATTCTCAGCTAATTCAATTCAGAACTACCTTAGAAGTAAGTCAACAGTTTGCAATCCACTGAAAAATAAAATAAATCCAACAAAAAAAACCCAAACTGCTGTCCTTTCAGAGAAAAAGAGGTTCAACTATTTGACAAAAAAAAAAAGGCAAAGGGGAAAAAACAAACAAACAAAATACCCAGAACATCGTTTTATTGCTTTATGAAAAAGAAAGCATTTGTTGAATTCAAGCATGAAGGTACAGATCAGATCTAATGATCTGAGGACACCATTACAGAAACAAGGATTTGTCTCTAAAAAACAAAAGGAGATTATGGATTCAGAAAGCAGTATTTTATGAGACAGAACTGTTTGCAGATATGTTGCTGTTTAGTATTCTGTAAAGCAATTCAGCAGAAAGAGACTTAATCCTTATTTTGATCTGCCACCAAGATCAATAAGAGTGAAGATGTTTCTAGGGAAATCGCCTGAGCAGTGAGATCTTATACTAGATAACCAGGATGAGAAAGTGATCTGCATTTAGACTGACTGGCTCTAACTCCTTTAAATGCAGTTTCATTTTCAAATTCAACACTTGTCCTGTTTCACACTTGACTTATTCTTATGCAACATCCACAGAACTATGTAAGAGTTTCAGGAATCAACACATTAGCTTTTTCTGCTAATCCATGCAATATCATTAAGAACTTATACCACTTCTCACTCAAAATTAAACTACATTAAAGATTTGAGACATTTTGTTGTCCTCCAAGAAAACGAAGAAACCATGAATTCTTCAGATATTACACTGATTTGTACAACTACAATCATCTGAATGCAGATATTAAAAAACTTCAGTTTTCAAGAAAACAAAAGAAAACAGGAATTGGACTTAAGTTCCACCAATCTACTTTGTTTTCAAGCACCCAACTCATGTTTAAACTCCAGTAACTAGCTACATAATAATTACCTAGTAACACTCTTGATGTTACCTTGGGTAGACAACCAGTGCAGCAAGTCCAATGTAGAAGTATTTTCAAAATTAGTTTTGTAATCACAACTGCTGTCTCTTAGCAACTTCCAAATATAGTTGAGGATTTGATAAGTGCTCTATTTAGGGTGTTTTAAGAAATGCTTCCACTTCAAACTATCTTTTCCAAACATTCAACAAAACAAGTTCCTGCTAAAATCAAAATAATGTATTGATTTTGTCTCAGCTATGGAAATTAGTTCATCTTTCAGTTTTCTGTTTAGAAAACGAGCTATTTGAATACAAAAATTGCTGTCAAACAGTTTAATTCAGCATTGTCTCTGCAAAGTTTGAGATGATGACAGTTCATAGGACTGCTTCCTCAAAATGCTGTTGCTCTACAGCTGCTATTTATGTCCCACTTGGACACTGAAAAAGTCTTGCCTCATTAAACTGGATTTCTGCAGTGTGCCTCTCCTCCTAGAACTTTTCAGCCCCATATTTGTTCTACATCAATAACAACTTGGGCATTATTTAAGCATCTTCTGTGCAACATTTAGAGGTGCTAATAATGGTTATATTCATGAAAGAGAAAGCCTGATAAGGGAGCCTGACTGATATAGATTAACAAGTTTTTTTTTTAAGGAAAGGAAATAGATTCCTGAGAACTGCAGACAGCTTCAGCTTTTATGACTGCAAAAAGTATCAAAAGTATCTTTTGTTCCTTGTACTATATTTATTTTTCCTGCCCCATAAATCCACCTACCCCCATACACTCACCTACCTCACTCCCCCACCCCATTTTTTGTTTCCTGCTTATTAAATGTGGTGTCAATGAGTTCAATTCCATAGGAAAACTTTGAGGTAGGGCAGTATTTAATGCAACAAAATTACTTCTTTATCATGCAGCAAGAACATGCTTTGTTTATTCTCATTCAGAAGGGAATCTATAAAAGTCATAGAAAGCATCACCTTCATTTACAGGTACTTTTTATACCTAACAGAAGCAAGAAACACTACACTGCATGACAGAGGGTAGAAAGAACACATTTATTACCTGTAAGCTTTTCAGCTGATTTACGGTTTTATGCTAACGTCACTAAGCACAAAAATACACTCTACTCACCAAATAAATTGCTTGAATGTCCTTGCTTAGATATGGGTTTCAATTCATTTAATCCCCATGCATAACGCTTATAATTATCCCAGGCATGCTTCATCATCTGTAGGGAAACGAAAGCAGGATTATAATGTTGATTTAGCAAGAAGCCACAGCAAATACTGACTTAAGAATATTCTTAGTATTAAACACATTTAATTCAATGCTTAATTAAATTCATGATGTATGCATTGGAACTATGAAATAGTGAAATAGAAATACAGAACAACAGTGGTACTTCTTCCAGGTGGCAATGGTTATACTACGAACTCCATGTCTGTCCCATACACCTGTACCTTTACCTGCATGCTTATGGTCAACTTGCACTCAAATAATTAATTTTAGGACTTATTGTACTATATATCAATTCAAATAAGGTTTTATTTCTTTTAAGCATACACCTCTGAAGCTGAGGGAAGCAACATTTTTAAAGAGTATTTTTTTCTCCTAGAGCTGGAATTTTTGAGGTCAAAATTAAGCTCACAGTAGTTTTCAGATTCTGGCAGACACTTTCCTGCATAAGTCTAGGTGATTCAAACTCAGTATGGCTAATAACAGAAGGAGGAAACTGGACTGAGCAGGCAGAACACCTAGGAAAGGTTTTGAGGTTGTTATGACATGATCTTCTATGACTATAAATTTTACTGTATGTACCTGTAGCTCTTTTCACATGTAATTTTGCACAAATAGCCATAAACTTTTACAACCAAACCTACTATTACAAAAACATGTTGTGCATAAAGAGGGGCACCACAAGTAAATACTGCTTTGAGAAACTGCCTCAGGGAGCTCAGCACAGTAGCTCTGTGGTATGTGCAGAGGACATCCATGTCAGAAGACGAGGCAGCAGGCTTAGTCAAGGAAACCTCATGTTCTCTACCACCATGACTAGCCAGACCTAGCCCCACTTTCTGGGGGTGGTCCAGGGGCATGGCCAGGAGCAAAGCTGTCCATCCTCAAACATGCAGCAAGGACAGTGCACACAGCTCTGCAAGCCTGACGAAGAACCACTGCCACTCCAGCAGGTCCAGCAACTGCCTTTACTGACCACCTTTAATGCTTGCTCAGGAAGAATCTTCCTTACGGGCCCTCACAAGCAGCCTGACTTTATATAACAGAAGGAGATTTTTGCTTCAGTGTTGTCCCTCCTCCCCCCCCTTCTACAAAGCAGAGCAGCCCTGAGAATGCCAAAGGTCATCTTCTAGAGGAAAAGTGACAATTTCAGACCTTTTCAAAAGATACTGCTTCAGGCTGTCAGCTGACAACACTGCTCTTCCCCTCTTGCTTTCAGACCTCTTCTTGAGGCCATGTGTGTCAAGGATAATTCTGTTAAATAACAGTTATAATCCTAAATTGAAAGCAACAACCTTGGGACATGCTGATAATAGTAATCCTGCACTTTCTTCCTTCTCCTTTCCTTTTCTCAAATCACATAGAGAAACTGTGTCAATTTAAAATCTGTATTAAGCCAGACTATGATAGATAACATATTTTTCTAGAGTACTGCTACATTTGTGAGAATAAACATTTCTTTGTTATTTATGGAAGTAAAGATGTGTATCTACCATGCAAGAAAATTCAGGGATGTTAATTTACTCTGGGCCTTACAGGCCCAGCTTTACAGATGCAAAAAGTGGCATCTGCACTTAATACATTAGCATTTTTCAAGCAGAAGGTTAGCTTGGGGTCACATCTCAGCTGAAAGGCAGTAAGTGGCTCTGTGGAAATAGTCTCTGGCCATGGATGGCACCAGTATGACTGATGGCAGGAGTGGTGTGTCCCTTGCTTGACTTCATTGCAAAACAGCTTAGGAGCTCTCCAAGGATGGGGCATTTTGTCCCAAGGCAGTAATAGGAAGCCAAGTGACACACTTTATGTCTGTTGGGTATTCACAATACCTGGCTACTGGGATCAACATTATATGAAACTGATCATTTCGCCCCAGGATATTTTCTAATTTACTAGTTGAAGTTTTCAGATAATTTTGCACATTTAAAAAAAACAAACAAGCAAAAAAAAAAAAAGTATTTTGCACTGACATCATGTGTCAGACCTGTGAGC
The DNA here is from genome assembly GCF_012275295.1 of Melopsittacus undulatus. Classification (NCBI taxonomy): domain Eukaryota; kingdom Metazoa; phylum Chordata; class Aves; order Psittaciformes; family Psittaculidae; genus Melopsittacus; species Melopsittacus undulatus. Next base: position 64,952,524 of record NC_047529.1, read on the forward strand.
ACAGCTTTAGATATTAATATACAAATTGTCAAATATTTCAGCAGGCTAACTACTGCCCTGGCCTGAACCTGACATTTTCTATGCATTGTCAAAGTTTATTTTTTTTTCATAAAAATCGCTTCAGAATATTTTATTTATTCTTAATCTGCTTGTCAGTGGGCTGAATAAAAGTGCCTAAAGGTCCAGTATTACAACAAAATTAAAATTGCTCAAGCCAGTCCTTCCTTTTCTCCTTTCTTTTTTCTCCTAGAATATTCCTGCTCCAACTCTAGCATAGATAGTGCAGTGCTCATGTATCCCCACACCAAGTCAGTTCAGGAAACAGAAACTTTTGCAAGCAAAATTTCTCCAGATTTCCAGTAGGTCCCTTTTAGGTACTAGAAGGCTACTCTAAGGTCTCCCTGGAGCCTTCTGTTCTCCAGGCTGAACAAGCCCAACTGTCTCAAGTCTGTCTCCATAGGAGAGGTATTCCAGCCCTTTGATCATCTTCATTGCCCTCCACTGGACTTGCTTGAGCAGGTCCACATCTTTCTTGAGTTGGGGGCCCCAGAGCTGAATGCCGTACTACAAGTGGGGTCTCTCACAAGAGCAGAGCAGAGGGGCAGGATCATCTCCTTCAACCTGCTGGTCACACTCCTTTTGATGCAGCCCAGGATACAGTTGGCTTTCTGGGCTGCGAGTGCACACTGAAGCTGGCTCATGCTGTTTCCCATCAGCACCTCCAAGTCCTCTGCAGGGCTGCTCTGAATCCATTCTCTACCCAACCTGTAGCTGTACTTGGGATTGCCCTGATCCATGTGCAGGACCTTGCACTTGGCCTTGTTGAACTTCATGATGTTCACACAGGCCCACTTCCCAAGTGTGTCAAGATCCCTCTGTGTGGCCTCCCTTCCTTCCAGCATGTTGACTGCACCACACGCCTGGGTGTCGCTGGCAAACATGTTGAGTGTACACTCAATTCCACTGTCCATGTTGCTGACCACATTGTTAAACACTGCCGGTCCTACTACCAACTTTAGAACACCACTTGTCAATAATCTCCAAGCAGACATCAAGCCATTGACCACAACTCATATTGGAACAGCATGATATGATATACATGAATATAAGACATGAATCAGAAAAGCCAACCAGACAAACAAACTCAGTAATCTGAAAAAAAGCCCAAAGCATTAAGAAATATTTCCTTGGAAAACAAAAAACCCAAACCCAACAACAAAATAAAACAAACAAAATGCCACCAGAATTAGATTATCTCAGTAGATTCACCTCTTTTGGCTAATCAAAGTGGTAATTTAGAACTCTTTGAGAAGGCCTAGATATAGATAAAAATACCAACCTTAGTAAGTTTCCCCTGAAGAAAATACACCTTTAGAACATGCTTGCTTTGGGTATTTGGAGGTTTATGGACATAACATGGAAAAAAACCCTCCAAAAATAGTCAGCGAGCCCTCTAGTGTTTCAAAAGGACAAGAGTTATCCCAGCTAGACACACATGTGAATGGCTATTTAGCAGAAATTTACTAGGACTTAGTGGTACTGTTTGTAGTAGACAAACAGCCTATAGGTTCACTACCCTAAAAAAACCCTACCTTAATCAACATTGCTTGCTGGACAAGTGATTTTGGGCTTCAAACCCACCAAAGAAGTCCCCATTTCTAGACGCCAGTACATCAGAAATACTCTATATGCTTTCCCCCCTGTGGAAACTACAGAACTGTATTAGATTTTCCTATATTACCTATTTGTGAATAGATTTAATTTCTACATAAGAATGAAAACGTTCTAAAATATTGAGCAGCAATATGCACAGATCCAGCCCACTGATAATTATTCTTTGAAGTGCTAGGCAAAACTCTTTGCAGTGGTAGTTCAGGAATTAATTTAACAGGGTTTTTGGGTTTTTTTGAGAAATCCCTCTATCTTTGCAGTCTTCATCTTTCTGTTTGCATGAGACAGCCCCAAATCATTATCTCCAGACTTTTTTAATTCACAAAGGCACTTTTAATCCTGTCTCTGGCTACAAATAGTGTTGATCACTTAAAATGTCTAAATAAAGATTACCATTATTGAGAACATCCATATTTCAACATAACATTAGGGATCCTGTTAAAAAAAAAAATTCTTTATGATGAAGAGTAGAACAGCTTTTGACCAGATGATTCCAGATATAAAGTCTTGTGCAGTCTAATAAAATCATTCACCTGAGTACTTTCAATTAATTTCTTATTAGTCCCCCAGGATGTCAATAGGCAGAGTTTCATATTCCTCAGTTCTTCTAGTTTTATTAAGATACATTCACTGAACCTCAAACTCTAGAAGAGCCTTACTGCACACTAGGAAGGCTTGTGTCTACATCAACAAAAGTCTGCTTCCAATGGAGCGCTACTTTAGGTCACCCACAATCAGAAGCAGCAGCTGAAGGCTTAACTACCGAGCACTGCTTCACTAAGAAGCTGGCTGGTTTTAGATCTTTAGAAAAAAAAAAAAAAGAAAGAAAAAAGGGAGGGGCCTGATTTTTACCCATAAAGTCAGAAAATGTCAAATACTGCCCCACTTCTGTTGCAGTATAGCAAAGTATGGTAGTGTAAATGATATCAGCAAAATCATCTGGAAGAAAAAGGTGAAGGTCTGATAGACCTGTAAATTTCTTTCTTGAACTCTAAGTGAAGCATTCTGAAATATAATTTTGAAATCCTAAACCCACTGAACATTGGAAAAACAAAGTAAGAATAAAACCAAAAACAAAATAAAAAAGACCCACACATTTGTTCTCCAGAAGCAAAAAGCAAATATGAAAGTCTTCTCTACAGTTATAATGCTACCCAACCAAAAGGTGATGCTAATGCACTCCCATCTGTTGGTATTTTAGTTACTGCCGACTTCCAAAGCACTCTGACACAATGTCTACAGGGAATGCAAGACACATGAAATGTGCAAAATACAGTTCTATTCAAACTGGAGTACCCAGGAGTCCAGGCACAAAACATGGTCAGAAAACAAGAGTAATGCTGAATAAGCACAATAATAATGGTATTTAGATGCAAACTACTGCAGTACCAGGTGGAGTAAAAACAATAACTTAATAAGGTTTATTTTTAGCCATTACATACAAGATGGGCAGATTTCAAAAGGGGATGTCACAAAGAGTTCAAGCATCTTCTAGAACTCGGATATTAAAGGAAAAAAAATAAACTGCATGAAATAGTATCATCCTGATCTTCAACAGTCATTTAAACCATGCCAAGACAAGGGAGGAAGGCAGAGGACTAAGAGATGGGAAGACCAGGAAATTAAGAGATAAGTTAAAAAACCCCACAAACAGAATGAACCAACAAATAATAAAAAAAAATGCAAAAAAAACCAACCCAGCAGAAAAAAAACCCAACACAAAAAGCCTAATAAAAAAGAAAAAAAACCCAAACAAAAAACCCAGACTCTGAAGAAAACATTACAATTTGCTTGCCTAATCTCTACTAAACTCTCATTGCTAGATTAAATAATCTTTTTTTCAGTTTACACTGAACTCCATACACTTTTAAGTTCTCACCTTTCAGACTTCTCCTTAGCAGAACTACATGTTCACTCAGCCTAGTCTCCCTGCATCTTCCCTCCTTTCTGTAGGAGCGCTACAGGAAGGAGAGAAGTAAATCATACTGCATTTTTCCACAGCATCAGCGAGGGAAATAAAGGAAAATCCCTAGAATTTGTAAGAAACCTCTATACACATTCCACTAAAAGTTTTCTCCTGTACAAATCAACTTGCATCGTTGATGACTATGCTGGGTCTGGCCGGGATGGAGTTAGCACCCTTCACAGTAGCCCATATGGTGTTTTGAATTTGTGGCTGAAATAATGTTGATAACACAGCAATGTTTTAGCTACTGATGAACAGTGCTTGTACAACATCGAAGGTTTCCTTTTTTCCAACTCCTGCCCCTTTCCCACTCTCCCTGACAAGTAGGATTGGCTTGACCAAGAGGCTGGGAGGGGGACACAGCTGGGCCAGCTAGCCAAAGGGATATTGACTACTATGCAGCATCATGTTCAGCAATAAAAGCTGGGACAGCAGAAAAAGGAGGTAGTTTCCAAGGTGGCTGTTGCCCAGAATCTGGACATCAGACTGCTTGTGGGAGGTGGTGAGTGACTGCCTTGGCATCACTTGTCCCTGCACCTTCCTTCCTTCCTTCCTTCACCTAATAAGCAGTCTTTATCTTGACCAAGCAGTTTCTTGACTTTAGCCATTCTTTCCTGCAGCTCATTTGGTGGGCTAAGAACTGTGTGGGTGCTTGGCTGCTCACCCAGGTGAACCCACCACAGTGTCTCATAGTATTACCAGTGCTGGAAGTTTATGATCACAACACACCCACTAGTTGGTTTCTTCACTCTGCCAACAATATCACATTAACCATTAGGAAAACCTCAAGTTTTAGAAAGCCTTACTTTCTTACTTTCCATTCCCATTACTGTTAACCAACACCTGAAACTAAAGGAGACCCAGTGAATCAGAATCACAAAAGGGTTTATGTAGGAAAGGACTCCTGAGATCATCTTCAATCTGACAGAAGAAGATACAAATGACAACATATTCCCTTTCTCTACTGGCATCAGAAATTTGGCTTTTCTCTTTCAAGACATGTAAAATAAATCCTGTCACTATGATCCTTCCTATATATACACACATATATATATGCATATCACCATTTCTTACCTGCCTGCAAAAAAATTATTGCTAATCTGAAGCTTGACAGATTTCTTGTATTTCTAACCTGATTTCCTAATGACATCATCCCCGGTTAAAAGCAAGCTACACACTGTCAATGTTTATTTAACAGTCACTAATTTAGCAGGTAGATGACAACCACTCCCCATGGCTGTGGGAATTCTTAAAGAGCCAAGGCCACGTAGTGAGCGATCCCGATACCCTGAGCCTTGTTACTGTAAAGTAAGAAGATTTTTGGCAGGCATAAGCAAGGTCAATCGTCTTGTTAGGCCTCTGTAATTTTCCACTGGAAACGTGCAGAGAATGATCTCTGCCAAGGTTGTAGTTTCCCACTGTATTTTTAGAGTAAGGTATTTAATTGCAATTATAACAAGTTATAAACATTAGCTTTGTAAACGGTAGTAACCTCTAGACTAACCAATTAGAGCTCAGTATCCAAGGCTGTTACGTAAGAAACCTAAGGGTGTAAAGATATAAAAGGAGCACTGTATCTGAATAAACTTTGGCAATCACTTGATCACATTGATCGTCTCCGCGTTGTCCGTGACTCCTGTGTCAACACATGGCCATGCAGACTGCAGGTGTTCCTGGAGTGCTTCATACAGGGACTTCACTTAGCCAAGAAAGGCCCCGAAGGAGACTTTTGTATTAGTTAACAGGCCAGTAACATGGGTTCCCAATTGCTGTTTTCCATGAAGCAGCAGATAAAGATTTGGGGAACTTTAGGTGCTTGCCATTTAGCTCATGGCTTCATTTTGCATTGTGACAGGACCGGGGAACTCTTTAACAACTCCAGTTTTTCCAAGAGTGCTGCACACAGTGCAAGGCATTGCCGCACACCAAGATGGGAAAACACCCACAACTCTTACAGTCACAATAGAGCTTAGCTAGTCAAACTGATTTATGGGATTCTCCATAAATATTAAATATGCACATCATATACTGAAATATTGTATATATCTCTGTATTTAATGCTCTGTTTTAAAGGGATATGTGAGCAAAATCCTGCTAGTCCTCAGCATTTCAGCATCCTACATATAGTTAATTTCTTCCCTACAAAAATAAATTAAAACAAAAAATCTAATATCTGCATATAAGAAAAGGAACTAAGAGGAGAAATAACAACATTAAGGAATATTCTGAAGATTAATTTGTCATTTGTATTGCAAAGCACTTCAAAATCCTCAAGTGGAAAGCCTGACAGAAATGTTAAATATTATTCCCACATGTTAAGTTACAGATAAGCTTCAATTCTTATATTTTCTACTCTTCACAGTAGCTTGTAAACCTCTTTAGCAGTGTATTAAACTATTCAACTAATATTCATCATATGCTGTTCTGGGCATCATTTGTTAACCAGGGACAGGCGTTGCACAGTGCTGCATTCCGTTACACATTTTAAAAGGAATCAATTATCCTCTTAATTCCGTAGCAAGAATTCTAATTAGAAGGTAACTAAAGAAAACAGGAAATTTGCAGGTAAGATATTTTCTATGCTTATTCTATTACTGCACATTTTATTTAATGCAGAAGCACACAGGAAAAATGAGACTACTTCATGTAAGAAATAATAAGAACAGCAGCCCTGATGCTTTGATACGTCTGCACCAAAAAAACATGAGTTCATTTGAAAATGATTATATGACATACCAAACTACTCAATGATAACAAGCTACATTTTACTCATTCATCAGGCATACCTCTCTTTGCTGAACAGTAAAGTACCTCTAAAATCAGAATCTACTGAAAAATTTGAGATACTAGAATGCTTTACAGTTAGTTTCTGAGAGCTGGGCCATAGTGCTTTAACTATTGCATGGTTCATTTTAGTAGAAGTCCAGGGTGATAAGGCAGAGAAACTTGAAGGAAGACCAGAGATCACCTGCATACTCCAAATAATATCATCACTCAGTACAAGCTGGTATCTACAGCTTACTTCTTACTTGGCCACCCTAACAGCACAAATATAAATAAACCCAAACTGTTTAACAGAGAACAGAAGCATCCTAGCTGAAACCCGTTCCTTGACTAGCCAAAAATTAGGAAGGCAAGAACAACATATAAACACTTTCCATGAAGAACACTGTCATTGCTCTTTCCCAAGCCAAAGTCTTGCTAATTTCAGCCAAATGAAATTACCAATTTCAGGAAAAGAAAACCATGGTTCAAAAATCCTGCCCACATAGTTACCCAAATCTAACATAACAGCGTTCATCCAAACTTGAAACATCCAAAGTAGGTCAGTTTTAGATTCATTCACTCAACTTCAGCTGTCTTTTGCCCAATGTATAGAAAGCAAAATAGATATGCAAGAAATCACTACTTCCTTTTAAAACTGAGGGGTTTTGATGATGTATTTGTTTGGTTCCCCCCCATCCCCAAGTAAGCTGCAATTTCAGTACATTCTGTAAGCATTTTGAGTTTTTCCTGGAAACATCTGCTTTAAATTAAGATGCTGTTGAACTACTTTAGCCTCCAACTCAGTTACTAGTAGGGAAACCAACATGTTCCCAGTAACTGCACCAGTGGAAAAAGAAATGAAAATATAGTATTGAAGTGTAGCTTTATGAAATTGAGCATAGATGACATTAATGTTGAAGATGCTCTATTTTCAATTTGTTTTAGTTGGCATTTGCATCTGTATACATGCAAAAGATGGAAATCTTAAATGAACCATCCAAATCATCCTGTTACAAACAAAAGACCAGTCTAAAGAATAAGCCTTACAGGCCCTATCTTACAACTTAGCAACTGTTACCAAGATCTGCATTTTGGGAAATACAGCTTGTCATTCAAGACCACTGTATTTCTCCAAAGCTGAGTCTTCTTCAAACCCTTAACAAAAAAGACGGAATCTTTAACAGAGAGACTTCAAAATTATTTTCTTGTTACTAGCATAAGAGGCAGATGATGTTTCTTCAGACAACCTCTTATTTCAGCAGTTTGGATTTACTTTTAAATCTTTGTGATGGACAGATCAGTGATGCGCCAGTAGTTTTTTTTTTTTCCTAAGGAGAGTTGCTGACGGCTAATTTTTACAGAGCCAAATCATATGTTTTGCGTTCATGAAACATCTATTAAAGAGAAACATACCAAATCATAAGGTAATGTGCAAGTCATTGTCCATTACTGATAATAACCAGAAAGCAAGCTGAAGTATTTTCACTTAAAGCAGAAAAACATTGCATAGTTGTACAAAAAAGTAATGTATTTCTTTGATCTTACGCAGAACTAGTAGCAGCCTCTGAAGTTCATGCATAATTTGACTAATGGCATAAAAGGGAAAGAAAAAAAGAAAGTAATTTGTGGAAATACTACTCTTACAAAGAACAGTGGCATAGACTCATCCCACTCAAGAGTCTTTTTTCCCCTGGTCTACTTATGACTTGCTACAGTTTCCAGGAACTCCCAAGCTGAACAGTGTGAACAGCTAGGCTCCTGCAACTGCACAACACAATCATGCTTTTGTTCTCAGTTTTTTTTTTCCTACCGTTCTTTAAACAGTTATTTGATAAGGTTTGTTTCTAATTAGATTATAAATTATTCATAGTATTGACTGTGTCTCCTACGTGTTAGGTACCTGGCACTACATAGCCGTGCTGCTACTGAAGTTCCCTATCTCACCAGGGGTAATGTAAATAAAGAATAACCACAATGCTATGCAGTACAACACATCCAGATGAAGTGATTAACATCAAGGTGGTTCAAGTTGCTGTTTTAGAGCATGATTAAAATTCATAAAAATTAAGGTGGATTTAAAGAACCTGTTTATTTTTCTTTTCACATATTGAAGTTCCAATTTATCTCCCTCCCACTCTTCTAAGTTATGCCCTGCTGCTTAAGTCAGTAAGTAACAAATGTTAGACCACCCCATTATATGGAAAATGTCCATACATCCAGGCCTAACCATGGTGTCTTTCAAAACAAAAATCCAACATTAACAACAGCCAAAAAAAAAAACAACAAGGCACTTAAAAGTTTCTTCCCCTTGCAGAATGAGCCTATATTCACCCCACAGTCCTGCTTCCCTACCAGGGCACACGTCAGAAACTGGGAGGGCCAAGAGAGTATCCTTGCTGTTTTAGTTCTGATAGGAATGCCAATCTGGCACTGGAAAGCAAAATTTCAGGTGCGCTTTCTAAGTGCAATTTTTCTTTAATTACATTTTCTTCTATTTAATTGCTTTCATTTGAAGCAAGTATTTCTAAACAGTTTTTTTTTGGCAGTAGTTTTTTCTTATGGAAAAAGAATTAAACAGTGAGCCATGCATTATTAGTGGATTTGGGACTATTACCAAGCTAGTTCAGTAGCTAATAACAGTACGTAAAACCATAAACCAGTTAGAAAAACTATTATATATCAGTTAATGAGGAACTTCCCCCCCCCCCCCCCCCTTTATCAGAGACCTGGAGGATGTGAGGCAGTACACCCTCATCAAGATTTCAGGTGACACCAAATTGGGATTTCCCTTCTCCACCTTATCTGGGAATCAGGTTTCCCAGTCACAGAGACAGAGACAGGTTGGAGGAGAAGGCCAACCTGTTCATGAACTTCATGAAATTCAGCAGGAGCAAATGGTGATGGTACAGACTGGAGAGGCCTGGACTGGAGAGCAGCTCTGCAAGGAAGATGCTGGGACTGTGGTGCACAGCAAGCTGTTGACTTTCCAGCAGCACTCAGGAGACCACATCTACATACTGTGCCCAGTTCTGGGCCTCCCAGTACAGGAAAGATACCAGTAAACTGGTGTGAGTCCAGTGAGGTGGGGCCCAAGCAGTTGCCTCTCAAGGAGAGGCTGATGGATGGGACTGGTTCAGCCTGAGGGGAGACAGCTCTGGGGTAGGGACTGACAGCAGCTCCCAGTACCTGCCGTGGTCAAGAAGAGGGAGCCACAGTGACAAGGAGCTTCAATCAACAAATAGGTCCATATGGCCCAGAAGGAAAAGGCTTTTCCCTGAGGTCAGGCTACCCAGGGAGGTTGTGTCAGCTCCATCTGGGCACTTCCAATCTTAAGAGGGCACAGCCCTGAGCAGCTCCATCTGAGCTGCTTGGCAATAAGCCTGTTATGCCACAGCCAGACCAGAACCCCTCAGACCTTCAGACCAAGTTATCGTGTGGTCCCATTAAATTCAATGTGGCTTGCACGTATTTACCTAAAATTTACAGAGCAAGCAAATTGACCTGCTTCTCCCCATCAAAAACAAGGACACAGCTCAAATTCCAGCCCAAGATTCTGTCTTTTTTAAATATTCTAGAAGAGAATTATGAGTTAAATGGCTTTTCCCAGCCTCCAGAAATATTTCAGGGGATTTTTCTATACTGAATAAACTGCTTTAGCTATGCAAAACACTGCCAGCTCATATCTGACAGGAAGTTAAGAGCTATCTACTTTTTGCCTGACTATAGAAAGATTCAAGAAGAACAATTTAGATAATCAGATCCTGGTGAAAAATGATGAAGATTTAGTGTCATGTACGAATTCATGATTTCTACCCATTTCACATTTACATCTACTTATCCTGGTCAGGACTGATCAAACAGCTTCCTCAAGGCTGCACCTGATTTCAGAAGAAAATTTAAGAAAGATTTATTTCTGCAGGAAACATGGTCTGTATTGCAGAAAATTTTCTGAGGTAAGAATTTGTTATTGTAAATTAGTCATCACATCTCTGTGTACAAACAGTGACAGAACCACCACAACAGAAAACATACTAGTTATTTTCCTTTCCCAGTTTTATCACAGCATTTGAAACTGATATTGTAAACCTAAATATTAGTATTCTTTAAGAGTCCTTTGTTTTCCCCTTGAAACATTTATGTAATTACCTGTCCTGTAGATCCTAACACAACCAGTGCTGGTGAAGTTTCCAAAACACATGACACTCGGATGTTATGCTTTTTGCTTAATTCCACTACCATAGTGTATATATGTTACAGAACAGTGACCAGATTTATAAATTAGCTTTCCAGTTCACATAAACACATCTGCAAAAAAAAGTAATAAAACACTTGTCCTCATGCCCAACAGAAGAAAAACTATCTACTGGTGTCTACAATTTCCTTCAGTCAAGCTGGAGTTAAGGATGACAGCTTGGAAATTATACCTTTATATTGGAAAGTATGTGTATGCAGTAAATCCTTTTTTGGAAGGATACAATTTAAAAACAACCTCAAAAAGCTATACAAATCTGCTTTTATGTATGAGAAGATATTTAATCCTTAGGTAGCATCTCTTCCGGTGCTATACATAAATGCTGTGTAAAGCATTAATTAATAACCTTTCTTATATATCAAAAGGTTCCTGGGCAAGAAGCCTTTATAAATGAGATAGATAGAAAATTTTAGTCTTGCTAATATTTCATCAGCTTAACATGGATTTGATAAGAGCTGTCTCAGGCTTATGAAGAGTATCGGTACTCATGCTTTCATGACAGGCAAAAGAAATCAGATGCTCAGTTGTACAAGGAAATGGAATGGAAAACCATAAAATTGATACGCAATTAAAACAGTCAAGATAAATACTAGGTTTCTGTTCTAAACACCTCCTGGCAGTAGAGGATACTGAAGAAACTGAAAGAATTCAGTTAAAAGACGGAAATATTTTCATCAACGGAAAGGCTGAAAAATTAGCTCTATTCTTAAATGGACAAAAAGAGAACAAGACAAAAGTAAAGGCATAGAGAAAGCAAGGTCTCCTTCTGAACGTCTTTGTAAAAGAGAAAGGACAAAATGAAAGACACAAACATTGGGTTTGTTACTGAAAAGGCAAACACTCAGGAATCATAGCCAGAAGATACAGAGAGTGACAACTTAATGGGAAACAGAAAGATTTAAGAGACCAGATGGTCATAGTGGCCCAAATTTCATACTTCACTTCCTAAGCTGTTAACAAAAAGTGCCTTATAGCTTTCACAGCACAAATGGAGTGTAATTCCAGTTTGTGCTATCTGTAACACAGCTAACGGTGTGATGACTTTTCATGCAGTGTAGTGTCATTAGGAGGAGACATGCCACCCACCTGGTAGAGACTTATTATAGAATCATAGTAATATAGAATCATTTAGGTTGGAAAAGACCTTTAACATCATCGAGTCCAATCATTAACCCAGCACTGCCAAATCCGCCACTAACCCATGCCCCTAAGCACCACACATACATGTCTTTTAAATACTTCCAGGAAAGGTGACTCCACCACTTTCCAGTGTTTGACAACCCTTTTGCTGAAAAAAAAAAAATCTAAATATCCAATCTAACTCTCCCCTTGCCCTGTCACCTGTTACCTGGGAGATGACATCCATCTCACTACAACCTCCCTCAGGTAGCTGCAGAAAGCAATAAAGTCTTCTGTCAGCATCCTTTTCTCCAGGCTAAACAACCTCTGATCCCACACTGGGGAAAAAAAATCAGCTTTGCACTGCCTTCTAAACATACCAGTTTTCACCACAGAAAGTTACTTCACACAAACACATGTGGTATCACAGTGTAATCAAACAACTATCTGAAATTTCTGTCCCTTTCTCCACAGGAACAGGAAAGCCAGCTACGGAGTTAACAGACCTGCAAACTTGGAGAAAGACTGCAGATAGGACTTATTTTCTAGCACACATACTCCTTTCTTTTAATTCTCTTGCTTTTTTTTCAGGCAGATATGCAAAATCACACAAGTTTTCCAGATCAGCTCTTTAAGCTTTAAGTTTTCCAAAGGAGATCAATCAAAGCATTTACTGTACTTAAAACTACAACACAGAAGAGACGAAGTGTTTGCTCTCCCTCAAACTGTTTTAGATAGTGCAGCATCAACTACCCAAAACCATCTAGGAAGTTTGCTGCAGCTGTTTCTAATAAATACTTCAAAGATGAGCCCAATTACGTGGCAAAAGTGAAACCAAAATCATATAACATCCAAATCATAATAGCAACCTCCAAAAAATAATACTTGTGTCAAGTCACTGAGCTACAAAATGTCTGGTAGAGTAGAGCTGGTTGAGAAGGACCCTGCTGAAAATCCAGCTATCCATGTTTAAGAAACAGCTTCCCCTTGACCCACAAAAACCAACAGCCAAACAACTAAAAAACACATCAGCTTCACTTGCTGTGGATAGAAAGCCAAATTTGACAAGTCCCTTCCAGGCAGGCTGAAGGGTGAGATGCAGATCAGGCAGGGAATGAGCTTCCCCAGCAGCCTACTTGACAGGTCCTGTCAATTTTCATTTCTGGTTTACTGGCTGCCCATGAGCAAATTTTGTAAAATCTGAAGATTCTATTTTCGAATGAAATATTTTTGGAAAATACATAAATTGTTCTTTTCTCTCACATTTCTTCCCAAAATCTCTCCCTCCCCCCCCTCCCTTCACACACACCCCCTCCACTCCCTCCCCCCCCCCCCCCCCAAGGAATGCTCTCTATCCAGCTTGGGGCTTGATTCCTTTTTCAAGTCTACCCTTATGTTTAATTGGGAAGTGATAAGTATGGTAAATTGAAAGAATTTGGGAAGGAAAAAATGGGGGAAACAACTCAGGTGTTTGAGGGCACATAGTGCGTCTTGGAACAGGACAATAAATCTGTTGATGCTCTGGTCATATCTGCAAAGTAACTTATGCAGCAAAGGGGGACCTGGGTGCTCCCCCTCCTGCCACTGAGGGAAGAGCTGGAAGGGACCTCCTGACATCCTCACAACATTCATAATGGAACAGACCTTTCCCCATGTTTGCTGCCCATCAATTCAGCATTTAGGTAATACTAACATAATTCTGTTTAAGATAGGCAGGAGCTCTGTTCATGGCAGTCTGAAATAATTCCAGCATCTAACTTCAGGGCTGTTTTTTTTTGGTGGTTGCTGCTCTCTCAAAAATAGGTTTCACTCAGTACAAGCCAGGTAACAACAATTACAGTTCTTATAAGATCCCCAACACAAAAAACTGACTGCTAGATGAGAATCTAAAAGGCTTATCTACTGCAGCTTCCTATCCCTAACAAAAGTTTAGGTACAGTACAAGCAAACAAATACTTCCTATGAGTAATTGAAATGTTTGGAGCTTGAGAGTCAGGGACTTTCAGAGCCAGATGTGACGCTTGTATGATTAATAATCTCCAGAACAGTTATTTCTTGAAATTACTCAAATGTTTTCTGAACTATTAATATTCTTTACATACATGACATCCTGCATAAAGGGCTTTACAGGTCTACAACATGATGTATGAAGAACAGGTTTGTTCTGATTTTGTCACTTAGTAGTTTCATTTGATGTGTCCTATATTTGACAAACAGGAACATTTCTCAGAACAGGCTTAAATAGCATCACTAAATACACCATAAGAATCAATGTCTTATTATTACCTCTTTCTCCCAATTACCTTACTTTCCTGGAAAACACTAAATAAATTTATCTTAAATTTTTGAAACAAAGTATGTTTTTATTATGTATTTTGGTAAAAACCTTTGCAGTGGAAAACAGATCTGTCAGAGATGTGTAATTTAGCTTTCTTCTAATTATGTACTATTTGTGTATTAGAAGGAACCCAAGTACTTTAAATCTGCCTTAGCACCTGCATTCTAAAGTGGGGAAGCAATTCTAATCTTCTCTGAAATACTTCCTAAAATTCATCCATAAAAACCTCACATAAAATACGTGTCATAAGCAGCACCCTTTTACTCATGCTGACGTGCATGATCCTGTAACATGCCTATGATCTCACATCTCCATACACTACTGATTTCAGAATCAAATTACAGAAACACAGATCTTTTAACTTTTAGGGATTCAAGTATAATATTTAGCACATTACCCTACCATGCCTTAGAAATGACAGCTTAGGACAACACATTTGAGTCCTTCTGAGCCCCCTTTTTGAGCACAGATGTCAAACATGAAAGCTGTTTAGCTAGCTTCTTACAGTCTTCTCAAAACGGCAATATTTTTTCTTTCCTACAAATTCTTTCAGAATGTCTCCCTTCAAAATTGAAAGGGGAAGAAACATTTGTTATTCTAATACTACATTTTTCACAAAAATGTGAAATATGTTACTTTGACATCAAAGAATTTAGGAGAGACATTTTGTTGCTTACAAATGCTCCCCTGCTGTTGTGCTTGAGACTAACACAGAAAAGCTACTTTGGTTTCTCATTCCAAGGTTTCCATCCTTGTAAATGACCACTTGAAAAGAAAACCATCACAAAAAATCATCCTGACACATCTGTAAGTCTGTCTTGTCTGCACACTTTCACAAAATGCTGAATTATATTTTCCACATGCACAGGAGATGACTGACCACACATAGAGAACCCATCTACACATCCTGACTTGGAGCCCTAATAGTAGCTTGTTTGCTTGTTTGGTTGGTTGTTTTAAAACCAGCACACTTTGGAAGGTTCCAGCATTACTTTTTTACAGTAGAACACAATGTATCCTTGTTGTGTTCTGTTAACCATAAAAAGCAAGCCCTGTCACCTTCTGCATCCAGTGATCGGAGTCTGCCAAGCATATGGAATACTTTAGGACCCTTTTTGTCAAAGCTTACAAAGGCAACCTGGAGACCTCTATTTTAGCACAACAAAGTTCATTTTAACAATTTTTTTTATTTGGAGCATGTTATTAGGAGCTACTTCAGAATATCTTAACTTTATTTCTCATAACTTTTAGCAATGCATTATTGCCAGTGTGTAGCTAAATATACACCATTTTGGAGAAGTAAAAGGAAGCATTTATCTTTAAAAGGTATGGTATTAATTTAGAACCTAACCAACCTACAGTAGTCCACTATGGACAGACAGTGGGAAACTTAATTCAAGAGTCCACTGACTTTCACTTCTACTTTTTTCACACACTTATAAGTGTTTAATGAAATAGGAAACCTGTATGTGAAATATGAGCTAAGTGCTAGTACAAAGCACAAAAATAAACGATTTCTCTGTACAATTAAGATGCTGCTCTCTAACAGGGAAGTGGAACAATTTACTTGCTCAAACAAGTAAATTACCTTCTAAAATAGGAATCAAAGCACAGGATGCTGCATGGACAGGAAATTCAGACTTAAGAGAATTAGCTTGTCACTTAAACAAAAAGCTACTGGTCTAAAACATCATTTAATAAAATCAGTAGTGTGAGATCTGTTAAGTTAAAGTTAAGCTTATCACTGAAGGTGGAAACTTCTCTCTGAGTTCTGGGCAAGCAGCGTAACTAAAGATGGTAATACACACTTTGTAACTACGACGACAAAAGTCCATACCTAGAAACTCAAAGCTGCCCCCACACGAGTGTGCTATCACTGATTTTGCTGCCATGGTAACAGCTTTTAATAGTAATGGCTAGATGCCAGAGATTTCCATGCAGTTACAACCTTGCCAGACATACTGGTTTCCTGTAACAAGGTGTGACAAGGTTTTGGTACCAGGAGGGGCTACAGAGGTGAGTTCTGTGAGAGGCTGCCAGAAGGCTCCCTCACATCCAATAAAGCCAATGTCAGCCAGCTCCAAGACAGACCCACTGCTGGTCAAGGCTGAATACATCAGCAATGGTGGTAGTGACTCTGGGATAACATATTTAAGAAAGGGGGACAGGTTACTGTGGAACAGTGTTTCTGTGTGTGTGTTTGTGTGCATGTGTGAAACACCCTGCAGAACTCCAGCCCGAGAGAGGAATGAGAGAAACAGCCCTGCAGACATCAAGGTCAGTGCAGAAGGAGGGCAGGAGGTGTTCCAGGCACCGGAGCAGAGATGCCCCTGCAGACCGTGGTGCAGACCATGGTGAGGCAGCTGTGCCCCTGCAGTCCATGGAGGTCCATGGGGGAGCAGGTCTCCACCTGTAGCCCATGGAGAATACTACACAAAGGCGGGGGGATGTCCAAAGGAGGCTGTGACCCTGTGGGGAAGCCTGCGCTGGAGCAGGCTGGCACGACTTGTGACTCCACAGGGGACCCATGCTGGAGCAGTCTGTTCCTGAAGGACTGCACACCCCATGTAAGGGACCTACACTGGAGCAGCCTGTTCCTGAAGAACTGCACTCCATGGAAGGGGCTCATGCTGGAGCAGTCTGTTACTGAAGGACTGCACCCACGGAAAGAACCTACGCTGGAGCAGTTCATGGAGAGCTGCAGCCCATGGGAAGGACTCACGTTGGAGAAGTTCATGGTGGTCTGACTCCCATGGGAGGGACCCCATCCTGGAGCAGGGGAAGAGAGTGAGAAGCCCTTTCCTGAGGAGTAAGGAGCAGCAGAGACATGTGATGAACTGACCACAGCCTGCATTCCCTGTACCCCTGTGCCACTGCAGGTGAAGAGTAGGTAGGAAAAAAAAACAATCCAGAAGGAAAGTTGAAAGGGAGGGGTGGGGGGAAGGTGCTTTTAAGATTTATTTATTTCCAGTTATCCTATTCTGATTTTGATTGGTAATAAATTAATTTTCCCCAAGTCCCTATTTTGCCCATGTCAGTAACTGGTGAGTGATCTCTCCCTGTCTTACTCTTGACCCATGAGCCTTTTATTGTGTTCTCTCTCCCTTGCCTAGCTGAGGAGGGGAGTGACAGAGCAGCTTTGGTGGACACCAGCCATGTCCCAGTTTAACTCACCACGTCGGGTTAAGCCTATTTACAAACTTTCAGCTGGCATGGTTCACTGAGAGTTAAAAATTTACCTGCACAAGATAAGGCAATGAAGTGCTGATGTAGATACTGAAGGGGAAATCTTAGTGTTCCATCTGTCAGTCATAAAAACAAACAAGCCAACTCTATCACTGCCTTACTCTGCTGAACAGAAGAGACTGATTTCCTTGTATTCTACTTGTACCCATTAATAGCCTACATTCTTTTAAGGCTGTCATTTCTTTGAGGAGAAATCAGCTTTGAGTCTAGTGCTTTTACACATAGTAGCATAGTTGCTTTGATAAAAGCTACGAGGCAGTGCGTTCATCTGCTACGACTCTGAAATAGGTCACTAACCATTACTCCAGCTAAACCTAAGCAGGCCCCTCCAGAAGTGTCACACCAGTCAGAGCCCACAGCTGAAGTGTTGAGCTTTTCACATCCCATCCAATAGCAGTGAGTCATAGCAGGAAAGCCTTTGGGCTGTGCAATACAGGAGAGAAGGCTTTGCTCCAGTGCATGATGTTACTGGAGCTCGTTATGTATCAGGGTCTCCCACCAGGGACTGAAAGCCAGAGTAGGCCTGCTGTTGGTTCCACAAATACATCACTAATTAAAATATGCAGCAGCTCAGACACTTTTTCTCTAGCTGACTCCATGCCTACTTTATATTTGATGCTACTGCTACTTGCTAACAGGTAATAACCAGAAGCAACAGCAAGAATCTAACAAGTTTAAATACTGAGTATTTTACACTTTTGAGAAGGTTTCAAAGGCATCATCAAATATAGATACCTGCTTCTAAAAGTCAATAATGCCTGTTGATGCAAGCTAATGCTGTAATCAGACTACAAACTAAACCCAAGGGGGTATCAAGCAAAATGGAAAAAGAAGGGTCTGCAAGAGAAGCAATGAACCAGAAATACATCTGCATTTGATGCAATCCCTTGCAGCATTAAGTAAAATTGAGTTAAAAAATTACAGTCTTCAAAACACCTGCCCTGAAAAACTGGTTTAATATTTGCAGCCTGGTATTTTTCATTGATTTTAAGAGAAATTGGTTACTGCTTTCTTTCTCGATAGAGGCATCCCCTATGGGGTAGTATTTGCCTTGTTCAAAACTGACAGATACAGTACAGAAGTACTCATCCATTGCAACGCCCCAGTTCTTACTGTTTCCTTTCTTGATACTGAAGGAGCAATATCAGAATGCTTTATGAAAGCACTAGGAAAAGCCAGTTTCAAGCCATCATGTCACAGTATTCTTAAAAGATAGTGGGAGAGTTTAATCCCTCTCCCCAGCTGGAGGAATTGGTGGGTGATCCATACACGTACATTAATATTCTTCTTGGGAAGAAACTGCTGTAATTAATTTGTTCATGCAAGCTGTGGTTTTTATAGATCAAAGTAAACTACAGTTTTAGTTAGCTTGGCTTTCATCCACATTATAAAGCAAATAAAGGAATCAATGTTCATCATATGACCAAAGCTTCAAGAAAAAAGTACAAATATTCCACAATCCACCTTAATTTCCAGAAATATTTGGCCTCTACAGTCCAAACGGCTTGGAACTAAGTGCACATAAATCACTTCTATGATCGACACCAGCACACACACTCTGACTTCAGTGAAGATGATTTTTCAGTGGCAAGATACATGCCAAAAAACCACTGGGCTTTTGGCGAATTTGCCTCTAGCTCTACTCTGGCAGAGCCATGGCTGGTTAGATTAAACATGCTGCCAAAGCCCAAGGAAGATGAAAATGAACATGGGTTCATGCTGAACTGGGAAAGTGGTTGACTGTATAGATCTTGAAAGGTCACAAAGAAGTAAAAACTCTTCTCCTCACAATACATATTTTCAGTATTTGCCTGTAGAAACAGAATAAAGAATGTTTAGAGATAGATGCCAAGAGTAATTAAAATTATGCTAGAAAAAGCCAAAATATTTCTAAAATTACCCAGAGGTATTACTGAGGTCATCGGTACTTCAGTAACACTAAACCTATCACAAAAGCTGAAAAGCATGAATGAAATGAGTGATGTCCCAAAGTGAAAGGGATTAACTACATAGATTAACTGTACAAATTAACTGTTATCAAATTCTTTGTATAAAAAGATGATCAAGAACTGCTAATTAGGATTTTCAGTGAGCTATAAAATGGTGAATAAAATTTATTTTAAAACATGTTTTCTCTTGCAAGCAAATACTCCTCTTACTCAGAGGTCTATATTTAATTAGCATTAGCACTTCTGAAGATCAAAAATGTTATTTATCCTCAGCAGTCCAAAGGGAAAAAGGTAAAATATATGAATAATAAAATATTTAATCAGACTTCACACGATAATCATTAGTACACTTTATATACAGCTATACAGTAAGCTTCAAGAACTACTTTACATTATCTGAGGTGCCAAACACTTCCTCCCTACTCACCAGCCAAAATGAGGGCCTTTCCGAGGTTTCAGTCCCATATGCAAGCCAGAATGGCTGCGAAACATTCATGCTCATTTCAGTAAGAGTAAATACAGACAGAAAAGTGTGTTATAAACCTGTCTTCTCCATGTTTAAAAAGACAGGAAAAAATATAGCTTGGCTTTACTTGTTTGCTCATAACTCCACATATTAAGTTATGAGCTTTTTCTTTAGTCTTTTTTCGTTAATACACATATGCAGTTAAACATACATACACACACACAGTTTCCTCCACTTCACTCCAAACACTCTTTCATATGCTGGTTTCTTTGGAAAAATGTGACACACTCCTCATGTTCCCAGTTACCAGTTTTCAAATGAAAGAGGAGAAAATTTTCCTTTCCATACTTTCATTGTTCCTTATCTTGTCAAAAAATCCACAAAGTTTCTCTCCTCCTAAAGAGCATCTTTACGGAATTTAGTCAGGTCCTGAACGATTTTAAGGAAAAGACTGCTGAAATTTGAGTAGGGGGTGGGCATGGTGGTGGTAGAAAAGGTAAGATGTTACAAATTCCCAGTTGTTTTGATCACAGCAGTGCAATGCCACCCAGGATGTTTGCTATAAACAGCATATTTGAAACTGGATATTAAAGCACAGCAGGAATATCAAAGAGAAATTATGAATAAATTATTCTCTTTCTGATTATAGGACATTCACAGATCATTTTACAGCCTGCAGAAGTTCCCCATGTAACACAGGGCTAACGGCAACATGAAATTACCAAGTACAGGAGTATCACTATTAGTGAATCTGCCATAAAACCAGCCTCAAAGTTCTTAAGGAAATGCTTCACCACATGGACGTAAGGTAGAGCTGGTAAAACAGTCAGGTGTGTTTAGCATTGAGGTAGTAAATCACTTCCCCATTTATTTACACTGCAGTGTTCACATCAACACAGAGGACATTCAAAGATGGTTTTGAAACTTGCCTTTGGCATTAGCCCCTGGTCTTACTCCTACCTCAGAAAAACAAAACATATACATTTTTCAAACAGTGGCATGAATCTGAAGTAGAAATGACTCCTTATAACAAAGAAAAAAAATTAGACATCACAAAAATATTGTGTTCAAACTAAGGGGAAGAAAAAACTCCACAAAATCTCACCCACCACAGAACACAGTAATGGGTACTTAGCACACCAGGAAGCTATTTTACTGAAATGAACACTATAGCTAACACCAAAAAACCTTCACAAAACAAAAAAAAAAGAAAAAAGAACAACGCCAAAACCAGCCAAGAAACCCAAAACCCCAAATGTTTTTCAATGCTCAGCACATACAAATCAGAAGACTGCTCATCCAAAGCTTCTTTTCACATGCAAGAGACCCAAGTGGTGTGACTTCAATAGCTTAGACTATGGGTTCTGCTTTACACTGGAAAATGAAATGCTAAATTTTTGCTTAAAGCCACAGATCAAAAATGTAAAAAGTGGAGGTGCAGCCACTGGGCACACTTTGGATTGCTAAACAGGAATCAAAATAACTTGCTTGATGAAATGAGGGCTCCATGCACAGACAGAGTAGAAAACTTAAGAAAAAAAAAAAAAAAAAAAGTAGAACAAGCTTATCTCCTTTCCAAAACATGGAGACCCCTTCCTCAGACTTATTCAGCTCCCACCAAAAGCAGTCAATGTAGGTTTTATAGCTACTTTTTCAGACTCCTACTTTAAGGGCCAAATAAAAACTACGGATGATCACTGTCCCTGTAACAAAGGGTCCTAAAGTTGAGGCAAAAGGAAGGTTATATATTCCCTACTTTAGTTGGAAAGGACTTTGCTTCTCACATCACAAAATCAGAATAGGTGTCAAACTGAAGAAATGTTCCTGTATCACTGTAGTGTTGGAAACCTACTCTTTTAGAAGTGACTAGCGAGTTTGAACATTGAGCATGAGGCAGTGGAAGGAAAGACTTCTTTTTCAAAACCAACCTTCTGTAAAGCCAGACTTCTTTGTGATGTCAAAAGTGACAGAAAATCAAATGCTGATGAGTTGGACTTTCATGAATTGGTAGAGCAGTGTAAATAGTATAACCCTATGTAAGTCACATAACAGTTTCTAAGCTAGTGATGAGAACCTTAAGAAAGAAATCAAATAGAACTATGGTTTAAATATAATTCAATATTATTCATTTCAGTTACAATACAAACTCTAAACTTAATCGGTTTTGAACTGACACTGTATTAGCTTTTATAGCCTTAGTTTCGTATTTGCTATGATAAAACGTCACAGTTGATATTTTGATCAGATGTATGCAGAGAAGAGCCACTTCAAAACAGCACACAATTTTTCAATGGTAAGTTTCCAGCCCGTGTCGATATGCCAGTAACACATTAACACCCACAAAAGTGGCAAAAGCTGCAAATATTAATTTTGTTTTGCATTAATAGCTTGTATTTCAAAAAATCCAAATAGGAATCCCCCACATTAACCATATCAGTATCTCCAGTAAAAATTTCCTCATTTTTAAAAATTTCCAAATATCCACTGAGTTAACATGCAGTTGCCTGCTCAGCTTCTGTCCTGGTTTCAGCTAAGACAGAGTTAATTTTCTTCCTAGTAGCTGGTGCAGCACTGTGTTTTGGCTTTAGTGTGAGAACAATGCTGATAACGCACCAATGTTTTAATTGTTGTTCAGTAGCATTTACCCTGATCAAGGACTTTTCAGTCTCTTATGCTCTGCCAGTGAGGAGTAGCACAAAAAGCTGGGAGGGAGCAGAGACAAGACCGAAACTAGGCAAAGGGGTATTCCATACCATAGAACATTGTGCCCAGTATATAAAATGGGGTGAGTTCGCCAGGAGGGAACAATCGCTGCTCAGGAACGGGCTGGGTGTCAGTCAGCAGGAGGTCAGCATCACTGCTTGTTGGGGTTTCCTTTGTTTTATCTCCCTTTTATTACTTTCCTTTTCATTATTAGTAGTGTTAGTATTGTATTATTTTACACTTTTTGCAATTCTCTTTCCCATGCCACTTAGGAGGGAGGGGGAAGTGGGGGAGGGCAATGAGTGAGCAGCTGCATGGCACTTAGCTGCCAGCTGGGGTTAAACTATGACAGCTTCCTTAACGAAACTGAGAGAGGCAGCACAGAAGCAAAGCAGACAGGAAAGGCTGCATGCCATTTGTCTCCATTACCCCAACCCCCATAATAAAAGCTCACTTCGAGACAATTAATTCACAAATGACAAACATCTAAACCCCATGACTATTTAAATGCTAGACAGGGGAGTTTAAGATCCTGAAGGTACTGACTAATAAAGACAAGTAATAAAGACCCCAGATTTCAGTGGAACAATCTCAGTTTGTTCAGCGACCTGATCTGAAGGATCCCATGAGAGAGTTCCTTGCCCAGGAGGCTGCACTGATCTTCACTGTCCCATGGCAGGAAAGCAGGGTGGCTGCATGAGGAGGGACCTGCTGAGACCAAGGCCAAGCCTTCAGGGAAGCACACAAATGAAGGCAGGGGCTGCCCCACAATAGTACAGAAGCACTGCACAGGTCCAGGGGAAAGAAGACAAAAAGCTCAGCTGGAAGCTGCCATGTAACTGGAAGGGCCCTTGCAGGTACATCAACAACAAAAGAAGGACCAAACAAAGCAGGGACCTCCTGATGAACAGGTTCAGAAAACCAGTGATGAAGGACGTGAAAACGATCAAGCACTGTCTTTTTTGCTTTGGTCTTTACCACAAGGCAAACTCATGGGGCTAAAGTGGCAAGAGCCTGGGAAAGGTGTCAGGTAAGTGAAGACAAAGCTAGGAATAGAGCACTTAAAAAGGGCACACAAAAGTCCATGAGACCGGATACTTCTGATGGTGCTAAGGGATTTGGTCGATGTCATTGAAAGGCCTTTCTGGATCACCTTTGAAAGGCCATAGGAACCAAGGGAGGTCCTGGGTAACTGATGAAAAAAGCAAGAAGGATGATTTGAGAAACTACAGGCCAGTCAGCTTTATTCCAAACCCTGGGAAGAAAATGGAGCAAATCCTCCTTGAATCTATTTCCAGGAATATGAAGGACAGAAACAATTTTGTGAACAGCCAAGTATAATTTCCCAAAGGCAAAATGTGCTCAGCCAACCCAGTTACTTATTACAATGAAGCCCCTGTATCTATGGATGAGGACAGAGCAGCAACATCATTTACCTTGACTTTTACGATTTTTGATGCAGTCTCCCACTACAGCAGCCAAAAAGGCATGAACTAGGTGGCTGTTCAATAAAGTTCATGAAAAAGAGTTGCTGGACTTCCAAACTCAAGACAGCAGTAAATAGGTCAAAATCCTAGATACAAGCAACATTCCTCTCCAATTAATCTGAACTTGCCCTCATTAATTTCATTGGTAACACCAAACTCCAGCAATCAAGAAGCTAGAAAGTAGAGCTCCCACCTGAAGGGCTTCAATAGCTGAAGGAGTGAGCTGAGAGGCCTGTGAAGACAAATAAAAGCAAATGCAAAAATCTTACACATAATGTGGAGTAAATAATCCCATGCCACAGTACGTTATTGGAACTTACAGGCTAGAAAACAACTTTGCAACAAGTATCCTGGGATTCCTGAGAAACAACTTGCTGAACACAAGTAAGCAAGACATCCTTGCCATGACTAAGACTAACTATACAGCCAGCTGCATTAGCAAGAGTGCTTGCTAGTGATGGGGAGCAATTAGCACTTTCTAGGTGACATTCTGGATGCCCCAAATAGAAGCCCTATTCTTGGTTTTCAGCTCCTTTGTACCAAACTGAAAGCACATGATGTAGGAGAAGAGACAGCTGGGCATTTGTTCAGAATAGAGGCTTAGTGGGTACTTATGGAGAAAAGGTAGCAAAGCTCTTCTCAGTGGGAACATAATGAAAGGAAAGAAGGCAGTGGTCATCAGCTGCAGCAAGACAAATTCTAACCAGACAAATAATAACTTAAAATTAGCTACAATAAGGGTCGACACTGGAATACATTTGTCCAGAGGGGCTACAGAATCACACTCTGCAGGGATTTTCCATACTTGAATGCACAGTAGTGAACAACCTGATTTATCATTTTTAAGGTATTTAACCCTGCTCTAAGCAAGAGATCAGGCCTCCAGAGGTCCAGTGGTGAGTTCGAATCTCTCTCCATTTCAACAGCAAAATCCTGCACAAGTTTAGGAGAAAGAACAAACAAGACTATGGTGTGCATAAATGCAGACCAACCATGTATCCATAATGATTTCAGATGATCAGGCTGCATGTGGAAACTGCTTCCATGAAGCCTGAAAACTTTCTCACAGAACAGCTACTTTATGCGAGGTTTAGTTTTATATAATAAGAAAATAACTTGAGCAAAACTGATTGTTGAATTATAAGAATTTCTTGCTCTATCCTAGTGTTCTGGATTTTTCTTGCAGCATATCTATAATTATTTTTTCAATTTCGATGACTATTTGTAAAAATGAAACCCATACCTTTTATTTTTCCAAGGTTTTTTTTCCGATCAGAGAATGCCCCCAACTAACTACATCTTCAATTACAGACAACAGAATTTATAATTTACCAATTGTACACTATATTTGGCTCTTATGGAAAACATATATATGAGGAGAGGTACAAATACATCTTTGTCTCAATATATGAATACAGTGGGTTGGATGGTTTTTTTTGTTTGGTTGGTTTTTAAGAAACTGCATGAAGAGACTTACAGGCTTTTCTTCAGAAAGTTCATATTTTGAAATGCCCTTCTTGATCTGTGATGTCACTTCAGCCCTTGACAAGATCACACATGTTTCTATGAGAAGTCAGTTCAAGTTCAGTGCCATGCTTACTGTAGAGCTTTACAGAATAAGACATAAAAATATCAGTCAACTTGTAGTTTGTCTTTACATAGCATAGTTTTTCCCATGATGATTCTTCACAGTCTCACCAGAACAAAGCAAACAGCATGCAGCTTTAAAATACTATGACTTTTAAAATAGGTAATGTGTATATCTCTTCTGCTCTCTAAATGGGGATCAGGTTTTCTATTGCATGATGGCAGGGGATCATTGCAAATGATCAACATCTATTTCTCTTCTTTAAACTCGAGTTTAAAGAATCCGGTATTACTATCTGGGTCCAACACAAAATGTAAAGTGCAATTCTCAAAATCACAGATGGGTGGAGAACTATAACCACAGTAGCAGGCAACTGAATTTCCCTACAGACAGCAATATGGGCAAAGCTTTATCATTAGTATCACCACTCAGTGCACCAACAGATGTCAGTGCTCAAAGGCACTGAGAAAACTGACAGCAGAGTTAAAGACTGGGTGTGCATATGTGTGTCTATCAGTGACTAGTGAAATTACTATCTCCTTAAGCACTATACTTTGAAAGCAAAATGATTTTTAGCTTGGTATTATTTTCTGCAAGCTACTTCCTATTTCCTTGGAAGAAAGCAGTCCCTGAACAAAAGAAACCTCAAAAGGCAGAGATGTTTATTATGCAATGGACTAAGCAAAAGAAAAATATGCAGATATTCGGGGGGGGGGGGGGGGGGGGGGGGGAAAGAAAAAAAAGCCTCACAGCAGTCTGAATACTAATTAAAGAAGCAGGCCACACTGATCTAATATAATTTTATTGCAGTGTTTTAAAAGCATATACTGACTTTGAACAAAGAATTAAAAAAGAAGGTGTATGTTGCCAAGCAATAAGATCACCCCTCCACAAGTCAGAAAATGTAAAATTCTGGAAAAAAGCACAAGGCATTTTTTTTTTCTTTTCTACTTTATTCATATAAGCAATATGCAGCACTGCCTCTAACCTGAATGCCAGAAACATGTATTTCCACAAGAAGTGTAAAGCTGCATGCTTTTACATTAAAATTGCAATGTCTGTTCCTTCCCAGTATCAGAGAAAAAAAGTTGATTCTTCTGAAATAGTTTTTTGAGATGCACACAGGAAATCTTGTAACAGCCAGATGTTTCATAGTCATCAGCTCATTCATTGCACAGAAAATTTTGGTCCTTTGTTCAATACTGCCTACCATCTCTGCCGATCTTCATGTATTTTCTTACCTTATTAGAGATTTGCATTTTGTAAAAAGGCCCCAAGTTTCTTAGAAACCAGACTTCCATTCACTTGTTTTATTCTTAAGACAATTTAAAAGCAAAGGTACATACAGTTTCCAAGAGAGAGTGGGAGGACAAATCAAAGTAGATTTTACACTTGCAGATACCTTTGAATAACAGACTGTGTGCCTCAGTGTTCCCACAAGGGCTGTGTTATAAGAATGTAACAGCAGATTATGTGCTCATCCAATCTCTCTGAAAAGCTTTTAAAATTAGAGGCATCAAAATGAGCAATACCTGTGTCTTCATAAACACCAGCTATAAAATCCAATCAGCTCACTGCAGAGTTATAGCAAGTTGTCATACTATTTTGTACCACCATTTCTTGGTTACAGCAGAGTTCAAATGGAATATTTCAAGATAAAGGAAAGGCAGACTGGGAGCTTTGCTATCCTACTTGCCTTCCTTCAAAACACCACTGGACCAGAGCATTTGATCCCAAGTACTGGTTAAAAAGCTCACAGCCAGCAACCTCAAGACAGAACCAGGGAGCCTCAGGTTTAGCCTCCCCTGTTATCAATAGTGTTATTAGCAGCAGTTTAGCGGCAAACCAGAGCTGTCCATGTGCAGCAGTGAGCCAGTCTCCAAAGCCTAGGTTTAAACCAACCCTAGTGAGTTGACATGCCCAGGCTAGAGACATGCAGTGTGGGTAGGAAGAAAGACAGTCTTTACTCAGCACATAGCAACAGCCCATTCTTTAGTGGGGAGCAACCAAAGAGGATCAAGGTAATCAAGCTCTGCTCCTAAACCTGTCACAGGGTGCAATCTTGTGCAAGTCACTAGACCCCTCTCACCCCTGGAAAACCAAACTGCTTTCTCATGGTGGCAAAGTTTCCTGGACTCTCTGCGGGCAAGGTTGCTGAGCACTGTGATACAACAGAGGCTTAACCACAATTCTGCAAATGGTTTCACTGACTCTGGTTCAGGCAAGCATGTGCTTTATTACTCACCAATTATGTTTTCATGACAGACTTGCAGACTCAATTATAAGGAGTCATGGAAAACAGAAAACCAAAGATGCTTAGAAGTGTGCACACATTCTTTATATCACATGCTCAAAAACAAACAAACCAACCCCAAAACAACCAAGAAAAAACAAAAACAAATCCCCCCAAAAAAACACTAAACAAATTTTGTGGATTAAGAGGTTTTCAGACAGAAGAAGGAACCAGTATATTGAGTATTTGGTACATTGACCATATCGGTTAATTCAATCCCTAGGCCTACCTAAACAATTTTTTCATTTTTAAAATGACATTTCTAGAGTAACTTTGAAATAGACCACAAAATACTCCAAAACTGAATGTCTAAAACATACTGTACATAGAGGCACATCTGAATAGTTGAATTTGTTACCAAAAAAGCAGTGTTTCATCATCTCAGTACCATCTCAGGTGGCAGTTTACTGCCAGAAGTGCTGCACTGTTAGACAGCTGCAAACACTGAATCAAAGCCACCATCCAGATGTATTACTCTTATTCTGCAAAATGGTAGGAAGACAATTTATTATTTCTAAACAAAAGAACTACTTTTTAGGATATCCTATTGAAGTTGAAAACCAAATAAATTTATACTTATGCTGGCTCCCCAAAATAGAAAATAAAATAATAAAAAAGTAAACAAACAAACCAAACCCAGCCAAACAGAAAGCTAACACACTCAATTCACACAGCAATATGTTTCAAACAGCCTTAAAAAAAAGGTCTGCCCATCCAACAGTCATACGGGTGCTTCTGTAATGACATTAATTACCTTTCAGAAGAAGTGCTGTCTCTTGTCTGCCCATGATTCCCTTTTCATAGTCCTGTGCTTTCATTAACATTCAAAGAAGCTATCAAAGCCTGGCTGTCTACCACTCTTATTTTCCCCCTGAATGAGATAAGACATTTTTATGGCCTCACCGGCAGATTTTAATAAACAAGTGGAATTTTTCTGCTTCGCTTTGCCCACAGCACAGAACCACAGTCTTAAGCGACTGTACTTACCAACATTATGGTTTACTCTATTTCTCTATATTAAATGGCTGCCATAGGGCGCTATACTAACATTAAATACAAAATCATCGCCATGAGAATATAACTTTTGCCAAAATGCAGGAGACATTCCATTTTAAGCTTTACCTCATGTCTTTACATCACTTTATTTAGCTTTCACGAAAAGAGTCCTGTGTGCCTGGAATTTACATTTTGCCTTTGCATAAAATGTGCACGTGGGTTTTCAGTTAAAGAACTAATCATGTGCTTTTTTTTTTTTGTGAAAGCCAGATGTTTTCCACTGAACATTTAAAGCCTTTTTCATTTCCCCACAAGTCTGAGGATCAGGTTACATGGGACTTTCAGTTTGGGTAAATTTACCTGTTGAGAACATAGAAGTCTAAACATAAGAAAAATAAATATTATTCTTAGGTCACAGAAAACAGGTGTAAGGCTGAAAAAAGCCCCAACCAACTAGCAATGGGAATACACCCAATTCCAGTCAAATACACAGCCAGCTGCACTCTCAGACATCTGAGACATGCCTCCATCTCATGACCAATGTTCAAATGAGACAGGCATTTGCCTGCATGACAGAAACCGCAACTCATTTGACTGAGGAGGCTGACAGGTTCTCAAAAGAAAACCAAAACCAAAAACAAGCAGCTGAAGCAACTAACCTGAAACAATGTCCCCCCTAAAAGCACCTTCAGGGTCCCCATCAGAAAGAACATTAATTGGTCAAAGGCATACCCTATTTCATGTCTTGTGGACAACAGGATGCCTCCATTCCATCTCCTCTACATTGCTCTCCTCTCAAATGCATTCGCTTAGTGGGCATCCACTGCTTCCACTGTGCTCAGACCTCCACAAAGACATTTTGGCTCCCTTACCCCACCAGGCCATATACCCAACAAAAGTGGATAGAACTGCCTCTGCATAGGGTCTGCCAAGAGGTTACTAGACAGTCTCATGGAATAATACTCTTGGTAACTCAGATGAAGCTCCTCTGCATCTTGTAGTACCATTATCCCTAAGCTAGCAATTTAACTTACTGTTTTGTGACATTTTAGATGTTGCAAGATAACCCCTGCCACTTCACAGGAGCACAGACCTCCTAACAAACCCAGCGAAAATGTCTACAGCCCTGTAAAGATGCCCTTAACTTGGGGCTATAAGGTACCTACCTACCATATTTGATTCTTTGTATTTAGGCACTTAATTCACCTCCTTAGTGCATTTATAAGACCATTAAAAAAAAAACCACCAAAAACCAAAAAACACAAAAACCCTATAATAAACAGTGTTTATCAGGAAGGAAGGCACTGCAAAACAACCAAAAAGAAAAAGTAGATACAAGAGTTCTGAAGATTACAGGAAGGTAAATAAAGGTGGTGGGGGTGGGGGGGTGTGGAAGTCAAAATTAAGTTTAAACTCCTTCAAAAAACTGAATGGCAGCCACAAGATGGCTGCATTAAGGTCACATAGTACTTCAAGAAAACTTCTTTTGAAATGCATTGCATCATAAGCATGTTTCCAGGAATCACCACACTGCTTACTTATTACATGTAAACTCCTTTCCTTTCACTTTATCTTGTTCTTAAAGAAATGTACTATCAGGGAGCACAGCTTTTTCTGTTTGAAAACCAAACGTTTCAATACCATCACAGCTGCATTTTAACTCCTTCCCTTCCTGTGAAGCCCCCCACAACCTTCCTCCCAGTAAAATTGCTCTGAATCTCGGGTCTACAAGAGCTGGCATTTCATTAATTCCTGCCACTGTGTTTCTTTTCCTCTTTTCGCTTCCGAGAACAGGGTCTGCGAGGTAACAGTCTCCTGAAGTGCAGCACTTCAGCCTGCTACAGAAGGTTATTACAGTAGCTGAACCTTTGCTTTGCAAATGTCACATTGCAGAGATTCAATTTTAATGGAGAAGCTAGACTAGAAGTTCAGGTATCAGCTTCAAAAATGAGGCTACCCGAAAAAGGTTTCATACCCCCTTCATCCACATAGTACTACTGCTTCCTCACCACAGCCAAAACTACCACCTAGTCCACCCTTCCATTAAGATCTTCAACTTAAAAACTTGACAGGAAACTATTCAACTTTTTTGCTCTGGCATTTTCTGCTGGCTTAGTGAGCTGAAGCAGCTTACAAAGGGCTACCGTGCAGTGTCGACAGTGGAAGACAGTAAAAAATAGTTAAGAGACCTCCCCTCCTCTTTTGACAGAAAAAAGTATTAGTAAGCTCACCTTGTTTTACAAAAAATCACCAAAAGGAAATAAATCTTCCCCCGACCTGGAACTGGAATCTCCTAAGCGGCAGCACCTGGATACCAGGCAGTGGGAAAGAAAGTGCCAAGGGACCAACCACCCTTCTTTGGCAGCAGCCACCTTCTATAATTTTGGCATCACTTCTCCTTGTTAATGGGGAAGTTCTGATTATGTCCAAGTACTGCTATGTCAAGCATGTACTTGACCTCCAATTAATGCCTTCTACCACGCTCACAAGCATTCCTCCAGATACTTCTGAACTTCCTTGAAACACTACTGTGGCCTTTTGCTTAACCTAATGACTTCCAACTAAACTGCATAAAAGACACCATAGGAAGCAGTGAAACAAACAAAATAAATGCTGAGGGTTTATGTAGCACCAGAATTCACACTGGCAACATAACCACAATTCAGTTCTTTATAGAAAAGCAGCCTGAAGAGATCTTGAGCTGCAAAGTCTGTTTTGCTGACTTGGGTTCATTGCCCTGTTGAGCTCAAAGGCCTACTGGTCAGGAATGACCACAGAATCAGTGAATTAAATTCTCTCCAGGACTTCTACTAGAGGACTGAAACAGTTGATAGCTGTGCAAGTATTTGAAGCACTGCATGATTATGCTCTTCAGACATCAATTCCAGTTTACCAAGGAGGCTTTTAGCCTGAAAACATGCCCAAACAGCTCTGAACAATAACGTGTATGGTTTCCAAGCTAGCTACCTTATACAAGAACAGCACAGCCACATTAGTATGGTGCTCCACCAACACCAATAGCTTGCTGTTCAGCAGGATTAATTAGCCTGGGCAGAGCACCACACTAATGTGATTATATTGCTTCTAGTACCTGAGCTAGCACATTCATCATTTTCTATTCCTTTCCTCTGAAATTAAGAGTTCAGTTTTTGCCATTTTCTTAACACCTAAAAAATCTTTTTTTCTTTTTTTTTTTTTGGTGGGAGGGGTTGTGAGGGTGTTGAAGGGAATGGGAAGAGAAGAATGAGATTTGGAAAAGATTCAAAGTCAGATTTCCCTAATTGAAGCTGTGCATTTCCTGCCTTGATAGCCTTTCCCCACTATTACCACTCTCTTCTATTCACTCCTGTTCACATCAAGCCGCCATATTTTCCAAACTGCCTATGCATCTGCAAGCCCTCCCTGGACACCAGAAATAATTATGTCCAGCCACAACCAGCAATGAGAAGAGCAGACCAGCAGACTTTCAGCTTATTAGAGTGAAACAGAGTCATCATTGCCTTCCACTGCCCTTTTTTGATTTTTTTTTACAGGTGAGGAAAAACTCACAGCAGGTACTTGCTCAGAAGAGGGATCACCTCTCAAGACAATGAGGTGAAAAACAGAAATACAGACCACAGCCTCCTCATTCACCAACTGAGGCTCCTATCAGGACACTGAAACTGAGACCAGTGTGAGTTATACCAGGTACCCAGACCCTGACACAAGTTACAGAAATACCAGAGCATCAGTTGAACTGCCCAAAGAACCGATGTTCTGACAAAACACAGGTGCACTGGTATGCTCAAAAGCAGCTGTGTTTCTTTTCTTAAGGCTTCCTGAGGCATCTGGCATAAGGAAGACACTCAGAGCAGGCAACATTAGGTCAGCCAGCAAAAAAATCAGCAGTCACAAGCAACTGACAGCGGTTTTACAACAGGAAGTATGGGGCGAAATCCTCTGCCAGCAGTACTGACAGCCCTCCTTTTGAGTTTGCCTGTAAGTCATCATCAGAAAAGAAACAGAGGAATATTGCAGCACCTGTTAGTATCTCTGGTCTTCAGCCCGCATCCCTTATCTGTACAGGCATGCCTGCGCACAAGCAGGCCCTGGGGGTGTAATGGTGAGACAGATGCCACACACAGACTTTGGGAGCAGCTGTATTGCTCTGACAGAGTAGAAGGCAGCAACAGCAGTAGGATTGCCACTTGTCCGTGTTTCCACAGGTCTTCTAGTTGCTTGATACGCACCTAGCAACTTATTTTTCAAGGTTTTTTTTTAGTACAAAAAGGGATGCCATAGAAAAAGTGGTTAAAATTTCTATAACAAAACTTTGTTAAGAAAAGCTATGAAGCCACAGTGCTTTACTGTTCTGTGATTACAAATTATACTGTGCTGGCTAAACTTCTAAAGACTCATATCAAATTAAAAAAATTAAACAGGAAATTAATAAAACATCTCCACACTCTGTCCCATCAGCTTCATGTCATCATGCTGATGAGATGGGGCTCTTCCATGACAGAAATACAGGGAACAATAAACTTATATTTTTGGCTTTCTTTTCCTTTAAAGTAGCCTGCTTCCTTGTGTCAAAAATATCTCCAAGGAGAGTTTCAAAGTTTGAATTCTAGGTATAGGACGTACATCATACAATGCAGACACAAATTCCAGGCTTAAAAAGTAGTATGAAAGTAGAAAGATTTTTTTTTTATGTTCGCACCTCCAGCATGCAACCACCAAGCACAAGCAGATACTTTAAGGGATACTTGCAGTTTCTGCATGTGCACAGTGATATACAGGCATTCATACTTAAAAAAGTTACAATGTAAATCTATTTCCAAAAAGGCTGCGGATTAGAACTCCAGCTTGTTGGTGAAGTATCAACATAAAAGAAGTAGAGAAGAGCTTGGAAAGAAGGAGGGAAAAAACGGCATAAAGGCCAACATATGAAAAAATGTCAAGCAAGTTAACACAGAATAGGAAACATTGGTTTACAGCCAAGTGGGACAAGGTGGGGACAGTATTCTTTAAAATAAAATAAAAATCAAAGCAGTCAAGACAGAGGGGAAAAAAGAAAACAAAGCAAAAACCAAAAACCCAACAAATCAGGCAAGAGCAGTTAAGTAAACAACATGTTAAGATCACATACTGAATCAGAAGGAAAAGACACTCCCAGCAACAACACATAGTACTGAGGACTCATACTGAGGTATGAAATGAAAATATAGCTCTGGAAACTAAGGGCAGTCTCTCTGTTATCTGCTATGCTTACATGGCCCTAAATCTGCTTTGGGCAGTTACTGTGTTGGTGGCTCCTGTGTAGGAGTGGAGGAGAAAGAAGACTGAAGAAATATTGAGTAGATACTGGGATATGTATGTACATACATATATACACAAACATACAAATATACTCATACACACTTGGATCCATATGTAATAAAAGAGAACTTGAACTAGTCACATAGTAGAACAACCAAAAGCAGCAGTATGTTTAAGTTTTTTCTTCTTCTCCCTGCTTATTTACTTCTTGCAGTCTTCTACACTACAGGATTGTGTACATCACATTTGGAGCCTCATTACTTCTACATACTTCTACATGGCAATTCAAGATAACTAGAAAGAGTTTGCTGGTATTTCTACCTGCTCTGTGTGCCTCCGGGAGCCTGCGTGACTAAACCAGAAGACAACATAGCCTCTGCACACTTCAAGATGTGATCTATACCATGTGCACACTCCTGAGAGTTTCTCCCTTCAAAATATCTTTGAGTTGGTATTCACTGCTTATGACTGCTGCACAATTTGCTAGAATAGTTAAAACTGATGCACGGACTCTAGAGCACAAAACATAACTTGAGATTTGTGAGAGTGCATTATCTGATTCTCTGTAAGATGTCAGGGCTCACTTTTCAGACCACCCTGTACTAGCAAAAAAAAAATAAAAAAAATAAAAAATCACTCCAAATAAGGCTAACAGTGTTTCACAAACAGAAATACTCAATAGTTCTGGTCTCTCCTATCACTACAGAACAGGAAACGTATGCTATTAATTAATTCATAAAACCTAATGTCTGCAGGCAGCTGAAATTGTCAGCTTGATAGATAAACCAGCCAGTAATGATGGAAAGATGAACTACGTTATCAAGGAAATTCTTCTGTCAGAGGACCGTGTCAAGCTCTGCTCACGATAATCTTGCCTATATAGTTTGGAGAATTTCTCTAAGGAAGGACTTTACAACGGTACCTGAACCAACCGAGCAGCAAGGAATGTGCCAAAACCCACAGGGCGCAGACACCTTACCGCTATAAGCTACACTGACTGTATATTCCCAAACACCCTCAAATCTTTCAGCAGCCGCTATCACTGAACAGTGAACTGCATTACATCGGGACAGGCATATCGCGACATCCCTAAGCCGCTGCACCGCACTTCGCGCCCAGGAGCGCACCCGGCTTAGCCGGGACAACTCCTCCACTACCACCAGTGCGGCACGGGGATGATGCCGACTCCCGTCCCCGTCGACCCCTTCCCGCGCTCCGGTGACCCACTCGCCGCTCAACGGCGAGCGGCCAAGCCCGCGATGCCCCACGGGAAGAGCAGGAGCACCCGCGTGGCTTCACGGTCATGGGGCCGCTGCCCCCAGCTCTCTCCCAGCCCCTTTTCTCCCCGGGTTTCGGTGCAACAGCGGAAGGAGACTGGTAACGGAGGGAAGGAGAGAGAAAGAGAGCCGCAGCTGGCACGGAGAGCGGCCGGCACCGGCAGTGCCGGGTCCGCAGGCAGCGCTCGCTCCACGACCGCGCAAGGGTGCGAGACGCACCTCGGACTGCTAGGGTGCAACCGCGAGCGATGAAGCCGACCTGCACGGAGGGACTGTCGAGCGGGGCCCAGACGAAGAGACCCCGTCCCGCAGGGAGGAGGAGAAACAGGAGGGCTCAGGACTCCCCCTCCAAGTCCCCGGCCGCCAGCCCCGGCAGCGACCTGTTGCCCCGCGCGAGGATACCGACGCGCGGTCGCGGGAGCAGTCCCGTCCGCCGCCACCCACCTCCTTAATTTTGTCTCTCTTCTGCCGTACGGCGGGGTCGGAGGGCTCCTGCCCCACGGCGCCGACGGGCTGGCGGAAGAGACGCTGGGGCAGCCCGGGGGCGCCTGCCTCCTTCCTGCCGCGGGCGTCCTGCAGAAGTTTCTCCTTGTCCTGGCGGATGTCCCTGCGGATCTCCTCGGGCAGCTTCTGCAGTGTCTCCTTGGCCTCCCGCAGAGCCCGCTCGTGGTCCGCGCGGATCCGCTCCAGGCTGCCCGCCCCGCCCGCGGCGGCCGCCACCGCCGCTGCCGCCACCGGGCCGCCTCCAGGCTGCGGCGGGGCGCGGGGCTGCCCGCCGGGCGGCGGCGGCGGCGGCTGCAGGGCGGCCGAGTGGAAGAAGACGCCGCTGAGGAGCTTGGAGGAGTCGGGCAGAAAGAAGATGGCCCCGAAGCAGAGAGTGATGAAGGCGCTGAACACCAGCAGCAGCACAAACTTCTCCGTCAGCCGGAACGCGCCGGGGCCCGCCGCTTTCCTGCCCCCGCTACCCGCGCCACCGCCCGCGGGGCCGCCCAGCGCCCCCGGCCCCGCCGCGTTACCGAAGAGCGGCAGCAGGCTGGCGGCGGGCATGACCCCCGCGCCGCCTCAGGCAGCGCAGCGCAGGGCAGCGCGCCCCGCCGCCGCCGCGCAGGGACAGCACCGGACCGGACTGCTCGGATGGGCTCCGGCTCTGCCACCGCCCCCCTCCCGCCTCGGCAGCACAAAGTTTCCTCGGGCGGACGCGGCAACTTTTCCCTTCGCCGCCGGCAGCGCTCGGCGTCTGCGGGGCGGGCGCTGTCAGCTCCAACCCATGCTGCCGGGCCGCCGCCGCCGCGGGAGCCGCTCCCCGCTCCGCCCGCGCGTAACTGCCGGGCGGCCGGGGGCGGGGTGGGGCGGGGCCGCCGACGGCCCAATGGCGGGGGGGGCGGGGCGCGGGAGCCGCCGCCGCTGCTCTGCCGCCCTCCCGCGCTGCCGGACCCCTCGGCTCAGGGGCTCAGCTCCGTGGAGAGAGGGTTTCCAGGCGCTGCCCGCCCGCCGGGGAGAGGGGGGGGGGGGGGGGATGTGGGGAGGGACGGCGGCGGTAGCGGCTGCCCGCTGGGTCACCGGCGACCCGAGGCGGCGCAGCGGGCGGCCGGAGGCGGGCGCGCTGCCCCGGCACGTGGCTGGCGAGCAGGCACGCGCGCCCACGTGCACACTCGTGCACACACTTATGCGCGCACTCGTGCACACACACACACACACACACGCGTTGCACCGCCCGCCGCCCCTCCCCTCTCCGGTTGAGGGTGCGCGCACAGCGACACACGTGCAGAGACGGTGTGTGCTTGCACACGCGTGTGCACACGCTTACCCGTGCGCACGGCGGGGGAACAGTGCGAGGGGAGGCAGCGGCGCCAGGCGGTGCCTAGACGGGCGGGCCGGGCGGCAGAGCCCTGCCCGCTGCTCTTAGCAGGAGCCGAGTTCTCGGTAGCAACAGGGGTTTCATTTCCTTTTCCTGCAGGTAAAGCTCTTGCGAGGAAGTAGGGGGAACTCGTGTATCTATGTGAGGGTGGAAATTCAACTTCTTGTCTGCGCTAGTGCAAGTGAAATAACAAGGTGTTGGCACAAAAACATATATATTTTATAGCTGATCAAATTGCTGCATCGAGGTCCCCAAGCCTCCTGTGAGAGCAAAAGTTTCAACAACAAGAAGAAAAGATACCGATTTATTATTTTGTTCGTGTTACAGAACAGTGCAATAAACAGTGGGGATGTGAGAAGCAGGGAAACACAATAAAAACCTGGGTAATTTTAACTGGAAAAAGGACTCCAGCCAGCACCCGGGGGTTTATCTCCAACTTTTTTCGAACGTGCTTGGAGCCTACCTAGACTTTCACAGCAGTTCGGCACGGCAAACTTAGACGTTTCCTCTAGAATGTGAGCCAGAGAGTCAAAAAGAAAGCAGAGAGATATGTCTCTCCCAGAAGTTACAGTGCTGAGGTTGGTTTGTTTGTGTGACTTTATTTTGCAAGCGAAAAAAAACCCCAGCAACGGTAGAGGGAAGTCTGTGCTTTAAACAAGGGCAGGGAGAAGGGATTGCGTAAGCTGTGCAAATGTGATTTTGAAAATGGGCCTGGCGTGGGGCTAATTCTGCTCCCAGTGGAGTTCAGGGGAGTTTCACCATTGACTTAATAGGAATAAAATAAGGCTGCTGCCCAGTGCTTTTTTAAATCCCATTCTTGAGAAGTTAGAATATGTAATAGACTAATTAAAAGCAGGTTTAGAGAAGACAGTTACATAGAAATGTTGGACCGAGTTCTACAAACTCCCATAAGTACATGAGCAAATGCTTCTGTAAAATTTCAGGATTATACGTAAAACTGAAGGATAAGGGGCCCAATTTTGCATCCAGCAAAACCATTAATTTCTTTCACTTTTTATGTTGGTTTTCTTTGATTTTTTTTTCTGAATTGTATTTTCCCACATTTAGATGAAAACCTATTCCTTAAACTAAACAATAAGCACTCAGATTTTGACACACATTTCCCAGAAATGTGTAACGTCGCCCAGTAGCTGTGCCAAGATAAAACTGTTTAGGATTGAAGAATTCAGCCTGCTTGGAAAAGGAGATAAGCATCTATGCTGCCTGTTTTTTTAAGCAACATTTAAGGTAGCAAATATGGAGTTCAGCTATTGAAAGATGGTTGACTAATGATAAAGCTTCCTAAATGGTGAAATACCACTCTTAGCTTCAGCGAGCATATTCTGCTTCAGTTGCTGTGTATGTGGGTGTATAATATTTTTCACAGATTGCCCTCAAAACTCATCACTACTTATATGATAATATTTGGAGGCAGAATTTATTGCTGGAAGAAGTGCCTTTCTTCAGTATTCTGAAATCATTCTTAAGTTGCCACATTTCTATATCCATCCTGTGGTGTTCTGCTCCTAAACTGAAGCCCTCTGACCTCACCAGCCACTTGCCTGCTTTGGTTGTCATAGAATCATAGAATGGTTTGGGTAGGAAGGGACCTTAAAGATCATCTAGTTCCAACCCCTCCTGCCATGGTCAGGAGCATCACCCTAAGTGCCAGGTGTTAAATAAGGATTCACACCAGCGGTTTTACTGCCATCCCTCATCACTTCCTCTGGAGCATGATGAAAATAACAATTAGTATTTTCAATACAAAGACAGAAATTGCTAAATTCTGTAGCCTCTGTGATGAGATGATCATTCCACAAACAATGATAATCTATGCCCTAAAATGGAATTCCTCTGAGCAGGTCTCTAAATTTTGTATTCAGAGTGTTTCTGTTGTTAGCACCTAATATTATAAACAGTTACCCACAAAGTCACATGGGAACTATTCAGTGGGACTATTGATGCATGTAAAGTTACTGGTGTACTGAGCTGTTCACAAGATGAGGGCAATGGGGACTGAGAGAAAAAAAAAAAAAAAACAAACCAGGCTCAACCCAACATTACTATACAAGTCCACTGGAGTTTTTTGTCAATAATTCACTTTAGGCACCGTGTAGAATTGTACAAGATACTCCAAAGAACACGGAAGTACAGGGAGTATCTCGGGAAAAAAAAACCCTCAAATACAAGTAGTAGAACCAAAGGACATACATGCTCAGTTTTGACTGGCTGTGTCCAGCAGGCAGTATGCTGTAAAAGTTATACCACGTTGATAGATGCTTAAACAGTGTCAAGCTCTCCCCCCCACCTCCCCCCCCAGAAAAAAAAACCAAACCAAAGAATGAACAAATGAAGAACCCTAAGTCTTCAGGCAGTTGTTTTTCTGTGCTGGGTAAGGCTGGGTCCTATCCTATCCAGTTTGGTTATACCAAAAGAACACTGGACTGCACCCCTCCTGTGGAGTGAAATGCTTCTCCTGTGGGTTTAGCTGTAGAATCAGGAATCATTGTCCAGCAAACACACACAGGTCAGGCATTTATAGAAAGGTAGAACTGATACATGAGAGGTAGTGAGAGAGATTTGCATAATCAAGGGATAAGGCTCTTTCCTATAATAAATGTTATTAATAGGCTTTTTTTTTGTTTTGTTTTTCATCAGCTGCACCTAATTTATCATGGTTATAGCTTTGTATCTATCTTGCCTAGCGATGTGGAATTAACTTGCATGGTCTAAAAGATACAGGTAAAAGATAAGGAGGGTATTAACAGTTGGTCCATTTTTAGGCACATTCAGATGAAGCAGAGATACTGACTGACACACCTTTTTGAATCATGAGTTTGTAAGAGTACCACTCTCTTAAAAAGGTCCCCAGTATTACATTGCTTAATGCTACTGTAAAAAATTTCTAGGCAGCTTCCTTTTGAAATGCAATTCTTTTACTCAGCTTTTGGGAGATACTTTTAACAAGCTTGACTTTGGGAATCTGATTCACAAACACAAGTTAGACATCCAGCTTTTCACAGAATAAGTAAGTGTGACATAGATATAGGGTTCCCAGGGCTCAGAAGCTGGATTCATAAGACCCAGCATGCTGTTTGGAAGGAGGCTTTGGCCATTTGAGGACCAGATGTGTATGAAATGTTGTCTGTCTCTCCGATTTTGGCTCTTTGCTGCAGTTCAGTATGTGAGGAAAGTGTGATTCACAGCCACAAAAGCTGGTTGATCTTCAATGCTTTGAGAATAAGGGACTGCCTCATGCTTTTCTTTAGCAGTGCAGAAGAAAGAAGTGTTGACCACTTATTGAGGAGCCCTGTGGTTAGAGCACTTGCTCATGAAGTTGGACATCTGTGTTCAACATGTTTTGTATCTCAGGGGATTCAAATTACCCGCTTTTGCTTCGCAGTAATATCCTGGAGAATGTGTACATTCCCCACCACCTTTCCGTTTGAAGTAGTGACTCAGAGAGGAGTGCGGAACTCTGAGGGAAAAGAGGAGAAAAGTTTTCCCTAATAAGTATTGCTCAACAGCCCTGAAGTGGGAATGTTCCACTCCCAGCAAAGCCTAAGAACTAGAGCATGAATCTGAGAGATGGGAGATACCAGTTTGTTTCCTTCCCAATGAGACAGGTGTTGAAGAATGGTCTCCTATTTGAGGATAAAAAAACTGAAGAAAGAAAATTAAATTTTATGACAGCCTTTCTTAAACATTTCCTGTAGTTAAATAAATGAGATGAATATGGCTAATAGCCAAACTTTAGAAATACCATAGAAATGTACCAGAGATGTGAAGCTGTAAACTTGCAGACCTTCTTACTCCACTCCAGCTCTTTCCTGGTGTGGCACATCAATGCTATGAAAGGTCTCTTTTCTACCAGTATCTTTAGAATTATCTTTTATAACTCCTTCTTATCCCCACCTGAGGGGGATGTATTTATTTCTCAAAATCAAAGCTCTGTCGTGCGCACAGCTTTCAGTGCTTATTGGGAGGGTTTGCTGAAAGTGTCCAGTTAAGTGTCCAGCTAAGGACAGAAAAGCTCTGCTCTTTCCCTCCTCCCTAGGATTTCAGAAGGCATAGAAGATGAACTGCAAGAAATGCTGCCTGAAGAAAATATTTGACTCTCATTCTATAAAAGCATGAAAGATTAAAAGCATTTTCTTCAACATTGCAAGAAGCCTGAGTCTAGAATTTGAACTCTGACCACTTGTAGGATTGTGTTCAGTACTAGCATGATGCTATCATGCTCAACTCCACATGACATCTTTCAGAATATCTCAAGTTATTCCTCTCTTTTAATCCTTTTTTTTTATTGCTTCTGTTACAGACTCTTTGCAGTCCCTCAGAGCAAGCAAACAAGGCCATGGTGTTATATGTGCAAGGGAGAGGTAAGAAAAGAAAGAAAAGAAAAAATGCTACAAAATTCTGTTCCTCTTTCCAAATCAGTTTATCAGTGCTGACATCCTTGAAGAGAATTTTAGCTACTGAGCTAGGAAATGGCTGTTAGCGTTTATGGTGTTTCGCCATTTAAGATTCAGATAAGCATCTCATATAAGTATTCTTATAGCAATTGAAGATGAAGGTTTTTTTAGACATCCCATGAAGTTCCATCTGGACCTTAGATCTTTAAGATATTAAGTCATGACAGGTACCTCTATTCTCTTCCCTTGTCCCTCAGAATTTAAGAGACTGCTGTTACATAAAGTTTGATATGTTCTTTTACTTACAGTCTTCCATTTCTGTACCCACAATCCCCAGCAAAAGTAGAAGGCCACCACATATGGCATATATTTAAGGAACAAAACTCAGTTGCTTGCGAGCAACAAAAAGCACTTTACTACTGTGCTTTCCTTTAGTCTTAATTATCTCCAGCAGCACTAAAATATCTTGTGCCAGCACTATGACTGTGGCAACTCCTTTCTTCCAGCACAGCTTTCTTTGCTGTCATCAAATTTGAGTATCACATTTAGAGGTGTGATCCTAGAGTTTATTCTGACATGATTAAATCAAGACAGAAAGGCAAAATTTTGTGAGAGGAAAACAGACTTAATTTCCTTTCCAAGGTGACATAATTCTCCTGAACCAGAGTGGAAATGTGCTGGCAGAAAACAAGACGTGGCCGTTGGAGCTGGGTTTTGCAGCCATTCAACAGCCGTACTTAACATTCAAATGATGGGAATAACTGGACATCTTTGTTGCAAACCAGAGCTGGCTCTTTTAGGATATAGCCCCAGGGAAAAGTGGTTAGAGTTGAGATTATTAACCAAATAACCCTGCTAAGGAATAAAATATGTTATAATAGATGACTGAAAGTATCAACAAGAGATCTTAAAGGACACTGTGAATTACAAATTTATTTCTTTATATGATGAGTGCTTAGTTTGTACAAGTTTTTAATTCCATATTTAGTGGCTCCTTGGTTATTTCAGAAAAAAACAAAGCCAAAAATGCTCCCGAGCCTTTATTACCGCAACCATGTGTGCTGCCATGTGGATTATGCAAATTGTCCTCATCTAATAGCTGAAGTGGTGTTCTTGTGCCTCTCTTCACAATGGTTATTTCACTACCTAGATGAGTTAATTCTGCTCAACAGCACATTTTAATCGAACATGTAAACATGGCTTACTAACTGTACCCTGACTGACTGAGGCATTACTCTAAATTTGCTTTTTTTTTTTTTGAGTCTATTTTAAAGCTGCTTTTATTTCTGCAGGTCTTACACTGTTTTGGGGTTGTAAGTAGCAGTGGTTATATATTTAGTTTTCTTAGTTATTCTTTTGTATTAAAAATACTCCACTGTTTACCAGCTCTGTCATCTAGAAAAAAGTGGTGTACCTTTTTCCAGGGGTTCTAATTAGCACTGCCACACATTTTCTCTTCACAGACTTTTGTCAAATTGTTGTGGCCAGTTCCATCAGTCCTTGATGGATTCTCTTACCCCAAGTCACAGAAGTCTATTGGTGACAGAGAGTTAATCTTTTATTATTCTCCTGTCTGTGCCATGTGTGTTCTGACTCACCTTGACACGCAGTGATGATGTGTCAGATGTGTCTGGGTACCATCTGACAGGCTCTGTGAATTTGTTTTTGTAGAATCACTTGCAGAGTAGTGGCTCTCAGCTGCACACTGCCAGCTGGTGTGCGTGCATGCAATATACACATGTCTGCTCAGATCTTACGCAGTTGTGAATTATTTGTCTTCTCTAAATGAAATCCATGAGTTTCAGCTTCAGCTCAGATCTGGTCTTTTATCCTACCGAAACTCCCTTGTTTGATTTACTGCTTGAGCTAAATGATACCGAAAAAATAAAAGTTATTCTGACCTTTGCTCTTGCTGTTTGGCTAAACCAGGGTCTTATTGAAAATCTAGATAAGAAAAATGGCTCTGCCATTTTTTTTTGTCTATGATGGTGAGCCTTAGTTCCTCAGCTGTAAAAAAGAGCTAAACTTTTTCACAGGGAAACCTAATGTATTGAGTTTGTTTCAATATCCTTACATGATATGTTTTGGAGGGGGGCAAAAT
Organism: Melopsittacus undulatus; assembly: GCF_012275295.1. Taxonomy (NCBI): domain Eukaryota; kingdom Metazoa; phylum Chordata; class Aves; order Psittaciformes; family Psittaculidae; genus Melopsittacus; species Melopsittacus undulatus. Next base: position 64,996,313 of record NC_047529.1, read on the forward strand.
TTTGCTTTGTTTTCCTTAGAAATTAAATTCTTCTCAGTTTTCAATGTTCAATTGCTAAGCCAAGGATGTGTAGTACACCACTGGCAATCTATCCTAGGCCACTTATGGTTCATTTTGCTTTTTTGGCTGTCTTCCTGAAGCACAGGTCTGCTTTCTCTTCCACAAATGCCCAGTTGTCCCTGAGCCTTCTGCTTTATTGACAGCTGTATTGCTTCAATGCCATTTGATGCTCTGGTTCATTGCTGCAACCCTGAGCTTGCAGTGTGTAATGCTTTCTTGATGCCTTTTTTTCAAGGTATCTCTGAGTGCTTTATGTCCCCCAAAAGTATCAGGCAGTATAGGATCCCAGACTCAAGAATGACAAGAGTGAATTAGCAGCAAGCAGCTTTCAGAGGCAGATTTCTGTTTAAGATGAGACTCAGGAAAATATTCAAGGCTGAAAAGGGAAAGTAATAATTGAGTCAGAAGCAAATGTTTCTTAGGGAAACCCTCCTGACTCAAAGAAGATGCTGAAGACTGGAGAGCACATTTTCGCTTTCAGACTGGTATTTGTGGCATGAAGGTCTTAATGCATGTAATGTCTTGAAAAAATAGTAAATGTTTGTATGTAAATCAAATCTACAAAGTGGGATACAAGTGGGAGAAGGTCCTCTAAACTTTTCATGAAACTTCATGTCTCTTTGTATGTTTCTCTAGTTCTGTTATACAGTCTGTTCCTTTAATGTCCCTGCCAGCAGGGTGTAAACCTGCCTTTGTCTTGAATAAACATAAAGGGCAGTTGCAAACATGGGATATGAATGCTGAAGTTTTGTAACAGTGGTTGAACATCAATATATTTAGATAATATATCTACTGTATGAGGCAATATCTGGTACTTTCTCAAGTTAACCAGTAACTGGTTACATTTGAAAAATATTCATGGTCTGTTCCTTATTTTTGGATCATCACTGACATCAGCTATTTTGCTGAAATGAAAACAGTTTGACATGTGTTTTCCCTTATGCATTTGAATCAACAGATGACAGACAGCAAAATAAGTTAATTGTTAACGTATCTACATGAACACAGAGGACAAATCCAAACAGAGCTGAATGAGGCATCTGGGTAAGGTTGTCATGCTCCTAGAATCACCCAATAAATACAGGTTTACCTACTTTTTCCACCTTTTTCCTCCAGAGGCTAGTGTAAAGGCGGTTTCTTTTCGTGGACATACATTATTGTTTGGTCCTTATTAGGAAGGCATTTATTTGCAAACTTCTCTGAAACAGATCTTTAAAATTAGGTTGTTGGTTTTTTTTTCCTTTATCAGCAAGGAGCATTTCCTGGTAGACAACAAAGTTTGCCTCATAGCATTTAAGCAGCTGCAAGTAATTTGTTCTTCTCTCTATTAGAAGTGGAAGAAAGAATAAATTAATCCTACCTAGCAGGCAGGGAAAAGTCATGCTTCTCTAACAGTCTAGGGTGACATGACCTATCCAATGCCTTCTGCAAAAGCTGGAATGTACTGCTTTTGAAAAAACAGATGGGGTTGTCTTTAAAGATCTTTACCAGAAGTGGTTCGGTGTCATGCTTTTACTACAGCCTTGCCATATCTCTTCAGAGAAAGATTTTCTGTCTTGTGTTGCCTCATGTTTACTCCTCTGTTTTAGTTCATAGTGACAATTTGATAGTGCAGAACTCAGGTGGCTGGAAAAATTAATAGTCAAGTATTTGCAAGAGTGTTAGTGAAAAATGGTTTATAGAGCATAACTAAAAGATAACAGCCTATTTGCCAAGGTTATATTGGAATGTTTGAAAAAAAATACAAAGAGCTCTGAATATAGCAGAAAGAAACTTTTAAAATGATGTTCTGACGAAGGCTATGCTGCTTTGTTTTGTTTGTTTTTTTTTTTTTTTCAAAGGGTTGTTGCACTGGGAAGGCTTGTGCTGATTGTCCTATCATCAGTCCAGTCCTATTAACAGTCCTGCTGAGGCTGTACAGAGGCCTCCACAAGAAATTTCAGGGACCACACCTGTATCACTGAGGTCTTTCTGCACCTCCAGATGTTTAGTCCATCACCAACATGTTTGTTTATGCCATGTGTAACCATCTGGTAAAAAGACATCAGCTTCATTTAAGCCATTGCCCATCACTATCTCAGCAAAAGTGGGAAATTTGAAACATGGGCTAGTGCCAGACTTTCATGCTACAGGCTTGCCTACAGAGTGCCCCTATAGCTAGTTGTTCTGAAGGAACGACCATCACACTTCCATTCTTCTGTAGCCTGCACAGAAGAATACATACCCACCCCCCCACCCCATCCCCACCCCCCCACCCCAGCCTGGAGCTGACCTTATTGGCATATTCTGCAAGGGTTATTGGTCCAGTAATTCTCTTCCATGAGGGGAAAACAGAAGCCTGACTCTAAATAATTGAAGACAGATAAAACAGATAAGGACCATATGATACACGGACTGCTGAAGGATGCTGGTAGAGAGCAGTTCTTACGGCTGTATGTGTGAGGAAGGAAAAGTAGGGAAGAGAAAGCAAGCATTTGGCAACAGAAGTCTGTCTCTGAGGCACTGTGTCATGAAACCAGATATTGTTAAATTATTTATTGCCACCTAGAATCACAACCCATAGTTATTATACAGGACAAGATATCTTTATAGTTGTCTCTTACATTAGCCAGAGGCAAGAAGGAGACCTTAAAGCAGCTATCCTTCACCTCCTCTGCACACTAACATTTCTTAGCCCTACTCCATCCCTGGCAGTGTTCAAGACCAGGTTGGATGAAGCCTTGGGTGATATGGTTTAGTGTGAGGTGTCCCTGCCCATGGCAGGGGGGTTGGAACTAGATGATCTTGAGGTCCTTTCCAATCCTAACTATTCTATGATTCTGTACTTATCTGCTGTTGTCCAGATGTTGACTAGGATGGTTCACAGTGACCAGGAAAAATACATATATGGTATAATGTTTTCAAAACAATGGGTAAGGTCTTTCTTAGAGCCACTTTTGTTACCATGACTGCTGTTAGACACTGCCTAATTCAGTCCTGTTTTAGCCAATTGGATTACTTTCTGTGATGTGGAAATAATGATGGAGTGTCACCTGTGTGCTCTGAAGCTTTGACCAACAAATTCTGCATAGAAGCAGTGCTGTTCCCTGCAACTGACTGTTTATAAGCATAGCTTGGAAGTTAAGCCACCAGGGCAGCAGGATTGCTACCATGCTCATCTGTGAAGTGGCTCATGAATGGTTATTGCAGTGAACTAAATACTAGGATGAATGCCTAAATATATAAGTAAAGCAGACATAATATAAAGTACTAGGAAACGTGAATGGGTTGCTTTTGGTTAATGCATTAACCTAAAATGAGTTGCTCTACTGTCCTTCCCAAAACAGGATGGGTGGATATGGAAAGTGGATCTATAAATAGAAGTTGATGAGTTGTGTCCTATGTCAGGCCTGTCTAGTGCTCTTTATCCTTAGCTTTCTTTCAGTTTAGGTTTGGAGATTTAATCTGAGCTGCCCATCGTGTCAATGATGGACAGCTCTTCTCCTGCACCAGTGTAAGGTCTCTCCCACAGGAGACAGTCCCCTGTGAACTTTTCCAATGTGAGCCTTTCCCACAGGCTGCAGTTCTTCATGAGCTGCTCCAGCATGGGTCCCTTCCATGGGTGCAGTCCTTCAGGAACAGATTGCTCCTGCATGGGTCCCTTCCATGAGTGCATCCTTTAGGAACAGACTGCACCAGTGTGGGTCCCCTGTGGGGTCACATATCCTGCAGCAAACCTGCTCCAGTATGGGCTCTTCTCTTCGTGGAGCCACAGGTTCTGCCAGGAGCCTGCTCCAGTGTGGACTTCCCATGGTGCCACAGCCTCCTTTAGGCATCCCCCTCCTTTGGTGTGGGGTCCTGCATGTGCTGCAGGTGGAGTTCTGCTCTACCATGGACCTCCATGGTCTCCATGGTCTGCACCATGGGCTGCAGGAGAATCTTGGCTCTGGTGTCTCAAGCACTTCCTGCCCTCCTGCCCTGACCTTGAGGTCTGCAGGGCTATTTCTCTCACATATTCTCATTCGTCTCTCCATCTGCAGTTCTGCAGGTTGGTTTTTTTTTCCATCCTACATATGGTATCGCAGAGGTTCTATCACCATTGCTGATGGCTTTAGCCTTGGCCAGTAGTGGGCCTGTCTTGGAGCTGGCTGGCATTGGCTCCCCCCCTCCATACATGGGGGAAGCTTCTAGCACATTCTCACAGAAGCCATCCCTGTAGTCACCTCTACTACCCAAAGCATTGCTATGCAAACCCGATACATATACGAATAATCTTCAAACAATTACAAAGATAAATTTCACTTCAAAGGCTATTACTAACCCAGTAATATATTTCCAATATTTACCACTCCATTGCAACTGTTTTTTTCTTTTACAGTAGGTTAAATTGATACTACTGAAAGACTCATGAGGTGGCAACTGGCCAGTGCTAAAATTTCTTTCTCATACTACCTGCACAAACCTGACAAAGAACAGTATGTCCTGCCTAAACATATCCGATAGGAGCAAGGCAACAGTATTAAGAAAGAGCATAGTTCCCTGATGGACCTATTTGCTCAACAAGGTATCACTAAAGAGACTTGAATGAGACTCTTGGTTCATTTTAGGCTTTTTCTTGAAACAGCTTTGTAGGATTAAATAAACAAGCCTTGTATAACTGTAAATAAAGTACATCAGATTGCCTTCTCTCCAAGAAGGGTACTGGCTTCTCATAAAGTTTCCTTTTTACTCATTTTTTCCTTTCTCCTACAACATATTCAACAATAAAGCAGTAAACTTAAAAAACTTATTTTCATTTGGTTTTGTTTATTTCTAATAAATAAAAAAATGTTTGAGTTATCTTATACTATACTATGCTATACAGAAATTTATTAGGTATAACTTATACCTTATTTGTAACTTGCCCAGAGAAGTTGTGGCTGCCCTGTTCCAGGAAGTGTTCAAGGCCATGTTGGATGAAGCTTTGAGCAACCTCGTCTATTGGGGAGGTGGCAGGAGGTTTGGAATTTAAATGGTCTTTAACTCCCTTCCAACTCAAACCATTCTGTAATTCTATCACTAAAAACTCCACTGTGGGCATTATTCAAAGGCATAAAACTTCAATGAATGGACAAGCAAATATTTTTGCTTTTTTTTTCAGTGCAGAACTCAGATGTTTACAAATATAAATCTAATTCTGCAATCAATTATACTCAGTTTAATTTTAGTCATTGAAAGGGATCTTGAGGTCAGGCTGTAATGCTCTGTAGTTGAAAAAATACATCTTGGTTTCACTCAGTCTTAAGTACTGGGTCAGAGGGGTCTGGCTCTGTTTGAGCCTCGATGAAGATGAATTTTCACAATGCAGTGCAAGACAGGACTGAAATGATGTTGGTAAGTGAAGAAACACACCAAGAAGAGGAAAAGTTATGCTTTGCTCTTTTTTGAGTGTTTTTTTTACCAAGTCTTGATCTGTGATCCCACTAAATCTCCAGCTTCTTCCTTGTGCCCAGGTATCCTTCTTTCATGTCTCTTCTTTCATGTACCTCACCCTAACTGTTTTCCTTGTTAGACTAACATGCATTCTAACATGCATTCCCAGGCTCTTGAGAAACTTCAGTCAGTGTGAAATGGAGTCAAATCTTAAGTATCAGAAAGTATTCTACTTTACTCCATGATCTAAAATAGCTTCTAGCTATTTTTAGATTAAATATAAAATACTGGTATAGACCCTTTGATCCTGTAAATGATCTGAATCTTGGTGTCTTAGAAAAATCTGTCTTCCAAGGTGATATTATGAGCTTTTAATAGGTTGCAAAAACCAGTTGATGCTTCTTTTCTTGTGCTGTAATGTTTGTTTTTCTTGACTGTAATTTAGGAGGTCAAGACACTAACTAGTCCAATAAATACCTGCTAAAGAATATTTTGTCAACATAATGTTTCTAATAAACATTGCCAAAAAAAGCCTACAAAGCAAGATAAACTGTAGATTGTCAAGCTTTCTCTTTCCTTTTCTGGCTGCTTGTAAACAAAGACAAAACATAAAAAATACACTATGGGGGATGGCTACCCTTAGTCTGGTAAGGGCCATTTCCACTTACTCCTCTGTCTCAGAGGAGAAAGATAAGCCCTTTCAGATGTGATAAATTACAACTGCTTCGGGCTTTTTTTCTGAATCTCTTCTGGAAGCAACAGAGAAAACTCCTGGAGCTTGTAGAGTAATGCCTGTGATAATCACCCAGGGGCACCAAACAAGCACCAGTGGTTTCTTCCAGAAGTGTAGGAAAACTCTGGAGATTTTCCTTTTTGAATCAGGCATGGAAGCAGGCAAGTGAATGAGCTGGTGTATAACATCAAGAGAAAACCCACTCTTGCCTGACAGCAGTATAAGCTAGTAGCTCTGTATCCTTGCTCATAAGGCATGAACTATTAGTGAAAACAGGCCTGTCTCTCTTACAGTCCTCTCAGAAGCATTGAGTAAAACATTAGGACTTGTATGCATTTTCCAGTCACTGCATTAATGAAGAGTAACTGAATTGCACTCTGACAGGTTTCCATCACAGAGCTAGTTCAAAAGCTGGAGTGAGATGCACTGAGCTGCAGTGTTCTTGACTGTAGTGGTGATAGGTGATCTTTTTCTTCCCCCAGGGATACACATATATCCCTTAGTGGGATATTGTCCTGACCAGCCTTTGCCTTTCACCTTTACAAGTACTTTTCTTACCCTGTGAAGAGGTAATAGAGTATCCATAGTCTGGCCCATGAGCTCTGAAATGTTCACACTGGGTATTGAGAAACTGTGAAGTTAAATGTTTTTTTAGACTGATGTAAGAAAGAATAAAGTCAGTGTCCTGATACCTTGGATGTTTTCCTTTCCCCTTGAGCTACTGCTTGATACATTACATTCACAAAATAATTTCTTTTTTATAAAAGCAATCTCCATGTAAAGCCTCTTCTCTGAAGTGACTCAGGCAGAGCATTGTATGCAGGGAAGCTCCTTCCTTATAGATCACTGTGAAGAACTGAGACTATTTAATGCAATCAAAGTGAAAAACTTCACAGCTTACTCAAATATAAGTTGAAGTTTTGTCATTAATGTGGGGACAAATAGTGAAGTGTTGTGGTTGTCATTAAGACAAGTGTCTTTTCTTTCAAATCAATGGATTCGCAATCAAAGGATTCTTTCTGTCCTTGGGCTTTCTTTAAGGCTACCTTTAAACACACATTTTTGCTTGCTCAGAAAGCTGTCATTAAACAGCAATAACCTTTAATACTGAATTTGGCTGGATTTGAATGGGTGACCTAAAGATTAAAATTTCAGACTCTGTTACTAATTAACAGAGTCATCTGAATCCCTGATGGATTTATTATTTAGTACCCCAGACCTAGATTTTTTTTTCCTTTCATTTCACAAATGTGATCTTCACATCTTTTGTGATTTGAAAGCTACCATTCATTGCAGAGCAAATTTAGTATGTATGATAAACACTACTCTTCTTTGTCCTGATTCCTGCAAATTCCTTCAGTCACGTTCTTTATAAACACAGAGTAAAGTGTGTTCCTAAAGGTTGTGCTGAAGCAGGTATTTATGAGACCAAGCTCTGTCTCTCAAATTTTCTGTTGGGCAAGTGCTGCATGCTGTGTTTGCACTGGGTGTGAAAAGGTAGAATATATATTAATAAAATATTTTTGCTTATTTGTAATTATAACAGCTTTGTATGAAACACAAAATATAATTTTCAGCTGAAGAAATTATTTTTCTAGCACATGAGATACTCAAGCTGTAGGAAACTGCTAGCTGTGGTAGTATCTGACACTGTTTCATCAGTAACCTGTGAACAACTAAAGAGTTTTGGACTGAAAACTGGATTTAAAGGTAAACAGCCCCACTTACAAGATAGTAAATAATTTCAGGCATCTGAATGTCAGTGGCTTAAGCAATTAGAAAATACTATTTGGGACTAAAAGTAGGTTACTAAAACTATACAATTTTCTCTATATATCAACAATGACGGAAAAAAACAGACAGCTAAATCTCTGAAGCCTCAACAGTAATCCCATGTAAACATTTCACTGATACATGTTCAGCATAATTTTACTTTCTAACAAAATCTTTATTTTATAGTGTAACATTTGTGAGGCATTGTATTTAAAAACATGATTTAAAATAAGACTTAAAAAACTCAGAAATTTGTTAGGAATAAATGTTGGGCCTTGTACAAATATTCTAGGCATCATATTAATGAAAAGTAACTTCATTTCATCCTGTCAGGTTCTACCCAGAAGGCAGCTTTACAAAGCTGATTCCACAGCTGAAGTGATTCACTGGGAAGAAAATCTAAGAGCAACTTCAACCTCAGTATTTAAATTTGTAACTAATCAGTTGGTCTGTTTTTCTCTTACATTATAGGTTTATGGGAAGAAAATAGAATTGTAGAAGGGCTTTCAGTGGGTGTTTTACTTAAAGGCTCGAACAGCTCAGTCTTACTTTTGTTTAGTTTACTGTTTGTTACATTACCACTCTGAATGAAATATAAGGAAGCTTCTTGTTATCTAGTATTCTGGTAAGACTGAGGTCACAGCTTTCAGCAAAGGAAAGCCATTTAAGATAGATCTTTTCACAGTTTACATATCTGCAATTACAGGGAACAGATTTTTCACTGTCAGGCTTAATGTAGCCTGAACAATATCGGACTCACAGAGGTTAAATAAAGCTTTACCTAATAAATTACTGTTTATTTTCCTTGCTATCCTAAATAACTGTGAAAAATGTGGAAAGAGCAAGCCCATATACCACCCAGGAGCTCTTTCCAGCTCACTGATTTTCACCCCTCTTTTCTGTGGTTTAGTTTCCAAGGAAATCATAGCTTCAACATATCTACATTATTAGGGAAATAACACTGTGGAGTACAGAGAGCAAAGTACTCTGCCATGCTGTACAGGTCAATCCAGGGTAGATCATTGTATCATTAAGGTACATAATTTACATATACAAATAAAGATTTGGAAGAAAATAAACTCACACAAACAGGTTAGAACATATTTTATAGCAGTGGGGCTTATATGGCCCAAGTGAATAAGATTTAGATTTGAAGTGCCTGGGAAGGAGCAAGACTTGGGGGACTTTTTGTTCAACAGTATGGTGTCCCTGTGTTTCTGCTTCCCAGGAAGGAGTACACAGAGGCAACTGAACCTTGGTGCAATAGCAGCCAAGAAGTGGCACCACTACCACAGTTATTATCTGTATCTTTAAGTACGTATTTATATATATATTTGGTTTTTTTTTTTAAATACAAACTTGCAGTAAACAGAAGTCCTGTCTGAGTAATCTTTTTTCTTTAGAATTTTGGTAGTTGACTTAACAGCTGTTGAGCTGTTCTGTGACAATATAATTAAATGCAGAGTATTGTTTAGAGCACATGAGACTGTCTTAATGAATAACTTATATTCCACAAGAGCTAACTTTGTATCAGGATATATAGAGTAGCCAGAAAGTAAAGTGATGGATGCCTCATCTGTACAGTGTAAAATCGATGAGCATTAATTTTTTTTCACAAGGGTTCCTTAACTGATAAAATGGTGTTTGACCAGATAGCTAAAAGAAGAGATACTTCAAAGAAGCAGAGCACAAGAGAAACAAGATGGCAGTAGAAGTGAAACGAGAAGACATGTGCTGATCTAAATGCAGAAGGGTGAAATTGTTATCTGCCTTTCACATAGGTGAAATAAAGGTCTGCATTGGTATATTTCTGGAAAAACAATAAACAACAGTTTTTCTCTGTCTCATGAGAGTGCATGTTTTTATTAGTCAATGCCTTTTATCTGTGCATTGCAGTGTAGCTACCCCACCGTATTGGTAGGCTGCTTCTTTTGTCTGTCACCACTTTGGCACATATCTGATTGCAGGACAGATAGTATAGAACATCCCATGGTTCACCCTATGGCATCTCAGTGCTTGCAGGCAGGGCTGTAGGTTAGTCTGTGTGCTTGCAGGCTCGAGGAGGAAAAAGGAAGGTGTGACAGGAGCAGGTCCTGTTCACCTATGAAATGCAGGCAAAGCCATATGTCTTTTGCTCCTGCAGCTGCCTCCTCATCAAAAAGCTGGAGCAGAAATTGGCTGCAGACCACTTGATTTCCATTGTCAGGACAGCATTCCCCTTATTCTCTCACCCCAACAGCGAAGCAGAGCCAGGGCTGTGAAGGTTTTACTTGCCTGTATAAAGGGAATTTTTCTGCATCTTCAGCAGATAGTTGGGTTGGTAATAAGGAAAAAATGGCAAATTACAGGGATTGTACAAGGAGATTAGTCTAACAAAAAATTGCAGGGATTGCCTGTAATTTTTACTGTGAAGAACACATGCTATTTTATCAGTTTCCAGTAATGGATCAAACTTATCTCAGGTTCTTTTGGGGAGAGGGAGAGTTAGATGAAACGCTATTTGGGTAGAGGTACTTTTAATAACATTTTGTGGCATATTATTTTTACAACAATCATACAGTTGTGGCATGGCATTTTTACCTCTGCATTTTCAAAGCAGGGGTGAGGTGAGGGAGGCAGGCAACTAGAAGTGACTGTCAATGTAACATCTGAGCACTTGGGAAGTCACAGCCAAATTAGAGGGTAAAACTTCACCCAAATCTGTCATAATAATGCCCTGCTGATAGCTTTAGCTCTCACTTAATTTTGCCATGTAGATTACCTTCACCCTGCTGTACTCTGAGTCAGTCAGTCTAAGGAGGACAGGTGTTGATTCAGGGCTACGGGTCCCTCTGAGATGAGTATTATCCCTTTCTGAACTGAAAAGGGGATGGACATGTCTGCCCACCCCTGGGGTCTGCATGTGTGTTTCTGGCCCTTCTGATGAGTTTGTGGTATGTGCCTGGAGCATTGCTCATTAGCTGGATCAGGTTGTGGATGTCAGGGCAGCTTTGGGTGCCCATTTTTTGCCATTGACCTCTCATGCCCTCAGTGTGCATGCTTGGTGTTTTCTGGTCTGTCCGGTTCTGTGTTTTAGCAAGGTGCACTCATGTACTGTGTACTGCTGAGGATGTAATTGGTGCTTTTTGCATATCTCTTTCCAAAGCTCTGGTAAGAACTGAGTCTGAGCCTGAGTTAGGGGTCTGCAGGATGGGCTGCTGGGAGCTGTGGTATAGCACTGAGTGCAATGTAGGGGTGAAGCCAGGAACCCTCCAAGCAAAGTGGGATGGAGGATGATGAACAGCGATATGTGTGCAGGCAGATTACTTGAAGCCAGGGGTGACAGCAGTAGTGGAAGTGCGATGACATGGAGGCAAGACTGCAGAGGTGAGTAGGGCAAGGGCTGGGAGTGCTCATGAGCAGTTGATTGTTGTAATAGGCCTTGCACCATGGTCACCTTGGCTGTGCAGTGCTTAGTGTAAGCTAGCTCTGGTCTGCCCTATATCACTCCACATTACAGCTGGATCACCATTCGATGAGGATGTAGGTGTATGAAAGCAGGGTGTGATGTGGGGAAAAACTGCTGCTGAAGGGAGGTGAATATGCAGGGGGAAGAAAGGCAAAATAACTGTGTTCCCATTGATCATCGATGTTGTCCCCAGACACTTCTAGGTTAACGAACTGACAATTACTTGGCAGATAACCTGTGGAGGCACCATACTTGTCAGAATTAGAAATGGTGTGTTCCAAGGATGATGAGTCCTTGAAGAGGTTTTGGGAAGCATTGCATTCTCAAGTGCCATCCCTAAGCATCATTCATGCACGCTTGCTTGTTGAACTGTCAGAGCACTAAGACAAATATGTTGTTGTGGTCAATGTGAGAACAGCAACACTCAATTTCCAGCTGAGTTTCTCCATACCATTTTTAAAGCAGAGAATACTGTTGATTGGATGTAGTGGTGTGTTGCATAGATATGGTGGATTGGTTTTTCTCCAGATTTCTCCCTTGAAAGCCCAGTAACAGAAGTAACAAGTAGTTTACTGAATCACTCACCAATCTTTTGAGCTTTTGAACACTGAGAACTTTTTATGGACAGCATTAACTTTGTTTACATAAAGCTAGTATCCTATGATATAATTAAACCTCTTCCCATATCTCTGTCACTCTTTGTTTATTCTTGTTAGGAAAAAGTTTATAATAATCCTAATAGCTTATTAGCCACTTGTCAGAAGTGTAATTTATAAGTTATTTAGGGAGACAAATATTTAGGCAGACAATTACTGAGGGAGGCTATGTGAACATTCTTGAAGTAGAGGGTTCTCCACACAAGGGAATACATATAGAACAATTTAGATTGCACCTTTAAAAATGTGATGGCTGTTGCGTTTTTAGCTGGATGTAAAAATATCACTGACAAGGGCATTAATGCCAACTTGTTTATGCTTCTTGCTCTGCTTGGAGCCCATCAGCCTTTAGTAGGCATTGAGGTTTTTCAGTTTCCATCTCTCATGCCAGCGGATGTGAGTTACAGCACTGTAATTTAAAATAACAAACACATAGTATGCAGTCTAAAATAACGAGAAATCTAGAACAACTGTACAGCCAGATGGTTTTATAACTCAGCATTCAAAAGAATATCTAATGCTATTCAGTTTTAAATTAAAAAAAGCAGGGATTCTTTGAAGTCATCTAGCTATTGGGCAGTTCTCATTACGATTGTTAATCTTTCTTCAGAACAGCTGAATCGAATATATTAAAATAAATAATAATAATAGTAAAAATAATAAAAATTTATCAAATATACTAAAATAACAGAGATATGAGTTTTTAAGAGAACTGTTTCCACAAAACCATGCAGCAAAAATTGGTGCTAAGAGTATGACTAGAACTCTTATTTGTGACAACTGATAATACATGATAGCATCATTTAGATGTGTTAGACTACTTTTACTTTTGATGGACTTCTGTTCAATAGAATAATTTAGAGTGTTGTGTAGCATCTGATTATTTCCAAGAGAATTAACTTTTTTATTATCTTTTAGGAAGAGTGACCAGCCAATAGAATTACTCCTGTCCTTAACAGGGAGCCAGACACAGGGAAGCAACAAGCAGTTAAAAATCAGATATCATCCTCCAAATTTCCAATGAGACCTAGCCTTTCAGCTATGCAGAAGAAAATTAGTGCCTTATTTTAGCCTCAATGAACTGCAGGTAAGTCATAGCACTAAAGAACTTGCGTCTTTTTCTGCATTGTTCTGCCAGATATGAGCTCTTGGTTTACCATACCATAGCCATCAGGCCTTTGGTTGAAGACCGAGGGAAACTGGTGATTAGAACATACCTTCCCCAGGACAGATTGCCCTGATTACATAATTGGACATTTATCAGGTTTTAATTCCTGTTCTACTTTTGTGATCACACTAAGGTCATTACAAAAATGTGGTCTAGGTGTTACAATGATAACTTCTGCCTGGGAAGTCATGCTTTCTTTCCTCATTTCTGCTCCAGATTTCTTGTTTTGCTTTGCACAAGACATTTGCTCAGTGCTTTCCTTCTTTGTCTAAGAAACCTGGATGATAAGCAGCCCCTGGCTCATAGCTCTTGTCCAGAAAAATACCTGGCAATTTTGGGTCCTTTAAAAGCTGCAGCCAACCAGAAAATGATGGAGCTGAAGGGACTCATTAAGCTCCTTTAATTCTATTAAAATAGAAAACAGGAAAAGGCAAATGATGAAAAAGGAGGTAATCGGATGTATTTTTTTTGAATGACTGGCAAAAATATTTTTACATTCCTAGTACATTTCATTCCCTTTCCTGTGATTGTGTATAACCTTTCTCAAATGATTTCATATTGCTTTTTAATCAGTTTTTACAAATTGTTCATCTTTTTTAGGCATTGTTATAATGAAACCTTTGAGAAGAAATCGGCAAGTATAAGAAGAGATCTGACCTCTTCCTATTTACAGTACTGTATGTTCATTCCTCCAAGTGCATTTCTTATTATGAAGGTGTTTTAATTTCCTTTTACCTTGAAAATGAAATTTTAAAGTCCTAATTGATGGAAATATGGGTTTATTGCCAACATGCACAACAATCAAGGAATATAGCTTCTCAACCCAGTAATAATTTGTTTTATTGTACAGATGTTGCACATCTCTACTAACCTTAGCAGTGCCTGAGCTCTTGGTGAGGTAGGTCATTGTATCATCATGAGCAGCATTGTAATGCAAATGATTGACTACCTTCCATAGTTCTTAACTGCATTAAGAAATGCAGAAACATTTTTTACTAAATACATTTTCATCTCAGGATTTCTGTTCCACTGGATGTATTCCTACTACCTTACGGCCTGATATGTAGTCTCCTGGGAGCTAGATTCAGTGGGAGCTTTGCCATTGATTTTATTATTTACTTTGTTTCACTTCGCATTATTGACTCATACTTCAGCTCCTATCCTCAGGCTAAACACTCCTAAAATGTGAAACTCCTTCTGTCAGGAGTACCTAACTTTCAATAAGAGAGAAGATTTCCGAGACCAGAAATATTAATGTGGACTTGAATCAAGGGAAAACAACAATCTAAACATTCCTGCTTATTCTGCACATTTTACACCTCTCAGAAAAGACATATGAGCACAGATTTACAGTTTTATTTAGCCATCTTTTAATTTAACGTCTCCATCCTTCATTAAGTTAAGCACAGAATCTTTTCTCATGTTTTCCTCCTTCTTGACCCTGTTTCTCTTCAGTCTCTGTAGCAAACTAAACATTGTCATTTGCTGCTTCAGGAAATATTTTGTGACTTTCTCAGTATCTGCAGGCGGCTGCATCTCTCAGCCCTACTGCCTCCATGTTTATGATAGAAAGATATAGGTGTAATACCATGCAGAAGTAGCATACTTAGGAGGAAGAAATGTCTGTTTGGGAGTTACAATTTCCTTGGTATTTTTTTACTCCCATGAACACATTTGAGTTTTCTTTTTTTCTTGTTTATACTGAGAGGAAAATAAAAGACCTTTCTGTGGTTGGGTTGTTTTGTTTTTTTTTTAAATTTATTTACTTGGAGTGAAGGCAGTAGTAGTGAGCAGTAGCTGGGTATTTAGGGCATTCACACTGGTTAGTGAAAAGCATAATAATCTGCTTTAGCCGAAGGGCAAGACCCTCTCCTACCCACAGCTGGTACAAGTACAAAACTGCTTTGCCATTCTGGAACACAGCTTTCTTGTATCTGAATTTAACAAGGAAAAACCCAGCTCCTCCCTGCACCATGGGAGGCACTCTGAAATCTTTCCCAATATGTTTCTACAACAACTATGCTGTTTTGATTAATCAGTATATTATGCTTTATTCCCCCCCTTCAGGTCTATGAATTTGGTTTCCACCTCTAATACTTGTCCATCCTGTGCCTATGGATTGTTGCTTGATATTTTTTTGTCTCTACTGCCCAACTGCCTATAGAAGAGGGCTCAGACATCCTCAGTTTCCCTGGGATGCTTTACAATGATCATAATAGCTGCATTTTGATGTAAACATGTAAATACATTAAAGAATGCTAGATATTACTCAAATGAAGAGCATAGCTACAAATAGAGCAAGATGGGGCAAGGCTAGAGGAGGGTCACGAAGATGATCAGGGGGCTGGAACACCTCCCGTATGAAGACAGGCTGAGAAAGTTGGGGCTGTTCAGCCTGGAGAACAGAAGGCTGCGTGGAGGCCTTCCAGTATCTGAAGGGAGGCTACAAGGATGCTTGGGAGGGACTCTTCATCAGACACTGTGATGATAGGACAAAGGGTGATGGATTTAAACATAAATAGGCGAAGTTCACGTTTGGTATAAGGAAGAAGTTCTTTACTGTGAGAGTGGTGAGGCACTGCAACAGGTTGCCCAAAGTGGTAAATGCTCCATTGCCAGCAGTGTTCAAGACCAGGCTGGACAGAATCTTTGGTGACATGAGTGACATGGTTTAGTGTGAGGTGTCCCTGCCCAAGGCAGGGGGTTTGGAACTAGATGATCTTAAGGTCCTTTCCAACCCAAACCATTCTGATTCTGTGATTCTATTATTCTGTGATTCTATGAAATATGCCAACATGTTCTGGGGTGATTTTAATTCGATTTTAAACTTAATTTTAAACTTAAAATTTAAACTTTAAATTTATTGTTTTTTGTGAGTTTGCTTTCTGTAGTGGAATAAGGATGACAAAACTACAATGTATATCATACAGTTAGAGAGATAGACATACAGATTGACTGATTGATTCACATGCATACTGGTGTGTATGTTAAATTTTTGACGGTTCCTTGCAAAGTTGTTTCAACAGTTGGTTTTTTTCACACACCCAAAAAAACACAGTGCATTATTTTAGACTGGGAAAAATAAACACACACAATTATTTGTGTTTATTTCTGGGATGGAATACTATGAAGCTGTTACCACATAAATTCTTAATATTCCTGCAGTTTATAACTCTAGGTATTAAGTTTTGGTTGATTTTTCTCACTGTGTTTGCAATGCAGCTTACACATATTGATGTCATTTACTCATAGTTAGAAATTTAAAATTACTTTAAAGGATGATTTTTAAGGCAGAGTGGTAAAAAAGTAAACCATAACAAAGTCTGTGTGAATTACAATGCATCAATGTATGAGGTATTTCTCTGTTCATAGGGTTTTGTTTCATTTGGAACCTTTGTGCTGTACTTTGCACTAAAAGCAGAGGGAAAGTTAAGACAGTTTCTGACAGCTGTGCAATCAAAACATGCCGTGAAGCTTTTAGTAGGTGAACTAGATTAATACTTTGTTGTTACTGTTCCATTTCCTAAGACAGAAGATGTTTTTGTTCCATAAGTCTGTGTATCATCTGGCATATTACAGCAACCCCAGATGATATTGAGGAGCACCTTCTCTCTGATACTGCACCATTGGAGTCAGCAGGAGTTTTGCCTTTGAAGAAATGCAGATATGGAGGTGGCAGTAAGCACAGACTGTGCTCCACTGGTCCTTCAGCTGTGCCCTCTGGGCAAAACAAGAGCTTCCTAAGCTCATGGGATATAGCTTTACGATAAGTGAAGGGAACTGAGATGCTAGGATATTATCATGTTTTCCCTGGCTTTACTTATTGCATTGAGAATGCCAGATGAGTTGCTGTGGAGGCCTCAGGACAACTCACACACTGTGTATCCCATGTGTGTGTATATGTTCACAGTGGTGATTTAAGCTGGCAGGCAGCTGAAGGCACCCACAAACCTAGTGCACAGTAAAATACCACAAAGCATATTGCCTTTAATGCTGTGATTTTCCCCTAGGAAGACAGCTCAGAATGAGATGCTGAAGTCAGTAACTGTAGCTACTTACCATGCGGTTTGGTGGTTCATCTTCTTCCCACAGTGCTTCTGATCTGCACATGAGGCATGTATTGATGAAAAAATACTTAAATTCAATTACTGCTTGGCTCTTCTTGGCAAAATAAAGGTGGCCAGCAGTTTGGATTATGAATTCCATAAAAATTCCATAATTAAATATGTTAAACTTTTAATCTTCTTTTAATAATTTGATAATCATCACACACTTTTAATACTGTGGTGTTCTTTTTTTTTTCTGATCCACCTCCTTTCAGCATTCCCTTTTGGCCTCTCAAATACTTAGGCCAGGAGAAAGTGAGCAATAAACATGACAAAGCCCCTTACTATTGCAAAGGTGTGAAACTCTTTCCACATTCTCATGAGCCCATCACACCCCATAATTCATAAAAAATTCCTGTGGTTAGTTCAGGTACTTAGGAGTTTACAATGTTCCTATGAAAAGTCAAAGACATGTCTTTAACACCTCCAGCGGTTTTAATGGAGACAGCTTCAAAACTTAATAAAATACCGTATCATTTAAAAATTTGTAAGTATCTAGTTCTGTTTATGAAAGATTAATAACATTTTAAATTGGAACTGAAAAATATTAATTGTGCTTCCTCCTTAAGTTGAATGCACTTTATGTCTGTTTCTATGGCAATGATAATTAATACACAGGGAATGGTAAGTCTCCAACAGACTGGATTCTGCAATGAGCTGAACAACTCCTGGCAAGACTGAGGCTCCTCAGCTCCCAGCAGCAACAGTGAGGAACATCTCAAGGGAAAAATGCTGCATTTTGCAGGATCAGGTCTTGGAAGTTTTACCTATTAGGAGTAGAGTCTGTTGTACAGTACTGCTTAATCCTATTAAAAGCAATCAGATGTCACTCTGCAGCATGTGGCAGCATCAAACATAAAACACCAATCCTGTGAGGTACCACAGAGTATCAGTTCATACATGGTTAGGGCTTGTAAGCTTAGATGGTTACTTGTATAACACCCACATTGCTACTCAAAGCACTGCAAAATGATCTCACCAGTGCTGGTGGCAGAGAAGTGAAAATGAGCAGGACAGGAAATACAGCTAAAGTGCCATTCAGGAAACTGCAAGGAGAAGTGGATTTTTCTTCTGTTTTAAACAACTGGCAAGTGAAGTGAAGATACTTCATGAATTTGTTCTCTGCCCTATACCCTCCCTTCTCTTCCCCCTTCTAACATAGCTAGAATTTCTTTTCAATTAAGTATGAGCACATCTTTTAATATGAAAAAAAATCTAATAGGAAATATTATTTCCTGTTTAAGTGGATCCAGGAAGTTTAGAACATACATGGAAACTCACCCCAAATATTTTTGCATGCATCTCCTATACGTATCTGCTAGGAGCGCATTTCTTCTTCCTCTGGAAACAAAAAAAGGAAGTTGGATAGCAGGTGTTCAGAGGACATCACCCTAAGAGTATTTTTAATTTAGTTCTCTGTTAAATGAAACTGAAGTTTTTCATATATTAATGATAACTGTGCCTATGCTATAGATATTTAATTTATATATGTTGTATTTTTGACAGATCACATTGTTATACGTGTCTTTCAGATGTATAACAAGGGTTCAATTTAATCAAAACTGAAATTTGATTTATTTAAGAAAATAGTGCACAGGAAAGCAGGAAGGGCATTTAAAAGTATTTAAGCAGAGTGTTTATCACAGGCACTGAAACAAAAGCCTGCTGAATTCTAAATTACAAACCTGGTCAGGAATTGACTATCAGACTGCCTTTTTAACTCTGCTTTGAGAGATAGAATATGCTTTTGTGACTACCAGTGTCTCAGAGAAAACCACAGCATCAGAAACTCTGTAAGGTTCTTGCACAGAAAAAACAAATGCATAGTTAAAATCGTTTAAATGTGATGACATTTTTGTTAGCTGGGAACCTGCAGCACCTCTACTACCCGGTTACACACAAAGAACTACCTGGTGCTGGTTTTGCAATTACCTTGAACCAACAGTTTGCTGATGGATCTGGAAAGATCCAGAACAGAAACCTGTTACTCCATGTTGTGGGAAGCATTAGGGTGGTGCTGGCAGTAATTGAGTTATTCTGCCAGTGACAGGTAAAGGTGACAGTGGCATACTAATGTGCTTGTTTTTTACAAGCCTCTAAAGCCCTTATATAATTAAAGAGGCTTTTCGTATTTAATAGTGTTTATATTGTGTCAGATAATACTTTTTAAAAGCTATCATCTTTTCATTACCAAGATCATTAATACTATTGGTGATACCATGATTTGAACAGCTCTTGTTTGTCACAGGGGCAAATTGACTAATGACTGTTGGAGTTGTAAATTTGCCTTTTCAAGAACAAACACAGAAGTATCAGACATGTTGCTTACCTCAAATTCTTATATTGACATTTACTTTTGATGTAAAGCAGTGTTAAGCTAGTGATTTTAGTGGGAAGCTTTCTTGTGGAAGGTCATATTTTCAAATAGGTTACATGCTGCTGCCCAATGGAGCAACTCTTTTTGTGCATCCAAATTTTGCTGAGTTTCCCGTCTGTTTCTCCTGCTGTGATAGGACACCTGGCAAAAGGACCAGACCCTGTTTTTTCCTGCATGTTCACGTTTTGGCCTGTTAACCTTTGCATTTATACGTCTGTGTGTGATGGAAAGGACAAAATTGTGCTGGGTCGGCAGGCAGGAAATGCTCTGTACTTTCACTTTTACTTGCAGACTGAGCCAAAAAGTTACTGGGAGGCATCAGGCTGGACTTTGCTGCTTTTTCAAAGCACAAGGACAGGTTAAGGAGTTTGCTTATTTTTTTGCATCTTCACATACAAAAAGCTATCATTTTTTTTTTTTAATTTATTTTACAAGGTTTCAGATGGACAGGGAATCTTAGACTTGAAGGACAAAAGTAGACTAGTAGGTCAGTTTCACCTCTTAAAAAAGTCAATGTGTAGGTTTCTTCCAGCTCCTTAGCCAGGCTCAGATCTTTGATTAATGCATAATTTCCAGAAGTCACCAAGGGATGCAGGGTACAATGTTTTCCTTTTAGTTTTTTGCCATTACTCATCACCTTAATGCTATTTGATTTTGTTGTTTTGTTTTGTTTTTTTTTCTGGTGTAAATGTTGCTCCACATTTCCTGCACTTGAGAGACCACCTCTGCACTGAGAGACTGTTTCAGTCACTATTACTTGTTCCAATTAAGTGCAGTGCTCCCATCACCCACCAATGATGGCTCAAGAAATTCTTTGATTTACAGGTTTACTCCATCAGAATTCTTGTATTTTTTATACTTTCTTAGATTTTGAATTACTTGTGATAGGCCTCTGTAGGCTTTGTTTAGCAAAAAGTATCTTCAGAACTCCTGTTCTGACAGAAAGTGTTATGGGTGTGCTTGCAGTGAGCGCCCAGGTTGGAAGGAGGGGCAAGGGGATTGCCACCTGAGGCATGACATGAAGAACAAATTGTTTTAGGAGCCCCTGGTTGGTACATATAACCCAATATATTGGAGATGCAAAGAGTGTATTCTCAAATTTGGCTATACTGGTTGACAGTTTAATGACAGTACTAAGCCAACTTTAATTGTTGTGTTGCCAGCAGGCACAAAGTTACGTACTGGCAGAAGACTACTTTTGGGAGAGGGGAGGTAAAATCAGAAAAAAATTGAACATCACCAAAGCATTTGTAGTTAGAATGTGATTGTTAGAGGCAAAATAATTCAGCTTGGATGTTCAGCCCATTTCCTTGGCATGAGTGTGAACTAGAGCTGAGATTTCCCATGGGCATCCTTGCTCAAGGTGAGAGCCAAGCTAGAAAGATCAGTCAGGCTTGCAGCTGAATCCAGCACAGTACTAAGCACTGTAGTTATTGACTCAATAAAACTGTCAGGACCAGACTTAAATTTATGGGTCTTGGTAATCCTCTGCCTGGACACAGGGGAAGGTGGGACTGGGCTGTGAGGTTTGAGTACCTCAGTATTTTTGGTGGTTGTGTTGGTGCTCCTATAACTTTCACCTTGCAGAGCCTGTCTAGGAAGCAAGAAAGTTGAGGGAATATTTACCCTAGCATATCAAGAGAAAGTCAGTTTAGTGGAAACCCTGTTAGTTTGCTCACCAAAAGGGCTGGGCATTTGGTTTATGCGGTTGTAATCTTGGTAGTACAGAAAAAAATTTTTCTTCCTTTGTTGCCAAGACATAGTCTAACCTATTCACGAAGAACCTCTCTATTCAAAGGGCTTTGTATTCAAAGCCAAATATCATTTGGATACTAATTGTATTGGATGATCAGGGAAGCTGTGATCTCACATTGTTGAAGTCCTTAATTTGGCTTTGTGTTTACAGTGATCTTTATGGAGAACTCTTGTATACTTCATGTATTCCTACTTCATATATTTGATGATGAAGTGATATATTAAGGTGAATTCCATGAGGATCTGCGTGCAGGCAAGACTCTGCTGTATATAGGAAAATGGAACTACAGGAATCCCCTGAGAATATAAAAACTTGTGAGTAAGTTGTTAGTGCAATTCAGAGTGAATTGACAGTCCTGTGTGAGGACTGAGTGTTCAGTGTCAGGAAATGGAGGTGCATGGGTGAATTTTCCAGTCAAAGAACACTTTGAGTGGGGATGTTAACCTGCTTTGTTGGGTCACATTAAAAAAATCACAGGACTTACTAATCACTGAGGTAGCTGGTCCACAGAAAGCAATAAACCAATATAAAAAACATGGCCTTTGCAGTGGGAACAGCAAATGTTCCCTTTTACAGGCAGCAATTACTCTGTATGGAGAAAGAGAGTGCTGTGTTTCCATCTAAGAATACAAAATAAGGTGTGGAAAAGTTACATGACCTTGGTAATTTTCTCTTGCAAACCCACAAATGATTTCCTTAGTATCAAATAGTGAACATGTAAAAAGCTCGTAATCAGAAAAGTGCTTTAATAATAACAGTCATTTTAGATAGTGTGAAATAAAATACCTCTGACAGTGATAAATCAACCTGTTACAACCTTGTTTCTAGTGGTGCCATGGACTTTTTGCAAGAGAGATGGCAACAGACATCCATTACAAGAATAAAAGCACAGACAGAATGTGGCAACTGAAGAGAAAAAGCTGCAATGTCATAGCAAAGATTATCTACTATTATCATTTGCCTTCATGGGTGGAAATAGAAATACTTGTACAAACACAGTTTTATCGTTACAGAGAAAAGAGCTGCTACCCTCTAGGGTCCACAGATACTTGTGCACAATCAGCATGTGTACTATATGCACATATGTACTGTGGAACAATGGCTGATGGAGTGTGGGCATGTGAATTATGAAGGGCTGAATAATCCCTGACTTTGACTTTTATGAAGGCTTGCACAACCCAGGCTTGAAACTGAGTTAATGACAGTGAACTGTTGTGGACTGGCTGCAAGGCAGTGAGCATATTGTGCCCAATCCTGATGTTTTAGCATTAAAAGATGGTGTTTATGAGGAGTGCAGGCCACAATCCTAAGTCAACAAGTGCCTATGTGAAGCTTGATATGAATCGAAGATGAAGAAAGCCGTGGGTAAAGAAGCAAAAGTAGCAGTGCAAGCAAGATAAGAAGAAACTGGGATGTGTTAAGACACAACAGTGAACTGTTAGCAAGTTTTGGAGACCAGGCTCTCATCCACTTAATGTAACTAAATTTTATCTTAGCTTCTGTGTGCTACACTGTACATGTATCCACTATTACAGCGAGCTATTGATTATGCATCCAAGCTTAATACATCCAGTTATTGTGTATGTATCAAAGTATAATACACTGACCTATTGTAAGCAGACACAGAGACTAACATGGAAATTCTAGCTTAGCCAATAGCTATGTATGGATAGGCAGGTGGACAAACTAATGTAACCAGTGAAAGAGTGTTTAGTAGCGCATGGGCTATTGGTAACTGTATAAATATAGGAGATCATGATCAATAAAGTGAACAAGATGTGTGACTCATATTGAGTCATCCTCTTGATTCTGGGTTCCTCCAACAATGTACAATTACCTTCTAGAAATAAATACGAATCACTGGAATTGCCATGCATATTGTTGAAATATTAACAGAGTTCCATGTAATATCACTACTGAGGGTTTAGAGTGGGATTCACTGAGTAAGGTACCTAACCGATGTCAATATGTGAACTTGGTGGATAAAACACCTACACTTCAGTGTCTTAATCTGGAGACAAGTCATAGAATCATAGAATGATTTGGCTTGGAAAAGACCATCAAGTCCACCACTAAACCATGTCCCCAAGTGTCACATCTACACATTTTTTAAATACCTCCAGGGATGGTAACTCAACCACTTCTCTTGGCAGCCTGTTCCAGTGCTTGACAATCCTTGCACTGCAAAATGTTTTCCTAATATACAATCTAGACCTCCCATGGTGCAACTTGAGGCCATTTCCTGATGTCCTACTGCTTGTGACTTAGGAGAAGAGATTGAGACCTAAATTGCTACAACTTGTAGTTGCAGAGAGCTATAAGGTCTCCCTTCAGCCTCCTTTTCTCCAGACTAAACAACCCCAGTTCCCTCAGTCGCCCCTCATAAGACTTATTCTCCAGACCCTTCTCCAGCTTTGTTGTCCTTCTTTTGTTGCCCTAACGCACTCCAGCACCTCTATGTCTTTCTTGTAGTGAAGGGCCCAAACTGAACACAGGATTCAAGGTGCAGCCTCACCAGAGCTGAGTACAGGGAGATGATCACTGCCCTGGCCCTGCTGACCACACTGTTTCTGATACAGGCCAGGATGCTGTTAGCTTTCTTGGCTGCCTGGGCACAAGCTGGAGCATGTTCAGCCAGGTGCTGACAAATACCCTCAACAGATCCTTTTCCGCTGAGCAACTTTCCAACCACTCTTCCCCCAGCATGTAGTGTTACATGGGGTTGTTGTGATCTAAGTGCAGAACCTGACATTTTGCCTTGTTGAACCTCATACAACTGGCCTCAGCCAGATACAGACAGTTCAGATCCCTCTGTAGATCCTTTCTACCCTCAAGCAGACCAACACTCCTGCCCAGCTTGTTGTCATCTGCAAACTTATTGAGGGTGCACTCTATCCCCTCATCCAGATCATTGATAAAGATACTAAACAGAATTGGCCCTGTTTCTGAGTCCTCGAGAATAAGTTGTGACCAGCCACCAAGTGGATTATCTGCATTCACCACAATTCAATCTTTGGGCTCAGCCATCCAGCCATATTTTTACCCAGCAAAGTGTACATTAGACCAATACATAAGCAGACATTTTTTTTTTCAAATAGAATACTGTGGGAAATGGTGTCAGAGGCTTTACTAAAGTCTTGGTAGACAACAGCCACAGCTTTCCCCTCATTCACTAGAGTGGGCCACCTTGTCACAGGAGGAGATCAGATAATCCTACCCCTTCAGCTCTGAGACAGAGAAAACAAACCTTGATCCTTCGTGTTACTAAGAAGCTCCAAGTAACAGGTGTGATATTTGAGAAAACACCTGTATTTACATGAGTTTTTGTTAAGAAACTGATGAAAACTGAGAGGGAGGATGATGGGGCAGCTTAAAAACATGGCAGCTAGTAAAGAAAAATATTAACAATAATGAAATGAAGTTTCTGTTGCTAGTTTCTTAAATAGTGTGAAAAAAAAAGTTATGTGGATGATGGGGAGAATTTGCTCCACATCACGTTGTTAACTAATAAAATGCTATAATAATGCTAGGAAATGGAAGATTTTAGCTCCCAGTTTATGAGTCATCTGAGCTTTCAAAGTAATGAGTGTATATTAACATCTACATTGCTTAGGGCTGGATAGAAGTTTAGATAAGTGACCTTCATGTCTTACAGTTTAATGCCGATGATTCTCAACTATACACTCATAGTACTGTCTCTAAGAAAATGTAAAGGTCTTTTTGTCCATATCCCTGCCTTTGGTTGGTGTTAAGGAAAATGGTTTTTCTGTTGGACTTTTTATCTTTGTGCTTTTCTTAAGCAGCATATGTCTCTAGCTTCTGTTTGTACTTCAGAATTCTTGTTTGCATCACGTTATCCCAGATGCCAAAGTCTCCTCTTATAAATCTGCTATGATTGCTTCATTCCTCTCTGCCTTTCACCTTGCATACTAATTTATCTTTGTGTGACCAGAGTAGGAACAGCAATAGGAAAAAAAGAGAAGAGATGCAAGGACATTTCTCTTGGGATAGCTCATACACCTAATGCCAGAGGGAAAGCAAAACACATTATCTCTTGCTGAAATATGAAAAAATCAATAGATCCTTTGGTTTCTGTAAGATGGCCTCACTTCTCCATTTGGAAGAAAGAAAACTCTGTGTTGACTGCCTCCAAGAGTTCTCTGTGAGGTAATACGTCTTCATGCTCTTCTCTCTTCAGAGGGATGAAGCCTCAGGGCTTGTGGCAGAAAGTATGGGGTATCTCACTGCCTGTCCTCTGCATGCTCAGGATCTCCATGACCATGCTCAGAAATGCTCTTTGAAGTAAGGCATCCCCCATGTGAATGTCAAGGTCCTGCTGCTCCTGTTGTGTTTTTGAAATAGGGTTTTTCATTTTTACCTATGTAATCCAGCTCTTGCCCAACAGGTCCCTTTCTTCTTTCCTGCTGGGAGTATGTTAGTATTAGTAAAAACCACAAGGCACTAATTCATTTCTTCTATAAATTGTTAAATGACATGGCGGTTTCCCCTTTTTCATGCTTTTCCATATTAAAAAATATATAGAATGGTACATCCATTTGCACATATGCGCACATGGTCACAAACTCTCCTACATGATCAGATGAATTTGCTCACCGCTTTTAATGTCAGGTTTACTCTTCTTGCTTCAAAACCTCCCGGTTTCGTGGATTCATGTCTCTTTTCCCCTTGTGCTCTTTTCCTCCTTCTCTCTACCCATTTTTTTTTCTTTTCTGCTGTTCATAAGGGACTGTCAACATGTACAGACTGACCAACATGAATGTATAGTAAACCAAGCTACTCTGAAATAACTTCCTGCATGAGCAGCCTCCCAGAGAGTATTACAAAATAACTGTCCTTTTCCCAAAGGTATGAACTGTGCCTTCAAATCTTGAAGAAAATTTTTGGGAGAGATCCTCATCAATTTGTCTCTAGTTTAATGACAGAAAAACCCAGAAATATCTCTGTTGGATGACGTGCTTTGCTTAGCCTGATGTAAATCTTATGCAACACTGTAGAAAATGGGTTCCCTGTTTCTGTCAAAAGGATCATCCCAATTAGTTCAGATTTTTTCTGCTCCTGGTCTAGATGTATTGATTTCTATCTCTTCTAGTTATCATTTAATTTTGTCATTAAAAACATAATAGCCTTCATAAATTTGGAGGTGTTTAATTTCTCATAAAAATAGCTGCATTGTAAATGCTACATCTCAGTGAAAACAATAACATTTTGTTATACTATCACAACTGCATCCTTAAATTATCATAAATTGACTTAGAATTAGCATAATAATTCTATAAAAGAAATAAGAGTTTATAAAATGAATGTGAAAAAGTTTAAGTTTAGTGTAAAGCAGGAAATAGATCTTAGGGCAGATGGGAAAATGCTTGGTAGTGTATTAAATGGTAGGAGATAAAGTAATTACTAGAAAATCCAGGATGTGTTAATACAATGAATGGCTGCTGGCTGAAATCTTAAAGCTATGTGAAGGATTAATGGAAAACATCCTAGCATACCAAGAACGTATTAAACACACTACTTTTCCATTAGGACTATTTGGATCTATTTGATACAAGTATTAGATTAGGGAGTATTTTCTTGTAAGCAGCAAAGTGTAGGCAGACTGAAACATACAGAGCCTTAAGAAACAGTCACACTTTTCCTCCCTGGTGCTCATTCCTGTGTGATCCATGCTGCCATGCTGGGCTCTCTCTGTGAAATTCCTTTGGTACCATCCCTGAGGGAATGCATGAGAAGACACCACAAATGAGAACATGTATCTTTAGTAACTGTGAATGTGCATTGGTTTCAGGGCCCATCACTGCATCTTTGTCAGCTTTCATCACAGTGACACAAATTGGTGTTTTGCTCTAACACCTGCAAATCTGAGAAGCTGGGCTCCTTGGGGGCTCAAGATCCTCCTGCTTGTTTCCCTGCCGATGAGACTGCATGCATGCTGGCTGACTGTGAACACAGTCCCCAGGCAGCTCATCATGCCCCAACAAGCCAAGCATCTGCTACCAGTGCCTGGGGGAAAATCTCTGGAGGAGCCCTTCTGCCAGAGCAGGACACTCCTGCGCTGGTAGAACGTCCCCTGGGAGCTATGGAGGCAGGGGAATTACATCCATCCTCAGCTTGGAAAGGAAGACAGGCTTAACCACTAGGAGGAACATTAGTCTTCCAAGACATGGAAAGTAGAAAGGAAAAAAGGAACCAAGAAGATAAGAGAGTGAAGATGAAGAGTGAAATACCAGGGCAGAGTGTAAGAGGAAGAGAGGAGAGGGGACTGGTAAGACAGAAGTGGGAAAGGGGAGGAGGATAAGTATAAAGCAAAGGAGCGTCAGAATAGATGGTCATCACTGACACCCATTTTTCTGCCAAAAGGATGGGGATGGTCCCCTCTGTGAAGGATCCCTCCTCTTCCATCAGCTCCCTGTCATGTGGCTTTACATCCCTCCTTGCAGTTTTCCTAAACATAGTCTAATTTTTCACTTATAAAATCTATTATTCTCCTCATCACTATTAACATTATCAGCAATATGTCTTTTGATTAAAGTGACAGCAGAGGTTGATGTCTCCTGTGGTAAAAGTTACGCTCTGACATCTGCCTAAGGCAGAAAGACAGCTGAGGAAGAGGGGAAGAGGGGGAATGATCAGAAGAGAATGAGGAAAGCAGAAGGAAAATTGATGCGGTATGAGAAGATGAAAACGCCAGGTCTCTTTATATTTTTGCCAAGCAAGCTCAGATTTCCAGGTGCAGCCCTTTCAGAGCATTATCCTGTGCTTGACATTGATGCTGGGCCAGCTGCTCAGGGATTACCATGAAGGCCATATGAGGCTGGTTCTGCCTGGTGAGGCAAACTGACCCCTCCTGGACAGGTCTCTTGCCAGGGCTGTTTCCTCACTGATTTGCCTATAGAGTGTGCCAGCAG
Source organism: Melopsittacus undulatus (assembly GCF_012275295.1). Lineage (NCBI taxonomy): Eukaryota > Metazoa > Chordata > Aves > Psittaciformes > Psittaculidae > Melopsittacus > Melopsittacus undulatus. Next base: position 65,024,710 of record NC_047529.1, read on the forward strand.
AGACATCAATTAAGAGGAAAAAGTTTGGGCTTCCTTTTATTAAAATGATAAGAAATTAATTAGTGCCCTCTCTTTTCAGACCAGTTGTTGATGTTCATCTGCATTGCCCCTCTCTCTAACAAAGAGCAGATGCACTGCTTACTGTAAGCACCTCTAGAAACAGAGGCTGTGTGTTTTGTCCAGGCAACTCCATAAAGGAAACTCAAAGATTAAAGTTTTTTTTTAAATGTGTGTTTTCCTTTTGTATTACTTTGCTGCTGTTTTAACCAAATGATTCTGCACCTATCTAAGGTGTATGCTCTATTCCAGTTGGTTGACACAGACACTAGATTTAATCTGAACATCCCTTGGAAGGTTCTGAAACATCTGATTTTATGATACAGGTTATTTTAGGCATTGTGAAAGTTGCCAAATAAGGGAAGACTTTACAAATTAGTTTGGATAGATGTATTTATTGCTGTGCTTTTTTGTAAGAAAACATAAATAGAAATTACAGCTAGGCTGTTTTTGAAATGGTTTTAGACTTCATTCTCATCTTGACAAGCAAAAAATTAAATATACTGTTTTTCTTCATGGTGGTGAATTTTGCGTGTGTCAGTCATAGACTATTGAAAGCAAGACAAAGGCTTTCTTTGGGATCAGAAAACTGAATTTGTTAGTTGGCTGTAGTTTGTTTTATATTGGAGAGTATTATTGAAAAGTTGGAAAATTATTTTTCAAAATGGTGCCAGAGTTTTAGTAAATCCCATCTTAAATTTAGTGGAAAAAAACAAGATTCAGCAGAGGTGATTCAATGTTCCTGACACTTGACTTGCTGCCTTTGGAAATTTCACAGATTTACAACAGGGGGAACCCACAGTTGTTCCTGGCTCCATCTGCTTAGCCCACTCTTTTTTAGAGCTCCTCAAGCCTCCTGTTGGATGCCTTAGCTGCTTGCTTGGCTCCCATAATTTGTAGCCTGTTACACTGTTGGCAATGTGAAATAAGTACCAGCTCACCTTGGTAAGTAGTAGATAGGCTCCATGTGAGTGTCTTTGTCACCCGTACAGTGGAGGAAGAGAGTCAGCAGAGAGCTGGAAGTGGAGACCAAGATCACCATCCCAAGGTAGAAAGTCCTTATCTGTCAATCAGAACCCTGAATCCCAGGTACCTGGCACAGGTAGGGATCTGCTGCAAGCAGCTCTAACCCAGATGAAAAATGGTATCCGGGGGGTTTGTCCTTGAAATATAGTCAGCATTAGATGATGGGATATTTGATTGCTATAATAACGAGGAAAGAACAGCTACATGAAATGTAAGGAATCAAAAGATGACAATGCTTTGGGAGAAGCAATCTCCATGACAGAAAGCAGGGTATGCTTGCCCTCTTGAGTGTCTCCTTAGTAGCAACCATTATGTAATTTCAGTACAGAGCAGGCTGAAAGGGGATGCTCACTGTAGGTGAAGGGGATGTATGCTCTTCATACCTGCCCATGGGTTGCTCCTCTGAGAGTTTCCCTACAGTGGGAGCTCTGTTCCCCCTCCCCGAGTGGGTTTGAACTTATCAGGCATGATTTAGTGTGGGTACAGAACTGAGTCAGATTTAATTTGCAAGTTTACTGCCAAACCTGAACCAATTTTAAAGCCAGCTGTACAGCAGTGATTTAACAAGGAATGGAAACCATTCAAAGCTCTGTGAATTTGGCAGAAATTAACAATTTTGGCTGACTGTTACTGTGGGGTTTGGACTATTTCAAGTCTAAAGCTCTCAGTGAAATTCAGAAGGCTAGAATCTGTGCCAAGGGAAAGGTTTGCATAGAACTCTGCAAGTGTCAAGGTTTCAACAGCTCTGCTTGGTGAGTAAGGAGAGAGTCTGCATTTCTCCTGGAATAATGAATGAATGTGTCATGGCAACATACCACACTTGATAATGTATCTTCATTAAGCAGCTTTATTTGAATGGGTTGTTAATGACATAAACAATAGCAATTATAAGTATTGATATTATATTGACAGGCTGTGAAAGTTTGGTGATTCATTCTCCTAAATTAGCTATTTTCTGCTATGCACTGTGAATACTGCTATTGCTGATAGCAAAATAAGAATAACTTAAGACCTTAAGATGAAAAAAAAAGAGCTATCTTGGGCAACTATATTTGGGGCAAATATTTGTGTAAGTATTGGAGCTGGTCATTATAGTCTTTGCAAATATGTTATGACTAAAACTGGTCTTCTCTAGGTATCATTGTGCATTTACTTCTCTGCAAGTATTTGTTTGTCATAATTAGTCGACAAATTATTTGAATAGTTGCTAGGTACAAAGGTTGAATGCACTTTCTCACAATGAATATTACAATATGCAAAATTTTCTATCATAAGGTGTTGGATCTGGACTTTAATAGGGCAACTGAAACAAAAAAAAACAGAAAAAAGTGCAAAACAAATGTTCACACACTGACAGTCATGTGTACAGATATGTACCTACATACATACATATGTACATACATACATATATATGACATACCTACGCCTGTAGGTATTTGTATGTAAAGCAGCAAACATTGAAGTCTACTGAGAATTATTTTCAGGATTTTTTTTGTGAGAATGGTATCACAAGTAGCATGAGTCACTTATAAAAAATGTTTAAATTACGAAGAGATGAACACAAATATAAAATCTGAAAGTTTTCCAGGTGGTGTTTGCATTGAAGAATGAGAGCTTCGGGTTTTCACACCAATACCAAAATGTCAACATTTAAAGAAAGTAAGATTTCAGAACCTAACCACAGGCTCCCATTTTTTTTAAATTAATATTTCCACTTCATCTGCAAAGAACTCAGTTCTGTATCTACTAATATGTACCACTGGAAAAATACTAGAACATGGAAGAGAGGATATGGAAAGGAGAAGAATTTATCATCTTCAGTGCGATTAATGGAGTACAGCTCAGTACTGTTTTATTGTTCTGTAATCCCAGATTTTAACACCTGATCTGTGCAACAGTCACAGATGGCTGGTTCTCCCATCGCAAATCAGAGTAATTTGTGATACTGTTTTAATATTTATTGCAGTCACGTAATGTTTATTTATGGTATCTCTCCCTTTTTATTTTTGGTGTACTCATCTGCAATGCTTCAGAGTAGCTGTTGAGCACCCAGTAAACTGAAGGGTACCACGGCAGGACAACAGGTAGTCAGACACCAGGTAGCCATGTCCTCTGATTATGACCCAGGCCTCACACCTGCACATTAGTCTCACACTTAGTTACGCTTCATGGACATTAATAATCACAATTTAAATAGCTTAAAACTGATTAATGATCTCACCTGATCACCTTTATAAGAATGTTTCTCAATCATTAGAGAAATACTCAAAAAAGTGAAGAATAATCATGCCAAAAGCTGAGTAATAAATCGTGTAAGACTAGATATTAGAAAGATTAAGCTGTTCTTTCACTACAGCAATAGATAACTATAATGAGATGCAGTTGCTTCTTACAAATGTGCCACAAATTAATTAGTTTCAGAATACTGCAGTTTGGTCACAGTACCTTCAAGGCTCTCAAAAACATTATCCATGGTAGGGAATAAAAGTGAGCAAACAGGAGGGGCACTGAGGAAAGCAAATAAGCTTGGCTCTTCTCATTGTCATATTCTGGGGAGAGTATTTTTAAGAACTTGCCACACAAAAATCCTCAAAGGGTGTTACAGGTGTGACCTTCACCTGTAACTTTTGAACTTGAACAAGTAAGCTAAGGAGAATCAAGCTGGTAGAATACATATTTCTCAAAAAAGGTAACTTCAGTATTTGAAGTCCCTAAGATAAATACTGTTTTTGTTTCTCCCTCTCCTGTTTTATGTATAACTTTTTTAAGTGGCTCCAGTATTTTAAACCAGATGTGCTCTGCCAGAGTTATTCAACTGTTGTGCAACTTGAGTTAAAGGGAACATGTCCTGTGTGCCTGCATAAGTAAGTGCTGCACTGTGCCAACACTTTATCTTTTCTGTTCACATATTTCTTTCAGTCCATCTCCCTCAGGGAAACAGAAGTGCATGTGACTGAAACACAAGGCAAGAAACCCCAAACCATGCATGATGCATTATGTAAAGGGAAGGCATGGTGGTGTAATATAAAGAATTTATCAGCATGAGATTCCTGCATTACTCAAAAAAAGCTAAAGCCTAAGCTAAATTATGTAGGTCATCCCAACAACTACCAAACAAACCTTATGCAGAGATTGTCCTTTATTATGTGATACAGGAAAATGGTTTATATTCATTGCTGACACTTTTTGTTTCTACTAGCACATGAAGATTTATATTTAATTTGCAATAGGTTTATCTCTAGATGCAACCTGAAATTATTTTTAGAGCCACATAAGCAATGATGTAGATCCAAAAAACCACATGCCATGATCTGGGACAACCAGAATTGGAATTCAAAGCCAAAGGAGTCAGAAGAATGCATGGGGATTGAGGTGGAAAGACAGTGCCTCTAGATTTGTAAAGCATTAGATATCCCTGTCTCAGAAATTTGTAACTGATCCAGAAATTAATGATTTTGTCCTGGGAGACACATACTCTTCAAAGAAGAAGCAGCAATTACTTCATTGTGAGATCATTATAAAATTATTTTTTAAAGGTAGCTGTTTTAACATACTCAATGTTTTTGTTCTGAAATGACTCACAAAAAGAGTTCAGGTGACATAACAAGCACAAAGTGAAACCTCCTGGCTGTCACTTCTATTCATGCTTACATTATTGTTCAAACTCTAATTTTTGCAAGCAATCCTGAGTAACTACAAACTCATTTTCCTTTTCCTTCAACTGTGATATTTATTGACCTATAAATTACTCCTATAATTTTGTTTCTTTGGTTGTGATACTGTGACAGAACCTTTTGCTTACACTAACCTCACTAATAGCTGACAATAGTGTGTCCTGTGTACATATGAACCTGAGGCAAAAGTGTGACTTACATCAGAAGCGACGACATACCAAATCCTAATGAAAGCAGTGGAGATAGTTGTATACCATTTTCCTTATAAAGTTTTCTCAATACTTCTTTGGGATGGATTAAGATGTGCATTACTTGCTCTAACCTTGCTAAAGAGTTGCAGTGAGGGAGATGTGAATTGTGGTGGGGTTCCAATGGCTGCTCCAGAATTTATGTAGGGGAGTATTCACACAAATGCACATAACCAGGGAAAACAAGCCGGGGGATCTTGAGCACCAAGTGCTATCACAAACCTACGCTGTTGTTGGAATAGCTGAGACTATTGTGGTGGGACGATTTGCACAAGTGGAGAATGGTAGTTAATGGATTATGCTTTGCCTGGAGGCTGGTAACACATGGGAGACTGCAGAGGTCTGTCCTGGGACCTGTCCCGTATAATATCATTATCAGTGATCTGGAGGTGATTGATAGACAGCACTCTCAAGCCTGCGGGTGACAGCAGATGGAATGATCAGTTGATGAGCTTGAGGGCAAGGCTGCCATTCACAGGGGCAAACACAGGCGGGAGGCCAGCAGAAGCTTTAAGAAATTCACTGTGGGCAAATGCATAGAAAATAACCCCTGGAAATGTGTTGCCCTGCAAGGAGAGGCTGAGAGACCTGGCCTGGCTTGACCTCAGGGAGAGACAGCTCTGGGGGGACTAACAACAGTACCCATGTGCCCATTGTACTCGTGGAGAGATAGCTGAGAAGAGGGAGCTAGGCAGACAATGGGCATTGGCTGAAACAAGTAAGAGAGGTTCAGATGGGATATAAGGAAAACACTCTTCTCCACTGGGCCAGTGGAGCAATTCCCACATCCAGCTCGAGTTATCCCATGATAATTGACTGAGCAAACACACAGGGTGGCCAGGGAGGTTATGGAGCTTCCACCCATGGAGATTTTCAAAAGCCATCTGGAGGTGGATCTTGGCAACCTGCTCTAGGTAACCCTACTTTAGCAGGGGGTTGGACCAGATGACCTCCAGAAGTCCCTTCCTATCTCAACTATTCTGTGATTCTCTGATCCTATGATCCTACCAAGGGATGTAATTTTAGGGAAAAAATGTGATATTAGAGAGGCTTTTATTCTGTGTTCTAGATTGTCTAATATAACCAGGTCCTTGAAGTGGTAAATTCATCCTCCAACAAAAATGTCAAAATTTGTTCTGAAGTAATTCCATTTCAAGACTTGAATTGGCATTTTTCACCTTTTACTATGTCTGTGATGCAACCACAGTCCTGTCAGCTCTGACTTTGTAATCACAAATAGTATGTTGTGGACTACGCTCTTGATGGATGACCTAAAGAAGATTTCAGTGCTGTTCTGCCAGTATTTTTAGTTCTCTGAACACTGGAGCCAGAGCCATGGCACATTTTTATCTCATGATCCTTGGAGGCTGGAGGTGGCAACACAGCATTGTTGAAGGACCCACTCCTGAGTTCTTACTATTTGGACGGTCATTCAGTTAACCAAGAAATCCAGTGTAGGTGCATATCACTGCATATGTATGCCTGTGCACCATTTTTAATCAGTGGTAATGTTATTTTACACTTTATAAGCACATTAGCAATCTACTTATATTTGATATTAGAATAGACTATGCCTTAGCAGATCTTCCAACTGACTTCAGCTATTAAATCCAAAATCTTGGCGAAGACTCTGGGTTTGAAACTTTTCTCAGCTGTTTATTCTTCAGTGTTCTTCCCTATTGATATTCTTGTGTTTCAGTGAATGATTTTGTCACAAATTGAAAGTTCATTAAAATATAATGCCCTATAAGAACACAGATTATATAAAGGGAAAATTTATTCCATAAACCCAAGGGGATAATCTGCTTTTCATTTCATCCTTCTTTCTCAGAATATAGAGCTACCAATAAATGCTACATAAAAGAGACCAGAGCAAACCGAAAAGTTTAAAGCTTGCAATTTATTAACTCGAGCATAAAAGTACAGAAAATAGAAAGAAACTCAAGTTAGTTGGGAAAGAAGTCTCAACCTATTGCATTAAAACATGGTTTGCACTAGTCTAATGAGTTTTCTACCAAATGAGGCATGAAACATACTGCCAGAATATAAAGTCAGTAAAATACCCAGATTACTGTATAATGTCATTATATATTTTTTTTTCTTATTGGGGAGCTGGTCCAGAATATATTATCTTTAAATTTAAGCAGTCTGCAAAAGGAGAAAAAATGCCTGGTTTTTTTTTTAATGAATGTGCCATTCAGATAAGTTGCTAATAAAAGAGATTAAAGCCTACTGAAATCTGTGAGAAAAATATACATCCTTAGCATTTGCAAGAACACATGAAAAGAATTGTTCAGTAAAGATGCCAGTTCAGTGCTCTATTTACATTTCTTGCTTATTCAGACTTATAGAAAAAAAAACCCACACAAAAGAAGTTTAATATCTCACAGAAAATATTTTTTCCCCAAATTTTTCCAAACAATTAGGAACTGCAGTTTATTATCATTAATTTAATGTTAGCAAGCAGAGATTTAGTTAAAAAGTGAATCTTGATTATTTTAAAATGCTATGATTTGCAAATATTCAAAAAGGGATGCCTGCTCTTAGTACGGAATTTTGCTAAGGTTCAAGGGGTATTTTTGCATGACTGAAGTTGGTGATTAAAATTAAAAAAAAAAAGAAAAATGATCTTGAGTTGTTTGTTCAGAGTCCTATTTCTGTTTCTGTCCCTGAGGGACCTCTTTGCAACTGCAAGACAATTGGATGCTTTCAAAATTAATGGTATTTCTATTACATCTCATGAGGCTGGAATTTGTTTGCTCCAGTCTCTTCAGAGACAAGAGTAGATTGTCTGCTCAAGTATTCTGCCTTTGACTACTCCCGAATTCCATTTTTCAGTGGTTTCACTACAAACTACACCCAAAAGCTTCCTAGAATTGACTACAAGTCAGTGTATTGCATCAATTACTGCAATGTGATAAATTAAATCTTCATTTATCCTAAATGCCAATAGGCAGCTCTGAATCTTTCCTGCGTGGACAAACATTGCTGTAAGCTCAGGCAGAGCTCTGCCTGTGTTGGCTAGGCTGTTATCTGTTGCTAAAACACTTATGTTTTCCTTTCAGCACACTGTTTAACAGATGACTATACATCAACCTCCTCAATGTCCCTTTATCTGCCCAATGATACACTGACATTGACAGACTCTGTGTTCTTTTTTAATATGTCCCACATGTTTTCCCTCTAGCTACCTTTGGAAATAGAGTGCTGCTGAACTCTGTGGCCAGCTATAACATTCATTAAAAATTAATTTCCTACTTGCCTGGTATTTTCCTGATTTATGTGCTTCTGAAGGCATTTTGATGCCTTCTTCTGCACAAGTAGATTTCCAGGCTTAACATCAGTATGTTAAATTGGAAGTAGGATTGAGGGCCTGTAATTTGGCATTACCAATTAGTAATGGGTTTTCCTCCTGGTAAAAAAAATCTTTCAAAATATGTAACCTCTGAAATATAATTTCCTCTGTTACATGGGTTTGTCTAATAGAGAATTTTGTCTTGGGAGAGGATGTTGGAGAGGAAGAGCTGGGCAAGGACTAGGACTCTCTTCTATGTGAGGGAACTTTGGAGAGCAAGGTAGCTACTCTCTACAGGGCTGCAAGAACAGAGGAGTCTTCTTGGTGTTAATCTATTAGGTGCCTGCAAAACATCTGCTCAGGGAAGGAGGAGGGGAGGAAACATGTTCTCTTGAATTTTTGTGGACCTTTTAAATTAAATTTTGTCATACCTTTAACCTTATTTTCATTTGGCCACAGCTTGCAGACCAGCTCCTCTTACTGAGAAGAACATCTTTATTTAAAACCTATTTCTTCTAATGTGCAGTCAAGATAGGCAGTGCCAGTGTTGTATATGCCTATCCTGTGTACATGCTTGCTTTAACAGTGCAGATAGCATCAGTGCTGAACAGAAATGCACCCTGGTTTGACACCATCTAAAAAAACTATGAAGTCTGCATTTGCTTTGACTATCCAGACTGCACCTTAACATGAAATCCTGATAATGGTAATTGTTTTCATTGGCACGCTCTTTTACTATAAAATGGTCCAGAGTTAATTGCAGCACAGGCTGCCAAGTATTTTTTTGTCTTTGACATTTGTGGTATGTAGTTTTTGCTATTGAACATTCCCTCCCATAAGTTTAGAGCAAAAATGTGATTGACACATCATCTTTCGGGTCTAAATCCAACAGAAGACTTTGTCACCAAAAAGAGAGTAATACCTCACCAGACACAGGTATCTCAGTGCACGTTTCTCTGGTCTTCTTGTTCTGTCATCCCTCATGTAAATTGTGGTCTCCTCTAATGTCAGAGTTTCTCTTTTCTTTGACCTTCTTGAGATGATACAAATGTCCACCCAATACGTAAAAGGTCAATGTGGCTCTGGGAGAAACCACATTGGAAAATGTAAGCAACTTCCCAGATACCTTAGTGCAGGAAGAGCACCTAATAGGGATAAGCCAGCATTCTCTGAGTACAGTGAGTTCCATGCCTCACTGCTTTTGATTCAGACTTCCCACAAAAGACCTTTAAAACTGAGCACATGTTAAAGAATATTGTCAGCGCTACAGTTCACTGCTCTTTCAGTTCTGATGATGACATCAGGGCTGACTGCTGGTATTTAACAGTGCAGATTGATAATTTTCATTTATTTTGTTTGACATGCAGCTAAAAGCAACTGATTGTTTCCCAGTGTGAGTAACATCTCTTTGCTTTGGAAGTCCCCAGGAAGCATTATGTCATAGCATCTCAGCTTCCTTGGTATGTGTTCTTTTTATTTGTGAATTGCTGTTGCTCACTGAACATAAAGAGTTCTGAAATTTGATCTAGTTTGTTCTTTCACCACCTGTACTGCATCCATTTTTTTCTGAGACACAGGAAGCATTTTCATAATGTATTTTTTAATTTTGCAGAACTCCTTGACTCAGGGCTTCCCCAGAGCCTTCCCCAGCTTTTGTCATTCTTACTGGGACGAAGTTTATTGATTTTACATGCAATAGGCAAGAGTGATGACATTGCTCTTTTTACTTTACTGAAGTCTTATGATGCTCATCTCGCAACTCTGAACTCTGCCCCTACAAAATGCAGTCATTCAGCCAGACTGCTCTGTATTGGAGAAGAGGCTTGGCAACAAATGCTGGGCTCAATGGACTGTGTGCATATAGGGGAAATGACTCAAAAAGCTGGCCAAGGTGGGTAATTAGGATTAAATCTCCTGGCTTACAATTTTTTCCTTCTATGCCCCAGGGAGATATGAAAAGAAATAGCCTGCTGCTCACCAGAAATAGTTTTCCTCAGGTATAAGGGTTCACGTTAGTGAAAGGACATATGCCCTTAGCTGCTCAGTAGGAAATCTGACTCAGTGGGTTTAAGAACACTATTTGTATGAAGCCTTCTCAGCACTCTGTGCTGCAGCAGGGCTTCCTCTTCTGCTAGCCAAAATCCTAAGGGGGCTACTCTAGATTGGCCTTTTTACAGCTTTTTCTTCCCTCAGAAGTCACTCAACAACAATTTATGGGGGAGTTTGTCTGTTTGTCCATTTTTCTTTTGAATCCTGACACCTATTAAAATGTGGGATGTAAAATAAACATTCTGTTATTGCCCTTTGTCCATCCACCAAAAAATGTTTCCAGTCACAGGAAGATTATTTTTTACAAATGAGCTCTTCCCGCAGAAGTGCTTTTATTTTTGTATGGAGGCGTCTTAGATGGTAGAGAAGTCTGGTGCACTTTTCTTGTATAAGTGTTCAAGATTAGTTAAGATGCTGCTGGTGCAGGTTAATGGATTTCAAATATAAAGTAGGAAATTTAAATAGCCTCCGGGCTTTTTCTGCACTATGGTTTAGAATCTCACTTACTTTTGACAAAACTTTAATTTTAAAAAATAACTCTATTTTTTTTTTCTATTCAACAAAATTTAATTTGGATTAGGTAATAATGATAGTGAGAAAATGTTTCTTCATTTGGCACTGTTTAGCACATTCTACTGAATTGTGGCATCTTTCTTGTGCTTTATAGTACATGAAACTGATGCCTTGAAGGGACAATTCAAAAGAATACAAAGCTGGTTGCAAAAAGTATCTTCTGCAAACATTTTTAAGGTAATTACATAATAGACTGTAATGAATACCAATCAGAAAGACAGAGACTACATTTTTTCTCGTAGGTAAGATTAAGACATACTTATGTTCTAAATAAGTATAAGCACTTTAAAGGAAATATTTTTTATTGGTGGAATGTTGAACAGCTAATGGTACTGAGCTCCCCTGTTCTAAAGGATTCAAATTCATCATAAATAAAATTTTGTATTAAACAGTTAATGGGAACACAGAGGAGACTACAGATACATGGGTTGTAATATTTTTTTTTGCTCTCCCATTGTATACTATAGTGGGAAAGGTAGTTGGTGGTGAGCAGCACACAGCTTAAAAATCACCATTTTTCTTTGTAGGATGAAAGGGCATTAAAAGCAAAATGGGAGAGAAGAAGTTAACTGATTGGGGCAGGATCTCACTCTATTTCTATGCTGTTATTTTATGAGTAGATACTATTCCATGGGATACTGAAATACAGCTGGAATAAAAAATGTGGAATTATGCAAGTTGCTTGCTTATAAAATTCTGTGCATTACAGAGTTAAAAAATTACTGCAAGTATTTTGTCTTGAAATTATTTCTGGTGATTTTAACAGTGTAAAGACTTTTTAAAGAAACTTACAATCTAAGTTTATGCTCAATGGATATGTTTGTTCATAATACATCATTGGTAGGATATTGCCCAGTGAACAAAATAGAATAATGTTATTCTCTTCCAAATCAGGAAACAGGAACATGGAAATTGTCTTAGGGGATCAGGCCATTGGTCCAGTATTTTGTCTATGAGTTGTCAGTGCTAGGTGATTAAATGCCCAATCCTCTCTCTACCCACAATGAAGAAAAAACCTGAAAGAAAAACTTGGCTATGCATACATTTTTTGTATAACTACTATTACATAGAACTTGCCTTAAAATGCATGTAATATTAGCATTCTATTCAAGACACTGTCAGGAAATCCCACAGAGGATTTAAGAGAGGATCTTTTGGAAGATGATTAGGTTCAGCAGTGAAACAGAAGCAAGGAACTTGGTGACAGCCAGCATGGCTTTACTAGAGGAAAATCCTGCCTGACCAATTTGGTGGCCTTCTATGACGGGGCTACACAAGTGATGGACAGGGGTGGAGCAGTTGACGTCATCTACCTGGACTTGTGCAAAGCGTTTGACACTGTCCCACACGACATCCTTGTCTCTAAATTGGAGTGTCATCAATTTGATAGGTGGACCACTCGGTGGATAAAGAACTGGCTGGATGGTCGCACTCAAAGAGTTGTGGTCAACGATTCAATGTCCGGCTGGAGATCAGTAATGAGTGGTGTCCCTCAGGAATCGGTGTTGGGACCGGTCTTGTTTAATATCTTTGTGGCTGACATGGACAATGGAATTGAGTGTGCCCTCAGCAAGTTTGCCAGTCACACCAAGCTGTGTGGTTCGGTTGATATGCTGGAGGGAAGGAATGCCATTCAGAGGGACCTTGACACACTTGTGAGGTGGGCTGATGCCAACCTCATGAAGTTTAACCATGCCAAGTGCAAGGTCCTACACCTGGGTCAGAGAAACCCCAGGCACAGCTACAGGTTGGGCAAAAAGGAAATTCATGGTAGTCCTGCGGAGAAGGACTTGGGGGTGTTAGTCAATGAGAAAATGAACATGAGCCAGCAGTGTGCACTCACAGCCCAGAAAGCCAACCGTATCGTGGGCTGCATCAAAAGGAGCGTGACCAGCAGGTCAAAGGAGGTGATCCTGCCCCTCTACTCTGCTCTCGTGAGACCTCACTTGGAGGATTGTGTGCAGTTCTGGTGTCCTCAACATAGAAAGGACATGGTACTGTTAGAACAAGTGCAGAGGAGGGCCATGAGGATGATCAGGGGACTGGAGCACCTCACATATGAAGACAGGCTGAGCAAGTTGGGGCTGTTCAGCCTGGAGAAGAGAAGGCTGCGTGAACTCATAGCAGCCTTCCAGTATCTGAAGGGGCCCTACAGGGATGCTGGGGAGGGACTATTCATTAGGGACTGTAGTGATAGGACAAGGGGTAACGGGTTGAAACTTAAACAGCAGAGGTTTAGACTTGATATAAGGAAGAAATTTTCTACTGTAAGGGTGGTGAGGCACTGGAATGGGTTGCCCAGGGAGGTAGTGAATGCTCCATCCCTGTCAGTGTTCAAGGCCAGGTTGGATGAAGCCTTGGGTGATATGGTTTAGTGTGAGGTGTCCCTGCCCATGGCAGGGGTGTTGGAACTAGATGATCTTGAGATCCTTTCCAATCCTAACTATTCTATGATTCTGTGATTCTATAACTGAGCAGTGGTGGATGCTGGAGGTGCCCCAGCTGTGGAGAGGGATGTGTGGCTTGTAGGAAAGGCAGGAGCAAGGAGTGTGAGACAAGCAGCCTGCACTGCTCTCAAATTACTACTGTATTATGATTGATCTATTTAAAAGAAGTGTATCGGGAAGCTGTTCTGAGGAGTAATGCATGAATAGTGGCCACTGGTTCATTATCTCTCATTTACCTGTGGGCTTCGAACTAATGAAGACCTACAAAAATTCAAGCTATTTTAAATCAGGATGTGAAATCTGCACTACAGGGACATTATTCACTGCTACAGAAGTTCCTGGCAACTCTGAAGTATATTTATATATATTCATAAGCTAGCAAAGAAGTAGAACTAAAGTCACAACAAACTTTTCTGGGTTTGAACATTTAACCTTTTGGTTTTTTCAAGGTCATTTCCATTACTGGCATTTCAGTTCACTAAAGATTTGTGTCCCACCAAAAATTCTATATTTTTTAATTAAATCACCAGCAGGCACAGTGGTGGTTGGATATATTTGGCAAGGAATATTGATGCAGATTTCTTGCTGCAACAACATGCATGTGTATAAAGTTCAGCAACATGAATTCTTTGTCTCTGAACATTGTACAATCAATATACTATTACTGCAGCTTGAGCTCTACTGCATTGTAGCTAAATTAGTGTGTAAGTATCAAGAATGCAATGATGGAAAGAGTTATGGTTTCTGTACATAAAATGCATGTAAGTTGTTTATTTTAGCTGTAACAGCTCTGTTCCAATACCTCTTGCTTCAGGTACTATTTGTGCAATTTCATTAAACAAGAATTTGGGGAGTTTCATTTTTCTTAGGATTCTTTTGAGTAACAATTTCAAAGAAGCATTATATTTGTCTTAATGATTCTGTTCACATTCTTTGTGTTTGTTTTGCTTTGTATGATGAAGACCTCTACAGCACCAGGTGGTCCATTATACAGGCTTTGCTACAGACTGAAACTCTTTTATGGTAAAAAAACAAACAAACTCAAACCAAGAGGTTTGGGGCTGAGAAGGATGAGCTGCTCTCTGAGAACAAAGGGAATGGTGCCAAACTATTACAAAGCAGACTATTTAGGCAGCAGGCACTACTGTACGTCACCCCCATAGACAAGCCAGGATGGGCTTTCTATAAATTAAACGTAGGCAGCTGCTTGCAGGAGCAGAGTGCTAAAGGTAGCAACTTCTTTCTTAATTTCTTTCCTTGCCTGGAAAGACCTCTGCTGCTGCCATTGCTGCTGCTGCTGGGATGATGCAAGGGAGAGGCCCCTGCATGCGGGCAGCACAGATTGCCCTGGTGTCCCACTTCCTTCCCTGCGTCCTGCTTCCAACAGGGACCATGCCAAGACCCTGCCTGGTCACACCCGGAGAGCTGCAAGGGGGACCTGAAAAGCTTGGTGTGAAGGTAGAAGGGCTGTGTAGTGGGAGTGGGAGGGAAACTCCTGGAGGAGGAGGAAGGTAGAGAGAGAGTCATTTGGGCACAACTGGATTTCAGAGACTGGGTGAAATGTAGGTGACACTGGGGTTCATTTCCCCCTGGAGAAGGAAGAAGAGGATCTTCAGCTGGGGTGGGGTGGGAAGCTGGGGAAGCAGAGAGAGAGAAAGAAACACCTTCACCTGCATCCAAGCAGTACTTCCCACAACTCCCATGACCTTTTTTGTCTAGAGCCTCTAAAATCTGTTGTCCACTATTACACCACTTATCCATTCTGCCACTATTTTTGAACTGAATTTTGAATATATGTTGTCATTTCCTTTGGAAGATGGGAGTCAGATTTGTCTACACAGCCTACAGGGCTTAATTTTACTCTGCCTGTTTGAATCACCTCATCTTTGCAGGTATTTCACTGATGTCTTTGAAGAGATGCCAGGCTGCTCTGCTTTTCTTCCTCAAAAAGTGTTGTAGGTTTTTTTAAGGAAATCAGGATATATGCCTGTCTCTCAGTTTCAGAGTGTCAAAGCACTGCATCATAGATTCAGTATTTGAAAGGGGTTCCCTTCTAAAACCAGAACTCACAGAGAGGGGAGAAGGACCGTTTCACTGTGTGTGCCGTTTAGAGTGCAGCACTAAGTGCCCAGCACTGCCCAGGAAAGTGTTGGTGAAGGCTGTTCTACCACTGCAATTTTAAGCTGTTCTAGAGTTTCAAAAGTGACAGAACTTATAAGTGGTAAGGCTGAGAGGACTTTGAAAGGCCATGGAGTCCAATCTCCTGCCCAAAGGCAAGATCAGCCATAGCTGTACAGTTCCCAATAGGTGCTTGTTTAACTTATGCTTAAAGACTCTAGTGGGAAAATAGGATAAGATCCTCCCCTATGCTGTAATTGTGCACTACTGTACCACCATGGCTTAACAGAAGCATTACTCTACGCTGATAGCTGACACTCATGCTTATAGATCTTCCTTGCCTTTAATTTATAGATGCTATTTGTCTTTTTTTTTTTTGCAACTTTGTGATGTTGTTGACTCAAGTTCAGATGGTAATTCATAATGCCAAATCCTTTTCTCCATCATGATTGCTGAAGCGGTTATTGTACAATCTGTATTTATGTAGTGGATTATTCCTACTTAAGCACAAACCTTTATTTATTTGTCCTGACTGCAGTGCATCTTTTTTCTTCCTTTTTTTGCATTTGGTAAGAGGCTTTGGATAAAAATTTTAATCCTGTCCTCTGGAGTGCTTGTGACACTTTGTGTGGCACACTTAGTATGTATTCCTTCATTCAAACTGTTGGTGCAATCATTAAGTTGTGCAAGCATAAGACCCAGGGAAGACTCCTAGAGAATCCATTAGATGCATCTCTCTGGTGTAGAAGTGTACCTTCTAACCCATGTTTGCTTTTGAGAGTCATGAGAGGCAGTGTCAAAAGCCTAAATCCAGGTACTTCAAAGGTAGTGCTTCTGTCCTGTCTGTAAGAACCATTACTTTGCCACAGGAAAAGAAATTATTTTGACTTGATTTGCTCTTGACTGCTATTTATGCCATTGTTATTTTCTAGAGGCTTACATACCAGTTATTTCCTTCAGAAGAATGTCAGCATTGCATTTGCCTTATTTCCTGGAATATTTCTCTGTCCTCCTTGAGATCTCAGTGACAACTGCTAATGCTTCTGAGGTTGTTTAGATACTTTTTTTTTCACACAAGAGTGAAATCCATTAGGCCCAACTGATGTCAAAACAGCTAATTTATCAAAGCATTTACTAGTCTGTTCCTCCCCTGCTGCATCTGAGTTCTTACTCTTTTCTCTCTGCCACTGGTTATATTTACTGTGTGACATGACAGTGGTGTTTTTTCTTTCTTGGCACATCAGACCCTAAATGCCTACTTGCCACAGAGCAGGAAATGTTCCCCTGAGCTTCCATTGCAATATGCTTGTTTTCTGTTGCTTGATGTCTCATTTTGGACCTTGGTCTTTGCACTTTTTTTCTTTTGTCTGCATATGTTCTTTCAAACACCCTGTATCAGTTCTACCTAATTTTAATGTGCGATTTGATTTTAAGATCACATTTATACACCTACCTTGTTTGGTTTATTCTGTCTTCTGAACCTAGATACTTTCCTTTTCTTAAAGGAACTTTAGATTTGTTCGATCTTAGCAATCAGTTCTCAGAATTTCTTAAGATTTACTCTTTTGAAGTCTGTTGTCCTTAATTAGCTGGACAGTTCCACTTATCTATTATTTTGTATATGCTGTCACCTAACTTGCATTTCAAATGCAAGGTAATATCTACTGCCTTTTTTTCTCTACACACTTCCGTAGAATCTCTACTTAGGATCATAGAATCACAGAACAGCTTGGGTTGGAAGGGACATTTAAAAGTCATCAGTGCAAACCTCTCGCAGTAAGCAGGGACATCTTCAACTAGATCGTTTCTCAGAGTCCTGTCCAATCTGATGAATATTTCCAGGGATGGGGCATTTACAACCTGTCTGGACAACCTGTTTCAATATTCCACCACCTCATTGGACCAACAGGTCCATATCCTTCCTGTGATAAGGGCTCCAGAGCTGAATGCAGTGCTCCATGTAGGGTCTCAGCACAGCAAAGGGGCAGAATCACCTTCTTTGACCTGCTGGCCACACTTCTGATGCAGCCCAGCATATGATTGTCTTTCTGGGCTGCAAGCACACATTATGAGCTCATGTCCAGATTTTCATTCATCAGTACCCATAAATCCTTCACCACAGGGCTGCTTTCCATAACTTGTCCATGCTTATGTTCTAGCTAATTGACTAGGTCTTCTGCAGCAGTTAAGCCAAAAGCATAGTCACTTTAAGACTTCCTTCTTCTTATTCACTCCATTTCTTGTTTTACTGTATGAACATCAAAAATCATTCCTCATAGCTTCATTATGAATAAACCTATTCCCTAAATTATGAGCCCTTCCCCTTATTACTTTATGAAGTACGTGTCCAAAAATGTTACCTCCTTTTCAGAGAAAAGGAGCATGGCATAGTGTGTCTATGCTCTTCCTAAGTGTGAATCCTAAAGCCTTTTTCCTAATACAAGGTCAGATTTCCATGAAATGACACAACCAAGGCTCAAAGGATCCTGTTATGCTGATGAGAATTGCATTGAACTCATGGATGTCAGTGGCTCCTCTGAGGCTGTAATGAATGTACCTAGGTTTACAAATACAGAAAACTAAAACATAGGTTGCCAAAGGATCCTAAAAATTATATGTTCCTAAAATCTTGAGATTCTGCTGTGTAGCAGCACATAATTACTTATAGTTAAAGAGGCAGGAGAGGTATTAAAAGTTTAGTTAGCTCTTGTTTGATGTCATCTATGTAAATAAGTTCATTTCACCCCTCCTGTGCTCATGGTGCAGATAATACTTTTCATACCATACCATCATTTATTTATTTTTATTGATTCACTCCACTGAATTACTGGGTGGGAGAAAAATGGTTATTTGCAATCTAATCAAGCAAACAAATATAATTATAGCTATCTGGTGTTTTCTTACTTGCAGTTTTCTTATCTGTCTTTACCTTGATTGTCTTCTTGTTTGCTAGTCATAAATTCAGGAAAGTGAAATTGTTTTCTTGTTTGCTAATCATAACTTCAGGGAAGAGATGGAACCCCCTGTCCCCAACAGATGCTAGACTAAATGTTTAAAACAAATAAATTATAACCACAGGAAGATCAAAACCAAAACCTCCATAATTTTTAAGTGGAGGTCATCTTCACATTACATGGCTACATTACCTGCTGCAGGGCACAGGCTCTGGCTGATCTTCAAGGACCACTACAGTGAAGTTACTTGTTTTATGTAGGCTTGAAACAATGATCACTGAGCAGGCTGATAATTTTTCAAGATACCTTCCAGGAGCATTATGGTCATTTCTAAATTATTTAATCAAACAGGCAAAGGACTGCAATCTGTCTCTCAAAGCATGGTTCTTCTTGCCATATCTAATCTCCCTTCTGGCCCAAGATGAATTTGTTGCATTCAAAGTATCTTTGTGGACTACTCCCAACTCCAGGTCATGCTTGTGTATTACCTACAAGAGTACTGACTGGCATAAGACAAAGCCAAGCCAAAGGCACTCAAATGGTAAACCAAAAGAGACATATAGGCTAGCAATTCTTTACAGATTGCTTTTTTGCATATACAGATCTCTCAAAATGTATCTCGTCAAGTTGCTGTTGGTTATTCAGTGACATCCTTGCTGAATAGAGAAGCTGCTTTCAGTTTTGCAAATGAAAACTTAATTTAAAGTAATTTTTAAAGCTCCAGTTTTCCAAAAGCTTTACCTAGGGCGTAATTGGAAGACAATGATTTTCCTAAAAGATTGAAAAATTTAATGACAAGTAACAGCTGTATATTTCATCACAGTGGACAAATAAGTGTTCAAAGAACAATTTATGTCTAGGACAACAGCTGAATATCAAGAAAAAAGTGGAGAGAGCTTTCAGCTTCTTCCCAGGCTATGTTTTAAATGGGAGTAGAAAAACCACTAAAAATATGCTGTTCTGTTTATGCAAAACAGTGAAACAATAACAACACATTAGATTTTGCATATGTATCTCTTTATCCTGTCTGACTGAACTCTTTGGAGTTGGAATACAAAAGTTTAAGGGCAGAATTACACAGGATTTTTTTTTTTAATTTATTTAGTATTTTGGAATTTTTAGCTTGAAAAAAAAAGGGCTTTGCCATGATCACAACTGAGAAGGACAATATTTTGTTGCAGGAGGGCCTGAGATATGTAGGCCAGAGCTACATACTGCTTGGTGCAGCGTTCTGTTCTCATCAGTTGTTTTGATTACATGCGACTTTGTCTAAAGTTTAACAATATTGATGAATATAAATGCAAACCTGAAGTGAAGCACCAGCTGTTAGAACAATTTCTCCCCCTGTTTTGACTGTTTCTCCTGTGGTATATCAAGCCAACCCATTTGTGTAGATCAAAAAAGTTCTCTCATGTTTTGTCCTACTCAGCCTTTTTCTCCTGTTGACATGACATGGGGCCCTGCCTTGTTCTGTTAGTGGTTAGCCTTGATCATCTGCTGTCCTGCATCCCCCTGTGTGTGAATACCTGTGTACATTGTGCTACACAGTATGTGTGCTCAAAGAAGAAAACTCACATTGTGGATTAATTTTTCCAATGCCGTATAATCCTTTGACTGGGACTACAAACACTTTTGTCACCTGTTTATGCCTGTGGGCATTAGGAATTAGGGTTGCTGGTAGCTAAGGGTAAAAGATATGCGATGGGGCTTCAGCCATTCTGGATGTTCAGTGATGCCCAAGGGGCAGTTCAAGCCCCTTACTCTCTGTCCCATTTTCCTCCATTTTACCTACTGCTCTTCACCCTGCAATCCTGACCTCTCTGTTGAGCTGGCTCTGTGCTTCCTCTGATCTTGAGGAAATTTGCTCAACTAGTAAAAAATCAATGTAGTGGAAAAGAAAAATAAAGCATTTTTTTCCTCTGTGTTAGTGAGCTGGTTACTGCTTGTTCAGATGTGCTCTAGAGGTAGCATAGTGGGGGCAGGAAAGACGATATAGTCAGGAATGTGTGTTTACATGCAGAGTTCCTGTCTGATCACAGCAAATATTAAATGGAATCATCTGCATCACATAACCTCAAACTCAGAACTGACACAGACAGATGCACAATTCACTTAAGGGTAAGATGTTGCAGTGCATCAGCTGAATGGCAGTAAGGTACAACAAACTCGGTCGCAGATGAGACCCTTGTACTAGCTCCAGTTATTTGAATAATAACCCTCTGATAAACACAACACTTGAACTTTGGTCAGATGCCCTTGTTCAGTAGGTTATTTGGAGTTGTAGCCTTTGGTCTGCCAGCAAAAAAATCAATGGATAAATTCCAGTCTACGTAATTTGGCTAAGAATCCTGTGCTTTAACTTAGGAGCACCTCTTGTTTAGGCAGGTAAAATTTGTCACTGGAGATATTAGCCTCTTTCCACTGATTGGAGAAAGAATTTTGACCTTTACATCTAGAATGCTGAAGCAAGTGCAGACTGGGTCCTAAATGCTGGGTGACTGGAACCTATTCATTGAGCATTCAAATAAAGTTAGCTCACAGAAAGAGACAAAAGCTGACGGAAGGCACTTCTGAAGATAGCTTAGTTCAAAATTGCTGTTCAGGGCAGGGTCACCTACAGCAGGTCAGGGCTGTGTACAGTCAGGTTTTCAGTATCTCCAAGGATGGTGGCTTGACTGCACAATTTTTCTGGGTAATTTGTTCCAATGTTCCAATCACTCTTACAATTAAGAATTTTTTTCTTATTTTTAAATACACCTTCTTGTATTTCAGTGTGTCCATTGACTCAGGTCCTTTTACTGGGCACCACTGAGAAGAGTCTGACTTTGTTTTCTCTCCCTCTCCCCATCAGGTATTTATAGGATGTATTCATAAGATCCCTCTAAAGCCTTCCCTTTTCCAGGCTAAACAGTTCTAGCTCTCCCAGCATCATGTATGACAGATGATCCAGTAGTTTAGTCACCTTTATTGCCTTCACTGGACTCACTCCAGTATGTCTATGTCTCTTTTGTACTGAGGAGCCCAAAACTGGACCCAGCCTTCCACATATGTCTCATCAGTCCTGAATGGAGGTGAAGGGTCATCTCCCTCAACCTGCTGGTGATGCTCTTCATGCAGTCTGGGGGGACATTGGCCTTCTTTTCTGTAACAGCACTTTGCTTGTTGTCCACCAGGATCCCGAGGTCCTTCTGTGCAAGGCTTCTTTCCAGCCAATTGGTCCCAGTACATACTGGTGCACAGGGTCCAACAAAACCCATCTTCTCTGTCAGGAAGTTATCACCAGGAACCTCCTGGATTGCTTGTTTCCTGCTGTACTGTCCCTCCAGCAGATGTTAGGATCACAGAGTCATAGAATCACAGAATCCTGAGGGTTGGAAGGGACTTCGAAAGATCATCTAGTCCAACCCCCCTGCAAGAGCAGGGTAACCTAGAGTACATGACACAGGAACTTGTCCAGGTGGGCCTTGAATATCTCCAATGTAGGAGACTCCACAACCCCCCTGGGCAACTTGTTCCAGTGCTCTGTCACTCTTACAGTAAAGAAGTTCTTCCTGATGTTAACGTGGAACCTCCTATGCTCCAGTTTACACCCATTTCCCCTGGTCCTATCACTGGATATCACTGAAAAAAGCCTAGCTCCATCATCCTGACACCCACCCTTTACATATTTGTAAACACTGATGAGGTCACCCCTCAGTCTCCTCTTCTCCAAGCTAAAGAGACCCAGCTCCCTCAGCCTCTCCTCATAAGGGAGGTGTTCCACTCCCTTCACCATCTTTGTGGCTCTGCGCTGGACTCTTTCAAGCAATTCCCTGTCCTTCTTGAACTGAGGGGCCCAGAACTGGACACAATATTCCAGATGCGGCCTCACCAAGGGAGAGTAGAAGGGGGAGGAGAACCTCTCTTGCCCTACTAACCAGACACATTAGAAAATGAACCCTAGGATGCCATTTGCCTTCTTGGCCACAAGGGCACATTGCTGGCTCATGGTCATCCTCCTATCCACTAGGACCCCCAGGTCCCTTTCCCCTTCACTCCTTTCCAGCAGGTCAACCCCCAACCTGTACTGGTACATGGGGTTGTTCTTCCCCAGATGCAAGACTCTACACTTGCTCTTGTTGAATTTCATCAAGTTTCTCCTGCCCAACTCTCCAGCCTGTCCAGGTCTTTCTGAATGGCAACACAGGCTTCTGGTGTGTCAGCCACTCCTCCCAGTTCAGTGTCATCAGCAAACTTGCTGAGGGTACACTCAGTTCCCTCATCCAGGTCGTTGATGAAAATACTAAACAGCACTGGTCACCCATGAGGACAAGGGCCTGTGAGTGTGAGACTTCTAGTAGTCAGAAGACATCATCTACTACTTCTTTATGATTAGGTGGTCTGTACCACAACACCTATAATTTAGTTCAGAAAATAGTTTAAAACCAGGTAATTTAATTTCATCATGGAAATATTTTAGATGTTTCCAGAAAAACTATGATATATGCTAATCATAAAAAAAAATTGTAAAAGAAAAACTGAAGAATGAAATATGAGTGACACAGCTGGGTAAGAGACTCCTAAGAAATGATCTGATTTAGGCGTAATTTTTTTACTATGTATCATTGTCTTAGTATATTCTTAGTATATCCTAACTACATTGTTGATTAATGATTTAAAAGAAAACTTTCCAAGGCGAGGAACAAGTCTTGTGTTTTGTATAGGAATGGTTTTGATGCTGTAAATTATTAACAACTATTCAGTTAGCTCAGCAAAAATGACTCAATCTGTAGAGTAACTTTGTGCAAACTCTACTCGTCCTTCAGTTTTTTCTTATTTTAATATTCTGTGTATGCAAGATAATCTACAGAGGACAATGCAAATACATGTGCAGTGCATAAACAGTGTGACATGATAGAAATGAAAGGCAGGGAACTAGGCTAAACCCCATCAAATCTGATAAAATATGGTAAGCAATATAAAGCAGGACAATAGAATTAGGATGATGAAATATTGTATTAGAAAGGTAAAATGATTTGATAGGTGGGATGAGGTTAATGAGGCAAGGCTTTCTAATTGCAAAATTAAAATATTAGGGCAATGGATGGCAGGAAGGAGGAAGCAGGACTGAGAAATCCTAGCAGTAGGGTTTTTAAATTTTCACTGTGGCACTAATAATTCCTGACAAATGCTGCTTTGAGATTCAGGCAGATTTGAAAGCTTTAGCCCTAATTGCTTCGTTTGTATAGCTTTCTTTTAGTTTACTCTCCAGAACAGTAACATTCTGTCAAACAGGGAGCTCAGTGTCATGACAGGTTGTCTGGGGCAGACCTAATTGCAGTGGTTTAAGATATCACTGTCGCCAAGCCCTCCACATCTTTTCGAGCTGTTCCTCACCCATCTGAGGCATAGGAGCACCAGATGTTGGTGGAGATCTGCCTGTCTCCACAGCCTGCTTTCAGCGATGTCCAAGCAGTGTGATGTGATAGTACCTGTCTGTTGCCATTCACATCCCAGGAGGGACAAGTTTGCAATGGCATATTAGTCTGAGCTGCAGCCAGGAGGGAAGGCACTAGGCTCCTTTGTGTACCACCATGGGCAGGGATGTGCCGAAGAGGGGCAAGAAACACAGTGAAAGATTTTCTTTTGTTTAAAACATAACATATGAGCTTTACTTTAGAACTAATGAGAGATTCAAAGCAAGGCTCCCTGAGGAGAGCTTGTTTTCTCTTCATGAGAAGAGATATTACTGCAAGTGAAATAGTATGAGTGACATACTATGAGTGACTATGCAGTGTCACTGCAAAAGTCAGTGACAAATGGCTATCTCCTTACCTATAACGTCTACAAAGCAGATGTTAGTGTGTAGCTAACAACATGGTTTTGAAAACATGCAGGGGGTAGCTTTTAAGTACCTCATATCTTCATATAATTCGAGGCAGCTGGTTTTCTTACTTGTTTAAAAGTTTGTGGGATTAAAGCGCAGCAGTCTGTTCCATATTTTTGTCTTAAATTGGTAGACCTAGGCATTTGATTTTATATTTACAGTAATCTCTCTTATGGAAGAGTATGAGGACTGTGTGTCTCTAAAGCTATATGAATATGAATACCACAGTTACATCTGGGTGGGTTAGGGTTCCAGTTAAATTTAAATGTACCAATTTTGGTAAAGCTTACATGTCAGCAGCACTGAAAGTTCAAGTTGGAAAAACACCTAAAAAGTATGAATACATTTTCCAACCACCTAAGCTGATTGTAAAGCTAAATTCTTAGGACTTTCTG
This sequence comes from Melopsittacus undulatus, assembly GCF_012275295.1. Lineage (NCBI taxonomy): Eukaryota > Metazoa > Chordata > Aves > Psittaciformes > Psittaculidae > Melopsittacus > Melopsittacus undulatus. Next base: position 65,049,412 of record NC_047529.1, read on the forward strand.
TTTCCAAAGATGCTGAGCATACCAGTAGGACCAGCTCTTTATTTATTTTGACTCTGATCTTGTGCATTTTAGAACTAGATGGGGGTTAGAGCTAGATGAGCTTAAGGTCCTTTCCAACCCTAACCACCACATGACTCTATGACTTTTCAAACACCAAAAACTACTGGAAATAAATGGAAATGAAGAGCTGAAGCTGGGGGATTTTTAAAAAATAGAACCCAAACCCAAAGATCTTCTTTAGTTTTGAATGAAGACTTAAGCTTGGCATTTTTGTGTGCTCTCAGTTTCTATCTCCCTTTTATACACTGTCATACTGCATTGCTCTAATTTGAAAATAGGGAAGATACACAAGGAAATAGTGGGTGGACAATGGAAGTACTGTTTCTAATAGCAATTAGAAAGAGACAATAGTGGATATGGGGAAATTCTCTGGGAAAGAATTTATAAAAAACAATGGATGGTAATGATTTGCGCAATCATTATATACTTATTTGGTAATTACCAGGTAGCAGTTATACAAGTTACTTATTTCTGTATATCTCACTGCTTCTCAGTACGTATGTAGGGAATGACATAATTTAGAAAAATAAGTGCCCAGTTGTGATTTGGACGTTGTATCAAGTCCCCCCATACTGCCTGCTTCAGGAAATGTTGGTCATCAGAGGATTTTGTGACCATGAATCACAAGGACATTCCTGTCTGTAAATCTGTGACATTGATGGTGTTTTACAGCAGTCCCTCATATCTACAGCATCATGCCCAGAGCAGATGGACACCAACATGGCCAGCTCAGTTACCTTGGCATTGCCTGGCCAGATAATAAGTTTTAGCCTTGCTTTGTGTATTGCAAATTAGGGATATCTATAAAATTAGCAGATTCTTTTCCAGAACAAAACTGTAGCATAGCACATAAAACTCTGAACTGCACAACGTGGACCTTGGTTTCTGCCTAATTACAGGACTACCTTTGAATTTACAAAATTAGGAAAATGGTAGAGGCTGTGTGTTAAATAATGATTGCAGATATAAATCGTGTACATGGCCAAAACTCTGAGCACTTCTTAAAAGCAGGAATCAATGTAAATATTTTCTCTGCCCTTTTTTGGCAAATAAGTAAGATTTCTCTGTCTTCTGATTTCCAGACTGGGTCTTGCCCAATGCTAGGAAACCTTTGATGTTATAACTATGTGACAAAATGTTCTAATGTAGGTGCAGCTTTCTCAGCATAGGGAGATTGCTTGTACAGCGTATACAAATTCCCTGAAGAAAACAACATTGGCAACCTATCCTGTCTCCATGTTTTTGTTACTATAATTAAGCTTGTGCTTGGATTTTTTGGCGTAGGAATAAGCACGAAATAACACAGCTTTAACTGATAATCTATACTGACATTTAAGTTTTGCCTTGGAGGAAAGTACTTTGTTGCCCTCCCATCTTGACTTCTTAATCTGAATTTCTTGCAAATATAGAGAGAGCTTCCACTGTTTTCTTGATAGTTTATTTTTGGTGATGAGTGTTAAATTTTCTCATTTTAACTTTCAGTAAATAGGAAGAAAACAGAAGTTAGGTCTACAGTAACAGGAAGGAGGCATAATGTTGCCTTACTCATTTGTACTACCAGTCCTAACATTTTCTGTGTTTCTGTTGCTTATATCACCTGTGATCAGGAGCAGAAACAAGCTTATTTCAATATTTGTGAAGAAGAAGCAAAGGAGGTATGTTCAGCCTGGAGTAGAGAAGGCTGCGTGGAGACCTCATAGCAGCCTTCCAGTATCTGAAGGGGGCCTACAGGGATGCTGGTGAGGGACTATTCATTAGGGACTGTAGTGATAGGACAAGGGGTAATGGGTTGAAACTTAAACAGCAGAGGTTTAGATTGGATCTAAGGAAGAAATTCTTTACTGTGAGGGTGGTGAGGTACTGGAATGGGTTGCCCAGGGAGGTAGTGAGTGCTCCATCCCTGGCAGTGTTCAAGACCAGGCTTGATGAAACCTTGGGTGATATGTTTTAGTGTGAGGTGTCCCTGCCCATGGCAGGGGGGTTGGAACTAGATGATCTTGAGGTCCTTTCCAACCCTAACTATTCTATGATTCTATGAAATATTTCAGAACAAAGAAGAAGAAATGTAAAAGTACTTACTTTAACCTGCCAGTAACTTTTATTTGAGCAAATAACTTCTCAGTCTTTTGCTACCAAGTTTGTATTTAGCCCAGGATACAACTGTTGCCTTGAAATGAGATATTAATTTATCTTTCAAATAATGTTTATTATACCACTTCTAGGATTCTGCAATAAGAAGACTTGGAAAAAGTAGAAGGACTCTGTCTAGCAAAACCAGGACAGCATGTCCTCCTGTCCTTTAAGATCAAACAGAGATTAGTCTCCTGCACTTGCTTCACCTCTCTATGTAAATATGTAAAAACATAGACTGGATTATTAAGTTTATTTTGTTCAGTCATTCTGGTGACACTGATCCACATGTCAGCTTCCCAGAGTTCTGCAAAAGATAAGATTAGTAAGGAAATAAGGTTCAAGGGTCAGAGCTTTGGTAAACAACCAAAGCTAAAAGAAGTCCATTGAGGTGAAATTGCTTAAAACAGACATGCCAAGAAGCCAGTTAAATTTCAGATCTTGGATTTATAGTGCAAATAGACAGAGAAGAAAAGCAAGCCAGACAATTTGTCTTTAATTCAGATATCCCAGTGAATGAGAACTTTCATGAGACTTCAAAGATTTCCAAATGCTGTGCTCTTGAGATACTGGTCTGTCCTTCAGCTGGCATTCTGCCTTTGGGCTTTCTACTACTTGAACAATAGTTTTATCTTGCATAGAACTAGCTTGGGAAGAGTGTTCGCTTCTATCCTTATTGATGGTACTTTGTAAAAATTATGCTAATGCTACTGCATTCTTCTCAAGGCAAAAACAGGTGGCCTTGCAGCCTTTTGTTCATACATAACCTTCTGCAGATGTAGAAGGAATTGTAGGGATGATGCCCATGACCATAGCAACTATTGGAGAAATACGAGCTGCAGCTGTGTCCCTGGAATTAGCAGGAGCCATAGGATTTGGAAGAGACAAAAATAATCTGGCATACTGACTAGGGTTGTGTTTAGCACCTGCCGTGCTCCACCTTTCACTTTGTTCCTAGTTACTTATCCCATGTGAGTTGCTTTTCTCTTGAGTAGCTGAGTAAAGTGCTTTGCCCATTGAATAGGTTTGACTTTAAGAACATTACGAGTATATAGATTTCTGAGGACTGTGTAGATTTTGAACTTTGAGAGTGGCTTCTTTTTGAAACTCAGGAGCACACAGAATCAGCTTTTGTTGCTGTAAGAATCTTCTGGAATTCCTACTGGTTTAAAAGGAATTGGGGATCACTGGAGGTAAAGAAGAAAGAAATCCAATCTTCCTTTTGGAGCTATACATCTCTAATTCCCTTTGATCTTCTGTTCAGCATCTGATTAAATGTTTGGATGTAGACTGGGCTACCTAATCAGAAGTGGTTTGTAATAAATCTGTGCTGGTGCGATGTGCTTTGGTCTGCCTCTGTAATCTTACAGACCAGGGTACAAGGACTTGGTGGTCCTATCATTCCTAAGAAAGAAGCTATTTAAGGTCAGTTTCGTGCTTCTTTTAGGATTTTCAGAAGCAGTTCTCCAGGTACAACAAATTCTGTATTGGTTCATTATGCCTAAGTGACATTGCAAAACTAGTCTCTTAGCATTAATATTTACAGTTGTGGTTACAAGGGGAAAGTACCTTATTACTCAGGACTCGTGTCAGCAGAGTGTTTCAGTTAGAGATGTACTTTAACCATAATCTCAGACCCAGATAACCTAGATCTGAACATGGCTCAAACATCAGGATGTTTAATCCTACTGTGAATTTCACAATGAGTCTCCTCTTCATAAGGACTTAGCCACTCAGTTTAAAGATACTCCCATATACAAAAGCCCCAATTCTAACTCCCTGCCTTGCTGTTAATTCTACAGATTTAAATATAGCTCTGAAAGCTGAGATTTAGGTAGCACCTATGCTGCTGAATTAAATGTCACAATGTTCCCAGGCACTTGCTGGAATAGTCCCTGGCACTCTTTTCACACAGAATAACTATCATTTTTGCAAGCTGTTTTCAGGCACAGCATGGGGCTTAACACACACCAGGGGCCATACTTGGTCTGGTAGTTTGGATGATCCTGTTTTGGAAGTTAAAGAGAACCTAGTAGAAGATACATGGCTGCATTGTGCCAGCTGATCTCAGAGACAGAAAACAGGGCCTTGTACGTCTCCTTTACTAGTAGAGCTACATACCGCCTCAGGGTTTTCATCTTTGGCTCTGTGATTTGTTAGGAAATGTTTTCCTTTGGATAAGACAGAAAGATGAGTCACTCTATCTGTTTGTTTATGACTTGCAACTGGGTAGAGGCTGAAGATCTCATGACACTTTTCAACAGAAAACCAATAGGGCCTACATCTCCCAGGTTATGTTTTCTGTCTTGTTTGATAGTATTTAAATTGTACCTTTGCTTTAATCATAGGGCTGTTACTATTTTGTTCTATATATTTGAGGGTGATTTGTCATACTAGAAGTATGGCAGGCCAATAAAAATTCTATATGATTCTCTTTTGTTCAGTTCAGTTTGTTGTTATTTTCATAGGATATTTAATTCCAAAATGGATATAACCATTTTCTGAATGATCTTGTGAAAGTTCTGTCTGTCCTTCATGCCCAACACCCACTGCTGTTAAGCAAGAGACAAAGACAGTTTCTCTTTCATTTGCTCAGTCTATTTTACAGTGTTTGCAGACTCCCAGTGGCAAGCAAGGGATGCTCCATGTTCAGTTACTATTGATAAAAGCATGGTAATGAGTTGTGGGAATCTGGGACTTTTCTATACCCAACAGGTCTTGAAAAGCAACCTTGCATTAAGTGTTAAATGCACATTTTAAATACAAGCATCAGTGGGCACCAAGTGCCAGACATTGGCACATATGATGCTCTGACCTCATGTCATTGTATGCTTGGGTACCTACAGATAACTGTCTTACTGACATGCTCATCTCTATTAAAGGGCCTCATGCATTTTTGTGATTTCAGTTTTGTATCCTTATTGGCTTTCCATAGGCTTGTCTGCACAAATGAAAAGGTATTTCTTTGTTTAGTTTGCACTCAAGTTATGCTAAGGTAAAAATCCAATTCAAACCACCCCTTTGCTTTCATCTCTAGGACAAGTACGTAAGGTTACTGCTGTACCTCAGTGACTTCCTCATGTACTGTATTTCCAACTAGGTTTCAGGCACCTGAAATTCCTTCCTTCTGTGATATTTGACCAACATCCTTCTTCATGTACAGCCATTGTCAGCAATAGATAAAAACAATAAAGGAAGGTTTTTGAAACAACCATGTGAATATTTAGTCTAACCTAATCTCATGCTTCACCACAAGCTAGATAAGCTTCCCTCAAAACAGCAGAGCAGAACCTGCTGCCAGCTGCTGAGAAAGGGTGTGTGTAGGAGTGTGCGAGCCTGGATGACTCTTACGGGCCTCTCTGAAAGACTCTGTTCTATGATTCTATATCCTTCAATTCTTTGCCTTCCAACTATTTCTAAGTATTGTTTTGTGTAATTGTGGAATGGGAATTGGCTTTAATGAACTGTATCAAAGAGACTCCACATTTTTACACTAAGCTCTGCTAAATAAGACTAATGCATAGCCCATATGAAACTCTGAAAGCTGTATGGCTAGTGATTAATGGACATCGTCCTCCAACATTGCTTCTTCATTTTTTATTATCTCCCACTGCTGAATCTTTCAGGTTGTTATGAGGGAAGTTAGACATTCAGGAGAGTGTCCAAGGTAAGGTATGAAGCACTGGTTTCACTGTTGCATGAGACACATGTGCAGTTTTCAGGAATACCTCCCAGAGCATTTGATGAGCCATATGTTGCCAGTGGGGGTAGTTCTGTGTTCCACCAACCTTATTTTCCTAAGTCAGATGCTGAGGGTCTCCCTTAGATCATGCCACTTGGTGTAAAGAGAGAGCAATTTGCTCATCTTTTCATCTGTCTTCTTTTGTTTGTTTGCTTTTCCTCCTTTTCAGTGGTATTAATTGGTGGTCTCTGTCATGACTGTAATATCAGTAGTAGTGTCATTAGATGCTCCCAAATCCTTTGATTTTCTGGAAATAGTTAAAGTGCAGCTCTATACTGAAACACTCTTCTGAAAGTGGCACTGCAGGTTCGGTGCCTATCATCTCTAAACTATTTCCATAACAAATGTCTTCTGTGAGCAATGAAAAAGACACTTAATTTTGTTCTTGCCTGTCGTTCCCCATGAACATAACCTGGATTTGAAGTTCACACTGGATTCTTTTCTTTTCCCACATAATTGCCAGTAATGGAGCACTCAACAGGCCAAATTAAGTATTCTGTTATACCACAGCAGATCGACTGTTTTTTGAGCTGGACCTCACCGCCACCTGTAAAGCCCTGCGTTTTTTTTTTTTTTTTTTTACAGTTTTGTTAGGGTGGCTGGAACCTATTAAACAGCTCTATTGATGCATGAGAACAGGAAATACAAATTGGCTCCCTGTGTCTTTGCCTCTTTTGATATGTGAACAGAAAAGGAAAGTAGATTTTTTTTTCCCCCTATCAAGTGGAATGCACAGGGTGCAAGACTACAGAGGAAAATGTTGCAATTTTTTGTGTAGTATTTTTCAGATCAAAATTGTACTCTGCAAAAGAAGAAAAGTACTTTCCATGACATAGTCTTAACTAATTTTCTTTACTTTTTTCTTATTTTGCGTGTTGATCTTGCTCAGTATGAACTGCTCAGTCTTGTTTTTCTTGTTATTCTTGTTCTTTTGTACTCTTTTTTAGTCCCCTTTAATGTTGTCACAGAATATACACCCCACTTGATGATACACCCTCCCATCTCTTTAGGTTGAAGAACATTTGTTGTTCTGCACTTAATTCCCTTACTGATAGAACTAAAACATGTTTTATGCATATATACATACACCAGTGCATATATTAGAAATATAACAAAAATTTGCATGCTGCAGCATCTTTTTCTGACAGTTGTTTTCACAAAACCAGTCCCCAGTATTCAGAAATGGCAAAACTAGTAGCAGATCCTAGCAGTAGTAATTCAACAGTCTAAGACAGTGATAAGACAGAAGTTCATTCAATTCAAAATAGTTTTTCTTTATTGGTGGGTAGTTTGACCAGACTGCGGAAAAGAAAAAATAAAAAACTGTTAAGGATCAAATAAATCCCATTTTGGAAAAAGGGAGCCAGTGGACCTTGTTTGGCTGCTGAATTTCACTATTCAGGATGGCCAGATAGACTAATTAACGATGACTAGTTCTTTGTCAAATTGCCTGTACCTAAGGATACGTGGAAGAAACAGAAAAATGTGTTCTGAATTCTAGCCCCCAGAGAAGGCCACCACTACTGCATACACGAGAGAAAAATACAATGTACAAGCATAAAAGAATAAATAAAGCAATTTCAAAAAATCATGTTTGCTTTGAGTTCTAAAACTTCAGTTTTTTTAGCTTCAAATAATCAGCTGCAGCCCCCCCATGGTGGCCTTCAGACTGGCTAACTTCCCAAGCACTTCTCTAAAGGTGGGCCCAGGTTCCCTTTTAACACAAGATGAATTCCTGGGTATATTTAGCAACATTTCCTTTCAAGTAGGTCTCTGAGGAAGTGGCTGCTGGGTAACATTGCCCAATGTAACATGGGGAAGGGAACTAAGATTAGTTGCCTTCTATTAAGGTCACTGTCTAGCTATGGGGCCCAGATTTGTACAGGAACAATTTTGTCATAGGGACTGTGCTGTATTTTGGCTGGATAGCTTGATATACAGAAAACCCATAAAGCACAGTGCTTGTCAAATGAAATGTAGAGGAATTCATTCTGCAATGTGTTCACAGAGGTGCAGAGGGTACAGGAAAAGAAAGATGTTAAGTCTGCCAGGACCTTGGCTTCTGCTGTTTTCATTACTCCTCCTGAGTACATGCCCACCAGATCTGTGATGATGGCAATAGTACAGGTGTCTGTAAGTCAAATTTCAACTCTACAAGATGTATTGACAGAACTTCATTATATAAATGGCTCCTGAAGGGTGTTGGTGATAGAAATGAGTTCTTCCACTCCTAATAAAATGTTTCTAATGACTGCTTTTCCAACAGGGTCAAAAAAAGAAAAGTAAAAGGGAAACTGAAAGGGTCCATCCCCAAATAACTACATGAGATTGTGTGGAGTGCCATAAAAATGTTTATGTTCTGTGCTACTCCTCTAGCAAAGACTTGCATAAGTCACTGGTGGCTCCATCACTCATGAACGAAGCACTCATCCCAAATGCATGGCCATAAAATCTTTATAGTGTCTTACAAACTGTGTGTGCTATAGTGTCTTGCAAACTGTGTGTGCTGTAAAGTTTTTATAACCATGCATTTGGGATGACCACATTACATCATCACATATTTTTACCATAAAGATTTTGGCTTACTGCTGCTCTAAGCCAACTAACCTTTATAGACGGTTCCTAGAGCAACTAAAAGATCCCTGCTTTGTTTTTTTATTGTCAGCACGAATTTAATGTACTCCTTTTGTTTCATTAAGTCCCAGAGTTAGGCTGCAGGGGAAGTGGAATAGTGCAGTCAATACGCAACTGGATTTGCTTTTTAGTTATGTCAATCACGATGTCTCCCTCCATTATTAAACATTTATGCTGTGGTAATGTTTGCATATTACAGCTGATATACAAGCCCAGGCTCATCTGCAGTGTGCATAGGGTGTACTGTGGGATCTGGTTTGTATGCTGTCAACCCCTGGGGAATCTTTACCTCTCAGAGATTTCATTGTGTAAAGCACTAATATATACTAAAAAGACACTTCCTGTTTCAATTTTTGTTTACTCCCAGTTCTTTTCTTGGCTAGTTTTCAGCCAAATGAGTTAGTGATTTGGTCCCTCTATGACTCTCTGAGCCCAGAAATATGCAGCCTGGTTTGAAAAAAAGAAATGAATGACCCCTCCATTCACTGGTAGCACAAATTTACTTTGGCTTAATCAGTTATGACACTGCACCCTCTGACCATATTTCACTACTTATAAGATATGAAATCCTAAAATATAACCACTTTTAAAGAATACCCCAAATTACTTTAAAAGCAAAAAACCCCATAGTTTAATGAATTATATTAATTTAAATATTAGTGATAAGTGAGGAGGTGGGGCTACAAATGAGTGGTAAAATGCATTAAGTAAACATGATAGAATACAGTTCCAATCCAGACTTCTACTCTTTTCTTAATTTTTTAAAAATAATTACTTAAGGCATTTTTTCATGCTTATTTATCCCCAGTTTGTGCCCTGTTATTAGGCAACTGAGCCTACAAACTTTTTGTTACTCCTTGTCTCTTGAGCACTTCTTTAAAGCAGGTTTCAGCAGACATTTAGAAGCCTCAGACTAACCAAAACTCATGATTTTATGCTTGATGATCATCAGTATGTGAGAAAAGAAAAATAATGTCATCTGTTGTCACCCATTCATTCATTGTCATCTGTTTCTGACAGCAGGCAGAATCTGACTGAGTTACTGCTGTACGTTTTCAGCTGCCGAACAAAACTGGCACTCTGCAGTGCTAACTTACATGTGCAAATGGTGTTCGGTGGAATGTAGAGCAATCTGTTTGTGTGTGATATATTAAATGATCATTGCTTTCTCATGTGAAATAGGTTCAGTCACCATATAGGTAACATTTGGTTGTAATTGAATGAGTTACAGAAGCAAAACTTTGAGACTTAACTGATTTTAGGCAGAAGACTTGAAAACTTTCACAGAATTAATAAAATAGAAGAGAAAGCCATCCCCTGTTGTACATCTAATGCTGTCTGGTGCTGAGGACTGTCAGTAATGGATGCTTGAGTCTTAATTAGTAGCCCCTCTCTATGTTTATTTATGCTTTCAAGCTACTGCTTATATGTGTCTGGTAATGGTGAAAAATGCCTTCCAGGTGCAGCATAATGTAAATATGGAAGATAAAGCTCTGAGCGACAAAACTGAGTTTCACAGCTGACAGCTGCACATGTGATGTCTCCTGCTGGAGTAGTTTAATACAGTCCACAATCAATTAATTACATTTATAGTTTGTGAAGAGCACCGCAAAGGCTGTCAGGGGCAGTAAAAAAATAGTTTTGGAAAGGGATAGATAGAAATGTGTGTATTCCATTCTTAAAATAGCTTATTAAACTTAAACTATCTTAAACTATCAGAATGAAAAAAAAAATAATTGCCTCATGTGCTCCTTTGCATTTTCCTTCTTTTGACATTTATGTTGGCCCAAACAGTGAAAATAATTTGAATGCAGTTCTTCTCTGAACAATGTCTGGATGAAAAGAGCATTTTAGAGTTCACTGCTTGTGTCAGTGAATTCCAGATCAAATCTGATCCAATTTACACAGAAAATGTAAAGACCACTTTATCTGATGTAGGATTATATTATTATTTTTAGATGGACATGACATTACACATCACTGCCTGGAAATTCTGAGCCTGGGAAAAAAAAAAAAGTCATATGTGGAATAATATTTTTCCTTTTGCCAGCATATCATTTTTTGCTTGTCCATCAACATCCTTTAATAAGGAATTTCACAGAAAAAGTCCTGACCTTTCTGCTTTGACTTAGATAGCTGTGCTGGCTGTGTTGAAAGGAAGAGGACACTCATTCTCCCACAGAGAGTTCTAATGTAATAAAAGAAGCTTAAATCAGTACAACCATTGCCCAATTTGCAGATTTTTGCAATCATCCAGCTGAGGAACTAAATCTCTAACTACATGTAGGTTTACAACTCCTTTTTAGACAATTTCTAGCTATGCAGCTTGATCTGACATAGATACTATCTCCCAGATCTCTCCAGTGTCAACATCTGAATAAGAATTATGGGTTTGATATTCACTCCAGGACTTCCTAATACACTGAAAACTACCCCCAGTGTGCCACATTTCCAGAATTGGCTGGTTTGTGTGCCTGGAGTGCAGGGTTGCAGCATGGGGAAAAACTGCACCACATAGCGACCTGGGGTTTCTCTGTCCAAGTCTGAGCAAGGCAGAGAGCAGGTTGTGCCTGAGGCTGGCTCAAGCAGCTGATTCATATATTGGCTGCTTTGTCAACAGTTGTTTCGGCCAGACTGTCTCCAGTAGAGATCTGGCCTTGAACAGCTATTGTGGAACTGCATCTTTCAATTAGCTCTCCAAAGAGATGCTTCATCCCACACTGAGAGCCCATTTATGTGGTTTTAGAGCAGCCTAAACTGTCACTCCCCCTACACTCTCAATGTAGGAAAAGCCCATAAGCCTAGAAAAGCTGTTGTGTTTATAATGTAAACATAGAATCATAGAATCACAGAATAGTTAGGGTTGGAAAGGACCTTAAGATCATCTAGTTCCAACCCCCCTGCCATGGGCAGGGACACCTCACACTAAACCATGTCACCCAAGGCTCTGTCCAAACTGGCCTTGAACATCACCAGGGATGGAACATTCACAACTTCCCTTGGCAACCCATTCCAGCGCCTCACCACCCTTACAGTAAAGAACTTCTGTATATCCAATCTAAACTTCCCCTGCTTAAGTTTTAACCCATTACTCCTTGTCCTATCAGTACAGTCCCCAGTGAAGAATTCCTCTCCAGCATTCCTGTAGACCCCCTTCAGATACTGGAAGGCTGCTATGAGTTCTCCACGCAGCCTTCTCTTCTCCAGGATGAACAGCCCCAACTTTCTCAGCCTGTCTTCATATGTGAGGTGCTCCAGTCCCCTGATCATCCTCGTGGCCCTCCTCTGGACTTGTTCCAACAGTTCCATGTCCTTTTTATGTTGAGGACACCAGAACTACACACAAACTCCAGGTGAGGTCTCACGAGAGCAGAGTAGAGGGGCAGGACCACTTCCTTTGACCTGCTGGTCACACTCCTTTTGATGCAGCTCACGATACAGTTGGCTTTCTGGGCTGCGAGCACACACTGAAGCTGGCTCATGTTCATTTTCTCATTGACTAACACCCCCAAGTCCTTCTCCGCAGGACTACAATGAATTTCCTTTTTGCCCAACTTGTAGCTGTGCCTGGGGTTTCTCTGACCCAGGTGTGGGGCGTTGCACTTGTCATGGGTAAACTTCATGAGGTTGGCATCAGCCCACCTCACAAGCATGTCGAGGTCCCTCTGGATGGCATTCCTTCCCTCCAGCGTATCAACAGAACCACACAGCTTGGTGTCATCAGCAAACTTGCTGAGGGCGCACTCAATCCCACTGTCCATTTCACCAACAAAGATGTTAAACATGGTCCCAGCACCGATCCCTGAGAGACACCATGCATTACTGGTCTCCAGCTGGACACTAAGCCATTGACCACAACTCTTTGCATGCAGGCGTCCAGCCAGTTCTTTATCCACCAAGTGGTCCACCTATCAAATTGATGTCTCTCCAATTTAGAGACAAGGATGTCGTGTGGGACAGTGTCAAATGCTTTGCACAAGTCCAGGTAGATGACATCAGCTGCTCTATGCCTGTCCATCAGTTCCGTAGCCCCATCATAGAAGGCCACCATATTGGTCAGGCAGGATTTTCCCCTTAGTGAAGCCATGCTGGCTGTCACCAAGCACCTTGTTGTTTTTCATGTGCCTTAGCATGCCTTACAGGAGAATCTGCTCCAAGATTTTGCCAGGCACAGAGATGAGACTGACTGGTCTGTAATTCCCTGGGTCATCCGTTTTCCCCCAAACCTTAACTTCTTTCACTTTAATTTCCACCTTTGGCAATCTTCCAGCTTATTCAGATGGAAGATGGGACAAAGAAAATGAACTGTTCAAGTGTTTATAATGTTCTTACAGATTTAGAAGGCTCTATATGAAACATAGTTTGAATCAATATCAAAACAATAAATAAATAAATTAATAGATTCACAAACTTGCAAACCCATCTGAATCTCTGTTTTACACCAACTTGTAATCAGTCTCCAGGCTTGTTGTAAGCTACAGCGTCTAAGTCCTCTTGGTTTAAACCCATAAAACATTTTCCTCATTCTTATTTTATGTTTTCTCCATTCATGCTCCTTACAATGCTATGGCTTCTACTTTTATTTTTTAAAGTATTAGCCTTGGTACTCAATTATGGTCAGGGAAATACCAACACTTTTCATCCACTCAGATCTGTAAGGACAGGAATGAAAAAATGACTACTAGAAACTAGCTGCAAATTCCAATTTACTGTGCACTGCAGTGCTGCATTCCTGCCACTGTGAGCATTCTGCAAGACTCTAAATTAAACTAATTAATGTGATTCAGGGTGTTGCCTGTTTATCAAGCAGTAATTACAGTTTGCTTCTCTCATCTGTCTCCAGAAGTCTTCCATCCAGGTAAGAGCCTTTCTGTTGCACAAAGGGCTCTTTGTGCTTTTTGTCACTGGTGTTTGGTGAGAGGAAGGCAGCTTATTGTTCTTAGAGTGTCTGATGTAAACCTGCCTTAGGAATCTGTGATGCCCCGGGCGTAAAAGCAGTATGTAATAAAGACCCTCTTGTAGTGGTTGCTGGTTGCCAGGTCTCCATAAAAGATAGATAGTTTCTTGGTGTTAATAGCCTAATAAATTAGATAGAGCAGTTCAGTCTCTTGAGATCTATTAAACTGAGAGGGCTCCAGGCAGATGTTTTATTTGCACCTGTTTAGCTGTGGGCTTTTTACGTATTTTTGGAATACCTAAAAGAATCAAGAATTTGGAAGAATCAGGAGCTAAAAAGTTCCCTTTCAGTTTTTTCTCATTCCCCCCTCTGAAAGCTGTGTTCCCATTAATTATGTTTCCTTGACTGGGTCAAGGTGATAACAATTCCTCCCTCTGATACTTCCCTGGAGCTCTTGTTAAATTTCTTGGAGTGCCTTGGATGTTCTTCTTGCTTAACCTTTTAACACTCTCCTCATTTTTATTATCCTTTCCTCCATGGGAGTTCGGGATATACAACAGAAGAGTCCTGGGAAGTCATGAGGCGTTGCCAAGCATGAGGTTATTCTACTTCACGTGGACTGTATTCCTTGTTTATATCCTGTTTTGAAGATCTGCAGGATATATGTGGATTTTTGAGCATTTTGCCAATTAGTATTTCCATAGAAAAACACTCGGATGTTACTACATGGGGAGCAAATCATGAAACTGCTTTCTGTGACCCTTTAAAGATGGAAATGGGTACAAGAAATGTCTCAGTTTGAGCAGCAAGATGTAGGGAAGGATGTAAGAAAAGAGCAAACACAATACGCTAGTTCACTAGATTATGTTCTAACATATTCCAGCTCAGAGTGTTCCTGAACCACATCATGTTTTTGGTATTTTCTTCTTTGGCCAATTCCTCTCTTAACTCATGGGAACTTATTAGCTTTGTGTATTCTGCTGCAAGGAATTCCCTAGCTTTCCTCTGCTTTCACAGAGTGTTTCTGCCATGCTTACTTTTAACCTGTTGCTGGTTCATCAGTTTGAGCTGGTGAACTCTGTTCCTTTTTCACTTCATCATTTTATAGAGCTCTGTTGCAATGCACCCTCGGATGGACTCTGGATACAATAAATAATTTCAGTTGTTCCTTGTAATGGGAAACATTCTGAAACTGGCTTTAGGCAACTTCAGTAATTGACTTCATAATTGTTTTTCTTCTCTGCTATCTTTTTTCAACTCCCTTTTGTTATGGGGAGAAGGGCAATAGCAACACACAGTACTCACAAAGAGATATATGTGGTAATGTATCAGTGTTAAATCTGGTAGGTAGCTCAGCCCCATACAGTGCTCGCTCACTTCCCCCCAGTGGGATGGATATGAGAACTGGAAGGGTAGAACTAAGAAAACTAATAGGTTGATATAAAGGCAGTTTAGTAGATGAAGCAGAAGCTGCACACACAAAGCAAAATAAGAAATTAATTCACTCCTTCCCATCAGCAGGCATTTGTTCAGTTATCCCTGGAAAAACAGGGCTGTATCATGCATAAGGGTTACTCGGGAAGCCAAATGCCATCACTCCAAATGCCCTTCCCCTTTCTTCCCCCAGCTTTTGTTGCTGAGCATAATGTCATGTGGTATGGGATATCCCTTTGGTCAGGTGAGGTCAGATATCCTGGCTGTGTCCGCTCCCAACAACTTGTGTACCCCTGGCCTATTTACTGGTGAGGAAGTGTGAGAAACAGGGAAGGTTTTGACTCTGCATAAGCACTCCTCAGCAATAGCTAAAACATCTCTGTGCTATCAACACTGTTTTCATCACAAACCCAAACCAGCACAGTAACAGCTACTATGAAGAAAGCTAACTCTACCCCAGAAGAAAACAGTATAATTCTCTATTACTTTTCTCATAACTCTGAACATTTGTTTTGTTTGTTTGGCTTCTGCTCAGTATCATGCTGATGCTTTCTTTAAATGATTTATTATAAGCTGAAGATCTCAATCTGGTTGGGATCCAGCTCTGAGCCCTCTCCTGCAGATGTAAAATTTAGATTGTTTTTCCCTACTTAGATCCTCCTACATTTATCTATATTGAATTTCATTGCCAGTGTTTACTAGAACTTGCATTAAAACAGCAAGAACAACTGTTAGCTTGTAAACCTGTATGTGTGTGCACCTTTCCATATCAGAACTGTTCTTTCATGGTGGAACCTGTTTAATATCAAATTGAATAAAGAGACCCGAAAACTGAATTACTTAGATGATTGTTCTGAGTTGCATAATAATAGTAATAGTGGCCTCCATGAGGGATTAAGGCGGGAGAAACTGTGGAAAATAATATAGGTACATGAGCCATTACAGGAGAATTGGGATGCTAGGCATTTGGACTTGTCATAGGAATATGGAGTGTATGACCATGCAGTTTTCAGGGGATCTGGATGTCTTCTACTTTATTGGAAGAAAACATAGCACCAGTTTTGTGCTGTGGTTTGTTGATTTTTTTTTTCTCTTATGAAATCCTGTCTATTCATACTCTCTTATTCTGTGACTTAATGTAGAGGTGGGAGTGGCTTGTTGCCCATGGATGGGGGTATTGCCATGAGGTATTGAGGTTCTGTGACTAGCACACCTAAACCCAGAGGCATGTTTTCAGGCTCTGCTATTTATGTCAAGTGAACTCTCCAGAAGCATGTGCACCTGAGAGATTAGTGACCTCCCACTTCATGGGAAAATTGGTCCTATAAGCATGGTGTCTATGTGGCTCAGCCTCCTGCATGCCTGAGAATACCTTTGATCATAGCAGAGTGGCATTTGGCCTTGGAAACGTGCACATTAAAATTGAGTTTGTATTAATTACTGACATGGTAACAGCTTGACACTGTACAGACTGACATGATTTGTTGGTAAATTCTCAGAAGGAAATGCTGCAGATATTGTGCTCAGACCTACTTATTAACCCATGTTCCTCATTGACAAGATACACGGCAGGCTGTTACGGTACTCATCTTGGTGCCTCATGCAGTGTGGTCTTTCCATCTCAGTCCACAGTCCTCTGATTTGGGAATGCATGTGGATTAAATGAAATCTGCAGTGCTATGGTGGATCTCCACACACAGGAACATACAGTAGACTGAAAACCGGGGGAATATGGTTTTGGGGCATGTGTCTGACATCATGCAATGATGCTGATGTGCTTGCTTTCACATGACTATTTCACTAAAAATGGTAAATAATTTGGTTTTAAAATGTTAGGTTGCTTTAAACTGACAAAAGAGAACCAATAACAGTTGTCAGGATAGTCTCTAATAGTCTTCTATCTAGCACTATTTCACAAGAAAAATCATAAAACAATGTAATAAACAGAACAAAAATTGGACACCTGTGGGTGCCACCCGGTAGTGAATACTCTGATCCTGGTGCAGCAAGGCTTTTGAATGCACACTTGTTTTTTAAAGCATGAACAACCCTCCCAAGCACTGTGGCTGTGCTACTAAGTCCCACACAATTGGGTGCACATGTCAGAAGAATGAATCCTTGATGTACATCCTCCAATAGACATTCTCTGAATATCTGCTTGTCTTCACCTGCTTTGGAAAACTAAAAGTCTAAAGAAATGCCTACACCTAGCCCTCCCCCATCTATGTTCTGTTGGTAAGGAGTGAAGCTGATGGAAGGTGTTGCTGCCTCTTATTTCTCATCAGCAAAGAGTGGAGAAACAGCCCGCTTTCATAAAGCTGCTCACAGGACACTGTCTGCAGCTCTTTAAGATACTGACGTTGCCTGAAGCCACTATACCATCCTTTCTGCTGGAAAACATTAGAGACAATAACCTCCAGCAGAGGGAGTGTAGCCCGGAGGCCAAGGATGAGAGAAAGGCAGGGTGGTGGGCCATGCGCACAGATGGCACAACAATCTGGGAAGGGCTGGTCTGTTCGAAACAGTCTGCAGGCTGCTTCCCAACTCCTGCATCTATTACCTGCAAGCTCAAAGGCTGCTGTAAAGTGCTAACCACAGAGGGTCCAGCAGAAGCTTTACAGCAAGGCATGAGATTTCTTACCTCTTATAAACCAAGCAGAAAATAGGGTGAAGAGATTAAAGCTGAGGAAAAGATTCAGAATTTCCTTTCTTTCTCTACCAATAAAACAAATCTTTATCTTAATTTCAGCCTTACAGTCATGAGTTTAGTATTCAGGCAAACAGTTCTCCTGAACTGTATTACCTTGGTGCTGTTCAAAATCCCATAAACCAGAATGTACTAGATATTATTCCCCCACAGAAAGCACAGCAGGGAATAAGCAAATAAAGTTGAAACAGATAAAGATCTGAGTATTGATCTCTGCTTGTGTTGCCTAATAGAGAGTAACTCCAAAGGAATATTGTAGTCACTGATGGAGGAGAAATTGAAATAATCTGGCTATCACTTTACATGTCTCTGTGTTAGAAGGGTCACGTAGGCTAAAGAGTACTAGGGATTTAGCCAAAGTAATAACAGATTTTCATGAAGCTTATAGATTTACAGAAGCCTCCAGGAACACGGTGTAGGAAACACTTCAGTCACCTCAGCAGTGGCTCCAAATGGGCTAGCACAGCTGTGGTTTTGCTGTGACATCACAGCAGCTTCCCAGTACATCTCTGCTTATGCAAAATGTGTGTTATCTCACAGCTGCCAGGTATGTGGTGTCCCCCCAGATGATCATGCTGAAGTTAACACCAGTATTTTTCTGCTTATTTTTAGTGTGAAATGGCTTCCAGAGGTCACATGCAAAAGGCAGGAATTTTCTAACATGACCATTTCACTGTATTTTCAAAAGTTTATTTTATATTGTTTGGGGCAACCATCTTCATTATGCAATTAATTCACAGCATTTCCTGGAGTTGCAGCTGTATTTGAGAAATAAGAATAGAAATTACATTTTCTGACTCAGCAGTGATGGTTATCACTCTTGTGGATAAAAGGTTTTTATTACAGCTTTGCTTTTGCTCAAATCACAGAACCTGTAGTTATAGGAAGGCAAAATGGATTCCATCTGGCTCATACATTATCAACAATTGTTAAAGGAGCTTCAGTTATGAGGACAAATTGCCAAGGCAGAAATGAAGACCTTGAGGACAAACGCAGTTTCATACCTGTAATTTAGAGTGCAGTTTGGCTCACAAAATCTTTGTGATGTGCAATAAATGGGAGCCTTGCGTGACTTTCAAATCAACTTGAAAGTTGAAGCTTTCAGAGCCAGCAGCTGGGGGAAAATAATTTTGTGCTTGTAAACAAAAAAAAAATGCTTAATGAAAGCCCTCTGGACACTTTGAATATGTAGCATGATACAGTTGCTTTACACTGTGCACAAACATCATCCTCATAGTTTACATTATTCATGCAAACAAGATACTGTAAGTGCTGTCTCCTCCAATGCTTCTCAGATAAGAGGCTTCACTTGTGCCTTGGAAACCCTGCAGGCTCTCCTCTTGGATTTGATTTTCAAGGAAATAGTAAGATTCTGCCTCAGTGTTTTGCTGAATGAAGGCATATTCCTACAGCCATTTATAAGAGCCCTGTTGAAGGCACAGGAAATCTGTGTAGGCATGGAGTACTACCTACATGTACTGGAGTAGCATTTCAGAACCTAAAAATACATTCAACCTTAACAGCCACAGAAGCTGTCTGCAGAACAGTGCTCAATGTCTTTTCAGCTTGAGAGGCTTATGAGAACAACTTGTGTGTTTTATTAACTGAAAAATGTAACAAGTGTAGCATATTGATGGCATATGTGGTTGGTTTGCTGCATACTGAATTCATCCTGGATTCCTATATATTTATTAATCTGTAATTCTCTTTGAGCTCTGGAGTGACATCCCTATTTCAAAAACGGCAATTTCTAAGTTGATTGTGTAGTGAAAGGGCAGGTGGGGAAGGAGGTGGAACAAACAGGCAAAGGTTAAGAATGAATAAGTGGGAAGGCAGGAATAAATTCCAGTATCAAATCTCAGGCAAAGTCCTTTATGAGGAAAATCCTTCTTTCCAGTTCTCTCACTTTTTTTTTTAGTAATTATATTTTTTAATGCCAATATCAACACTATAATCCTCTCACTTGCTGTAGACCTTAGTAACCCTAAAATCTCTGAAACAGCCTCACACTAAGAACTGTGGTCATGGTACCCCACTGTTAGGATTTTTCTGAATGGGAAATAGTAGTGGGCCTTAAAGATGAAGTGATTACTGAAAAAGTATTAGGGCTACTAACTGACCAGGGACCTGAGGAAACACTTTACCAAAAAAATTAACTGTAAATTTCTTCTAAACCCCATTGTTTTAACACAATTTAAACTAGGAATGCACTGCTTCTGGCCCTATGGAACAACCTGTTGCTCCAGGAGCCCTTTTCTCACTTCTCACAAGGCCACATGCACTGCAAGAAAGTGAAGTCTATTTTTTTTCTAAACTGATATTGAAACATAGGTTATAGAATAACCAACTTTTAAATTGTATTTCATACACCATTGACTAGAAATTCTCATGGCTTCACTGCAATACAGATCTCTTTTATTAAAAGGCATTCTTTCAGTCCCAGTGCGAGATCCTTCCATATTGTGAATTATTGTACACTAAATATGTGTGGTAATCCAAATGAAACTAACTTCCCTCGAGTATTTTTATAGCCTACAGTCAGTTGAATATGGGCAGAAGGTACGGAACCTGGATTAATGTGCTGCTCTGTTTTGACTGACATAAATAATTTACTTATCCTGCTTCAAAAAAAAACCCAAAAAACAATCCAGAAAAGGGGGTTGGACAGGATTGTTTTTACTGAAGCTGCTAGCTTTTTATTAGTTTCCATTTTAAAAAATAACAATTTAATTTTTGTGAACATTTGCTTATGTTCTGTGCAATGATGGTACACTTTTATTCCTTACACAGTGTGGTGAGAGATTAAATTTGTGTTAATGAGGTGTTCATGAATGCAAGGAAGAACAATAGCCTGTCACTTCTTTATGAACTGATTTGACAATTTTACTGTGCTTGGGGTATGAAACAAAAAGACTGTAGAGATATTGTCATTACTAAGATTTATAGCAGCAAAGGGTATGGTGACAGAGGCCTGTTAGGATTACAATTTGATGTAAAAGATCATGCAAAAGAGTACAATTGCAGGCAATTTATCTAATCATATATGTGGAAGTGACACTTTTCTGAGGCACACTGGGAAAAGAAATCCTGTTCTCCGGTAGTGTCATTTACATGCAGTGCTAATGGTCTTGGTGACTTTTTCATAGATATAAGCCTACCTTTTTTCTCTGTCTCTTATTATTTCTCCCCCTCGTTTGTTTTGTGTGTTTTGTTTGGTTTTGTTTTTTTTTAAGTGGTTTTGTTTGTGTGTTTGGTCGTTTCTTTTAGGGTTTGTTTTTTTTTTTTGGTTTTGGTTTGGTTTGACTTGGTTTGGTTTATTTTTTTACCTTTAGCTTATAAATAAAATTACTGTGTATAAGTTAAATGTGATAGAATTAGTTTATGCCTTCACTTATGTTTCAAGTTGTCATAGTCTCATGCTTGCCTAGAGCCCTTGACCAAAAAAGGGAGAAATAAGAGAGCTCTTATTCAACAAAATATTTTTAAAAGTAGTTCTGCAGAGTGTTTCTTATCTTGGTTTTGTTCATAAGGGAATGCTTATTAATCCAAAATTATGGATTCTATCATGCTGAGTAACAATCGATTTCCCTGAGAGCCTTTCAGAAAGGAAAAACATTTTACATCCTAGATGTAGCTTCAAGTATCTAATTGTTACTGGATATTGAATATTGAAATAGTTGTTGTAATCCAAGAAGATTAATTGCTTTGTGAGTAAACAACTAAAATAAAAACCTGTGTTAGAAAAAATCATGGGAATTTTCTTCTTTGTGCTTCAGGGCATAGACCACCCATTTGGGGGAAAAATATCATTCAGTTACATACTGATTTATAATTGGTCTCACTTTGGATAGTTAATTTTTTTCCTTGGAAATACTTTGTAATGGCCAATGCTGGAAACAATAGTCTATTTAAACTACTGATTTATTCTGATACATTTATGCATTTTTGCATGAACTCTACTCAAGAGGACAACTTTTTATCATGATGATGTTGCATGAAGACTGGCTTTGTGTCTTCTTGTGCAAGGAATGCATATTACTCACTGCACGTGTATCTGAAAGCTATAGATTTACAAATATTGTTTTTGAAATAGATATAGATTGGCTAATAAATAGTTTTATGAATTTATGTTCTTTTCAGATGAAAATAGAAGGGGAAAAAAAAGAAAGCTGTCCTTCTCTACGAAAATCCAAAGACTGTGTAGTAAGTGACTGGAAATCATAACCATGGATCATGATCTAATTCACCTTTAATTGTAGCGAGTAAAAGTTTTTCGCTGTCTCACTGCCATTACCTTCTGTGATAAAAAAGGGATAAGAAGGTACTGAAGATATTTCTGAGTGAAGTACTGCAGCTTATGTTAAATGGGACACCAGATTCCTTATGCATTTTTAAACTATGAAAGTGTGAAAAATTAATTCACATTCCACTCAAAACTGGGAAAATGAAGATCTGCAGTTCTGTTTTTTCACCCAGTAATAAAATTTTGGGGCCACCATCTATATCCTTTAGACAAATGCTGTATAAGACTGCATAAAACTGCATCCCTTGAGGATATAGATTACCCATAATGAAAAAGCTTCTTGAGGCATCTACTAGGAGTTTAGTCTTTGAGAGCTTAAAGTTATCTTAGAAAATGAGTGCAAATGTGATAAACTGACATTTAGCTCTCTTGTGTGGCTCTATAATTCCTCCCATCTTTTCTTCAGACCTATTTTTTTCCCAAAGAATTATGTCAATATCTTTTGATTCTTTATGTGCCTGCCCATCCACTATAAGTGTGTTTCTTTCATGGATTCATTTAAACCTCTTTCTAAGTTGTGTAAGTTGTGAATAAAATCAGTAGGGTTTATTTTTGAAAACCTGCCTACAAAGTATTATATTGCTATAGCTGTTTGGCCTACATTCACCTCTTCGCTCTGCTTTATAAACAAACTTTCCAAAATCAGAAAAATATTGGAAACCCTGGCTGCTGGGAAATCTTTTAATTATAGAGTATTATATTTCAGAATTAAAGCCATACCTGTAACTCTGTGTACCCCACAGACAATAAATTTGAGTTTTTTTTCTCATCTGCCACTAGCCATTTAAATGGTTGGAGATAAATGATTCTTTTTTAACATAAACTGTGCATAGGTTGTCTTGAGGGTTTGTTGTTCATTTATTTTTGTAGGCAGTAGATGAAGATTGGGCATTTCCAGAGGGATATTTATCCCACTTATTTCTGATGAAATGAATTACCTGTGGGAGCAGACCAGCTTTCGCCTTTCTAAATTTGACAGGGACCATTAGTGTCAACTGTATGCCTACGTTTTAGATTACAAAAGTGAGATCAGGGGAATTTCACACAGAGTCTATGTGCTTCCTAAGGCAATCAGTAGGAAGACAGTAATGTTAAACCAGGGGTTTGGAATGCCTTAAAACAAAGGCTGTGCAGTTAAAATTGTTCTCTTAAGGTATAACCTGCTGACAGTGGAAATGTATGAGAATCACATGCAACATAAACTAATACAGATCCTAGTCTTTCATCTCTAACTTTGACATTTTGCTTTTACGCCCTGTATAATTACATCCTTTTGAAAAATTACTTTCTATTATGCGCTAGTACCTCTTCTGACAGTGATGAGAGTGACCACCAACCTCAATACCTTTCTTCTGTCTACATTATTCTACGCTTCTTGTTGTTACATAAAATATGTAAGAGTGCTACAGAGAAGTGATGAGAGAGGTATTTTTTTCCCATTTTCTGGCATCCCCTCCTTTTGTTTTGTAACTTAGTCCATGTTTCCATTGCCTGTATCATACCTGTTATCCTGACCAGTTATATGTTAAATCTCTATAGAACTCCCTGCAGTTGTAGGGGTTTTGCTGTGTAAAGATCTATTAGCAAAATTGAAAGTCTGGGGCTCAAACTGCTAAGATCTGTTTGATTTAGAAGATGATGCCTTAACCCAATGTTATTAAATGTGACAGGGCCTGACAGAGCCTTAATCAGTTTCCACTCTTCTCTTTTGCCACAGTGATCAGTGAAAGATAAAGATTAATTGAAAACTGTGGTCATAAACCTCATGGAAAATGACAAGATGAAATATAGACTATGAGCAGCACATTAGTTTTGTTATAATTCCCTTTTTTATGTGTAAGAATGATCAAACTTCAGGTCAATAATGGTCCTTTAGCATTATTTTCACTTCAGGGGTAAAGAATAATATAAAAATCATGGCCTTTAAATACTGTGTGTTATGAAATATAACCCTTTTGACATAATGATAATTCAATAGGTAATATATCCACATAAAAATGTTGTGCTTTGTAATACAGTTCTTAACCTGTCCAAGTTATTTATCTTATGAAATGAAGTGTTTGAATTTAGTTATAAATATTTTCTGTAAGGAAGTTATCAATAGCTTCCATCATGACTATACTGACTAGACACATGTGAGAATTATGACTGGTAGGTAGGATTTTTTTAGCATAAACTTATATATAAAGGACATAGGTTGTGTATTTGCAAAGTAAACAGCAATGAGACTAAGTGATGAAACATCACCTAACCATGTCAAGTTTGCATGAGAATTGTAGTAGAGGCTGATTTTTCTCGTCTTTGGACACTGTTCAGGTCCATGTTTCTTCCTGATAGACTAACCCATGAACTCATACGCTTTTCTTCTAGGAGGACTCTTGGTAATCCCTAGCTGTCTGTTGGAGGAGGAGGCTTATGGAGGCTTATAGCTCTTGGAAAATGCTTCTGGTTTTCACTCATTGCCTTTTCTGCACAATCCAGACATAGGCATAGGCTGTTCATTTTCTGTTTGGAGTATCCTAATATATATTCTTGCATTCACTGTTGATTGCAGTTCTTTCTTGGACTACCCGAGTTCTAGGCAATGAATGGTCTGAGAAGGTGATCTTGTAAGGGAAAATCATAGAAAGGTTTGGGTTAGAAGGGACCCTAAAGATCATCTTGTCACAACCCCTGTGCCATGGCCAGGGATATCTTCCACTACATCAGGTTGTTCAAAGCCATCCTACTGGCTCAATGGCATTCAGTTATATGTACAATATGAGATGGAAACATTTACATGCTTAATCTTAGTTCTCATTCTACATTTGACTTGTGCCTCTCTGCCCACAAATGCTTCTCTGTCAGATATATTCACACACTCCCCGGGCAGCTTCCAGCACCTGTGGTAAGACAAGACCATTAACAGTGCTGTAGTTGGGATGTTTGGCCATGGGACATCAGTTCTGAACCTCCATAACGAACTGAACTGAAAGAAAACATTTGTCACAGGTAAAGGAGCAATTTTAAGAGTGTTTGTTGTGGCCCAAAAGGAGTCATTTAATGTGATCGTATGATCTGCCTCCCCTTGGGACCAACAACCAAGTTTGTGGTATTGTCATACTGCATTAAGGTGAAATGATGCCAACCAATCACTTTTATGTTTTATTGATACAAAATACTAGGCATGTGGTTAGATATAAGTCAACAATGATTACTTTAATTGGATAATTAAGTCCCCTACCGTGTGTTTTTACTTTGATTTAGTCAATATTCAGTAAAAAAGAGAGGAGAGGAGAGAGAAAAAGGGAGCGAAAGAGAGAGAAGTATCACCCCATTCAGTGATGTCTCATTGGTCCTCTTCACATAAGGTATCATCAGTGGTGGGAGCTTCCCTTTGACCTGAGTCCTGCTGTTTTCTGTTAATTTTTTTTTGTTGTTATCCATAATTTGCATACAAAGCATAGAGAGGTGATAGTATGATACTGATGGGCATAGTTTAGTGAATATATGCGTGGTATTCATTGTCCCTCGAATTGTGTATTTGTGGTGTCCACTATTTGGTCCCATCCTTTGAATCAGCTACAGTTAAGTATTTTACACATTCTTGTGGAGGCTTATCATCTTTGAACAAAGGGGTCAGAACAATCTTATCTATGCAGTACTGAGAGCCAACATCCTTGTTATTTTCTTCATTTAAGCTCAAGGCCTTCCAGTTTCAAATGTAAATGGTGCCTGAGACAAGCTCAGTTTCCTGTCTCTGACTCTCACCTTATGGAATGCAAGCAGTGTTTGAAACAAGCTCAATATCCAGGCTCTGAGTAAAAACCCAGCTTCACCTACTTCTCCAAATTTATCTGGGCCATAAGTTCATTAGGTAGGTGAGATTTCCAGCAGGAGTTGCTTCCAGACCTGAACAGTGCTTGGCTTGAGTTAGGCTGTATTTTAGGAGTTACTATTTCGTTTTCTTCTGAGTCTGTTAGACCTGTGGCACTAAGAAAATGCAGCAATATAGGTGGAGAAGATGGAAAAGGCATTGGTATCTTGGCGTATGGCAGTCTAGTTGACATCTAGGGTGGCCTATAAAATTCTCTTGAGGTTTTGTTACTCATAAGTAACGTAAGCCATTTTGAAACCAAACCTTACAATTCTTTCAGAAGTATCGTGGGTCTTTATTTTTAATGCTTAGCTTCTGTCATTTCACTAAGCAATCAACCTTTTCCTTTCCTGGAAAGGTTTTGATGTTACTCACTGAATGACCTTGTGTCAGAGAACTAAAAACAAGCATTTGTAATACAAACTTTTAAAGATTTTGGCATTTGTTGGTTTTGCTCATTCTAAGCAAACAAGTTTTTATCAAAACACAATATCAAAATAATTTTAAGTGCAGCATGTAAGTAAGTATAGTCCTTTTCTGTAGCTGTCACATTGCAAGATCTTTCACAGGTGTAACTCAGATATTTAGTTCCTTAGGGTGTTCCTGACAGATTTTTAGCAGCAGCATCTCATCTCACCTCAAATCAGAAAGGCTTCTCCATGGAAATATGAAAGCCTGGAAGGCTAATGCTTAAGGAAGATAGAACAAACTTTTTGTAGTGATTGCACTCCCCATCAATGCTGAGTGAATGAGAGCGGCCTTACTAACAGCAGCACTGAAGGGTTGCCCTAAGGACATTGTTCATGGCAGGCAGCTGAGCGACTCTGCAGATGAGTAATACAAGGGCAGGCACACTTATTGGCGGCTTCTCCCCCCACCTCCTTTTTTTATGATACAGATAATCTTTTCCGTAGCTTTCCTGAGAATAACTCAGTTAAACTTCTGCCATGCCTGAGGCAAAAAGGAACTCCAGTGAAGCATGTGTAATGCAATGGTGAAATAGAAATAATTTCTTTTATGCCTTAATAGAAGTTAAACAGCTGGACAGGAAATGGGCATAGAAACTTTACTGGTAATGATGGTTATCTTTCTCAGCTTTAATTTTGCGTAGGGGGTTGGCTGATATTTATGACTCAGCAGTTAAAATCTTCCTGCCTATGCTAATAATAGCTGATAACTGTAACAAATACAGCCAGAAGATGCCCTTCTTAGGCTGCAATACCTTAACAAACTTGCTTATTTGTAGGTGGGCTATATTGGAGAGCATAAGTGCCAGCATTCAAAAAGGGGGTGCCTCTGATCTCCTTTAAGAAGTCTTTTGTTTTCACTGTTTGAGGAAGATAATCAGAGTTGTGTGCCAGCAGTTCAGCTTCTGTGTAAAGCCTACCTGTACAAAACAGAGCTTAAGTCAGGTGCAGCCTCAGTGACAGAAAATGATTATGATGTCCCTGATAAAGCTTTATAAATATTAGTGTTAAAATATAATGTACCTTGCTAATGTAAAAGAAAACCCCATGTTTGTGCACTTTTGAATAAAGTGAAAAACCCCAAGCTATCTTCAGCAGTTACTTAAAAACAAAGTCTGAATATTCAGTCAGCTTTTGCATAGTAACTCATACTTTCTTATGATTTTGTTTTGCATTATCTCTCCTCTATACAGATAGACTAATCAATGGTAGGAGAGTGAGTGTCAGGTAAAGACTGTAGAGTGGTGAAGGACATGCACATGATTAAAACTATCTCTGCCGTAACAATCTCATGTGTAAGCATTTCCGGATTCATGATCACAGTGAATGTGTGGTCTGTATTGCTCAGATAGCCTTGGCAGAGTTTCTTGAAAATGGTTCTTAGCTCACCTGGGTGCCCAAGGACTAGTCACTGACAGCAGTGAGTATAGGACCTTGGATATTTCATTTAAAAATGCAGCAACTAAGAAGAAAGAGTAGTGGTGCTTTTCTACATAAAACCTTGTACCCTGGAGTGGGAAATGTGGGTCAATTCCTTCCAGCCTGGGAGTGTTCAAAGACATCTCCCAGGAGCATGCTAAGAACAGTGGGGGTGAGGTGGCCATTCCCCAAAATTTGGGTTGCTCTTAGAGGTTTATATCTCTTCTATTTGAAAGCAAAATGAAGACCATCATGGCTGGCATTTGTGTCTCGATTTGTACAGCCACATTTGCAAAGATCCATGACTCTAGAGAGAGCATGTCTCAGCTCAGTGCCAAGGCTGCTGAGGGAGGTGAGAGGAGTAAGTGCAGGTCCTGCTCCCACTGTTGCTTCATACTTTGCCAGTGACTAATGTACATGGGATATGACATAAAGGTACACAGCACTGCTTCCTTATTGCTGTTACTCTTTTTTCTCCTTCCAAGAAAGTGAAGAGGGAGCCAGTGATCATGTATGATAGGAACAGCTCAGAGGAAGATGCTGGCCCTGGCAAAGGTGACCTGAACCACTGATGGCATGTCCCTCCAGCACTAGGGCATGACCAGCTCAGTGGGGATGTAAGCACAGCAAATAGCCATGGAGGCAAGTGTGGTACTAGTAGCAAGACTCATCCTGAGTCTCAGTCCTCCAAACAGTTTCTGGAACTGCAAGGGCTTTTGAAACTCTTTGTAGCAGCAATTCTATTTTAATAAGGAACCTGTCTCTTGGACTATGTGTCTTCTTCCCAGCCATGTAACTCATGCTTCTCTCGGGACTAACATAGCTTTTTTTTTTTACAATAGTTGCAACAATTGTCTAAAAGGAAAACAAACATTAGAAAGCAAAGAGTGATAATATGAGTGACCTGTGCTCACATATCCATGTGTCTACATAAATATATACAGGTATTTAGGATTTTAATCCTTTGATTTAAGAGCATAGCTTTTAAAAACATAGTTAATACTACAATGCATAGAAGCAATGGGAGCACAGCTTCAGCTCATCACATTTGTCATGTTATGTTATTAATTTCATGTTCTTCTAAAGACCTTATTATCCTCATCATCATTAGGCATGTGTAACATTATTATTTAATGCTTGTAATGTTTGTTGCCCAGGGGCCAAGTCAAGACTGGGACCCCCACTGTGCTAAATGCTGTATAAACATGCACAGTTTAAGGAAAGATGTGACCTGAAAAGAGAGACAAAGGCGAAAAGAAAATAAATCTATTTTGATTTGATGCATATTTGCACTGTTTTAACTGTTGCCATAAGTTGGTAGATGGCCTTATTTGTGCCTCAAGCCATCATTAATTATCTGCCTCTTCTTTTTATAGACAAAACAGCAAAGATGGATCTTGAGCAGTGATTTGGATTAAAAAATGATATATGTGTTTATCTTGATTAGGGTATCCAGTGTTGAAGTAGCTTCTAGGGGGGGGAAGCTCAGAGACTTCTCTAGCATCTGGGTGCATGATCTGCTGCTAGAACAAGAAAGCAAGTGAGAAGCATAGCAAGACACAAGAGTCAAGCATCCAGTGGAAATTCTGAATTGATTTACAAAATACTGGGTCTTGGTGGAAGAATTAAAGTATAAATTCCAATGTGTTGTAATTAGAATTATAGAATAGTTTGGGTTGGAAGGGACTTTAAAATGTCGTCTAGTCCAACCCCCCTTCAATGAGGAGGGACATCTTCAGCTAGATCAGGTTGCTCAGAGCCCTGTTCAACCTGACCTTTCATGTCTCTAGGGATGGGGACCCTGCCACCTCAGCTTGGAAAATGGGTTAGAAAAATTACTTTGGAAGACATTTTCCCTTGGCTGGAGAGATACTGCACATCACATACAGATGTCTCCCAAAACAATGGATGAGAAAGAAGGGCACACATGTCTGCTTCCACTGCGTTACTCAGTTCATGTCTGGTAGAAGTAAAGACCCTGTGATGCAGCCTGGAGTAGCTGCAGGAGTAAGAGTAACAAGGAGTGTTGAGTTGATTTTTAGTGGTGTCAGGTAATATGGGGAGCAGTGAGGTTTCTGTTCTGGCAGAGTCATCCAGGGAAAGGTGTGCAGCAATTAGATAGATGCAAGATGGCAGGAATGGTGGTGGTCAGAAACAATGCCATTGCAAAGCTTGAGAGCTGTATTGTACCACAAGGAGAAACTAAAATTCCTGACAGCTCCACTGCAGACAAGTTCATGAGATTATCAATACCATTTAAAGCTAAATTTGTTTTCTTCTAATACTCCAAGCATAAGTAAGTTAAGTCTAGGAGATTATTTTGTTTCTTCAAAAATTTTAAATGCTTTATTTAGTTAGTTCCTGATATGAAAGTACTTGCAGACCCATATTGACTGAAAGGAGGGATTAAAAATTTGAGTGCAGAATTTGGATAGTTTTTGCAAGATGCTTGTTGCTACAATGACCTTCTTATCACAGAAAGATGGTGGTTACTTTGTCAGTCTAACTTGATTTTCACTTCTAACACACCCTGCAATTTAATTTCACTGTTTTCTGCCAGCAAGAGAGACTAGTTAATTTTTAATTTTGTTCCATCTCTCCTTCTGGCTACAGATACAGCTCAGAGGGGCTGTCAAAGTTTAAATGATCATGGTGTTGATCAGTGATATCTTATTTACGGGTGTTTTTTCTTTTCCATTTGTCTGCTTATTTCATTTATTGAATTTGTTTTTGTGACTCATTTGATCATCTGTCTCAAATACAGGAGCATAAATTAAGAAAGAAAACAAAACTGAGCTATTTGAAATAGAAATCCATGGAATGTCTTTGTGGAAATGTGGGAGAGAGGCTGAGATACAGGGACAGCAAGTATCACGAGTTTCTGTTAGTTTTTCCAACCAAAGAAATAAGGCTAACATACAGAACTTTTAACAGAAGATACTGTTTTGTTCATTTTAACATTTAACAAGGGTATATCAGTCTGGGATAGGAAAAAGAAGAATTTTACTGTAAAATCTGCAATATTGCTGAAAATCAACTAGAAGTAATGATGCAGAGAGCTAATAGTGATACAAGAAATCTGCTATGACTTAACTACTTATTCTTTCTTTATCTGATCTGTGGTGCCTCACAGAGTTGATAATTGCTGTTCTGTAAAGAAATAATAACATTTTTTCTAAAAATTAGGAATGTCATCCTCTGATATCTTAGGTGAGGAAGCAAAGAACACTGACAGTGGTGAAGTGTGAGGAGAGACAGCAGTATGCTAGAAATAGTAATAATGAAAAATATGCAAGTACAATACCCTATCAGTATCAGTCCATACTGATTTTACCCAGTCACATGTAGGATTTCAATGTATGGAAATGGAGTTGAAAAAAAACAAATTTTTGGGTGTTTTTAAAATATTATTTGAAGCATTAACTAAAAGTTATGAAAATTAGGTTCATAAAGAAGTGCCTTCACTTTTTAAAATGCCAAGGAAATTTAAATTCTCAGGCCCTGGAGGTTAATATAAAAGATTTATTTGGACTTTCAAAGGCTTTTGATATAGTGTCTCATAAAGTTGTTAAAAAGTTACTCACCTGAAATGGCATCATGGATCACAAATTAAAGTCAACCACATATTGGGCTATATCAAAAGGAGCATGACCAGCAGGTTGATCCTGCCCCTCTACTCTGCTATTGTGAGACCAAACTTGGAGTACTGTGTGCAGTTCTGGTGTCCTCAACATAAAAAGGACATGGAGCTGTTGGAACAAGTCCAGAGGAGGGCCATGAGGATGATCAGGGAACTCGAGAACCTCCCATATGAAGGCAGGCTGAGAAAGTTGGGGCTGTTCAGCCTGGAGAAGGGAAGGAGTCCTGGGTTCATCTGTAGCAGTCATTTTCTCCTTCTTAGCTGTGCAGTGCTGTCTTTTCTACTTTAGTCTGAGAACAATGTTGATAACACACCAATGTTTTAGTTGTTGCTAAGCAATGTTTACTGCTATCAAGGACTTTCTCAGTCTCATGCTCTGCCAACGAGGAGAGTCATGGGAAGCTGAGAGGAAGCAGAGAAGGGACACCTGACCCAAACTAGCCAAAGCTGTATTCCATGCCACAGCACGTCATGCCCAGTGTATAAACTGGGTGGAGTTACCCAGAAGGCCAGATTGCTGCTCCAGTTGGGCTGGGTGGTGAGCAATAGTATTCTCTCCCCTTGTTATTTCCGTTAGCGTCATAATTGTTATCGGTGGTAGCAGTAGTGGTTTTGTGTTATGCCTTAGCTACTGGACTGTTCTTATCTCAAACCATGGGAGTTACATTGTTTCAATCCTCCCAGGACAGAAGGCTGCATGGAGACCTCATAGCAGCCTTCCAGTATCTGAAGGGGGCATTCAAGGTTGCTGAAGAGGGACTCTTCATTAGGGACTGTAGTGACAGGACAAGGGATAATGGGTTTAAACTCACACAGGGGAAGTTCAGGTTAGATATAAGGAAGAAGTTCTTTACTGTGAGGGTGGTGAAAAACTGGAATGGGTTGCCCAAGGAAGCTGTGAATGCTCCATCCCTGGCAGTGTTCAAGGCCAGGCTTGATGAAGTCTTGGGTGACACGGTTTAGTGTGAGGTGTCCCTGCCCATGGCAGGGGGGTTGGAACTAGATGATCTTAAGGTCCTTTTCCAACTGTAACTGTTTTATGATTCTATGACAAATGTAGATTAAAATATTGATTTTCAACATAATAAAACATTATCAATTGTTTATCCCATGTTTCTCTGACAACAAATAGAAGTGTTCAAAATAAGATATGAAACATGGCTTTGTGAAAAGAGTAGTACAGAGCTTGCAAATTACAGAACCACACAATCACAGAATTAACCAGATTGGAAAAGACCTTCAAGATCACCAAGTCCAAGTGTTACCCTAGGACAGCCAATGAGCAAAGAAAACCCTGAAACAAATCAAATAGTCTGCTCAACCCAATGATAGTAATGCATTAGCCTACATTGCTGGTCTTACTGTGTTTAGCTCTAGTAGGCTCATTTTCATGAAGAAATAAGAATGTGAGAAGTTAAGGAAACAATAAGAGGTGATAAGCTTTATGAGAGAAGACTATATTCTCTTGATTTAGACATCTAAAACAAGAAAGAGGTGTACATTTAGACTGGAAGGAAAACAAACATAATAGAAGCATACTCAGCAATTGATGTTATAGGGAAGATAAATTTGTAGCTCAAACTTAAAATCCAGGTTGGGTTTACTACTGTAAATTGTCACTCAACAAATAAACAAAAACCTCATCTTCCCAGATCTGTCTGTGAATAGCAGTGTTGTGAAGATTTTTTTATATTCTCCACAAGGAAGGAGCTCTTTCCACACCTGATATTGTCAAAATATATTTCAAGCCAAGGTGAACTTTTGGATCTTATTTTCAGAAGATTCATTTACTTTTTTTACATAATCTACTTTTAGCTGTAGTTTTTATCCATCTGATTACAGCAAATTCTAGCACATTTACCATGTTTTGTTTCTCTGAAGCATCTGGTATTGGCCACAGCTGGAGGTGAGATCAGTGTTTCTCAGACTCAGCTGTGACGATCTTAAGCTCAAAGGGTGGTGGATGGAGGAGCTTGTGGTGTTTTATGAGTCAATAGTTAGCCAGAAGTCAGTTGTTCCTGTCTTGGCAGCATCTCAATTCCTCCAGGATACAGGACCAACTGTGGTGAATGGCTGCATGTGTGTAGAGTAGCCAGTAATTACAAAATGCATGCCAAGCATTGCCGGACATGGACAGCAGGGCTGACCTAGTTTTACAGGTGGATCAAAATATGGGGGCTTAGGTGGAGAACTGAGGGGGTTTGTGGTGAGGAGGGAAGATCAGAGAAAAAGGGGTGGACAGAGTAAAATCCAGAAGGATGAGTTTTAGAGAAAAGTAGAATCACAGAACTAAGAGAATAAGGAGTCCTAAGGAAAGCAGTGCAGGAAGGAAGGAGGACAGATAAGCAGAGCTTCAGGTGCTTTCATGGTAAATATTTCACTTTCAGTCTCCTTGAACACTCTCCAGTTTCTTAGGACTCACTGTTTGAGTGCTTTGAACACATTTGAGTAAGGTAATGAGATGAAAAATGACTTAAGTTTCTGTTCAGATATATTTTTTTAAATGTTTTAAACACTCATTTGGGCCTTAATTGATTCATTAATAACTTGTGGCTTGTGCTTAGTTTAGTAACAATCAGTAGGTCAAGGTCTAAATTTTAGATGGACTGATCCTGAGATTAGTTCATGAACCATTATACTGTGTTTTGTCTGTTACTCAAGAATTCCCAAGTTGTAGCTTTTCTGAATAGTCCTTAATGTTACAAGCTTGTTTTCAAAATAAGGTAGAAATGTCTTATCTACCTACTTGTATGGTGGGGCTCTCAGATACTTGCTCATCTTGTAGGTGAAAGTGAACCAAGTAAGTGGCTGAATAGGTACCTGCTGTCTCTGAGAAGTGTGTCTTGCATAATTATTAAATTTTGCAATGATGGCAATTTATGGTGCTCAAAATTTCCAGATTGCTGCATTGTGCGCACTTTTTCAGTTGTCAAAATTATTACAGCAGCAGTATTTAATACATATGGACATCATGGAGGACAACTGAACTGTAATGCCCATTCTGTTTCTTGTATTGACAATTCAGTCATAACTTTGAAGGACTGTCTCATGTTTAACCTGGTATCTACAAGTATTTAAGATCAAGTTGTTGGTGTGGTTTTGGTGTTGGTTGATAGATATATCTGCGTAGAAAGATCTATAGTTAAGGGGAAGGAGGAGGAGCAGACTATCTGAATCACTCGTGTGAGAGCAGAAAAATAGCTACTCAGTGTTTTCTTCCCATTTCTTCATGATGCTTTATCTTACTGTAAAAGACTCCTAGGCCATGATGGCAGATTAAAATTTTACACTTGCAAAAAATACAGAAGACTCTTAAAACTGAGAGACTGAAATTCTTTTCACATTTGCATTAAACTTTGTGTAATCCCCAATTTCCTGAGCAAGAGCTTAATCTCTTTGTTTTGACTTTTGTTATAGAGGGGTAAGAAAAAGTAGAGGAAAAAAGATTTTATTGGTATAAAACTCATAAAAATGCAGGCTGGTATCCCACATGTGGAAGAACAGAAAGGGAAAATGACTGTTACTGCTGAACCCAGGACAGGGATATAAACTGGCTGCCTCATTAATTGCAGCAAGTCCCTTGTGGTGCCTACAGCTTATGAGCAGTTACTACCATACTACCATATCAGTGCTAGCTTGATTTTAAAACTAGCATGGGTTATATGTGCTTTATAATCATAGCTCTGATTACAGGGTAACCCTCTAGTTTATTGAGACAATATCTAAGTTGTGTAACTGCCCTTGGAAATTATTCTTTGCATTGATGGTGTCCTTCCAAGTGATCAACCTCATTTCAGGGTATTGTTGGTTTGATTTTTTAAATTTTTTTTTTCGGTGGTTTAATGAACTACATCCATTTGATTTAAATGTTTTCCTCATAAACTCTAATCTGTATATTGATATTTATCTTTTGATGTATTAAAATGTACCCTTTTCATCGTTTTCTTCACAGTCATAAGGAATAGCTTTGCATTGTTTTACATTATCTTGAAGAGTGTGAACAGTTTAAACAGGTCTCTATTTCTGCAGCATTAGTAAAAAGAAGTTCTTGAGAACATTTTGTCAACAGACTCTAATAAAGTTCAGTCTTCTATTTTGTTGTATGTCCCCACTAGCTCTTGGTGTTCACGTCACCAGTGGTTTACTCATGAGAAACTGCATGCAATTTCACCTGAGGAATTTTCATTTACATATTTATACATGGGGAATGTTTTCTGTTGACTGTTGACTGCATTCTCTGTTGTTTCTCCTGACACATAAGTGATGTGTCATATAGACCACCAATCTCAACTTTAAATGAAAAATAGGCAATATTGTATATTTTTCTGGCTGACCAGCATGCAGAAATCTGTGTTTTAATTTGTTAAAGAACTTACTGATATATCTACAGTAATTATGACCAATTTGCAAATGGTCTGTAAACAAAAACTGGGCTTCCTTAATCAGGTACCTTATTCGTGATGAATAAGGTCATCTGCTTTAGTATTGAGGCAACTTATACTGATTATTAGAGTGTGCAAGAAGATCTCACTGGCCGTAATAACTTTTTGCATGCTCATATCTGTGAAAGAATATTGTCAATGTAGCTGCAGTTATACTTTACAAGAACAATTTAAAGGAGTAGAGGGAGAAAGTTAAATCAGAATAATAGGCTAACACTGAGCAAAATAAAACCAAAGACAAGTATCTACAAGTAATTCCCAACAGTGATTTCTGAAGGTTACAGATAGCTTCAAGAAAAGTAGCTTGCATAGCTTGAATTAGACTGGGCAAGTAATTAAAAGAAGCAAATTGTATTAGAAGAAGAATAGGCAAGATAGACCTTTCTCACCTTTATTCAGGGCAATCTTAAGCATGTATTGCTCGTCTGATCATAGGCATTTTCTGTGCTTGAATTAACTTGCTTAGACAA
Organism: Melopsittacus undulatus; assembly: GCF_012275295.1. Lineage (NCBI taxonomy): Eukaryota > Metazoa > Chordata > Aves > Psittaciformes > Psittaculidae > Melopsittacus > Melopsittacus undulatus. The sequence continues at coordinate 65,085,613 of NC_047529.1, forward strand.
AGCATTGTTTCTTCTTTAAATAACTTCAGTTAAAAGCTAGAAATATTATATATTGTAAACAAAGCCAAGTATTTGGATGCTAGAACTATTCAAAAGAGATTTGTGATTATGCTGCTGTAAAGGAATAGTTCATCAAGTTTTGATTTGTTAAAAGTAGGTGACAACTTTCACATTCTGTTAGTAAAATTTTGCTGTCACAGCACTTAGTGTTATTCTTTGAACTAGTAAGTTGCTATAGGAAGGGGTGAGATCATTTTAGAGGACATTAGATACTGTAACAAGAAAGAACTCCTTGGAATATTTTTATGGGTCACTACAAGAATTATCGTTGCAAAAGGCAATGTGACTCCTTTTGAAAAGAAAGTGTTTCTTCAAAGGTTAAAACTGTATTGACAATTTCTGTGATTCAGTAAGGTTTCTTTTTTGAGATAAAGCCTATGTAATTTCAGGTATTGAAAGATTTCCTCTGGATAAATGAATGTCAAAATCTAGAAAAGGCTAATTTTCTAAGCCTGAGTGGCAATTTTCTTATGGTGTCATATGGATAAAATACTTGCCATTCTGAATTGTACTGGCTCTTAGCAAAATTTGGGCCAAGATTAATAAAAGCAACCAAAATAATGTTTGTTTTCTTGGATATTCTATTGACATTCCTGAATGGCCTATCAGATCTCTTTCCTAAGATCATTAACTTGGTGATGTAGTTTGATCTCTCATTTGAAGAATCCAACCTTCAAAGCTTCCCTCCTTCTGCTTGTGTCTTGCAGTACCTTCTGAAGGACCAGAGCCTTGTCATCAGGGCTTACTCTCTCAGTAGCACTCCTTTCATATGATGAACATCCCTGGGCATATTAAAACATTCTGGAGAATTCAGAAAACTGTATTTGTAACTTCAGGAGTTCTAGTAGATTTGGTTGCTCAGGCTGGGGCTCCAACCAGGCATAAGTTGAAGATATGCGAGATATGTGTCTTGGCAGTTGAATGCTGAATGCAGACATGACCTCACTGTTCTGCCCAGACGTTGCAGAAGAATAGGAACTGTATTTGGAAAGGATCAGTGCCTACTAAGCAAAGCCAAAACGAAATAACTGTTTACTTTAAAAAAATAATTAAAAAAATATATTGTCCTAATGTCTGTCAACTCTACAAGGACCTGAGACAGGCCAGGCTTTTCCTAGCTTCAGCAGTAAGAAGTAACTGAGATTAAATCAGCCTGAACTGTTTGCTTGGATTTCATTTTATTTCTTCACCCTGCCATTGAAAGTAACATGCATCTCTATACCCTGAGACTAAGACTGCCGTGACTTCTCAAATATGATGGATATCAACTTTGCAGTTTCATCCACCAGCTCCCTCAAGACCTGCAGATGCATCTCTTCAGGTCCCATGGACTTGTGCACTTTCAGGTTCCTTAGATGGTCCTGAACTTGATATTCTCCTACAGGTAGGTAGCTCTTCATTCTCCCAGTCCCTGTCTTTGCCTTCTGCAACTTGAGCAGTGTGGCTGGAGCACTTGTTGCTGAAGATTCAGGCAAAAAAGTTATTGAATATGTCAGCATTCTCCATGTCCCAGGTCTCCTATTTCCTTTCAGAGAGGGCTGAGATTTTCCCTAATCTTCCTTTTATCACTAGAATACTTGTAGAAGCTTTTCTTTTGGCCATTGATGTCCCTGGACAGATTTCATTCTAGAAGGGTTTTAGCTTTCCTAACCTGATCCTTGGCTGCTTGGACAATTTCTCTATATTCTTCCCCAGCTACCTGTCCTTTCTTTTGTGTTGGAGTTTGTCTAGGAGCTTCTTGTTCATCCATCTGTACAGGCCTCCTGGCATTTTTGCCTGAGTTCCTCTTTCTTGGAATGCATCTGAACTTGGAGGTGATCCTTGAATCCCCAACTTTCTTGGGCCCCTCTTCCCTCCAGAGCTTTAGCCCATGGTACCCAGCAGATTCCTGAAGAGGCCAAAGTCCACTCTGCTGAAGTACAGGGTAGCAAGCTTGCTGTGCACCTTTCTTTCCATTCTAAGTATCTTGAACTCCACCATTTCATGGTCACTGCAGCCGAGGCATCCCTCCCACAGCCTCAGGAATATCTAATATCTGTGTACACATGTGAGGCAAAAATTTTTATCTACAGGGCCTTGTATGATGTATCCCAGACAAGATCATGAGGCACAGGGACAGAAAAGCCAGTACTGGGTACAGATTCTTGCTTATTGTCAAGAAAGCTTTTAAGGTCAAGATTGAACTGGACATAAAAGTAAACTGTACACTGAAACAAGAAAATATGCATGGTAATATAATTTGAAATAAGAGCTATTAAAATTAAATTTGCCCTTTGACTGTTGCTATTTACCACCATTTTAATATGTATTTTAAAAGCTATCTCATACGTATTTTACTGTAGTTCTCCTGTAGAGTTACAGCATAATGTGATATGAATCTTTTAGTGTGCTGTACCAAAGCAGACCGTGATCCAGTATAGCAGAACATCTTCAGGTGGAAAACCAGATATCCTGGTGTAACAGTATGACTGATAGAAACCAAACCATGGCATAAAGAAGTGAATCCAGTAATTCCTAGTTTTCCATTCAACCCTAATAGAAAGGTCAAGTAGATGCTTAGCTGCAGAGAAATAACCCTATTTTTTGACACGTTTGGGTATTTTGTGTATTCATATTTCTTGTTGAAGACATGGGAAGCCATGCATATGTTTGTGTTTGCACTGGCCTAAGGGCTTCAGTGACAGTCAAATAAAGGCTAAGGGTATGTTTCTTGTTAGAAAAACTCTTTTTTTAAAGATTTTTACACAATGGAAATAATTTTTTCTAATTTTCTACACAAGCTTACAAGCTTTTTTTCCCCTGTGTTTTTATTTTTTGCACTTTCTCAGATCCTCTGAACTTTTTGATATATACTGCAATTGCCCCAGAGTTTGGCTATGTTTCCAGGAGCAGATGCGAGTCCAGCAGCTGCTTTGTCAAAACTGAAGATGTAATTGTGCAAACAAAATGTGTTTTTCAGTTACTTCACTACTTCTCTGATAGAACTGTTTGGTTTTTTTGTTTGTTTGTTTGTTTTTTTACAGTAACTTAGAGTACTATGAAAGGTTAAACCTTTCCCAGGGGCTTCTGAGAATGAGTCTAGGGGAAGCTGGAGGAAAGGAGAGGACCCTTGTTTTCTTAATCTGTTTTCTTTTACTACGTTGCATTTGTAGGTGAAGTCTAGGGATCTGCATTAAAAAGCTGCTACTTTAGAAGGACAAGAAAGCTCATTCTTTTCTATCTTTGTTTCATATGAGTAGATCTCTGCCAGCCAGAAAAGATGTGTAGTCATACGTAAATGTAGGATGCACGCATAACATGGTGTTATATTGGAAGTAAGAGCATTCATGGCAGATATAAATGAGTTTTTCACAACATATGGCATTTATTTTCAGAAGGTGGCAGAATGGAGAACAAACCAAACTGTCAGCTTAATGCAAATGGCAAAGCTGGAGTGGTGACCCTTTGTAACACAATGCAGGGCCTGGCTTCTTACAGGTGATTTTAGTAAATAGAGGGTTGCAGCCTTACGTATTGTGCCAGACTTCCCAGTGCATGCAAAGAGAGTGTGTGACTAGCCTCACTGCTGCTGTGATCAGAATCTTCTCCCACTTTACAATGCTTTTTATGAAGCTTTTGTGTTGGACTAGTAATGGGAACATACATGGACAACCTGGCTGTATTGCAAATAATATAACCAGACTTGTCCAGTAAGACTCAAGGTTTGGCTAATTACTGACTACAGCCCATATGAGTCTAGGTACTGTCAGACCTCATCAAATGTTTCCTGTGTTTTGGGAAGGGCAGTTGTACTAGATTTCCCATTATTTCTGAATTTTTGAGGTATGTTTCATTTCCCTTAAAGCAAAGCTCAAAGTTTAGAACACTGAAAAACAAAGCAAAACCCAAACAAATAAACTCTCCAATTCATAAGTTTCAGCTGAAACCTAAGCCTATTCAATCTAAGTAAGATAGACAAATAATTTATCTAAATTGCTCTGATGCAGCAAGAGGTGGTGCTTCCCAAAACACTAGGCAAACTTGCAGATGGGGAGCTTCTGTCTCCATCTTAATCTCATTGCAGGTGCCGTGCTCTTCTCCCTTCTACCACATCCCTGCCTAGGCATCACTTTCATCACCGTGTACTGTCATCAGTAACAAAAACAGTTGTTAGATTCGATGCAATCTTTGACTAATAAAGAGTTATGGAAGAAAAGTGAAATGCATTACATTTTTTTTTTTAAGTGTTCAGGTATCAATGTGGTGAGTGTCACTGGAGAGCTTCTGCTGAGGATTTGCTGTTCAATTAAAAATATCCAACAGCCTGTATTACTCAACACTGGAGCATTTCTCAGGTTCCTTGCCTGACTGCAAGCCCCAGGCATGTCTTAACTTCACATTAAGATGAGGTGTTGTCTACTAATTTTCCTCTCTCTATTCCTTTCTTTCCTTATATTTTTTCCTTTCTTGCCTCCACTTACTTGGGAAACAGCTGCTGGATGCACTGGACATCAAAAGAAGTGTCTGGATTCATCAAAAAGCAAATTCCTAAAAATCCCACCAAGGTTAATGCATTTTTCTCTGGCAATTGCAAATTCATTTTGCTCTCTTCTTCTCTCCTCCTCTCAACTTGTGTCATTTCAATCAAGTTTCTATAAAATACTGTTCTAAATTGTTAAATGCTGTGAGACTGATTATTGGTTACATGTAGTACGTGAGAAAGGAGAAAGAAAGCTGATTTTTACAATTGCCACAGGAGACTGTATCTAAGTTTGTCTTAATCTTTGACACACAAGGTCACTAAGCAGAGAGTTACCATTTGATAAACAAATTAGCTGCAATATTGCCTTAGAAATGGCCAAGTGATTGAAAGCTAAAGGCCAGCCATCTCAACCAGAGTGGCCCCAAAGAATCAGTGTTTAGCGGAGGGGCAGGCCCTGTTTTGTACTGGTCTGGCCAAAAATTTTGTTACTATTTAAAATGTGTAGTTTTTGAATGCCAGAATGTCTTACTGAGTACATTAATTAAAGCTGTGTTGCTGCCTCAGTCAGCCTCTAAATATCCTCAAACATCCTAGCAATCACATATATACACAGCCTCTGCTTGCTGATGTGCTAATACTTCAGCTGTCATTTTGATATTTTAATGTTAGTCACTACACAGCTCAAAAATATTTAGAGAAAACCCTTAATGTCAAACCTTCCTCCCACATAACAAATATAATTTAATATTTTTTCTTACATATTTGTTATTCACTGCTTTATCTCTTTATAAATCCTTATCCTGATTTTAAAATCAACTTACCATGTGTTTGTAACAATTTTCTATTGCTCTCACAATAGAAGTGTAATAATCATATTTATTTTGGCACATACAATCACTATTTATTTTCTTTCTCCACCGTGTAAACACACAGAGAGCTGGATTAGGAAGATTTCTATGTATGTGCCTGAAAAACATCAGGTCATAACAAGTTGAAACAACATTAAGTGTTTACTGAAGTAATTAATGGGGACAGAAATTCTCCCTGCTGGATGTAAGCATAGAGGTCTGATGTAAAATGCATCTCCCCAAAATGGCAGAACTCATCAGCAATTTGCCTCCTAAGTTTTCTTGCCCCAGTGCAGAGAGAGGTTGTGAAAAGCTGTGACCCATGGTCTGGCAATACACACAGACCCTCCAGACTCCCTAATGAGCGAATTGGCTGACCAAACATTCCCCTTCAGAGCAGTAGAGTTTGGTGCAGGGCTGCTCAGTGACCCGGAACAGCAGCTGCTTTGGTCCTCTTGAATCTTAATTAAGAGGGTTCAAACCACAAGCGGGAGGTTGAGGAAATGAAGCTGCTAATGCAGCAGAGGCTGGAGGCGTGCAGTTTTGCAGGGAAACATATGTGTTGATGGCAAGGCAGTCCAGGTTTTCAAGAACTGGGCAAGGAGCCAAGAAAAGTCCTACCTTTAAATTCAGTCTCTGGCATTTTCTCTGTAGATACAGGCAGTCCATTTAACGTTTTCTACCTTACTCAGCCTAGCATCATGGTGCTAGTATCTGGTTGGTATCATTACAGGGTGTGTTTGTTATCATGAGCGGAGATGAGAAAAGCCAAGTAAAAGTAGCTTAATTTTATTAAGATGTCCTGCTTCCCTCTCTATCCGAGATTTGTTTCATGTGAAGCTACCTAGATGCTTTTCCATGCATACAAACAATTTGTACAACAGAAATTTATGGTCTATTATAGAAAATTTACAGTCTGTTAAAGAACAAGTAGAAACATCTTGGTGTAAATTTTCCCTGCAGTTGTAGCAGCATATTTGTTTGCACAGATATACATCAGAAAAAAAACCTTTGTTTTTGTATAGTGTTCCAAGAAACAACTGGAGCCAAACACCAATAATTTAATTGAAATTTTTAGTTGCCGATTCATCATATTTTTTTTTTAAATATGAATGGAATAATCTATTCATTAATTCTCTTCATGACATGACAATTTTTATCTTGTAGTACTATTATTATTCACCAATGTACATGCCTGACTCCCATCTTAGTTCTTATTACTGCCATCTAGCATCTCTGCAGCATCAGGGGGGTTCCACAATTCCACAAAATTGTGACTTTCTTGTACGTGATTCCTTGACTTTCAAAACCTGTTTTCTATGCAGATGAGGACATATTATTAGTTATAAATTCTTTCAGGCTATTTTATTTTATTTTTTTGTTTGTAGTCATCTTGGGTGAGTTTCTCCATATGTTTTCTTGTTTATATATATTAGATTGTAAGTTATAGATGAAAGATGACATAACTTATTGGAAAACATTTCTATCCCATCAAAAAATTCTCTGCAGCTGCCCAAAGTAATTGGAAGAATTACCTTATGAGAAAACACTGAGATGGATGAATGACTGAGGACAGATATAGCATACCATTTTTTTTTTAATGTGTACATATATAAGAAGATATGAGTGACATATTAGGCACAAATATTTCTGAAAAATACCATTTGGAGTTCTTTATCATTTAGTAGTGTAATAATACAATATGTAGAGGTGATAAAAAGGTAAAGGAACAAATTCTGCAAGCTATTCTGATGAAAAAGGAACTACATGCTTCATCCTAATTTTCATCCTAATATCCAGTCATATGGGGGTAAAATATATAATTTGAGTCTTTGATTGAAAGTGAAGACAAAATAAACCAAAGTATTTAGGAGTGAGGGAACTAAAGGACAAAGTCTGAGTACATGGATTTGAAAGGCCAGAGCTCAAGAAAAACATCACTGTCTGCCTTAGGGTTTGTATCCTGGATAAAACTAGAAAAGCTACCATTTTCTGATATTTCAAGAGCAAAATTATGAAACTTCATTGTAAGATCTGCATAAGCACGAACTTAAACAAATTTTTATAGTTATTCATTGTAAACAGAGTTGGGTTTCCTAAGTGGTTGTACGTGGAAAGGTAAAAAGGTACCAGCATGCTTAAGAGCCCAAATAGAAGAGACCAAAATGCGGGGATTTGTGGAATTTAACATGAGATGCTCTGAAAGAATGGTGACTCCAAGGTTATGTGTACAGTCAGTTGTATAGTGCCCATCCTTCTTATTAACTTCTACAGTCAACCAGTTTGTGCCTTGAAGCCTAAAGTTCAACTGACTCTCTTGTTTGGTATTGCACAAATTAAAATGTCTTCATAAGATTATTGAGCCATAGTACTCTACTCTTTGTCCTCTGATTAGTGGTATATTAAAATTTAAATACAGTTGTTCAAGCAACTTTGGGTATATAGTATACATGACCATGTTTTTTGAAAGTATATAATGTAAGTAGCCCAAAGGTTTAAAGATGAAAGAGGCTTTCACAATTACTGATAATGATGAAAATGTAGGAACACTAGAACAAGTGGCTGATGTCTGTAAAGTGAGAACTGATATTTCATTTATTATTTTCCTTGTTATGTGGTGTATACAGAATGACAGAATTGCAGAATCCCAAGGGTTGGAAGGGACCTCGAAAGATCATCTAGTCCAACCCCCCTGCAAGAGCAGGGTAACCTAGAGTACATCACACAGGAACTTGTCCAGGCGGGCCTTGAATATCTCCAATGTAGGAGACTCCACAACCCCCCTGGGCAACCTGTTCCAGTGCTCTGTCACTCTTACAGTAAGGAAGTTCTTCCTGATGTTAACGTGGAACCTCCTAGGCTCCAGTTTACACCCATTTCCCCTGGTCCTATCACTGGATATCACTGAAAAAAGCCTAGCTCCATCATCCTGACACCCACCCTTTACATATTTGTAAACACTGATGAGGTCACCCCTCAGTCTCCTCTTCTCCAAGCTAAAGAGACCCAGCTCCCTCAGCCTCTCCTCATAAGGGAGGTGTTCCACTCCCTTCACCATCTTTGTGGCTCTGCGCTGGACTCTTTCAAGCAATTCCCTGTCCTTCTTGAACTGAGGGGCCCAGAACTGGACACAATATTCCAGATGCGGCCTCACCAAGGGAGAGTAGAAGGGGGAGGAGGACCTCTCTTGCCCTACTAACCACATCCTTTCTAATGCACCCTAGGATGCCATTTGCCTTCTTGGCCACAAGGGCACATTGCTGGCTCATGGTCATCCTCCTGTCCACGAGGACCCCCAGGTCCCTTTCCCCTTCACTCCTTTCCAGCAGGTCAACCCCCAACCTGTACTGGTACATGGGGTTGTTCTTCCCCAGATGCAAGACTCTACACTTGCTCTTGTTGAATTTCATCAAGTTTCTCCTGCCCAACTCTCCAGCCTGTCCAGGTCTTGCTGAATGGCAACACAGCCTTCTGGTGTGTCAGCCACTCCTCCCAATTTAGTGTCATCAGCGAACTTGCTGAGGGTACACTCAGTTCCCTCATCCAGGTCGTTGATGAAAATATTAAACAGCACTGGTCCCAGCACCGGCCCCTGAGGGACTCCACTAGTCACAGACCTCCAGCTAGATTCTGCCCCATTCACCACAGCTCTCTGCCTTCTTCCTTTCAACCAGTTCTTGATCCATCTCACTACCTGATCATCAAGCTCACACTTCCTTAGCTTATCTATGAGGATGCTGTGGGAGACAGTATCAAATGCCTTACTGAAATCAAGAAAAACCACATCTACCACTCTACTATCATCCCTCCACCTAGTTACTTCTTCAGAGAAGGCTGTAAGGTTGGTCAAACATGACTTCCCCTTCATAAAACCATGTTGGCTATTCTTAATGACCCCCTCATCCTTGATATGCCTAGAGATGGAGTCAAGAATAAGTTGTTCCATCACCTTTCCAGGGATAGAGGTAAGGCTGACTGGTCTATAATTACCCGGGTCCTCCTTCTTGCCCTTCTTATAGACTGGCGTGACATTTGCCATCCTCCAATCCTCAGGCACCTCTCCCGTTTCCCGCGATTTACCAAAGATGATGGAGAGTGGCCTAGTAATGACCTCCGCCAGCTCCGCCAGCTCTCTCAGCACCCGGACCCATCGATTTATAGATGTCCAGATTGCATAGCTGATCCCTAACCCCATCCTCATCTACCAAAGCAAACTTCCTTTGTCCTAACTCCTTCTGGGGCTACATGGTGGTGGCAGTGTGGGTATACAGTAGCTAACTGATTTTGGAGCCTGCTTTTCCAGTGGGCTGAATCCTTTGGAAGAGTCACTCTTCATCTCTAGTACAACCTGTAGGTCAAGCTCTGGTCTCCAAAGGAAATGGTGTTGAGTTTTCTCTTTCTGTGGACCAGTCTCCTTGGGTAACATAGAACTGCAATGTGAGCCTCAGAAGACTAATTTGCCCACCATGAGGCAGGATCAGCTGCCTGCATGCCAGGAATTTTTGCAGGTTTTTTTCTGAGGTCTAATCTGAATCCTTCTTGGTGCAATGTGCATATCATTATTGCTTGCTCCCTCTACCACAAGCACAGAGAACAGATTTTTCTCTTCACTGAAACTTTTTATACTGTTGATGTCACTCCGTCATATTTAAGTTAGCTTAGGTAACCCTGGTTCTTTCAGGCTTTCTGGTTACTTTTGTAGCTATTGTTTAGGTGCAGTTACTCAACTGGATACAGTGTTGCAATGGGAGCTTTTGCAGCATTAACCAGTGTAACACAACTACTCCACATACCTTCTGGGCTGTATTTTGATGATTTAATCCCAGGAAGGTATCAGGTTCTTTCACAGCAGCATGATGGCACATTTTCAAACTGCAATCCAAAAGCACCAATGCTAGAAGTAATAAGAGAAGACAGCAGTGGTACTGGTAATAGAAAGCAAAAACTAGCTGGAGAATCATAACTGAAGCACATCTTCCTGAGATACAAAATTAGATGTGTTGTCAAACTGTGTCCCGGTACAGAATGGAAAGCATATGCATTCCTGAACAGACATACACAAGTGCCATTCCTGAAAGGAAATGGATTCTTTCTGCAGCCGAAAAAAAGAACATGACACCTGATAATGTATTAGAAGCCAAAATCCAAATGTTAATAAAAATTCTGTTGACACTGAACTGTTGAATAAATAAACTTTTCTACTGTTTTCCTACAGGCTACAAACTTAGATATGAGATGGGATGCTGTTGAGACCGGTGCTTTATCCAGAGGAATACCTTGAGCCTTGCTCAGAGTGAATAAGGCCAGTTCAAATAAAACAATCAAGGCACCAGTCTTCATTCAGGTCTAGGTCTCCCAAATCCTACTCCTATTTGCTGGCATAGTTCAGAGCTTCAAGAAATTAAGAATAGCACCTTTGATTGTACCAATAACATTCCTTACTGTGTGTGATTATCTGTTTTGGAGATGTTTTAATTCACATTATTTCACACTCAGCAGGCTTGGGGAGCTGCTGCTTTATAAACTGCTCTTGGCTCCCTCTTTAACTCAGCAGCTTCAGGACTTCTGAGATAAATCAGGATGCAAGACAGCCACTGACTTGGTGTTCCCCTCTGAAAAAGCACAAGAAAAACAAATCCCTAGCCACATTGGTACTGGTGAAGTTGTGAAGCCAAAGTAAGATTTTTTTTTTGACTGCTGCTATCTCAGATTATTCATTCAGATGAAATTGGGATGGCTGTTCTTTAGAAAAGGCTTAAGCTATTTTTGAATTAGCATTAACACCATCATTATGGCAATAAGGCCTGGTGCAGGCTGCTAAACCTGTTCAAGTGTAGGCTAAATTTCCCAGACAGGTTTTCATTGAGGAGCACAGAGCTGTATCTCTGCTGTTGGCAGTTATATGAGCAAGTGATGTAGGATGTTCTGCATATACTGATGTCATGGTTTAAACCCAGCTGGTAGCTCACTACCATGCAGCTGCTTGCTCATCCCCCTTATCCTTCCTCCTCAGATGGGATGGGGAGGAGAATCAAAAGAATGTAAAACATTCAGGTTGACAGAAGAACAGTTTAATAACTAAAGTAGAGTATACTAACTATAGGATATACTAACTATAAGGGGAATAACAAGGGGAGAGAATATCAAACTAAAAGGGGGGGAGGGAGGCGGGGGAAACAACAACAAAAAAATACCAAACCAACCAACCAACCACAACCCCAAAACAAAGAAAATCCACTCACAAGTGATGCAGAATACATTTGCTCACCATGACTGGAGCAATACCCAGATCAACCCAAGCAGTGGTTGGTCCCTTCTGGGTAACTGACTGGCATGATGTGCTGTAGTACGGAATACCACTTTGGCTAGTTTGGATCAGGTGTCCTGTATTTGCTCCCTACTCAGTTCTTGTGCCCCTCCTCACTGGCAGAGCATGAGAGACTGAGAAGTCCTTGATCAGGGTGCTACTTAACAACTAAAATATTAGTGTGTTATCAGTATTGTTCTCAGACTACAGCCAAAACACAGCACTGCACTAGCTAGTAAGAGGAAAATTAACTCTCTTGTAGCTGAAACCAGGACAACTGGATGGTAACTGCAGTATAGGCATATCCTCAGGTCCCATAGTAAAGTGATACATGCTACTATAGATTTCTTGCTAGGGAGAGATTTTTTTTATTTTTTTTTAACATGTCTTGGCTAGAAATCTCAATTTAAAATATCCAATAAACTTCTCTGTTCATCTAGAGAGGAGTGATTGAAAAGGAAATGGTTTTTAATCACTGTTCAATTCATTGCTGTTGCTGCTTCCTGGAGATGATTGCATCTCAGTTTATATCTCAACAGAGTGAGCTTGCCCAGGCAGGCCTAACATGTAACAGTTTGCTTGGGCTTGTCAGTGCTGTCCCATAGTTTCCATCACTTTTTATAAGAACACTGATTAATGCTGCAAGAAAGACACAGGTTGTACTCAAGGAACTTCTCCATAATCGGTGTCATCATTTCTTATCATGTTAGCACAGACAGCTGGAGGCTCTAGCTTGCTTGATGATGAGATCCTACTGCTCAGGCACAGCAATTTCCAATTAGTTTCTGAACATGCCAGATGAGGTGGCTGGCCCTTAAGGGCTGTTTCTCCTCAGCAGCAAAAAGTTATTCAGCATATTAGTACAGTACACAGATATTCCCCCCCCCCCCCCCCCCCCCCCCCCCCCAGTGAGGTGTTAGGCATAAAATAAATGTCTTTTATTTCACCTGTGTAGGATGATCATTACAATTCTAGATAGAAACAGTATTAATAAAAAGAGACAGTTGTTGCCAGCCCAACTGCCAAAAAAAGTGAAGGGGTCAGTATGGTCCCTTTTATATCACCATAAGCTTCTTTCTCAGGGGTGTCAGGGTGTCAGTACAAAGAAAAATGCAATTCTAAGTAAAATTTAAAATTGTTTCCATCTTTGTTACTATACACAATGTCATGCGCTACCAATGAAAGGCCACAACATATTTGTGAACGTCTATCTGTGAACATCCAACTGTATAGTCTTTTAACAATGATTCTGTAAGGTATTGTCTCCTACCTTGTGTATTGAAAACCAGGCAGTATGTTAGTTTTCTGTCTTGTTTATATTGGTCTGTGCCTGCTGCTCAAGTAATGTGTATGTTTTTCCTCTTGTATTTATGCTGTTACAGGTGCTAAAAAGCACTGTGGGAGTACTCTCATAGTAGCATGGGAAGTTGGACAAACTATCAATGTGACTTGAAGTTAAAAGTAATTTTGTTAAAATTGTCACCGCCAATTTTCATGATAAAAGAATGAAATAAAACCCAAATCCTAACTTGCTGATTTGCTCAGTCCTCATGAGCAAAATTAAGGGGTGCACCTATAATACATGCCAGTGGTGGCTTGTTTCTCTTTATATCCAGCTTTTCTAGTTTTGTCAAACATTCAGCATTATAAGTAATTTTGTTAAAGGAGCAGACATGGTAGAAGGTAAGCAATGAAAACCAGAGGGCTTCACTTTAGGTTGCTGATTTCATCTGGATAGCATGATGTTATCAACTGATGAATATTTGTCTGCTTCTTTGAAAACAGATGGGAATATAGCCTTGTTCCTTGGAGAAGAGAGTTCCCATTTCAGAAACTTCGTTTGGCTCTTTGTATGGAAATAAGTGAGTCACTTTAGATGATATCAGGCAAATATGCTACAGCACTAGCCTGGTGAGGTTGGAGGGTCTGAGCCAGAGGAAAAATTGTGAGGAAAACCTTACAGGATAAAAGTTGGAAAGATCTACTTGTTTCAATTTGTGAGTATTAGCCAAAAGCTTTGCTCAATTCATTATGCTTGTGAAAGGAGTGGAAATATCCCCAGGTGTCAGGACCTCATTCAGTCCACCCCTCACCAGTACTCCTTCTTCATGAGAGAAGTTGCTTAGGAGTTTGGCTTCACATCTGCAGTGTTCCTATTCATATGGATTGTCTTTGCCAGTGGGAAAGCTGAGAGTGTTTGGTGTCTTACCAGGAAAAGTTAAAAGTTTTCATAGTAATTTCTAGCTAAAATTGTATTCTTTTTATTTTTTTCCTGATTTTTGCTGCAGATCTCCCAGAATCATTGAGCAGAGACTTTTACACTGTACCTGACAATTCTTGCTCTCTCAAAAGCCTCATCATGACAGAGCTCAAGCCTTTTACCGTACAATCAGTAAGCCATGCTTCTAAATGCTTTTATGTAATAGCACATGACTGCTTTGATATCCTTTTCTTCAGGAAATTACACCACACGGATTATTCCTCTACTGAGAATGAAGGTGCTCAGTCCAACATAGCATTGCCTTCAGTTGTTTTCTTTATGTGCACACAGATCTAGTTATAAACTGTATATCTAATGCTTTATGAGTTTTTATTCCATAGCTTCTGAAATGATTCCTATGGATGGTAATTTTCATGGGAGACTTAGAGGAACTGGTGATTCCTGTATTATACAACCAACCTATTACATTGTGAAATGTCACATCTCCTAATCTCTTTCATATGTTTGGTAAAATGTGTGTTAAATTTATTAGCTTTTCTTTCGTGTTCCTATGGGAAAACTGTTCTTGAACCTCCGCTCTTTAACAATTGAGAAACCTTCATCTAACTTCCAGTCTAAACCAAATTTCTGGCTAACTCATATTTTTTTCTTAGCAGTTGGCCATCTTCTGTGGCACTTTTGCACTTATCCCATTATGAGAGTTCTGAGATTTTTGTAGAAGACACAAATGACCTGCATTCAGGAGTAAAGATGAACACATGTTTTCAGAGACTGAATCACAACCATGGTAAGTTTTTTTGTGTAACTTCTTGTTTGACACCTCTACCTACCCTAAAAGTTTCATTTGGCCCAGAATGAAATGCTTTCTATTGTTGGAGTTTCAGTTAAAACTATTTTAGCAAAAATTTCAGCTTTTTAAAGTAAAAAGTAAAAATGTTGATGGTTTTGAAAGCCAAAATATTCTAACGTTTCAGAAACACTTACTGTAGAAATGGCATGATATTCCATTTTTTTACAAAGAGGTCAAATCTATATTTAGTTAATTTAGTACCAGTTATGAAATGCCTATCTGTAGTTAAAAACCTATCATAGCCAGAAGCTCCTTCTTGAGGGTGTGGCAACAGTGAGTCTGAAAGTTAACTGATTGGTGTTTCACAGAGTAATTGTTGATACTCCACTGTTACCCGCAATTGTTACATTAGCAGCTGGGAAACTCTGTTTGCACCAGCCAGCTCTACAGGTTATTAGAGCTATGTTTTGGTAGATTTTACTGAGCAGGAACTATAGAAAATGTAAAGTCTTGAAAATTTTTAAAGTATTTTATTTTATTTACTTGGGGTTTTTTTTTAAGCTCTCGGTATTTTTCTGGTACACACACGGAACTTTCAGGCTGAAAACGTGAAAGGAGGAAAAGAATCTGAATATACTGTAGTCTGCTCCAGGTTCTGAGCAGCAATGTCGTGTTCTAGGGGAGATAGTGCTGTGCAAGTCTCTGACAAAGTACCATACACTTCGGGGAATTTTATATATGCATATGAATGAAAGAATGACTTTGGAGCTTTACTTCAGAAAATGGCTTTGTAGTGGTTGCTGATATTTGATAATGTTCCACTTTTTCCTAACGTCTGTGGCCTCCAACTCATTCTGGCAGTCCTAACGTGAAGAGTTCTGCATGTTTGTAAGCAGGACATGGAATAGATTTGCTCAGGAAAGGTCTAAGGTGGAGTTTAATGGTGCTACCTGTCACAGCAGTGTTTGTGTCATTTGCTTTTGGTTTACATGTTACCAGAAGTGACACTGAAATAATATGAGAATTTCCTTTGTGTAGAGACAACTTTGGTTATTACAAAAAAAAAAAAAGTGGAGGAAAAAAATTGGTGTCTTGAAAACAGAACAGATAATGTGGAAAATAAGTACTTTGGGAGCTCCATGTTTTTGTTTGGAAATGCTTGCTACTGCAAAGAGTGTATGGAGACTAAAATGACAATTAACCTTGCCTGGGTCAAGAGCAATCTTCAGGAGTGGTGTGATCACTCCTGAGTAGTTGCTGGTAATTCGTTTCATTGGAATGTGCTGTATTTTAGGGGCACTAGGAAAACCTTGCTGTGATTATAAGACTCTCCAGCCTAGTGTAGGCAAGACCTTAGCCCTTGTTGCAGTGGCAGGTAGCTTGCTTCTCCTCCCTGTACTGAATAAAACAGGACAGAGCACAAGAAATTGACATGCATCTGGCACGTGACTAGATGCACTTCTCTGCTGCTAGAAGCCTGGCTTTTATATTGTATAATACTTGTGACAGCAGGAAGATCAGACTTACAGAAGAGATATTTATTAGGAGTGGTGAGAAGCACGCACTTAGCACTGACTGAAAGGCAGTACAGATAAAGATGCTGCATTTGAAAACCTCTGATAAAACTGCACTGAACAGTAGGAAGCATTTAACAATCACTGTGCTTAACTGTGCTGTCATGGTTTACATAGAGGGCTGTTCAAAAGGAAGCATAGAATTACAATGGGGGAACCTGGCAAACCCCTAAAAGCTGCTCTTCTTTTAGCTTCCAAGCAGAAATGCATTTGGAATGTATATTTCCACATTGTTCTCAATAAGGCTTTAATTCTGAATTCACATATGGTACTTAATTTGCATTTTTCGTACAGTCATTAATGCTTGGTGAACTTGAAAGGTCTAGAAAAGTATTCAAAGGATTGGATACTTCCCAGAAACATGTTCATGCTGTACTGGCCTGGAAATCTGGCACAAAATCTGCAGCTCAGATGCTGACCTGGGATTTTGATTCATTCATTGTGAGGTATTTTAATAACAGAAGCTTCTTCTCGGGCTTGTCGTACATTTTAGGCTAGTTCTTTTACAGGTGAATCATTTTGCTGTTGGTACAATTTTGATCGCATTTCTAGCAGAGGACAAATACAGGGGAATATCATGAACAGGGAGCTTCAGGGAACAAGAGATCAATGTACTTTGTAACTAACCTGGAAAAAAGCAGCTCTCCTGATTCTTAATCTAAGACAGAAGAAGCAGGTCTTGGCCATGATAAGGTTGACAGCAAGCTCCTGTTCACATGCAGGAACTGCAGTGGTGGCCACAAGACTTGAAGAAGGAATGAGAGCAAAAATTCTCCAATGAAAGATGCTGGATTATTTTCAGAAGAATGCAGGATATCACTGAGATTTATTCTTTTATTGTTGGATTCTTAACTTTGAAGCAGTATGGTACTAGGCACAGTGCAGCAACCTTGACCAGCAGCAGAAAACTGCTAGATGATGGGGAAGGTATTTCTGCTGGGGGAAGACAATCATCTGCTAAGAAGATGTGACTGGCTGAAAGCAAGTCTTATGGTGTGTACCTTTTAGGGTGTAATCTTAGTTTTAGAAACCAAAACAAATCACAAAATATCATGAGGGAGCTCATTCATTTTCTTCTCTTTTATGTAGCAATAAATGCTTTCAGATGAGAGGAACAGTGTGACAGCTGATTGCAGATGCAGTAAGAATTCCTCCTCTCCTCCCATCATCCCCCCACCCAGGGGCATTGAAGTGCAGAGAGTCTATTGTTCTGCTGCTTCTCTTTCCTTTTATCTGTGCAGCTGTGTTCTCCATCAGATACCATCAGGCTGCCAGAGCTACTCTTCAGAGTGCGGGTAGGTGATTTGTTAACTGCTTGTCTTGGAATAAACTATTTGGTCATGCAAGTTATTTAGTCTGACAAAAGAACAAAATAAAGTAATTGGTAATTATTCCCTCTACACTTTCTCTCCTCTCAATTTTCAAAAAGGGATACTTTTACTGCAGTGTTGTGTACCTATTTAATCACTTACACCAGCTGATGAAATAAAAGCTCTTGTCCCTTGGCCCCTTGCAAATTATTCTTGTTAATTATTTTTTAATTATCTTTCCATCATTGCTCCTGGTGCCCACTTTCATAATTTCTACATCAGTGGGTGCAGACATGACAAATCTAAAAACTTATCAGAGAGAACTATTGCTGTGCTGGCTCCAGAGGAGGAACAAAAGGTGGACTCCCTCCTAGCTCACCTCCCTGTTGGTGGGTCTTCTGCTTTGCTGTATGTGAGAATCCATTGTTGGCACACTCACCTGCACATGCATATCAACACATAAACACACTTGCACGGGTGTGTACAAGCTTATTAATTAGCTCAAGTTTCACATTAGCAAGTTAAAATCTGAATGTTTTCAGGGTGACTGACAGCATATTAATCAGAACCACATTTAAACAGATGGGTACATTGTATCCCTCCCTAATCCAGACGAAAGGAAAGATCCCCAGTGTGGAAGAAGAGATTGCAGATTGCAATACTCTGCAGCTGCGTTTCTAAAGGATAAAAAAGATGGCTTCATTTTTGCTCTTGGAAGGGTGCAGTGAAGATGTCAACATTTTGCTGTACTGTATACTTACAAGTTTACAGAACCTGTGTTCACAGAATATAGGTTCTGGCACAGTTTCTCTGTCTCCCAAAACTTCCTATTTTAAAAAAATATGACAGAACTTGCTGGAAGATAAAGATGAAGCAGAAGTGAAACCTAAATGTGGATGTACAATTGAGGGAAGGAAATGGGAAAAAAAAATGTTTTTACCCAGAAGCCAGAGATATTAAAACCAAAGTATTTTCAGTATGTGTGATAAAATCAAGTCATGAGGCAAAAGAATAGCTAGCCTCAGTATTTACACCAAAGTACTTATTTATTCCCTGAACTGCATTCCTCCTCTCTCTCTCTCCCTGTCTCCTACCCCCCCACCCCCGGCAAATACTTACAAACATGTTATATTTTACTGGTGTTCTTCAGAATTAGATGTCAGGTGGCTGAGGGAAGGAAGTTCAGCCTCTGGTCTGCCTCCTGCAGTGGTTCACCACCGCTGTTTACCTGAGGACTAGGGTTGCTATGTGAGCCTTACTTTATGCAGAGTTTGGTGGTTTTGCTGTTTGATAAGCACTTCCACAATTTGGCTCATGATGACCATGAGGTGCTATCCTCCTCCTATTTGCATGAAAATTGCCTAAACCAGCAAATTTTACATCGGTGTATTTCCTATGTTGCCTTTTAGCAAACATTTGTAGAGGATGCTTTGCCTTTCTGTGTTTTCCCAGCTTCAGACTCTTGAGGACACTTCGTGTGACATTTTTCATAACCACAATAATTACTTTCCTTGGCACCTTATAAACACAAACTGGCATAAGCTACTCTTACAGCTGACATTTTTGTGTTGGGTTTTGTGGAAATGTAGTTATTTGTGTTGTCCTACAGTGCCTTTGGAGGCCATGAAAATATCACATCTGCTGATTTTAGCCTAAGTAGTAAAGTCATAGGAGCAACTGTCTCAAGAGAGCAGAGCTGTCTCCTGACTGCTCACCATTACATGATGCATATCTGTGAAGAGCAGACTAGCCCATGGTCACAGTGTTTTCATAGTGCGATATGAGGTGGAATGGGTGCTGCAGCACTGTAATACAGCATGATTTTAATTTTTGCTATGCAAAATGGTCATCTTAGGTTATTTTCCTGGTTAAGCTTTTCCATTAGTAAGATTTCTCACTATTTAAATAGATGATGCTCACATAACTGTGAGGTATGGCCTAAAATCTATTCATCCTATCTCCATGTAAGTTTACCTAGGAGACCTGTACCTAGATTTGCCTGTTAAAGGGACAGAGTACTTCTTAAATGTTGACCAACAGGCAGAATTCACAACTTCCTGGGCTATGAAGGATAAAGAATTCAAATGGTTGCGAAAAGCAGACAGAAGATGACAGAAAGTTGAGGAGGTGAGCACAACACATGAGTTAGAGGAAAACTTGTTACTTAATTCTGAAATAGTGTAATAAAACAACCTCTTAAGGTGTCATGGTTTAATGCCAGCTGGCAACTAAGTGCCATACTGTTGTCAAATCATAAAAAGGCAAACCCTGTAGGTTGAGGTAAGAACAGTTTAATAATGGAAATAAAGTAAAATATAATAATAGCAACAACTGTAATAATCATGATGATGATGAAAAGGAGTGGAAGAGAAATAAAACTCAAGTTAAAAAAAACAAGTGATGCACATTACATTTGCTCACCACCTACTGACAAATGCCCAGCCCATCCTCAAGCAATGATCAGCATTTCTCAGTCAACTCCCCCCAGTTTTTATACTGAGCATGATGTGCTGTGATATGGAATACCCCTTTGATTATTTTGGATCAGGTGTTTTGTACTTGTTCCCTCCTGGGTTACTGTGCCCCTCCTCACTGGCAGAGCGTGAGAGACTGAAAAGTCACGGATGAGGGTAAAGATTACTTAGCAACAACTGAAACATCAGTGTGTTATCAGCACTGTTCACAGACTAAAGCCAAAGCACGGCACTGCACTAGCTGCTAAGAAGAAAATTAACTCTATACCAGCTGAAACCAGGACACATGGGTTTGAGGTAATAAGGGGAGGAGATAAGGGCACACATGGTATGAAAGAAATAGAAGCAAAATGTGTGATAAGATAGGCAGGGAAAGAAACACTGTAATTTTAAGTGTCTTTATCCGTCCGTGGGTCCTGAAGGTGCTGGCGAATGAAGTTGCAAAGCCACTGGCCATCATATTTGAAAAATCATGGCAGACAGGTGAAGTTCCTGATGACTGGAAAAAGGGAAATATAACCCCCATTTTCAAGAAGGGGAAAATGGATGACCCGGGGAATTACAGACGAGTCAGTCTCACCTCTGTGCCTGGCAAAATCTGGGAGCAGATTCTCCTGGAAGGCATGCTAGGGCACATGAAAAAGAGAAATGTGCTTGGTGACAGCCAGCATGGCTTTACTAGGGGAAAATCCTGCCTGACCAATTTGGTGGCCTTCTATGACGGGGCTACAAAAGTGATGGACAGGGGTGGAGCAGTTGACATCATCTACCTGGACTTGTGCAAAGCGTTTGACACTGTCCCACATGACATCCTTGTCTCTAAATTGGAGTGTCATCAATTTGATAGGTGGACCACTCGGTGGATAAAGAACTGGCTGGATGGTAGCACTCAAAGAGTTGTGGTCAACAGTTCAATGTCTGGCTGGAGATCAGTAACGAGTGGTGTCCCTTAGGGATCGGTGTTGGGACCGGTCTTGTTTAATATCTTTATGGCTGACATGGACAATGGAATTGAGTGCGCCCTCAGCAACTTTGCCGGTGACACTAAGCTGTGTGGTTTGGTTGATATGCTGGAGGGAAGGAATGCCATCCAGAGGGAACTTGACACACTTGTGAGGTGGGCTGATGCCAACCTCATGAAGTTTAACCATGCCAAGTGCAAGGTCCTACACCTGGGTCGGAGCAATCCTAGGCACAGCTACAGGTTGGGCAAAAAGGAAATTCATGGTAGTCCTGCGGAGAAGGACTTGGGGGTGTTAGTCAATGAGAAAATGAACATGAGCCAGCTTCAGTGTGCACTCACAGCCCAGAAAGCCAACCGTATCGTGGGCTGCATCAAAAGAAGCGTGACCAGCAGGTCGAAGGAGGTGATCGTGCCCCTCTACTCTGCTCTCGTGAGACCTCACCTGGAGTATTGTGTGCAGTTCTGGTGTCCTCAACATAAAAAGGACATGGTACTGTTAGAACAAGTCCAGAGGAGGGCCACAGGGATGATCATGGGACTGGAGCACCTCCCATATGAAGACAGGCTGAGAAAGTTGGGGCTGTTCAGCCTGGAGAAGGCTGTTTGGAGACCTCATAGCAGCCCAGGGAGGTAGTGAATGTTCCATCCCTGGCAGTGTTCAAGGCCAGGTTGGATGAAGCCTTGGGTGATATGTTTTAGTGTGAGGTGTCCCTGCCCATGGCAGTGGGGTTGGAACTAGATGATCTTAAGGTCCTTTCCAACCCTAACTATTCTATGATTCTACGATTCTATGATTCTTTGTAACAATAGGTAATAAATGAAATGCGGAGGCGGGACTTAAGTAACAAATTTTTTTTGTGTAGCTATGATGCCTATGATTCAAACCTAGGTTTGATCTAGACTCATGGTCAGAATATTTTAAGTCCAATTAACTAACTCAGAGATCCTGATGTAATTACTGTTGATATCTCCTGATGCTAAAGGACTTGTAGAAGACCAAGATGTATGGCTCAATATAAACCTTAACTCTCTAGAGGATAAACAAGTGATATGGAAATGATTGAGTAATTTTGGAATTCATTACTTATTGTGAATCTACACAGTCAATTTTTTTTCTTGGGGTAAAATCACACGTGTTAGTTTAATTATATTGGGTGTAAATGTGACCCTTCCCAAGCCTTCTGTAAGTGAACAGTTTCTAATAAAGTTGTAACAGATTAATCATGAAAAGGTCTTGGCAGAAAAATCAGTAGGTAGGTAGTAAAAAGATAAAGGACACTGAAATGAATAGAGTGACATGCTGCGGGATGTTAGCTTTATGAAGACAACTTTGTTCAATAAGAAAAGTTACGTAGTGGCATGCAACAGGAGCAAGTGGAGGACTCCTATTACTGCCAAAAATCCTTGGTGTTGCTTTCCGATTACAAAATGTTGTTGGAATGGCAATGCTTTCAGTGAAAGATGTTCTTTTATCATTAGAGTTGCTTAAATCAACTTAAATTGACATGTTGATTATGAAAAATTTGAAGATTATGCCTCCATCAGAAAGGTGATGATTGGACTTGCATTTCAAGTGCTGACCTGGGGCCCACATAACATGTTTCCTGTTCTGAGCTATAGCATAGGCCAGTCAGTGCTCTGTGCTTTCCACAGCCCATCCTACTTGCTTTATGCCCGCTGTTGTGCAGCGAACAGTGTTGTACTGTGATTTGAATATGCTGAGCCTTATGGAAATGCTAAATACAGGAAAGATCACCTTAGCTGTATGAACTCCTAGTGCTTTGAAATCATTTATTCTGCAGGAATTTGTGTGCACTTTTGGTGGCTGTGGAAGAACATGTTGTCCTTGTGACGCCACACGCTCCATTTGGTTCTAGCTTAGCTGCATGTACGTGTGAAGGGGAATATATCCCATTTTCCTGGAGAAGAGCTGAACAAATTTTTCTTGCATGAGTATTCACTTATTTTGTTTGCAGCTGTGCTTCTCTGCAACTCACCACATTTATTCTGTCCCCTGCATCTTCCCACCTCTTTCTGCTCTAGCTCTTTTTTCTTCTTGTGGCTTCCCCTTCCCTGTCACCACTGCTACCATTGCTGTTCTGCACTTCCATCCTTTGCCTTGTGCTCATTTGGTTTTCTTCTCTTGCATTCTCCATAAGTTCATGGAATCACAGAATGGTTTGTATTGGAAAGGATCTTAAATATCATCTAGTTTCAACTAAGTTCCTCACTCCTATTCAAAACTAATAAGTGAATCCCCTCCATCATCTCCTGTCTGCTACTTTGTAGGTCTGATTGCTTTTACACCGTTTTTTGTTTTTTTTTTTTTTTTTGTTTTTTTTTTTTTATTTTTCCCTCTGTATTAGGCCATAGTAGGAGATACTGGGATTACTGCCTCTCAGTGTTCACTCTGAACTACTGCTTCCTCCTTTTCCTACTTCTTCACTTCCTCTGATGAGCACTGCTTGTGATTTTTCCTTATTGCCTCCTTCTACCTGGTGCTACAAACAGTTCATCCAGCTCCTCCTAATCAGTTTTTCACCCTAAATTTGGTTTTATCCTCTCCCTCTCCACATTGTATTGACTACTGTCATAACTAACCTCCAGACACCAGTAAGGCTGAGTTTCTGATGAGACTTCTGTCTTGCTGCATTTGCCTTCCAAGTCTGGTTCAAAGCTGTTTCTAAGTCATCAGAAAAGATGCATAATACAGATGAAGACACATTTCATTCTTTATCTGCAGGATAGCTGCAGGATGAGACTTTAAAAAAATCAGTAGGGAACAGTATCCTAAAAACCCTGCATATGGAAAATGGAAAATCTGGTCAGGGATGCTTCTATTTTCTTTTTTCATTGTCGTACTGTTTGATCTGCCTTGCCAAGGTGTCCAGACTGTTGTTATTACTGTAATCTAAAATGAAGCCAGGTTACTGTGATGATGGCACTTTTCCTTTCAAACAATACATTCTGACTCAGTACACTTTGCTGGCTCTGCTGCTGCTGTTTGATAATTTGAAAATGGTCTTTCTGGAATTATGAAGAGGGAATGTAGGAAATGACAGGGGGACCATAGCTTCTCTCTTAAGGGAATTGATTCACTTTAAGGAAAGATAAGTGTATTGCCTAACAGTAGAAGTCATCTTTAGGAACCACACAAATGAAAAAAATTTCTTCTTCGTTTTGAACACCCAAGGTTCAACTTTAAAAAAAAGTATTTTTCTCTCCAAAACCTTTATTTCCCCCTACATTCCTTATTCAGCAAGATGGATATGATGCCAAAATACATGCAACAAGGGGTCATTACTGGTACCTAAGAAAAATAAATGGAAAATTCTGATCCTTATACTGGTGTAAATTGGGAATAACCCTATTGTTTCAAACTAAGTAGTTCTGTATTGCATTGGAATAAATGAGTTGCATTTAAATCCTTATTTGCTAAAAAGAGAGATACACAGGACTTCCAGTTGTCCAAATACATATATTTTTTTTTTTAGTAAGAATTTTCTTCTCCACATAGCTCATTTTTACTGTTGTTGCTCTTTGAGTGTAGTTTTAATTATGAGTTTGTAACACTTATGTTCATTTGGATGGCAAAGAGCTGAACTGCCACAAGAAAGCATTATGTTTTCGGAGGACAATTAACAGGAGAAAGAGCTGGGTCATAGAAAATGAAATCAGTTGTTCAAACTGTCTCAAATATCAGAAAATGAGACAGAAAAATTGTGAACACGTTACTCTTTGTACAAATGTTCTCTTCCTGCACCTCAGAATTATCTTTTTTTGTGCTGACAGTCTTTCTTTTATTTCAGAATAATGCAATGTATTCTTTGAAGACTTATATACTCACTTAACTCTTCAGAAATGAATTGCTAACACAAAAATAGAACTTGATTGTAAAGAAAAAAGCCTATTTAAGTCCTGATTTAGCAATGAATTCAAATACGGGCATACTACATTGTCTGAGATCTGAAAATCTGATTGCTGACAGATAAAGAGAACTATTAAGAAACAAAGATTTATTTCCAAGCCCATTTTCACCCATTACATGGTGACTGAGTAAAAAATATAAGACTAGGTCTAATTTTAAACATATGTCTATATTCATTTAAAGTAATCATGACCTTGATAACCCGGATGATCTGAGGCTAAATACAGAGCTCCAGTTTTCTTTAAAATCATGTGTTTGACTTCTAAGAAATATAGAGAACTTTGAACCAATATCAACTTTGCAGCCAAATGCTAATTTTCATATTTGTTATCTAACTTCTTTTGATTTGACCATAATTTACAAAACCCTGATCCTCTTAATACAGTAAAACTGGGTAATGGAAAGTAGTTTTGCTGCTTAATAATCCAAGCCTTCCTATCTGCTCGCTCCTTCTTGTCTCTCTGTCTGTCTCTTTTACAGACTGTTTCGTGTTAAAAAAACCATTTAATTTTGTTTCTGGACCCCATAAGTGCATCTCTGCCTGTAAGGCCTTCTGCCACTCTCTGTGTTTATGCATCTGGCATTCTAGGCTTTGGCTGTGTAATAACAGCTTCTGCAAACAGCAATCAGATCTCTGAATTTGCAGCATGTCCACAGTGAATAGGCCTGTTTCTTCCTCCAGATAGCTCAGTTTCTGGCTAGTATTATCTGTAGCTGGCTTTATGGGCAATAGCAACCACTGCTTCCGCTCACTTTGAGAGAAGATTTATTTGCCTCTCACATTTCTCTCAAATAGCGGCTACCGTTTTCAAGAACAGGAGTATATGATCCCTCCTGCAATTGCACATATTCCAAGTATCTATAATGTCACAACTGTGAAAGCTTTGTACCCAAACTGTAAACTGATTTAATCATTATAAATATGGCTAGAAGGATTCTTGAGAGGTCCTATGGCTCATCCTTTTATTGAGCCAGATTCAGTTATTCTGAGAGCCTTTCTCATGTTTGCATGCTATGTTCTTAAAAGCATCCCAGTCAAATAGGTCAATCACCTTCCTAAGTGCTCCTCTATATTCTGTTGACTGATTATCCTTCTAATTATAGAGATTTTGTTTTTCCTTGTCATGTTTACCTTACATCATCTTTTCTTACTTTAAACCCATTACTTATTTTCCTTTCACCAGTCAAGACAAAGAATATTTATCTTTAAAGTATCTGAAAATTGTTACCATGTCTTTTTTAATCCCTGATTGATCTTTAGCTCTTCCCATTTTTCTTTGAGGGTCTGTTTTCTTCACCTTGCCTTTTATATTTTGTTTTTTGTTGGTTGGTTGGGTTTTTTGTTTCTTTGTTTGCTGTTTTTTATCCTGTTGTTCTCTTTAGAGACTTTTTGGTTAGTTTCTTATGGTTTGGTAGCCAGAAGGACACAATGATGTGTTGGCTGAGCTGTGGTCTTGTGCAAGGTTTGCATGAAAGAAGCTCTATTTTATAAATACGTGGCCTGACAGGGTGGTGAAATGGTAATGTTCACTCTGGGCAGTTCCTGAACCTTTTAATTCTGTGGGCCTTTTTTGACAGTGTTTCTGTTTAGATGGCAATTCTCTATTTCATAATTATGCACCTGATTGTTCTTGTGTTAGAATAATGGTTTGCACTTGTCTATTGAATTGCATGCTTTATATGTTTCTGCTCCAATAACTTGCATGTGTTTTACTCTAAAGACTTTTGATGCCTTAATATTTGAAAGTATTTGCAATTCCCCATTCATTCATTATTTTTCTACCTAAGTATTTGAGTTCAATCAAAAACACAGGATAAACAGCAAGAGGCTTGAAAAATTCGGAGGTTTATATGAGTTTATTAAATTACCAAAGTAGAGTCATAATTTCCTTGGTATGACTTATACTTGTTACTGGAAAAAAAGTTGGCTTGTACAAGTGTTCAGTTAGATACAGACTAAAATTTTATTCAGCATACTAAAGCCCCTGACCATTAGTCAGAGATGGAATGAATCATGATTAACTGTATGAGCTGAGTTTCTTAATTTCACAAAAAGTAATCTTTCAGGTCTGTCCCTCTCCTAAATTCACGAGTCTTCATCTCTCAGGAAGCAGAGCTACCTTTCCATGCCCCTGGCTTCTTTTCCTCTCAAAGGGCAGTGAAGCTACATCTCCCAGCAAGGTGGAGCTATAAGTACACCTTTCCTAGTAGGTTTTTCACTTGGGTGCTTGGGTAATATTGGCCATTTTGAGACAAACCACCCATTATCACCTAGTGGTAATTGTTATTGTGCTCTTCAGAAACCTGTTAATGCAGCATCATCAACCTGGGATCAGAATCTGGCCTTTAATCTCTGTTTATTAGAAAGTTGTATACTTCTGTTTTCTAGGACCACTTTGTATCAGTTCTTTGTTCAACCTTACTATTAAGTGGAAAATTCCATTTCAGGGCTGTCAGTGGTATAGAAGAATTAATAAAAAGCTTAGCTTCCATCTGATCAGTGGGAAAGTATTTTATTATTTTGGCTATGGATTTATGTGTGGCTAGAAAACAGCTTTTATCCCATTTACTTTGTACCAGAGGATTTTCCATGCTTACTTCAACTCCTGTTCTGGACACAAAGCTCCTAGTAGTTCCTATAGGGATATCTGCAATGTTTGGAGATAATTTTCAGTGATAATAGGTATATTTAAACATCTGTGGAATCTCTCCTGCTGTGTATTTTGCTTCCACAGTTAGGCTTTTTTATTAGCAAACCCATTAGACTTGCCAGAGATCAAAGTTCTTGAGACTATTTACTGGAATAGGTTTAGAAACAAATGCAGTAAATGCTGAATTTTACATCTTGCTACTTAAGTTGATTGTGTGTTTCAGCAGCAAAATTGTCTTTGCTCTTGAAGGGTTGAAGGAACTGGTTTGAAAACAAAAGCCCAAAGAGCTTTCTGTAACAACAAAAAAAGCTTACTCTAATAACAGAAGAGCTTAGTATAACAACATAAAGCAAACTAAACCAGGAAAACCTTGTTCCCTTTCAAGGGTTCACTGCAGATGCTGACA
The DNA here is from genome assembly GCF_012275295.1 of Melopsittacus undulatus. Lineage (NCBI taxonomy): Eukaryota > Metazoa > Chordata > Aves > Psittaciformes > Psittaculidae > Melopsittacus > Melopsittacus undulatus. The sequence goes on from NC_047529.1 coordinate 65,113,608, forward strand.
CCTCAGTCCCCAAACAGGGGTCATAATGAACTGATCTATTGCAAATCAGATACTGCTGATCAGATTCTCTTTTCAGTACCTACACAGCACTATTCTGCATGCGTGTCACGAGTATGCGATTTATAGTACCTGCCTGATTGACATGACTTTGTGTATTTATACTACACTATATTTTAAGACCAACAGTGCCAGAGTGGAAGACGTTTCCCCTGGAGTAGCATCACTACTTCCACTTCTCAGAACAAGTAACATCAAGCACCTGGAGACAACTTTACATCTCTTCTAATAAATAGAAAGTTTGAATCTAAAAAGTTGGGTAACATTTTGCCTTGAAGCCTTTTCATAGATGGATTTTTCTTCCTGCTTAAAAGACAAGTCAGTAAAGATTTATTACAGTTTCTCTCAAGAGATCTTATACTTCTGTAACTCACTTCCTTAAAGAGATATTCACAGGAATAATAACTGCATTCTGCACAGGAGGTTTGGGAAATGATTTTCAATTTCTGAATTATTATCATGCATTGGATTTGAATGTATTTTAGATACTAACCCCTTTATTGTCACATTATTTTTTATGCCAGAGGTCACCTCTAACACTTTCAGTAAGCTAATGATTTTGTCTGAAGTAAAATCTTTGGGGGATTTTATAGTCACTTTCTAAATTCCACCGCTCATAGCAGTGTATTTATGTAAAGCAGAACTTTAGTAGGAGATGTTACTGGGCATATGGGAGGACGGAGACAAAGGTGAGAATTTTGTAGATACGAGGTTGAACAGGGATTTTCTGGGGTGAACAGAGCCACATTCCTGGCATGTGCAGTACAGGCTGCCTTGTCAGGCAGAGCTTGGTAAAAAAAGCAGAAAGAACTGGCTGCTCCCTGCTATGGGGCCATGAATACATGCTAACTCATTCAACCTTTTTATCTGAGCAAGATGCTTGAATATACTGACAGGTTTCATCTTTTCCTTCCTTAGTTTTCTGCAATGGACACACAAGTGGTTACCTGTAAGGAGAAGAGCTGCATCCCCATTCTTTCTGGGCTATTGAAAGAGCATGAAGACATTCCTCATGCATGGCATGAAGGCTTGTACTACATCCATATGTCTTGGGACCACTGCGTTTTGAGCAAGTTTTTTACAGTGTATAATAGTTTCTACAGGACAGTCTCAGTGCAGAGGGCAGTGCAGTAGCTGCCTCTGAGTGAAAGTCCAAGTGAAAAAAAAATCACCCTGTGGTCCTCTTTCTCTGGGTAACTTCTGCACTGAAACCTATTTGTCATGGATAGTTCATCTTGGATCTTACTTCATTCTGTCTTCTAGTCTTTACTGGCATTTGTTTACATGATTGCATTAGGCCAGAGAATTCAATTTTTTTTTTTTAATTGTTTGAGTAGTTTTGGGATTTTTTTAGATGTAGATAATAATGGTTTTGTCATCATGAATTACAATGACATATCTGAATAAAACAGTGACTCATTCATGCATCAGAAACCTGCTTTAAATTTCATTAATATTATCTTCCCTTCTGTATTCTATTGAATAGTCTTTATCCTTAGACTTGTGTTTTTCTTCCAGAATTATTTCTACTGCTCTCTTGTGATGTCTTGCCCATTGTTCAACATCCAGACAAAACCCCTGAGGAACTGTAGGTCACCCATAAGGACTTTAACTGGGATCTTCACAGAAGAAAGGCTGCTGGTAATTGCTTCTATTTCTGGCTGTGTCCCAGCTCAGTATGGGCAGGCAATATCATGCTCTGCTGGAGCAGCCAGGAGTCAGGTGCAGGATGTGCTGCTGAGGAGTCAGGTGTTGTGATGGACATGTTGCTGAGGGTGGCGGGTGTTCCAGCACTTTATTTTAAAAGAGTGCTCAAAAGGAGCTTGTGTCAGGATGGTTAGGGGCACCAGCATTTCTCTTGTCAACTGGGAAATGGGAAGGGTTTGTAGCCATAATAATAAAAGGACAGAACTGGAGTTTAGGGTGGTTGTCTGATTTTCTTACCATAGCATAGCATAGAATGGTTTGCTTTGCAAAGAACCTTAAAGATCATCTAGTTCCAAATCCTCTACCACTGGCAGGGACACCTTCCACTAGACCAAGCTGCTCAAAGCTCCATCCAGCCCTGGCTTGAACACTGCCAGGGATGGAGCATCTTTTAATGAAATGGATCAAGATAGAGTTGCTTAAATAGTAGTTCACATTTCTAGAAATTATTTTTATCCGAAAGGTTGTGAGCTTTTGTGCTCTCTTTCTTTCTTTAGTATGCCTATGCATGTAATACATATTTACAAACTGTTTATAATTAACAGTCTTTTCTAGAGTAAATAAGCATGACATTCATAAGCAGTCGCAAAGTATTCACAGTCAGCTCTGAATGTGTGAAGCACTAAAGCTGGGGAATAATTATGGCCACTTCCAACCCTGTTGGTTGAAAGGTACAAAGTGAGGAAAGAGCATCTTGAGCAAGTCAATCACTCTCGTAGCATCATGATTCAGCTGAGATGTTAAGTTATGTGGGGAAGGGAAAAGGCTTTCTTAAGCAGAAGCTGTGTTGCAGTATTCACTTATGTCTCCTTCTGACTTACATCCTACTCACTCTGTGCCATGAAGTTTGGCTTGCAGGCAGTGTTGCCAGCCTGGAGACTGTACTGGTGTCTTAGCTGAACAGACTGACTCTGTCTAAGACACATGCCTCCATAAAGAGGTCATCTGAGAATAGGGGTCTGTCTTGCTCAAAATTACTCATAAGGAATGTGTGAGGCTCTCTGCACACATGCAAAAGGAGAGAACATTGGTCAATGCAGAGGCTGTAAAGAAGAAAAGAGCCTCATTTAGACCAAAAGCTGTCCTCTAGATGCAAATCTATGAAAGATATCTATGTGTGTGTTCTGTTTCTTGCAGTTCCCAAGGGATGGAGAATTGTAACTCAGAGATGATTCGTCAAATGCTGCATAAGGTATGTCTGTGCAGCAAAGCGCAATGGAAAAATAGGAAGAAACACACCCAATTCTGATATCTCTTTGGCTTGCATCCCCACAGGAAGGCTACAGAGCTTGGAAGTGACTTTTAATGGTGTCTTCTGTGTGTGTTGCTCTTTCCAACAGTGCCAGTAGATGTTCCCAGGGGTCATGGCTCTGCAAAGCTTCCTACATGGATGTGCACAAACTGCTGAGTCCCTTGAACTCAAAGTGTTTAAATTAGCATTGGTTTGTGCTGCCTGTTTTTGCATTTTCCAGACAAGTTACCACTAGTTAGTGTCATTACTGTTTTGTCTCTTTCCTGGACCAGTCTGAAGTGCTTTGCAACTCCCACTGATGCATTGAAAAAGATAAGCCTTCAACACCTTTTTTTTTTGCTACATTTATCAATTAATTTATTTAAAATAAAACTTTTATTACTGTAGCTGTTGATATTTGAGTATAAAACACCCAGCATTGTCAGAAATGCTATCCAGTCAAGTAAATCATGTTTTACCCTTTACAGTTGGCTGGAGTTTCCAAGGCTCTTTGTTACTCTTGCAGAAACTCTTTTTTAATCAGTTGAATTAGAGGTTTGCTTCTGACATTTCTTAAACAAGTAGGAATGAAATGGACCAGCAGTAGTAATTTCCCTATGATCAGCAGGGGTTATGCTTACAATGTGAATAATGAATTATTACAAGGAGATAAAGATATTGTTCATTATGAAAGTTCACTGAGAAGTATGTTGGATGATGTGTTGAGTGATGAATGTGCTGGAAGTATTGCATAATATTATCACAGTGGCTTAAATCGGGGAAAGTATAGCATGGTGTAGCATAACCTAAGTCTTGGAATCCACAATTATGTTTGATTCTTCAAAAAGCTCTTTATTCTTTGTGCCTCATCCTGCTTGACTGTGTGTACCTGCTGCTTATGAGGCAGGATTTGGTCTGCGTGTTGGTGAGTAAAATTCACAGCATTTGCAGAAACATGAAACTAAAGAATGGATCTTTAAACAGGCATATGTTGCACATCTTCCCAACAGCAACCATTTTCTAAGGCTACAAAACCAGTACATTACAGATGTTCCTTAGTTGCAAAAGAAAAACATGAGAAACTGCATAAATATTTGTGCCTATGTACCAAAAGAACAAAAAGAATGGGTATTGCAAATTGATAGAATTCTGAAGTTCTGACAAAGTTGGATCGCTGCATAGTAATATCACTTTAATTACGAAAGTCTATACAGTCTGTAAGATCATTAGAATCTTGAATATCATTCTTACGTTTTATAATCTCTACTTTCACCTAACCCCTGGCTGTTGAAATAAAGTGAGGGTTACAGTAAGGGTTAATACTATTGGATTTCCCTCATCACTTTAAAGCAACATTCAACTAAACTGATATAGCATCTCCTGGGACATAAAAAATGTTCTATTCAACTGATAGCAAAATTGAAGGGTTCATTCTTAAATCAGCAGAGGCCTGCACAAAACCTACTTGTGCTAGTAGATTTACAGGCACAAATCTGGTTCCTTACACTGAATAGTGTGCAAGCATGATCAGTTTTCTTCATACTGAATATCCACAACTTTGAGAAAAGTCAGTAAAATATGCATTTTACATGCACGGTGCATACTATGCATATATGTGCACACATTCAGGAAGAGTCAGGACTCATGTTCTCCTGGAGGTGCTGAATATGCGTAGCCTTTGTCTGCAGTGGAAACTGAGGGTTCTTGATTTTTAGCTAACTGAAGTTATTAAGCAATGAAAGGAGATATTTTTAGCTCCACGAGCTTTGCTCATTAAATGCAGAGATGGGCACCATGAATCGAGGTATAAAATGTTAACCTTGCAGAAAGTGAATTGCCTTGGACTTTACACACAGAATTTAATAAAATATATTTTAAAGAGAGAATATATATGTCTATATACATATATAAAGGTACATATTTTATATATTCTGTGCAATACAATGTACAATAAGAAATAATTCTCATTGAAATTGTTTTGTTTCATGAGCAACTTATATAGCTATTGGGTTTTTAAATCTTTTTTAGTGCTTTTATTTTGTACTGCAGACTCAATAGGTTGCTTTCTTGCACTGGTAGGTCCTCAGATGTATAGTAAGAGACCTTTTCTGTCTTCCAGAAGTTTACTTGTGTGTGCATCCTTCTGAATTCTGCAGGATTTATCGTAGGGAGGTGCATTGTGTTTGTTTTTAGAGAAACTAATTTATACAAATCTAAGTCTCTGTTGATGCAGCACTTTTATGATATAATCAAGCACCAAATTCAGAGCAACAGACATTATGCCTTCTTGTAATACTTGTTAATTTTGTCCTGACTAATTATGGTTCAAATCCCTTTTTCTTGTCAAAAGTAACCCAGATATACTGTTCTGAAATGTACAGTATGTGTCAGATGAGCAAGTTGTCATTATATGGACTGAAGTATTTAGCATTATCTTTCTGGCCTGCAACCAATGATGTATATCAGTAAATTTACATTCCTGAGTATCTCTATTAACTTTACACATGAATGTGTATTTTCAGCAAATTCTATAGCATACTCGTTCGCATAGAATAATTAACATATACAAAATTCTGCAAGCTTCCTAAAATTTGTAGCACCAAGGATATGAATCACAACCTTTCTAAAGAGTAAGTTTATCAATTCTTGGTAGAATTTTTAGGTCACATCTTGTCTAAATAATAAATACTTTGTTTTTAAAATTCATCTTTTGATGACTTATATTTAAAACTATAAACTTGCTGCTAGTGCAGTGTAGGTTTTTTTTGTTTGGTTGGTTTTTTTTTCTTTTTGTTTTGTTTGTTTTGTTTGTTTTTTTCCAGGGGAAGAAAATTGATTCTTGACTAAAAAGACCTAAAAAATATTAGTAAAGCTTAGAAAAGCAGTAATGTAATACAAAATATAAGCCAATAAAAATTTAATTGGAACAGAACACCAATCACAACTGGTTTTCACAGCCCAGCACAGATGATGCAAATTGAATATCAACAGATAATAAAAGGGATTTAAGAAGCAATTTTTCAAGCTGAGAATAACAAAGGAATGAAATATCCCACCAGGCATTAGGCTCAAGCCAAAAACACTGGGGTTGTCGGAAGGAGTGATAGGTACCTTCCTGTGTGACAAAGAAGCACGAAATGAATGGGCCCCAATAGATTGTAAGCATCTTGTGTATTGCCTTGAAATTTCCCATTTTACAGATATTGTGCTTTATATCAGAATATGAAAATTTCTTTAATTAATTATATTTTAGATGCAAAGCACAGTGGTCTTTTTTTCAGCGGACAAATTTGAAGGTTCATAACGGTCCAGCTTCTACAAAATACCAAGTTTTACAAGCAGTTACAACATCATCCAGAATCTGAGCATAAAATATAGTGTCTAATGCGGGACCACTGAACACATGTTTTTATGAACAATTAAGTATTATCTTGGGATGAAAATTTTTCTGAAAACACCTTCATTTCCTCAAAGCAGACAGTCCTCACAATTATCTTGTCTCAACTTTAGAAAACAGTTTCTTCAAAGTGTACTATTTCTCCCCAGCTCCTACAGCTGGAACTTTCTCAGTTGCTTTAATTTGTCCTACATGTGTGACCAACCGAGACAAACTCATGAATGATGACCGTGTTGATTAGTAAGAGGACTTCTCAATTTAAGAATTTAACAAGCATTTAAATAGAGTGGACTCTAAGACAGTGGTAGCAGAAGTTTTTAGTATTCAAGGATTTTTTCCTTCATCGAGGAGTGTCTTGGGGTCAGTGGTGGGAATGGCTCTAAAATGCACCCTGCTTTTGGAAGGACCCCGAACACAAGTGATTTAAGTGTTTGGTGGAAGGAGCTTCAGCCCATGTGCAGGCACACTTTAATCACAAAGGGTTTCTCTCCTGATGTGGATTCTGCACTCTGGCTTTTCATCCCTCTTCACTTTCCCTACTTACCATCTTTCCCTGTGTTGAGTGACAGGCAGCCAGTTAGAAAGAGCTTGGAAAACAGCTAATAGGAAAGCTATGTATATTTTGCTAAGGATTATTTTCTAATTATTATTATTCTTGATGCCTAGTATAATAACACTAAGCCAGTACTCAAACACTTCTGAATGTAGGCCATTTGAATCTGTATTTTGAAAGCAGGCATCATTTCATCACAAGAGCATTTCTGAAGAACTGCATTTTTAGAAATGCTTTTTCCTGGGATCACACATAATTTGCAAATTATTCAACTGACCGAAATAGTTTTTCTAAGACTGTAACTATTTTCATCCATCGGTAATTTTCGCTTCCCTAGTTGATTTGATCTGTAGTTTTACAATGTTTGCGCTCACTCCCATTCATTCATCCCGCATTACAGACCTGTTTCTGAAGGATGCAGAAGTACAGAAAGTACCTGTGGTTTGACTGAAAGTTATTGCATCTCTCAGGAGTAAATTTAATTTGAGTGACACCCCCCATAATCCAGTGTGATATGACACATTAGAAAATAAAGCAATAACAGAATATCTAGAAGCCATTTTTTCATCTTATTTGACGGAAAGAAATCCTAGCAAGGAAACAATGGAAATAAACTGGGTTTTATTCTTTAACTGACTCAGAAGTTCCTCAAGTCTTGGTTTAAAAAAAAAAAAAAGGAAAAGAGAAAAAAAAAGAGGCATTGATCATAAGCAGACTTCTGTCAACTCTTAACAATGGGGATTGGTGGTTTGGTACTGACATTATTTCAGGTAAATGAGAAGACAGAATTGTAAACAAAGGAAAATGTTAGATCTCCCAAGTGAAACATGGGCTGATGCCTAATATTTGTAGCTTAGTAAATCCTCATTAATCCAGTCTATTATTTTTTTTTCTTTTAACATTGGCTAAGAAAGAGTACTAATGCAACATTTCTCTGCTGTTTCCAAGTGTTCTATTTGAGAGCTTACTTGCTAACATGTACTTTTCTTTACAAAGACCTCATGCAGTTTTTAGTTGGATCATGCCATAGAAAAGAATCACTGCATTTCTTAAACTATTAACAAATATTTTAAATTATGAAAAGCTACTGAAACCAGAAGAAAACACAATCCAGCAATCATACAGCAGCAGCAACCTGGATTTTTTTCTGATTTGGATTCAGTAGAAGAGTGATGGTTATTGTAATTATGTCTTTAAAAAAATACTTAAAAATGTTTGCCTGTTTCTGACATACCTGAAGCCTTGCCCATAGGGTTGATAACCTGATTCTAACCCCCTTCTGTGTACTCCAATCAAATTTATTCTCAGCCTCAGTTTTCAATGATGTATTGGTGTTGTTTTGACCAGAATCTGTAGGAAGAAAAAAAAAAAAAGGTAGTATTAACTATGAGAAGAGCACTATTTAGGGCTTAGTGTAAAGATACAGTAGCAAGACTTACAATAGTGTCCATAATTTTGGAGACTTATGACTCAGCTCAGTAAAGTTGAAGCATTGACAGCCTTTCCTTTGTTCTCAATGTAGTCTAGTTCATGTGTCTCTTTTCAGTTTATGTCTGGACTGGTAGAAAATTATTATTATGAAATTTTTATTGTAAGGGTGCTGTATACACAGTGTTTACTGCAAAATCTGAGTGTTGTAAGGCAGTGTATGTTATAAGGTTCAAAGCTAGGCTTTCAACTGTTATTTCAGGGTCACATTTTCAAAAGGGTTCAAAAGTCAACACTGCAGAATTTGTGTGGATATAAGGCCTTAGTTTAGCACATAAAGTCCTTTAATATCTTGGTGGAGCTCAACGGAAGACCAACAGTAAAAAGATCCTTTAGGTGGTTTGTATCACTAGCAGTAATGTAGTCTGATGCCTATTGAAAGACCTGAATTTAATGCTTCATTTACAGCTGGCATATATATGTAATGACTGTAAAATTCTGGATGAGATGTTGCTGCAAATATCCTTTATTTTGTAAACTTTTTTGTTTTGAGAAACTATGGTGAAATGGTTTGGTCACCTAACTTAGCCAGGAGATTTCAGCATTGTTCTGTGTTTGGTTCAATGTTATAAAACCTGCATTTCAGCACTTTCCAGATTTTGCTTCCTTCCCTGAGCTCTGTTCCATCACAGGACTGCATTTATTATGACTGTTCTGATTTACTGGCAATCACTATCCACTGGGGGATTCACACAATTGCTGAATGTAGCTGACATACAAGCACCAGTTAGAGGGTGGATCTGTCTGCAGGGTGGACATGTCCAGTGCCCCAGTTATTCAACCAGGATATGTTTAACATTGAACTGAGCCTTAATGAAACACTGCAGAAGGCTGCTTGTTCATTTCAGAGTGTGAGGTTTCCTTAACTTTTTTTTTTTTTTTGGGAATGGCAACAAGAAATTATACAAATTTAATTTTTAGATGAAAACTTCAATTTTGTTGAAATGTAGTTTTTCTGGAAAACTTTCACCTGTGCTTATTAGAGACCTCAGTGGACACTTCTGGAACTTCTGGAATATTCTTGTCTGTACCTGTAGAATAAGTTAAACCTGTAGAATAAGTTAAACCACCTTGAAACAAAACCAAAACCTCAAGATTTTTTATGTCCATAGGAAAATCTCTGGCTTCCTTAAGCATTATGCAAAAAATGTATGTCCACTCCAAGTAAGGATGCTAAAAATCTGTCCTTGCAGAGCAGTAGAGGAGCAAAGCCTTTCTAAAATGTAGTCTGCTGTTTTCTCAGTAAATATTCATGATCTATCTGTTATTGTCACTCATAAGCCACGTTCTGAGAATATCATACAAGGTTCTCAATGTCATACAAGTTGCATGCCATTTGGAAGTGGGAAAATACAAACAGAAAGCTGGAAACAGTTCCTGAAAAGATGAACACAACCTGAGGAGTTGGTACAAACAGGTCAGGTTTTGCCTGGACCTTTGCTGGAACTTTGATTGCTGCAGAGTTACTTGAGTTACTTAAAGTGACTAGCAACAAAAATCTAGAAATGGCTGTCAATTGTGTCTGTGAGCTATGAACTACAATCCCACTCATTAACTGCCTTCTGTGATGATGAAGTGACTTAACTAAGAGTACTGAGAAACAACAGAGCAAAGAGCAATTGAATAAAAAAGCTCAGCATGATCCGGTGACAAGTTTTGTCAAGAAAACTTGAAAGTTTAAGGATCCTTAAAATATATATCTTAAAAGATAATTTGAAAGATCAGCAAGAGATAAAAGTAGCAGACATTAAAAACCTATTCTTTCTGCACAAGCTGAATTCTTGGTGCCATTTGGATTATCGCTACCAGGTATAGCAAAATTTTGAATGAAGATTTTTCTCCTGGAAACTTCAGTTTTCAAGTTCTGCCCAAATTATCCTTGAGATTGGATGAGATAGAAAGAAATCTAAAGAGACCTAATATAGGGAAAGGTTTTAAGAAGTGGGGGGGAGGGGAAAAACAAAGGAGGTGTAAAGTCATTAGATTTTATGCTGAGAAATTTACCATTACATTCTTTTCATTTATTATTTTTTTTCCTTTTTACACATTTCCCTTATTTTGGTAAGCTGTTAATTGGCTGTTTTGCATTTTGGTAAGTGATATTTGCTTTTGCTTTGAATACAGATGTCCCTGAGAGTTAAGGTTCATGCTCTAATTTTCTATTTAGCAACTGCATATTGCCTTTTAATACTGAGGCTCTGATCACAACAACACTGAGAATTAAATTTGTTTCTGGATCTTCTTTTAACAGTACCTTTGCAATTATATAATTATTTGAATTAAATATTCAGAAGCAATCTTCATTTGTCCGTATTGTTTTTGTCATATTTCTGAAAGCTTTTTTTCTTGGCAATAGTTACAAGACTTTTATTCCCCCTGTGCTTGCAGTCATGCTGCCTTTCACACACTCAAGATGTTATATGTAATTGGTAGCAGACAGCCTGTTTGAGTAAAATCTGAGACAGTGACCAGCCTAAAATTCACTTACTGGAGCAGCCAGAGCAATCACCTTGTCATGACACTGGGTGAGTTTTGTGAACTAGAAGGGCTCCAATGTGAGTAGCAGGGCTGACTGTGCTGGAGGGAGCCCCGGTGGTGGCAAAGGGCTGGGCCACCCCCTGCACAGTTTTCAATGTTCTCTCATTCAGCTAATTAAGCATCAGCTGCTCAGCTGTTTTTGCTGGCGTGCTGACTCAGGCTCACCAGCCCCTTTCAGTAGTGTAAGACTTCAACAACAGAAGCAACGCAGGCCAGTAGCCAGAATTACCCATTGGAGCTGCTGGTGGTTTGCTCCTTGAGTATGTGTTGTGTTATTGGGATTTTTCAAGGGACAGGCAGCTCTGGTTTTCATTACTTTCCTCGTCCAAGGCTGTATGCCTCTTCCAAGTATGGACATCATGCAGGTGTCTGTAGCTGGCAGATTTCACAGTGACTTTGTGATGGCTGTGCTACAAGCAGAACAGCAATCTGTATTTCAGTGCTGACTGAAGTACACAATACATGGAGGGTGGTTGTGTGGAACAGGGCTATGAAAGTTTAAGGTAATTTAATTGTGTGATGCTCAGTGTGTCAGAAAAGAAGGGAGGATAGAAGAAAAGGATTATAAGATTGGAGAGGTCAAAGCTTGAAGTCCTGTAGGTATGGCTGGACACAAAATTGTTGCCACAGTTGAGACAGAAGGGTTTGTATTTTTGGCAGTGTAAAATGAGAACCATTTTTTAAAATGGAAATAATGGAAGTTAGATATGTAATGCAGAAAAATATGGTAGATACATAGTTGGAAACTGGAGAGACACATTTGAATATTGTTAGAGGTGAAGACCTAGTAGGGTATCTGAATAGAAAGTGGCCTTGAGGTGCAAGATTTTATGACAGGCAGGATGAATTATACTTTGCACAGAAAAAGCAGATAGTGGGGGTAGTTTTGGGAAAGATTACGTTGTCCATATTGAGCTTGGGTTATGCTGTTAATTTAGTTTGAATGTCTATATTCAATTCAAATGGTTTAAAGCTGAGCACCACTATTGCTAATTTCTCCCAGAACCTACACTTTCCTGCCAAAATACAAATCCAGATGTGCTGACACAGCAAGTTTCCATGCTTTGGGCTGGAGCCACCTGGTATGATACATTTGGTGCTTCTGAGGAGGGCCAATTTGTTGCTGGCAGGTGATGGTTTCAACAGGGTTTCACAGAAGACCATCTATCAGAGGCAGCTTGAAAAAGGCTCTGTCTCAGCTTCCCTTGCTTCAGGCCTGAAACCCCCATGAAGTAAATGGATTCAAGGTAGCTAGCTCCAGCAGACCTTCTATTGCTACAGCTAATCATCTTGTTTGAGCCAAGGGTGATTTTGCTGCTCATCAAACACAAGCTTTGAGGACAGAGTGCTCCCTACTGCCAGGAGATTTCATGTACTGAACTCTGCACAGGCACAAACTGGTGCTGGGGAGAAATGTGTGTGATTTTGCCTGCTGCTCTTTGGTGCTCTGCTGTGTTGTGTGCCTTACTAGCTCATTTTCCTGCCTGCTGAACAACAGGGTGAGGCAGAAAGCTGAGTGCCAGACTGTGGGCAGTCACAAGGGAGGTAGATCTGGCTGGCTCAGAAAGTGCTGCCAGGCACCTCAAAAATATATTAAAACCAGAATTCTACTGGAGCAGCACAGTTGACAGACTTCAAAGTACATTGCTCCTTTCGCTTACCTAAGGGAAGGGCAGATACAAACCACTGCAAGGAAAGGCTAGCAGTTACATGGGTTGCTGTGCTTTTGGCAGGGTCACAATCCTTTTTATTTTTTTGCAACACAGTGCCATTTGGCATGAAATACAATAGCAGCCTGATGGTGGTTATTTAGAGAGGGAAAACCACTCAGAGCTGTGTTGGAGTCTGGCTCTGCCAGAATTTCTCCAAGGCTCCATGAGGGTTAGGCTGAAGCTTGAACCACATGAAATATTGATGCAGGAGGGGCAGGGTGTCAGTGTGCCTGCCAGTAACCCTGCCTGTAGGTAACACAGGTATCTGGAGAGATCTGCTGAGGGACATGTTCCACAGCATCAAACTGCCTTCCTAACACTCTACTGTTTCCCCTCAAATTTTTGCTTTGAATAGCTTTTTAGCCTGGCAGGTGCTGGCCAAGCCTGTGCCCCCCATACCCCCTCCCAGGAAATGCACGGCATCTGGCACTCATCAAAATGAGCAAATACTTGGTTCTGCTCCACCACTGAAAGTGAGAGCACATGGCTCCTAGTAGCAGCAGTGCAGAGCAGGACACAGAGAACCCCAGGCACTAATAATATGCACTTCATCAAGTGCTGCGTGGAAAACAAAAACAAGTCCGCAGTGACAACAAAGCCATCCAACAACTGTCTTCTGCAGTGAGCTGCTTCTCTCTTGGCTTCTGAAGATTTTTGGTTGAGTTAGTAGCTGAGAGCCTCTCTCTGTGGTCAGAATTTCTATGTCTGAGATACCAATGGCATATAGAGCACAGCATTCCCTTCTAGCATCAGTCCAGCATCAGCTCTCAGGTGCCTCACATCCAACAGTTAAAAAGGGGAGCAGGGGAGTGCTTGTATGCATTATTTGCTCAATAACTGCAGTGTGCGACATCCCTTGACACTGATGGCATACCTGTTAATGGCTTCTATAGAGGAATGACTGAGATGTATGTAGTTGACCTGCTTGCTGTCAGCTGAAGACTAAATTCAGTAATTTGAATGTGATATCTCCATCAGGTCCAGTACAGCTCTGGCTGCACAGCCCCCTGGCATTCCCAGAGATCCAGAGTTGTAATTGTAGAGCCAGTTGTAGTTTGGAAGTGCTGTGGTGCTAGGTGCAGGGCTTTTATCCTCTTGCCTCTCACTAGTTTACCCTTCCTTTGCTTCCTGTGCTTGAATTCTAATTAATCTTGCCCTGTCTTTCATTTAACTAAAAAATAAGGCTCTTTGTTTCTTATATGCTTTTTCATATCCTATTGATCCCCAAAATCTAATTCCCAAGTCAATATGCTTCATGCAGACAGTGAAGCATTCTGTAACTACACTGGTGCAATTGTGGGTAAATAACACACAAGTAAACCTCTCAAAAATATCAGTGTAGATGTACTGTGGCTGCATAAATGTTGGCAGGCTGATATAAAGGGAAGGCTATGGACAGAGCTTTATACATAAATGTGGAGGTGGTATCCATCCTGCCCTGCACTTAGGCTGTGCACATATATTCCCATTCTGCCTTTTACAGTAGTGATAGTTCATCTTTAATAAATCAAAGGCAGCTGTTTCTTGCTTGCATGCTCTCTGAAGGAGAGAATATCAAATAAAACCCTAAACAATTTTGACACACAAAGAATGTCTGGTGAGAAGTGCTAATGGTAATCTTTTATTTACAGATGTGTTGAGAAATATGCAAGGTAATGAGTTTATCTTCACTTTTCCTCACAGAAGGAGAACGAGATTAGAGGAACATTCTCCTTTTGTCCTCTATCTCCAAAGGAGTCTGGTTTCCTCTCATCCCTCAAAGAAGCCTCTTTACACTTGTCTAGCCTGGACAGTTTCTAACATGCCTCTTTTGTTATGCCCGGGCACCCTGGTGACTCGGCTGACACTGATATGAGTGTTTCTCTTTCCAGTCTGCCCCTGCATGCCTGCCGTATGGGCTGACGCCTGTCAGCTGCCCGGAGCGCTGCTGCTGGAGCACCTGCTGAATCAGTGGGCTCCTGGTCACGCAGCAAGGGCTTGGCAGGAGTTGCTGCCTGTTGGCATGCTCCTGCTCTTGATCCGAATTTACTTGACATACCTTGAATCCTTGGAGATGATGCCAGAAGGAAGAACAGGAAACCTGTGAGACAGCAAAGAGCAAATATGATGTGAAATCATCCATTTTGGCATTCTTCAAATGGAGAGGTTTGATTTTTCTTTAACAGCTTGGTTTCTTCATCTTGCAGCAATAGAAATTTCCATTTACAGCTTTTGTCCCAACTCTTGCTGTTGTTTCAACAGCTCTGTGGGTTTCTTTAGCCAAGAGAGATTAGGTACTCTGTGTCATGATAAAGGCTCTTCATGCCACTGTGCAGCCTTACCTTGTAGTACTGGTAAAATGGCATTGTCACAGTTGTGAAAACTACTGATACTGGTTTTTGAAAATGATCAAAAGAAGACTTTTTTTTTTTTTTTTTAATTAGGTTCCTGGGTGTAATTTCTTCGAAGGAGAACTCACAATTGGAGTATTACATAAATACGATACCTTTTGTAAGGGCATACTTGTATAAGGTGTCCTCATTTACAAAACTGTAACTTATTTCAAAGATCAAAATACTTCATATGGCTGTTTTACCACTCCCTTTTATATATGAAAATAATTCTTGTAAAGCTCATTTTTTGCTTGCTCTTAGTGCTGCCTTCTGCGGGTCCCACTAACTAAATTACTCAAAATTGTTCAAAAAAACCCTTTGTTTTTTTTTTTCTGTTCTGTGTCTCACTGAAAGCTTTACAAATGAAGAGAGCTAAAGACATAAATAGTGTACAAAGAGTACATCTCTGAGATTTGCATATGCTAAGAAATTTACCAGTCTTGTTCCTGGGAAAAGTAGGGATGAATCACCCTCTGGAAGGACCTTTTTCTCTCCACTGACTCTAGAGGAACATTGGCTTCATGTCAGGCAGCTGAAGTTATAGGTAGCATTCATCTGATCCAAGAAAGAAAAATCCTTTTCTGAAAGAGAGATCAAGCTGGTACTAAACCACAGAGTAATAGGAAAAGTGGAACGTGCAGATACAACATGAAAGGCAGAGGTAGGGACTAAGAACTGACCACGCTTGGAGAGTTATGGTAACACTTCACAGGGGTATGAAACCAGTTGACTGGCAAAAGGATGATGTCTTTTTCATCACAGATAATGCTTGACAGTAGAAGGGATGTTTTGTATCTCTTAATCAATATCACAACTGATACTTTGTTCCCTGAAGCTGCTGTCCATGCAGCCAGTGGCAGACAGCTCCCTGCTAGCTTTGTCCCTTCTCTGGGCACCTAGGACTCACTGCCCAAATGATGTATGCCAGCTTCAGTCCAGAAGCCATTTAAAAATATTTACAGAACTGTGACAACATGACTGAATCCTCTTCTGTGCATATATGACTGCAGCATGCATCTGTCTGCAATTCATAGACTCACAGAGTAACTTGGAACCCTCTGTGGGTTGCCTAGTCAAGCCCCCGAGAAAAGCAGGGCCAGCCAAATCAGGTTGCTCAAGACTGTGTCCAGTCAAGTTCTGATATCCCCAGGGATGGAGATTCCTTAGTTTCTTCGGGCAGCAAGTTCCAGTGTTTGATCATCCTCATTAGTGGTGAAAAACAAAAACATCTGCTACCTAGTTGGAATTTTCTTGTTCCAGCTTGTGCCTGTTGCCTCTCATCTTGTTGTTGTGTACCTTCCAGAAAAGCCTGTGTTTTTCTTTTCTATACGTTTTCATTAGGTAACTGCGGACAGCAATGCAATGCCTACCTGAAGCTTTCTCTTAATGCTGAAGAAATACAGCTACCTGACCAGCTTTATGCCCGGTCCTGGGTTCAGCCAGTAATAACAGCCAATAAACTCAATTGTACGCTGTTCCCTGCTATGTAGCACGTTTATAGCCCACCAACTAGATGTCTTCAGGCCACCAGTGAGTGTCCCTGACTTCCATATGACCATCCCAACAACGAATGAACTTTGATGAAACCAGATGAGTTCTGCGGTGTCATCAGCATGCAACAATCCAACACTGCACACACTCTCTCCTGCTTTGAAAGACTGTTACAAGAGATGGAGCCTGACATCATGGACCGGACGAACTCAGCAGCTTTATAGGGATTGGTTCATGCACTAAGGAATAATCTCTCTCTCTCTCTTTGTGTGTGTATGTATGTATATATATATATATATATATATATATATATATATATATATGAGACAAGAGTGATGGTATATTGAAAAATGTGAGATCTGAGCGTGACATGAATGGTATGGGATAAGGGGTGGATACTGTCTTGGGTTCAGCAGTAGCAGTCATTTTTTCTCCTTCTTAGTAGCTGGTGCAGTGCTGTGTTTTTGACTTTCGGCCTGGGAACAGCGCTGATAACACCGATGTTTTTAGTTACTGCTCAAATGTTTAGTCTTACCAAGGACTGAGTCTCATGCTCTGCCAGGGAGGAGAGGAAGCCGGGAGGAAGTAGAGATAGGACACCTGACCCAAACTAGTCAAAGAGGTATTCCATACCACAGCACATCATGCCCAGGATGTAACTAGGAGTTACCCAGAAGGGCAGGTTTGCTCCTGGGTGGGGTGAGTTACCGGTCAGCGGGTGGTGAGGTGTTGTATTCTCTTCCCTTGTTATTTCCCTTATCATTGTTATTATTGGTGGTAGCAGTAGTGATTTATATTATACCTTAGTTACTGGACTGCTGTCATGGTTTGAGCATGTTTTGAGGGTGTTTTTGTTCAAGGTTTTTTCCAGCCAGGTGGATGAGGGGAGGCCGGGAGGAAGGAGAGACAGGACACCTGACCCAGGCTAGGCAATGAGGTATTCCATACCATAGCACGTGATGCCCAGGATGCATACTGGGAAAGAGAAAGCTGGAGGGGGAGAGCTCTAGAGGAAAATGGAGGAGGGAGCACGCGGTGCTCGGCCAGGCAGGGTGGAGTGAGTTATGGGTCGGTGGCTGGTGGGGTGTTGTATTCTTTTCACTTGCTGTTTGCTGTATCATTATTATTTGTAGTAGTAAATGGCAGTAGGGGTTTTGTGTTATGCCTTAGCAATTAAACCGTTCTTATCTCAATCCGTGGGGGCTACATTCTTTGGATTCTCCTTCCTAACTCTCCGGGAGTTGGGGGACTTGGTTTAAACCACAACAACTGCTCTTATCTCAACCTGTGGGAGTTACATTCTCTCAGATCTCCTCCCCATGTCTCCGGGAGCAGGGGGAAGAAAAGAGGGGGAATGAGAGAGAGACTGCATGGCTGATTTATGGCTTACTGGGTTTAAACCATGACACACAACTAAACTATATGAAAAAGTCTGAGTACAGTTGCTATCACACAACTTAGTGCTTATTTAGAAGTACCTTTTCCATAGTCAGCTTTTGAAAATTAATTTCTCATGTTCTTTCCAAATCCAACATAAATGAGGATGAATGATAGGTGTGTTTGAACAACATCCTTTAGCTGTGTGTGCTAGAAACATAGTTGGAGGCATTAGTGTCTTTAGCTTATGCTATTTCTGTTTGCAAACATAAATTTAAATAACATTTAAATCACACAAAAGAAGGTCCACTGGTAAGAAGAGAGATGCTGCTAAATAGGCATGGGACAACTTTTATCTAGTTTGTCTCATAACTTTTATACATGTCCTCTACATAAGAAAGATCTTGGTCCTTAAGTGGGCATTTTGGAAATGCCAGTGTATAGTACTAAGGGAAAATATATATTACTTTCATAGGTAACTGCTTTGTAATGAAAGAGCTTTTAGCTTTGTTTAAAGAAATAGCATACGAAGTGGTAAAAGCTGGAGATTCTTGGGGCACTTTTAAATGATGCCCACAGATACACTACAAGCATTCATTTATGATTTTAGCATGTAACAATTTATTGAATATTTTTAAGACAGAAGGGCTACTCTTATCCTTAAGACTGAAGACTTCCAATTACAAATATGTAGCTACCTACCTTATTAGGAGAAGGTTGCACATTAAGATTTTGGCTACCTTTCTTGCAAGTGGTGATCAAAATATTTCATAGCAGTTCCAGGTTGCAAGAGAGGCAGTATCTTTCCAGTATTAATAATAAAGTGCTAATGATAAATTTGTAGTAGTAGTAGGCTAAAGCTTTTGAGTGAGGCATGATCACATTATATATGCTGATAAAAATACTTAATCTATATCAGAATTCTTCTCATTTAAAAATGAAACTGGAATTGATAGTAACCATCATTCTAGTTTATAACAGTTTTATATAGGGATATCCATAAGTCTAAATTTCATTTAATATAACAATTTATCTTCTCCTTTGTTAATTGAGGAATAGAATAATCAACTTTAATAATTGGTTGGCAAATAATAGCTTTGGGTTTTGCAATTACATCTGTTATTGGCAGGAATTTGTATCCTGATATGATTAAAAATTTAGAGTTGTGGAAATGGTTTTGTTTTTGTAGTAGTCTTAAAATAAACACAAAAAATATACATAAGCATTTCCTAATATAAAATATATCATTATCCTAAATGAATAATGAAAAATTAAGTAAAGTGAAACTGTCAATATAGGGGAAAGTTCATTTAAAATATATTAAGGAGTCCAAATTGGTTCTTGGAAGAATGTAATATATTTGACACCTTCAATTAAACTAATTTGACAGTACAATATACTAACCAAAGCAGCAATTAAAGCACCTCAAATAGAAAGTTCTTAATGCTTATCCTTTTTCTGAATTATGTTCCAGCTTAACCCACTTTATGTCTGTTAGTATCTATGTGGTTATACAGATTTACTTGTGAGAAAAATATCCAAAGCATCATTTGTCTATCACAATGGACCTCTGACAAGCTAATGTATTCTGGATTTAAAATAAGAATTGTTTATCCTTTTTTCATTTGCTTTGTAGCCATTCATAAATTGCTTAGAAATAAGGAAGATATGATGTTTTGAGGGGTATATTGTTTAAAACTCTGCCATTTATTTGGTGAGAACGAACTGCAGCAAATCATCTGAAGTGTATTTCTTATCCTTCAAATTTAATCTGAAAACAAGCATAAAAGGTAGTCCTTCTATTAGTGCTAAGGGTTAGGAAAAATTTTTTTAAGCAAAACAGTGATAGAAAATATTTGCTAAAATTCCTCTTAAAGTCTTTTTTAAGACCACCATAATTTATTTCAGTTTTTCAGATAAATTTCTTTAATTACCTTTTACTCAGTGTTGCAGATGAAAACTCTCTCCATGGCTGGGGTTAAAGCTACGAGTAGAAAATATCAAAGTAAAAGGGCAGTCTAGGGTATGAGAAAAAGTAAATGGATGATGTTTTTTCTGAGACAAGTCCACCAGCAGATTCGGCAAAACAACCAAGGGACTCTAGAATTCATGAGAAGGCAGTTGTAACATCACAGGAAGATGGGATAATATAATCCATAATATGGAGAAGAGCTATCACATATCTTTACGTGTGCGTGGCCTTTGGCTTTTGCATTCGTTTGCTTTATGGTATTTCATGGATAAAGTGTTGTTGTACCTTGTTCCCTTTAATGTGTGTTTGCAGGTAACTTTTGTCTGTGGGAAAATATGTTGTTTCCTTAACACTTCTTCTTGTGAAGGAATCCAGTGTTATGCAAGTAATAGGCCTTAGGATGTTGTCCTGGGTTCAGCAGTAGCAGTCATTTTTCTCCATCTTGGTAGCTGGTGCAGTGTGTGTTTTGACTTTCGGGCTGGGAACGGTTGCTGACAGCAAGCATGTTTTGAGTTACTGCTCAAATGTTTGGTTTGTCCAAGGCCTTTTCTGAGCTCATGGTCTGCCAGGGAGGAGGGGAGGCCGGGAGGAAGGAGAGACAGGACACCTGACCCAGGCTAGCCAATGAGGTATTCCATACCATAGCACGTCATACCCAGGATGTAACCAGGAGAGACCCGGAAGGGCTGGAGCTCTGGGGGGATGGAGGAGGTATTGGTCGGTGCTCGGTTGGGCAGGGTGGGGTGAGTTATATAGGTCGGTGGCTGGTGAGGTGTTGTATTCTCTTCACTTGTTGTTTGCTTTATCATTATTATTTGTAGTAGTAGCAGCAGTAGTGATTTGAGTTGTGCCTTAGTTATTAAACTGTTCTTATCTCAACCCGTGGGACCTATATTCTTTGGATTCTCCTTCCCAACTCTCCAGGGGTCGAGGGAGCAAGGGGGGGAGGAGTGAACGGGCTGTGCGGGTTTGGTTTTAAACCACAACAGATGTTTTTAATATGAGATGTGTCTTAGCTTGCTTCTTGAGACATTACCTCTCTCATACAGGGCTTTTTGTTCCACGTACAGACTGAGTGGTTGAAAAGGCATTAAGATCTCAGCAAACATTAGAGGTTTTATTGTTTTCTATTGGAACTGGGCACGCAAACCCCTGTGAATTGGATGCTTTAAGATTCATAAATCTTAGGCAAAATGATCTACTATAGCAAATTACTAGCAGAGGTGGAGTTCTCACTGCTCAGTCTCTCTAGGCTTGTCATTCTCAAATATCCTCAGGCCTTCCAAAATACTCAGTATTCAGTTTAAGGAAGCATGGGCAACTTTTTCAGTCCCATGAAAACCTTTCACATGTTTGATATGTGATAAGGAGCTGTATAAGAATAGTTCTGGGGACTGACGAGCTATGTCCCTCCCTAGCCTCTCTCAGCTTCTGCCATTCTAGGGTTCCGTGGGCATAACAGCTACCTCAATGAGGAGATGGGACTGTCTAAACAAACCCATAGCAAATAAATCCCCCTGTAACATTTATAATAACTGGGACTTCCTTTATGCCGATGAGAGTGATTATTATGTTTTACTTCTCATTAATATTCATGCATTTCTTTGACTAAAGGCAACATTTTCTCTAAGTAGACTGTGAATTTCCTGATAAAACCAGCTAGACCTAGTTCTTTATTATTCCTGCATGCCTTCGTGGCTGGTCCTATCTCTTTTGGCTTAGAAAGGATGATTAATTATTCTACTTGATCTTCACTTATCATGGGAGTACTATGTAAATTATTTCCAAAATATCATCTTTTCGATTTCATTATTTATCTTCACTATAACCTGAATTACGAAATATGAGAAGTGCATGGCTTTCTAGCACAATTCTTAGATTTGAAAATTTAGCATGTATTTTTGTTACAGGTCTTGCGACCTGTCATTTACTTTGTCTGTTAGCAATATACTTCTATGCCCTCTAAGTTCATTATCCTGGCTTCTAACTAGCCAGCTTACTATCATTAGTGTCTGAAAATGTATTCCTCAACAATTCAGAACATGCATATTCCTTAGCAATTTTAAACATGCATTTAGAATGCAACAGGCAGAAGTAACAGAGATCCTTTCTATCTTGTACATATGCATATACTTTTTTGTTTTTTTCAAGTGTGGAGACAACCTCCTTGATGAGATCTGTGGACCACGTATGTTTGTTTAGTCTCATTTGTGAGAAATTTCAGTGATGTGAGCAGAATTTTGGCTCACAGAAAAGAACATACGGTGTGACGGAGAGCTCCATTATACCTTGGAGGGGCACAGCTTTGCTGTTGAAAGCTCATGTTGAGCAGTCTCTGATGTTTTCCCAACTTTTCATCTATGAATGTGCACTAGCTTATTCTGTTCCTGAGAGGGCTATTTCAAGTTGATCACATTGCACCCCTTTAATATAATGCTTTCTGTCATTGCTCTGCTAACAGAGTGTATAGATCTTTGCAGACAGTTATATTTTTTTTTGCCCTGAAAAAGAATAACTTATGCATCAAATGTTTATTAATTTATTTATCAAGTTGAAAATACAAGAGAAAGAATTTGAAAAATATTTGTATTCCTTTATTCTTCAGCTTTATCCTTGAAATATTCCCAAATTATTTATTCCAGTGAGAGTTTGTAGTATCTGAACAGCATGCCTAAGAATGTATCAAGGATTTTTAGTTTTCAAATTTTTATTACTGTCATTTTTAATTTAAAAAAAAATTCTTACAGAAAATATCTGAAAAATAATGCTTGTCTCAATAGTATCCACTTTTGTCTTCTGCACTTGTTTGACTTCGTTAAAATAGCAGCAAAATAAATACATTGCTTATTGCTTGCTCCCTCTTAGAAGGAGAAAGTCTTCTGAATTCACAATAGATGCACATTTGGAACTGTTACTTTTACTTCTTCCTTCATTATCTAATGCTATAGAAGTTATGAGAGTAATTCTATGTTTAGCACCTTTTCCTCTGTTTGCTTAGGAAAGCATGTGCATTTTAAATTACCTATACATTGGATAAAATATTGATAAATATTCTGCCAGAGATGCAGGAGACCTGGTCTGTCCTCTTAAACTTTTATATATGAAAGCCGATTTATACTCCATTTAATTTGTTCATTAACTGTTCCTGTGAATTTTGTACTCCTGACCATTCGACAATTGTGTTTCAAAGCCTCCTCCTTCAGTACCCTCCTCATCTGGGAAGTGCTGCTGTGTGATTATATTTCACATTTGTTTGGTAGATGTTTTAACCATTAGGTTACCACACAAAGGGTAACAAAATCCTCCTCTTCTTTTGACTGTATCTCCTGAAAGAGCTCCAGGCAGCATGTCGTAGGGATGCTCTAAATATGCTTTCCATACCAGATCTATTCTGATCATAGTCTGAGGTCTACATTAAACTAATATAAAGACTTCAGTCTTACCAGGGAGGGTCCCCAAGATAGGAGGTACAAGAAAGTAGGTTATCTGGACTGACTGCAGGGGCATAGGCAATTTAAGGAAGATCAGAAATTTCTCCTGGTTGACTAAATAGGTCCATGATCAAAGACCAAGAATATTTTAGTCTCTTGAGATACTTGAGGTTAAATAACTTTGGAGGAACGATCCTTCTCCAGGGTCTCCAAACCCTTTTTCTCAGAAAACAGTACCTCAGGTTTTCTTCTTAGCAGGTTTTTGTTTTTCTATAACTTTGTAATTGTTTGGATAATAAGTAAATAAGGTTTCCTGCCATGAGGTAATTACACTATCACAGTACCCATTAGTCAGAAATCTATCTTCTTTTCTCTGATGTGGCAATTGTCTGGGCATTTGAAGAGGCAGACAATAGTGTGAGTATAGCAAGATGAAAAGAGCTGGAAGGAAGGAGAAGCCTCCATGCTCCTAGATGGAAGAATTCAGTACAGCATGTGTCAGAACACCAGGTACTCCTGTGGGCAAAGGAAAATTGTGACATCCAACAAACTTGTTTGTACCACTTTAAAAGCAGAATATAAACTGCAGCCTGATTTGAAGTTTGAGCAAGTGGGAAAAAAAAAGATTAAGCAGAAAATGGAATCTTTATGTTACAAACATTTACTTACATTATAGGTTATATCTTTTGATATTGTAGTGAACAATGCATGAGCAGTGCATGGATAGGCTACTCTTGCATTCAGAGACACAGGTTTATCTGCCTCTTGTAGGTTTGGGTACGTCTGTACTGTAGTCAGAGGAAAATCCTCCTCATATCTTTCTTTTAGAGTGATTATTTTCTTTATTCTACATTGACTTTCTTTTTTAATATATTTTTAATTATATTTTCCTGCACTGCTTCAGGGAAAAAATCAAACCCCAAAACATTTTGGATGGACTCATTATCCTGTAGGTTGCGGAATCCAGGCCTCACAACCATTCAGCTGCCTCTGAAACACTGTTCCAAGTCAGTTTCTTTTTCAGCAGTTATATCTTGCAAATCCTCTACATGCAAAATGAGCACATATCAGGGAGCATCTTTCAAAGAAGTGATGGCTACTCTGTGAAAGATCAACTATGAGGAAATATTTCCTGACTTGCTCTGGGGCAGAAAAGTTGAACCAATGAGCAGAAGAATGAAGGAAAGGAATGGCAGATTGAAAAAGGTACTGTAATCCATTTCTGATTAAAGTAATTTGGCCCAGTAATTTCTTAGCTCTGAAGAGGTGAGAGAAAACAATGAGAAGGAACCACTATGATAATAGAAAAATAAATCTGGTGTGTGCTTGTGACTTTGAAAAGTGAGAGGTGGTGACTTTCTTCTATTTCTCTCTTGTTAAACAGCTTGGCTAAGAAAACTTGTGGATCTTGTTATTCTGTTTTTACACTGTAAGCTAGTCTACATATTAATTTTTAGGAAATTCTAGGAATCCTTCCTCCCATGTGTTTTTAACTGACGCAGATGGCTGCAAATTCAGTTTTTCAGGCAAACCTTCCTGCTTGGGTGAATAATCCAGCAGCTAATATTTGTCATGGTCCTCTACCTTCCTCCTGCAAAGAACAAATACTGCTTAGACATCAGCAGAAGTGAGAAGCTCTGTGGTGGTAAGAGGGGAGTATGCACCACAGTTGTCATGAAAATTATTCCCTGCTGGCATCTGAGGGGCAGGTTAGGAGATCCATGACTAAGCTTTATGTTTAAATGAGTTTCCTACATGTTCTCTACACCATAAGGCTGTGCAGTTATGATATTACACTTAATAGTAGTGCAGTAATTGCACAGTGGGATCGAATCAAGTCTGTTTCAGATGCTGGAATTCAAATATATCTTTGGGGTAACATGGGTATGTGATGCAAAAAATGTGATCTTCAGTTGCAGATGTAAATAAGGATCAGGTGGAAGGAGAAAGACACACATTCCTTTCTACAGACATATCAGGTGTATGTGACTTGATACAGCAATGAATGTATCCAGTAAAGATCTTCAAGGACCAGAGACATATAAGCGTCTGACCTGTGTATAATCCTTAAAAGTCAGCCCCTGTTTTTTATTTAAAGATGGCATTCACCAAGGAAAAGCAGAGACATGAATATAATTCAGAAAACAGCATCACTGATGAGAAAACACCAAGAATGAACAACTTAAGAGAATGAACAACTTAACAATGACAGGAAAATAGACGGTGGTTCACCCCAACAGGATGCCAGCTAATTTAGGAACTGAAACAACAGGCATCCTCACCGTTTGCTAAACTTGTGAATTCAATCTCAGAAATAAAGCAAAGCTTAATAAAAAACGTTGAGGGGGCAGACTAACTGAAGGAACAAATAGGAGAAAGAGAACGGAAATTCATATTGAATCTTTTTAATTGAAGAGAAAAAAATGTGCATAAAATGTTCTAACTTCTGAAGCTGATTAAGAATGAATAATATAAAGTTTTATGAGTAATCAGAAGAAAAATATTAAATGCCAGAATTCATAACTTTAAAGTAAATGATAGAAGTAAATGAGAATTTTGATTGCATGCCAGCGTAGACCCAGAGGGCACTGATCTCAAAAAGACAAGTTTTTTTCAGGTGTTGTATGGGTGGTAAAACTTGTGAACTGAGTTTAGTCTCAATTAAAATGTTAAATTTCCTAGATGGTTTCTTTACTTGTTATACTTAATTTTATTAAAAAAAATTAGTTATCTGCAAGTGAAAAACTGAACATGTTTCTTTATCATACTGCAAGTTTATATACAGATCTCAGCCAATATGAAGGGAAGGAAAAAGAGACCTGAACGTATTGTAATTTGTGCTATAAATGAGTGTTATTTGTCTGGGAATGTATATTGTTAATATAACTACATATTTCAAGATAGATCCAATAAAAATAAAATTTATGCTTGTGATGCAGTTGGACATGTGCAGTATACTATCAAAACCTTTCTAGAAAAAAATCAATTTAAATAATACAGTGATTATCGCTCATCTCCCAGGGTCCTATTGTTAGTCATTTAGAGCTGAATGGAGGTAAGATTCTGTATTCTTTTTCCTAATACATATAAGGTTGGTATTTGTGTTTTTTACAGCTCTAACCAGAAATACTGGATGTGTTACTGACAGATATAAAAACCCTAATTCACTGTAAAGAAAATAGCATGGCTTTGTTTTTTAACTGGTTATTCTTTGCTAGCTGTTTTATCTAAATGTTACTTCTTGTGAATTTTTTATTCTTGAGTTATATATTTTCAGAATTCCTCAAAACATTTAAAAAGTACTGCAGAGGTATATGTCTTATAACTTGGATTCTTTTGTGATGTTGTACTCTTTTTGTGTTTTCTTTTTTAGACAGAAGAGTGGTCATATAAACACAATAACAGAGGAAACTCAGAAACAAAATGAGGAGGATTACTGTTATCCTTACTCCCCTAAAATGCACATGTAGGAAAACATTAGGATACTGATGGGCATGCCATATTACTGAAAGTACATTAAAAGGAAACTAAGAAGTATATGTTTTTTCTCACCCAAGGTATCGTGAACATCCTGGAGGTATCTTCAGGAATTAATGTATCCTTCTTAAGCAATGCATCAAAAAAAAATGTTTCATGTGCAATTAGCATACCTTTTAAATGGTTGTCCTGGGGCTTTGTCCACTCTCATAATTTTTTGCTCTCCCCTTTTAAAATGCTCTTAAGGGACTCAGATGTATTTAAAACACAAAGCATAGTTGTAATAACTGTTGCACGTAGTGAAAGTGAGGTGTTTAGCTGCCTTTTCCTGGGAGACCCAGAGGCAGAAAAACACTATAAAATTTCTGTGGAAGTGACTTTGCTAGGGTTACAAGAGAAACCCACAAATTTTAATTGGCAGGAACAAGTAGGCTTTTCACTTGATTCTTGCTGCAAGCAGCAGGGATTTGGCTGTGGCATTCTTTTGCAGTGTTGCAAGCCTTTTAAAATAAGGATGTTTGTTTCTGTTTCCAGCTGTTGTCTCTCTTAAACATATTCTTCTCAGAGTAAAGTAAACTGTGAAATGAAGGTAGATTCTCCAATTTCTTTGGGAAAAGGATTTTTTTTTCTTCTTTTTTAAACTTTATCCAAACCAATATTCCTTGTTTCCTGCATGTTTTCTGTTTCTACCAGGTGATAAGTGCTCCCCATTTAGCCTAGCTGCTGAAAGAGCTGTGATTTGTGCTGCTTCACAAAGACTGAAGCTCTCAAATCCATCTCCTCTTTTTATAGGCCTTCAGGTGAAAATGTTTAATACTACTAACAGAAAGAGGTCTTCACTGCTGCCCTAATTAGGACAAAAAAAGATTCCTGTTAAAAAAAGAAAACAACAACAAATTAGTGTGAACAGAACTTGGCAAGCTCCAATAGGATGTGATTGGATCATCATGGGTATTTTGCCAGTTGAAGTAAGTCAAAGTCAGACTTGGACTTGTTGCCCAATGTTTTGTAGGTACAGTCGGCTTCCACTTTGCTCTGTCTCATAATGTTTTGTCGTTTACCTGTTACACCTAAGAACTGAAATTAGGGAGGTAAAGCAAGCACCACTTTCTGGAGGTAACTGATTTGCATGAAAAGTTTTGGCAGACACACCAATTTTGAAAACCAGGCTCCATATTGGCCCTTACACCGGGCAGCCTTATGTTTCAATATATATAGGGCCTGATCAAATTAACAATCACAACTTGTACAGCCAGAGTGGGCTACATAATGATCTGTGCCTTCTGTGCCCTGTCACTGGCCACTTTCTTAGATTGTTTACTCAAATATCTCTTTGCTCCTCCAAAGAGTTTTGAATTCTTGTTGTTCATTGGAAGTATGAGGTAAAGCACAATCTTTCATGCCTGGATTGCGTATTATAGCATTGCTTCATGAGCAGTTTAATCCAGAATATTCTGGTCTTGTCACTAAAAGCAAAAGCATGCATTTCTAATTACCTACTGCTAGTTGAGCACTTTTCTTCTCCTTCACTCTATCTTGGCAGTGGGCAAAAGCCTTTATGCAACCATGCAGGGAGACCCAGGAGTGATCTCATAAGGACTGGACTGAACCTGGCAAAAATACTACCGTGGAGATTATGTTTAGCTTGCCTCAATAGTAAGGATGGATTTGATTACTTGAGTGATGGAGTTGAAGTATGAAGTGGGGAGAACGAGAGAAATGAGAGCCTGGCTGCATGGGGGAGGACAAGATTGGCCATTTTCGGAAGCAGAGCTGATTTATGTTTGTTGAAACCTCTTATGAAACCATGGTGGGAAAATTTGGAAACACTGGGAATCTGCTGAATAGCAGGTTCTGAACAGAAGCTATGGCTGAATACTGAGTGGGTTGGTGGCTGGTGGTAGCTGCTGGTGGTTGGTGGAGTGGGTTGGTGGTAACTGGTTTACCCAATATGGTTCAATGAGTTTATCATATAAATGGTGTTTGCTTATCATTTAAGGAAATGTTTATCAATGGCTATCAAGTTATTAATTAAAAGTCAACTGAACTTGTGACTTGGTCAGAAAACTGAAAAAAAGCTAACATGATAATCATACAGTGTGTACTGCTTTTAACAGTAACTTCTCTGTGTGCCATGTGGAACAAAAATATGAGAGAGAAGCAGAGAAGTAATGCAGAATAAAATACTAACATAATAATACAATAAAATCACAGATATCTTACATTTGCTGTCCTTTGATTCTACATTAGAAAAAGGGAAGGCAGAATCTAGAAAATACTTCTCAAGCAAACTTTGATAGAGAGTTATGGCATCTTCTGCATGACTGGGGGCTGGTTTTGTGTATGAGACGTGGCTGCATATTCAGTCAGGCTTAGCAATACTGTGTCTCAGTAGATTTGTAGATTTAAAAAATATTTCTATTGTAAATTCTGTATTTGTTAAAGTGGATGTTTGGTAAAATGAACAGCTGCAGCCAGGCAGATAGTGAAAAAGAAAGAAATCAATCTTCCCGGTGATGTCTGTTAAGTACCCCTTGTCTGGAAGTGTTACAAAATGGTGGAAGTGTTCTCTCAGTGCTACAGGGGCAGGGATTGCCTTTTCCAGTTGTTTTCTAATATATGTACCTCTGTCTCCATGAAAATTGTTGCTTTAACCTCCTATTGTTACCCTTGCACAGAAAAACTCTTCTACCTTGGTTTACTGTTGTCATCTTAATATAGCTGCCTGTGATCTTTGCCACTTCCCGTGTATGAGAACATAACTGATGTTTTTTTGGTATTATAGTACGGCTAAAGTTGAGGCAGCTGCTTTTATTTTGCTTCTAACTCAAGATGGGATGCAAACCAAGCTCTGCTGGTACGCAAACCTGATGAATCAATCCACTGTGTTGCTTCACTGAGCTTTGTTTCCTGCTTACTTAGCCTGTAGCTGATTGTTGAAATGTGCTCTATGCCACTTCTTTTAATGTTATTTACTGCTAAAAGGAAGTCTAAATTTTCTGTTTATTTTTCTTCTATGAGCTGAACATTGTGTTTTCCCCTCTCACAGTAATAATTCAGGGTGTAGACAAACATGTTTTGGCAGGAACATCATACATAATTTTAAAATTAAGAGTTGCAGAACTCATGACTTATATAGTATGACAGTTTTAGGCCTTGTTGTTCCTAAAAGTCTGGGTATGTGAACAAGAGATTTCCTTTAATTAGCTTTATTTACTGTTCCCTATAATGAAACAGATTCTTTAGTCTGCAGTTTTACATGGGCTGAGGGAAGGTACTACAGGCTGTTCCTTCTGAGATAGTGCTGGTATTACAGGGTACTGTAGTATAACACCACTACTGTCACTGGGAAATGTAATGGCAGCTATACTTGCCTGTTTTATCAAAGTGCTCCCATTACTTCTAATATTTTTAATTTGTCCCTCTTTTAATTAGACTAGCACTGCAACTGTCACAGTGACAAAGTGGCAAGCAGCACTTGAAAACTTCCACTGGTTGCTTCCTAATAACAGTTAGGTGAGGATTTTAATTGTGCATACTGCTTGGTTTTCTGTTTGTGTAATCCAATGATCATGCATATTTCCCAGTATTAAGTCTTTGTTAATACTAATAATAAACTGCAGAAAGCTCCAGAAATGAAGCCAAAGTGAAGAAAATGAATACATGGAGTAAACAGGAAGATTATAAAAATGACAGGCAGGAAAATGTTTAAAGAACAAAACATTCAAAGACAGTGTAGTATCTGATATCGCAGAGTAAAAGTGCATTCCTTGGGGTGGGGGAAGTACTTCCCTAAGGCAAAACCAATGGACAGCCTCCTTAGCAATCTTGTAAAAAGACATTTCCAAGTTAAATGCCAGGAAATTTTGAACTGATCTAATCCTAAGTACATTAGAAAAAAAAAATCCCTCTTGAGAACTGGTGTATGTGATCTTGGAATAAAATGAAACCACTGGCAAAAACCAGTGGTGCCAACTGCTGTATATTTTCCTCTGGGAAATATGGTCTTTTTGGTCTGTAAAAGGCTTATAAACTGACCAAGCTGCAGTTTGGGAATGAAATTCTTGAAGGGACTGGAGGAATGTTTAAATTTAACAATCCTGAACATATTTGGAAAGACCCTCCTTAATAATTAAGGTATAATCAGAGAGAGATATAGAAAGAAAATAATTGTCAGTAATATAGAACCCCAAGAGAAAAAGAGGAAGAGTTTAAGCATAACAAGGACCTTATTTTACCAAAGATAGGAGTAAATACATCCTAAAAACCCCTTATATGTTGTCAAAATTAAAGTTACTCTTGAGATAAAAAGTCCCAGTGTGTGTGAAGAAAGAAGTTGTTATGCCGGCACTGTTGATGCTGTCATATGCAAGTATAGCTGTCTTTGTTTCTCTGATGTAAAGGTTTCTGCAACTTTGTACATTTTATTACAAAGAAAATCAAATTCATAAATAGCTAAAGGTTCATAATGCAATCAGTTCTAATATTCTAACAGAGAGACAAATACTCTTCCAAGATCAATATTTCTGTGTTTTCTCTATTTTTCTGTTCTTGGTCTGTTGCTTTTTTGATGATTGTCACAGTACAGGCTTTTGAGCTGAAGTTTCCCAGACACCATAAAAGTGTTATATTGTCCTGCTTCCTGCTTTCCCTTTTTGTATTATTAATTATTCATGTAATGCTTCCCTCTTGCCCCACTCTGAGAGTGACCTCAGAGTCAAGCTTTTTGATTCCTTTCACACCCCTCAATGGTTATTTAATAAAAATCCAAAAAGAATTCAGACTGATTGCCTGTGATAGAATAGTTCTCTATTTCTTTAATAGGAAAAAACTATTTTCAATGTTTACCTTCAAGACAGAGCTTTGCTGCTGTTCTCTGAGCAGGGATATATGACACCCACCTATATGCAGTTAGACCAACATATACATCTGGACTGGAGCTTCATATGTAAAATTTTTAAAAACAATTTTTCTGTTGGACAAGCAAAAATTCCTTTTTCATAAAACCACAGGCCTGGCTTTACTGAACCTGCCTTAGTTTCCTGCCTCTGATGGTCATCAGATTCTGTCATTAAAAAATAGGGAGAAGTACAAGAGGCACACAAGTATACAGTAATATTTGATCCAAATATTCTCTAAGCAACCACTGATCTGTGGTTTTTGTAGCTCATAGAATTGCTTTCTTGTATTCAATGTTGCTAAATAGATTTTTTTATGTAAGTTTTTTTTTTCTGTCTGTCTTTGAATACAGGTAACCTTTATTGTATCCAAAACACAGCTGAATTCCATGTGCAAGGGACTATCTCTGGCTTGAATCCATCATTTACTATTGCCATTCATTACATTTTAATTCTTACCTTAGGAAAGAAGATGAAAGACCGAACCTTTCTCCGTTGCACCTGTTGTTTATGCACATTCATCATATTTCTCATGATTCATGGCAGCTCTTGGATGACCCTGGTTGCCCTTCTTTAATTCTTTCCTTGTTCTGTTACATTTCTCTAAAACTTTTTTTGATGCGCAGCATTTGGGTTTTGCTGTTGTGCCCAGCCATCCGTCTAAGGAGAGCATGGATGAAGGACTGGGAGGGTGGCTGCCTGGGTACCTTGTTCAAATGAGGACAGGAAAGATCTGGCATTGGCAGCAGCTCCAGCTGGGGCTGGGATCTGTTCTTGTGAAAGCAAGGGCCAGAGGGGAAGCATAGACCTTCTGGAGAGGGCAGAAAGGATTTTCTGGGGATCAGGCAAAGCAAGCAGAGTTGTATGCAACTCAGACAATCCCAAACTTATATGAAAACAAGGACTTGCCTGCAGGGGAATACTGGGCAGGGAGATCATTGCATAAAAACTTTTCTCATTTTTTGTTCTGCCTCCCACTACTGCTTTTTTCCTTTCTCCTTTGTTTTTTTTTAAAAAAAATCTAATTATGTTAATTTGCATTCAAATTAGGTATAGCATTTTAGTATCTTTATTGAGAGGAAGGTCTCTAAGTTATAACTGTGTTGGGATCATGTTATCCTTTTCAAAACTAAAGGATCCTTCCCCATTTTCAAAAGCCTGTCTTCCTTCTGGAAGCACCTGAACACCTCAGTTGTAATGGGAGGACACTCTACTGGCAGCAGGGTTGCCTGGAGTTGCAAAGATTTCCTGCTGAGAATTGCTATGACTGTGTCTGTTGATCTGGCCCCTTGTCCTCTCTCTACTGTAATTGTCCTCATCTGCATCTCAAGAACCATCTCAATCTCAGTGATTTCAGTCCAGCACAGGATGTCCTGTCATTGCAATGTGTGGCTATGAGCATTGGGCTGACATTATGCTCTGCTACCCAGGTCCTCTGTATTAAAACAGTTTTGCTGCAATATCTCATAGCTGTGAATTTATCCTTGTGACACTGATGGAAGCAGTTCAAGCCCTAGTGGACAACACAAAAGTGAAAATCAGCAATGATGAACACAATGCAAGCATGGGTTAGGTGGCCACATCTTTCTCCGAAGTCCCCTCCCAAGCTGGTTTGGGTTTTGCCTTTGAAAGGAAGAGTTTGCTACTTCTGTCACACCATCTGTGTCTTCCTAGGCAATTGACAGGTATCCACTTTCCACCTCACTCCTTAATTAGTGACCTGCTGTGTCCCTTTCCTCTTTCTTGCCTCCAGAAGCTCCAACAGAAAGGCAGACATGTGTATTGTGTGTGAGAAATCCTGCAGGGTATAATTTGTCTTAGTTATGTTGTCTTTATTGTCACACCCACTGCAATTTACAAGCATGCTCAACATACCACAAAAATTATTCTTCTGCCCCCACAGTGCAGGCAGATTGTGGGTAGGTATGCCTGCAGAGTACAAGGCTTGCATTGTGCCAGTGGATTTGGTGGTGATGCAGTCTAGGAAAGTTTTAAATTGTGACATGTCATATTCTTCCTGAAACAAATAACAGTAATAATGCAGTCTCAAATTGCAAAAGTGACCCCTAATTGCACAAGAAACCCTTTCAGATTTCACAAGGTGTTAAAAGCAGAATTATCACTTTATTATATGTGTAAAGAAGTAGGCTGAATCGTGTTTTCTGTAAAGCTGAGCTTAAAATTCATATGATCTTTCTCCAGATTTTTTTTTTTTACAGAGGAGTAATTTGTATTACTTGTATGTAGTTTGACTTGTGCCAGTTTATAGCAGAAGTAAGATTTGAGAGGTGCAATTAGCTGATGTCTGCATAGTAATTTTTGTACAAACTTGCAGTAGAAGCTTTATGTTATGCAATAAAACTCTGAAATAAGATATATTTTAATTAGGTTATAAGAGTGATAACACAAAGCTTTGTTTATTAAGTAGTCATAAGGTTCAAATGAGCTGTGAATTTCGAAGAAGTCTGGCAGGAGATGAAAAACACGACAGCATAGTTGAGAATTACTTTTAGTCTGGATGTAATCTCATGAGTGCTGTGCAAAAGTTCAAAATGAAATAAGGCCTCAAGATTCTGTAGATATTTACATTTGACATTTCTATTCTGGGAAAGTCTTAAAAAATAAGCACTTCTGTTTTTTCAGACTCTGTAAAAACATCCAGTTGGGAGGGATGCAAGGTGCTAGAAAGGAGGAACAAATTAATTGCTTGTTTTCTAATTACTATGGAGACACTGTGCCTGAGTTCTCCACATAATTTCATCAGTTTATTTGGCCCCCAACTCTGGAATGCGCAAGTGATCTAGAAAGTCTTTTAGGTCCTTTTTGCCACAGTTCCATTATTTCCCTTTTTCTACCTTTGCTTTTTTATGTCCCTATTGCTACATGTCTTTCACTCTAATGTGATGCAAAGTTTATATCCCTGAATTGTCTACAGAGAAACAGTTGTACCTAAAGAAAAACAAATACTTACGAAGTATCTGTTAAGTTATCAGAACAACCCCTTCTTCCTCTAAAATATCCTCAATGACAAAATGAATTCCTAGAGTCCCCTAGGTCTTGTGTTGGGTATCAATGACAGTAATAGGGAAGAACAAATAATCCAAGAGGAACATGTTTCTGTCCTGTGTCATATTTCTTGCATATAAGTGGCCTTTGTCTTCTTCCTCATCCCCAGATGATTCAATCCCTGTCCCTTCTCCTGTTTATGAATAGTTTTTTTCAGCTCTGATTCCCTCACCCTGCTCCTCAGATTTCCTGCAAGCTATATGAAGATGTTCATTAGCTCATGCTTTTCAAATACCTGGTCTTCTGCAGAGATGTGAGCTACATGATATGTAGTTTACATGCATGAAAATACAGTAGGTGTGTATTTCCAGCCGGTCAGAAACAGGTATTATGACAGACTGGCAATTATAACTGGCTTTGTCATATTTCCTTGCTTGGGATCCTGTTAGTAGGCAGTGCCATACTACTATTAGCAAGCTTGAGAGAGAAACAACCTTTCCTTAAAAAATTAGTGTTGTTTTAAAATTAACTATTGCTCCTCAGAAAATAGATCTTGGAATCACCACGGACAGGTATATTGACTGTTAACTTGGTGGTCAGCAGTGGAATGGATGAGAGAGAATGGGAAAGTAATGGAGATCCCATGAAAGCCAATGAACCTACTCTTGAGAATTGGTGTTTACTCTTTCACTATGAAAGAATCAACTAGCAACTAGTTTACACAAAGAAAGAAAACTCTTACTGAAACAGGTTAAAAATCACTGCATAAATTCGTGGAATAATAATAAAAAATCCATCACAAGTTATTAAGCTCAAAGATGTAAACAGTGGCTTACTGCGACCTTAAGCCATAGATTTCTGGAAATTGGGAATATAATGCTTATTGCTCTCTTGTTTCTGACACATCTGTTCCTGTCCACTGTCAGACATGATTCTGGATAAAGTTGACTTTGTTCTGAGCAATGTAGTAATTTTTTTTTTTTAATGTAGAAAAGGAATATAAAAAATGTCTGTCTGCTTACCCTCTCCTTTCCCTGTCTCCAAGAATTTGTAACCTGATAGTTGCCTCTTTACAATGCTGAAATAACTTAAAATAAGTGTATGGGAAGGCAGTATGAATAAAGAGATCCTTTCAGTTCATTTGCTTTGGGGACAAGCTTTTCTCTCCGGCACAGCAGAAAAGTTTTGCAGCTTCTTTCTGCATATACAAAACTCAGTTTCCCCTTTTTTTTTTCTTCTTGATTGCATTAATACAAACAAGTGATCCCTAGGTAGCATGCTAATGTAACTGTGCATTTAAGGAATACAAGTTAACACTTTCACAGTTACATAAGAATATTTTTTCTAAACATGCTGAAAGGAAAACAATAGGATTAGTCACAACCAGTATAGGCAGGAAATAACTCAGAAGCCACCTAGAAAAAATGTCTGTTCTCAGCCAGTGTCTAGTAAACAGCTAATGAGTAACCTGGAGCTCTCTGAGAGGTGTAAACATGGCTGACTCGCAGAAAAGATGTGTAAGAATGAACCTTATGCCCTCCAAAGGCATCACAAGAGCAATTAACCAAACAATGGGAGGTCCAAACTGCCCATCTTTAAACTGGTCTTTTTGCTGTAGATGAGGAGATTTACAGTGACCCTGTGGCATTGCTACTTTTGACTTAAATTGGCAGTGTGAATTTTTTAATAATTTGCCTCTATTTTGTGGGAAAATTAGTGTCAGCCACTTTCCCTTCTTCTCAGATGACTCTGACACATCCTAAAATGGGCTTTCTGAATCCCTTAGATTAAAGTATTCATTAAATACCAGTAAAACTGCTGAAAGATGGGAACTGAATAAACCTAAATGCTCTTTTGAACTAGTCCCATCTGGCAAATAAAAGAATAGATATGTCAGCAAGGCAAGTTTAGCTTAGTTCAAAAAGACAAAGTGTGTTGCTACCAAACCCAAACAAAACCAGAAACTTCAAGCTTGATTTAAATGAGGAATAATGAAATGAAAAATAAAAATTCTCACAAAATGTGGAATCAGGTCTTCCTTGCTGCTTTGGCTTTTCTGTTACAGCTCTGAGGTGTTCTCTGACTTAGCCTGGGAGTGTTTTCTTCCCTTTTCCACTACAAAGCCACAGGTTGAAAAGGAGCCAGACTTCAGTCTGGAAGGCAAAAGTAGTGTGAAGTATGTGTGCTTGGAAGAATCATTGTAGGTAAGAGGGGAGGGATGTAATTCTTTCCTCATTCATATGCCTGGACATATTAATCCTGGTGTTTATTAGAGATACTTTTCTGGGGGCTTTCTTCTGCATACCTTTTTATTTCTCCTGAGTGCCCTGGCGTTTTTCAGGACAGCTTTAAAATCCTGATGTTATTCCTGGAGAATAGGAAACAACTTCTGCTGTTTTCAGTCCAGATCTTTGTCTCTGTGTTTCTGACTTTTGCCAAGTTTTAAGAAGCTGATAACTTCAGAGCTTAATTTGTTTTGATTGTTCCCCAAAGCAACTTTAGTGTAATTTCCAAGCTTTGTAGTCAGAGAGAAGGAATCATAACATCATATGAAAGTATCATGTTTATTAAATAATGTGGCTCATACCAGTCAGCTTCTTGGTTGCAGTGTAATAAATCATGGATTCCTAATAAGGAGTGAGCAACACTTCCAGGTACAATCCTTCTCTTATTGTCAAGATTAGGACAATTAGAAAATCTATCTGGAGCTCCAGATTGAATATTTACTCTGTTTACAATTTTTTGTTACATTCAGGATTCTAATTCAAGTTTAGCTGTAAGCCTAAACAATTTGTGCTAAACAGCACAGTGAAAACACCCTTTTTACAGAAACCATTAAGACCAAAACGGAAAGGTCATATCTATTTCTGTGCAAAACACTGAAAATATGTACTTATGAAACTTTCATAATGATAAATTCTCTTGTGTTTTATATGGGTGAGCAGCTTCTCAGATCTTGCTTGAAGCTTATCATCCATAACTGTGTATCTCACTTGCCACTTCCATTTTAGTGGTAGGACCTCTAGATAGCTCTTCTTCACTTTACAGCTTAAAGGCTAATAATTGCGAAGAGAGATATTGGTCACTGGATATATTCTATATGTACCCATCCTTTTTTCTGTCCTTAAATACAACTTTTCTTACTGTTTGTGTATCAAACTAGTTAAAATTCAGCTATAGCAGTATGTGTGCTGCCAAACCTAGACTGTTAACCCACAGGGGACTTCATTAGTAGATATTTTTTTTTCAGTTCAAAGATTGCACTTGAGAGTTTTAAAACTCTCTAGTTTACTAATTAGCTTACCTCCAAGGACTGTATTTAAAAGTGTACAAACCTTTTTTATTGATGTGGGCATTTGCACATATCTCCATTCAACTTAGAGTATCACCATCCCCTGTTGCATTCAAGGGCAAATGCTTTTAAACTTTGAGTGTGATAGAAAGGTTTTCTCTAGTCTATCATCTCCGCTTTTGGGGAATATCTCTTTTCTACTTATGTACGTGATGATAAATAATCCAGTATTAAATAAATTAGTGCCATACAATCATAGAATAGTTAGGGTTGGAAAGGACCTTAAGATCATCTAGTTTTAAACCCCTGACATGGGCAGGGACACCTTACAAAAACAATACCACCCGAGGCTCTGTCCAACCTGGCCTTGAACACTGCCAGGGATGGAGCATTCACTACCTCCCTGGGCAACCCATTCCAGTGCCTCACCACACTAACAGTAAAGAATTTCTTCCTTATATCCAATCTAAACTTCCCCTGTTTAAGATTTAACCTGTTACCCCTTTGCCTGTCACTACAGAACCTAATGAATACTCCATCCCCTGCATCTGTATAGCCCCCCTTCAAATACTGGAAGGCCGCTATGAGGTCTCCACGCAGCCTTCTCTTCTCCAGGCTGAACAGCTCCAACTTTCTCAGCCTGTCTTCATACAGGAGGTGCTCCAGTCCCCTGATCATCCTCGTGGCCCTCCTCTGGACTTGTTCTAACAGTACCATGTCCTTTTTATGTTGAGGACACTAGAACTGCACACAATACTCCAAGTGAGGTCTCACGAGAGCAGAGTAGAGGGGCACGATCACCTCCTTCGACCTGCTGGTCACGCTCCTTTTGATGCAGCCCAGGATACAGTTGGCTTTCTGGGCTGTGAATGCACACTGCTGGCTCATGTTCATTTTCTCATCAATCAACACCCTCAAGTCCTTCTCTGCAGGGCTGCTCCGAATCTCTTCTCTACCCAATCTGTAACTGTGCTTGGGATTTCTCCGACCCACGTGTAGGACCTTGCACTTGGCATGGTCAAATTTCATAAGGTTGGCATCAGCATCAAATGTGTTAAGAATGGGACTTACTGTGGCAGTGCCAGGGATTTCCCACATGGCTTCATGTTTCAAAGTCCATGTGTAAGTTAATTCCCATAATTGGAATAATCAAATAAATCCCTAACAGAAAACTAATCTCAAG
Source organism: Melopsittacus undulatus (assembly GCF_012275295.1). Lineage (NCBI taxonomy): Eukaryota > Metazoa > Chordata > Aves > Psittaciformes > Psittaculidae > Melopsittacus > Melopsittacus undulatus. The sequence goes on from NC_047529.1 coordinate 65,152,790, forward strand.
CCTTAACACAAAACCTAATTCACAAGATGTTATTCTGTGGATTGCAGACTCTAGGCTGAGTAACTTTGCTGATCAGGTTTGCATAATCAATTCCAGTCTGCAACAACCTTAATTGCATGTAAATAGAAAGATTTATTTGGTTCCATTAGGACTCATTGCACAGCAGTCCCAGGCCACTCCTCCATTACAGTGTTTCAGCTTTTCTGCTGTGCAGACTCTGGGTAGGTTTATATTCCTAGTCTTGTTGCCTCACTTGATTTTCCGTTAGCCAAACAATGCTGGAAAACAGTTTTTGTATTTTTGGTGGGATGCCCTGACAAGCTGAGTTCCCTAGAGTTCATGATCTTCCCACAGGTTGGTATTATGCAGTCAGTAATGTTTGAAATTTTGACTCCTTTGCTTCATGTCTCAAAGAAAATACAATCCTGGAGGATTGCGGCTTTACAGTTGTTGGTGTACAGAATTAAACACAATAAACCAGTATATGCATACTGATTGAAAAGCAGTTTATTGTATTGTTGTTTTAAAAGGTAGTTTGTTCTAGTTTCAGTTCCCATGAGTGCATAACCAGTTCTTGGCACATGTCTGTAGATCTCTGCTGTCAACTTCCAAGTGACCTGACTGATAGACTTTTTGCTTGAAGACTTTTCCATAGCGTAGTCAGAGTTCCACTCAGGAACCAGGTCTGTACTCCTGAATTCTCAGTCCTCGTACTGCATCCTAATAGTCATCTTTGCACTGACTGGGAAACATGTATTTAGATGGAACTGTTAGATATATCCCAGTGCAAGTGCTATCTAAAACTAGCATTTCTTCATGCATTGCTTTTCTACTGTAGAGATGTGGGAGAGAGTTGGTCCTTTCTGATTTTCTGATTGCGTGAACACTACTGATCTGACTTCAGGAAAACAGACTTATGTCTTGTTTGCCTGTTTGTGTTTTTTTCTCAGAGATTATGTCTGGGAGAGCTGGCATCTTTAAATGCTCTGAATTTTGCAACCAAAGCTAAAATAATTTGATTAGTTTCAGCATTAGGAGTAATTATACTACAAATCTACCATTCTCTGATAATTGTCCTCATGTTTAATTCTTTATATGTACATGGACCTTTAAGCTCACCTTGCTTCAGAAATGCTGTGCCAGCTGGCTCTATGTCCTGAGGTGCTGGAATACTAATGCAGCGGTAAGTTGAAAGTGTGCTTTGTTGAAAGGTCATGGAATCACCATGTGTAGGGTTGAAGTAAGCTTTTCTGCTTTAGAACTTATCTGGGACTGTGAAATGGCAGTTATCAAAGTGAATATACTGCACAAAGTTTGACAAGGCTCATTGTTTGATGTGTGTCTGAAACCTATGTGGATTTTCTGTACTATGTGTACCAAATGTTTGAGGGGTACACACAGTATTTTATGTATATACAGGTCAGTGAAGTATGGTGAAGACACGCAGTTGCTGCAATGGTAAGTTCTGTCGCTGGGTGCTAGATCAAGATATACAGGGGTCTCCTGGAGCCGGGGAAATCTGAGAAAGAGCAGAGGGCCCCACCAGGAGTCATCAGTTCTCATAATAGGGGCTGACATGGCTTGTGCAATGCCAGGAGCAACCGTGGGAGATTTAAATGGGCCTAGGACATGCAAGTGACCAAAAGTGTTGCAAGCAGATTGGGCAAACACGGATTGAGAAGGCACAGCAGTTTGTGCAGAAGGGTGCATGAGAAGGGCCGTGCACTCTGTATGTAGGTCTACAAGCTCAAATTGAAATTGTCAGAGATGTCAAAAACTACAAGAAAGGGTTCTTCAGGTACTTAAACAGCAAGTAGTAATAAAAGGAAAACATTGGTCCACTGTTAGCAGGTGAGGGGAGCTGGTCACCAACAACACTGAAAAGGCGGAGATTCTCAATACTTTCTTTACCTCTGTCTTTACCAGCACTATCAAGCCCTGGGCCTTGGGAACAACAATCCGGGTTCTGTGCAAACACAGACCCACCTCAGTGAAAGAAGAGCTGGTACATGAACTACTCCTACAGGAGCTTGATCCTTACAAATGGATGGGCCCTGAAGATATCCACCCAAGGGTGTCCAGAGAGCTGGCCAATGTCATTGTGAGGCCGGTCTCCACAGTCTTTAAGGTGACTAAGAAGACTAAGAAATGTCACCCCCTCTAAAAAAAGTGTTTAAAGGAGGATCCAAGAAATTATAGGCCCATCAATCTTACATCAACCCCCAGGAAACTTATGGAGTGCATCCTCCTGGGAGAAGTTTGGCTGTATTATGGTCAGTTTTACTTACGTGTATGTTTATGTATTGTTGTTTTAAATTAAAGTTTTGTTGTGGACTATGTATTGAATCATAGTCAAATGTATGATACTGTTCAGGTTTGGTAATGATAGGCTCTAGAAGGTAAGGCCTGGTGGCTTAAGAATCATTACATTTGATGTTGAGTCTATGCATGAAAAATAATGGTTTCTTTTGTGTTTTTTTTTCCTTCTCTTTCCAGGATATAAATGATATAAGCAAATTCATTTGTCATAATTCTACAGATGCCTAAATTCCAAGGCCAAATTTAGTGAGCTGTGTCTTTCATGAATTTTATAGTGCTATTATTTCTTCTGTTCTTGAAGGGGAATACTTTAAGAGCTAGAAAAGAGGTTCAAGGTAAAATGAACACTTTTTCACTGAAGCATAGTCCTTACACTTCAATCTGATATGACTTTCTAAACCTGAGATGCAAACCAACATAAAGCAGCAGGATTTATTTCAAGTTTGCTATTGAGAAAAGATCATGTTGACCTCTAGTTCTGATCACAGGTACTATGGCACAGTTGTTGCGTTGCTTGCTAAGAAAAAAAATGGACACACAGTAAAATTAGCACAGAAAAACAGAGACAGTGAAGTTAACACCATGTTATCCACAGCTACCTTTTTTTTTTTTCTCCAGTATTTTTAACATATTTTTGAAGATATCCTTTGTTTGTACTGCTTTATGTGCAGGTTTGAAAACTGGTTTTCATTTATGATTGTAGAACAGACTTTGCAATTCATCTTCCACTGAACTTGCAGGCAAAACTTTACTAGTCAGGAGTTTATAGAAAGGAAATACAGGTGGTAGTCTGAATGACTTAAAGAATTAAAACAAATATTTACATGAAATGCTTTATGTTATTTGAGTAGTTTAATTTTATTAAATCACTACTGCTTACTCAAGGATTATTTTCTTTGGATTTGTTCTTACTTTTGGATTTACTTTCATTAAGTGGTTCATCTGTCTCCTAACTCAGTCTCTAGTGACATAGAACTGAAAGGCAGCACTTTAGAGGATTTATGATTAGACATTTCAAGTAATATTAACTACCAGTTTAATCTGTTTCTGATGACTGAATTATGCAAACTCATCATGTTTTTGTGAGTATATTAATTACTTGAAGGCATTCCCTGAAGTAGTTTGGATAAACAAATTTCAGAATGGGAATAATTTGAGAAAGGTTTTTCATCTGCAGCTCAGACTTCCTCCTGCATGCCTATACTTGCTAGGACACACCAGCCTGTGGGATTAACAAACATTTGTCATGAATTTGTATGTATTTGGAGAAAAAAAATTGAAAAAGATATTTAATTTGTGAAAATACTAGTTGAAAATATTAGCCATGGAAATTCCTTTGTCTTGTAGAAAAGTGTCTGTGGTTAGCTGTCCTACATGAACTAAATGAAAGTGTAGGTAGTAAAGGTTGATAAGTTTCTCCTGCTAGAACCAGTCTCTATTCAGATACAAATATCTGTCCCAGTCATGCAGTCCTGATGTATGTAAATGGTAATATGTTCTATAAATCATTTCTGGTGCGATATGCCAGGATGCCACATTGTTACACAGAGGAAAAGATTGTGTCTTAACCTATTTTACGTACCTGCCTGCCAAATCTTCTCATTGGAAGCAGTAGGGATTTTCTTCAATGGGATGCTACTACACAGATGTTGAAAACTGTCTTTGTGTTTAGTACCTTGGAGATGTGAAGCTTCTTTGTATATGCCCTGGGCCACCCACATTAAACTCGGTTTGCTACAAATGTGCCTATGGTGTTTCTTTAGGGACCAGCTACTGCAAAATCTAAAACCTAGTCTAAACTTGTTATACAAAATGTAAGTTCTAAATGCTACTATGCTTTGAGGTTGAGATACCATTATCTAGGAGTCGACTGAGCTTGTTATATGACCTTTTTTTTTGCTGTCATTTGCACCTATTCCCCATGTTTTCCTAGCAACAGTGAAAGACAGAAGCAAATAAATGACATTTCTAGATATTTTTAAGGAATGACAGTCTATGCCTTAATCTTCACTGAATTACTCAGTTGTTGTTCTGTATATTCTTTATACTCCTCTGGGCCACTTAAAGTTTACATGGTTAACCAAGGCTTCTTGAGAAAGTGTTTCTCTTTGTGTTTTTATTACTCAGACAGCCCTGTTTGCTACAATCAATGAGAGTGGCCAGCTGATAGCTTCCTTTTCTTTTCTGGCAAATCTATGCAAAGAGCTTTGATCAAGTGGAAGGAGTCATGGGGTGCCAGTGCTTGACTGCTAGTACAGATGAGAGGTATCCTGCAGCAGAAAAGGCATTTTCAGTATTGTGCAGGTGGCTCAACTAAACCCATTACTGCATGCCACATGTATCCTAGAGCAACCGTCTGACTGACTTGGGGGCGGACTTCACACCATCTGAACAAATGGGTATGAGTGTAAGCTGACAAAGGAGCCCATATGTTCCTAAACTGTGAATGCTGAGGAAGGGATTCTTAGCCAAGAATGTGCAGATGACTGTCCAAGTCTTTTTGATTGTCATTAAGAAGAGACGGCACTGCCAAGTGGAGCTTACTCCTTGGAATTGACTTTTGCAACAGTGCACGTGCAGCATTGTGACAAGAGTTTCTGGACAGTCTTTTATCCTGTCTGAACACTGGGTGTCCTCAGACTTGAATCTTGTGGAAAACCCACAATGGTCTTTAAACAACTCTTTCAAGTCTAGCCTTTGCTAGTCAGGAAACTACAAGCATCTCTTCTTTACCCATAATTTTTTCCTTCAGAGGAGAGAGGATATGACTGTTAGCATTTGAAGTTAGGACAAGAAATACTTCACGGTTTATTTTCTGTCACATGATGCTCAAGTGTTCATGACAAAACACAGATTAAAATACCAATCTAAGTACCTGGTATAATTCATTAACTTGAAGTAGATGTTGGAATACTGGAGGACAATTGATATTTATAATAACTCTAATTTGATTATTATGGATGATGAATTTTACCATGCTCAGTAATCAAAGGAGCAAAAAGTAGGGAAAAAAATCTTTAAAAATTATACCATATATATATACTTTTTTTTTTTTTAAATTGCTCCACTGAGAGATAGATAACTATAATCTAAAATATTGCAAAGATCATAGCAAAAGAATGATTAAAAAGAGTATGAGTTTTTGAGTAAAATATTATCAAGTTTTAGGAGAAATAATATGGCTTAGTTAAATTACAGTTATTCTTTCGAAGTTACATGAGTGGAAATAATTTATGCTCGTCTAAAAGAATGTTTATTTAACTGCATATAATTTTGCCTGCTGCCATAGTAACTTATGACAATAAGCTAAAACTACATGACATTGGATTTCTATTTTGATAAACCCAGTATTTTCAGTTAAATTAACAACAGTGGTGCTGTTACCATTCAATGTTTCTATTACTGAACTGCAAAAAGAAAAAAAAAGATGTAAAATGAGACCAGTTTAGCAAGATTAGTTAGAAAATGTAGAACTAGTCTATGAGAAAAGCATAAAATGTTGTATGTGACAGCAAATCTCCTGCAAGTTCCCTGTCAACAAAAGATAGGCTAGCATGTCTTATTGTCAATACACTTCGAAAAAATCAACCCCACCATTCACTTGTGAGGAGTAAAACCTTCACCTTGAGAGAAAAAAGTGGCAATTTGAGTTACAGTTGAGTGACTTGGCAATTAGTCATTAGTGCCAGAAAGTTTTGATGCGTTTGCATAAAAACATTGTGTATGAGCACTGGTACAGCGCACCGCATTTCTTTGAAAAATCACGTTTTGATTTTGTGATTGGCCAAGCACCATCTGGTGTCTCTGCAATGCCAGTAGGGTCCCATGTAAATCAGCACATTCCCAAGTTCCTTGATTGGAGCTATAGTAAAGCAAATGGTAATATCCCAGGCTGAATGCCTGCATTTGAAAAGGCATTTCTTTCCCTGATTTGTAGTTTGTCATTAATAGCGTGCACTGAGAGCTGAAACTGAAGTTCTGAAGGCTTCGCAAAGATGCCTGTTCTTGCTCAGATCTAGCACTGACGTGTGAGTAATTGCTGGTTAGCAGCATGAGCATTTCCAGGCTGCTGACACTGTGAGGTTGACAACTGACAAGTTTCACTCCCATGTCATAATAACCTACAATGAAATGCAAAGCAGACAGTGAAGATTACAACTTAAAAAAAAAAAAGAAAAAAAAGACAAAAGGAATGCTAACAAACCTTTGCTCTGTACTGCTGAAACATAATTTAGTTTAAGGAAGAGTGATTATGAGCAAAAATGAGATTGCTGTTAAAATAAGTACAAGCATACTTGTCTCAAATCTGTGTTCTTCCACCTGGCGTGCAAGAAGCCAATCAACACACGTGGTCAAGGTATTTAGATGTTTCATTTCTGCAGAGATGGATGCTAGGTGGTAATTCCACAAAGCACACCAATGTTTCTCAAATCATAATTATTTATACACAAAACATTAACATATTCAATCTTCCAATACAGATGTATTGCTGTTCTCTTAGATAAGTGGCTAAAACTTATATAGCAAGTAGATTAATATGCATGCTCATTACAACTTTGAAGATTTTAACTTCTGTAATCTTTTGAGGAGGTGGTATACCTGGGGTAGGTGGCCTATGAGTCAGATTGCAAAAGGAAAAATTGCAATCTGGAAGAGGGTTCACAAAAAATTATATGGAGGTCACAGACCAAGAAGGATATCAAAACAAGCTTCTCGGTTATGATGCAGCAGACAGGGGCACACATGCAAGTGTGTATAGCAAGAGCAGTGAGGTGATTTGACTACCATATGCAGTCCTGATGAAGTACATGCTAAAATGCTTGAAACAATTGATACTAGAGTTTGAATATCAACTAGAATTGATATCACTGAAATTCAGCCTTCTGAAAGCTGGGTGTGCAGTCCAACTGTGTGGCCTATATTCCTGCTGTAATCCATGGACAGTTACATCCAAATTATCATTAACTGATCCTAAGAGAGGTGTTTAAGAGGTAAGTATAGATTGCTCTCTGGAGTTGGCTTCTGTCTCCTGTGGGCTATAGCAGGACCTTGCAGACTTGCATAGGCTAGGTGCCCAGCTTGTAGACAGCTAAAATTGGTTGAGAAGAATTAATACTAAAAGAAGCATGCTGAAAAATCAAGAACACAAAAGAAACTAACATAAATAGTATGAGGGCTGAGAATAATGTCAGATTGAAAGACAGAGAACACAGTATGGTTTGGTTTATTCAAAAGATGATTTACATGTAATGTGATCAATATAGATAAGTGTTTTCATGAGAAGTTGTTGGTTACTGCAGAGCTCTTTAATCTAGCAGGGAGCTGCATAACAAGAGCAAACAGCTGGAAGCCAAAACTAGGCACATTCCAGCTGAAGATAAAGTGTGAAACATTAAAAGTAAGGATGATTAAACTGTGAAATATGATCTTGGAAAGTGTTGGATTGCCTATTCTGCAGGCTTGAAGCCAATATTGGGCACAAAAATGTTTAAACCATAACTGATATTTTTGCATGCAATATGAACTGCTAGGTGTAAGGTATCTCATTTATAATACCAGCGGGTTAGATTAGGCTTTACACACTTTCAAGTTAATGACTAATCACACCTCCTTCTTTGTCATATTTCTGTTTGGTATAACATGTATCAGAACTCTTTACTGTGTTGTTCTTTGACTCCTGTGATTTATTCTTGGTTTAGTTATTTAAACAAGCTGTGATGCAGGATTTCATTAGTGTTCATGCTCTTTCTTTTTATTCCTACAGAAGATATAGCTAGGAACGCCTAAAAGTGTGTTTTCTGTATGCTGCCAGCTAATACTTCTACACTTGCTTCATAAAAAGCTTCAAACATTCATTTTAGAAGTAATACAAAAAACTTCAAAGCCAGAATGACTTTGTCCTAGGCCTGTGAGCTAGAAAACCCCATCAGTCTAGGCAAGTCGGTTAAGCAATCTCAAGTTAAGCACAGGTATAGCACACAGCTTATTTTTTTACTATTTTAACCAGAATGCTGACTCAGATCAAAAGGTGAAAGTCAAAAGGGCTCTGCTGTATTTTGAACTTGCATCTGTGTGCTGGTCAAATAAGTAAACAGTACTTTTCTAGTTAGGAGCTCCCTGAGTACCTAAGCATTAAAAATATATCAAAATATTTTATGTCATCAACCCTAATGTAACATTTGCACTAACAATTTCTTTAGGAAGATAGCATAGAGGCGTTTTTTTACTGCCTCCTGATATCACAGCCTCACAAATCTTTTTCAGGATGTTGCTTACTGTTGCTACCCAGTCAATATAACCTCATTAGTGAACTTCTAGTTAGGTCTAAAATGCCAGTCCATAGGGCTTCTACCATGTTGTAGGTAGAGATCTTCCACTAACATGTACTTCATATTAAAGCTTTATGATGTAAATGATAAAAGCTTTAGGTTTACAATGTATAGTTACACTTATCCAGTAGTTTTTCCCTATACTTCACATCCCAATGGAACAATGTTCCTCTGTCTGTTTTTTTCTCAAAGTTTCCAATGTTTCTATGTTTTCAAGCTAGGTATTCTTGCTTTTATCATACTTTTTCTTACTTTATCTGTGTAGAAGACATTTTAAGTTTGTTGTAGCTTTTTTAGCTTTTTTTTTTTTTAGTGATCTGACTATTCACCCACATTTCCTATTTAATTTTTCACAGTTTTTCTTTTTTCTGTAAAGACATTGGATACAGATAGAAAGCTTTTGTGGCTCGATCTGAGCAGCTGCATTACCACAAACTATGCTGTCTTTGGCAATTCCCTGGTTGAAAATTCCTCCTAATCTTTCACATTTCATCTTAGCTAAAGCCCTTTCCTCATAGTAGTTGCAAATGTTTCCTCAGGTCCCAGAGAATTTAACTTCTCTTCTTTTCAAAGTTTCCATTAATAGCTAATGTATCTCTGGCCCTGAATGTGATAAGAACCTTACAGTTTGCCCTGCTGTCAGTGGGTCTTAGTCTTCAGTTTCTTCCCTGTTGGTCTTCTAAGGGGTCTTCTAGGAATTCTTCCCCTAGAACCAATCTCCTTGGCTCTCTCTGTGTTACACATATGGACTGCTTTGCAATTCTTGTGGACTGCTGCTAGCAGTTTTTGCACATCTGTCCAGACTCCCAGGAGCATCAAACCACTACTGCGTCTGCAATTTCCCACAGCTTTTTTTTATTGCCAGCTCTTTCACCCAGAACCTTTATCTGATTGACTAATTGTAGAGTTAAACCCTTTTTCATTCCCCATCCCCACCCAACTTTGATTAATGGATTATGTTTTATCCTGATCAACCCTTCCTGTTTCTCCACTACCTGCTGAGCCTTACAGTATTTGCCTGTATGTATTTTATTGAATTCTGGTGACTCCATTTGCTTTTATGTGTAGACTTGGGGCACTTGTATTTCTCCTCTCTTTCTGATCATATGATTTTAACTACTTTGCCTTGCTGACACCACCACTTCCTTCAGTGTGTGTTTTTTGTCTTTTTTTTTTTTCTGCTTCCAGACATTCAGTAATCCAGAGTGTTTCCATATCTGTTATGCTGTCTTCTTAAGTGTTGACAGAAGCAATGGATTTCAGAGCTCTTTCTTAAAAGTTCTTCTCCTAGTTTATTTGCTTTAAATCACATGAAACTTGATCCTGGTGTGTAAGTTAGCCAGGTATTGTGGTTGATAAGGAAACCCCTGTGTCAAGAGACTGTTTCTCATTAATTCCTCCCAAGAATCACATATCTGAAATCTTCCTCAAATGAAAATAACATATTCCATTAATTCATCTGTTGACCCTCACTTTCATATTAACCCCATGCATTTTCCCCATATTGCTTTGAGCCTCATTTCTAGTGGTCAAAGCTATTCTGGATTTTGTTTCAACAGGAATCTGGCAGGATCATTTATTCCAATATGAAGGGCAACTAGGGGAGTTCTTTTTGAGCTTTCCTCACCCCCATTTCCTACCAGTGTTAATCCTTGCCTCAGGAACATACCTTTAGCTCATGGCAGATAACATACATCTTCCTTGGCTGTAACAGTCGAGTGACAGACTTGTCAATTCTTACAACATAGCCTATAGTCAGTACCTTTTCCTGGTTCTGGTGTAAATATTTGGCTTTCTTTCTGTTGTCAGTGGGTCATTCTGTTCTCCTTCAGAGAACAGTAGGTCACCCTTATCTCTCTTCTGTTACGGCCCCTTGCTGGCTCACTTCTTCCCCTGCTCTTTTCCTTTTCTTGTCTGCATTTTCTTATTCCTCTTCTGTGCTGCATTACTCAATTTCTTTCTCAGGTGTGCAGTGTGGATTCAACACCTAAAGGGATATAAACTGATTCACTTTTAACTCTCCTTAGTCTTAAACTTTAAAGTTAAATAGGCAAAAATTGCCCAGACTAACGAACAACCTTTTTTTTTTTGCTTTTATCCCCGACTGCTGGTGTGGTTTTGCCAAGGTCAGTCCTTTCTTTTTGTTAAAAATTGGTGTTTCTCAGCCTGTGGAAGTGATAAAAACAATGAGGTGAGCACTCACAGCATCTGTCTGGTTACCACAAGTGCTACTGTGCAACAGGGAGCAAGATGCATTCATCTAAACCAAATGATCAAGTAGGTGCTCCTTCCTCATCAAGGAGTTGAGTTTGTATGCTATTGCTGCCTGAATCATTTATGAGGAGAACCACAGTTCCTTTGAGGATGTAGCTTGAGTGAGTAGCAGTTAATCTACAAGATTGATACCATCTCTGAGAGGGAGAATATTACAGAATCACATCAAGAGAATGTACATACTTTATGAAATTTCTTCTTGAGACATAGCCTTTTGGACTCTGCAATCTGGTACCAGTGTGTGTAGACTGTAATTGCAATGTTTCTCAATTTTGATATTTTCTATGAATTGTTTTTCTGCTATTATTTTGCCCACACAAAATGACAATAAAAAAAGAATTAGGATTGAAAGGCCAACCACTGAAAAATCCAGGAGTGTCAGAAGTAAAATTATAAGCCTGGGTCATTCCATTTGAGTGTTCACACTGTGCAGTAATCTTTACCTAGAAGCCTTTTTCTCCCCCACACCATGAACATTATATTTTCAGTGCACAGACATAGTATACTCCCTTAAATGATCTGCTTTGCTCTCACTGATCAATGAGTGACCATAAGCCTTATATACTGATTGTCAGCAGTTTCCAGAAAGGAGTCATGACCCCAGGTGAAGTTGTGACAGGATAAGTGGGGTTATCAGTCTGACCCTTCCTGCAATTTTAGTGCATGGGCTTCACAGCCTGACAGAAGAGGACAACTAGAAATGGGATCACAGCCAAAAGAGAAAGGTGAGGTACTTATACTATGCAATATTGAAATACAATTTTGAGCGCAGAGCCTGGCACAGTGTGGAGATTCTGCTCCCCTGTCTAGTGCTTTGTCAGCTTGAAGACAGGTCTGGGAAAGCTTACTCTGCTAAGTGGGACTCCATCATGGTCCCTGCTGGTCAGCCTCCAGGGGGTTGCTGCTCCTCCATTGCTTCTCAGACCTCAGACAGGCATGGGAACAAGCAGAGCTGAACAGGCAACAGCTTCTTTTCTATAGCAGCAAAGGTATCTATAACTACAAGAATGCTGTCTGGCATTTGTGCCTAATCAACTCTGGCTGGAAACAACAACCACTGTCTTAACTGCAGGGATAGACTGCTTCTCAGCATTCTACCCCAGCAACTAGTGGAAATGGAGGGCACTGAAGAGCTCATAAATGTCCCCTAATTTTCGTAACAAGACTTTCATCCTACTCAGTTGAGCTGAGGAATTCTAATAATGCTAACAACACCTTTGAGGGTGGAGTATACACCACTGCCTTATACATCCTTGTTAAGTGCAGAATCTGTATTAGTGGTGTATTGTGTTTGGTTTCCACAAGAAGCTAGGAGTATAATAACAGCTGCCAGGCTATGCCTTCTATGTATTTTTTTTTTCCTGTTGCAAAGAAGGAGTTTTGTTATAAAGAACATTAACTTGTCTGGCTAGCCAGCCATCTAGTCAACTTACTTCCTAGTCAGAACAGGGAGAGGAAATGGGAAATTGGCAGCCTAACAGACTGTGATCATGAAAAGGTGATGCTGTCCCCAGCTAGTCTAGACTGAAATCTTTTTTGGTGTTCATAGGCTTGAGATCCTGTAGTCTAGATTTTATCCTACAGAAGGCTAGATGGGAAAAGCAGTCAGTTTTGCAAGAAAAACTTTGAAAAAAGTCTTGAATATGCAATTTTTGGAGTATGACTTGGGTTCAGCTGTGTGTAGTAGCACTTGAAAGACAGAATGTAAGTAGGTGGTAGAAAGACGCCTAGATTGCCTCATGGGGAATTACCTGGCTAGCTAAGGGTGAATTGCATTGCTAAAGTTTAACCCAAGAACTACACTGTTCTAGTTCTTATCTTTTGCCATCATGTTTCTGTCTATAATCCAGATCTTGATCTTTGTTTTGATGGAATATGTTTGCAGTATTTTTCACTCTCAAGTACCCCTGTTAGAATCAAGTCCAAAAGGAAGCCAATCCTTTGTACGAGCTTCTTCTTCTGAGACAAATTTAATCTAACTGATGAATGTAGATGGCCACAGGTTACCATGTATAACCATTTACTGAGAAGATTTAAAAGTTAGAGGTACCTTTTGCCATGTTATAGAGGCAACACAGAGGATATTGTAGCCAGTTTCTTGACTGTCTCAGATCTTTTCTTGCAGAGGGAAGGGATCTCAAGGCAGAGAAATAACTTAGTTTCCAGTCTTCATAGGGACTCTGGGTCATTTAAACACTATTTAGTAAAAAGAGAGGAAGAATGTTTTTTTCCCCTTAAAGACCGAGAAAGGCCACGTAAATAAAGGAAGACTTTAGCTTAAACGCCTTTAAGATAAGGAGAAGCACTAGCCAATATAGTATATGTGTAAATATATCCCACATTGTAGTTTAATTTGTTCTTTTAAATTATATTATGAATGAATAGCTAAATGAAAGCCTGTTATTCACAAGCATAGAGTGTAGTTTGCTGGATAATCTCTAACACTTCTTTTGCCAGTAAGCAGGATGGCAAATCAACATGAAAAAGGCCAAGCCACAGATATGTGGTGACTCCCCTAGCCACAGCAACACACAGATGTACACCCACTGATAGCAACCAACTCCCTATTCCTTAGAAAAAAAACCAGCCAGATTTAAAGGTCAGGAATTCAAATCCATTCATGTATAAATATGCCAGATCTTCAGGATAGACTATTTGCAATGTAGTAACTCCTGTACAAATGCATTTGGGTTCTTGTTTTTCCTCAGATGAGCTGTAGTTTTAAATCTCTCTTTATGCTTCCTGGGGATGGACAGAACCTTCACCATGCTTTTAAAAAATAAGAAAGATGCTTGGTCCCCATCACTTTTGCAGCTGTTAACCATGCCACATCTTACTGAAATAATGATTTCTGGACTGTTTTCCCCCATTTCCTTTACAGGTTTTCACACCTCACTATTTTCAGGTTTCCCTCCAAAATAGCTGAAGTCTTTGCAATGCTGTCAGAATGGATAATGGCAAGTTACATCTGTGCCTGAAGTCACTTGAAAGTCAATTTACCTGAGATACCTGGAATTTTAAGCACCTGTCTTTACTTGTTAGTTATCAGAATATGTTTGTATTATCCTTGCTTCTGGGACTGAACTATTAAGAGCTCTGACCTAGGCAATGAAAAGTGAAAAAAAAGTATGGTGGAACTCAGTGTTACTTGTCTGCCATTACAAGTTACTAACTTGCTGGCAGGAGTATTTTCCCTGAATTGGTCCTCAAGGGAGGATATGTGCCAGTCTTTTTAGATGTCCGTATTTAAAAGATGATCCTGCTGTCTTGCTTAGAGGCATGTACCTGGGAAACTTCACTTTGATGTGTTTGTGGACTGCAGCACAACATACCAACACCATTTTCCCTTTCCTCACCTCTCATGAAGGAATATTTTGAAGCTACCTGTAGAGTAGGAAAGCCAAGCTGAATTATTCTAGCTCTGGAGATTTGTTTTACCTGGAGAATTGCCCAGGGTCATCATTCTGTTGCTGCTTGTGACTGAAAAATGACATTTTTCCCCTCCAGCTCAAAACAGGCACTGGTATGTATTTCAGTGGATTTATGGGCTTCATGTAAGACTACAGTGTTTGAAGTGCAGATATATGTTATCATTTGCACAAGTGGTAGCCATGGCATGGGACCTTAGGAAAGTGTAAAGGAATCTCTGCTATGGTGACGATTTTCCACTTCTCCTTGGCTTTTAATTTGTTTGGATTGCCTTGTTTTCCCTCCCCTCTCAGGTATACATTGGGACTATCCTACAGCAACTTTCCCTGGCCTTCTGAATTCAAGAAGATTATTACTATTTTGATGTCAGTTAAATATTTGTATTGGCTGTGATCAGGGTAAGGTTGAGCTGGTAGCTGCTGGTAGCAGCTGTGAAGTTAGATATGAAAAAATGTGTATGAATGAGAAAGCTAAAATAGAATGATTTTCCAAACTGAAACAGTGAAGATTTTAGGGCAGATTTCTGGATTAATGTTATTTGGAAGAAATACATCTTTGTGTTTTCTAATGCAAAAGTTTGCTGCCTTTATGTTTTGTTGTAGAATTTTCCACCCTTTTTCCAAAGTAAATTTCTTAAAGCTGGTTTAACTTTTGGGTGTGGTGTAGATTGTGTGTGTCGTGTTTTGTCTTTAAAAAAAAAATTATGTTATCATCATCTGATGATTTACTAGCTCTTTGGAAAGATACCATTTTTTCACAGTTTTGTGATCAGTTGGTCCTTATTGATAATAAGTACGGAAAGAATTTCCTATTTTTCTGGAGAATGTTAATGGAAAATGATAGAGATTGTGTTGATGGGTCTAACTTACACATGGTATACATTTATAAAGATTGGTGCGCATACTGTAAACTTTGTCAGACAGTGTAATAATAATCTTTTAAAGTAATTTGTGGTATCACCAAAATCCACCTTTGCTTTACTTGTTACTGCTTTAATTTTTCATCCCAATTTTAACACATAAGTGGCAAAGCTGTTTCTCTTTTTTGTCCTTTTGACACAGAAGTTAAGCACTGTGATCCAACCAGCTATCAGTTAGATTGATTAACCTTAATAAATCCTACAATTTCTGTTGATTCCTCTGTAGTCTTGTTGATATTTTGAAATTTATTGTTCACTATTATATTTTTTTGGCTGCTCTTATCCTCAGTTTTTGCCAGCTAGCTCAAACCCTTTGGGAGGCCCTGTCTGCTGAAGCAACACCACTTTTCTGCCAACATGTTTTTAGATGAACGGGGAAAAAAAATTGCAGTTGTTTTACGTTTTTCTTACTTTATAGTCAATTCTGTTGCTCTGTTGCTCAAAGCTAGCTCTGATATAGACTCAAAGGGAACAATAAGGAATATATACTTCTCACAGGAAAGGAAGGCAGAGACTACATAAATGACATCTTACCTTAGTCACATCCATGTGCTGGAGCTGAATCATGCTGCCTCTTTAGTCACAAGTCTCTGTTGTAAAAGCAGCACATAGAAAACTTTTTTGATAAGTTTTAGAATTTGCTGCATACTCTAATGCTTTCTTCTCAGAGACATCTCTCTAATAGAATGAGCATGCATAGTGTTAAGGAGAGCTAAACCAATTGTAGCATCACTTTCATCCTGGGAGTCACCCAGGGAATGCTGGTAACTGAACATTGATAACCTGGCTGTTTCTGGTGTTGCTTTACAAGCCTATGAAAAGAAGCCAAGCAAGTGTGCATGTGTGATTATCAATAGTTCTCTATCTAATTTGAAATGTAATTTTGGGACTGAATGCAAAAGATTTCTGCCTCTTGTTAGCCTCCTTTATGTTCTGCTACTACAGAACACATAAAAGTATACAAAGATGGCTGTGCATTTGTTGATTTATTTATTGTGAACGTAAACCTAGCTTATCTTTGTCACTTTATTATCTTTGCAGAATACCAGGCATGCCGGGTAAAGCTATAATTAATCACCACACCAGTGTTATTCAGCATGATCGATTGCAGTTTTAATGCATCAACAGCCAAGTGACACATCAAAGGAAAGACTTTAGGAGCAATCTGGAGGAGAATAATGAAGGAGTTTCTCGGATGATTCAGTAAATTCTTTCTAAGAGGGAAAGCAAAATAGAAAAAGTATGTTTGAAAATTCAAGCTATCCAATAGGCTGATTAGAGTGAACTTCTTGCAACTGGATATGAGATTATTGTGAGGCCTAGACTAAGTTGTTAAGAGCCTGTAGAGAGAGAGTAAATACCTGATGTACAACACAGTAAAAGGCAGAGCTGAAAAAGTGATTCAAAGTGATGTAAGGATTGGAAGAAATGATCATCAAATATGATTATTACTAACTATGTGTAGGATAAAAGCCACATGAAAAGTCTGCAGTATTTGAACTTTAGTGGGAACTTGGAGATGGAAGGGTTGCTCTTCCATAGTTAAATATATTATGGAGAGAGAAATTGCAACATGTAGCAATGATGTAATTGTCAGGACTAAAGAGGTTCGCTTTAAAGATGATGCTTTATTTATACTCAATATAAGATAGTGTAGGATGACAGTACAAGTGGCTGTTGAGATATAATGTAGTGATGAAGGTTTGCAAAAAAATGTTGATAGAATTTTAATAGCCATTTTAAGCTTGATATGAAACCAGTTATTAAATTAGGTAGACAAGATTAAATATAGAATTTCATATGCTAGGTCTATCGAATGAAGATCTGAAAGAGGGTGATAGTTACATTTATGATTGTAGTTGAGTTTAGTCATATCTGAAAGGGAAAATTGAAGGGAACCATCAAAATCTGGAAAAGAAAGAGATGAGATCTTCTAAAGGAAATAATGAATATGTGGGACAAAGCTGTTTGCATAAGTTATTTTTGGCATCTCTGAAAGAATAAAAAAAGCAATACGACTTCTCATGAGCTCAGAAAGAGAAGTTTTCAGCCTTGCTGGTGAAGTAGACTTAAATTTTACACTTTATTTTGTGTTTGTTCCTTGTGATTCAAAAGAATATTTTCTTTGGATAGATTTTTGACAATTAAAAAAATTAAGTATATTTACAAGTGGAATCAGTTTAATGTGAAAGATGGCTTAATGCTGAAATTATTTTAATAAATAATATTGAGATTTTCCACAAAATGTCAGCCAAAAATCAAAGGCGATGCAAACTTACAAATATTTTTCCCTGCTCTAACTGAAGGCAAATAAAGGAAAATAAGATTATATTAGGAGACCATACTGTATGAGGCTGTGGTATCAAGGAAGATGAAACTGTAGCACTGGTACTGAAAACTGGATAACTTCTTCTCTTTGCCAGTAGGTCACCCATTTTTCAGGGAATATGCTGCTCCTTTGATGTTCTAGGGATTAACCATATTGACTGGTTAGACATAGGCAAGCATTTTCCAAAGGAAAATTAAACTTCTCTTGTTGAAAGGATTGATTGGTTAAAGATGATTTTTATTTGCAAGTGCTTATCATGTTTGAGAAAAGCTTTATATTCTGTTTAGAATAACTACTTGGACCAATGACTAATCAACCTCCAATTATCAGCTGCTTTATGGCCCAAGCACTGATCTGGAACAGGTATGGGTCAAATTCAAATTCCTTCTCAAACTTAAGAAGAAAAGGGAGGAGGAGGTATGTGCACTATACAGCTATACACAAATTCCTGGGTTGTTTCTGTTTTTTTGTTCAAACTGGCTTGTGAATGTTGGTTTTATTTGTAGTGTTCATGGAAGAATGTGAATGTTGTGGTAGTGTATCTTGAGACATCATATTCAATTGGTAACTGCTGTGGTGATTGTGCCAACAAGCTTTTCACCCATGAGTTTGCATGCACACACTTTGCAAGGGACATGTTATTTCTACATTATAGGTGAAGAAACTTAAAAGTACAGAAGAGACCTGTCTAAAATCTCAGAGTAAGTCAGAGGCAGAGACTGAAAAAAAGTCTGGGTTTATTTCTTGTTGACTCCTTTATTCACTGGACTGTAGTCTTGCTCTCTCCTAATCCTTTTGTAAGTAACTGACGAAGTGACTGTTTTGCTGGTTTGGAGAACTGGCAGACATGCATTATTTGAGTGAAACTGCATTTTCCATGCTCAGGTGGTTAATAATGTAACATAGAATAGAATCATAGAATCATTTAGGATGGAAAAGACTTTTAAAATCATTGAGGTCAACTATTAACCTAGCACTGCCAAGTTCACCACCAAACCATGTGCCTAAGCACCACATTTACACATCTTTTTAATACCTCTATGGATGGTGACTCCACCACTTCCCTGTGCAGCCTGTTCCAATGCCTGACTACCCTTTTGGTGAAGAAGTTATTCCTAATATCCAGTCAAAACCTCCCCTGGTGCAACTTAAGGTCACTTCCTCTTGTCCTGTCACTTGTTACTTTGAGAAGAGATTAATTCGCACCTTCCTACAACCTCCTTTCAGGTAGTCTCCCTAAGTCTCCTATTCTGCAGACTTCTGCAGACAAACCCCCGCAATTCCCTCAGCCGTTGCTCATAAGACTTGTTCTCCAGAGCCTTCACCAGTTTTGTTGTCCTGTTTTGGACACACTCCAGCACCTCAATGTCTTTCTTGTAGTGAGAGACCCATAATCGAACACAGGATTCAAGGTACAACCTCACCTTAGTGCCGACTAAAGGGTTAACTGCCCTGATCCTACTGGCTACATTATTTCTGATACAAGCTGGGATGCTGTTGGCCTTCTTGGCTGCCTGGGCACAAGCTGGCTCATGTTCATGTGGCTGCTGACCAACATTCCCAGGTCCATACAGACTGTCTACTCGACCTCCTCATCCAGATCATTGTTAAAGATAGAACTGGCCCTAGTACTGAGCCCTGGGGAAGCCTACTTGTGACCAGCTGCCAACTGAATTTACCCCCATTCACCACAGCCCTTTGGCTCAGCCAGGCAGCCAGTTTCTTACTCAATAACCCCTTTTTTTTACCCAGTGAACATGTCTTACTGAGTGGG
Organism: Melopsittacus undulatus; assembly: GCF_012275295.1. Classification (NCBI taxonomy): domain Eukaryota; kingdom Metazoa; phylum Chordata; class Aves; order Psittaciformes; family Psittaculidae; genus Melopsittacus; species Melopsittacus undulatus. The sequence goes on from NC_047529.1 coordinate 65,172,163, forward strand.
AGTTTAGTTTCTATAGCCAACAAAAGTGAGAATAGAGCCAAGGAAACAACTAAATCCTTATACTGAGGCAGTGAAAATTCCAATTCTTAGCAGCTCTTCCTCAAATCCTTTTTTAATTTAGCTTTTATTTAAATTACAGTAGGAGAGATTAAAAACTCACAAGGGAAATAATTAATAGAAACAAAAAAGTACATATTCCCATAGCAAGTAATATTATTAGAGGAATTTTATACCTAGCTCTTGTGTTCATCACCACGCTTGTAAAGGTGCATCCTATACATACTTATTTAATCTGTTGAAAACTGATGCTGTTAACTTCTTTCAGACTCATTCTTTGACAGCTAATGGTTTAAGAATCTTTAAAATGAGATAATCCGGTTATGTTCAGCTAAGATATGAACGGTAAATCTCTGTTTAGTCATGCTAAAATTCCTTTGATTTACTGGCAATATCCCTGCTCATAAATTGAAATGCATGAGACTTACCCATAAAACTGACAGATTGTCCCTCACAGCTGTTGGCCCTGGCTGAGTACCACTGGTCAGACCAGTTCCAGGACAGAACTATCACTCAGCACTTTCAATGTTGTTATATGTTTGGAAACTACAAGTTTAATAATATTGACCTTGGCAGTCTGGGCTTTTAGTCCTCTGGGTCAGTCACTGGGTCCTGACACTGCTTGGTTTGCTGTTGTTGTTACCATGTATTGCATTACCCGCAAGACAAACAGAGCTCAACAGGGATGCAAATATGTGAGCTAGCCTGGAAAGAGCATATGGGAAATCATACAGAAATCACACCATCTTTGAGGAATTTGAATTCTGGTTACTTACAGAATTATTGATAATCTGTACACAAGAAAAAGCTGTGGGTTTTGAACACTAAGTTCTCAGTAGGAAGCACTGATTGCTCTAAAGATAGTCAATTGGTTAATCCCAGCTTTAAAGGAAGTGAAAGACCAAAAAAACCCTGTTACCAAGGAAAAGCTTATGTGGTAACTAACAACTCTTGGGAAACATGTTATCAGTGTAATCTGTTTATGCGTTGTCTTTTACAGGAAGCGCAGCAGGCCAGACACCTGGAGCTGATTTTATTGATAATAGATGTAGTGACATCAACAGAAGATTTGGAAAGACATTGCGTTCAGACTCAGCATCACTAAATATTGCAAAACTGCTGCCTTTTCAGTGGTCACAGTAAAACAGGAAATAATTTAAACTTGCATGAAGAGCAGAAAATAAATTTTAAATAAAGGGATTATGTGTGATTCAGAAAGACATCGAATGCTGCTTTAGAGGCAGGAGCTGAAAGGGACCGGCTTTTCAGCTGGTCTTGAGATGGTTTACAGAGAATGATCTTAGGAAGTAGACCCTAGAGGAGGTGGTCAGATAATAATGAAAATTCATGGACATTTTTGAAAACAAGGCTTCTTTTTAATTTGTGTTCAGAATTTCTCAACAATAAGCATAAGCAAATTTATATAAATTATACTAAAATTATGTGTTATGCAGTTAAGTACCAAACATATATTCGTTTTCTCGGAGTATAAAGAGTTGGGATGTAAAGGTCCATTTACTTTTTTATTTTCTTTTCTCTTCCTTTCCTTCAAGCCTGGAAGAATCGGTAACCCTGGAATTCACACTTCCAAAAAGACATAATTACAAACAGACCCTTTTTCCTATTTGGGGCCAAATGGTGTGAATCAACATAACACTACGGAAGTCAGCTTTCTATACAAGCTACTGATAAGAAATAAGTGGTTAATAAGGAACAGTGACTTCAGAAGTGACTTCTAAGGACATTAAACCCTAGCTTCCTCAATTGCAGGAACTTTCAGAATAGAAACTTGGTCCAAAAAGTTCACCAGAATGTTTGCTCATCTCATCTCCACTAAATGACTCTCTCTTCTCAAACTGGAAAACTGCATTGATAACAAGATGCTCAGTGTTTCAAAGAGATGTCAAAGGGGGAAATCAAGACCATATTCAACATTGTAGGATGTTTTGATATCAAGGTATTTGGAAAGTGAAATTTCCAGCTATATGTAGAAAGCTCGTCTTACCCTTCAATGCTAAATTAGCTCTCCCTTTCTCCAGAAGGAATGTATTTTGCTCACATTTCCAAAGGAAGGTAGGCAACTAGGGTCTAGACCTTTTTAACTGTTTCCCTTCCCTCTCACTGTCAAGATACCCCTTCTCCAAAAGAGGAAACATGTCAGTTCCTGAAATTTAGTAATAAGACCTGATTTTTTTTTGCAGGGCTAGTAGCCTGTTACATCAGTGTCATCTTGCTGCACCACTGTGATATTGTTTTCACTATTCCTGCTTACCCTTTTAATCTAAATGAATCTACAGAATTTATAGCTGAGGATTTTTTAAAAACAAAGCAAACACTCAAACCAAGCTAGTGAAATGTTTCAAACACTGCAGCTGAAGTCTCTGAAGGAAAATTTGCTTCATGCCTCAGAATAAATGTGCTAGCACTCTTCTCATGACAGATCATTTTGTAATTTTTTTAGCCATTCGTGTATATTTGAAAAATCAGCGGCTCTTCTTTTTATTTTCCAAATGATGATAGAACATTTTTAAAAGCTATCATTTTCAGAGTAGGCTCACCCCTCTACGTCCTTCTGAAAGGATATACGCAGTGTATTTTCTTGCTTTTTACTCATTTTCAAACTTAAGGGTATATATGGATAAGGTAAGGGGATACAATGAATATTTGCTACCTCTAGATGTCTTTTTTAAATTTGGCTTTCTAAATGGATGTATAAATAGCCCCTAGTTATCTAAGGATTATCAATGATTCACTGATGTTGAACTCATTTTGACCAACATCAGCAGTGCAATATTTAAAAAGAAATACATAAAATCAAATAAAAGAATGGATTATTAACTAGCTGCACATGCATCCTGCAAGGCTGAATCAAAGAGGAATAATTTGTCATTCAGTCTGGAGAGTTTACCTATGTCTTTAAATTATAGTACAAAAAATAACTCCAAGACCTAAAACTGTAGTCTCTCAGAAACACCACCCATTGCATTATTCTGGGAATTAATCTGAGACTTAATCTGGGAATACTTGAGTAATAGTAATTGTCTAGATTTTGTATTTAGCATCATGATTTCTTTCGATGGCAATGTGAATTACTGCTCTCACAGGAGTGGAAAAAGTTGCATACATCAGAGGCTTACTTTAATTCTTGTATACCTTATGTGTAAATATCTACAAATATTCTCAGCTTCAACCCTGAAAAAAAGGAATGTAGAACAGGAGGGACTGTGTCATTTTTTTCTAACTTGCTGCTATTACTGGGCAAATTTATTGAGCTCCATCTTACACTTAATTAAGGTTTTTTCCCTCTGCTCTCACTGAAAAAGCTTTCCAAAGCTCTGTTTCTATTGATGTTCAGAAACCTTCTCACCTCCGGTTGAAATTTATTCATGGTCACTTCACAACCATTTTCTTTTGCATCCACATTGTCTCTTAAATTTGACTAGTCCTTTTTCCCTCCCTTCTGTTTACCTTTTGGTGTATTACTAGAGAGCTTTAACACCCACTCTCAGCCTTCATTTCTCTGGGTATATGAGATAGCCTTCTTTTAGTCTTCTTTACTAAAATCAGCTCTCTGCTTTCTTGATCATCTTAGAAATCCTTCACTGTATCTGTTCTGGACTGAATTAATTTTTGTTGCCTCTGAGAGATAAGGGTTGTACATAGTATTCAGAATAAGGTTTCACTGGGGCCCTATAAGGAAGATGATGCTTAAAAACATTTCTGTTGTTACAGTATCATCTTTTGTCTAGTAAATGTCTGCTTTTGCTAATACTATTTAAAAATGTGAGCCCAAATACACACAATATATGTGTTAATCTATGGTGGTTAGAGAGGCAAGAGGAGTTTAAATAGTTTTTATTAAGAATGGCAGTGTGTTCCTCTTTAGTAATTTGCTTTCATTGGTGCAAGAACATATTTAACAACAGGAATTTATTATCTATAAATTGAAAACTCTCAACAAGAATTTTTTCTCTATAAATTGAAAACTCTCAAAGTGAAATTCGGATTCTGATTTTTGTCATTACAGACCTTGTTGTAATAAAAAGAAGCATCCACAGCCCAGGCTGCTGAAGTTTTAGTCTGATTTATGTCAGGAAAAGAGAGAATCCTGTTTTCATGTGGAATAGAGTTAATTTTCTTCCTAGCAGCTGGTGCAATGCCGTCTTTTGGCTTTAGTCTGAGACAACACTGAGAACACACTACTGTTTTAGCTGTTGCTCAGTAGCACTTACCCTGATCAAAGACTTTTCAGTCTCATGATCTGTACGAGAGGAGGAGCACAAGAAGCCAGGAGGAAGCAGAGACAGGACACCTGACCCAAACTAGCCAAAGGGGTATTCTATACCATAGCAGTTCATACTCAGTATTTAAACTGGGGAGTTGGCTGTGAGGGGCTGAATGTTCCTCCAGGATGGGCTGGATATCACAGCTGATGAACAACTGTGCATCACTGTTGGGTTTAAGTTGCTATTTGTCTTTTCATTTTATTTTATTTTGTTTTTTTCTCCTCGATATTTCCCCTTTCATTATTAGCAGTAGAATTAATGTTGTATTGTACTTTATTTTCATTACTAAACTATTCTTGTCTAAACACGAGTTTTGTTTGTTTTTTTTCTCCATTTCTCCCACCCCACTGTGTGTGTGTTTGGGGGGGGGGGGGGGAGGGAAGATGATACTTGGTTGCCAGCTGGGGTTAAACCACACCAGAAAGAAAACAAAAACTCTTGAGTTCTACAAATTGTAGTGGCATCTGTATCAGTAGAAAGAAGAAGTAATACATAAATAAATGAATACTATCAGCATATGAGGACAACTCCTAGATCTGTTTTGGCATGGGACTAAAGGAAAGGAGGCTGCAGAAATGGTCAAGCTAATAGATAAACCTGGGTCAAACAAGCTCAGCAGGTAATCACTCTCTGGGTTTGTTGAATGACTTTCTGTGTTTCTGTGTTTTGACTTTCTGCCATTTTCTTTGTATCTAGAGTGAGGAACATCAGGTGAGGCTCCTGGTTATTATTATCATGCTCTTTGCTTTTCACTCTTATGGAAGAAGTTTTCTCTGTTGAGTGGCCTATGACCTGCCTCTCTAGCAGGCTTCCTCTGCTGACCTACAGGAAACAGTTAAAAGATAAGCATTTAATTCACCTGCCCTTAGATCTGTGCACTCTGGTTAGAGCTGAGGCTTTCTCTGCAAAGAGGATTTTCTGGGCAGTCCAACACATCCCTATTCCAGCAACCTTCAGGGCATGGAAGTAAAGATTAAAACTCAGCTTTTTCCAGCTGAATGAAATCCTTGCAAACCTCTGGGTCAGGAACGTATGCATAAGTAGCCCATCTTTTACAACAGGGCCATTACCTTTATGTCAGATACTGCCTTTCTTTTGGGGATCTCCTGGCTCTGTGTTGATTCCATCCCTTTGAGACATGTTTTTCCCCCATAGCCTTCCAGGCAGTGCCTTATAGTCTGGTGCTGGAAAAAGTTCTGTCATCATAGATGCCACCTGGAGGGCTGCTGAACCTCATTTAAACAAATGCCTTGATTCCTTTTTGTGTTCCATCTCTTCACACTATCTGTCTTTCCAGTGCAAGGCCCTCTTTCCTCCAGGTAGCAGAAGCAGTAAGAAATACATATCTGTATCTGATTTTTATGCTGTCACCCCATTATGTACTCACTTCCATCAGTAGGCAGAAACACGGGCATCTGACTTCTTGCTTGCCTCTTACCTCACCAACCTCCTGACTCCAAAGTGGAGCTGCTACTTTGTCAATGACTAACTGACTGAGCTGGATTTTTTTCACCCTACAGCTGGTGGATGCTGAGCAGAAGCCAAAATTTTGTTAGCTTTCTTTCCTTTCTGCCCTCAAAATGACTGGGCTCAAATCTATAAAGACCCTGTAACTGGGCATCTAAGGTCCACTCTAAATCTTTTTTGGGGTTCCAAATGCAATTCTGAGATTAAGCAGACGTTAACCAACTCTTATAACAATTCACATTTAAACAACTGCTGCCTACATGCCCCCTTGTAATTCATTATTTCAGACAAGAGTTGGGATATTTTTAGGCTCCCAGTGCCTCAGGGTAGGAGCTTGTCTAGTGGGACATTTATGAAGGTGGTCAAGTACTGATAATTTTTATAGGAAAAACTAGGCTTTATGCTGGCTTAGATGCATTGGAGTGCTTTTTTGCTGAGGCGTTTTACTCTTTCTGATATGGGAATGCATTTCTGAGAAATGAAAAATCAAACTGTGCCCTGAGATGACACAATGGGAGGAGAAAAGGAAGAGATTTCAAGCTGCTGAACTTCAGAAACTGAGATGAGGTGCTGGAGTTAGGTTCATCACACCAGCCTCCCTGTACAGTTCACGCAGAGTAGAGGTGCTAGCCTGTCTCCTCTGAATGTAGTGGCACTGAAAATTAGACTCTGCAGTTTGACACCTAAAATTAGGATGGCCCTTTGAACCTCTGTCCTTCCTACTTAGTAGATATGTTTTTCAGAGGCAGGGGGTCTGTCTTTGATGCAAAGCTGTGTTAGCTTCACCTAAGAGAGTGTGACCACAGGGGAACTGAGGTTTAAGCTGTAGATGTATGACAATAAGAACAGAGGTTTTATCTTAATGAAAACTATAATGTATTTTGTTTAGCAGGCCAGCCAATTTGTGGGTAAAGATTTAAAATATCACCATAGGTAGGTTTTATATGTTTATATGTTTTTATATGGACAAGAGATGTGTTAATAACAAGATACAAAACTGTAAACTGTATACACATTATGCAAACAAAACTTGGATAGTTTTTCTTGTTCTATTAATTTCCATAGAATCATAGTATCATAGAATAGTTAGGGTTGGAAAGGACCTTAAGATCATCAAGTTCCAACCCCACTGCCATGGACAGGGACACCTCACACTAAACCATGGCACCCAAGGCTTTGTAAGGCCTGGCCTTGAACACTGCCAGGGATGGAGCATTCACAACTTCCCTGGGCAACCCATTCCAGTACCTCACCACTCTAACAGGAAAGAATTTCTTCCTTATATCCAATCTAAACCTCTGCTGTTTAAATTTCAACCCATTACCCCTTGTCCTATCACTACAGTCCCTAATGAAGAGTTCCTCACCAGCATCCCTGTAGGTCCCCTTCAGACACTGGAAGGCTGCTATGAGGTCTCCACACAGCCTTCTCTTCTCCAGGCTGAACAGCCCCAACTTTCTCAGCGTATCTTCATATGGGACGTGCTCCAGTCCCCTGATCATCCTTTTTCAACTTAATAATTTTCATCTTTTTCAACTTAATTCACATAGCCAGTATTTAAATGGGATGCATTTCTTTCCATATTCTCCAAAGCTGCTCATGATGATGATAATTTTCATCATTTTCAACTTAATTTGTGCATTAATTTGTAGGAAAACAAAATAGAGCTGTCTTAGAAGTTTCTCCAGGACACTCATAATGCTTGGGGTTGAAATCGTCCTTGTATTATGAAAATGGACCTTGGAATTAGGTGCCAGATCCCTTTGACTACTTGAGATGTACCTAATGCATTCTTCTCCAAGGCTACAATGCTTTGTATAGCCACTTATGTTTGTACAAAATAGGTGTAGCCACTCAGACCATAATGATTGTTTGCACTCGTTTTGTTCTGATACAGATTACTAACATAAGGTGTGAGGCAGAAAGGAAAAATCAAAGCAGCAGCATGGTGACAGTAGGATCAGAGGTTTGTTACATGGGTCAGACACCAGCATACTGAGCTTCTTCTATAAATGGATTTCTAGATTCTGAAAGGCTTTCAAGCAGGTTGCATTTCTGATGAGGAAATAGTCATGCAATTCAGGCACCATTCTGAAATATATAGGTTGCTGTTTTTAAGATTACTGTAACTCAGTAGTTTGCAAGATGGTTTGAAATTTATTGAAGACTGGAAGTAGCTAGGTAGATTTCATTTTCCTTTAGACAGTAGAATTTAATGTCCTATTAACAAAGCTGAGTCAATATCAGAGAGCTGTACAATACAAGGAGAGAAATAATTAATCCTAAAACTCTAGGGAGGCTTCTGTTGTATCGCTGTCACCCTCAAAATATGCATTTTCATTATATATGATTGTGATAAAAATATCCTAGATTGTCACCTGAAAACACGAAGACTAAGGAGAAAATATGGTATCTGTAATTTGAGTCTACCATCTAATGTGTAACCAGGATAGGGAGCTCCTCTAGAGAATTCATGGTTATAGCCTCTTTTTTATTTATTATATATATATATATTTTTTTTTTTTAATTATTGTTGTCCTTTTGTGTTACACCTTTTGAAAGACTGGCTTCAACTGCTGTTTGTCTGGATTTGTTCCACAGTTCCCATGGTGGATGAGGCACCTGTCTGGCTTTATTTAGTTGAAAAAAGAAGTGTAAAATACTTAGATTTATATGCTGGCAGCTGTCACAAGAGAAAGAAAACAAACGTTATTTTTATTAGTAGGCAGCTTGCTCTTCCAGTGCAGCGGCTCATGCTTTCTGGTGTGGCTGCTGCCTGCTGTCAGCTCCCCCAGCAGTGATTCAGGATCTCTTAGTCACAGAGCAGGGGTGGGCTGGGGATTTCTGCTGGCTGTTTCATCAGAGCTGAAGGATTATATTTGGCTAAGACCAAACCACTTTAAAATGTCAGACATCCAGAATGATGAAGGGAAGCTGAACAGTGCTTTTTGAATTAATCAGAATTCAGAAGCACAGATGGAAGATACAGGCACGTTATCTGTAACATCTTGATCAAAAGCTTGCACCAGGTATAAACCTAGGCAAAATTTGACCTACTATTTTGTCAAAGCAGTATTTTCTTCTAGATCATAAACAAACAAACAAAATCTTTGCATCTAAAGGTCCTGCAACTTTTTTATTGTATAATGAATAATGGATGGTGAGGACAGTGTTAAATAAAAAAATACATTGCTACTTAGCTGTGGCTAGCCCGGTTCCTAGGTGAAGAACTTATTTTTCATTTAGACTCGGTAAAAGTCCAGTCAGAATTCATCTAGGGGATGAAGTTTTCTTAATGGATGCAGGAGGACTGTCAGATTACAGCAGTTTAGGAGAAAATGGAAAGAAATATGTCCCATTTAAATACTGTTTATGTGAAGAAAGTCTTTGACAATTACAAAGATATTATGCTGCATAGTATCAAAAATTCTGGAAAAAAATCTGGAGAAAATGAAGGTCCATGGGGCCAAATTTCTTTCCAAACTCGAGTGGTGCTTAAGAAAACTGAAAGTTCTTACAGTAGGAATAGTCTGAAAGATATGTATAAATTTGGTTGTCTATGCCTATACCCTCAGAAAGAATTGGAAAGCCTCTTCTTTCAACTGGGTGGTTTTACTGGCATGGAACAATGGTAAGCACAGGTATTTCTGCAGTTTCAATGGGCTGAGTATAGTCCAGTGTATGCCAGAATTGAAATTTTGTCTGGCTTCATGGCCCGCTAGTCTGGATGTTAGCAATAAGGTCTGGAATCCACTGATGATGGAATAATTTTTCCACTTAAGACCAGCTTTTAAACTTTAGTATTTCAGGTAGGATATAATATTCCTGCTTCAGATTTACTGTAAACAGTTTATGAATCAAGATCTGAGTTGTGTAAGTATTTTCTAGTAAACTTTGTTATTTTAAATATAAACAACAATGCTTTAGGAAGAGTTCTGTGACTTCTTTAAAATTTTATTTTCTTAACCTAGCAAACAGCTGGATGAGTAGTTACTGTATGAATGTATTTTGCCTTCCTGATCCTATTGACTATTTTCTATTATGCATAATAGAATTAAAGCTGTAGTAAGATGACCATCAAATTATTGAGATTTCACTATGTTAATCTCAACAGTGTCCAGAAAGAAGGCTTAGCATTTTGAATATTATGAGTGACTTTAAAAAATAATTGCAGTTGTCAAAGGAACCCCTAGAAACAGCATCAGCCTTAATAGTCACCCCTTATTTTGCTTTACTTGTGTAGCTATGTTAAAAAGTAACGTCTTCTAATGTTGCTTCAATAGTAATTCAGGTTTTGTAATAAGTGACAACAGAGCTGTAAGCAGATGCCCTGCAATCTTTAGCAGGTATTCAACAAGAGAGATGCTTGGGAAGAAATGGATTGAAGTAATTTCCGAAATATGTGTTAGTACCATGATCTTAAGCCCCAGATGAATCCTATGATTTCCATAACCTTGCTTTTAAGAACTGCAGGTGGGATTGTGTGAAATATTTAACCCACCTTAGCTCCTTTAAACATAAAACTAATACTTAATGGAAGATGACATACGGCATCTTTAGTGAAATATTTTTATCATAGTTTTGTCACAGAATCACAGAATGTTAAAATAGTTTGGATTTGGGTTGGAAGGGACTTTCAAAGGTCATGTAGTCAAATCCCCATCTTTGTTATTCATTTTTGTTTCCTTATTTTTGCACTCAAAAAGTATAGCATAAAGGGAAGCAAAACATGTTTTTAAAAGACTGAATTCATAGAACCATAGAACAGTTAGGGCTGGAAAGGACCCTAGTTCCAACCCCCCTGCCATGGACAGGGACACCTCACACTAAACCATATCACCCAAGGCTTCATCCAGCCTGGCCTTGAACACTGCCAGGGATGGAGCATTCACAACTTCCCTGGCCAAACCATTCCAGTTCCTCACCACCTTTACAGTAAAGAACTTCTTCCTTATATCCAATCTAATCTTTCCCTGTTTAAGTTTTAACCCATTATCCCTTGTCCTGTCACTACAGTCCCTAATAAATAGTCCTTCCCCAGCATCCTTATAGCCCCCCTTTAGATACTGGAAGACTGCTATTAGGTCTCCATGCAGCCTTCTCTTCTCCAGGCTGAACAGCCCCGACTTTCTCAGCCTGTCTTCATACCAGAGGTGCTCCAGTCCCCTGATCACCCTCGTGGCCCTCCTCTGGACTTGTTCTAACAGTTCCATGTCCTTTTTATGCTGAGGACACCAGAACTATACACCAGAATCTCCAAGTCATTCTCTGCAGGGGTGCTCTGAATCTCTTCTCTGCCCAACCTGTAGCCGTGCCTGGGATTGCTCCAGCCTACGTGTAGAACCTTGCACTTATGGTTAAACTCCATAAGGTTGGCATCTGCCCACCTCACAACCATTCACAAGCAATTCATATTTTCAGGGTTTTCAGTTAGCAATCAGGATTGGGTGGGAAGAACACCATAGCACAGAAAGAAATCCTGAGAGATGTTTGTGTACAGCTTTTATTTATATGCTCAGAGAAAGCTAATTAACATGCCTACCATAAAAAAAGAAAAAAACCCAGGTAAATAGGTAAGATGTTATGTTAAAGGCTATCAGGGGTCTTCTAAATGAACCAGTATTTTAAGTTGTCTCCTTCTAACTTTAGCTAGTTAGCCTTCTATTCGTAAATCCAGGCATAAGAATGTTTTATAGTGTTTTGCCTGATCAGACCAAAATGTCCACAGTGTCTGGATATGGAGCCAACAGCTTTAGGAATGTAATGAGACAGAGAAATATACCTTTAATTAAACAGGCCTAGGAACATTATACTGTCATCATTAACAAAGTCATTTAATTTTTGCTTGAGAAATGGTCTATGTAAAATAAAGAATGAACTCTCATGCATCTCTCTTAAGTTCATGTATGACATTTTAAAAGTGCATTCAGTATCATGGAAGGTCTTAATGACCTCTAAAGCTATCACTATGACATTTCAGCTATCCGACACTGCTAATTCATCTGCACTGTCAACAAATAATGACAGTACTGTAGTCTTGTAATTATAATTTCTATTGTTTTTTTGTGATTTAACCTGTATAACTAAGGAATTAAGACGGTTTAACTGTATTTTTATTAGCCTTGTTTAAGACAACTTTATGAGTTTCTCTGATGCCTGCTGGAAGTTTTTTGTTGCTTGCATTTAACAGCATTACTTGAAGTCATAACATCCTACAATATCCAGGTGAATACATCGTTATGTAAATAGCACACAAATTTATTTTCCTCCCTAGATTTGAGGGTGACAATTTTCCTTTAGAGGTTGATTGAGTGAAACAGTGGTATACAGAGTAGATGGGGAGGAAAAAATTTGTCAAAAAACTCTGGAGTGGCTGGTGTAATACTGATCCACAGTCTGTCTGTACGAGAAAAGGATCCATTTCCTTCACCTATTTCCTGTGAGTTAGTCTGAAGATGTACTTGACTGATACCTTCATACTGAATACACACTGTAGCTAAACTTGCATTTTATACTTTAAAGTTCTGTAATTTCCTCAGCTTTATTATGAATGATTTGTGGAATATTCTGTTAAAGTAAACCTTGATGGCATCAGGTAGTTCTTTCAGAACAAAAGAAAATGATCATATTTCTGTTAGAAGTAGATGGAAATAATAAGGCAGCAATATTAGAAGAGCATCTTCAGTCGTAGGCTTGCCAAACTGGTGAACAGTACTTTAAACTAAAGTTGCTGGGGAGGGGGAAACTCAGTCCGTCCCACTCCTACCAATTTGATGCCAGGGACAGCAATAGGTGACAGTGACAGGCCCAGAGCCTGGACAGGGGTCTGAAGTCAGTAGGAGAGCACCTGAAGAGCAACACAAAGGAATTCCAAACTGGAATGGCATGGATTGGCAGATGGACCACTTGATGGATAAGGAATTGGCTGGATGTTCACACTCAAAGAGTCATGATCAGCAGCTAAGTGGAGATCAGTAACAAACAGTGTTCCTTGGGTGTTGGTACTGGGACCAGTTCTGTTTAACATCTTTGTCAATGACATGGAGAGTGGGATTGAGTGCATCCTCAGCAAGTTTGATGATGACACAAAGCTGTATGATGCAGTTGACATACTTGGTGGAAGTGATGCCATCCAGAGGGACCTTGACATGCTTGAGAAGTGGGCAGGTACAAATATCATGAAGTTCAACAAGGCCAAGTGCAAGGTCCTGCACCTGGGTCAGGGCAATCCCACTTGGATCGAGGCAATTGCAATGAATACAGGCTGGGAAGAGAACAGATTCAGAGCAGCCCTGAGAAGCTGGGAGTTTTGGTTGATGAAAAGCAAAACATGAGCCAGCAGTATGTGCTTGAAGCCCAGAAAGCCGTTCATATGCTGGGCTGCACCAAAAGCAGCATGACCAGCAGATAAAGGGAGGTGATCTTGCCTCTATACTCTACTCTTGTGAGTCACCACCTGCAGTACTGCATTCAGCTCCCCAAAGAAGGACATGGACTGGTTGGAGTGAGTCCAGAGGAGAGCCACAAAGATAATCAGAGATCTGGAGCACCTCTCCTATGAAGACAGCCTGAGAGAGTTGGGCTTGTTCAGCCTGGAGAAACCAGGGAATGCTTAGAGCAGCCTTCCAATACCTAAAGATGGCCTACAAGAAATTGGGAGAGGGACTTTCTATAAGGGCATGTAGTGACAGGACAAGGGGAAATGGCTTTAAACTGACAGATAGATTTAGATTACATAAAAGGAAGAAATTGTTTACTGTGAAGGTGGTGAGACACTGAAATAGGTTGCACAGAGAAGCTGTGACTGCCCCATCCCTGAAGTGTTCAAGGTCAGATTGGATAGGGCTTTGAGAGAGTAGTTTAGGGGAAGAGCCTCTGCCTATGACGGGGGCTTGAACAAAATAATCTTTAAGGTCCAACCCAGACTTTTCTAGCATTCTACGATTTGCAGCAAATGCAAACCAAAACTTTTAATTTATGTATAAATATATTTATGTCTAGAAGATATTCAAATCCAAATACTTTACAGAGTAAAAATGAGAATATGTTAGAAGTCATGGACTTTTTTCTTGTATTTCTAGAAGGGAATATATCTTGCAGATACAGTTATTATCCATCAGCTAACACCCTTAATAACACCTTTATGGAGAATCTGGAAGGATGTTACAATGGAGTAACTACAACCTCAGAAAAGAGTAACATCTCAGAAGTTAGAGATATTTATTACATTCCTCAATTACAAGTGAGCTTTCTGGAGTCTTCAAATCAAATAAATTAATCTGTGTCTGTGAACAGAATGTTAAAATAAGAGAATGTTGAATTTTATTTTTAAGTCTGCCTCACAGGATGAAAATGGCCTTGCGTATGATTGTAGGCTGTGTTTGGAGCTTATATAACTTGCAGATGATGCTGTTATGAGAATAAGGGTGGCAGGCAGAAAACGTTCTCCATATACTATAGAAGTTACAAAACTAAATACTGAGATAATTAGGTGAACTATTTATTTGGAATAGAGGGAAATATACTCCGGAGAATACACTTCTGAAAACCTAAAGCTCCTTCTCCCCAAGCCACTTCCCAAGTGTAAAACCAGTACAGTAAACAGAGAAAGTTCCTCTTTCTGAAACTGGTGAACATGAAACATTGGCAAATTTTTGAAGGAAACAAAGATTCTCTATAGTTGTGTATATTTATATACATGGATATACTTATATATATGTCTTTCTGTGTCTCTATACATACATGTCTGTTATTTTCTTTAAAATTTTCAAATCCAGTGGCTAATGTCATTCACAGTTGCCACAGAGGAGCCAAAGATGTCATTATCCCTGCAGGTTCTGTGACAGTAGGTGACCAGGGAGAAGTGAGACATTATAAATGTTCATTTTTTTCACATCTTATTTCAATAACTTTATGCATATATAACTTATTTCAGGTTGGTTTTCAGATATTCTCTATTACCAACTGACAGATAATGAAATTCAATATCCTAGTTGAGAGCTTTTGCCCCTGATCCAGTTTTGGATGACTCCTTTGAAAAAGTATGTGTCATGGGATCTTGTCAGTGTGGTGGGATTTAGACACCTCAGTGAGTCTGTGACAATTAGTTATGGATACTGCTAACTGCCACAATTATTTATTTTTTTCAAATTCAGCTTAAGCAGCATATACTTGGTTATAAGAATTGTAGTTTGGAAGAGCATTTTGAGGGCTTCTTGGCATGTCTAGTGGTAAAACAGACTACTGCAAAGTGTAAACTAGGTATCAAGGGAAAAACTGAATGCCCCTATTGTTTCATCCTGTGTTCCTTGACACATGAAGTGCTTGGAAAAAATTGTCCATCTTTGCCTTTTACTCAAAAGGCTTCTCCTTGTCAGGCCATTCCCTTCACTTTCATCTCCCATTTAGTTATTTATGGTGCTATGGTCCTCAGGTATATGAAGGAAATTTACAACTATTATTATATAACTTGCATTTCTGTCAGAGTAGATGCATTCCAAAATGAACATTTTGTCTTCAGGAATCTTTGTGTGTAATAGTTCAATATATCAGATATGGTAATATTTCACTGAAAAAAGATAACAAGATAAATGTTTACAGCATGCGGCAAATGCCGAGAAATCATATCTATTATTTAATTCAGGCTACTTTAGACATGAGACCTGGGGACCATGCAAAGGACTAAAATCAGTAACTGAACTTTCCTATATCAAGCATTTAAATTAGGTGCTTAAAATAGCACTAATGCCACTAAGCAGGTAGTAGTGCTGTGCAAAAATATCATCTGGCCATCATAAGACAAAGAGGAGTTAACATCCTGCCATTGCCAGACTTCGACATGCTGAGCTAAAATAATACATGGGAATATAGCCTTAGAATAGGCGATGTAATGCTTTTAACTTTCTTTTGCAGTTGTAAGGTGTTAGGTAGCATACAGCACGTATTCAGACAGTAAAAGGTGTGGACCGACTGGAGAGAAACTGGTGGAGGGAATGAGAGTGGTCAAAGGTCAAAGGAATGTGATTTTGGGGGAAAGAGTAAAAGACAGCATTGTTTGACTCGATGAGGACTAGGGAGACTAAGGTTACAAATGAAGTTCACCTTCAAGAGGGAAGGAATAAATTCCTTTCTCTGTTTCTGATGGATTGCAATAATAAAGAGCTTACACTGTAGCTCTGGAAAATTCTTTTACCTAATGCAATCGATTACATTGCCCTTGGGGCTGTGTGGTCTCTATTAGTGCACATCTTTTATAATCAGTCTTTAAAAAAATGCATCAGGACTGTTATAAGTTGTTTGTCAGAGAGCTAAACAGATGACTTCTTGAATGTTGGTTTGATCTTACGAAACTCTGAAATGCACTGCTGTCCTTTAACGAAATTGAGAACTACACACGGACTCTATGTGGGACAGAATGATTTTCCTTTGCTATGTTTCTCACCCTTTTTACTTCTGATTTAGAAAATTTCTTTATTTGTCTAATTCTATTGCAGTTTTCCAGCAAGGGAAAATTTCTGTGCAGTTTTCCGCACTAGGAAAGAGCAGAGACAGGTGGAACAAAAGGTTTCTTTCACACAGTGTTTGCTTGAAACTTTGATGTTAGTGGTTCCTAGCTCCTCACAGTGAGCTGCTTTTGTAGTATCATGTGTAGCACCATTTTTGTGATATTTAAATCGTAAAAAGTCACTGGAACAAGCTATAGAATTAACTTGCTTGTGGGGAAAGAAAAATAAGAGTCTGGAATATTAAAAAAAAATGCTTCACTCTGCAGCCCTTACAGAACTATTATGTGTTTATTACAGCATTTGAGATGCCAGCAGAGACTAGTCACAACATAGAGGTGATTTGACTCAGTCACAAATTGCTTCCTAACCTGTCTTCTTTCTCACTAAGCCCTTAAAATGGACCAGGTTCTGCAATTTTAGTGAATTTTGGATTACTTCTGAATATAGGCAGCTTTAAAATATTTTGTCTGGCATAAAATACACTAGGTCTTGACTGTAAAATGGGTTTACTTGGGGTCTTCTTTCCTAACTTCTGTGAAGGACATTCAGAGAGGTGGTCACTCTTCTTGCTTTAACAGCTTATACAGCAAGGTATTCTTTATGGATTATAGATGAAGAAATATTAATACATGAGAATTTAGGAAAAAGGTTTTACCTAGACTGGTAATTTTATACGAGTGGAGGAATTAGCAGACTTTACTGGGATATGGTTTGTTTTCCATGTCCTGCTGCTGTCAACAGCTAACACCAAAAGCTAGCTGTTCTTTAAGAACTTCTTGTAGCCAAGGTAGGATATTTTCCAACAGCTCTGACTAACTTGTACTACTCTTGTCTGTACAAATATTCAGGTTTTCGTTAAATCTTTTTAAATTATTGATGTCCGTAAATTTTTGGTTTTTATTTTATTATCCACAAATGATTTTCAAAGTATTAGAATTGGTTTTCTTCATCATATTGTGTCCTGGTGGATAATTCTTGCTGTCATGCCTTGAATTCTACCTAATTCTGCATTGCCCTTTTTGGAATATGCTATATATTAATCCAGATGAAATTACACTTCTGATTTATAAAAAAAGTACTGTAACATTTTCAGAAGTGTTTTTCCCTAGTTCATATACAACATCTTGTTTCCCTGATTTGACTATAGTAGCACATTTATTAAAGGGCTTATCTTTTTTTGTAACGACAATCAAATCCCTTTCCTAAACTCTGATATTTCAGAATTTTTACAGTTTGTATAAGTGTGAGCAACAAGTTTTAGCTTTTTTCTTCCTGAATAGTCAAGTTAGACCTTGACATTAAAAAAGAATAAAAAATTAAATAGGTCTTAAACTCTGCCATTAATATTATACAAACCTTGCAACAGTCTAGTGGACAAAGGACACAATTATGCAAAATTCTATTGTTTTGTTTGCTTCTTTCTTTATTTTACAATTTTGAATTTAACTTCACAGTGAGTGGTATCAGCTCTGCATTTCTGAAAATATCACTGTTTTTCTTGGGAACACACTTCCCAATAACTTGGAACTACACTAGAAACTGACTGCATTCCAGCCAGTTCTCACTAACAGTGATATGAGAAGAGTGTTTTGAAAATTGTATCAGCCATGATTTTTTTGTAATCCAGAAGCAGAAACAGCCACAAGAATAAGAATAATCAGATTTTTTATCCCTTTGTGTAATGCGGAGCATTCTGAAACAAATAAAAAAACCCACTCTGTATCATTTAACTATTATAATTCTTCTGAAAAGTCAAGTTTGAAGGACAGATATTGGCCTTGCCTGGATTGTCCTTTAATCTGACT
This sequence comes from Melopsittacus undulatus, assembly GCF_012275295.1. NCBI lineage: Eukaryota > Metazoa > Chordata > Aves > Psittaciformes > Psittaculidae > Melopsittacus > Melopsittacus undulatus. The sequence continues at coordinate 65,190,283 of NC_047529.1, forward strand.
TAATCTGGTTCCTTGAATTCATGGGGGCTAATTCAGGCGTTTAAAAAACAAGCTCCCTGTGAAATAATGTCTCTCAAAGTATCTGTAAGAGCCATTATTTTTATTTTAAACTCATGTCAACTCGTGGGAACATTAGTGTATCATTAATGATGGCAAAAAGGTGAGAATAATAGTCTTTATTTCATGTTTCATTTATATGCTTTTTGGGAATCTTTCCAGGTTTGTCACTTTCCCTTGTTATAGCAATGGTATTAGCACCCTAGAAACATTGCAATAGACTGCAGAGATGACCTTCCCAAACTTTATAATCTCTTTTTTTGAAAGGAGTTAGAAATAACACTCAAGATCCTAATCTGCTGGATTTTCTTTTAAATGGCTACCAGCATAGTAACTTCAACTGAATGATCCAACGTCATTATTATTATAATTCTTACTTTTTCCATTTTTCTTCTTACTATACTTTTCTACATTTTCCTTCTTTAATATTCATTGTGAAGGCTCAGTAATACCCAGTAGCAGAAGCAAGACTGAAAAATTTGTGCTTGCTGAAGAAACATAAACATGTTCGCTCAAAAGTGTGATAGACAATTACGTGAGCTCAGAGTAATTAAAATAAAAAATAAAAATCTATTTGTGTTTTATTTGGAGGAGGGACTATTTGTATCTTAGAGCAATGTTAATCATTTCTGAAAAGTGTCATGAACAAGAAACCTGTTAATCATTAATGTGAAGAATGTGAAAGCTGAAGAATTGATGCTGTGAACTTAAAGACTATTCGATTTCTGAACTGGACATTTATATCTGCTATATGGTTGCATCCTAGCTGTGCTCCCTACTGGGGTGTGACCTCACAGCTGCAAGGATGTGACCTGAAATGACTGGAGATGTCCTGCTGCAGCTGGGAAGGATGGGAAGAGGCAGAGAAAAGCTCCTCAGCAGTGCTTTACTGGAGAGTGGAAATCCTCCAGAGGGCACAGATAACATGGTGTAAAAAAATTAGAACAACATCTTCAGCTAACTTATAATAAAATTATTCTGAAACCTCACAATTCATGTTGTCTCTACGTAAATACTTTATACTGTCTTGAGCCCACGTAAGTTACATTGTATTTGTGGGGTCTGTGATTGCTAGAGTGGCAGTAGTTACCATTCGTTATGAAATGGGCTATAATTTCTTTTTTTTTTAATACTGAATAGAGGATAAGATGCAGAATTAATTTAGAAGTCTTGGAGTCGCTGTGGCATTGTTTCCTTTCTCTCCCTGCCCTCACCTCACTCATCCGTATACAAGAATGATTCTGGGCTATTTAAGCACTAAAAACTATTTAAAGAATAAGTGATTTTTTTAAAAACAACAATGAGCCAAAAAAAAAAAACAAACCAAAAACAAAAAACCACACAACAGATGGAGGAGAAAAGAATGAGGAACTGAGAAAATGAAAAAGTCCAGGGATGGAAAGATTAAAACAGAACCAGAAGAAAAGAAGTAAGGATGAAAAAAAAAACAATTATGGCTTTAACAATTAGAGACTAGATGTTCCCTCCTTTCCACTTCAAGAAGAAAAAGAAGCAAAACTGATAAAAGACTTTTCCTTCAACTACTTAACCTGCTTATTTTTAAAATGGTATTTTTTTAAAAGTGTACAAGTAAGTTGTAAACAAAAAAAATTTTGAGGCAGCTGTGTATTACATTTTATTTTTTTTTTTATTTTCAAAATACAACAATGCTAAACATATGATAAAAATTATGTTAGCAGTTAGATTTACATAAAATAGAGCATCTCTTTCAATTATTACTTAAGTATTGTCACAATTTCAAAGTTTATTGTTAATCACTCGTACTCTATACTTACATAGTTACCTTGATATGAGGTCCCTGAATGATGGAAATTGTATTGCAAATTTATATTATATGGAACTAATGGCCCTAAGTAGCTCAATTGCTTGAAATTATTCTTGATTTTTTTTTAATATGACAGATATTTCCATCTAATGGTGCTTCCCTTTTTGCCTGGTAGATTGGAGGTTTGAATACTCCTCACAATTAGAATTTTTCAAACATCGTGCTACAGACTAAGCATAACAGAAGGAGTGGGTGCATTTATTTTGCATTGGTGGTGTTTTGCTTCATAATAGATATATAAATATTCATTCTGCTAATGAGATATGCTATATTTAAATCACTTTATAAAGAGGTGAGTGATCTCAGTTTGAATTTACTATTGCAGTTGCTGCTTCAGACCACATCCTAAGCACGGTCTTGTAGGGCACTGATGAATGGGCAACTCTTGATACTGTCTGATGATGCTGTTCTGCTTCATAATGTACTTTATATTCGTGGAGCAGGGACTAGGAACAGGCATGTACTGGATTGCTGCAGCCACTAGGCTATAATGTCATTCCTTTCTTTGACTTAGTGAATATTCAAGTACCTCCTCCAAAAGTGGAAAATACTCAGCAGGAGATATTGGAAACTGCCCCTTCCCCACACTTGGTGGCATGGAATCAATCTTTTCAGGAATGGGATGAAATGCAGACTGGGTTTTCAGTAGAGCAAGATGGGTGCCCAAATCAAGTGCTCTGTTGTTCACCATCAGTTCACGAGGTTTTGTGGAGAGTGACCATGTCTTCCCAATTTCTGTTGCTTTTTTTTTTTTTTTTGTTACAGATACCTCAACCAGTAAATAATTAATTTGATTATTTTTATTATTGTTTGGGGAAAAACTATAAATGACCTGAAACTCCAAGGTAGAGGTTCTCTAAAAGTGCGTACACATGCTCAGGAATGCTGTAATGAGGAAGCTAATTTCTAAAGAAGTGGAGTTTTAAGTGCAGCTGAAGCAGATGTAGGTTAGGAGATCTTGAGGCTGTGAATAAAATGAGATAAAAGGATGAAGCTGGCAAGATAAGGTTATTTATTTATGCAAATTACAGTTCTGTTATTTTGTAGTGTACCTGGGTCTGCTTTTTATTTCCTGTGACAGAGACTAAAGTTGTCTTTTTTCCCCTTCTGTTCTCAGTCTCATCTTCTCCCTCTCGTCTTTGTACTTTGCTTATAAAATTTTATATCCTCCTAGGCTTTCCTGTAATTCTGTTTGCTTCTTGTGAAATAGGTTTCTGTGGGCTTATTTGAAAAGGCAGTTCCTTCTGTAACTACAATAGCATAGCAATAATCTCCTTTAGGTGGAATTTATGGTATTCAAATACTCTTGTAATTTTTTAACCCCCAGCCTTTATATCCAGATTATAGCAGAATTTCTGCTAATGTCTTTGTATTAGCAGTTGAGCTTGTTTCAGTCAGCTGTAGTTTGTTTATCCCTGTAATTGCACCCTTTTTTTAATAACCTCATTATTTTGTAGCTTTGTCCTTGTGATAATCATACTCTTTTCCTCAATTTCTGAAATATTAATGACTGTTTTTTGTCTGAAGGAATTTGTGCAGGGTGTCATGTTGTCACAGTTGTCACAAAGGCATTACTAAAGTTTAAATTCATTCATGCTGTTAATATATATGATCTAAACGATAAACTCAGGTTCTGTACTTAAGTTCTATTTCTGTAAGATCTGGTTCTGTGTTATACTCATTTAAAGTTACCTCTAGTAGCCAACACTTCAGAGACTGGTAACAGGCTATTCGCATCATTTTAGATGATGACAGCAAGTCTATATTCCTTATTTAACAAATTTTTTTTATTAAGATATTTCTAGAGAATTTCAACACTGTCCCACATGACATCCATGTCTCTAAATTGCAGAGACATCAATTTGGTAGGTGAACCGCTCGGTGGATAAAGAACTGGCTGGATGGCTGCACGCAAAGAGTTGTGGTCAATGGCTCAGTGTCCAGCTGGAGACCAGTAACGAGTGGTGTCCCTCAGGGATCAGTGTTGGGACCAGTCCTGTTCAACGTCTTTGTCAGTGACATGGACAGTGGGACTGAGTTTGCACTCAGCAAGTTTGCCAATGACACCAAGCTGTGTGGTTCGGTTGATATGCTAGAGGGAAAGAATGCCATTCAGAGGGACCTTGACACACTTGTGAGGTGGGCTGATGCCAACCTTATGAAGTTTAACCATGACAAGTGCAAGGTCCTACACCTGGGTCAGAGCAATCCCAGGTACAGCTACAGGTTGGGCAGAGAAGAGATTCAGAGCAGCCCTGCAGAGAAGGACTTGGGGGTGTTGGTCGATGAGAAAATGAACATGAGTTGGCTTCAGTGTGTGCTTGCAGCCCAGAAAGCCAACCGTATCCTGGGCTGCATCAAGAGGACCGTGACCAGCAGGTCAAAGGAGGTGATCCTGCCCCTCTACTCTGCTCTCATGACACCTCACTTGGAGTATTGTGTGCAGTTCTGGTGTCCTCAACATAAAAAGGACATGGAACTGTTGGAACAAGTCCAGAGGAGGGCCACGAGGATGATCAGGGGACTGGAGCACGTCCCATATGAAGATAGGCTGAGAAAGTTGGGGCTGTTTAGCCTGGAGAAGAGAAGGCTGCGTGGAGACCTCATAGCAGCCGTCCAGTATCTGAAGGGGACTATAGGGATACAGGGGATTGATTAACCATTAGGTTCTGTAGTGACAGGACAAGGGGTAACCGGTTTAAACTTAAACAGAGGAAGTTTAGATTGGATGTAAGGAAGAAGTTCTTTACTGTAAGGGTGGTGAGGAACTGGAATGGGTTGCCCAAGGAAGTTGTGAGTGCTCCATCACTGGGGATGCTCAAGGCTACGTTGAACAGAGCCTTGGTTGTTGACATGGTTTAGTTTGAGGTGTCCCTGCCCATGGCAGGGGCATTGGAACTAGACGATCTCAAGGTCCTTTCCAACACTAACTATTCCATGATTCTGTGATTAATTTCACCTGATATAGAAACCTAAATATAAAAGACCATTTGAATGGCCATGATGAGTTCAAGAATGAATTTGAGTATTGTCCTGGGTTCAGCAGTAGCAGTAATTTTTTCTGCTTCTTGGTAACTGGTGCAGTGCTGTGTTTTGACTTTCGGGCTGGGAACGGTTGCTGATACCACATATGTTTTGAGTTACTGCTCAAATGTTTGGTTTGTCCAAGGCCTTTTCTGAGCTCATGCTCTGCCAGGGAGGAGGGGAGGCTGGGAGGAAGGAGAGACAGGACACCTGACCCAGGCTAGCCAAAGAGGTATTCCATACCATAGCACGTCATACCCAGGATGTAACCGAGAGTTACCCGAAAGGGCTGGGGCTCTGGGGGGTTGGCAGAGGTATTGGTTGGTGCTCGGTTGGGCAGGGTGAGGCGAGTTATGGGTCGGTGGCTGGTGAGGTGTTGTATTCTCTTCACTTGTTGTTTGCTTTATCATTATTATTATTATTATTATTGGTAGTAGCAGTAGTGATTTGTGCTATACCTTAGTTATTAAACTGCTCTTATCTCAACCCGTGGGACCTATATTCTTTGGATTCTCCTCCCCAGCTCTCTGGTAGTTGGGAGAGAAAGGGGGGGAGTGAGTGAACAAGCTGAGTGGGTGGGTTTAAACCATGACAAGTATCCTTACAAAACAGTATTCAACCTATCAATAGAATCTGTATTTGGTGTTCATTGATCCACTAAGTTTTGTCTTTTCATATTAAGTTCTGCTATCAGATGTAGTTTCATATCTATTCATATGGAACATGTAAATACATATATTGCTGCAAGAGGGTCTAAATCTCCATTCCACTGAGCTCAAAACTGTCTTTGTTTTAATAATTTGGGCATAAGCTACATGTGTTTCTTTTCCTTTGTGAAATGTAAAAGCTAGCATGCTGTGGTTTTGTATTGTATTTGTATAGTATTTGTATTGTATTTTGTATAGTATTTGTATTGTATTTTGTATAGTATTTGTAAGGTTGTGCAACACAGTAAAGCCAATGTTGCTGTGGAAAACTAACTTCTTAATTTTTTTGCCTTTTGTGATGTCTACCTCCCCATCTATAATATTTCATTAGTATTCTTTCATTTTTCCCCTTGATATACCTGGTGATGTTGACTTGTCATGTCAATTCTCTGACAATCATTCAGGTCATGGTCTACATCTTTCTGTTTTTCCTGAAAATATCCAACTTTCTTTTGGGAAATGTAAAAATAGAAGATTTGAATTTTACACCTGATATGTGTTAAATTTATCACCAATAGCAGATCTACCATCTATTTCCTCTAAGTCTGGCTGGTAGCTGCTTCTCATTCCATGTCACATGCTTCTGCTGTTCTATGCTGTTTTAGTCTACACAGACTTTTCACTGCCTTCATAATCCTAGAGGCTGAGTATCTAGCATCTGCTGTTTTGCATTCTTTCTTTCACTATGTTTCATGGGGTAAACAGCCTGCAAGGTATAGTGTATTTCTTGGATAAAGTTTTTATTAACACATAACAGATTTATTTATAGATACATATACATATATGTATACATACAGAAAAGGTACAGTTCATTTTTCCTCTGTTGTTCATGGTAAAGCTGATAACTTCCTGAAGCAACCAAGGGATCACCTCCTCAAAACTTCATAGCATTAGGAGGAGGAAGACAGAAAAGTCTAAAAGGAGAATAGGATGTGTCTTCTTGCTGCCCATCAAAACTTTTTTTCTGTTCTAAATCTCTTATTTACATACAACTGTGGGGTTTTTTTGAACAATGAAATTCAAGTTGATTTATCCTCTAAAGTATGTTCAACAATGTGGACTATGCATGAATCAGAGCTTCGAGAATTTTAACAACACTGTTCGAAATTCACCTCTGCCTCCCTTTTTTTATAGTGTTGCATCAGTTAGTTAGGATGGAGACAGCACTGACTTAACTGTTTGGACTAAGTCACCAGGTTTGTTATCTGTCACTGCTTCAAAGTCTTTGTGATACCCAAGTGGTTGCAGAGGATGCTGCAAAATGTTTTTTTTGTTACCATTGCTGGTGAGGGACTTTTGTGGGGTGACACACTTTCCTCACGCTTCTGTTCCTCTGCTTTTAGGACCACCTTACTCTTCAATGTGAATTAGAGAAAAATGTGGCTATTGTACAACAGGTGGTTGATTTTTTTTTTCATTCTGTTTGCAGTATTTTAATAATATAAACTCCTTTTCCAGGAAAATTCTGCATCAGTAGAAGTATTTGTATCTGCTGCTGTTGGATACCTTTGAGAGGGTATGACTCAGGCTAGCATGTAGTCAAGGAAGGGCTGCTGCGAGGTAGTCAGCAATGAGTATGAATATGAGCATTTGAATTGACAGTTGTCAACAAGAAGGTCACTAAAGTCTGGTTTGCTTATTTGGGTCTTCTCCCTGGAGCATGCTTAATCATCAGGGTGCTATTTACCTCTTTCAGTTTTATTGGTCATACTACATAAAGCAGACACAGCAGCATCTGGGGAAGATTTAGGTTTAAAAATGTGGAGAATGACAGGTGACAGGTGACTAGGGATAGTTGGACCAAACAGGTGACTATAAGTGTATAAAGTACTTGAAGCTTGTGCAGCTTGACAGCAATCTCCTTTGGACAAACAAGTTGTCATCAAAGTTGCGGCAGTACTAATCTTCATACTTTCACATGCAGAAGGATTTTTTTTCATGACTGAGCTGCTGTTTTAATACACATTAATACAACTAAGAGGGCAATCAGCAAGTGTCTGTCCATATAATAGTTTCTATTAGATCCCAGCATCAGGCTACCTGTAAATTCATGAAAGCTGTAATTAGTATTTATAAAAAAAATCATTTTGTGGTTTTACTTCCTTTGGGATGTTTTCAACTTACAATTTGGCTCCATTTCCTCCACTGTATTTTATACAGATATACACATTCTGAGATGATAGATAGCCACTGTGACAGCGATGTGTATATTGGTGATATATGTTACCATGGTAAATCATTGGACCTTACTACAGGTTGCAATTTTCTGCAGTGGGAATTAAGAATTAAACAATACATTGCTCTTCTGAGAATCAGATTCGGTTATCAGTGCCAAGTGTTGAATCAAACCAACCAGCCAAATGTTAGAAAATTATCTGTGGAAGTTATTTATACTATCGCTTTGTCAAGCCTGACAGAGGAGTCATTTATTCAGCCATGAGTATGACAGCAACTTCTATTTAATTTCTTTCCTTCACTATGCATACCTCTTACAACCCAAATTCTCTGGTGATGCTCTCTAAAATGCACAGAAGTAGCACAGGCTCTTGATTAGGTTCCACTGGCCTAAGGGCAAGAAGAACCCATTATTTTTCCCTGTAGCATGTTTCTTTTTTTATTCATGCATGGCTTTTGTTACTTGCTCAGGCTCTGGGACTCTAGATGCACCACCATCTTGCTATTTCTTATTTCAGATGTTATGGGTGTAGGATGTTTCTTATTAGCGGTTATTTCCTGTGAATCTTTTTGTGGGGTGATTAAATATAAGGTTTTATCTCTCAGCTATGTAGTCAGGTGAATGTGGCGCACCTACAAAGCCCAGCAACAAACTGATAAAGTTACTCTGGGTTTTGGTATATAATCTTTCAGTAAGGGTATTGATTGATAGGCGGCATACAATTTTGCAGGTGTAACTGCCCTAGCATGTGTTTTCTCAAGTAAAAAGAGAAGTAGCAGATCAGGAATGGAGACTTCCTCTGTAATATCATAGCATTCAGAGTAACACAAGTCACACTCCTAGGTGGGTATTATTTGATGGTGTGTTTAATGAGCATCTAGTTAAGTATAAGCACCTGCCTGAAGTAATTTTAAAAGCCATTTGTAAGGCTTTTCTGTCAGTTTGCAGGATTTTCAGTTAAGCCTTGCTCATAAATTCACTGGGTACTGGTCTCTCTGTGGCCATGTCAGAATTACCCCTTCCAAGCAAGCATGGTCTATTTGTATTGTAAAATTTATTGATGGAATTACTTTGTGGAATGCTGACAACTTGCATATCACATAACAGTATACATTTGTGTTAAAAGTGGTTCATAAACTCAGCTTTTCATCCTTTCTTCCTTGCTTATTGTTTTGAGAGGGCTTTAGCAGATCAGGGAGAGAAGACAAGTTCTTTGTCACTGCTGTCTTGGTAAGTTGTTATAGGATTTGAACAATAAAACTGCTTTATTTGCTGATTTTTTTTCCGGAACAGTTTCGGTAAAATTGATACATCAATTGCTTTATGTATGGTATATTAAAAAGCCTAAGAAAATAACTAAGATATTTTCCACCAAGGGTATTGTCTTTTACTTAGCTTTTTAAAGCATTTCAGAGCCTTTCCCTCCTAAAGCTATCTCTCTGTAAATGAGATTCATGGTTAGCTGAATTTATTATTATAAAAAGGGCATTTGGTTCTGCTTGTTTAGCTATTGTGAAGCAAAAAATAAACACTCAGTATCAGTTGTTTAAGAGAAGAAATCTTAGTAAAAGATAATCTTTGTTTTGTTTGCTGCCAAATATTTGTTAATTTTCATTGGGTTGCTTGCTTATATTTGTCTTTGTTATCAAAAGGACATTCAGACTTTAAAAGGCAATCTGTAAAAGACATTAAGTACCAGCTTGCCTTTTGTTTTCACAGGAAACTGAGAATCTAAATAAATGTGAGAAACTAGTACTCTATAACTGAATTGAATACTAGAGAGAGATAAAACAAAGCAGGCTGGGTTGGAGGGAGAAATGCTGACAAGAAAGCTTGAAGGAAGCAGTGCTGATTTACTCCCCCTAGATTAAATGATACAGTTAATAATGTAGTCCTTTGCTACTAGGGTAACTCTTAGGGTAACTGATTCCTTCTCTCTGGAATAGAGAAGGAATTCTGCACCCAATAAAAGGAAAAAGCTGAAAGGCAGCTGTGATTACTGACATTTGCGTGCCTCCAAAATAAATTCTGTTACCTGAAAATTCCCTTTGTTTTATGTAGTAGAGGCTATGTACTTGCATACATGAATAACTATGCACACAAGAAGTTTAGTTGTTTGGAAAATTTTTGATTTAGTTTAGGAGCTTTGGTTCTACAGATAGTCTGACATTTTTCCAGGCATATGCTTGGTTGGCAAGGGAAGCAAAGGGTGGTAGCAAACAATAGTGCTTGAGGGTCTGAAAGTGGTTGTAAAATTCACCTTGGGATTCTCCTGGTCACCTGGCTTGGAGCTGCAGATGGTGCCTGAATTGGTGCCTTATTTCCAGGGAGCTTGATACAAGCTGCAGTTACAGGGAGCTGTTATCAGAATAGCAGTGCAGAATTTATGTGAAAAACTAACCCATTCAGCTGAATACTGTGTTTTCCAAGGCAGACTTGTTGTGTCCCCAGGTCATTTGTTGAGCTGGGAGAAAGAAGAATAAGTATCTTCCAAAAGTATACACAAAACCAGATTTCAGTTTCCCATTGAAAGAAATTTAAGTATGCCTCTAGATGAGAATTTCAGCTGAAGCTTGTGCTTCATTTAGAAGAAACCCTAGACAACCTGATAGACATATCCTTTGTTAAATGCTTTGATTGACAGTGCTCTGGTGCAGCCAAGAATATGTTGATGAAACACTTTATTACAGGAACCCAGTGTGAAAAGAGATTTTGCCTGAACTCCAGAATGGACACAAGCACACTGTACCTTATTCTGAATGGAGGTACCAACTGAAAAATATGGGTTGCTAGAAGTGGCAGTTCTAGTTCTATGTTCAGTCCCAAGTCTTTCAGTAACTAACTTCCAGAGTGTTTACTTGTCTCCTTTCCTTTCAGATGCAGAAACATGTGACTGTCTCAGTGTGAAAAAAAAGTTTCTTTGTCTATGATACATATTCTCCAGCAGTAACTAGCAGAGCCTCAGCAGCACGTCTGTGTCCCATGAAGAAAGCAATGCCATCATAGCAACACCTTAATTAAGACTCTATTGTTAAATACTATTTCTATTGAATTCATACTAGACTTACCTGCAAAACTGACTTTTCCTGGGGAAGAACAGCTCCATGTGCCAGTGTATGCAGGGGGCCAACCAGTTGGAAATCACCTTGGCAGAAACAGACCTAGGGGTTCTGGTGGGGACCTTGGGAGTCTTGGGGTTCTGGTGAACAACAGGTTGAATACAGGCCGGCAAAGAGCCCTAGCAGAAAAACAGGCAAATGGTATCCTTGGTTTCATTTAACAAAGTACTGCCAGCAGGCTGAGAAAGGTGATCCTTCTAGTCTACTCAGCACTGATGAGATCACACCTGGAGTACTGTGTACAGTTCGGGGTTCCCCAGTGCAAAAGAAACACAGAATCATAGAATCATAGAACAGTTAGGATTGGAAAGGACCTTAAGATCATCTAGTTCCAATTCCCCTGCCATGGGCAAGGACACCTCACACTAAACCATGCCACCCAAGGCTCTGTCCAACCTGGCCTTGAATACCACCAGGGATGGAGCACTCACAGTTTCCCTGGGAAACCCATTCCAGTGCCTCACCAACCTGACAGTAAAGAACTTCTTCCTTACATCCAGTCTAAACTTCCCCTGTTTAAGTTTTAACCCATTATCTCTTGTTCTGTCACTACAGTCCCTAATAAATAGTCCTTCCCCATCATCCTTATAGCCCCTCTTTAGATACTGGAAGGCTGCTATGAGGTCTCCACACAGCCTTCTCTTCTCCAGGCTAAACAGCCCCAACTTTCTCAGCCTGTCTTCATACCAGAGGTGCTCCAGTCCCCTGATCATCCTCGTGGCCCTCCTCTGGACTTGTTCCAACAGTTCCATGTCCTTTTTATGTTGAGGACACCAGAACTGAGGAGTTCAACAAAATGCTATAAGGATGATTAAGGGACAAGAGCACCTCACATATGAGGAAAGGCTGAGTGAGCTGAGACTCTTCAGCCTAGAGAAGAGAAGACTGGGGTATCTTATCAATGCATATAAATACCCTATATAGGGTTCAAAGAGGACAGAGACAGGCTCTTTTCAGTGGTGCCCAGTGACAGGACCAGAGGCGAAGGGAAAACACTGAAATAGCAGAGATTCCTCTGGACATTAGCATTCACTAATGTTTAGTAAATGCTTAGTAAACACTAATGTCCAGAGGAGCATGCATTTTTTACTGTAATGATGACTGAACACTGGAGGATGTTGCGGAGTCTCCGTCTGTCTAGACACAGTCCTGGGCAACTTGCTATATGTGAGCTTTCTTGAACAAGGGGGTTGGGCCAAGTGATTTCCAGATGTCCCTTCCAAACTCAGCCATTCACTGATTCTGTGATTCATGTCTTCAGAAAAACTGACCTTTGTGTACTATCTTGTTTTGCCTTCAGTCTGCAAATACAGTGTCAGATGCCTCCTTGTTTCAGTTAATATCGAACGTGCATAATAGCTATTTTTTGTTGTCAGCTCAGCTACTGCCTAGACGTTGCAGCTGCTAAAATTGTACTGAAATGTTAATGTTGCTTCAGGGTTTTGTTAGGAACAGCTGGTATTTTTATAGGATTTTGTATGGATTTATTACCAAGAAACATTTTTCCACTGAAATTTTTATTTTTTTCTTAATGGCAAGCTAATTTGGCAAACTTTATAGACTATGCACTAGGATTTTCTTTTTTTTGTTGTTGGTTTTGGGGTTTTTTTGCTTTTATGTTTTGTTTTGGTTTTATTAGGGGTTTAGTATTAAATAAATAAACAGCTGTGTCAGCCAGTGGTAAAAGAGAAGTCCAGGATGTATGAATGTTTAGTATGGTACTGGGAGCTGAAGAATATTATGATTTTGGTCAGAAATGTGCCTTAAAATCCACCAGAGTTTGGGGGTTCTGATAAATGAAATCAAAGCAATAAAGTTTGCTTTCTGTGCAAAAAAGTGGCTCTTTTTTAACCCAGTCTTTCTAGAGGCTGTATTGGGAAAATGCTCAAAGCATTTTTCTCCTGGTTATAAATACATGACTCAGTGTTTTGAACAAGTACTACTTTTTATTTCATGCAAAATTCAGCATGTGCCAATTTGCTGTTCTTTCTTACTGATTTTGCCAGAAACAAGACTTGTTTTGTATAAAACTATCATCAACTGGGATAACTGTGGTTTATACTTCTTTTCTAACATAAGTTCAATATGTTGCTCTCACTGGGACCACCAACTGATGATCAGTTTTGCTCATTAATTTTTATTGCAATATTCTCTCATTTTTCCATAGATTAGGATGTTATGCAAACATATATTGAATTGTTAGAAGAATTGACTTGAGGCTTGTCAGTTTTGTAGGCAAAATAAAGTGATGGAAAACCATGGAATCAATAGATTTGAATTTTTTTGCTAGGGAAGTATGGTGTTAAAGAAAAAAGTTCTTATGTCTTGACACTTTATGCCATACCATTGCTGCCTTTCAGTACCATATTGCAAAGGATGGGCTCATAGGGGAGCAGGTAATTCGTGTAACTCCATCCCACAATTCCCCTAGTTCAACATTTAGACAAGACAAAACCTAGGCAAAGATTACAGCAAAGTCTGTTATTTTCAGTACAAGGCAACTATGTATTTGGCTTATGCCCAAAGCCGTTGATGCTTGTCAGCAATGGCTGGTGATGACAGTGTAGGAGGAAAAGAGCAGGACACCTAGATACTACTCCCCCAGCCCTACCCATAACAAAGCTACAAAGCTGCAAACAAATGGACCACTTACACCTAATGTTAATAGATCCAGCTGAATAAAGAGAGGGTAGCATCAGTATTGCCAGCTGGAAGTGCTCAAGAGCTGTCTAAATTCTGACATTCTTTGAAACTTTGACTTATGTTTTATTAAAAAAAATCTTTTAAAAATAGTAGCCTATAAAATTTACTTTATGAGCCTTTTCTGTGACTGTGGGAGCTAAAAAGAATAGATCCTTGAGCTAGGGCTTTATGTAAGACACATAAAATATTGAGACACTTTTACAGAGCTGAAGCAATCACTTTAGAATTAGATGGGGACATCACCACCCTCTTTTCATAGTTAAGAAAGCAGCCTGGAATCTGTTGTCCTTTAAACTGAAGTTTTACTGCCAGAAGGTATTGAGAAATATTGCTCTGGGATGGAGAGTGACATTTCCCATTGTGGCAGGGAGTGTCCTGGTATATCCTGTCCGTGTAAGAAATATCAGTGTTGTGATTTTCTGTGTACAAGCAATGCTTGTTGACTCTTGTTTATGTTTAAATCCATAACTGGCATAAAACTTTTCATTCACCCCTCCATTGTCAATTTAGCCTAATGAAGCAGCCAGGCAGTTCTCACTGGAGCTTTAAAATCAGAGGGGCTTTAGCAAGCATTGCTTACCTGAAGTAGTAAGATAAATGTGAAACCCTTCCCTATGGTTGAACTGTGAAGCTTTCATAGATGTAGAAATGTTGCTTTTGCTTTAAAAGGAGACTGCCACAAGGCTTATGCCTGTGCTCCCTCTGACAGAATCAAACTGGAGATAAGGTGATAAAATATCCCCCTTGCCTCAAAAATGTGTAGTTTCACTTTGGCCCCTCCTTTCTCCTCTTTTAACTGTATTTTCTGTCTCCTGGCTGCAGAAACACTAATGACCCATGGAGAGAGTGGGAGATGTACTCAAGCCTTTATGAGGTCACACGTCCAGAAAAGAGAAATTAATGAAATAAATTGAACAAATGAAGGACTGAAAATGCTGGAACAGACATTCTCTGGGCCTAGACTGTGCCAGCACTGGCAACAGAATGCAAACTCTTTTAGAAAAAGCAGATGCTTCCAAAATGTTGCTGCTCCTTCCAAAATGTTCCTCAAAGGGAAATATTAGTGAAGGGAAAGGGATATTTGGGTCTGATCTGGGGGAAGAAAGAGGCTGAAGGTTTATTACAATCATTAGACCTTTCTTTGCAGTGGAATAGCATTTATTGTTTTAACCTGTTGTCTTTGATGCTGTTGAATGTTAATTGCTCTGCAGGCTTGGAAGAAGGTGTTCTTCAGCGATCCCATGCACCCTCCTGGTGTTCTCACACCAGATTGCTGTAGGCTATATTTATGCTTCCCAGAGGGTTTGACAGGTCTACGAGGCTTAAAAGAAAGTCAGAATCACACTGCAAAGAAGCAATATTATGAGATAATTGCTAGTGCATAGCTTGAGTCTTATGGCATGAAAAAATCAAGATGAAATGTAGGCAGAATCTGAGCTGTACAAGAGGTGCTGAGGAACTTGAGTTTTGTCACAGAGAGTAAGAAATCAGAATAGTTTGCTTAAAAGGTAAGGGTTGACAGCATGCCAGGAAGACCTGAATAATGGAGATTGAGAGTTGACCATGGAAAAATTACTATAGCTCTAGAAGCAGATGACTTCACAATTTCATTTTCTTAATGAGAAAATGGAAAACTTAATGGAAAAACTGAGGCAGAGAAGGTGGCTTGACACAGATGCCACCACAAGCTAGCTTCAGAAGTGAAATTATTTCCATTGTGAGCATCCAGGAAATAAAACAGAGGTTTAATTTCCATCTGGAGATGCTTGAATTTAGATAAATGGTTCAAAATGATACTTGGAACCTGAGAGTTTAGTCCAGTGCTTGAGATGTCTCCTCTCACGAAAATTTGTGAACACTCCGAATGTGCCAATTGGAATGGTTGGTCTCTTTCTATTATTTTGTTGGGCTGGAAAGCAGAAAAGGATTGGGACAGAGGAACAGATGTTGCTTTAAAAAAAAAAAATACAGGGAAAATTCCATTTGTTCATTGATCCAAAACAAGTACCTGTTTTGATAAAGAAAAAATTTAAACATTTTCATCAATTATAACAGGAAGCACAGGCAAAGAGGTTTTGCACAGAATATTCTTGACAACTTTATGCCAGCTGAATTGTTGCACTTGAATGCATTTATTTTGCCGTCTCAAAATAATTGAAGATTTTGTATACCCACTTGGATAAGAGGCCAAGAGCATAAAGTTTCTAGAACTGGAATGGCAGAAAGTTTTTATGTTTTATTTTAATTCTTACTGAGCTAATTCCAGCACCTGTGCCTTAGGTTAAAAAAAGCCAAAAACCAAACAACATAAAACCCAACAAAGCCCAAATCCAATTCTGCAGCCCAAAACCAGACAGTCTACTGACCATTCTGCATGTTGAAATCTACTCTGTTTTCTGTAACCTCTGGCTAACAACCCTTAGTTAACTTTTCTTTCTGAAACTATGGCTTACAAGTATCAGTTGCTACAAAGTTCATGGAAGAGTGTTTTTGGCAAAAGAGTTTAAAGGCTTCCTCTCTGTGCAGTAGAGGACATGATGCTTGTGATTACGAGATACCACTAGGGAGCCAAGGAGTATAGTAGTGATAGTGTGTGTGGTATATATTGATTTTTCACATGTCTTTTTCTGTATGCTATTACATACTGTATTTTTTTTTCCTGTATAACATTAGTTTTCTTACTGTCCTGGATTTGGAGAAAAGCTTGCAATCCTATCGTCAGAGACCAGACCAAAAAATCTGAATTTTGGGGGTGAGAATGAGGAACGATAGGTCCCTAGTGCAGGGTGAAAGTACATCTCTTTCTGTTTTGTTTCTTCTAGACCTAGACAAAAGACTGTGTGAATGATATTTTTCTCTCCATTAAATAATTTCTTAAAAAGGCAGGGTAGGAGAGAATGTTTTTTTAGTTAATTTAAGAGGAAAAAATGTTTAATTTTATTTTTTTTACATTTTGTGTTGCATTTTAAGATTGATGGTTGGAATATATAGATACATTAATTATTTGTTATCGTTATTTTGTGTTTTTGTTATTTTGTTATTTTGTTATAATTACTGTTATTGTAACTACAGATTTTTTTCAGCATTGAACTGACTATAGCTATGTGATCAGATGATCTCCAGCAAAAATCAAAAGGAGGTGAAAATGTCCAGCAGGAATAAAAGGGCAAGCAAAGCAAAACTTGGCTTGGAAGAAGCTTTAGACCTGCAATTTAAAGCAGTGGAACAAATTCCTTAGTTCTTGTCTCCATATATGTAAAACGGAGAATAGTTATCATTCAAGCTGTTTTCACTGTTAAGATAGAGACTTCTTCTGCAAACATGATTCTGAATCATTAAAGTGTGGGCCAGATTTCATAATTCAGAGGCAGACAGAAAGAAGGGAAAGTGTACAGAGAAAGCCAATGAAAATGAATTAGTTAATAATGAATTTCATATAAACTTGGTGAAAAAAGTTTTCTCCCCTTTGCTTCTGTGGTTATAACAATCTACTTTTACACTGAAAATGCTAATGGAAGAAAAATACATTTCTCAATAGAAAACTTTATCTGCTTACTAGATAATTGGGTAGAAAAAATGTATGCAAAAATTTGGTTGATTATCAAATGCTGATGTTCTATCTTTTGCACAAATACTTGACAAGAACCTAACTATGAATCTCTGCTGAGAAATATAACACAACTAACTTCTTCAGAGTTCTGTGATGCACAACAGGAACTCTTTCTTGCTCTCATCTCTTAGACATTTTACGAAGGAGTGGTCAAGGCCTCAACGTAATGCAAGTGGACAGGTTTAAAGAATAGAACATGATTTTATTTTAGTACCTTTCATTTCTCCATTTCATAAAAGTGGTTTTGAAAGCAAGAAACTAAACTCTGGTCCTTGAGTCACTACGGGTCTTGAAATGAAACATCATTTTGCACTCAGCCATAGACTGAAGGGAAACTTGAGTACAAGAATAAAATTAGGGCCAGAGAATCAGTCAGGAATTTAACAGCTCTGTTCACCCTGTCTAACCTGTAGGTGTTCTTGCAAAAATGGCCCACTATCTAAATGTGATACAAACTTTATTGAGATTCTGAAATATTTTGATGCATTTTACCTTTATTATTTTTATAGCACTTGAATTTCTGGGAGCTGGCCAACACTGGAAGTGCCAAGATACCTTGAGAGATGCTGCTGTTGAGAATCTCGAAAGACAAGCAGGTCTTGTATTAAATCTACTCCCATTTGCAGGCTTTAGCAGCCTGAATTTCATTTATTCCTGCCTGAGTCAGGAGTAGTGCTACTGAATTCAGTAGGTGCAATGAAAGGTTCAAACAGTGTGAGTGAAATCTAAATCAAGCCTTCTAAAGGTTGGATAATTTTTTTTAGAGATGATTTAAAATTCAGTGTGTTTATCTAAACTGAAACATATGCAAAAGTTTTTAGTTTTTCTGTTTACTGTAGAGAGCTCTGTTTCATGAGAGAAAAAAGCTGGAAAAAATATAAGTATTATCCATAATAAGTAAAAAAACCCCAAACCTTGGGGAAATTATATTCTTTTATTTTTGAGTTGTCGTTTCTGTCTGGAGAAGTGCAAAGTTGCTGAGTTAAATTAATCTAATTTGTTGTTGGTTCTTGGTGGGGTGATTAGGTTTTACAGCAATTTTCCACAGGTAAATATGGAATCTGATCACTGTTAGGAAATATTCTGTGTGTTTTTTCATTAGTGAAGCATCACAAAAAATATACAACTATAGTGTATCTATGAACTCATATGTGTTGTTACCCCATGTACAGGCACTGGATGTGGAGTAGTCTAGACATTAAGGATGATTAAGGATCTCACCTAATCTTAGCTGCTTGTCCAATGGCAACTTTTGCTTCATTTGTACACTACTCCTATAAGACTTTTTTTTTTTTTATGATCAGCAACCTTTCATGACCAACTTTATTCTCTTTCTCAGTTGCCAAAATGATGCAGGAATTCCATTAAGATGCAGGAATGATCAAAACCACCTGGTTTTATATCCTCTGCATTTAAGGTCAGGACTATTTGAGGTCCCCTAGAGCATATGCTTCTGTGACTCTGATACAGATATAGATGTCAGTTCAAGCTGATGGACCTGTTCTGGGTAGTTCTAGATTGTCTGGACTCTACTCAGAACTCAGGTAGAACACTGATTTGTTCAAGTGATGTTGTGCTGGTATAAATATTCCATTGTTACCAACCGCATCTCCTTTTGATGGCTGTAATATTTCTTTCAGTTTAACATACTGATCTAATCTTATCAGTGAGCACTACAGCTGAGCTATCACAGCTTGATACATTTCTTTTCATCATTCCTATTTGTCATGGTCTTTTAGCTATTTTTATTTCATATAATATCACTATCCAAGTTTATATAAATCAACTTTTTAAGATATTGAAATAAGTTAAATGCTCGCTAGATTCAAAACTATTATTTCTTGTATGTTTTCTCCATCAATTGTTTTTGCATATCCTAAAGAAATCGTGCTCACCTGCAAAAACTGTTTTTTGAGCCTATGCTCCTTATTTTTTAACCTATCTAAATTTAATGATTCTTTTCAATGAAGTGTCACTACATGATTTCAGGATGGATAAAGTTTCCATTTACACCTTTTTGGAGGTAAAAATTGTAAATGAGGGCCTGAGTGCAGTAGCTGAACAGCTGTATGAATGTGTAGTGCTCATTGAACCCCTTTCAGTTTACCGGTGCTCCACACCACTTTAACAAGTCCAGATATACCATATTGCCATTTAGGAATTCCTAAGTCAGTGATTATATTTCTAAATACAGTTTTGGTGCTCTGCATGTGATCCTGTGTTCTGCTTCTTCCAAGGCCTTTCTGAATACCTCATCTGAATACTTCATTTGATGCTAGGAGAGTATAAAAAAAGAAAAAAATCTTCAGGTTTTACACATTTTTCATGCTTTTAAATTTATGTCACTATTATTTTTTTCTACTGTCTGCAAGTGGATCATGAGGGTGTTGTAAATTCTTCATACTGCATTGCAATATTTGCATTTACATGCTATTTCCCTGATAGATGCTTAGAAGCACTTAATGCAGGTAAAGGTGTTCTTTGTCCAGGATCTTTTTACTTTTTACTTCACATGGTTGGTCTATTTGTGAAAGTGCAATGAAGCAGCAATGATTTTCCAGCATTCTTGTTTCTTTTTGGTAGTACAAGAATCACTAGAAACATATGCTAAACCTCTGATTTGTCAAAAGGCTATGCTTGATAATGCCTTTCATAGGAAATTATATTCACAAGCTGCACCTTAAGCCTAGCTGCTATAATTCTTTCTGAATGTCAGAGGTGCATCTGTCAAATGAATAAAATTAATTTGTTCCCGTAACTACTGCTGTACCACTGTTTCTGTTTCTGCCACCACTAATGGTGATCCTAGGCGTCAGTGTTAATAATTGTTGTAATAGCTTTAGTGTTTAAGACAAACTCTAATATACGAGAACGCTTTTAGGCAGAATGTGTGTGTTCTTCAGCATCGTGTAGCAATGATCCTAATCTAGACTTGTGGAAGTATGTAAAGGAGAGTTTAGGCTTAAAAATTTGGTTACTCTAAATTGCTATTGTATTTATGTCTATACATAGACATTAACCCGTTCAACTGAATGAGTTGTGATATGGTTTGTTTAGTAAAAAGGAAAAGAGTCATAACAATTTAGATTGTTCAAGATGCTTTTCACTAATAATGAAGTAGAATATTGAAATGTAATAATAATGCAAGTATAATGATATGATAGTAAGATTGATCTAAGGATACAAAATAGATATATGTAGCTAAGAAAAAACATATCTCAACTGATATGGCTAACAAATGACTATGAAATTATATGACAAGTGGATAAAATACAAGTGGGAAGGATGATTTTTTAAAACTGTCTCCCAGGTAATGTCTGTTCTTGCACATGGGACTAATTTGAGCAGACTAGGCTCTTCATACACAAAAAAGTGCTTAATTTAAGGAAACAAGAAGAAGTTGCCATGCACACCCTGAGCTATAGTGCTCAGATCTCACTGTACGTGCAGTTCAATCTTTGTTGATTCCTCTGAACTGCATGGTGAAATAGTTTCTCCATACAAATTCTGTCACTTGGGGAACCATTATACAAGTAAATATTGCTCCTCCTTTTCTTACTCCTTTGCCTCCATAAATGGCTATCTACTTTCATTGGCTTTCTATGCATAATCTGATTTTTGGTTTTTTTTTCAGGTTTTTAATAACTGCAACTGGGAAAACACATTTGAAATTTTGCATATGGGAATGCACTTGCTATGAGCAACTTTATATAAATGGCATCAAGCCAGTTACCTTAGGGGATGAGATTACCTGGAGGCTGAAGTTTCAGAGGTTCATTCTAGCACAACTCTAAAGACTCATGCCATCCTGCTTGCCAGGCTGACTGATGGCAAGCAAGAAAACAATGACTTCTGCCAATACAGTCAATTTCCTCTTGATTTTATTAAGCCCACAGTTTTCTATAATTTAATATTAGTAGTGCAAGTTAATTGAGTTTAACTTAATCAAAACTGAAGGATGATAAGATAATAATGATGGATGAAAAGCCTCTGAAAAGGCTGCTCCAGTTTTCACTACCTGACAAGCTAGAAACTAGATTTTTTTCTGATATCTCAATAACAGTTTTCATCCTATTACCTGCTTTTTATACTCTAAATTAAAGCATCCTTTTTCCTCATTTGCTTACAAGTTCCTCCTGTTCTTTGATTTACTTGTCTGAAAACAAGCCAATTTCATTTAACCTCCCCTCATATGATGGGCTAGTCATTGCTCAGACCATGCCAGTACTAATTCTCTCCATTTGTTCTAGTCTGAGTTCCTTGTATCTAAGTATGTGTGGTGAAAGCTGTATTTTAGATTAGGCGTCACATAGTGATGCACTCATCACATTTGTATTTACCTAGTTCAACTAGAAACAGCTTGACTGAAACACTTTTTAATGTTTTTCATATCATAGCTGCTTCTCTTTGCTGATTATTGGTCTCGCTGTGAATACATTTCTCTCTCCTTCAGTTGCAGCTGATGCATTTAGAAATATAAATTTCTGTACTTTCTTCAGCTCAGGACCTTGTGTTTTATTTTACCATTAAATTTCTGTTTCTTCATATTTCAAACTCATCTGTGTTTTCCCAGGTGTTACTACAGTTAGCTTTCAAACACATTATCCTCCCTGCATTGTGATGTTAACCAGTTTCTTAATTTGGTCACATTTTTGTGTTAAAGAACTTAATGAAAACAATGAAATAATACAAATTCTAAAACACTGAACAAAATTAGCCAATGAGAAAAGTTTTTGAAAGCTGTTTTTTTCAAGGGAATGCTCTCCGTACCTTCCCATTCTTTTGCTTCTGTTTCCACTGGCTATGCTGTCTGTAGTTGTACCTTCTGCATCACTGTCATTTCTGAAAATGGGCAAAGTAATCTGCTTTGTAACACAGTGGCTGAACTTCTTGCTGATTGACCTTTTTGAGAAATACAATAGCTCTGACAGTATATTAAAACATTTCAGATCAGTAACTTCAGCCTCCATTTCAATAAAATATTGTCTAGGAGAATATAAATTTAGTAGTTTCTTAAGTTGATGAGCTATATTTACAACAGCAACTGGATCATTCATTTTTATTTAATGTAGAAAAAATCAATTAGTGAGTAAGACTTAATGCCTTTCCACTTTCACCCCATTACTAGATTCTGTCTTAAACTTGGCTTAGCTAATTCTGAAGTTTTCATGCTGAACAATTTTGCTTCTTAGCACTTAATGTTTCATTAAATGATATATCTCAGCAGGAAGTTCCTGAGTTGAAGTGGCCTTATTCTACATGCTTCTACAAAGCCCGTCAGTCAGAATGAAATCAGTATAAGTCTTGGTGTTGCCATGGAAGTTCTGTATTTATATAACTGGGTTTTCTCTTTTCTGGTCATTAAAGAAAATAAATTTATTAAGTGCTTAATTTGTTACAGGCCAGTTTAGTCAGCAGATATGCATTTAAAAGGCAATTCTGCTTTTTCCAGAACAGAGGTTATAATTTAGCTTGAAAATGAAAGATTGATCTACCATATTGTCCTGGGTTCAGCAGTAGCAGTCATTTTTCTCCTTCTTGGTAGCTGGTGCAGTGTGTGTTTTGACTTTCGGGCTGGGAACGGTTGCTGATAGCACCAATGTTTTGAGTTACTGCTCAAATATTTGGTTTGTCCAAGGCCTTTTCTGAGCTCATGCTCTGCCAGGGAGGAGGGGAGGCCGGGAGGAAGGAGAGACAGGACACCTGACCCAGGCTAGCCAAAGAGGTATTCCATACCATAGCACGTCATACCCAGGATGTAACCGGGAGTTACCCGGAAGTGCTGGAGCTCTGGGGGGATGGAGGAGGTATCGGTAGGTGCTTGGTCGAGCAGAGTGGGGTGAGTAATGGGTCAGTGGCTGGTAAGGTGTTGTATTCTCTTCACTTGTTATTGGCTTTATCATTATTATTAGTAGTAGTAGTAGTAGCAGTAGTGACTTGTGTTATACCTTAGCTATTAAACCGTTCTTATCTCAACCCATGGGGGCTACGTTCTTTGGATTCTCCTTCCTAGCTCTCCGGGAGTTTGGGGAGCAAAGGAGGAAGTGAGTGAAAGAGCTGTGTGGTGTTAAACCATGACACATATGAACTAGGCATTACACCTGTATTTTGTCATTTTGTGGAGAAGAATTTACTTTTTTTTAGAGATTTTTTTTTGTGATAATGATAAACCATTTACATGTATTTTGAGCTATTTCTATGCCATGCAAGTTAGCATTAAGTTGAACCTGCTCTCTATAAGTGGTGGTATATTTCTTAAAATCAACAATAACAGGGGTTTTTTTTTGTAGGACTAATACTACTCATTATCTTACTAATTTCTATATACCTTGACATTTTCTCTTTTTTTTTCTTCAAATTTCTTTCAAGGAAATATACCACTTTAAATTTTCTTGTTTGAAGCCATATGGTATCTGGTATGTAGGAAGGTCAGAAGACACTTCTGTTGCCTATGATACACCTTAGTAGTACAAACAGTTAAAACTCAGGTTCCTAAAGAAAGTTAGCTTTCATACAGGTCCATACAGGTGTTGTCCTATCTCTTCTGCCTTTTGGTGCTGAATTCTGAATGAGATGACAGAACTGTTCTCTAGCACCAGCCTGAGCGGTAATGGAACTGACTGGGTGCAGAGGCAGAAGTTTAAAAGGAGTTTAGGTCATCCTTGACTGGAGACAAATAAAAGACTCTGTGTTAATAGTAGATCTTGAAGTTACTGTAAGGATTAGGGTTTTTTTGAGTGATAGCTCAAAACAGAAGAATAGATACAAGCAGCTTCATTTTTTATTTCTTTAGAGCTGGATCATTACTGTAAGTTTTAAATTTTTTTTTTGTTCATTAAAAGCATGGTGCTTAGTAATATATTTAATTAACTTCAATTGAAAGCCATTATCACTGACTCATTTTCTCTTAATTATATTGTGTCAGTGACACTATATAATGGTCTGTGGTGAAACACACGAAGACAGAAAAGTACTGTTTGTACATGGCAGCTCCTCCTCGGAAGGTCCCGCTTTAGAAATCCACGGAAAACGCCCAACCCTCGGAGACCTTTGTAGATATTGCTGGCAACTTCTTCTGATGTAGGCTGGCCCCTTGTGTCAGAATGAGTGTGCATTTTTGTTAGTATAAAAGCCTGAGCCTCATGCGATGTGTCATACCGCTTAGGTCAATGTTGCCTTCATGGGAATGCCTGCTAAGTTTGAGCCTGACACCTTGCACTGCAATGATGTTTCTTGGAGCTGGTTTTCTGATAGTCATTACATGGTCCTTGGGGTTGGGAAGATAAGCAAGCATCAGAGATGTCCTTTACTGTATCTTTTGTAACCTCTATATTTTCCCTGTATTAATAAATTAGTAATGATTCTTAATTGTGTTGAGTTTCTCTCAACCTGGAATCTTTGAACTCCAGAACATACATAAATCCTGGATGTTGACAATGAGTACCCTAAGCACTAAGCCTTATGATGCAAACAAGAAATACAGAAGATATAAGTAGGAGTCTGCTTTATGCTTCCTGTTGGTAGAAATTAGAGGCTGCTTACATAACTAACAGGTGAAATATTAGTTTAAAATACTGTGAATCATACATGGCAGAAGCAACACTATCTGTAACATCAAAATTTGATGCATCTAGTGTGTTTGAATGATAAACAAAAACCCAGCCTGCTCTTTAGGGGCAGTAAACTCTGTTCCGGAATAATAAAACCTCAAAGGTTATTTCAAATGTGCAGGACAAGGAATCGTTATTTCACATGAAAATATTAATATTCAGAAAAATTAATAATTCAGGGCTATTAATTCATACAGGTTATTCTGTTCTTTCTCTCTGCCTTTTCCTGGGGGATAATTGTAGATCAAAAAAGACAAAGTATTTTTTACATTTGTGTATGTTTTGCTGGGTGTTTATTAGGAGAGTGAAGATCAAGGAAGTTGGTTTTGCAGACAGAGGGTAAGGTTGTGGTGCTTGCATTGGTTTTTAGGTCTTCTGATAATGTTTTCAACAGTTTTGGGCTAGCTCCAAGCAATGTTTTGTCCAGTAAAGAGCCTTTATTCACCTGATAAAAGGCAGCATTTTATTTGTTTACTATGGTGGTGTTCTAAGGAGAATAATTTATTTTTTTTTTGTCCTAGGGGATGCCCACCCTGAAAAGTGACTCGAGATGTTGTTCATGATTGGAAATGATACAGGGAGACTAAAAGGCAAAACTGAGTGAGACTTGTGGTTCTATGGTAAGCTAGAAAGATTTCTGCCGGATTTCAGCCTTGGCTGTAGTTTCTGGAGTTCTTACCTCAAGAGAATTATCCAGGCAACTGAAAACAAAGTAAAAGTATACAGTAGCTAAAGCTCTGAAAGGTAATGGAGCAGAATGCTGTACAATGTGTGAAATACTTCCTTTGATGACACACTCCTGTCTCATGATGGAAACACTGAGTGATGCAGAAAGATTTTAGCAATAGCAGAATGAATATTCAACTTCTATCTATGGGATATTAAATATCATGGCTAATGTATTTTTAGCTCTGGATGTGGTGCATACAGCATCAAAATTACTGATAAATGGCTATGTGAGTTTTAAAAGCAGTTCTCTGAAATTACTGAAGAATAGAAAGGGTAGTAGCTAGCCAATCCAGATGAATTTTTATAGGGATTAATCAGCAGTGATATACTTATTGTTGAAAGAGAAAATCAAGATTTCTTCCTGGAGTAAGAAGGGTCCGTGAAAAGAACTGAAGGACTAATATTTTCTGCGAACTTCTTATATGTTATCTTTATTATGTTATGTTTAAAAGTAATAATTACTTGGTTGAAACTACTGAGAAATTTGTCAGAATTGGTCTGATAAGCATCATTAAACATTTCTTTGCAGTGGTTGGTAAAAGAGCTGAGCAACACTAGGACTTTGAATCCCTTGAGGGGAGTAGTAGTTTAAGAAGATGTAGAAGACAAGTAAATGAGAGAATTTCACAAAGCTTTAATGCTTTTCCTTTCTTTGCCACAGCTGATTTGCCTAAGGCATCATTGCAAGAAAAATTAGGCTATTGCAAGATTTATTGTTTGACTGCATGGTTTATTTATTTTTTTTTAGCATGCTTACTTGAAATAGTGAAACAGGGAAATGAGAAATGTTTTAATGTTTTTCAGGTCCTTATAGCTCTGAGGCTTCCGTGTTGGAAGCAACCAGAAACGGACTAACGAGCTATTGCAATGGGTAAGGTGCTCAGTGGAGACAGGGTCCAAAACTTGCATGCAAGTTCACCTGCAACCCTGAAAATCTTACCTCTGACGTTACAACTAACACATAAGCCCATCTTGCTGCTGGGAAAATTTCTCAACAAAGGATAAGTGTTCTGAAAACAAGAAATTTTAGTTTTGACAAATTCTGATGAAAACTCAGGCTGCTGTCTACAACCTAGAGACAGCAGGAATGTGCTACAGAAAGTGTGTGTTGAGGTTTCTTTGTTTTGTTTAATTGCTTCTGGGACTCTTATTTTCACTGGAGGCTTGAGGAATACATAGGCCAATATTTTAAGAATACCTCATGAAGATATAATAAGCCAAGCACACTTACTTGATTAGCTGTCCTGTTATCTCCTAACATTGACAAAATAAAGCTGAATGCTTGCACATGGCCTTAATCGGGGTATGTGTGATCAAGTTCTTGACTGGACAGAAAAGAGCTCAGCCCATGACCAGAGGCTGATGAACTTCTTTGGAGTTTTCTGATTGGAAGAATAGGAATTATAGTCATGAGTGATAGGACTCAAAGCCATCCTAAACTGCGACTAGTATTTTCCAAACCCACATGCAGCACGTACCTCTGATTATCATCTTGCATTCTGCTTTTAAGATGAGTAATATGAAAAAGATAAGTTTAGAAGTTTATACTTTATCTTTCTATAGTTTCCATAAGTTTCATGGGATGGAAAATCATAAACTAAAGTGAGCCACTGACACAATGTGATTTATAAATAGCAAGGAACCAAGCAAGCAATTAGTTTCATTCTTTTGGACATCTGTATGTCAGAGAAGCCAATATACGAAATGGCCATGACTTTTGTGCTGTGAATTTCTTTTTTCTTAAAAAGTAATTTCAAAGAATGCTTATTTTCAGATGTATCATCTACTATCAAAGCAGAAAGGAGTTTGAACTTCTGCTCTGAGACAGCTTTTCCACCATGTTTGCAGGAGCCCATCTCTGATAAGAGAGGAGAAAGTTGAAGAAACTCTCAAAGATATATATGGCAATACATCTAGGAATAGTTAGGCTAGGAGAGAGAAACAGTTTTTCAGCAGAATGTGTAAAGCTATTATGAACAGGCACAGACAGACCTAGAGATCTTTTAATGTTAATGGAAAGGAAAACCCTTGAAGTTAAAGTAAAATCATCAACAAGTAAAAGTAATAGTAAAATTGTTAACAAGAAAAAAACTAATATATATTGAAAGTCAGGTCTAGTAGTCATAAACAACAACCAAAAAGAGAATAAAAGGGCTATTCTAAACAAGAAAACCTCTGCTTGATTTATTTTTTTTTGCAGCTAAAGTGTTACCAACAAAACATAATATAGAATTTTCTTTCTCCTTTCCTCCCTGTGAAAGTACAAGCAAATGGAGGTTTAGGACACTTTCAGTGTGTTTTAGAGAGACCCTCACTGGTACAAAGGGTCAACTTTGATGAAGGAGGCTTTGGAGAAATGAACTCAGCCCAGGTGTCTACAGACAAGCTTACAAACTAAAATGTAAGGATAGTATAACTTCAGAAATCATTGAGGCACTGCCAAATGCCAGAGAAGGAATCTCCCTCAGAACCACTGGAAACACAACTCAGAATTACTCCTGGCATGTGCGTGAGTGACTAACTGGTCTGGAAAGGTTCTAGTCTCTAATTCAAGGCAATAAGGAGGCCCCTGAATGCAGCTGCATGCAGAAAGTGTCCCTTTTTTACAGCATGCCTATTTGAAAGACTTATCTTAATCATTGCATTCATGCTTACGTCTGCAGCATAAAAAGGAGGCCATATGTTATTAAGGGGCCAGCTCACAGTTAAAAAGTATAATTTGAATTAAAAAAAAATTATCTCCTGATCCTATTTTGAGAAATTAGTAGAGTCCACAATGCCAATGACTTCAAACTAAGATGAACTTAATATCATCATACTTACTCTTGCATTGTTCAATTTATATTGTATATAACAAAGGTGAAAAAAGAAATTAATGGCAGCTGTTATGCATCCTAAGCCTGATAGACTATTCAAAAGCCATTTGTGGCATGAGTTAAGTATTTTTCAGACAACTGAAATATGTCTATGCCCTTGTGAAATAACGAGGGTCATTTAGAAACATTATTAACAAACCAAACCTCAAGAATAGATCATTTGGGCTTATTTTACCAGAGTTATATGAATATGAATGACAATTGTTTTCTGAATGTACTGAAATGTGAAATGCAACAACAAACTTCCTAATCAGAACTACTGAACAAGTAGGTCTTAAAAAGTAGCAGTTAAAACCAAATATTTTGAAAATCAGTGTAAAAATTCATTGTCCTAAAAGAGATACTCTAAAACCTGTTGATGAATTTCCTGACCTGGACAGCATCATTTGTATACATACAATACCTCTGTCCTTAGTATGTAAGACAAGCACTGTTTTCAGAGCCTTGTTTCACTTTAGCAGACTAACTGCATCAACAACCACCTAGTAGTCCGTAACAGCAATGCACTTCATGTACTTTTGTTTGGTTCGAGTCATCAAAGTCCTGCAAGTTCAGCTAATGGAGGTTCAGCAGTAAAAGGCAAATGGGAAGCTAGAAGACAGGTGATTTCTGTGGGTACTGCCTGTAGTGTGACAGGGGCTAAGGGATTTTGTATAGCTTTGCACATCTTTTTCTAGTTACTGGTCTCCTCCTGGTTTGTATAGCATATGCTGACCTTATATAAATAGATCAGTCTCTGTGTTGAAGATTTTATTTTCTTTCCACTGGCACAGTCTTGGCAACTCAAATGCACAAAAAATGCAAGTGGTCACAGGGGCTTTAAAGCAGCTTTCAAGCAGAAATATAAAGTTTGGCAGAATAGTCTCAGTCCTACTGCTCTTCCATGGTGTTCCTGTTGTTTCCTTTTCTCCCACCAGGCCAATGGTGTAGTTTGTTGGTTTACACTGGTGGAAACTGGCATAAGTCAGGGCTAGATCAGCATGGCAACAGGCTGCTACACGTGCTGCTCCTGGTTGATAGGTGTTTCAGCATTGCCATGCTTATTGATGTGCAATGTCATTTCAACAAGATTGGCAACAGCTGGGAGAAAAGTAGAACTCTGGGCATGGATCCCATGACACACTAGCAGTATTTCACTGCTCTGGCATCCCTGACAGAGCAGACTGACTGAGAGGCCAGACGGGGCATTAATTACATGATTGCCAAACTGCCTTTGAAACAAACAAAAAAATAAATGGAAGGAGGGAGAAAAAGAGAAATCTAAATGGCACAAACTTTTCTTATGTGAACCTATTTTTTGTATGCTTTTTAATTGTTCAGCTTTTAAAAAAAGTGTAAACCAAGCTAATTAGGTGAGTCTCCAGTTTTACTTTTATTTATGGGTTCTCTCTTTTTTTCATCCTAGACTCTAATTTGTTTTTCAATTTGTCAAGCTTTTATATTTGAGACTTCTTAGTAAGTTGTCTTTCTACAAGATCTCAAAGAAAATAAAATCTTATGTTCTAAGCAGTTAGATTTTGCTTTGGATATAATTTTTTTTTGTCTGTTGTACGTTATGAGTTATATGCATATATATTTTAAATCTTTGAATAATCTTGAATTTACAGTTCTATTACAAAGTTATTACTTTGTAATAAATACAGTAATAAATTGATAGTTAAATAAAAACATTTCCATTATCAGTATAACCATTTGAGGGGAAGACTATAGGTTATCATAGCTAAAAGTGCCCTGTCACAGCTTGACTTAACCAGAAGTCTCTTTGTTAAATGTAAGTGAAGCTATATATAAATGTTTGCTCTTTTGCGCGACCAAGAGCAGAACTAAAATATCCAAACTAGCACACACAGGGAAATGTGCTATATTATTTTTGTGCTGGATTTATGCATTTATGGCATGTGTAAAGGGATAGAATTGTGAAACGAAGCAAGCCAATCTCTCGGGTTCACAAGTGAGCCAAATTCTCTCTCTCTCCCCCCTATTTTTTTATCTAGATATAAAATAGCTTAGAAAACTATCATATTATTATGTGGTAGGATTTTCATTTTTCATAGCACATTTCATTAGCAGTGTCATATTTGTTCCACATAATGTCTGATACAATGCATTAAAAGGAATTTAATTACTTCAAAGAAGTGTGATGACTTACTCCCACACATTATAGGAATACATAGGAGAATCTTAAAACCTCTATAGACAGAATGTAGAAATATTTAGCCCTTACTTCTTTTGTAGCTCCTTTTAATGTATTTTGTCAATGGACTGCAAGCAGATCAGGGATATTAATTTATGCTATAAGGCATTCTGATATTTATGACTTGGTGTAATTCAGGAGTAAGATGTCTTCAGGGATATTAGTTATGCTGTTTCCATTTATTGTAAAGAGGTTTCCATTACTGATAATCAAATGCATGCACAATGAGTTGGCACTGTGGTCTCTGTTTGGTTGATATATTGAAATGCCCTAGGGTAGGTGAGGCATCTGCATAGGACTAGCGGATATTATCTGATTCTGTGACCTTCTGAAAGGGAGTCTAGAGGCGAGATCAGGCCAAGGAACTTGGCCTTAGATGACACATGATATCAGGTGTCCACAATATCTAAACACAGGTGTCTATAAACAAGCGAGGTGCTCAGACTCCTGCTATGTCAGCAGAGCACAGATCTGTAGAATAATGGAAGCTAAAGGATGACTAACATCAACCTTATGCATGGGCTGCATAAAAAGAAGTGTGGGCAACAGGTCAAGGGAAGTAATTTTCCCCCTCTACTTTGCTCTTATGAGAGTCCACCTGGAGTACTGCATTCAGCTCTGGGGTTCCCAGAACAAGACAGACATGGACCCCAGAGGGGAGATCCAGAGATGGGCAATGAAAATGACCAGAGGCTGGGAACACTGCTCCCATGAAAAAAAGGCTGAGAGAGCTGGCATTGGTTAGCTTGGAGAAGAGAAGGCTCTCAAGAGAATGTATTATGGCTTTTTATTATGTAAAGGGAGTTGGAGAAACACTTTTTCTCTGGGTTCCATAGTAAAAGGAGAAGAGACAACACTTTTAAACTGAAAGAGGTTATATTTAGACTGGGTATAAGGAAGATATTTTTTATTAATGAGGGTGGAGAGACAATGAAACAGATTGCCTAGAGAAGCTGTGGATGCCCCACCACTGGAGGACTTCAAAGTGGTATTGAACAGGGCTTTGAGCAACCTAGTATAGTAGAAGGTGTACCTGTCCATGGCAGAGGTGTTGGAGTAGATGATCGTTAAAATTCTCTTCCAAATCAAATCATTCTATGATTCAAAGCAGGCAGGTCTGCTAAACATCCTAGGTTTCCTTGACTATCAGCTAAATCTCCGTTGAGTGCAATAGGCACTTGGGCCTACATTAAGTTTATGTGCAGATACATATATTTAGGTACCTTTACTTTGACTTGAATTCTACCTGATTGAGTCTGGACTGGTGCAAAGATCTGACAGCTCATGAGCCGTGCCTATGCAGTGAGGCAGATATATTCAGTGAGTTGTACCCTGGCCTGGGTCCCTCCATCATTCAGACCAATACAAATCACCAAAGTTCCCTCCCTGTTCATGGCCAGGGTTTCCTTCCAGAGAACAGATTGCATGACAAGATGCAATGTATCTAGGTCACTGATTATACATCTGTGGCTGGATGTTTTACAGAGTGCACTTCTATTTGGTTTAACAGTTTTGGGGATAGAAAGAAGTCAGCAATGTAAACTTTTTTGTTGGTGTTTTGTCAATTTATGCACAGAAGAAATACTGGAAATGCAGGACATAAAATGTAATGAAATATTCTCACTCAAGAAATATGCTTTTGCTTTTTCCATGATCTATCTAGGTCTGAGACTGATAATTTGTAAGTAGGAGGCACAAGACTCTAAAGGATATTACCATAGGCTTGAGATTAAAATTGAAAATTTTAGCTCTGAAGAAATGTGGAGGAGGATTCGAACCATCTGTTTATTTAGAGAGAAGCCTGTCTGCCCACTCACCTTCCACATTATGATTTTGGCCAGGAAGAAGAAATTGTTTTCTCATTTCTATGGAATAGAATTATGGAATCATGGAATCATAGAACAGCCCAGGTTGGAAAGGACCTCAGAAGATCATCTTATCCAACTTTCTGTGGGAAAGGGAAACTAGATAATATAACTTAACACGCTGTCCAGTTGCATCTTGAAAACCTCCAGTGATGGAGTCTCCACCATGTCCCTAGGGAGGTTCTTCCAGTGAATGATTGCTCTTACTGTAAAAAATTCCTTTCTTATATTAAGATGAAACTTCTGCTGGTGCAACTTGTATCTGTTGCCCCTTGTCTTCTCTATGTGCCTCCTAGTGGAAAGAGATCCTCCATCATCTTTGTAGCTGCCTGTTAAGTACTGTAAAACTGTGATGAGGTTATCCCTGAGCCTCCTCTTCTCAAGGGTGAAAAGACTTAACTCCTTCACAGGGCAGGTGCTCCAGCCCTTTTATTGTCTTTGTGCCCCTCATTTGGACTCTCTCTAGTCTGTCCATGTCCTTTTCCAATTATGAGGACCAAAACAGGACACAGTACTCCAGGTGTGATCTGATGAGTGCTGAGTAGAGTGGGATGATCACATCTCTATCTTTGCTGGTAATGTCCTTGTGGATGCAGCCCAGGATCTGATTTGCCTTTGTTGTTGCAGCAATGTAATGCTGACTTATGTTCAGCTTGTTGTCCACCAGGACCACCTTTCAGAAAGGCTGCTCCCCAGCTGTACAGAGCCTTTACTGGGCTCTTTGGTTATTCTGTCCCAGGTCCAGTACCTTGTAGTTGTCTTTATTAAACTACATACATTTATTGCTTGCCCACTAAAAGTTCTTTGCTTTATCTTGGTGTGAAGCAGGGAAAAATTTGGAACCTAGGAAGTCATGCGAGAAGGGAAATGACTGCCCTTTTCTTCGCATGTGCTTTTATTTTTCTGGCTGTGCAAGTCTTATTTTCCCACTTCCTTTCTTTCTTGCCTCAGGCCTT
The DNA here is from genome assembly GCF_012275295.1 of Melopsittacus undulatus. Taxonomy (NCBI): domain Eukaryota; kingdom Metazoa; phylum Chordata; class Aves; order Psittaciformes; family Psittaculidae; genus Melopsittacus; species Melopsittacus undulatus. The sequence continues at coordinate 65,223,755 of NC_047529.1, forward strand.
AATGTTGAGCTGTCTTCTCACAGTAGACACCAGAGTGGGGACAAAGGACAAAGTCATATTTCAGCGTAATCTGAAAGAATCTGTAAGATAAGATTTGTTATCAATGCATATTTATTAACGTTTTCATTTTTCACTGCATGAGTCAAGCTGAAGTATAGTTACAAGTCTAACATTTAGACAGGCACCTGTTTAATGAATCTTGCTGTGTTCAGCTCTTTGATCTGCAAACTGATGTTATTTATAAAATAAGACATTTAAAAGGGAGACATTAAGTAAAACATATAAATTGATGGTTTATTCTTCACATTTACTGATGAAACTGCTTTTCCTATAAGCATATCCTTGACCTGCCCCTTTCTTTTCTACTTGATGTTGATGGGGAAAGGGTAAAAGTTATAATAGTGTGTCATGGAATTATTTTTTAAAAACCTTGAAAACTGAAGTCAAGGTGTTAAGTGTTAGGCTGGGAAGCAAAGAGTTGACAAAGCACTCTTCTTAATGCAGGAGAGTGATGGTGAAAGGTAATCAGAGGAAAAAGTAGGGAATAATTTCTAATCCTTGTCATATGCTGTTTAAACCCAAATTACATTAAGGTAAAATTGTTCTTGTGATTTCATCAAGAAAAAGTCAGATCAAACTGTCACTAACCAAAAATAAAATGATCTGTCTTTGCATGTGTGTGTGTATGTAAGAGAAACCTTGTATCTAATTTACTTTTTTTTTTCCATTAAAATAACCTTCCAAAGTACCTCATAAGATAAATTAAACATTCCAGTATCTCTGTGAGGAATCAATATCTTCATTTTAAACCAGGAAAAATTAAAAGACATTAAATGAGAGTGTGCCTCACAGGGTAAACTGTAGCAAAACATAAGTATGATTTCTTGTGCAGAGATCTTAATTCCCAGACCTATGGTTTTTAAACCTAGTCTTTTGTTTTGCTATGTTTTTGAATGTTAATAAAATCTTTCTTTGATGTGTTGTTTGGGAGAGGACAGTTAAAATGGATATTTCAAAGTCTTCCTAAAATTTTATTTATGCCAACACAAAACATATGCCCCCAAAATACACCAAAACTGGATTCTGGGAACATGGCTTCAACCTCAAGCTTGCTTATGTAGAGAAGTTTTGTGTTGTACAAACCTAGTACAACAAAGCTGAAGATGACATTAAGAAAAAGAGACACAAGGAACTAAAGAAAGAAAAATGAACAAAAAAGCTTCTCTCAATTTATTAATGTGATAATTTCTTTTGGTATGTCATTTAGTTTCACTGTTTACTTCATAAGTTCCTAAGATGGTCTTAAAAGTGACTGGTGTTATTTAAAACAGAAATGAGTGTTTCTTTTTTGTTTTTATTCAGTTTTTAGATTAGTAATGATAATTGAAATTGTTGGTTGTGTCAGTGACTCACAAGCTCTTTTCACAGAAAAACACTGTTGGGTATCAAAGAAGTTATCCCATTGCTGCCTGCTGTGTCTGCCAGGTATTTTTTTAATAGATCATGTGTTTCCATTTGGTGATTCTTATGTTACATAAAAATTACTTTTTTACCTTTAAAAAGAAATAATTTTGCTGTGGCCCTGATTACAAATAGAGCTAGTAAAGTCACTTTAACACACTTTATTTTACAGAGGAACTGTTTGAGTAGTATATAGTTTATAGCACAAAAATAAAATTGGCCATTTGGGATGATGCAGAAGAATATGTTTCTAAAACCTGTAGGTTAATTTTTTAATATGTAAACAATTGGATATCTGAAATGCTATAATTTTCCTGAGATGTTTAACATGGTATTTGATTACATTTAGTCATTATTGATGCAAACTGCAAAAGCAGAATTATTTTTGTTGGCTGCTGAAAATATATTTTTGCCCTGCAATCTTAATTCATTTTCGTATTTTTTCTTTTTCTTTTTTAACCCAGGACTTACACCCAGCGAAGTATAAGTATTTATATAGTGAATATGAAATTTCAGTTACTACTAACAATCCAGCTATGAAATGAAGCAATCTTATAATTTTGTGCATTGCTTTTGAAAAAATGTGATTTTGAAATACTGATATTTCAGTATTTCAAACATATACTGATATTGATTTTGAAAACAATGTGGCAAAGTTTTAATTGCTTTTGTTTTTTTTGTTGAAATTTTCTTTTTAAACTATTCTTCAAAATATTTAGTGAAACTGCTTGTTTTCTTATTTTTATCTGACTATTCCTGACAAAGAAATTAAAATAATGGTACTGAAATCTTCAGATTTGTAGTTTTTTATGTTTGTTTTTTCTTTCATGTGTATAGCTACATGATTTCACCATCGACTAAAATATGTTCTCCCAATAAAACCTCTAGTGAATACAAAGTATCTCATTCTTAACAATCATGTGTTCTTGAGTCTCTTATGAAGACAACTTTATTACCTGATCAAATGTTCCACTATTAGGCTACTTTTAAAAAACAGCTGTCAGTGCTCAAGTAGCAGTTTCAAAAAGGATTTTTTTTTTTTTGTTGTTTAAGAATTCCTGCCAACTGAAAGTGATGATGTATAGAATCATAGAATAGAATCATAGAATAGTTTGGATTGGAAAAGACCTTAAGATCATGTAGTTCCAACCCCCTTGCCATGGGCAGGGACACTTCACACTAAACCATGTCACCCAAGGCTCTGCCCAACTTGGTCTCAAGCACTGCCAGGGATGGAGCATTCACAACTTCCTTGGGCAACCCATTCCAGTGCCTCACCACCTGTACTGTGAAGTACTTCCTTATATCCAATCCAAACTTCCCCTGTTTAAGTTTTAACCTGTATGATTTTAACCAAGTTGTAACCTAGAGGGCTTATGAAGTCAAGGGACAGAAGCAAAGTTTGGCAAAATCAAGGAAAACCTTCCTAACTTTTTAAAGCATGGACAACAGTTTTGATGCTAGATTGCAGGTTGTGCTTCTGCAAGTGCCTCTGGGGCTATATCTATGTAAGTTGTAAAAGCAGAACAGTGGGAAAGAAACTGAAGAGCAAAGCTGTTGATATTGTAGATACGGCATCTAACCTAGTGTATATCAGAGGTTTTACTTCATATCAGCTCCAGTCTGGTCCCACTGGTTAGGGCTTATTAGGAGGGCCTCAATATCCTGGCCCATGTCAGAAGTTCATGCAGGAGAATTCTGTACACTTTTGTGTTTCTGTTTTCAGAACCATAACAATAAAAGTCTACTCAGGAACAAATGAATGTATCATTTCCTACCTGTTACCACTTTGGTCCTTTACTCCTTATGTTGTCACTTCCTAACTTTTCATTGTCTGTCTTTGCCTCCTGAATAGCTACTTCCTCTGACCACTTGTATTTCCATTTCTCCTTAGTTCCCTACTACTTCTTTAAGCTAATTTCTGTTGAGAATTTTATTATTTGTTACTGCTTTTCCTGTAGTCCTATCCCTTACTGCAGCTTTCTAACATATCACATCCTCACTTTGCATTTTACCAGACAGAAGATAAACTTACTCGTGTTAGGTACCAGAAAGAGGCTCTTTTGCTTTTAAAGATGGAAAGTGTATTAAGCATTTTCTAAATCCTCTGGAACTTCTGAAGTAATTACTAGTTATTTGGTAGAGCCCTTAACTAGAAGAATGTTTCAGACAAAGCAGTAACAAAAGTAATGCTTTGAGTTCTTTGGCATACGCATTATCTATCTGCTGGTTGTACTTCCTGAAGTTTTCACCCCAGTTAAGACACTTACATAAGTTATTTCTAGCTGACTGTAAAAATCATCTTCTGTTACATTCCTTTTTATATTGTTTACATTATTGAAACTTTCAATGCCTATTTCATTCTTATAAACTAGTGACCATTGGAGTTTAGATTAATGAACTCTCATTAGTTAATTACTTTCCATATTGTTTCCTGTGTAACTTCGGAGATGATTGCTAAAATAAATTACTCATACAAGCAAAGGCTTTAAGAGCCTTTCTGTTTCTTTCCTGCTGTGGTGACAAGTACCTCATTCAATTGTTTCAAAATGAATGCCTTAAGTGGCTCTTCTCCTTTTTGACTGTCTTCAGTCTCAGTTGCAAACTCCACTGAAGCTAAAACTTTGATTTGTAGGATCATTTGTGTACATTAGTATTTACCCAGGATCTTTTTTTTCCTGAAAAGGTAAGAAGCAATTGCTTTAGTTACATGGTCTTGGAACAAATTACAAAAGTAACTTTTAAAAACCTTATAGAATTAAATGTGCCAAGTCTACAAAATTACATAAAAAATATTTTTGCCACTTATTTTGGGGATAAAATGTGGACAAGTCTGTATTATGAGGAGTGCTATCTCTCCTGTAATAAGAATGACTTCACTCTCTCAAATCCAGGGCTATATTGAAAAAGAATTATTGTCATTCTACTTTAATAAAAATCCTGCCATTTCAGACAGTATCGCAGATCACAAGCAACAATAAAACAGAACAAGGAAGCTTGTAATGAGAATTTTTTACTCTCTGGTGTCATCATGTTTATACAACATGTTACCAAATCCAAAATATTACATTTTCAAGTAAGTGTATTTTAAATATTTATAACTAGTGGATAATTCCTTTTAGTGTGAAATTAAAAGGACTTCTGATCCTTTAGCATGCCACTATTATAAAAGCATTATTCAAATTCATTAGGTATTCCAGCTGTTAAATGAAAATCTGCAACGGTTTTTTATAATTTATTGAAACATTTTTTAATGTAGAAGATTAATTCTGACAGGTTTATGAGATCTGAGTGGTGGCAGATGAAAAATATGAAAGTAAATTTCTGTTTCTGTCATCATGAATCCTACCACTGGAGAACATGAACAGTACTTTGCTAGTCAGTGTTTTCTAAACATGTGTAGTCATGAGAATACTTTAAAGGCAGGCTTTTATAAAGTAATAATACATTGTTCTCTTCACATGGTTTTCAGATTTCACTTTGCTATTTCAGTACAATAGATGTATATTGTGCCAGGAATTTGCTTCTTTTTCTGACTCAACATCTGATCTTTAACTTATGTTGAAATCATGATTTGGATGACTTTCTGATATGAAAAGGAATTAAAGAGGAAGAGATTTTAATATTATTGATATTACAGAATAATTAAGAAAAGGCTGGGTAATTATGAATAAGGCTACAGGTAAATTTAATTTTTTTAAAACAAAATTTTGGCTGACTTTTGATATTTTGTATATGAGTAATTAGATGTGATGACAATAGAAATATGATAATCGGCAGCAATGTAACACAAAAAAAGGCCGGTGAATTTTTTACATTGTTTCTCCAGAATGATGCGAAGTTTTCTCTCCCTTCACTTACATGCCTTTTTTGTTTTGTTTTGTGTTATTTTTATTTTGTCACTGTAGTTTGTTTTCCTGTCATTTATATTGGTTAGACTGTCTATGTTCAATTTAGTTTTGGTTAAACACTGCTGTTTCACTTCAAAATAATTATACTATTCCTTCCTAGTGTTGTTTTGGAGCCCATTTCTGCGCGTTCATCCATCTGAGCTGTTCTGAGAGAACTCCATTGGTTTTATGTAGGCATAGGAGGCTAACCAACAGACTAAACTGCAATTAATACAAATTTTTGATTTGTATTAAAAATATATATTTCAGGCATTTACCTGCTACTTTAGGGAAAAAAAAAAGAGATAATGGTTATATAGAAACAGGGAAAATGCAGGGATCATGTGACCAAGAAAAATTCCGTAGTGACACTTTGCATCAGTAAAACTATTTTTGCTTCAACTTCGGCATCTTTTCATAATACCATGATAGAACATCACCCCATTAAGATTTCAAATGCAAACATTCAATAATTAGCTCTAGCATCAATGGAACTAAAAATTACAGACAGCATAAATTACTTTAGCTCAACTGGGCTATTTTTTAAGCTTGCACCACCACTAAAGTTTCTCTTTACAATTGAAATTATTTTAATGTGACATAATTAATTATAGTTAATAGAATTAGAAATGATAAAGTATTATTCAAAGACTGTTTATTCAATAGAACTTGTTCCCATAGAAACAAGGAGCTAAAGATTCAATTTATTCAGATTTTATGGCAAATAAATATTCTTCTGCTGTGCATATTTAATGCTCTCACATCTATGTTTCACAACAATCTACAGGCAATTGAATATAGGATATTTCCTTCACTTTTTTAATGGACTTTTAGTTGTATTCATTGTAAAAAACAAAATAAACCCAGAGTAAATCTGTTTGTGCACCACAAAGAGCCACAGATGTTTTCTTGGTATTGATATTCAGCAATAATGACTTAAGCATTGAAGAAGTGCATATGGGGATTTTGTATGAAGGCCAAAAAAAAACAAAAACAAGTCATAAAAGAAACAGGAGGCTAAAGAGCTGCATAAAGGCAAGCGATAGCACATCTTTTATCTTATGCAAGAACTGTAGTCTTGTGTTTGCAAAATCTCATGATTTATTTAGAATTTTAATTAAAGAAAAGAAGTTATTGGAACAGCATCCCAGCAGTACCTAGCATCTGCCAACCGTGGCTAATGACTTTTACAACCTCATCTGCAAGCACTTCATTAAAGAAGCTAACCATGACGTGTTATAACTGAAGCAAATGGGTAAAGGAAAGCAAACCTTGCCTGCAGCTATCACTAATATAAGAGACAGAATAAGGGTGAAAGAAAATACACTATTTTCAGTGTTGAGACAATCACAAACTCAAGTCCTCAGGAAGAATGATCATTACATACTCATGAGCATGTGAAGCATTTTGGCTCTGGATGCTCTCTTGAAAGCTTTTTCAGAATTTCATTATTTCTGATTTTGAAGGAAAAGAGAAAAAAAAGGCCCTCATCTTCTTATTTAATCCTAACTGCCATTTGTTCTGTCTATTTGTAGCTCTTTAAAAACTAATGCTTTGCATTTGGTTGGGATTTCACGTGCAACGTACAGCTTTAAGTATAGCAACTATGACTACAGAGGCAAACTATGGTCAGAAGTGGTTTTGATGGGGAATACAAAGGGAAATGGGGCTATAACTTCCCTGCTCAATAGCTGCAGCTTTTCTTCTGTGCTTAAGTACTCTATCTTCGTCTTGGCTACAAATACGTTAAATATTGCCACAAACTGGATCCAATCATGATTCTCTTCCCTATGTACCCCTGTTGGGATTTAGTCTAAAACCAGCATTTTCCTTGGTGGAAAAAAAAAAAAAAAAAGAAGTAACTGGTACAACATTGGCTAAACTATTTCAGATTTGTTTTGCCCCTCTTCCATAATTGTTGGAGGTAGGAGAGAACTATTAACTGTTGCCACCCTTTCCCTTCCAGGCAGGGTGCTTTACTGCATTATAATACAATAATACCACCACCATCCTTATTGTATTGAGGAGGCATAATATGCTACATGAAGAAGAGAAGTAAGAACAGTGAAAAAGAGGAAAGTCAGCTATGGAAAGTATCAATCTCATATACTCTAGATCTGTCTGCCACAAATTTGAATCCTGGCTTTGGCCTCATAAGTGAGGCCTCTGAAAACAAGCAAGGACCAAGATGTTCTCAAAGTTTAATTAGGATGTAGTCTAAGAACTTTCTAAATAGTTGTAAGTGTGGAAGAAATCTTTACAAGCCTTTCTCAATTAACCTAAATCCAGTTAGGACTCTTGGAATAAGAGAAGGGAGAATCATTTTAAGGGAGCTGATGCAAAAAGATTGTTTTCATTTCAGGATGAAAGACCCATTTTGTTCTAGATATTCTGAAAATGATGAATGCTTTTTCTTAAAAGTGAAGATGGAGGATTTTTAGCTCATTTATTACTCAGTCTTTAAACATTTCTCCTTTATTTTCCTTGTGTTCTGACTGAATTCCCAAACCTAGGGGAACCAGACTACTGCTTGTATTGCAGTGGATTCCTTGTACCCTTTATTTGGCATAGTCAGCAAAACCTTTCTAACATTTCAAACCACTTACAATTCCAAAGGACATATAGAATCATAGAAGAGTTAGGGTTGGAAAGGACCTTAAGATCATCTAGTTCCGACCCCACTACCATGGGCAGGGACACCTCACACTAAACCATATCACCCAAGGCTTCATCCAACCTGGCCTTGAACACTGCCAGGGATGGAGCATTCACAACATCCTTGGGCAACCCATTCCAGTGCCTCACCACCCTAACAGGAAAGAATTTCTTCCTTATATCTAATCTAAACATCCCCTGTTTAAATTTCAACCCATTACCCCTTTTCCTGTCACTACAGCTCCTAATGAAGAGTTCATCCCCAACATGCCTATAGCCCCCTTCAGATACTGGAAGGCTCCTATGAGGTCTCCACGCAGCCTTCTCTTCTCCAGGCTAAACAGCTCCAACTTTCTCAGCCTATCTTCATATGGGAGATGTTCCAGTCTCCTGATCATCCTCGTGGCCCTCCTCTGGACTTGTTCCAACAGTTCCATGTCTTTTTTACGCTGAGGACACCAGAACTGCACACAATCCTCCAAGTGAGGTCTCATGAGAGCAGAGTAGAGGGGCCGGATCACCTCCTTTGACCTGCTGGTCACGCTCCTTTTGATGCAGCCAAGGATATGGTTGGCTTTCTGGGCTGCGAGTGCACACTGAAGCTGGCTCATGTTCATTTTCTCATCAATCAACACCCTCAAGTCCTTCTCTGCAGGGCTGCTCTGAATCTCTTCTCTGCCCAACCTGTAGCTGTACCTGGGATTGCTCTGACCCAGGTGTAGGACCTTGCACTTGGCATGGTTAAACTTCATGAGGTTGGCATCAGCCCACCTCGCAAGTGTGTCAAGGTCCCTCTGGATGGCATTCCTTCCCTCCAGCGTATCAACAGAACCACACAGCTTGGTGTCATTGGCAAACTTGCTGAAGGCGCACTCAATCCATGTCACCAACAAAGATAGAGAAGTTCTAAATCTCAGATTTTACTCCTCTCCAGATCAATCCGGTGTGTAAGGACAAACACCATGTGTGAATGTACAGGCACATCAAAATGACAGTAAGTGTCTGAAACAACAGCAAAGCTCCTTCTCATACTCAAGGACGTGGAAACAAACAGTAAACCCCCAAAGATTGGAAATTGTGTATTCTGGAGTTTAAGAAGGCTTGAAAAAGTTGACTAGAATAATAGAAAGCCTCATTTGACAGAGAACATTTTAATGGGCAATAGCTGAGTCATTGTAAAGCCTGACATGTATATTCTGCAATGTATCACAAATGAAAAAGTATCCCCCTGCTGCTACCTAAAGTCATTCTATAGGCTGGTGTATTTAATGAACATATAAAACTTGTGGGTTATAAGAGACTGTGTAAAATGCAGTGATACAAACAAAAGAAACACACCGGATTTTCCATCCCCTGTTCCTTTCCAGCAGTGGGAAAGTTTCTGATAACTGAAAATGACTCTATAGAAAAAGAACTCGCTTTCTTTTGAAAAACCAACAGACTCCTTAGGGAACTGGGGCTCTTTTCCTGGCAGATTTGATTTTTATTCCAATCCCAAGAACAGTGTAACAGTGTTTTCTTATTGTTCTGGAAGAAAATATACCTGTATAATAAGTGCTCTTGCAGTTAATACAATCCCTTCACACCAGGCATCTTTGTTAGTTAGCATGCACTGGGTTTCGCTCTATTGTCTTGCTGGCAGGCTTCAGCTGCTTTTGTAATACTGCAAGTACATATCAGTCTTTCTACAGCTGAAGCGAAAATCCTTAAGCTTTCTTTTGACTGCCAACTATTCTCTATGTATTAAATTTCACCTAAATACTATAATTAAATGTATTTTTTTTCATGTTCCACATCTTCTCAGTATGTTACATTTAAAGCACATGGGTATCATGGAACTGATTTCCTGAGAACTAGTGGGATTTCAGAAATGTCCCCTAAGGAGATGTTTCATAAAATGCTGCATACAAAAACATTCAGAAAATTCAGCTGAACTTGTATGAGATCTTAAAAGACTTAAAATATTCTGTATCGATTCACAGAAAAGCCACTGGACTTATGTTTCTTCATGCAACACTGCTGACACGTTTCAGACGACATAATTTGTGCTCAACTCAAAAAAAGCTGTATCTTCTCTTATTTCTCATCTTGCAATTTGTTAATGCTTCAGTTAGGAAGCTGACCTCAAGTGCATTCAGACTAAGTGGTTTTGTGAGTGAAGTGAAAGAAGCACTCAGAGGTTCAAATGCATCTGTAGGCTCAGGTCTAAAATCTCAGATATACATGTTTTAAATTAGTAATTTTTGCTTCATAATTAGAAGCTGAAGATGTTTGATCTAAGTTTTAAGTATCTGCAGTTAACTCAAAATTGAATGGGGATTTCAGATAACCCTAGTTATCTCCAAATATAGTTCCAGCAGCTCTGAAAAAGCAACAGTCAAAACCTATATTTTAATATTTAATTTTAAACTTTTGTAATTTTTGCGCTTCATTGGTTTATTTTTTTCTCTATATGAACAACATCTCATTCAGAAGACCTGTTTCATTCAAATCCTGCTTTCTTACCCAACTGGGTTCTGCACAGCCTGATCAATCTCAGCTCAAGTGTTTCAGGTGGCCAGAATTGTTCATGTCAGCCTTGCACAAACAGCACAGAAACAGAAAACATGTCTGATTCTTCTATTTGTTGCATTGCCTTTGTTTGTTTTGTTTTCTAGGCATAGATTGATGGGCTCGAAACAATTCATTTTTCATATTCTTAGATAAATTGGAGGGGGCAAAGTATCTGTCTCTATTGCAAGAACATATTTGAAACTGAATTATTGTGAGGCAATAGAAATCTGGTTTTAGAACAATTTTTCAAACTACTGCATCACTTTTTAAATTTGAAAGTACCATTGTTTTATTGGGTCTAATTAGATATATAGATGTCTAATCTCAGATTTATGGATTTCAGTATTTATATAGTTCAAGCTATACATTGAACATCCATGACAGATTCTTTTACATGTCTGCTGCTTTATAAGGGAAGATATAATCTATTGTCCTTGAAAAAATGAGTTCTCTGCCAGAGTAGCTCACAAACTGTGCTCCTAAATAGGTGTCTCTTGCTGGTCTGTGAAGGACTTTAGGTCCTTGTAAATTCTTGATGGATTATTTCAGAGTATTTTAGAATATGCTAAATAGGTTCCCTAATGCTAATTTCATATATACAGTTTAAAAAATTACCAACCAGGTGATAAAGAAATGCAAAACAGAAAGGAGGGTGGTTCTAGGAACTATGAAATAAAGGTAAGCTAAAATAAGCCAGACTATAGGAAAGATAATCAGAGTGATTTTTGTGGAATTTGATTCAGATTTTTAAAAAACTAAATTTAAAAACATTGAAATTCGGGTTTGCACTTGGCCTTTTTATGGCTAGATAGTCCCTTGCCTTTATCTAGAGACTGGAAAGAGCCAAAACATGTGTTTCCCCCCCCCCCCAGCATGTGCTGAGACTTTTGAGCCTTTGCAGAACAGTAAGGTAAATTCATTAGGTCAAATTTTATTGTGGGCTATGGAACCAATCCTAGCAATGCTCTATGTGTGTTATCACACAACAGCAAATCAGAAAAATTAATACACTGTATAGCTGTACCAGTAGTTCTGAGCCAAGTGACTTTTCGTTTGCCCTGACTTGATATGGTTGATTGAGAGATGAATTCTTCATTTCAAATCTAAATATAGGACAGTATGTTAACCAAATGCACTGATGGTTTATGCTTTTATGCTCTCTGGTCCCTCACTTTTTTGCCCTGGAGAAGCCATTTGGCTTTTTGATCAGGGATGAGGATCTGGCATCTAGGATTTTTGCATTTCTCCTGGCAAATTTCATTGTTTGATAGACACAGGAGCAGTGGGCAGCACTGCCAAACATAGCTTCAAGAAAGTGTGAAACTGCTCTGGTGAGAAGGAAGTATTATTGGCATTGAGGCTGCCTGCAGTGTTTTGCTCACAAAGAATGGATGGATTATGTATTTTGTCTTCTCCTTCACTCTGATGGCATATATTTCAGGGGGCAGAATTGGAATGTAGAAGGTTGATTGGCAATTAATAGCCATTATTGTTACATAGAACCACCCTTCTATCTGTGTCTCTGAAGTGACAGTATGTTTTAAAACTTATAAAACACAAAATGTAAAATTATTAGATAAGTAAGAAAGAATGTCTTGGACTTAAAGTTCTCATATTTTCCCTGACTTTTTACCATTCAACCTTCTGGAAGTGTGTAGTAGAGACTTGAATTGTCCGTTTGACAAGAGTAACTAAACATACTACATGAAATGCTCCATCCCCGGCAGTGTTCAAGACCAGGTTGGATGAAGCCTTGGGTAATATGGTTTAGTGTGAGGTGTCCCTGCCCATGGCAGGGGGGTTGGAACTAGATGATCTTGAGGTCCTTTCCAGTCCTAACTATTCTATGATTCTATGATTCTATGAAATGAGCCAGTCAAGGTTTAATATTTAAAATTAATCTTGTGGTGGGAAAACTATGTATTGCAGCTATGTTATTACTAATTGATTTTGTAAGTTTGCTGATGACACCAAGATGTGTGGTATGGTCAACACACTGGAGGGACGGGATGCCATCCAGGGGGACCTTAATTGGCTTGAGAGGTGGGCCTGTGCCTCATGAAGTTAAAGTGCAAGCAAGATCCTTGCACACATGTCAGGCAATCTCAAGTACAACTACAGGCTGGATGGAGATTGGATTAAGAACAGCCCTGAGGGAAGGGACTTGGGCATGTTGGTCAGTGAGAAGCTCAACATGTTCCAGCAGTATGTGCTTACATCCCAGAAAGCCAACCGTATCCTGGGCTTCATCAAAGCAAGCTTTATCAGCAGGTTGAGGGAGATGATCGTGCTCCTCTGCTCTCTTGAGACCTCACATAGACTGATATAACTGATTCAGAGCAGAGCTGGGTATTTCTAGATTTTGGTTGGTGGCTGAGTTTGCTTTGTCTTATACTGGTATGATCAGACCTCTAAAACATTCTCCACTGATGACAAAGACATTCAGTTTCTGCAGCGTGTCAACAAGGTGGCTTGATTCCACTGTTGAGGGTTAAGGAGTGGAAACTTGCAAACGCCTAGTAATTATATACATTGGTCAGTGATCTACTAGTAAATAAAAACACGGGCAAACTAATGTTTCTGGTGTCTCAAGCTCAGCAGCAGTATGAAAAAATCTTTATCACTCTGCTTTCCTTGCAGCCCCCCAGGTTGAATGCATTGGTGGTGTTGACTGCCTGTAACCTCATTGATCCCTTTTTAGTGTCTGTTCACCCCTCCACTGTCCTCCAAATGAATATATGAAAGAAGTTTAGGAATTCAAAGTCCAGCGACTAAGGAGGTACAAGAAGAAATAGAGATCTGAAGAAAAGCTCTGGAATGTTCTCTTATTCTTTCGCCCTCAGTTATTTACTAAAATTCCAGAAGACAAAATAAAGGTAGGGGTCAAATCTAAAACTCCATTGTGTCCTGTGTACTGGAAAAAGGTAACATAACAACCCATTAAGCATGGGTAGGTGCAGAGAGTGTGCTCAGATGAAAAGAGACATACACAGAAGCTCCTCCTCCTGTGATGTTGATCTGTGAATATATTATCTATCTCTTTGATTCAGTGACACTGAATAGAATAAAATGACAGTGCCAGTGCACAGGGAACATTTTCTCCAATTTACAGATAATAATTTTGGTAATGTATGTGTTAAATAATCTCTGTAAATGCCTGAAAATACAGTTTAATGAATACCCACTCATATACTTCAATATAAATGATTACAAAGATTCCATATTACTACAGGCAATTAACTTATACTTATTTAAGATTTACTGTTTCATGACCAGCAGGGATACATCCCTCCTAGGTTGTGACCAGATGTTTAAACATGAAGACTGTAATTTTAGCTTTTATAGCAAGTATATGCCTCAGTGGTAATGCATTTGACTCTTTCCAGCAAGCATCTCAAATCCTGCAATTTGGTGGCCAACTTAAGGAAAAAGAAATGCTCTGCAAATGAGTTAAAAATTGTCTGCATCTCATATCAGTGGATCCTCTGGAGTCAGCTGCATAACTAATGGAATCAGCTGCTGGCCCTTTCACCTGTGGGGAGCACATTCTCTCTTAATAAAATAACGGCAATCCCACAGCCTGACGTAATTTGGGAAGAAGTGAATTTTGGGCTCACTGAAGCACAAGCCTTTCAAGCATAATGTTTGGTTAGGAGTGAATGAGTCCAGCATTAGAGCTGGTAAGATGCCTAGCAAGATGCCTAGAATCTATTTGCAGCTCTGACATTGATTCCCAGCAGGAGCACAGATGCATTCAAGTACTTGAAACTCATTCTTCTTTTTTCAGTATCCATCTCCAGCAAGCTCTGTTTAATAAACATGTGTTTCTGGAGTGCCCCTGCCCCTAGTTGTAAGTGCTTGTGAATCTAAGGCACTTAAAGGTACAGTTTCTAGGGCTGCCTCTTCTTTCCCTGCCAAAACTTAATACCACTTAACAAATGACATATGATCTTGAATACTTACAAGAAATCTGTTGTCCAGATTTAGAAACTTTTTTTTTAATTTATTTTTGTTTTTAATCCATGCAGAATTCTGCACTGCTGTTCAGACTTTTTGAAATATCAGTCTTATTCATTGTTAATACAATGACTAGGCTGGAGTGAGACTGTATCAGAGCGTTTGAGTCTCAAATACAACAAGACTGTTGTCTCAAGACAACAGGTTTCATGTATTTTCAAGGGAAAGGAAGGTCATGCATACTCAGGATTTCAGAATCACTGTCAGCTGTGCTAGAAAAGTAGGGCCTTGAAGACAGGACTTTAAAGTCTAAGTACACACCTCAGCAAGAGATCACCTGCTATTCAAAGGTGGAGATTTTCCTTATCATTTCTTCATCCAGGACTTCCATCCTATTAATTTCCACCCAAATTCCTATTTTTACTTATAACTATATTTTTGGAGGGTGAAGAGAAAGTCTTCAAGTTCACATTAAGTAATTTCCCAGGGTTGGTTTGTTTAATTAAGACTTGCCAAAGCAAGGATATGTCTTCACTTGAAATGGTGAAGTCAGTACCCTTTGCACTTATGTCTTCACTTGAAATGGTAAAGTCAGTACCCTTTGCACTTTCCTTCTAGAAGCTAAGCTTTGTTCTGCTTGAAGCATGTCTGTTTCAGGAGCAGTCTGACAAGATAAAGGGCAATCTATGCAATACGGTCACCACAGCTGACAAGCACCAAGTTCTTCCACACATCTGTATTGACAAGCACCAATTTCTTCCACACATCTGTATTGACGCATGTTGAAGATAATTAAAAAAAAACCCTAAATATTGTTCCCAGTCCTGTCTCTTTGTTTACTGGGCAAGATGTAATACACAGCAAAGAACATATAATCCCAAATTTTTATAGCTATAAGTTAGCAGAGTCTAAAACTGTTGTTTTTAAATGGCTGTTTCAGCCTCTTCATACTGATACAAATTCCTAGTCTTTCTGAATGTGTCTATTATTGGGGCACATTATTCTAGTTCTTAGCTATTTACATGATGAATCATGTTTTGTTGCATTCATGTTTCACCAGGATTATCTTGTAATTTAAATGAGCAGCCGACATATGCTTGAAAGGCTGAGGCTGGAGCATCTATGCTTCCTGAAAGAAAGAAACAGAAGTGATCTGGGGAGTCAGCAATTCTAGGAAAGCCATTTAGTTCCTGAAAGCACAAGCCCTGTGTTATCACTATGCTCTATTTGGACCAGGCTACCTTGCTGAACAGATAGTGAGCTCTGGCAGTTCAGCTTCCCATACTACATACATACACATGGAAATGTAATTTTTTTAAATGATAGCAGTATATCAGCTGTAACACATTTTCCTTCAACTCTCTACAGGACATTTTTGCATGTTTTCAAGCAGCAAGCAGATGTTTCACAATTTCCTAACCTGGTGGTATACCTGGAAACATGCCATCTTAGCCAACTTGTAATCATTCCTCTTCCATCTCATCCAAAGCTCTTCTTCAACAGTCTGAGTTCATGCCTGGGAATGGACAGTCTTGTTGGGCTGTGCTTTTGTTTTTCCTTTTGTTCTGAATGAAGGATGCATTTAACGGTGGTAGCAGGGAGATATCCTGTTTTTACTCACATTTAAGCAGGATCTGAAGTTCGTTCTGCTATTTGGTTAGGATAGTGCATGAGTATCCATGAAACTCTTCTTCGGTTTCATTCAGCCACCCAGGGCCAAGAAGGGCTGGCAGTGTTTCCTGAAGATCTGGTTTCCCCCTACTTGGTTGTCTGGGGAAATGTTAACACTGTAAGCGAGGGACAGGCTGCCTGTATTGTAAGTGCTTGCAGAGCAAGAGCCAGTGATACCCATGGTGTCTTGCAAGAGCCGTCACAAGGCAAATCCAGCTTTGCAGTCTGCTCATGTAGCAAATGTGTAGGCACAGGTTCAGGTAATGCCTTCTGGAGCACGTGGTGAGTGGAATCCTGAATGTGGGATATGTTCAAGGTGGTGGTGTGCAGCAGCTGGATGGACAGGAGGTGAGCAAGCCTGTAGTAACCCCCCCAGGATACTGATCTTCTGCACTGTGTGGACCTGGGGGAAGTGATGCAAAACGTTTTGATACCAGTAACAAGTCTTACGCACTCTCTTTCTCTCTGTCTCTCTTTTGAAGCAAATCAATGTCTGATTAACTGCTATACAAGAAATAGCTATGTTAGAAATAAAAGGTGAGGCAGCTAGATAAATCATATTGTATCCTTTAAGGGATAATGTCTTATGCTTATAGCTGTTTTTCATTAAACCAGAAAGCTCTCATAAGCAAACAAAATGGGAAGATATTTTGAAAGCCTGAAGTAACCTTAGGTAAAATGAGCGTTAGAAGCAGCAAGTCATTCAGGTCCATGCACAGCAGGGTGTGTTATCTGTTGTATACACAGCAAGCTAAGCTTCTCTGAGTTGTGAGCAGAACTAAATCCACTGCCTCTTGGTTGGTATTTAGTCAGCTAGCCACAGAGAGTCTGGCTTAGCCCTCCTGCAAGGCTGAGAGCAGGGGATAGGTGTTATTTGGATGGGACTACTGATCTCCAGAGCAGCTTCTCCCCTGTAAACTCCCTGCAGGGATGCAGTCCTGGCTGCCAACCCCAGGACTCTGCACTGCCTGGCTGGAAATGGGCCACAGCTTCTCTCTGCAAGAATCCTCCTCCTGCCCTAAACTTTCTTCTGACAGAAGCATCAGGATATTTTGATGTGACCTTGTTTATGTATCCTATCTATACAGTTGGCAGGTAAGGCCATTACTAGGGTTTGGATAGTTAATTTACCTTAAGAGCTGGGGTTTGAGACCCTAGTCCTGTTCTGAAGTTTTTTGGATTGAGTAGGTCAGAGGCTGACTGTTGTGTACATGTTGATCCATTGATCTACATGATGCAATTTTAAGTAGAAGCATCCTTCCCTTCCCCATCTCCCAAACCTTATCCCTGTCCCCTAAGGAAAATAAACATGCCTAAAGACTGAGCAGGCTCCAAAAGTTTTCTCAGCAACTGCTAGAAGAAAGTTTAATTCAAAGAAACATGTAAGCCAAATGAAACTTGTGATAACTCAGAGTGGGAGAACAAAGCAAACCCAACCATAGATCAGGTCATGCTCTCCTCCACTTTTTACCTTGCCACCTGAGGAAATGCACTTCAGGTTGGCTTTCATCTCCTTGGGATTACTGTTCCCTCTTATGGACAGCTGGGAATTTGGGCTATGAAAGAAAAGTTAGCAGCTTTGTGCTCTGTGCATGGAAATGTCTACTTCTGACCTAGAATTTATCAAAGGAGCAAAGCAATAACGGCAGTGAAGAGCTGTTAGAGTTGGTCTGCTCAGTCATGAAGTGATGTTCTCTGCAGTGATGCTGGATGGAATTGCTAAGGCCAATTAAAGCAGCTTATTGCTTTAATAATAAAGCAATTTTTATTTTTTTTTAATAAAATTTAAAAAGAAGGGAAAAGCCAGTCCATGTCACTTTTTTTCCCTTCTTTTTTAGCATTGGCTATTATACAGGTCGCAAATATAACTGTTTACTAGAGATGTTCCTAGGCATGCACGCACATAAATGCTCAAAACAACATGTAAAACAAGGCACCTGATCTCTCAAAATATTTTCGGTATTTAGCGTCTTTTCCTGCAGACAGTAAACCCTGCTCTTCACTGCACCTTACCAACCTCAGATACATCCGGCTGAACATTAGTAAATTAACTCTGTCAGTTTTAGTTAACTTGTGTTCTTCTTTTTCCTCTAGGGCAACTAGTAACCTGAATATAAAAGCATTAGTTATATTTGAAAGCAATTTTGAAGCTGTTACTTCAAGTGCGGACTGATACCTGACTTGTGATTTAAATCTTTGAATACCTTTGAGTACTTGACTATCTCTATTTTTTAAAGCTACAGATATAAAAGACAAATGATTTTTATGAGTCTGTGGCATATTCTGTTAGGTAGGGTTTCCTTCTGCTGAGCCAAAATCCAGGGAAAGCAATAGGGTTAGGGTTAGTGTGTGTGTGTGTGTTAGTGTGTGTGAATACACACTGTATTCAGCTGGTAAAAATTAATATTTTCTAGATGTGTTTTTATATGTAATTGTTTAAGAAGCTATGGAAGCTAAAAAATTAATCAGTCTCTTTGGTGTATAACAAAGGGTTGTTAACCTTAGTGATAAGTGCTACCACATTTTAAAATATAAAACTTTATGATTTACATTACATTTTTTTTAACCTTTTCGAAAAGACTTGTCCATGGCAGACTGTTATGTCCCTTTCTTAAAACAGAAGCATCTCACATCTCCTTTGGAAGCCTCTGACCATTAAAATGCTGAAATAAATGGACAAAAGTCACATCCATTCTTACTTTTACTCCTTTGGTAGAAAAATAAGGAAATAGAAACTGACTTAATGAGCTCACACAAATGCAGGAGCATCACAGAAAGGAGCAGAGAGGGGAAAAAAGGCTGGGGTGAGGAGGAATAAGCAGGCAAAAAATGAAGCCCATTGCAAAAAATAAAGCTGAGGCATCCAGACAGAGAAGATGCTGATACTGAAGGTATGCTAGGATCAGCCTCAGTTGCACATAGATACAGATGCTAAACTCATGTCTGAGAACCTTGAAACATGTTTTTTCAGATCCTGAACTGAGCTCTATGGTCAGCCCATGATGACATGTCCTGGTTTGGGCTGGAATAGTTATTTTTTTCTTAGGAGCTGGTGCAGTCCTGTGTTTTGGCTTTAACATGAGAACAGTGCTGATAAAACACCAATCTTTTAGTTGTGGTTAAGTAGCACTTTGATCAAGGACTTTTCAGTCTCATGCTCTGCCAGTGAGGAGAGGAACAAGAAGCCAGAAGGGATCAGAGACAGGACAGCTGAACTGAACTAGCCAAAGGCATATTCCATACCACAGCACATCATGCTCAGTATAGAAACGGGGGAGTTGGCTGTGAGCCACTGATTGCTGCTGGAATATGGGCTGGGTATTGGTCAGCAGCTGGTGAGCAATTGTATTGTGCGTTACTCGTGATTTTGTGTGGTTTATTCTTCTCTTTTTTATTATTATTATTATTGTTATTCTTCTTATTATATTTTACTTTATGTCAAGTATTAAACTGTTATTACCTCATCCACTAGTTTTACCCTTTTTTTCTCCATACTCATCCCTATACCACCTGGGCTTGGGGGGGAACGAGCGAGCAGCTGCTTGGTACTTAGTTGCCAGGTGGGCTTAAATCACAACATGACAATAGAACCAAACCAAAATCCCATTGCAAATCTTCCTAAACTCAAAGGAAATTAATCTTTGCATTTAAGAATGGTGGGTTACTGCAGTTACAGATTTAGAAGTCATCAGCTGCTTATTCACACCATGAAAATCAGAAAACCATTGGCAGTGCTAGGACTTGCTTGAAGATGAGAGATATTCTTCTTTATAAAGAATACCTAAGATTGCTGAGATACTTCTGAAATTATGAGTTAGTTTTATCTGGCATGAAAAGCCTCAACTGTCTAGTAAAATTAAATATCTGTGAGCTTATGTGGCAGTTTCTTTTAATGAAATCACTGGCAATTAAACATACCATGTTTTGATCAACTTATGCTGCCCATGATGTACATAGTTTAGTTATCCCTTATCATTTCTAGTAACAATATTCACAAGCACAATATTTGTCATGAATATCTGGTCTCTTGTTACAGACAATCCAAATTTTGTCTCAGTGACCATTTGTACCAATATACTGGATACGTACATGTGACTTGTAAAGTGATACTTCCTTTGCATAGTTTTAGATTGCCTTCACTTTAGCTCCAGTCTGTTGGCTTTTCTTTGATATTTTAAAACACAGGAAGAGTAATCAGTTTCCCCATGATTTTCCTGAAAATGTTTCTGTTGGTTTCCTTACATGATTTTGAATATCCTAATAAACTTCCCATGCACCACTAAGCATCCCTTTATGCCTTTTTTTTTTAATCTAGGAAATGTGGTAATAAATTTGGTGACATTTAGAAACTATTTCCTTCTCCATCTATTTTGATTTCCAGTTGGGATGAAAGCATGCTTTGCTCTTCATAGGACAGCAAAGTGTAGTGTCATTAAGGTGTTTTATCTGGAGTATCTATCATTCTCTTTAATCCACTGAAACATCTTGTTGCTTGTTTAAACACTTAGGAGTGATGGCTTCATTGAGCTATCCCATTCATCAACAGCTCAATTCATGCCTACCACTGCCTGGTGTTGATAATCTGTTGCCAAAATCTATCAGACAAAAAGAAGTTCTTGCTTCAGTGACAGATGGTTCTTCTGCCTATAAAATACTCTCTCTTTTTACCATCAATACAGTGTTGTTCCACCAGGCTGGGCAGTAAGTGAGAATACAGGCTTGTGCCACGGCTTCACAAAGCTGGGTCAGCAAGTAAAAGACCAGACAGACACTGTTACACCATTACAGTGGTGTATCATGATTTCCAGGTCCACTTAAATAGACTATACTACCTAGGTCCCATACTATGCTAATGCAGTTATGGGATTCTCAAAGCTGAGCTGGTTTGTCTCTGACTTCATTCTGCATGGCCTGCCCTGTTCATCTGGGTGCAGCAGAACATGAACACCTCTAGCCTGTGCTTCTGTACTCTGGACTGCTGACAAAATGAACTTCAGGCAAAATATTTTGCTTGTCCAATTTTTCCACATTCCATTTAATAACCTTTGAATCCTTTTGACCATTTTCAAGCAAATAAGACATGTGAAGAATGTTCTCAAGGACTTTAAGATCCTTGATGTTTTCTAGAAAAAAAAACAAAACAAATTCACTGATGCTACTGAAAGAAAATAAGCAAAACCTTAAATCATAGGCATCCTAAAATCTGCATAGATGGTGAGGAAAAGGGTTAAGTTTTCAATTGAGCTCACTTGATATCAGAAAGGACTGTTTTGTTCTAAAAGTATTTCTTTAGAACAAGGAACCTTTCACCTTCTCCAGAATTCCTTTAGGATTTTGACTTTTTTTTTGGGAAAAAAATGACAAAGTACTATTTTCCCTCTTATGGCATACACAAAACATTGCAGTGCAGTACCATGCTAAAGTAAAGCTGTCAGCACCTTTATTCTTGTAATCCATTCAGCTAGTTCAGCAGAGTCTGTGCAGCCAGATTTTGTTGGATAATGGGTTAACATTATGCAGTATTGTATAGTGAAGCCATCAGATCCATGCAAATTCAGTAATCATGTTATGTGAAGCATCCTGTTTGCCTGGGTAGCCAGAGGAAGTAAATGTATAAATGAAACCTTTATTCACATCCAAACATTGTTTTTGAATGCTGCTGAGCAGAATCACAGCTACCAACCAGCATAAATAACAAACCATGAAACAAATAAGGTTCACTGGAACTCTCTCAGATAAGTTCTAGTGTGTTTGCCCTGATACGCTTCTATCTTTCTTTAGTGCTTACTTTTCCTTTGTCCCTGCTTTTCTAAAATTCTATCTTGATAAACTAGTTGCTTCCAGCCACCCAGAATAAGAATGAACCCATTCTCTTTATTAGTATTTTTTCTTGGAACCACTTGTATGATGTTTTATGTTTTCTTATTGTCCTACTGAAAGAAGACTGAAACATATCTCAATACCAGATTTTACTGTAGTAGATCAGATTAGCTAAAATTCCCACCCTGATGGTGACTTCTTCAGCTGTTTGTGATGCAGTGGGTGAACAGTTCATGTGAAGTTGTTACACTTTTCGAGCAGAAAGCTTGAAACCTGCTCTGCAAAAGATTTTTAAAGATCGGTTGCATCAAAATTTAATATCTATCCTCATATGTAGTCCTACTGATGCCAGTGGTGGAGTTGAAATGGTAGTACACAAATGGAACTTTACTGCATTAGCTTCACTGATAGTGTGGAGCAGGAGGCTGGAGGAGCTGAAATACATTACTTAGCTCCAGAAGTTTTGAGCTTCTTCCTGAGATGGGTGCTCCAGTGAAACAAGTAGTAAGTACACTTCATAGGCTCTGATAAATCTCTGGCACCCTTGTGTCCTGTTATGGCACATTCAAAGTTGTTTGCTTGGTTGTTTGGTTTTTTTTCATCTAGAAAAGAAGAGAGTTGTCAAACACTATTTTAAATCACTACAGGATTCCTGCCTCCAAATATTTGATATCTGTGGGAGTTAAATCTGTTCAATTTTATTTTGATAAAATTTTGAGGGGAGTATACAGAAAAAATACCTTCTGAATGAATTACATAGTTATTTCCTTGAGACTAACAATACAGATCATGTTTTTAATCATGTATCTTGTTCTAGTATGTGAAAGTGAAAAAATGAGAGAATTCGAGTCATCTAGTAATGCATCTGAAAGCTGCCTAACTTCACCCACACTTCTAATAGTACCTGATTATCCACTAAATCTCCTAAGGAAAGAAAGCATTTTCCATTTCTGTAAGACATAAAGAAACATGAAATAGGACTCTTATCTGCCTACTTTGAGTTCCCTCAAATTTGTCCTGCTTGTGTTGTTTCAATACACCAAAACTAAACTTCACGTTCTTCATTCACAGATCATTCCCTCACATATCTGCTTTATTGAAAAGGAAATGTAGTCTAATATCAAGTATTAGTAGATTAAATAAAAATAGAATAACTACAGTTCTAGTTTGTACACACCTGGAGTACTGTATATGATATGCTACTGACTCTAGAAAGAACATAAAAGAAACAACATAAAGTCAAGAGGAAGAGATAAGCAAGCAAGACATGGGAAGACTGAAGAAATGTATTCTTTAAAAGAGACATTTCAATGGACTTAAGTTGTAAAGTACCTCCTAAGTGTAAAGTACCTAAAGTACCCCTAAGTGAAGTCACAATCTACAGTTCATAGAACATAAACCAATGGAATTAAGGAAGGGGATTTCAAGACAGACAACAGTGAATTAAATCCTATTGCTGCATAGATTCCTAAAGGAATTAGTAAAAATCAGTTATCCAGAATCAGTGAAATGCTGGGGAAAGATTAATTAATGTAATTGATATTTAAATGTTATTTATTTAGAACCCAATAAAAGCTCAGACTTCACTAGAACAATTATTTTATATTAAACACTACTTGATTACTAACACATGGCAATTGAAAACTAATTACCATGGCGCTGGTATGTAGTCTATTTTCTGGTCTCGGCAGATGGATTTTTAATAATTTCTTATTAACTAATATAGAAAAATGTTTTATTGAATAAAAGTGAAATTTATATTCGAGGACTATCACTTAAGCATTTGTTATCATTATTTCCAATAGGGTCCTTTTAGACCCCTGCCTGGCTTTTTTCCTCCCTCCTTTCCATCTTTATGCCTGAGGATAGTAATAACAATGAAAAGAGTAGAAAGTCAGAAGAATCATTTCATTCTTTGGCAGGTATTAAAACCTTTTCTTCCTAAGCTGCACAGAATGTGCCTGTGATTAGATAGCAAATTCAATAAAACAAAGCATATTGATTGCCAAAGGGAGGCTTCTTTTTTTTTTTTCCAAACTAATGGTGCTCAGCACTGTAGGAGGCTGCTCAAAGTAAAGCAGCTTCTTCAGACAGCTGTCATCTGCAAGAGTGATCTGGATGTTGAAGATAACAGAGTTATGGAAAAAAATAGGATTTTATTATGACAGATAATGCCTGCAGAGCAATTCTGGTGGGATGCAGCTGTTCTAGATGGTACTGTAAGTTAGGTATTCCTTACAATACATGCATATGCTATGCAAAGACACATGGAAAATAAGGAGGTGATTGGTGACATCCAACATGGCTTCACTAAGGGCAAATGATACCTGACAAATTTAGTGTCATTTGATGAATCACACAGTCATAAAAACAACTAGGCTGAAAAAGACCTTTATAATGAAGGGGTTACAGTGTTGATGGATAAGGAGCAAGAAACTGGCATCACCTACCTGAATTTGTGCACAGCTTTTGACACTGTCCCACACAACATCCTTGTCTTCAAACTGTAGAGACATGGTTTTGATGGATGGACCACTTCGTAGATAAGAAGTTGGCTGGATGGTCACACTCAAAGAGCTGTGGTCATGTCTTGTGAAATATATTTTTCAAAACTGTTAAAATTCTTCATCAAAGTAAAATTTTGAAATAATTTAATAATTATTTAAACTTGGTGTTCAACAATGTCACCAATTTTCCCATAAATTATTAATTTAATATCTATGTGGTCATATATATTCATATTATAGCTGTTATAGCATTTCTACTGTATCTAAACAAAACACTTCAGAGTTACTCAAGTTATTGAAACAAGCAAGCGGAAATTATTTGTTTTGACATTTCTCCCCCAAAATATAAACGAATTGGACACATCATTGTAAAATGTTTTCATTCTGAAGTAACTGCAGTTTTTCTGAACAGGCACTATCTTTCCCACCAGCAGTTTTTTTACCCAGCTTAGAGCTGCTTTCTATTTTAACTGAGGCCCAAAGGACACACTTTCTAGATCACACATCATTTGGTGACTTGTCTTGCATTTAACACTAGAGCTCCTGGCTTTGCAAGACTTGCTCTCATCATGAGAGGGAACTCGGGTGTGCTCTTTGGTAGCTGCATTAGCTAAGCACACGCTGTGAATACAAGAAGTGTCTCAGCATTTAGCATTGTTCAAAAGGTGAAGATATGCCTGGCCATACCCTTTTAAAAACAAGGACAAGGTTTGAGTGTCATAATCTTGCTTCTGATTGTTCTGTTCAGATAATCATTTGGCATCTAGAAATTTGGGGAACAGTATCTTATATCATAACAGATTGTCCTGTCCAAGCTTTTTTTTTTTAAATAATTTGAAGGAATGTGTTTCCCAATGTTCTTGCTCCCTTAGAAAATGTTTCTTTAATCCTTGCTTTTTTTTTTCTTATTAGGGAAAAAGAAACTAACCCATGAAAACATAGGTTTCATGGGTTAGTGAAGGGTGTGTCTAGTATATTCCCCTTCTTATGGATGAAACAAGAGGTCTTGTTAAAAGATTTTTACACGCACTTAGGAGCTTTCTATGGTGATTCCAATTCTTAAATGTAACACATCCGAGTGTGAGAATGTAAAGATCAATTCTGTTTTAAAGATCTTCTAGACAGCGGTTTTGTTGCAATTAGGGTTGATGATTTAAAATAGTTGCTAAAATAATGGCTGTTCTGTCATCTTTATTCAACCAACTTGATATGCCCATGCAGTTTTGAGTATAAACATTAAAAAAATCACAGCTAAATAATTCTCATAATTTATTGTCACAACCTCATAATCTTGTGGATGTTACATGGTGATTCTCAAGTTCTTGGAGTCACATGAAAGCTGTATATTTTTGTAGGCTGGAGTACTTGGTAACACAGGGAACCACAGTCTCACAAACCTATTAGAAATTAGTCAAGGACCAGCATGAACATGGTCATGTACTTATTTGCACAACAACTGGAAGCTGGTAAACACTATTCTTAAATGGCATTAAAGGAATGAGAAAGAAATATAACTTGATGTAACAGGGACAGACCTCAGAACTGTCCATGTGCACATAATTGCTTTGTGTCAAGATTAATGAGAGAAAATCACATTTAAGCTTTGCATTCAGACAGTAAATCTGTCAGAATTCAAGAAGTTTCAAGTTGCCTCAGTCTACCAGTGAAATTTAAGTGATGGAGAAAGTGTTTTTCAGAGTCAGTAATCAAATTAGGAAGAGCCTTGAACTTAAATACTCCCTCTGACTAAAGCTATAGTTTGCCTACAGTAGATGGTTTGATTATAAGTACAAAATGGGAGAAATAGCCCTCATTCAGTCTAGACAGAACTGCTGAAAAAACATAAAACTTGATCTGTATATGACAGAAAATTTAAGAAATTCCCATGTGTGCTGCTGTATGTGCTAGATGTACTCAAGCTGTGACCTTGTGACCTACTGAATTAGGAATAAATTGCTGCTGCTTTTGAAAGATGATTTTGTACTTCCATTTACCATTCCCATTCTCATGCTGTCTCCTTGTACTTCCACAAGTGTAATGTCATCTAGCGCTAGCCTGCTCTGGCAACTGAGTCAAGTTAAAAGCAATATAGAAAAAGAAAAGTTAGTTTTCAGTTGACTTGGGTCCACAGTTCTGTTCCCATATCAACCTATAAAAGATTGATTTCTGCTTGAGAAAGATGATCAGAGAAGAGAAACAAATTTTATAAATATGAAGAAAAACAAATTGTATTTTTCTTTTCTTCTTGTTGTCACAAAATTGTGTCCCTTAACACCACAGGTAGCACTGTTAGTTTTCTCTATGCAGGAGGACCAGAAGAGTTAGACACTTATTACTGGATTAGGGAGTTGATAGACATTTCAGTCTATCAGCTGAAAAGGTGTTGGCTGCCTTACAGTTCTCAGTGATCCTTCTGGGGTTATACAAATACTTTACATGCTTATCTTCAGAAATACACTTCTGAGCCCCATGTTGTTGAAGAACATGTGTCAGAACTGTTGGGTATGCCCTGCTTGTAGCTTCCTCTACAAAGTCCAGCTCAGCTGTCAGGTTAGGAATGCTAAAACAAACACTTCCTAAGAAGGAAAGGGTATGGTTTAGCCTTCTGTGCTTGTCCTCATAGAAGCCTTTTTTTAAGTAAAAAAAAAAAACAAAAAAACCCAAACAAACCAACAACATTAATCATCTTTCCTGGCTGTGAGGGATTTTGTACTGATACAAAAATGAGGGAGTGTAACAGGTACTATGTCAAGCTTCCAGTTACAAAAAAATACAAAAGTGATAAAAATTGCAAAATACACCCACAAACTTCAGAGCAATTTTTTTGTTAACATTTTTTTTCCTATTTTCTGTCTTTGCAGTGTCAGGGTTGGTTGTTCCACCTGACACTTCCTTCAGCAGATATAGCAGCTATATAGGTCATCTTTTCACAGATTTGTCTACAGTGAAAAGCGGTGTGCATCTGCTGGAAGTTTGTTGGCTCTCCTGATAGTGTCATGTGCTTTCCTGTTCCTTGGAGATGGTGCAAAACTGAATTTTGTTACTCACATTGTCCAGTGTACCCACAAAAATTTGTCTGAAATTGACAACAACAAAGGAACATTTTCTCCCTTAAAACAATATTTTCAAATTTTATTAGCAGTTGGCCATATATACATCTTCAGAGTTCTTTCAGTCCACTGTTTGTCTTTTTGTAGTGGTATGACTATATACTATTCATAAAAAAGTTTTAATTTCTACTTTGTGCTTCAGCACTCTTATACTTACCACTGATTAAGAATGCTGGTAATCTTGCATTTTTAATCCCTGATAGCTGCACAAGCTATCAAAGACCTGTGGAGAAGGACTTGGTGGTACTGGTGGATGCAAAGCTGGATATAAGCCAGCACGTGTGCATTTGCAGCCTAGAAAGCCAACCATATGCTGGGCTGCATCAAAAGGAACATGACCAGCAGGTTGAGGAAGACAATTCTGCCCCTCTATGCTGCTCTTGTAAGACCCCACCTTGAGTACTGTGCTGAGCTCTGGGGCTCCCAACATTAGGAGACACACAAATTTTGTACCGAGAGTCTACCTGACTTCATTCTGCTTGAGATGGTTTTGGTAGAAAGACCAAAAAAAATATGATCACTACTGTTGTGAAAGAAACATCTTTTGGGCAAGATGTGTAGGTGTGAGTTTTGTCAGTTTGTTCTTGTACTCATAAACAGATCAAAAGACTGATCTAGTTTGTTCTAAGGGATGCATTTGCAAGGATGTTTTTTTAAAAAAAAAACTATGACAAATATTCATAAATACATTCTACTTTGCCATACACTCTCTTTGAAATGACTGTGGTGCTATGACACTGCTGTCTGAGAAGATACGTTTCTCATTCTTGGCTGTGCTAACAATCAAGATCTTAGATTCTATGATTATGATTAACCAACCCCCATTTGTGTCTTTCTCTTATTTCATCACAATACTGTTGGTGATTATTTAATCTCATGCTATATTATCCACATAATTCCTTGTCTTGTGGGAGTATAGTACAGACATTTTTGGAGGTGCACCAAAGTATTATGGTTAAAAGTCTGATGATTCTAACTCCTATCTAATTTGCTGCAGACACTGAAAAGAGTGGATGAGGAAAGCAGTGAATGTGGCTTTAACAATACTGTTTTTTTCCCTTATTGCTTCAGAAGGTAAACAGAAAAGTTTTGGAAAAGTCAATTATTATTACTGCAGCCTGGTATAAAGCAAAACAAACCAAATAAGTAATTTCATATCAGCATACCAAATATATTTAATTTTTTCTCCCATGTATAGGATAATTTCAAAAACTATTTTAAATCAAGTGTCAAAGAGTTTATATGTGAAACATTCTTTCATCTGATTATTCTGTGAAGGTATATTCTCTTTAATCTCCTCTTATGCTCCTTTCATGCTCCTCTCTCTTAGTCTTAGTCTCTTCACTCTAAACCTGCATTTTCTGCCCATTTTTCTATTCACTGAAGAATGATGCCAGACCCCAGAAGGGAACAAGGCAAAGATAAAAGATATTTTCCACTTGGAGTACTGTGTACAGTTCTGGTGTCTTCAACGTAAGGACATGGAGCTGTTGGAGCAGGTCCAGAGGAGGGCCGTGAGGATGATTAGGGGACTGTGGCACATCCCATATGAAGACAGGCTGAGAAAACTGGGGCTGTTCAGCCTGGAGATGAAAAGGCTCCAAGAAGACCTTAGGGCAGCATAGAAGGGAGGTTGGAACTTGATGATCTTAAGCTCCTTTCCAGCCCTAACCATTCTATATGATAGTTTTTATGGACAAAACAGCAGACCATCCAGGATTTTGTTCCTGATGATTCCACATAATTTCTATGTAATGGTAGGCCTGTTACCCAAGTTTTCATAGGTGGTTACTAATACTGTGCTCTTCATTTTTTATTACCCAGCTCTCCACACCTGCTATTTGACTTCCAGAACTGCTGTTCAGCTGCCTCTTTTCAGTGGGAACTTTCCCTTATATGTACAAAGTTGTCTAAAATTCTATTTACTTCATTAAGTCAGTTTCAGGTCTTCTCTAACTGAGCATGCTGAGTTAATTACTTTCTTGAGGCATGCAGTTTTAATCTGAGTCCAAAACAAAATGAGCGCATGCAACCCATTCTATGGAAATAGAGTGCATTTTACAGGAGTACTCTGGAAATGAACATTGATAAAGAACTCACATCTAGATACTCAAAACTCTGCATCTAGCTTGTAAGACCTTAAAATGTTTCCCTGCTTCAAAGTCTAGATCAACTGCACTGCTTCCAAGAATCTTCAATAAGAAAGAAAAACAGGTATCTGGCCTGGAAGAAAATATCTTGTGCACTTGCCAGATGCCCAGTTTGGTTAATCAGATGGCCAGTCCAGTGAATCACAGAACACTGTCTAGGCTCAGCCAGAAGGAAGTAAGCATTTGACTTCCATGAAGAGCTTTGCAACCTTATACTGGACTTTTAGAAGATGTTTTTTTTTCCTGAGGTTAGTATCCTAGAGAGGCTTATCATGTGCAAAAGACTGAGAACTCTAAGCAAGTTTGGGAGGATTCTTGAGGACTTAAAACAGCATAAGGATCTCAAGGGTTGGGGACCCAAAGAAACTGAGATGTCTGAGGGGTGTCCCCCATTCTGCTCTGTGAGGATGGGAGATCCTCTATCACTGAATATCCAAGGCTTAAGGAGCTGGCCAGTGGCATCACGACTGCTTATGAAAACTCACTGTGTCAGTCAGGGTGTTTACTGACCACTCATGTGACATGAATGCCTACATGCTACATTAGTGAGGGGATTTAATTCAATGATTATAGGTAACAAGTGCTGAAATCAGTATGGGGCATAACAGTGTAGCCTTATTCCTTAATCTGTGTGTGACAAATGGGCACTTCTAGTATGAGGTCTAGCTTGCCCCGATTTGAAGCTTACCTTAGGTATAGTGTGTTGACCTGTCCTGGTTTGAGCAGTAGCAGTCATTTTTTCTCCTTCTTGGTAGCTGGTGCAGTGCTGTGTTTTGACTTTCGGGCTGAGAATGGTTGCTGATAGCACATATGTTTTGAGTTACTACTCAAATGTTTGGTTTGTTCAAGGCCTTTTTTCTGAGCTCATGCTCTGCCAGGGAGGAGGGAGGCTGGGAGGAAGGAGAGACAGGACACCTGACCCAGGCTAGCCAAAGAGGTATTCCATACCATAGCATGTCATACCCAGGTGGTAACCGGGAGAAACCCGGAAAGGCTGGAGCTCTGGGGCGATGGAGGAGGTATCGGTCAGTGCTCGGTTGGGCAGGGTGGGGTGAGTTATGGGTCGGTGGCTGGTGAGGTGTTGTATTCTCTTCACTTGTTGTTTGCTTTATCATTATTGTTTGTAGTAGTAGTAGCAGTAGTGATTTGTGTTATACCTTAGCTATTAAACCGTTCTTATCTCAACCCGTGGGGGCTACACGGGTTAGCTCCTTCCTAACTTTCCGTGAGTTGGGGGAGCAAGGGGGGGAGTGATGGAACGAGCTGTGCGGGTTTGGTTTTAAACCATGGCATGACCTAAAGAAGGGTAAATGCATATACTATTTTACCTTGGTTTAAGATTCAAATCTAAGATTACTTGCAGAGAGAATTAGAGAAAAACCTGGAAATAAATTACTGTTTTTCTGTATTTGCATGGTGCACAGTAAGTAGTGAATGGAACTATAAGATAAATAAGGAGAAAGAAACTAGACTGGTATTTACTTAATGAGAGCCCTCCTTCTTTTCTCATTCCTTTTTTTTATATAGTTAATCCTAGTTGTAGCAAGATAAAGTGGTCTGGATGCCTGTAATTATTAATGTCTGTATTTTTCTCTTTGAGATGTTCAACTGTGTGTCATTTGTTATTTGTTGTCTCTTGTTAAGGACAATATTAATGTTAATAAGCACATAGAAATATAATTTCTGACATTTTATGGACATCAAGTCAAAATATAGAGTATAACCACATGGAGATATTGTTAAATTCAACACAGATAGAAATTTCAGATAGTCATCAATAAAGACTACAGAGAATTGGCACAGAAAGTTTACATTAAGAATACACATTATGATAGCTTTCTTCCCAAATCAGCACAGACAAACAAAATTGGCTGTATTACTTGAAAAAGAAATTACTTCAATCTTTCCTTCTATTGCTAAATCCATGTTAGTGAATTGACTCTATAAACATCACAAATGTTATGCTGCTGTTTCTGAGATTTGATGTTTGTGTCATATGTGGACATGTATATGTAAATAAAACTGAAAAACAATGGCACTACATCAGCTGTAGCTAACTGTCCCAGTGCCTTATAGCTAAAATTTTAAATCTCAGATATGAACAGTGGTTGTTTCTGGAGGTCTTGTTGTATGTGAGATGAAGAAATTGAAATGGTAGAGAAGAAAGAGTAAAGATTAAATGTTGGGACTTCCCTTTTTATAACATAGTATCTTGGGGTTTATGTGTTATCCCTTCTCCTCAGGCTTTTTAACCATTAGCCACTAGGTACAACTGATACGTAACGTCTCTAGACAGCATTGGGGAACATGGGTAGTGCTGGAGCCATGGTGCTTGGATTATCTGAAGGTGTATTTTTCATTTCTGCATTCCGAGGGCAGAGACAGATACCAGCTGTTTATCAGTCAGTGCTCAGATCTCTTGCTTTCTCCTTCTATCCCAGCGTCAGCCACTCTTGCTTGTTGTTTTGATGTAAGAACTGTTTCAGCCCAGTGTGATGAAGTCAGGGAACAGGAAAAAAAGTACTGTAATTCATTCTGATATAAATCATCCTACTTGCTTAATTTCTTGGTTTTGTCACTCAAAATCCTCAGGAAGAAGCATAACTAAGAGATATTTGAAGCTTTTTATTTTAAAGTTCACATGCACAAATTTTACAACCTATTGAATAGCTGAGTGGGTAAAAGCTAGTACTCCCACTTGCTGGGTAGAGGATCTCATCATGAAGATATTACATAAAAGGTCACTAGTACTATACTTTGGCTTAATTTTTTTAATGTAAGTAGGGACAACTGGTGCATATTGTGTTGTGCTCAATGGTTTCATTACATGCTCATCTTGCATTGAGCCTATCTACCGAATCAGTACTGGGGACAGAGACAGATGCTCGGTGATGGTGTAAATGCCTGTGGTATGCATAACAGCAACTTAAGCAGTTATGTCCTCTTGATAACCTAAACAGGTGGGTTTTTATTATTATTGTCCTTTTTTTTACTACTATTGTCACAAACCACTACTCTGATCATTTTCTCACTTACCCGGTGAGGCGCGGGGGCGAGCCCTGAGGGGGGCTCTCACTTCTGGCGCCAAGCTCCCAGCATGGCCTGGGCACGATCCGCTCTGGAGACAGTGGCAGGTGGGGAGTTTGACTGGGGCGGTACACCTGTCAAAGCGTAACACAGGTGTCCTAAGGCAAGCTCAGGGAGGATGGAAACCTCACAGGGAGCAGAAGGACAAAAGCTCGCTTGTTCTTGATTTTCCGTACGAATACAGACCGTGAAAGTGGGGCCTCACGATCCTTCTGGCTTTTTGGGTTTTAAGCAGGAGGTGTCAGAAAAGTTACCACAGGGATAACTGGCTTGTGGTGGCCAAGCGTTCATAATGACGTTTCTTTTTGATCCTTCAGTGTCGGCTCTTCCTATCATTGTAAAGCAGAATTCACCAAGCATTGGATTGCTCACCCACTAATAGAGAACATGAGCTGGGTTTAGACTGTAGTGAGACAGGTTAGTTTTACCCTACTGACGTTGTGTTGTTGCAATAGTAATCCTGCTCAGCATGAGAGGAACCGCAGGTTAAGACCCCTGGTGTGTGCGCTTGGCTGAGGAGCCACTGGCGTGAGGCAGTGCTCATCTGCGGGCTCATGACTGAATGCCTCTAAGTCAGAATCGTGCCTAGAGGTAGCAATACCACAGCACTGCCAGCGCCTTGGTGGGCTCGCGATAGTGGTCACTGAAGATTGATCCAGGAAATGACAGTCTTGCTCAGAACGTAGGAGAAGGAAAACTTCTATCTTCAAACCCGGGCTGATGGAGCTCGTACAGCCTTGTATGGTCTGCCATCTAAGAGAAGGACACTCTTACAAAACCTACCATGTGTGGACTTTGCTGTCACCATCCAAGCTGGCTAGGCCTGGCAGTTAAACCTCAGGTGTAAAGGGTGGGGACAGTTCTGCGCAAACTGTGCCTCACCTAAATAATCCACTGTGCAGGCTGGAAGGGCTTGCTCTCACTTGTCAGCATGGACAGGTGAGGATCGAATCAGTAGGTGACAAGGTGCATGGGTAGCTGCAGATCCAACCTTGCATGCGGGAAGACCAGCGCACGGGTAACTCGAGATTACTCAGGAAATGTCAATTGTGGTTGGACACTCCCTGCCTAAGCACCCTTTTCAAACCAGATTTGCATATCCCACTCACCCTTGGTCATTGTGATTGAAGTAAGCATGGTTAAAGCCCTTTCCAAAACCTTTGCTCGCAAAGCCAAGCCATCGTCATTGTCACAAACTTAGTTCCTTAAGCTTCTTCTGAATTATACTGCTGAGACCAAGGTACCATTTTGGATCTCAATGTGTGATCATAGAGGATAACCAAAACCAAATCAAGTTAGAGTTGCATGTGACAGCCAGAAGAGTTTTACCATTGTCTTGTATATAATTTCCATGAAACTGGCATATGGTATTTTCGGTAGCTTATAGTTTTTGCTTGAGCAAAATATTTAGTTCTTAAAGAAGATATCAGGTGTTATCAAGTTTGCAATATTAGTAAATCATTCTAAATAATTCTAAAGATTAATATCCTTGCTGCCAATGATTATTTATTTTTAGTTTCCATTTTTCTAGGTTTCATTTCTTTCATTAAATCTTCTTTTTTCTTTTCTTTTTTTTTTCTAAGTGTAAGAGTTTTTATTTGAAAAAAAATAAAAAAGATAATACACATAAATTGTTGCCAGGTTGGAGCTCAGCCTCATAAATGAACAAAAGAGGTCTCATTTAAGTTCTTACAGTACAAACTCAAATGATTCATCTTGTTTTTAATTCTTCCAGCTTTTTTAGTATTCCGAGGACAGGACAAAGCACTAATACTATACTGGAAAAGAATGAAATAATGTCTGTAATCTGTATAAAGTTACACACATTTTATGGTGTGTGCTATTGTCCTATGAACTGTTCTTTGGTAGCGCTTAGAGGAGACCAAATATGAACTTTTCATAGATGGTAGTTTACAAATTCAGCCCCAACTTTATAGGCTGTGTTATCAGTCTTGCTAACCTGACATTTAAGAAAAGAAATTGAGAGATTTTGAAATTAAATTTGCTGTTCCTTATATCATGAAATTAAACTGACAAAACAACTTTGTGTAATGGAAGTACCAGTGCTACCTGAACTCGAATATTTCATCTGGTGCTGGAATGGTTCACTGTCTGCTGCAGTTGTAATCCAGAGGAGTAAATCTTTTTGCTCAGAGTTATTGATTTATACTGATATACTCAGTGCTAATGGTCTGAGGTTTACTTTGTTGATAATCCAGATCAGGCATTTTGAAAAGAGTACTGTTGACTCTGTTACAGGATTATTCTAAATGGGATGATCTTCAAATCTTAAAAACTTGTCTTGCTGTTACTAGTGGTGGAGATACTGAGATTAAATACTTAAAAGGTACCTGCTTGCATATATTCTCGATAGGAAAAAAAAAACCCCTTACCTTTCCCTTAAAAATGCGAATGAGACCTCCCTTAGAAAAAAACAAAATTACCAAATGATGTAGCAAAAAAAAAGGGAGTTCAGAAATGTCAGCTGTTTGGAAACAGGGGAGGTGGACTACAGTTCAAAAGTCTCACTCTTAGGATCACGTGGGAAATTGAATTTAGGAATATTGCAGCCCAAGGGATACTGCTGACCCTGACTAAATGTCAAACCTTAATCTACTCCTATCGGTGTGACCTTAATCAAAAGGAGGCAGCTCAACTCCATATCTCTTAACTCACAGCTATCATTTGCAATCTGATGTGTGTTTTCCTCACAATTTCAAATCCTTTTTGTGTTGACCTTTAAGGCAACAAAATAATTAAGCACACACATTAATCTCAACTGGTTGTACTCAGACATAGGGAATTACTGTTATTTGCAGAATCACAGAACAGCAGGGATTGAAAGGGATCTCTAGAGATCAGCTAGCCCACTGCCATTTCTTTGCCAGGAGGGTACTCCAAGAGGGTACACTACTGGCTCTTGATGACTTTGTTAACAACCAGGATTACAGGGTCCTTTCTGCCATCATCAGCTATAGATTTAATGAAAAATTTGGAAAGAGGAAAATAAAAGATGGGACAAGTATATTGGTTATAAACACATTTTCATGCCATTCAAAATATAAAAAAAGGGTGGAGCTAGGAAAATAATAAAATGTTTAAATTTAATCTTGAATTTAGACTGTTATTTCAATGCAAAACCAAATTGCCTCGTATTTGTTTTAGAACTTACATCTGCTATTCTGTTTCATATATCTATTTAGTTTGATACAATCTTTCTTGGGAGAAATTATACAACTAAAAGCATGCTTTTATAATGTAAAAGACAAGATAAGTAATTGGTTTAAAATTATGTAGATATAAACCATTGCCTGTCAGTCTAAGACAATATAGATTGCTACTTGTCAACAGAGGGAGGGGAATGCCTTTGTAACTCCTCTACTGGATTAAGTTTCAGAACATAATCAGGGAAGCTTTTCTACTAGAAATAGAAGTTACTTTTTAAAATTAATTACATATCAATACTAAATGACATCAATTAATTTCTAGCAACCTGTAATGCACTTCTAACTTTTATTCCCTGTAATTTGCTAAAAAGGTACTTTGGTTCCTTAATTGATTTTTAATTATTTTACACACACCTCTTTCTTTGATATACAAATAATACTTGCTTTGCATATGGCTTGATGTTGGTTTTTCTTTCCTAAAATTAATTTATTTTTATTTTCTCAAAATACACTTAAATTTTTCTGTAAACTTTTGAAAAGTTTCTTTGGTGTCCTTGGTAGACAGCTATGGCTACCAACACTGGCTTTTGCTTAGCAGTACATACAAAACAGAATGCGATGGGTTCATGTCAGTGAGTGCTCAATATCCAGGATTTATGACATTGCAGTAGGGACTCTTTTGATCAGACTGGTATAGTTTGCTCATAGGAAACCTTGAAGCATGCCTGAGATTTTTGTTGTGAAGGGGTATTTGGTTGATTGCTTTATTGGCAAAACTTTATATCACAAATATTTTCTACTGACTGTACTAGAGCATAGTCCCATGTATTGAGGAGGCATAATATGCTACATGAAGAAGAGAAGTAAGAACAGTGAAAAAGAGGAAAGTCAGCTATGGAAAGTATCAATCTCATATGCTCTAGATCTGTCTGCCATAAATTTGAATCCTGGCTTTGGCCTCATAAGTGAGGCCTTAGAAAACAAGCAAGGATCAAGATGTTTTCAAAGTTTGATTAGGATGTAGTCTGAGAACTTTCTAAATAGTTGTAAGTGTGGAAGAAATCTTTACAAGCCTTCCTCAATTAACCTAAATCCAGTTAGGACTCTTGGAATAAGAGAAGATTGTTTTCATTTCAGGATGAAAGACCCATTTTGTTCTAGATATTCTGAAAATGATGAATGCTTTTTCTTAAAAGTGAAGATGGAGGATTTTTAGCTCATTTATTACTCAGTCTTTAAACATTTCTCCTTTATTTTCCTTGTGTTCTGACTGAATTCCCAAACCTAGGGGAACCAGACTACTGCTTGTATTGCAGTGGATTCCTTGTACCCTTTATTTGGCATAGTCAGCAAAACCTTTCTAACATTTCAAACCACTTACAATTCCAAAGGACATATAGAATCATAGAAGAGTTAGGGTTGGAAAGGACCTTAAGATCATCTAGTTCCGACCCCACTACCATGGGCAGGGACACCTCACACTAAACCATATCACCCAAGGCTTCATCCAACCTGGCCTTGAACACTGCCAGGGATGGAGCATTCACAACATCCTTGGGCAACCCATTCCAGTGCCTCACCACCCTAACAGGAAAGAATTTCTTCCTTATATCTAATCTAAACATCCCCTGTTTAAATTTCAACCCATTACCCCTTTTCCTGTCACTACAGCTCCTAATGAAGAGTTCATCCCCAACATGCCTATAGCCCCCTTCAGATACTGGAAGGCTCCTATGAGGTCTCCACGCAGCCTTCTCTTCTCCAGGCTAAACAGCCCCAACTTTCTCAGCCTATCTTCATATGGGAGATGTTCCAGTCTCCTGATCATCCTCGTGGCCCTCCTCTGGACTTGTTCCAACAGTTCCATGTCTTTTTTACGCTGAGGACACCAGAACTGCACACAATCCTCCAAGTGAGGTCTCATGAGAGCAGAGTAGAGGGGCCGGATCACCTCCTTTGACCTGCTGGTCACGCTCCTTTTGATGCAGCCAAGGATATGGTTGGCTTTCTGGGCTGCGAGTGCACACTGAAGCTGGCTCATGTTCATTTTCTCATCAACCAACACCCTCAAGTCCTTCTCTGCAGGGCTGCTCTGAATCTCTTCTCTGCCCAACCTGTAGCTGTACCTGGGATTGCTCTGACCCAGGTGTAGGACTTTGCACTTGGCATGGTTAAACTTCATGAGGTTGGCATCAGCCCACCTAAGAAGCATGTCAAGGTCCCTCTGGATGGCATTCCTTCCCTCCAGCGTATGAACAGAACCACACAGCTTGGTATCATCAGCAAACTTGCTCAGTGCACAATCAGTCCCAAAGATGTTGAACAAGATTGGTCTCAACACCGATCCCTGAGGACACTGCCGCGGAACAGACTCAGTCCACTCATTACTGGTCTCCAGCTGGACATTGAGCCGTTGACCACAACTCTTTGCGTGCAGCCATCCAGCCAGGTCTTTACCCACTGAGTGGTCCACCTATGAAATCGATGTCTCTCCAATTTAGAGACAAGGATGTTGTTTGGGACAGTGTTGAAAGCTTTGCACAAGTCCAGGTAGATGACATCAACTGCTCTACGCCTGTCCATCAGTTCCTTAGCCCCGTCATAGAAGGCCACCAAATTGGTCAGGCAGGATTTCCCCTTAGTGAAGCCATGCTGGCTGTCACCAAGCACCTTGTTATTTTTCATGTGCCCTAGCACGCCTTCCAGGAGAATCTGTTCCAAGATTTTGCCAGGCCTGGAGGTGAGACTGACTGGTTTGTAATTCCATGGGTCAACCATTTTCCCCTTCTTGAAAATGGGGGTTACATTTCCCTTTTTCCAGTCATTGGGAACTTCACCTGACTGCCATGATTTTTCAAGTATGATGGACAGTGGCTTAGCAACTTTATTTGCCAGCTCCTTCAGGACCCGTAGATGGATTCCGTCAGGTCCTGTGGACTTGTGTACATTCAGGTTCTTAAGATGGTCTCGAACCAGATCCTCTCCTACAATGGTCCTGGAGTCCTCATTCTCACAGTCCCCGCGTCTGCTTTCTGAGACTTGGGTGGTGTGGTCAGAGCCTTTGCCAGTGAAGACCGTGGGAAAGAATTCATTTAGAACCTCAGCCTTCTCCAAATCCAGGACAGCCAGCTCTCCCGATAGTTTCCGGAGGGGGTCTGCGTTGTCCCTAGTCTGCCTTTTATTTGCTACGTACCTATAGAATTCCTTCCTGTTAACATCCCTAACCAAGTTTAATTCTAACTGGGCCTTAACTTTCCTAACCTGGTCCCTAGCTTCCCAGACAACATCTCTATATTCTTCCCAGGCTTCCTGTCCTTGCTTCCACCTTTTATAAGCCTCTTTTTTCCTTTGAAATTTCCTCAGCAACTCCTTTTCCATCCAAGGAGGTCTCCTGGCCCTCCTGCTGCACTTCCTTCTAGTTGGGATATTTTGATTGGCAAATTCCCTATCATATCTTGAAACCTGTCAAAATTCTCAAAACTATATCTACTAAAATTAGAAAACCTTCTTCCATTTTTAATAGAATTTGAAATGTTGTGTATCCTGATTTGTGACAATATGCAGTGTTGTAAAATTTCATATTTACGTGACGTGCAAATGCATTTTTTCTGTCAACTGTTACTGAAATACCCTTTTGCAGGCTTGTATTAAAGCTAGGCAAATACTTTTCAAGAATTCAAATTTCAGCAAAAATGTGGCTTCTCTCATCTCAAACTATTTACAAATGTTACTCAAGTTTCACCAACTCCTTCCAAATGACAGTAAAATGTTCAGGGATGACCTGATTTCAGGGAAGGCTATGGAGCACATCATCTTGAGTGCCATCATGTGGCACATACAGGACAACCAGCCAATCAGGCCCAGTCAGCATGGGTTTATGAAAGGTGGGTACTGCTTGACTAACTTGACCTCTTTCTGTGACAAGGTGACCAGCTTATTGAATGAGGGTAAGGCTGTGGATGTTGTCTACCTAGACTTTAGCAGAGCCTTTGACACAGTTTACCAAGGCATTCTGCTGGATGGCTGAGTCCAAAGTGTTGTGGGGATTGTGTTAAATCCAGCTGGTAGTCAGCCATAAGTGATGTTCCCAGGGGGCTTGATTGATAAGGGGACCAAGTGCACCCTCAGTGAGCCTGCAGATGATACCAAGTTGGACAGGTTTTGCTTGAGTGTAGGAAGGCCCTGCAGAAGGATCTGGGCAATATGGATGGATGGGCCAAGGCCTATTGTATGAGGTTCAGCAAGGCAAAGTGCTGGGTCCTGCACATGGATCACAACAACCCCATGTAACACTACCAGCTGGAGGAAGAGTAGCTGGAAAGCTGCTCAGCTGAAAAAGACCTGAGGATGCTGCTTAACAGAAGGATGAGTATGAGCTGGCAGCATGCCTAGATGGCTGAGAAGGCCAATGGCATCCTGGCTTCTGAG
Organism: Melopsittacus undulatus; assembly: GCF_012275295.1. Lineage (NCBI taxonomy): Eukaryota > Metazoa > Chordata > Aves > Psittaciformes > Psittaculidae > Melopsittacus > Melopsittacus undulatus. Next base: position 65,264,211 of record NC_047529.1, read on the forward strand.
AAAGTGTGGCCAGCAAGACAAGGATTGCCCCCCGTACTCGGCACTGTTAAGTCTGCACCTCAAATACTGTGTTCAGTTTTGGGCCCTTCACTACAAGAGAGATATCGAGTTCCAGAGAAGGGCAATGAAGCCTGTGAAGGGTCTAGAGAACAAATCTTATGAGGAATGGCTGAGGGACCTGGAGTTGCTTAGCCTGGAAAAAGGCAGCTGAGGGGAGTACCTTATCTATCTTTCTCTATACCTACCTGAAAGGAGGATGTAGTGAGGTGGCTGTCAGTCTCTTCTTCCAAGTAACACATCATAGGACAAGAGGAAATGGCCTCAAGTTACCCCAGGAGAAGTTAAGATTGAATATTAGGAAAATTTCACCCACTAAAAGGGTTGTCTAGCACTGGAACAGGCTGTCCAGGAAAGTGAGTGAGTCATCACTCTTGGAGGTATTTAAAGGTGTAGATGTCGTGTTTAGGGACTTCATTTAGTGGTGGATTTGGCAGTGCTACATTAGCAGTTGGACTTAATGATCTTGAAGATCTTTTCCAAGCTAAATGACTCTGATAATGCCTGCTGGGGCTTCACCTAGGGGAACCTTACAAACTCCAAGCACAGAAATTACTTGAGGTCTCCAGGTAATCTGTTTGCATGCTTCATTCTTTCCCAAACTGGTTACTGGTGCCCCTTGCTACATCAAATGCCATTGTGGAGGAGAGTTTGAGTCCACAGTCTTTGTAAGACACCACGTTTGGCCACTTCTAGCCTGCACTTCACCAAACTAAACAAGATCAGCTGCTTCAACATCCCCTACCAGCTTGTGTGCTCTAGACCCACGATAACCTGAGCAGATCTTCATTGCTCTTCAGTTACTCAGTCTCCTTAAATTGGGTGGACCAAAATATGACAATATTCTAGGTTCAGTCTCACTATTGTCAAGCAGAGCTAGCCATAACAGACACCAACATACAGCTTGACTTATTTACAATAAGAGTGCACTATTGACTCATATTCAGCCTGGCATGTACTGTAATTGTCATGTCTTTTTCCAGCAATGCTTCTACTCAGCCAGCTAGTCCCAGCCAAGTCTGGGTTATTCCTCTGAGAATGGCCCCATTCCAAGCCAATGCATGTGGGTTATTCCTCTGAGGTGTGGGACCTCACACTTCTTGATTAACTTCATGAGGTTTCTGTTGGCCCCATCTTCAAGTTTGTCAAGGTCCCTGTGGATTAAAGCAATGTTTGTTTTGATGTGCTGTGCATGTCAGGTGCCTCCACACATTCACATGTAGTGCTGTATTGCACATCTGGTGCTTGGGAAAATCAGAAGCTGCTCACCCTGCTTCTAGTATTCTCACCAAAGTAGTTTGCTCACATGAAGTAGAAAAGAGTCTGCAGACATGGCTGAGACTCCCTTACCTCCAAACATGATTATTGCATTATTATTAGTGCATTTTCCTGGGAAGAGTAATTAGGGTCAAGCCCCAGGCAAAGGAAGGAATTTTAATGCCTGTCCCACCACTTCATTCACTAATAATCTGGATGTCTGTTACAGAGAAGAAAGGCAGGACCTCCTCTTCCCTCTCTGAAAGTTTTGTGTGTATATTTAGCCCTTTTTTTTCTCTCTACTTTTTCTTGTTTGTCCCTGAAAACAAAACTTTATATTTGGTGTCAACAGACTGTTTTGCTTGACACAAAACTGTATCTTTGTCTTGGTAAAGAGAATGAAATAAAAAAATATACTTTTCATTAAAATCTCATCTCAAACTATATTTTCACATGATGAATTATTTGCCTATACCTAGCTCTAATATTTTCTCTAATCCCAAACTTTACCTTTCAATTTCTCTCAGTTTCAAGATTTTCATGGAAATGGAATCCATTGCCATGACAATATTTAAAGACTTAATCTTAAAGCAAAATAACATAAGAGTATTCATCACTTTTTTAAAAAAATAGACTGCTACCTTTTCTTCTACAGCACTCTAAACAATAAGGCTCTGTCATCCAAAACAGGATTCTAATCTGTGGGCAACTTGCTTGAAAGTATGTCTGCATACTTCAAATAAATTAAAACTATTTTTGAAAAGACTCTTTATTCAGCAGTCCAATGAAACCCTGGAGCCTCTTGCAACTTTGACAATTGTATGTTAATTCTTTGAAAGTCGTTGTAAACATTTTTGCGGTTTTGCTGTGCAATTAAAATATTATTTTATGCAATAGACTTCATCATTAACTTAGAAAAAATAAATAAGAGAACACTATTTACACTTATCACTTAATAATATTTTTCTGTCATTTCACTTAGTAATGAGATGGCTTTACAAACAGTATTCCTCCATGAACTAAATAGAGAATCTAGACATGATTTTGCTACCAAACTCTTTAAGATTCATGATGGGTTTTATCAAACACAAAAAAACACTCCCGCTAGCTATCTTTCTTCTGTCCCTCCCCAGAATGATGCTCCAGCCCAGATAAATTCTATACCTTCAAAGACAGATGACTTCTGTGGAACCATTTAGAAGCACTGATTCCATACACAGAAGGTATAGTTTCACTTTCACATCTAAAGCCTTTCAGTCTCCACAGAGTCTTGTTCACAAGTATAATAAAAGGCAAGTTGTGCATTGTATGTGGAGCTTATGCAGTGTGCTTTTGTGACAGGAAAACCTTGATGGATTACTAAGGAAGAGTGGCTGTGTAATACTCTATACAACAGTAATTCTGTGAAACAAAACAGCAGCTGCTAAAATTGAGAATTCAAGGGCTAAATGCTAAAAGTACACTGTGGGTTTGATTTTACAATAGAAAATACATAATCTTAACAAAACTATGCAAAGTTGCAAAGCTTGGAGCAGGTTTTAAAATGTAACCATTTTAGGGTTTCTACAGCAAGTAACTGATATTCTAAGACATTTTTTCCTACTTAGATCTTGAGCAGTTTGAAACTGTTGGTTTAGGATTAAAAACATCATAAAAATTTCTCATGTCTTCAGTCAGTAGAAGCCTGACAACAAATACTTCTAAAGATAAATAAATGTAATGGGTTTAGAAGATTGTAATTAATTTACTCATCAACAGTACCTCCAAGAAAAGTATTACCTTCCAGGAAATAACAAGTTTCGATCAAATCCATACCCCTCAAACACTCTCCCTGCTTAGATATTGCTGAGGTGAGTAGCTCGACAGAGGACGCCTTCAACACTGGAGCAGGGAGAAGGTCAGCGTCCAGGAGCCTCAACTCAAAGCAGCGAGAGCCACCAAAGGAGCCTCAAGTCCTCTACAGGACTTGCCCAGGAGCCGGCAGCTCACCTGACTGGAGCAGCTGACTCACAGGGGGCAGAGCCAGGAGGAGCGGCACCAGTGGTTAAAAACCTGCCCCAGGGAGCGCAGTGACTAGGGTCTGTGGAGGTGCTTTGTGGGGAGTGATGAGCACTCACCTCATGACCAGGACCCTGTCTCAGAGTTTTGTTCTGGCCACCCCAGTGGTGGCCAACATAGGCACCCAGACAGAGACGATGAGAGGGGAGGCTGCAGTGCAGAGCTCAGAGTGTAGAGAGTACCTGCACTGGCCATGTGAAGGGAGGGTGCACAATGGGCAGGGCTGCACTTGGTGCTCCCTTGGTGGAGGCCCTCCTGCAGCAGGGGCTGAGCTGCGGGACACTGTCAATAGGCTGAAAGATGTCAGGGAAGCTGGGAAGCTGAGAGGAAGCAGGAATGCTTGCTCCAGGCCCAAACTGTGCAGGGGCCTCAAGCGTCCACTGTAGCTCATGGAGGAAAGAAGGAGGCCGTTAACCCAGGAAGCTGGGAAACGGCAACAACAACAACAACCAAAAAAAAAACAAAACCAAACAACAAAAGGAGGAAGAGAGCAATTAAAAGCAAGGGGCTTCCTCCTAAATCTGCTGTACACATGCAGAACCGCTTTGCTGGCCTGCAGGGAGGTAATGAGGAAATGCACTTGCACCAGAAACAACCGGCTGGTGCACTGGTATAGAAGATTTCCACTCATGCTGCCAGGAAAAAGTGGCGGGTTGTAGTAGTAGGGGACTCTGCCTTGAAAGGGACAGAAGCGCTCATCTGTCGGCCTGACCCAGTTGCAAAGGAGGTGTGTTGCCTACCTGGGGCACGGATCAGGGGTGTTGCAGAGAAGCTGCCTGCTCTAGTAAGTCCCACTGACTGTCACCCATTTCTAGTGATCCATGTGGGTGCTAGGGATATAGATAGCAGTAGCTTGGAGAACATAAAGAAGGACTACAGAGGCCTGGGAGAGGTGGTGAGGGGCTCTGGAACTCAGATAGTCTTTTTGTCAATTCTCCAGGATACAGAGGAGGACCCTAGAAAGGCTAGGAGAATTGGCCAGATTAATAAATAGTTAGAAGGGTGGTGCCATAGTCAGGGGTTTGGGTGCCTTGAACACGGGACCCAAGTTAGTAGGCCAGGTATACTGGGGACTGGTGAAGCTGGTCTGATAAAGAAGGGGAAAAGCAGTTTTGGTAGGAGGTTTGCCAGACTGGTCAAGGATGCTTTAAACTAAATGTGTTGGGGGAGGGGGGCACCATTCCATCCCAACACACCCAGTCAGTTTCCAACACCTATAATAAATGCTTGGAGCAATGTAGAGATATTCCAGCTGCTTCAGTGAACGAGTCGGCTTCATTTGGAGCTCGGCTAAGATGCCTCTATACAAATGCCCGTAGCATGGGGAACAAACAAGAGGAATTAGAGATGTGTGCACGTCTACGGGAGTATGGTATAATAGACATCACAGAAATGTGGTGGGATGGCTCCTGTTACTGGAGTGTTGGAATGGAAGGTTACAGGCTCTTTAGAAAAGACAGGCCAGATGGGGAGGAGGAGTTGCTGTTTATGTTAGGGATAGGCTGGAGAGTATGGATCTCTGTCTGGGGACAGGTGAGCAGTCAACAGAGAGTTTGTGGATCATGGTTAAAGGGAGAACAGCTATGGGGGACATTATTGTGGGGATCTGTTACAGACTACCTGATCAAGAGGAATCTACGGATGAAGCACTCTACATACAGATACAAACAGCCTCATGCTCACAGGCCCTTCTTCTAATGGGGGACTTCAACCACCCTGACATCTGTTAGAGGGATGGTACACCCACCACAAACAATCCAGGAGGTTCCTCACTTGTGTGGAAGACAACTTCGTTCTGCAAGTAATACAGGATCTGACAAGGAGAGGTGCCATGCTTGACCTCGTGCTCACCAACAGGGAAGGGCTCGTTGGGAATGCGATGCTCCAGGGCAGCCTTGGTTGCAGTGATCATGAGATGGTCGAATTGAAGATCCTCAGGACAGTGAGAAGAGTGTGCAGCAAGCTCACTGCCCTGGACTTCAAGAGAGCAGACTTTGGCCTCTTCAGGAACCTGCTTAGTAAAGTTCCATCGGATTTAGCCCTAGAGGGAAGGGGGGACCAAGACTCTTGGTTGATATTCAAGGATCACCTGCTACAAGCTCAGGAGTGTTGCATCCCAGCTAGAAGGAAGTGCAGCAGGAGGGCCAGGAGACCTCCTTGGATGGAAAAGGAGTTGCTGAGGAAATTTCAAAGGAAAAAAGAGGCTTATAAAAGGTGGAAGCAAGGACAGGAAGCCTGGGAAGAATATAGAGATGTTGTCTGGGAAGCTAGGGACCAGGTTAGGAAAGTTAAGGCCCAGTTAGAATTAAACTTGGTTAGGGATGTTAACAGGAAGGAATTCTATAGGTACGTAGCAAATAAAAGGCAGACTAGGGACAACGCAGACCCCCTCCGGAAACTATCGGGAGAGCTGGCTGTCCTGGATTTGGAGAAGGCTGAGGTTCTAAATGAATTCTTTCCCACGGTCTTCACTGGCAAAGGCTCTGACCACACCACCCAAGTCTCAGAAAGCAGACGCGGGGACTGTGAGAATGAGGACTCCAGGACCATTGTAGGAGAGGATCTGGTTCGAGACCATCTTAAGAACCTGAATGTACACAAGTCCACAGGACCTGACGGAATCCATCTACGGGTCCTGAAGGAGCTGGCAAATAAAGTTGCTAAGCCACTGTCCATCATACTTGAAAAATCATGGCAGTCAGGTGAAGTTCCCAATGACTGGAAAAAGGGAAATGTAACCCCCATTTTCAAGAAGGGGAAAATGGTTGACCCATGGAATTACAAACCAGTCAGTCTCACCTCCAGGCCTGGCAAAATCTTGGAACAGATTCTCCTGGAAGGCGTGCTAGGGCACATGAAAAATAACAAGGTGCTTGGTGACAGCCAGCATGGCTTCACTAAGGGGAAATCCTGCCTGACCAATTTGGTGGCCTTCTATGACGGGGCTAAGGAACTGATGGACAGGCGTAGAGCAGTTGATGTCATCTACCTGGACTTGTGCAAAGCTTTCAACACTGTCCCAAACAACATCCTTGTCTCTAAATTGGAGAGACATCGATTTCATAGGTGGACCACTCAGTGGGTAAAGACCTGGCTGGGTGGCTGCATGCAAAGAGTTGTCTCTTTTCACAGAAATTTTTATAGCTCCTGATAGGTCTTGCTTGTCCTGGGCAAGATTTTTTCCAGATTAATAAGCTGCTGTTTTGCTTACTTATGGTCTTTCATTTTCCCCCACATTCCTCTATATTCATGAAGTGTCAAGTTACCTAATTTTACTTAGCATTTTGAATAGACTCTTTCCCCTTGACATTATTTATACACTTCAACTTATAAAGAGGAAAGTAATAGCAACTACAGCACCTGAAAGGTGTTTGTTTACAGGCGATGTTGTATGACCTTTCTGAAGAAGAACGTAGTAAGTCTATTATATTGAAACAGTAAAGTGTGTGGGCGTAAGTCTTAAGAGAAATAAGGGCTGCCTTTATCACAGTCATGTAGGGCTCCTTGGAAGCAATTGGTGAGCAAATAATAGATCCAGATAGAAAGAAGGTAGCAGCCATTAAGGCAGCATAAATTTCTGCATTCAGTTTGGAAATGAAAGAATTCTTACAGTGGTTCACTGTCTCATACAAATAAGAAATTTTGGAAATTTTCAAGAGTTGGAGACTCTTGAAATAAAGGCTTTTCATACACAATTTAGCTGAGGGGTAGGAGGAAAGACAAAGAGTAGATGAAAGCAAGCAAGCCTGGTAGCCAGTTATCACAGGTGAGAAAGAGCAAACCACAATCAGTGGAGTATCTGGATACTGGAATTTATCTAAGGACCAGAAGTATAAGAGCTTTTACCATACCTGATTGTTTCACATGCTCACTCACTCTCTCCCCATGGTGCTGTGCTCCCTAGGTCCTGACTTCCCTTCCCCACAAGAAGGACAAAGAAGGTCATTGTTGCTGCAGGTCAGTCATTCAAGAAATTGGGTCAGTCACTACTCTCAAGTACCAGACTTTGGCATCACTGGTTAAGGTTCCTGGGCATCTCTGGCATTCATCTCTACACAATTCTTATCTCTAGGATCTTCCTTCACTTCCAGGATCTTTCCTGCAGCCAGGATTTTCACCTTCTGCTTTCCAGGCCCCCTTGTCTTTTTGGAGACCACTTCCTTTTGTCACCAGAAAGAATTCTCAGCCCACATGCCTCCCATTTTCCTAGTCTAAATAACTTATGTGCAGAAGCACAATGCACTATTAGCATTCTAATTGGTTGTTGTGCCTCATGTTTTCTTATTAGATGGAGGATTCAGGACATGTCACTCTGTTCAGTCTGAGTATCACCAAAATTGACAAGACAACACCAGCTGTAACTACCAAGTAGCATCCTTCTGCCTCAGATTTGGAGTTCAGAAGTTCAGTTTCAGAAACTTATCCCAGCACACCTACACTCAAGTAGCTGCTGCTTCTTAGCATTCAAAATTCAAGCTGTTTTTTCACTTACAAGTGAATATTTAGAAAGTCCATTTTCTAGTTCTACCTTAAACACTTTGAACATGACTATTTCCTCTGCCTCTAGGGGGTCTAATCTCTGGGATCTATCGTGATGATGGAAAAGCTGAAAACTTTGTTGAGCATCTCAGGCTTGTTGGATACAAAATGAGAAAAAATGCACAACACTTTGAATCCCACTGCAGAATTTTGAGTATTTTTTTAGTCTATTCATAGATCTCTGAAAGGTGACCTGTTTTCTGGAACAAATCCTGAAAAATGAAAGCACTTGATATTGCAGCAAAATACAAAAGCATATATCAGCTTGGGTGACCTGTAAGGCACACTAGTGTTTCCTTCTCTACTGCTAGTAGGTATACTCAGATGAAAGTGCAGAGAGCAGTAATTGGGGACTCATGGTCAGCCAAAGCAAGCTGCATAACGTTTGAGGACACTGAAGGGGTACTACACCTTGCTATGCTCTGATTGAGATGTTCTGCTTGGATACAATATGGGAACAAGAAAAAATTGCCAAATAGTTCTATGAGTTAGATTGTTTTCAGCTTTTGACTGACCAGAAGCCACTTACATGACTGAAGAATATCAAGAACATTTGTCAGTGAGAAGTCAGATTATTATTATGCAATTTGTAGTCAATGCATGATTGTGGAAGGGCCTTGGATCAGTAATTGCTTCTACTTTGTATAGACACTCCCTGAACACTATTATTATTTCAGATTAGCTTTAGAGAGAAGTCCAGAAACCCTGACTGAAAACTGTTGAGTGCAATGAGAGAGAAGAAATATGAAGATAATGAAGATGAACTCATGCAGTGATATAAGAGAGCTGTGACTCTTTGTTTTATTCAGCTGCACAAGTTTTTCTGAAATAACTCTGCTGGAGTCTTTGCAACTACAGTAAAATGAAATTGATGTGAGGTCAAAATCAGAATCCTATTGTTTCAGGTATGACACATAGATCAGTGGGCCAGTTCCCTTAACTGTGCAAAGGTCATGCTTTTATAATGTGACAGAGGATTTTGCAAATTCTGAGGGACATTTCCAAATTTCAGTGATGTATTGCTTATCCTCCTGGGTCACTGACAGTTTAAGACTTCTCGGGCACTCACTGTTGACATGCCACACTGAAATGTATCTTTTTAATGTATTTAAAGCTTTTTTGGTATTGAAAAATAAGATAAATTTTTGCAGACTTTTTTGTATTCATCTGGTAGGAAAACCAGATAAATGTAGCCTTGCTACAGTGTTAACTAGACTAATTCTGAAAGCATTTTCCTCAACTAATGTGCTCACACGTAGTATGGAAATGTTTTCACTTCTCATTTCCTTAGCAGATGAGATGGAAAATTAATTTAGAAGAAAAAATCAAATAAAAATATAGAATTTTTTTTTTGTATCAACAAAAGTAATGACATTGACTGTAAAATAAAGGTTTTACAGCCTAGGCCATAACCCCAATCAACTTTCCTGACCCATATAGTATAAGATAAAGGAAAGGTAATCTAATATGCATCATATACTATATTACTAAATGTTTTTAAGACTATAATTAGAATATGCATAGTAACAGGTCTGTTTCTTATCTGTATCTGCAGTGAAGAAAAATCTGTAAGTAGTACAGTTGCTCTAAGTTATTTATTTATAATTTGATTTCTTTTGTACTAGGAAATGCAACATGAAGTCATGTATCTAGATGAGCAGGGAAACAATGTTTAGGAAACCATTTAAAAATTATTATTAACAAAACTGGGCTTTTGCACAAGCAAAAGAACAACTATGCACAGCCTTAGATTCTGCTAAAGCACATTTTTTTGGTCTTTTTGTTTTAGAAAGATATTTTGGCCTGAGTCATAGATTTCTAAAGATTAACATATGTGCCTCAGGTGGCTCGTAAGCCTCTTCCAAAGGATCAGACAAACAGATGAGAGCTGCCTCCACCAGCAGTGTTATGTGCTGCTATCACTGCTTGTGTTCAAGCTTTACCTCAGCTAGATCCCTTTTTGTCATGAATTCCTATATCAGATGATAAGAGTCCAATCTTGGTTTTAAAGGTATTAGAAACTGCCTTAATGTAAAGTCTAGTTGGACTAAAGTCAAATGCATTTTTCTTACTGGGTTTATCTTCTTCAAGGAGTAACTGATGAAAGAGAGTGTGACCCTATTTCTTCTTTCAGACCATCAATCTCTGCTCTTCTCCTAAACTCCTTAATACCCATGGAAATTTGAAAGGTCCCTTGACTGCTTTCCTCTTCTACCCTTTGTGCATTTGAAGAGGTCCCTGACCTCTCTCATGCTATGACACTAGCTCCAGAACTTGGAAAAAAACATTTCTTGAGCAGGCAGATGTCACCTACATGTTAATTAAACTGGAGAACAAGTAACTTCATAATTAATTATTTATATGAAAGACTTTACCCATACAAGTTCATCAGCAGAAGAAGCTCTGGAATTCCTCATGAAAAATCCACAAAAAAACCCAGAAAACATATGAAGTAACAGTGCTGATTGAATTTTTAAATAAAATACCACATTTAGAAATAAAATCAAACATTGCGCACCTGAACTTGAAATATCCGAAATACCCCACTGCATGATAGAACTTCTGTCAGCCTTGTCATAGAAAGAGAATGTTTCTCTTCTGCATAGGAGCCTGAAGCAGGCCACTAACTTCCTAAAAGTGGAGTCTAACAAATCAGGCAGGTACCTGGATCTTTCCAGAACAGAATTCCTAATTTTCTGGATCCAGCCCATTGAATGTCCTGGAGCTACTGTGACCCAATGCAGTTTGCGCATAGTTGGTCTCAGAAAATGGAAGAAAGGCAGATTATGCTCCCCTCTTGGCCCAAGAGGTCGCTCTAAAAATAAGCCTTAATAAAATGGAAAATGCAAAGCTAAAACCAGCTGGAAGTAAGAGAAAGGAGCTATTAAAGTCATTGCATTTGGATGCAGTCGGTGACTCATGAAATCCCTAGGTGGTTGTTTGTTGGAAGCCAGCAGAATACACCAAGGGAAATACCACTTCATGGCCTTTTCTGCTTTTTAAATGCTTTCCCTAAACATTTTCTATTTGTCATCACCACAGACAAGCTATTGGGCTGGCTGAATTCAATGGCTACATTTACCATGTTTAAAAACAACAACAAATGAGTCCAGGCCAGTTCTTTGTGGCCAGCTGGCATAATATAACCTATGTCCATACCATTAACTCTCTTACCCACCTAGAGGATGGCTTTATTCAGACAGCCCATTGGCAATGATTCATGGCTTACACAAAACCCTGATGCATGCCAAGGCTTTGTTTTCAGAGAGGCTTCTAGCTGACACAGACACCTTGCTAACAATTTAATTGTTAGCATGACAATCAGACAGGAGTCCACATTTTGTTTATTGTGCTTCTATAGACATAGCCAATGGGCCGTTATAAATTAAATTAAATTAAATTAAAAAAAAAGCTGATTTCTATTGGCTTGTATTTGTGCAGTTACATTTCTGTGGACTGCATGATTCAGCAACATGGAAAAAGCAGTGAGAGACTTTCTCATGATTCCTGAAGAAAAACTTGCACCATGTCTCAGAGAAAGGTAGTTTTCACAGTATCTCAGTTCTCTACCTGTCCACTACTTGTATTTTTTTTTGGCCTTGGACAACCCTTGGAAATAACCCAAAAGCAGGGACTATTCATTAGGGACTGTACTGATAGGACAAGGGGTAACGGGTTCAAACTTATACAGCAGAGGTTTAGACTGGATATAAGGAAGAAATTCTTTAATGTGAGGATGGTGAGGTACTGGAATGGGTTGCCCAGGGAGGTAGTGAATGCTCCATCCCTGGCAGTGTTCAAGGCCAGGTTGGATGAAGCCTTGGGTGATATTGTTTAGTGTGAGGTGTCCCTGCCCATGGCAGGGGGGTTGGAACTTGATGATCTTAATGTCCTTTCCAACCCTAACTATTCTACGATTCTATGATTCTTACCAGAGTGTTAAAAGGGAGGTGCCCCAAGAGCCTTCAGCCTCTTGCAGCTCAGTCTAGGATGTTTACTGCAGGAGTGGACTGTCTTTACCTGAGATCAATTCTGCTTTGAGCAGTGAGAATAGCCAAAAACATGGTACAGAGCGAAGTGGGATAGTGAACTTCTCCACATCATATCAATATATTACAATACCATCTTGCACAGAAGTTTGTATGCTGGCATGTGCAAAGCCTTTGACCTGACCTCACTGTCATTTTCGCTACTAATGTCATGTTTTCCTTCTGCTCTTCTTCTGCTAGATGTGTGGTCTTCTTAATCTCCATTTCCTTGCAGTACTTTTGGATAAAACATGTTTATATGCAAATAGTAGTTGATTAAATCCTGAAAGACACAGAGGACAAACCATCCCTGGTGACTTAAAGTTAGTAGGAAAATACTGCCTGTTTTGCTCTGAGTTAAAAATAAATAAATAAATAAATTATTGTACAGAAGGATTAACACAATTGTGTGTCTTGTAACCTTTCCAAGAGAGATGGAAATCTCCATATATTAGATGGGACTTTCTGAGAAATGCAATTTCTTTTGCTAACTGATCTATTTCAGAAAAGATCAAGGAATGATTCAAAAGCCGTTCACACCAGGTGCAGCCTTAAAAAGAATTCAGATTGGTATATAAAAACATCAGTATACTCAATCCTGTTGACCTTTAAAATGGCTATAGACATTCATTTTGAGTACTTGTAAAGATGAGGTCTAAATAAACATATAAATTGGTGCCACACATCTTCCATCACATAGGAGTTGTGATTCTTACGTAAACCCTGACTTATTAGTTTTTCATGTTTTCAGCTCATTGGCTGATTAATTATTTAGTCTTCAGCTTTGCAAATGCCTGATTATCTAGTGAAAAATAATGTAGGGAATCTGGACTGAATCACTCTTTAGAGGAGGAAAGGTATTAATTTAATCTTCCCTTGCATGATCATGCAATTAAACAAGGCAAAGGTGAACCGTAACTAAATTGTCAATCAAAAGAAATCTCTGAAGATACTTTACTGTCTAGTGAAATTTTGTCTGAGAATGGATGGTTCTCAGAATTGAAATCTTTTGATTTAAACTACCAAATAGCAAACATGAAGTTTTTCAGCTTAGGCTGAAAAGCCATTTTTCTTTTTTATTTAATATACAGAAGCCTGGAAAACATCTGTTTCTTGGTATTTTGTCACTTGTTGCTTGCATTTTGCACATTAAAATAAAAATTACTAACTAATCATTACACCATTCATTTATGTATGTTCAGTAACATTTATGTAAAAGTGTCTTGTGTTTATCTTTTGTGTCCATATGACATCATCTCTTGACACATAAATTGCATTTACTACTTTTGTCATTCATCATTGGTTTGACCTTAAACTATATAATAGGTTTGATATTAGTTTTTTATATCTTAATGTCAGGTTTTTCCACTATTCTCTGACTGCTAGTTAAATTTTCACTTCCTATATTTCACTTAATTTTCATTAATGCAAGTCAGAAAATCTTCTTTTCTCCAAGAAGAGTAAAGCCCACTTTTACTTACCACATAGGCACTCACTTTGTTAGATCTTAAGCTGTCTGGCAGCAAAAAGGAAATATGATGTATTTGGTGAAAAAGGTATCAAGTTCTTAAAGTGAAAAGTACATAAAGATTAGCACAGCACTGTGTAAGACACACCATGACTTCCAGCATTTTGGGGTGCAGCTCTGTTATTTTCCATGTTCTGGATACTAGTAAATTCCTACTTCTTTGCACTTGTATCAAATATATTTCCCCATGTTAAATAGTATTAAAAAGAAATTCTGTCAAAGATTGTATATTTGCCACTTGCCTGTTCTGAGGTGAGAGTATGTGTGCTTTGGATGAAAGAACCAAAGTTTTGGATAATCTACAGAGGTTATTTAAAGAATGGGTAGACTGTCTTTGAATAACTACGTAGCTCATGGCACCATACAATAATTTAAAATACTGCTCCATTGTACTTTTGTCTGGTAAAACAAAATTATTTTTTACAGTTTTTTGTTTCTATAGTTTTTGAGGGCTATGTCTATTTATTCACATTTCTTTGTCCCTATAAATCAGAGTTTCTACTTTCTGTGTTTGTTTGGTTAGCTGTTTTTTTTGTTGCTGCTAGTTTATTTAGAGTTTAGCTTTTCCTCACAGCTAATTTAACACTTACCATAGTTATCTCTAAGTATCTAAACTAATAAACCTAGTTTTCTGCCTAATGATTAAAAAGTAATAGAATTTTTAAAAAAAATCAATACAAAAAGTATTTAAAATACTTTTTAGGGTTGAATAAATTGCCCTTTGGAAAGGCACTATGTTCCACTAAGTGTGGAGTTTATTTGCCATCTTTCTGATGAACCATTATTACCTTTTATTTGGTGTCACCGCCTGCATATTATCATTGGTTTTCTCCACTGCACTACTTTGTATCACATACTGTTCTTCTATGTATAATGCACTTCTTACAATTTTTAATTTGATAGAAAAATGAGGAAATAAACAATATCTGAAAGTTTAATTTTGACAATTACACTGTGCAATCAAGCAATTTTTTTAGTATCTGATGTATTAACAGAGATGTTAAATACTAGTAATTTGTTCTAAATTATTTTAAGTGATGACCTGATACTTTAATGAATTCAAAGTAATTATATAATAGTTATACATGTTTATTCTAGACAAGTTTTTGATATCATTTTTTGTTCAGTGAAATTCTCCTGAATCTTCCACACAGTGTTGAATTTCCTCTAAAATTTCAAGAAAACTAAAAGCATAACACTTATATATGTGTGGCTTCTCTGTTCCTTCCCCCATAATGATAACACCACCTTTTCATTTTATGTGTGTAATTAGCAAATAATTATGGAACTGTAGAAAACAATGTTAGCATTAGACGAACAGTTCTAAGTATTTTTAGAAGTAAAAAATATTATTCCCAGCTTTTAGCTAAATTGCAGAAACTGTACATATCTGATGCAAATCTACTTGAGAAGCCATTTTAGTTTCCAAGCATTTCAGAAAGATGTATTATTTCACTTTTCTTAGTGGTATATTGGATGAGGCATTAGCCATTAGGAAAAGCCATGTAACATCATGGAATATAAGTGCAGGTGGGTGGCTCTTGCCTTGGGTATAAAGAGGTTTATTCCTACCTGAAATGTTAAGGGTTTTGGCAAGACATTTCTGAATCTTTCCTTCCTATGCTACATACATGGATATACATGCCATACATATGTCATTCATGCTGGCAGCAGGCTCAGCACAGCAGGGTACATTGCTTCTGGTAACAACCCTCCTTGGGGATTTATGTGTCTATTTGAAAACTCCAGATAGGGGCATGCAGCAGCATAGACTGAGCATGAAAAGTGGCCCATAAGGCAGAATTTGAGGTTCCTGATATGCTGGCTGTTCTGCAATTTCATTCACAAGGTGTATAGTAAGAATTAATTGTTTAACCAAATACTTTGATCATTTTCTCTGGGATGAAGCAGAATGAAGCACTGTGAAGATTCTCAGGAGCTGAAAAACATCAGAGCTGCCACGTGTCTGCATCAGCAATGATACTGTAAGAGCAAGTCTAGAATTTTGTAATCTTTCAATATTTGTTTTTTTATCCTTAACAGATTAAAATAAATTTTGATGTCTGTAGATATTTCCTATATGTCTTTAGATCAAGTAAATAACACTTACATACTCCCAACTGAAGAAAAAGGTGAATGTGTGTAATAAGTTCTGCTTGCTTGTTCCCTTTTGTTCTAATCTTTTAGAATAACTAGAGAGGCTTGTTTTCTTCTCTTCAGATGGATCAAACCATGCTGTATTTGAACCTAACTTTTTAAAGATTGATGAAATTATGTGGTATTTTATTCTTTTTAAATGACAATACTTTACACTTACTGAATTTCCAAAGGTAATAATTCTGGTGCTTCTGGAAATCTTTATAGATATATTAGAAAAAGCTACTTAAGCATTATTTTGTGTACAGATAGAGTATGTTTTCTCTCCACAATTCAGTATTACTTGGATTCTATAACAGGACTGCATTCATCCTTGACATTTTCTATGGATGGTTATATATTTTTTTTTGCTTAAGCTAACATCTAAATTTCACACTTGTGAGAAGCATTAAATCAGAGTGAATGGTATCAGATAGAAGTTTTACATAGTCTTGGAGAAGCAAGTTCAGCAAACTAAGTATCAGAAAAGGCAAACAAAAGACAAGTGACAGCGGAGTGAAGAGTCCTAATAAGAATGGCAATATTTTCTATCTGCAGAGGGAAATAATAGAATGTCAGTAAGAGTGTTATAGTATTCTTAGTTTAGGGGAGGAAGAAGAGAGTAAATTAAACCTTAAAATATTCTTAATGTGAACTAATAGGGGGAAGTGTAACCTAGTTATTTGAATACTCCTGGTAAACAGAAGAGCTGTATTTTGAATCTGGAGTATGATAGGACACTCACCTGATTGGGTTGCTCATTTAGGATCAGGGAAAACAGCAGTCATTGTCTTGCTCTGTTTTGTACTGTGCATGATGTTGGGTTTGTGCCTATTTCTCTCTGCCTATTCTAAACAGAGTAGTAGCATTTGCTAAGCTCTTCAGAGTAACGCGTTTGAGTTGTTCATCTTTCAGGATAATAACGATTTGCTGCATGTTGGAGGTAAAGGTGTTTCAAATATGTTAACAATTTTCTGTGTGGAAATGTCCCAAGTAAAGGAAGATATTTTATCAGCCTGGCTTGCTGTGAAAGGCAATGCCTATGTTTCCCTGAACTGCGTTTGGAATTGTGTTTCATAATTAAAAATTCAAATACATCTACATTCACTGTAACATAACAATGATATAGATGTTCTCGAAAGCATAGAAACAAACAGATTTTGTGTGTGTGTATGTTTCTGTCTGATAGTGTAACAATATTTGACATTTCTGATGGATGACTAAAGCAAGTAGATTTTGGAACTGTATTTAAAACTGGGTCAGTAAAGCCTAGAAAAGACCTTGTGATTATTCTGAAGAAATTATCTAAGAGGTAAAATGGACTAATAATAATGATGTTAGATTATGATGTTATGTTAGTAATGATGTTAGATCTCATAGCATCCTTCCTGTATCTGAAGGAGGCCTACAGGGATGCTGGTGAGGGACTATTCGTTAGGGATGGTAGTGATAGGACAAGGGGTAACGGGTTCAAACTTATACAGCAGAGGTTTAGATTGGATATAAGGAAGAAATTCTTTACTGTTAGGGTAGTGAGGTACTGGAATGGGTTGCCCAGGGAGGTAGTGAATGTTCCATCCCTGGCAGTGTTCAAGGCCAGGTTGGATGAAGCCTTGGGTGATACGGTTTAGTGTGAGGTGTCCCTGCCCATGGCAGGGGGGTTGGAACTAGATGATCTTAAGGTCCTTTCCAACCCTAACTATCCTATGATTCTATGATTTTATGTTAATTTCCAATGGCCAGAAACAGTACACATGACAAATGCTTCCCTAATGTAAGTCTTGGAACACTGTAAGTTGTTTACTGCATGAAATTATCTAAGGATGTCGTCTTAGATAGCGTCATTTAATTTCTGATCTTTAATTTCTCGGAATAAATTCAAATTAAGATTTGATCCCACTCCAGTTGAAGTCAAAGTTTAAAAAAAAAACATACCTGGAAAAAATCCCCTCTCTTAATAGCTCTTAATCGGATACCTAATGTGCTTCAAAGATACTTAAAAGGGCAACAAAAAAATGTCAGTGGTGTTCTGAAACTCTGTATTGCAAATTCCATATTGTGCTAAAAGCTCCAGTAGGCTGTTTTGTAAAATGTCTGTTACAATCTAGATTTGATTTAGAATCATAGAATAGTTAGGGTTGGAAAGGACCTTAAGATCATCTAGTTCGAATGCCCCTGCCATGGACAGGGGCACCTCACACTAAACCAGCTCACCCTGTCTAACCTGGCCTAGAACACCAACAGGGATGGAGCATTCATGACTTCCCTGGGCAACCCATTGCAGTGCCTCACCACCCTCACAGTAAAGAATTTCTTCCTTATAACCAATCTAAACTTCCCATTTAAGTTTGGACCTGTTACCCCTTGTCCTATCACTACAGTCCCTGATGAAGGGTCCATCCCCAACATGCCTATAGCCCCCTTCAGGTACTGGAAGGCTGCTATGAGGTCTCCATGCAGCCTTCTCTTCTCCAGGCTAAACAGCCAAACAGCCCCAACTTTTTCAGACTATCCTCATGCAGGAGGTGCTCTAGTCCCCTGATCATCTTTGTGGCCCTCCTCTGGACTTGTTCCAACAGTTCCATGTCCTTTTTATGTTCAGGACACCACAATTACACACAATCCTCCAAGTATGGTCTCAGAAGAGCAGAGTAGAGGGGCCGGATCACCTCCTTCAATCTGCTGGTCATGCTCCTTTTGATGCAGCCCAGGATATGGTTGGCTTTCTGGGCTGCGAGTGCACACTGAAGCTGACTCATGTTCATTTTCTCATCGACCAACACCCCCAAGTCCTTCTTCGCAGGGCTGCTCTCAATTTCCTTTTTGCCCAACCTGTAGCTGTGCCTGGGATTGCTCTGACCCAGGTGCAGGACCTTGCACTTGGCATGGTTAAACTTCATGAGGTTGGCATCAGCCCACCTCACAAGTGTGTCAAGGTCCCTCTGGATGGCATTCCTTCCCTCCAGCGTATCAACAGAACCACACAGCTTGGTGTCATAGGCAGACTTGCTGAGGGCACACTCAATCCCACTGTCCATGTCACCGACAAAGATGTTGAACAAGATCGGTCCCAATACCAATCCCTGAGGGGCATCACTTGTTACTGGTCTCCAGCTGGACACTGAGCCATTGACAACAACTCTTTGCGTGTGGCTACCTAGGCAGTTCTTTATCCACTGATTTGCTATATCAAATTACTAGATTTACCAAAAAAAGCACTGGGTACAGGAAAATGCAGAGAAAAGATTAACAGCAATAAAAATAAAGCCTCCTAATGCTTTTTGTTTATATCAAAAGGTTTGGATATAAAATTGCAAATGAAGAAACAATTAAAGTATGAAAGTGTTAAGAATATACTGGGAGGAAATATCAAGTGAATTAATGAGAGGATATTTTGACCTATTAAGTATTAGTCAGAAGAAACAATTTTCAAATGCCAAATGAAGTTAATGTGATTAAGAAAAAAAGAAATTATCACACTTCTTATGTCTTAAAGGTAACGTAAATGTAACAGTGCACTTGGTGCTGCAATGATGATGTAGACTGTTTATTTTGACTTGCAGCAACAAGCCAGGCACAGAGGCATTTTATGCAAAAACTCTGTAGAAAAATGGAAAAAGAAGAACAGTTGCTTTAGGGTTAATATAATGTTCCTTTTACTAATCAAGTTCCTTGATCAATGTTTGAAAAGCACAAATATTTCAATGACTCACTGCCATGTAGCAGATGGTAAATCTAGAGGTGTAAATGAGGAAGGGCACATGCCAATTGCTTTTCTGATGCACACATCTGGCCACAACATTGTAGTATGAACTTTCCCAAAGTCTAAAATCATCCATCATGAAATTAAAGGAAAAAAAATCATAAATTAAGGCAGGGAAATGGAGTAGAAATGCTTGACTGAGAATGTCATTTAGTTGTGTGTGTGCAGTTCTTTCGTTCAAAAGGCATAGTTTTTCTCCCTGCTTCAGGGAAGACAGTATGATGATTGCTGTTTTGAGATTCAGATGCAAAGTCCTACAGGCTGAGTGACACTTGTGTCAGAAGTTTTATTCTATTCTTTTGCTGTCTCTTTCCTGAATAAAAACATCACTTTTAAGCTTGTAAAGATTAGTTGTTCTGAACCTGTGAATAAAATTTTATCTTATTTCATAAGGGATTTGATTCCAAGAAAGACTGAATTTCATGGAATAGGTGGAAGAGCAGGTATGAAGTACTCTATTATCACAAAAAATTAAGAGAGTCCAAGTTCTTGCTGTAATGTATTCTGAATGTGTGGACTGGTGAGTGGGCTGGTGGATGAATTTAGCTTTCCTATTCTTAATTAAATTATTGTGTATTTTAAGACTGAGAAAAAATTCTTTAATATGTTTTGAGCTATTTCCTCTCTGCTAGCTTGATGGTCTTGAAACTTACGTAAAATTTTCATAAAGGATCTCTGTTTTTTTCTGAACACACAGATGAAGCCAAACAGTGTAACTGAGAGAAAAACTTCAATAAATAATTTATCTCTTCAGTAATGTAGGGTAATTTTTTTTGTGTAATTTCCAGATCACTATCTCAAGTCTTGCCAGACTTTCAGATTTTTATTCTCTTTTAAAACAAAGATGCAGCAAGCTCTCACTGCACCAAGTACTTTAAATGCACAAAATGAAATGATCTTTGGTCTCTTAGTCATTATCTGTTGGACCTGTTTTATACACATTTTTAGAATGTACAGATGTAGGTAATTAGGAACACTACTAGCTTGTTGCATTCATGAGCTATAGGGAAGAAGCAAAATAAGTCCAGTTTCCTCATTAACAGCAATGGCTTCTCCCACTGCTTGCGAGATGCAGTGGAAACCAGGTCCCTATCATTTACCATATCCACACCATTTCATCATTCAGATACCAGCCATGGAATTAGTTATGTGCAGTCTCCTGACGTAACAGTTTCCTCTTTCTTTCTCTCTTTGCAGCAAGAAAATACATCAAAGTCACTTATAAAAGTGATTTGGCTCTGGCAATGCCATTTTCAGAATGGCAACACCATTGCATTTTTTCAGATGGCTATCAGATCATGTTGTATGTCACCCTGACAGGGGTAACTGTGGCTCCTAACCTGTATGCACTCTCCAGGTGACTTGCAAATGCACATGAGTTTGCAGCTCTTGCATACATCAGATTTACTGTCAATGTGCAGGCCATTGTTGCAGCACCTGTTCAGAATGTCTGAACATCCAGGCAATGGCAAACCTATTTTGTCCTCTTTACATCTGCCATAAGTCTTCTGCCTCCAGACAGCAGTATAGTTATGAGGAGATACGTCACGTATATGGCATACTGGGTGATTCATCCATAATCATGCTCGGACACCACTAATTACAGTGCAGACTTTTCAGATCCCCCCTGGAAAAGATTTCTCATCATGAAAAAAGACAAGTCGAGAAAAAACAGTGTGTCTGGCAGCCTCAGCTGTATCAGGAATTGCCATTTTCTGTGTTGAAAACTGGGGCAGCATGGTGCACAGGTTCCAGAGTGGGTCAGTGCTTAATGGTTATGAATAAACCTTACTGACGTCTGTGTGTGAGTCCAAGGAAGCTTGAATTATTTAACATGTGCCAGTGTAATTAATGTCATACACATGAGTTAAACAGTGGCACACTGTGAAGAACAATCCCCAGCCACCAGCTGATGTCATTGTGAATTAGTAGTATTGACTCACGAGCTCGGTAATGGGCATGTGGTTGGCTAGTTAGAGAAGATTCATTAATTACCCATTATGGATCCTGTAGAACTGAGTACAACTCTCTGGGATGTAAAATTGTGCAGTAGCACCTTGCTGAGAAATATTTTCCATATCTCTGCAAGCGATAAGAATTAGTTGACCCAAATTAGAAACTGTTTTGTGGTTTTGGGTATTCCTACCAGACATTATGAACGCTACAAACATTGTGAAACTATAATTTCTGTGGCTGTTAATACCTTGATATGACGATGTCTACATCACAGCAACACTTTTTGTATCTAAAAACAATGCCCCATGTCCATAATATCTCTTTAGGGTATGTCCCAAACCCAAACCAGTCATCTGCATTAGAAGTAAATGTTATCTCAAAGTGATCATTATTTTACAATCAGTTGCTGCAATCCTAACAATACAGTAGGCAGCTTGGCCCTAACCCATTGCTACTGTTTGAATGTCTGCCTCTCATGCTCCATTAAAGCAAGCTGGAACCGATCCAGATGGTTTTCAGTAAGCCTGGCCTGAAAGATGTCTTGGAAGCCGGGACAGTCACAGGGGCTTGACTTGTAAATAGTGCTCCTGATGGGCAAGATAGAGCCAGATAAGCAGGGTTAAATAGCCCAAAGTGTCTCTGAAAGGGAAGAGGGAGCACTGCAGAAGGCATCAGTGAGAACAGTTCATGACTGACATTTGAATTCTCAGGCTTTCTTGAGTTCTGCGTTCTCTCATGGATTTGTGGCTGCTTGTGACTATTTTGCGTGTTTTAATTTTGGCACATTTGATCTTAATGAAGCATAGTATAAGGAGAGCAGCCTCAGCACCCTGTGAGGTATCCCATTTATTCACATACATTTGTGTATGTTCAGTTTACTAAAGGGGCCCCTTGCTTTGTCTTCACCTACCATGAACTTCTCTCACTCCCAAACTCTGTGATTAAGCACAAATACATAGGTGTCCTGAGTGCAGACTTTTGTCAGTGAAGGCCAAGGCAAGGAATGTTTTGAGTCTGTTAATGTCCTTTTCCACTAGATTGCCCCACCCTATTAGAAGCAGGCCAACATTTTCCCTGATCTTCTTTTTGCTGCCTGTGCAGCTGTCAAAGGTCTTGCTGTTCTGCACATCCCACAGCACTGTCACCTTTCAGCTAACATTTTTCCTTGCTGATTCCACCTCTGTGTGCCTGGTCAGTGCTTCTGCATGGCTGCAGGGTAGCCCCTGCTTGCTCCCCCCATGTCTCACTTGGTGGGGTGGGCTGAGCCAGGTACTACGATTCAGCCACACATCTCCTGCCACACACTGCTTCTTGTCCCGTATGCTGGGATGGACTGTGGAGGTCTCCTGGACACCTTTACTCTTTGGGACAGCTTCCCATGGGATCCTGCTGATCAGGCTCCTGTACAAACTGAGTTTGCTCACAAGGTTTTGAAAAAGTTTATTGTAACTCAGACTTTCGTCATCCAGCTGTTAAGCATTTTCCTGCTTTGTGTTTAGGAAAAGGTTTTAATAAGACAAAATATTTAAATACAAAAGTACACATCTAGTTGTTGCTTCCAGGGTTTCATCTTCTTTGTGATGGTGACAAAACAAATTGGAGAAAGCTTTTTAAAATTATAGCAGTGTTAGAAATTGCCAGAAGAGGAATACACTGTCTGGGGTTCTATAATTTGCTGTGCAAGATAGTGCATGTAATCCTTTTCCATGAAAACGTGTGAAACTATGTGGTCATTTGAAGATTCAGAATCAAGAAACAAATGTTGCTGAAGGTAGAGCTTTGTTTCAGTCATTTTTGCTCTTTAGCCCTTTGTTAATGGCAAGATCTGACTTCTCGATCGTAAGACCTGATTCCCAGCCCTCTGACTGTGGGAAGAAAAGATGATCATCTAGCCCCTGTAAAGCTAAGCCAGCACATTAAATTAGATGATGACAGGTATTCTTTCTGATTAAAAGAAAAAAAGTTTGTGTATCTGATTTCAGGGGAAGTGTACACCCTACAGTCGGTGCATACTTGTGTTATTAAAGTATGCACAAAAATGGCTGGATTTTTGGTTTTTTTTGTTTTTCTCCATTTTTCTCCACTCACCCCTCCACTGAGTTTCTCAGTTGTTTTAATTTCACATAGTTGTGTTATGCTGATGTCAGGGACCAATCAGATTACCACCAGGCAGCAGCTTGGCATGAAATTCAAATAGAAGACATTCAATGTCAACATCATGATGTTGACTCTAACAGAAGTGGATATTAGGACTGGGAAGAAGGAAGGAGTGATAACACTGCATGACAGCTTTTACTGTGGCTGCAAACCAGCCAAATGGTTTGGTTCCAGTTTTTTATGGAAATCTAATGATGTCAACCTGAAAACAAGGTGAGAGAATGCTTCATTCTCAATGCAATCGGATCTTGGGAGTTAAGATGTTGAGATTTAGGAAAAAACTCTGCCTTAACAAAGGTGTGAGTACATATTTGGGTCACTGCATAAGCTTATTTTTACCATTATCAATATGATAACATTACAACAATTGTCTTCTACCTTTATTAGTATAGGGCAGATATAATGCAGTTTCTTCCCCTAGAGAAACCCACTCTCTTTAGCAGGAAGAAAACTAAATGGCAGAGAGTAAACTGGGGTGACAATGTCAGCAGGTGCTAGTGTAAGCAATGATGTGTAAGCCAGATGTGTATGGAGAAAATGCACAGAATCCTGCCGGGTTGTCCAGTTCTTGCCAGATCCTGTTACCAGTTACTGCTTCCCTGACATGGGCAGCCTCCCTGCAGCATCCAACACAGCTATATATGTAAGGAGAATCTCACGAACAACCCTCTTCCTCTCAAGTAATGCCTAGTGCCAAATATTAGTACATAATTTAAGCATAACTCTGCAAAACTGCTTTGTAGTTAATACTCCAGAACAGCAAAAAACAGAGCAAATAGTTTCAAAGAATGCCAGAGTTTAATTAAAACCATCAGTCTTTATTTCCTCTTGCCTCCTGCAAAGAACATAAGTGTTTCAATGATCATACTTGAATAAATCCTGAAATATGCTCATTGTGCATGCCACTTCATGTACTTAGCCAAGAGCAGTAAAACATTATAACTCATTCATCACCTGTTACACAGTGAATTGCTTGTTACAGCAAACCGTTATAGTCTTCACAATATATGTTTGAGAACACAGTACACAGGGCAGAGCAGGGACCTGAATCCCATTTATCTTGAGGTTTTTCTAGACTGCATTGCCAATGAAAAACTTGTGCCAGTGAAAGGTGGAAGACCTTTGTAATGGCCAACTTGTAAAAAAAAAATCTTTGTGTAAATGAGAACTTGGGCTGAGATCACCCTTAGTGAGACTTAAAAGACCAAGTACAGATAATGATAGATGGTTGATTTGCCATGAGTACTGAATACATGGCTCCAGTAATCTGTTGTCATCATTAAACCCTGAGCATAACTCACAGTTGACAGTTTTATGCCTTCTCCCCACCTCTCTGTGAAGGGCTTTCTGCCACCTGCCACTGAGAAGGATGCTATGGTGTACAAATCCTATATTAGCCAATATAGCCACCTCACCAGCCTCAGAGAGACTAGTTTTGCCCATGTCTGAGTTACATATACTCTTGACTTCCTCTTTTCACTGCAAGCATGATCTAGAAAGACATCTCAATGAATCATCAACCCCACAACAAGCTGCTATCCATGTAAATTGTTTATAGTGATAAACAGAATTCAGTGGAGGAATCATTTCTACTCCTTGTGCCAACTGTGTACTTAGTCAGCATCTATTATGAAGGCTGGCTGTGCTTTTGGGAATAGGCCTGGTAAGGTTGATTGTTGTATCCCTGAGTGACTTCAGATAAATCATATGGCTCCGTATGTGTCTCAGTGAAATAGCACCGTAGAAAGCTTACATTTCTTGTATGAGCCTGAATACCTGTGATCATCTGAGCCACAAGTAATGGTATTTAAAGTCCCCCAAAGCAATAACTGAATGTTTCAGGAACAAATTGCTCTCAGCAGATAACACTCAGCATGTCTGTACCACCACTTAAGTACATGTTCCCAAGACAAATTTCCTCACAACGGCACATTATAAATCCTCCAGCTTCCACTTATTGCTCATCTGAGCCCAAGTGTGGAGTTTGTTGCACATCAGGAACCCAAGCAA
Source organism: Melopsittacus undulatus (assembly GCF_012275295.1). Lineage (NCBI taxonomy): Eukaryota > Metazoa > Chordata > Aves > Psittaciformes > Psittaculidae > Melopsittacus > Melopsittacus undulatus. The sequence continues at coordinate 65,289,700 of NC_047529.1, forward strand.
GACTGGCCCCTAATTACAGGTGTAAGCTTCCACTGAATTGTCCTAAATAGACCTAAGTGGGGTGGAACAATCTGTTGCAGCTCAGCTTTTCCAAGTTGAGCATGGATGCTTTGGTTCAAGGCTCAAACAGCAGAGTAAAATGAACATACCCAAGTTGTTCTCTGTGAAGTGGCAAAGATCCCAGAGTGGCAAGCAGCCTGAGCCTAGTGGCTGTAAACTTGGTGCTATAGAGAGGAAAACAGAAGATGACATGTAACTAGGGAGAAAAAAAGAAATCACAATATTATCAACGTTACATAGTTCAGTCTTGGGTGGAGGTGCAATGGTACACAGCATTGAGGCTACACTATATATCTCACTCCAAAAATTAGAGACTCTGGGATGTTGAGCTTTTGCATGTACAATCTGCATCTGTTTTAAAGGAAAAATCCTAAAAAAATAAGTTCGTAGGCCATGGCCTACCATTTTTGATGTACTCAACAATGAGACTCATCAGAGATGACTGCCATCTCCCTGAGTGTTCCCACTCCTGCTCTCCTGCTGTAAGCTAGACAAGGAAAGTGATCCGGCTTGAAGAAAAAAAGTAAATAAAAAAAAAAAAATCCATGGGGTTACTTCCAGCTGGACCAGTTCCTTGGTTTGGTTAACAGCAAAGCCTCTCAGGTAGCTGTGCCAGTACAACCGAGGTGGTAATGTGCTGTAACAGGAGTCACTGGTGCTAAAGGCTTTATTTTATGAAATCAGTCTCCTGTCTGTCTAGAGTTTGAACAAAGATGGAGTCTAAACATGGCTGGTCTGTTAAATGACTAGTGAATAGATTCACAGTTCAGAGCTAGCAGGGTCTCAAAAGGAAGGACTTGGAGGGAAGGATTTATTTAACTTTTGTTTGATTAGCTTTTAACAGGTTGATTATTTGTGAAGTTCTGACCAATTAGTGATCAATTTTACATTTGTAACTGATTTCTGTCAGTACCCTGTCCTATTTCCAGTTCCATTTAGTAGTAGTAAAATGTAATTTTACCAGCTATTTAGAATGTTTAGTTGCAGTTGCATAAAATGTTCCTATTGTTAATTTTGTAATGATCTAAGGGGCTTAGAATTGCATCACATTTTGACTTGTGGTGTAGCTTTTGAGTTAGAATGGTAATTTGAATCTTTCTAAATTAAATTACAACAACTTAGGTATTTAAAAGCAAAATAAAAATAAACTAAATCAAACAAAACCCAAAATAAAACAAAAAACACACTGGTATGGTAAATGTCTCATTACAGCTCAACTAAAGCTTTTGTGACTTTTTTTTGTTGCCTTTTTTTTTCCTATCAACTATCTTATAAATAATTCCTGAAAATAGTGCAATTTAGTCAAGAATAAACAGGCTAAAGCACTCACCCTTCAACCTGCAGAGTAGTAGCACACAGAGCCCTGTTGATGAGCTATCGAGCGCTTTTCCTGCGAGTGACGAATGCTGTGTTTTGCTCTCAGCTACTGGCTGTTAAAGCAGCAAGCAGCAAGTGGTTGCTCCTGCAGAAGCAGCTGCCAAAAATCAGCCAGCAGACACCAATACTAATGCATGATGAACCTCTTCTGTCTGTCATTTGTGCTTTGTTTCTGAACTGTCTCGTCTGATGCTCTAATCCCACCTTGCTCCCCTTTTTCAAAGACAGTTGAAGTGAGTTGTCTTTCTCCTTCTTTCTTTCATTGTTTCTTTCTCTTTTGCTCTTCCCTAAATCACAGGATTTTGGCAGAGGTTTTTCAGGTACTTCACTGTGTGAAACTTTAACAGTGGTTGGTAGTGGAGACTTTTAAATAAGCAAAGCTAAAAGCTTTAATTTTCATTCAGGGCTCCAAAGAGAGTGAGCAAAGGATTTAAAGGGGGCTCTGAATAGATGTATTTCTAGGTTGGGCAATCATAGAATCATAGCATAGTTAGGATTGGAAAGGACATTAAGATCATCTAGTTCCAACCCCACCTGCCATGGGCAGGGACACCTCACACTAAACCATATCACCTAAGGCTTCATCCAGCCTGGCCTTGAACACTGCCAGGGATGGAGCATTCACAACTTCCCTGGACAACCCATTCCGGTACCTCACCACCATCTGTGTACATGTACAGCAGTGCAAGGGCCTTACAAGCATTTGGACTGTATTTTGCTTGTATTGCAGGACAATAGTCAATCATCTGTGAATCAGAGATCAGAGGCTTCTGGCAGAAATTTAGGGATGGAAGGAGGACTCTTACCTTTTTCTGCACTGGGTGGCTTGTGAGTTCCTGAACTTAGAAACCACTGAGAGACAGAGAAGTTTTTATTCACCTCGCACATCCTCATTTTACCCCTCATAAATAAACCTCTGTATGGACCACTTGGAGAATGAGAACTTTCATATAGGCATTATGTCATGTCTTCTGAATCAGGCCTCTGTTACAAGAGAAGGTAATGAGGTATGCATGATACAGCAGTATGGCACAACGAATTGCAGCTTTTTGTGTTGCTAGTGTCTCCTTTGGGCATACCATATGGTGAAGCTGCCCTCTCTCCCCCTTTTATTTTTTTTTCCTGCCTGAACAGGAAACTTTACTAAACAGAAGTCCAGGAGGACAATAAAAGAAAATCGGGGGCAAGCTTTTGCATTAAGAGACATTCTTATAGAAGTGGGGGGGGGTGGGGAGGGGTGTGTATGTTTTTCTTTTGTAAAATTCCCAGATTTAGTTTTTCAAGTGAAAAATCAAGCTAGAAGTTGCTGAGATGCATAGCAGGAAACAGAAGGGAAGGAAAAGTAAAAAGAGCACTGTGGAGATAAAAGTATAATAAGAACTTGGCTGTACATTTTAAGGCCAAAGCCTACACTTTTTACTTCAATAAAAATTCTTGAATTCAGCTTAATTAAGTTTGTGTAGGTAGTAAACAACTGTATAGATCTTTTTTACTTCTGCAGTGCTTTGCAGAACATCTCAAATTACTTTCCGATAGTTTGGTTATTCAGCTTCACAAAAAACATTATCTGGCCTTATGTAAAGTTCTGTTTCAGATATTGAGTTAGGATACTCCACAGTTAAGCTTCTTTAAATTACTAAAACAAGCAAAGTGTATACCTTTATCTCTTCCTTCCAACAGTTTCCTAATTTACTTTAATGTTTCTCTGGTATGTAAAATTTAGACTGTGCCTTAGTGTTTTTATTCATCAGGCTCCCTGCTTTTTTCTTAAAGTCAGGTGGATCCTGATCCACTAACACCAATGCGATTCAAGCATTTTTGTAATAAATTTTTGAATTCTCACAATTTTAACATTAACACCTAAAGTTGTTTTCTGATGTTCTGGGTCACATTCCCACTATTCTTGTCAACAGGTCAGATAGAACTGGTATTTCCATCCAAGTCCATCTGTGGCCTCTGTTATTTTCAACCATGCTGTTATCTTGTGCCAGTATGTTCTCTATCTGTACTCTATTTTTTCTATGTATTATGCACCTCAGTAATTTTCCACTGCTACTGTTACAAAGCCATTGAACTTAACATTGCTTAAAACTAATTCTAAAGGTTTAAAAATTCAATTTTGTGATTTTGTGTTCCCCTTGTTTCAACACCTGGATCCAAGCAAACCTCCTGTGCCAGCACTTGGGTAATCAAAGCGTGTGAGCTGAGTTTGTGTGTGAGCCATGCAGACATGCATCTAAGTCCTGGAGTTCTTTCAAAGTAATGGTTTTAATGAGGAAAGGTCCCTTTGGCTTTTTCTGCCAGAAACTTCTCTCTTCAGCAGCTTTTTGTATGTGGGGATGTTAACTCATTTTATTCTACATTATTTGTACATTACAGGCCCGAATTGTCATTCTTCTGTAAGCCTTTTTTGTCAATATGAATACACTATTAAGTCAGCAGATCTCCCCAGTTGGAAGTACTCAACTCATGAGGCTCTGATTTATGTCTGGCTCAGAAAGACTCTGGAAGTCTCAGAATTTGGCCTGACAGAAAGGAATTATAGACCCACACTTCTTTTTATCTTCTCCTTGTAGAGAGCACTATTCTGTCTGTATGAGGAATCAATGCTATTCATTACTATGGATGCTATTCAAAGGAGTAAAAGGCCCTAAGTAGTGTATTTTTGATGACACTTATGTTTCTTTGTCTACTTAATTTAGGCCTCAGATTTACTGATGCAGCACCTTTTCTTTATATCTCTTGCTTCAGGCTTCCCTTTCTGCACACAACATAATTAGGTCTTAAATTCCCTGGTATGTTTGTTTCATAGAAGAATAACTTGTACTGACATTGTGTCACTGTGATATTGATTTGCATCATCAATGACACAACTGGTGTCATTGTTCTGACATCCCAGTATAATTTTTAAGACTTTCCAGATCTATTTAAAGACAAGTTTTTCCTTCAAAGCAAATTAAAGCTCTTAGGAATGTTTCTCACCATTTCTCATTTCCCTTTCTTACATGGTCTACATTATTTTTTTGGGGGGGGAGAATAAAGATCTGGTAAGAATGCACACAACAGAAACCCACATAAAAATGTTCAAGAAAGCTCATGTCAGATGTGGTTATCCCTTGTTGCTTCAATTTTATCACAAACCTTGATTCATCAGCCTTCCAAATTAGAGGTTTCAGATTTACATTATTATAAAATTTAGGATATGCAGCTGACTGAAGTATGCTAAAGTAAAGTACTATGGCAAAGTACTGTTACCCCAAGGAGTCAGAGTCAGAAGACTCAGAGATGCTTTGCTTTATTAGTTTCTTTCATTGCATTGGCTTCGTCCCCTGCTACTCCCCTATGCCATTAACATGAAATTTTAACCATGAGTAATTTGTGTAGAGCAAAGCAATAGCTAGTTGTGAATGTAGGAACATTTCATAATCACATCTGCCCTGCTTTCCAGCACAGCCATTTTACCCTTTTACTCTTATGAGTGTGGAATAATGAAGAATGCAGAATAATAGCATTTTCAACTTCTGTTATGGATATAAACACCAAAGAAAAGGTGGCATGTCCTCAGACATGGTTATTCACTAAAAAGAAAAAAGTTATCTCTGGGTGAAAGCCATTAATCTGGACTAGTGTTCTTCAGCTGATGAGTCACGGCTCCTTAGAGAGGATACGAATAGCTACCAGAGGCACTGTGAAGCACTGAAAGTTTTATTGCAAGTCTAAAGCAAAGAATATTTCATTCTCTTTTTCTCCGCACACTATTAACTTTCACAGGCAAGTGTTTTCTGTCAACTTGATTTAGTGATATAAAATTTCAAACTTTGTGATATAAGTTCAGCTTTATTTTTATAAAAAAATATGTGAAGTTATTGACAACCAGAATATGGGATATGAAGGTTTAGACCCTCTATCTGCTAGAGGGACTTTGGTAACTATGTACGCTTCATCCCAAGACCTAGGAGACAAATAGGGTCATGATTGTTCCTAAGTCATTACCTGGAGAAAATTAAACAATGTCAATATCTACAGGACCAGCCAGTAGATGCTCTGTATGGTGGCTCCTAAGTGTCCTTCCTACTGTCTGAAGCATCCTGTTTTGGTCTTATTTCTCAAAGTATCATAGCTCCAACAAGAAGGGGTGAGAATCACCTTCTCCAAGTTATCTTGTGTACTAATGGAGTCAACTAAGATTCAGGGTGGATGCTCAGACTCGCTGTTTGCCTAGTTTATACTATGGGCTTAAATAAAATTTTCTACCCAATATATTTGGTGGTGAGATGCCAGCATACTAACTCCAAAACTTATCAGTTCTGAGAACCTATTTTTTCCTCCAAAACTTTTTATATGAGCTGAATTTTCAAATCACTTGAAAGTGATTGAAAACATCTTCTTCTCAATGATTTCCATATTTATAGACAGGAATTAATAACAGCAAAATGAAAGAAAAATAACTGCACTATAGTTGTTAAGTATAAAAGGGACAAACATTAAACCACTTGCCTTCTAAAACTGCTTTGTAAGATGTAACATTTTGAAATTTAAGTTTGGCAGATAATCTGAAATCTAGCCCAAACTGTTGCAATGATCTTTTTGATTGACTGAAATGGTTTGACATGCTCAAAGAACTCCATTTGTTTTAAAGAATTGAATGCCTAACTGTGTGGCAGGAAAGAAAGACAACTTACTCTTCTTTTGAATGAGAGAGCAGGAGCCAGGACTTAGGATGGTCATAAACATATTGTTACTTTCCCCTAATTCAGAAATCAAAGACTTCTCTGAAACAGATGGGAAAGAATAAATCCGATTGCAAGTAATAAACAGCTTATTTAAATGCAGCTGGTTCTTCTAGATTTAAATGGCTCAAAACCTCCTCAAATGCTTTTATGTAAGACATATTGTGTTAGGCTGGAGGCTCTGGAAAGTGAATACCAAGATCCTGACTGTGCGAGTTAACAACTGTGGAAGTGATTTTCCTACTTCTCGTGTATTTTGTGGCTATATTCATGTCTGAGATGAAATCGGGATGAGCTAGAGCAGCCAAGGTTAATCCTGAAAAAGGGAAAATCTGGTTATATGTTTGCTTTGTAAATTCTTATCATTTAGTATGATGTCACATCTCATAAAACAGAGCAATGTAGTAGGTTATCTGAGCTACTAAAGAAGGCCAGCTGAGTGACAGCTGGTTAGGCTAACTATAAATTTTGCAAGTCTGACTATCCATCCAAAACATGGAGGGTGACAGAAATATTTGGAGAGGGAAGCCTACCTGCACCAAACATGTCAGAAGAATTTTGGAAGGAAACAATAAGATAGGAGGTATAAGTTTAATTACTGAAAATGTTCAGAGTAAAGACAAGCAAGAGAAAATACTTCATATAAAACATTTTACATAAAAAATTCAAAGTTCGACTGTTCATTTCGAGGTTCCCAGGTACCTAAACAGTTACTTAAAGAAGAGGGAGAAACCACCTAGTCCCACATTTCATCACTTATCCTTTAGTTGTTTAGATGGTTAAACAATTCATTGTTATATCTCTTCTTCCATTGCCAACAATTCCTGGAAAAAAAAATAAAACCTGTGCTTTTTATAAACGAAATATGAGATTTTAACTTACTTTTGACTCCTGAGTTAGTGTTGGATAGTGGATAAAGAGATCAAGATGGAAATCATCTTATTCCATTGTAAACTTATATTCTCCAGCTAGAAAAAGACTCTAATTATTAAAAGCATGTTACCATATTATAAAGATGTGTTGTTGTTGTTATTACTATTATTATTACAAGCTGCTGCTCAGTGAAGTGCCAGACTGAGAGTTTTAGCAACCAAAGATGTTTTCATGCTTAAGATAGCCAAAGACAGATATTCATATGCACACAGCTTCTATTTTGACACATGAACAAGGGGTCACTGGCAGTCACATTCCTACAAAGTGTTGGGACATGGTAATTGATAGCAGCCAGAATAATTCCAATTTCTGCAAGCAGGAAAATAGGAACAGGCTGTCATTATAGTCTTCAAATGTTTACACTATTAGATAACTTTGATGGCTGAAGCGGCTCACTTTCTTACAGGATTTGGAGGTGCATATTTATACCTGAAACCAGCAAATACAGATTGTTCTTGGTGTAAACACAGCTCTTCCTCTCGTTCCCCCATAAGCTGAGTTGCTGTAGAAAGTCAAGTGAAACCAAAATTGCCAGAAACATATTTGTATTTGAATGGGATTATCACCTAAATATTAGCTGCCTAGAAATGATACAGTTACGCTCCACACATGGAAGGTTTGTGGGAAAAAAAAGTATTTTCAAAAGTAAATTTTTGTATGTCTGCAGCAGTTTATCAAAGTGAGTATTGTGGCCAAAGAAAGATAGGAATGTTTAAAAGGGATCGAAATACCATTAGCTACTAAAGAAAAAAGAATAAATAAATTCTGCTGATTTATTACTACTAGCAGCTGAGTTTCTCCTGTTTAATGGAGTACAAAGCAGCTGCAACTGCTGGTAACTACTGCTTATACTAGACAGGGAACAGCTAACAACCTCTAACTGCAGGCATTGCTTAGCTCCCATGTGATGGGTGAAAAATGAACTAAATTGTTCCCAATAATTACACCTGCTTCTCTCTTCCTTACTTGTGAGAAGAAGAGTTGCTGCCATCAATCAGAGATAGTAGCCTTCCCCTTCTTTGGGGACAGCAATAGTACAAAGGCAATGAAACTTCAAAAAGGTTAGGCTTCCAGGGAGCTTGAGAAAAGCTGACTCGCAACCAACAGGCTCCTCTAATGGGCAACTCAGATCACCTGTGTTTCAGAGCCTGCTCTCAATTGCCCTTTGGAGAGCATTTTTACCTTCAAAGGGACTACTCTGGGAGATTTGCTTCCCTGGGTTGAAGAAAGCATTTTTAAATATCACCACCTTATAGGGTGCGTTAACTGTTATGACTGCCTGATTAATGTTTGTATTTTTTTTAATTATTTTTTTAAATGTCTTGATGAAAGAACAGATTTATTCTGAAGACAGGAGTTTGATTCTTTCCCAGGCAGAAGCAGCTTTGAAAGCACAACACAGGTACAAACAGCTCAGTCGACTGAAAAGAAGGAAGTCTCTGAGTTCTGTTTCTTCAGCAGCCTTGTGCTTTGGGTGATGAGCTAATGCAGTCATTGAACTACTATGAGGATCTCTTTCACACTAATGATGGAGTTAGCTGCCTTGGCTGGTAGTTCATTAGTCAAATAGTCAATACTCTGTTACCAATCCTCTGTGTGCGCTGTGTTGCACCTTACATGTAGAGAGCCGTAGTAGTATTTTGTGCTTGTTTCATAAATGAGTGGCAATTGCAGTGTGCTGAATCAATAGTGATACTGTGATCTGTGTTGGAAAGCATGTAAACCCAGAGATTCTATGGGAGTTGGGCTTCCAAAGGTACAGAGAGTGGGCAGTAAGATTTTCAAAAGTCTCTTTGCAAGTTAGATGCATCCTTTAGAAGTACAAGAGAAATAGCTAGGTATGTTAGGAAATAGTTTTGGGGTGTTTTTTGTTGCTTTGCTGGGCACCAACTCTTTAGGAAATCTCACTGTAATGGTCAGAAATAGTGTCACAGTGAAAATAGTAAGAATAAAGCTTTCTCTTTGGGTATTTTTTTCTCTCTGTTGGTATGATATTGCTTGCTGTTGGTGGGGCAAGGGGAATTTTGGAAGGGAAGAGAAACATTTATTTAGGGCACCTGGAAGCTAAAAAAGAGGTTTTTTACATAAGCAAACAGTGCTTAAATCTGTGAATTCTTCATGGCAGAATTTATATTCTAAAAAGCTAAATATATAATTTAAATAGCAAGATATCTTTTTGAACTTTTAAATAAACACAGTTGAGAAATCCACCTTTTTATTGAGGTTTAAATGCTGTGTTCCTAAAAAGGATGTTTATTAACAGTAACAAATTCTGATATCAGAAGTTTGTAAGTAAACTGTATTATTGCAAAAAAAAATATTGTTTCTTTTATATCTCTTTTAAGGATTAAGCATTTGGGTTGTTTTTTTTTTTTTTTTTTAGTGGTAAAACCATCACTTAAGAAGGTTTTTGGAAAAAAACTAAGGTTGATGAAGACCTGAATCAATATGATGTGAATTTTTACATAACTTCTAAAACCGAGGGCTCAGAGAGCTGGGATAAAAGAAATGAGGATGGCTCTGCCAGAGAGATTGAGGTGGTTAACAGCATTTGTGTAGGAAGTAACTGATGACTTGGTGTTAATGTTTTTCAGTTGCTTTAAACCTTATACCAACCTTCAATGCTGTTGCTTATGAAGGGCTGTGACTGTGGTATCTGACAAGACTAAGATGAAAGTCTCTTTTTCCGTGCATTTTTTCTTCCTCTTAGACAAATTTCATCAAGTGAGCATGGGTAATTATTTTCCCACAAAAATAATTTGTCCTCTGCCTACTGCTGGACACTTGTTTGGTTTTGATTCAAAGAAAACTCCAGGAACAAACTTGCCAACAAAATTTTCAAGCAGACAAGCAGGTATTCTTTATTGTGGTGCTGGAAGACACGGGGGATAGCTCCTCCTAACATGTGGCCCCTGTTGCTACACAAGCCGTCCCTATATAGTCCCTGGGCATACATACATATTTGTGAGGCTATGTATGGATTACGTTATTTTCCAGAAAGTTCCCCGCATGCGTACAAAAATGTGGTGGTGGTCTCTGAGGGTTGTTTACTTCTTCTAACAATCTTCATCACTTCTGGCAGCCTTTGAAGCACACGCAGTAGATGCTTATACCAATTTAATTGGTTCTTTAGCACCAAAGACATAATAATCCTCCTACCCTCCTACTTATCAGTTAGTTTAACTGTAGCACATCCTGGACACCTGCCATTCCCAAATACTCCTTACCCCTGTGTCCTGTTCTTTTAGACTGTTTTTCTTAAAACTATGTCAACTATAACAATTTATCTTGAACATATTCTCAATATGTTCCCTAGCTGTACTTTGTATTTTTTCTATGTATCATGCATCTCAGTAATTTTCCATTGCTACTGTTACAAAGCCATCAAATTTAACATTACTTAAAACTAATTCTAAAAGTTTATATGTTCCATTTTGTGATTTTGTGCCCGGTTGTTTCAGTTTTCACTTCTGTTCAACCAGAAAAGGGGCCATTTGGGAGTTAGTGTGGGATATAACTCTGGGGTTGTAAAAACTTGGGCATGTCTGAGCTAGACACTTTGACTCTCCTCATGATCAAGAGAGAGAAGCAGGTATTCAAAGGACAATAACTTTGAACTTGTCTTCTGGATCTGCTTATTACTCTTTTCTGACTTTCTGTGAAGGAATGGGAGACCAGATTGGACTTCAGGTGGCTAAAATTTAAAATAAGTGAATCCAACCCTAAGGAAGGATGGGATCTGGTTATTTTTAGCTTGTTGATTGAAAAGCATATTTATGAATCTATATCTTCCACCTACGATGGATGACACAAGACCTCAGTTTGCAAAGAAGAGCATGGCAAAGTTATGAATTAGTTTGCAGAGGCTCAAGTCAGATTAACGGAGATTGTGATGATGGGTTGGAAAAGTAGCCAGAGGAGACAGAGGAAGTAATCTTAGCTCCTTTGTAGGAAGAAACATATCTACCATTAGTTAACAGTCCCACAGCTAAAACGTGATTATAAGCTCTCAGCTGCTATTTAACAATTATGTCACAGCAGAAACCCAGATAGGCTTGTATTACTGGTGTTTGGCTAAGGAGCTGTGATCTTTGTGGATACAATGGCAGTGGCATCCAGGTCCCATTCACTTAAACATTAAATTATTGATAAACATTTGACATTTATGGAGGGATGCTAATGCAGATTCTGGCAGTTTGCTTATGGGGAGAACAACTTGCTGGAATATGGTTCCTTCTTTACAGGCTTCCTGTGAATCTCAGTATGAATACAAATAATAGTTGAGGAATAGCTCAGGTCTTGTTCTTTGTCATTGTTGGTGCAGTTGGTATATCTTTGCACCATTGACTGAGACAGTATCAAACAGGAATTTGGTGCCTCTGATCTGACATTGCCAAAATTCGGTGTTTTCACCATAGTGAAAAAGAAATCTTTTTGATACTCTTGAGACTCAAAAGGTGATAAAGGAGACAGGAAATTTTTAGGCACAAGTCAACTTCCTGGGTAATTGAGTTTGGCAATATCTAGGTTTAATTATTTTTCATTCATAATTAGTCATGTTAAGGTGCTAAAGTCTATAAATTAATGTATCTGTTGATCTAAATACATGTAAATTTCCCGTTAAATTAAACTTTAAATACTAATTCAACCAACATAATGGTTATTCTAAGTGTAAATGAAGTGCTTAGGTGTGGTCCCAACTGTGAATAGGAGCTGTTCTCAGATGAAAAGTGAAAACTCTATCTACCTTCAACTGTTGCTGTCAGATTGGTAGCAAAAGATTCTTCATATATGCAGAAGATATAAGCTTCCCCAGCACAGATTTACATAGCATTTGATAGAATGTTATGTAAATCAACAAAAGTTAAGAGAGTTTGCCTGGATGGTGATCAGCACTCCCTTATGAGTAGTAGCTGCATTACAGGTAGAGTGAAACTGGGATGCTTGACATAGAAATCCTCAGGGTTGAGAGGAAGGAATTCTGCCAGCAAAACACTAATGCAGAATGATAACTGTTGGCATTGAATGGTTGATTCAAAAAAGGGTTGCAGCTGTGAAGAAAGTGGAAAATACAGCCTTACTACTGTCATTCTCTTTTGCTCCCAGGAAAGGAAAGCAGTTCAGATATGGCAGGTTGCCAGTTCCCTCCTCTCTTATAGTCTCCTATCTTTTCTTGTGATAACTTTGAGACTAAAAAGTAAAAGAAAGGTGAAGACGGAAAGAGATTCTGTATAGTGATGTTTGGGACATTGTGCTTTACCTCATCACTGGGAGTACAATAGAACTCAGAAACAGTGTGGGGTTTCATTAGCTCTGGGAAAAATAGTACTGGACTGTGGGAGCTTTGTTGTTAGATTGTTTTCAAAAGATATTTCTTTAGGTCCACAGATACTACTAAGCACCTTCAAATTTAAGCAGCTGGCAGAGTGGAAAGTTTGGTAACATAATTTCAATTGTATATGAAGCATTGCCTCTGGTTAACAGCAGTAAAATGTTAATTTAGTCTTTGATAGAACATATTAACATGATAACTCACAAAGCAGTTTTGGTAGGCTAATTCTGAAATAAAAAATGTGTTCTGATTAATGCCTGAATCAAAATGAAAACTACTGGATGCCTGAAATGACAGAGCTGATCAAAGCTGCCAAAATTGTGTGGGAAATATATTAACAGCAGTGGAGGCTATTTTTTAAATTCCTATCAGAAACAGTGTGAAATTTAATTATAAGTGGAACCCATTTAAACACATAAGTCTGCAGGATTAAACCTGGGTGTTGAGTCCTTGCTTTAGTTCACATATCACTGGGTTTTGCTGGCATAGATTTTATAGGTAATATTTCTTCTAATGAGTTGTTACAAGTGTTAAGCTCCTCTGAACTGGAATTAAGGATTTTCTTAAGAACTTGCCATAACTTCAGGAAATATTTCGTTATAGTGTTGTTTGATAAATTAAGTTACTGGACGAAAATCATGCCTGATGGTTTTCCATGTTCATTTTGTAAACCAATCTCTGCCTTGAAAAACTTGTTGTCTGATAGCAGCAATTAGAATAAGAGCAGTAAGGCACAGCAGAAAGGCTGAGGTGTAAATTAAAGCATTATAGGAAGATAAAATGCTTTAAATTCTTATTATTAGAGACAAATGTGAGGAGTTTTTTTCAGATGTTTCTAAGACTGTAGACTGCTCAAGATTAAGCCTAGGATGTGCGGTGTACTCTACTGGCTTGTAGACAGGTATGTACAGACATGGAAATCCTAAGGCCTGGTGCAGAGAAAATTCTGCTTTAAGGCAACACTTGAGAACATGCTTAATTCAGCAATGTCTGTACGTCTTGGCTAAGTGATTATGATTTTGCATGTGTTCTGAATGGACTCTTGAGGTATTGCTTTAGGTAGCACAATGATGATTGTACTCATCCAAAAACCCTAACACTCACATTCAGGCTTTCAAAGAGCTATGCCAGGCTTCATCCTTACCATGTTACGATCCATTTCTTGTAATTTGCTTGGAAGTGTGCTTGATAAATCTTATTAATGATGTGCTAGCACATTTGCATACAACTAATTCTATGCTGTAAAATTACAGTATAGAATATAAAAGTATAATAGTATAAAGTACAGTAATATAATTACATAGCAGCTTATTCAGTTCCCATGTCAGTGTAAAGTCTGGCATTGATTTCATTGATGAATTGGGAAGCAAATAAGAATATTTTTGTATTCTCATGGTTCTGTGCTCTCAGGAGGGAGGATGGTTTCAATTAATTTACCAGGTCAGACCAGCAATTAAAACACACACATCTTTCTTCCCTTGCTCTAAATAAGAGGATCTCTCTGGCAAAATGGATATTTAGGAAGTCCATAAAAATGAAGCTGATCAATGCTGTGCAGCTTGGAAAAACCTCCTGTGCTGACAGTGGGCACTCCATGGGAGGATGGATTCAGATGTCCTTTAGATGGAAGTTGGGGCTGAGTGTGTCCACACAATGGTCCTGTGAGTGAATGATTACTGATATTAAGTAATATAATTGCTTCAACAGAAAACCTCTTTATTCTTTAAATTTGTAGTTATGTGCAGAACTAAAGTGTTTCAGAAAGGTGTGTTTGTTTTGTTTTCAGGTTTTTTTCCCCCCTGAAGGAGGTTGACAATTTCAATCAGCTAAAAATCTCTCACCTATGTATAGTGTAACTCACCTTTCTCAGGGATGAAATAGGAGGAGAACATAACAATAACTGAAGGGGGAAATTAAGTAGAAAGTGAGAAACTGTATCTTTTGTAGAACAAAATTACCAGCTTAGACAAATAATTGTATTTTTCAGTATCTTTAGTCATAAATTAAAAAAAAAATAAAACCCACTTAATTTTTCTTTTAAAGATATGACCTTTTTTTTTTATTTAAAAGTAGCCCAAAGTGCTAAAATAATATTGTAATTCTTTCTGGCATGATTTTAGACCTCAAAAACTCCTTCAAGCAGTTACTAGCACTCCTTGTTTGTTTTGTTGGGTTTTTTTCCCTCTTTTCTTCTTCCATTCTTTTTTTCTGTTATTTGCAGTAATGACATGGACAACTGTTACTGAAAAAAACTTGCCAGTTGTCTCAGATCTGAGATGAGAAAATTCTCTTTAGCTGTTGGTTGTATTAAAATTTATTACAAGCTGATGAGAGTATCTGTTTGCTCACACGCACAATTTCTACTTGGGGAGACCCCTACAGGTGAACCAGTGGATCCACATAGCACAGTGGCAGAATGGTACAGGATTTTGGACTTGCATAGAAAAAGTCCAAACAAACCAACAAACCACCAACCTTACTGATAATTTTCTGGAGGTGGCCTGTCTGCCTTTTTCATGATAGTCATATAATCCTACTGCTCTCTTCAAATCCCCCAGAAAGATAAAATTGAAGCAGTCTTTAGTTTTTAAAGTTGCCTAGTTATCATTTAAAAAAGAAATCAGTAAATGGATTGCCTCCAAAGATGACTTCTATCATTATTTATCTGCTTGCTTTGCAATTGTTATATCTCCCTAAGACTACAAAATTAGTGATGCAAAAAAAGGCTTACCTGGGCTTCTATGGAACAGCATCAGTGTGAGATGGAAGAAATAGTGACATGAGCCTGCCTCCGGACTAGGAATAATTATATCAGCTCTTTGCAGCATTATATAGGGCACAAATGCTGAAGTGGCTAAACTTTGTTGATGTTCTCCTGGACATTTGTAAATAATACCTTGTTTTCATTGCTGATCTGTCTTTAATGGACTATGGCAGTGCAAAACTACATTTTATGTTCTCTGTGCCCTCTCCATAAAAACTTACAGGAAAGAGGAACTATATAACAAGATCCCTAGTGGGATGAGTTGCCTTCATAGTATTTGAGTGTGAAAAAGTTATTTAAGACATGTTGCAAACCCTCTTTTTTTCTGCCTAAAAGCAGTTGGCAGATTAAAGGAGGAATGTTTCCAGCTGTACATGTATTTAATTGTAAGCAGACATTATTATTCCATTATCTGTTTTGTTAAGAAGTAAAAAGGGGAAAAGACAAGGAGAAGTATTGTGGATTCTAGTGTGTGTAAGTAAATGAGGGACAATGGCAGACTAAAGTGAAATATAATGGCTTAAGTGCATTTTTTGTGGGGGATCCAGCTTTGATGCAATATCACTGGGCACAGGCATTCAGCACAGGAATCAAAATCGACTAAAGTGAGCAAGTAACCAAAATCTCTTGCAGCACATACTTTTAGATTCATGCGGCTCAGTCCACTGGCTAACAGCTGGAGTTGTATCCTGATCTCCCAGTATTAGGGTTACAGCATTTCACCTCATGGTGCCAGTCCCTATATACAACACTTCTGTATGAAAAAAGAAAATGAAATCATGGCTCTGACAGCAAGTAAGAGTTAAATGGTTAATAGTGTGGCCAACATATTGTACTCTTTCTCTGAAGCAGTAGCTTATTCAAGATTAATTATAGATTAAATAAAATTGCCCCACAGTTCTGACTGTTGACATGGAACTTTTATAAAGTGATTGTGTGAAGTATGTAGATGAATTAATGGAATGATCTTATCAGCCTTCTCAATACATTATTTCAGTCCAGCATCACCATTTCTTTTTTTTTTTACTTTTCCCAGTAAATGGAGGCCCCATGGTACAGAGAAGTACTGCCTTCTGGTAATGTTAAGGAATAGGACAAGTGAAATGTGTTTTGGTGAATCAGCATAGAAATGTTAATATTTTTCCTTTGAATTTACCTTTTCTATGTTGTTGGCATAGAAGAGAGGGATTGTAGCCCTTGTTTTATTTTAAAAAATAGAGGTGTTTAAACAAATATGTCTGATTACTTTATTCAGCATGGTTTATTTTTGCATAGCTTCTCTGATAAGCTATTCTTACTTCAGAGACCATTAGAAAACACAGGAATCATTTAGTGACCTGTCTCTAGGGAATCAAATATTTCTCAAAACCTGTTTTTTCCGAACTGGAATTGGACAAGGGTGATCTTTTCACAAGCCATAAAGAAACAGCTCATGCTATTGAGTTTGAGGATCCCAGATGATGCTTATTATTAGGTAACACAGCTTTTGACACTAGTAATTTTCTCATGAAGTGAGCATATTTTAATAACTTGACATTTTAGGACACAGGATGCAGAAGGATAGAGTCAGCAAAAAGGCCTGTTTCTTTTGCCCAGAACTAGCACTTCATTTTAATTTGTGTGAAACGTGGGGAGGGTTTTGTTAATGATTGTCTGTTTTTCTTTTTGTTTTCTTTTTAGAGACAGTTAAAGCACAGAGTGGAGATAAGCATAGAATTTGCTCTCATGCAAACTCCCTAGGAGGGAAAAATATGTTAAGATGTGTGAAAAACAATTTAATTTAAGATTAACCCTTAGTCACGTGAATGGCAACTCTTTTTTACTTTTCTGGTAAAACTGCTGATGCCCTTCATACAAAAAGTTTGAAGCGGTACTGGAAAAAAATGTCAATAAATAGGATGGACTGGATTATTCTGTGGTCTCGGCCTTGTTCTAGCTTTAGTTAGAATCATTTTAGGACCAGAGGTTACTCGCTATACATTTTTGAATGGGGAAATGCTTGAATTTTGTATCAAAGGCATACGAAGTAGTAACAGCCTTTGAAGAGATCATTTAGTGCATGTGCACGCTTTGAGACAGAATTACACATACTCACATGGCTCTTGTCAGATGTTGACAAGATTGTTTATAAATCTCTGGTGTGAAGCCATTCTGAAAAAACTATTCTGATGTTTAAACATTTTTATACTTGGACAGTTTCTCCTTATGTCTATCCTGAGTTTTAGTTTAGATCCACATCCTATTTCCTAACAATATGCGTGTAGGCAACAGTACAACCCTGTCCTGTTTAGAATAACCTTTTGCATATTATCTCTTTCCCAGTCATCTTCTCTGAGCTTTTTTCTTTTTTTTTTTAATAGCTTTTCCACATAGATCACATTTTCTAAGACTCTTACTCTTACAATTTACAGTTTTCTCCAGTTTTTCTGGATATGAACTTTCATTAGAGGCCCTAGCAGTGTTGAGTGAAAAGGTTCAATTCCTTTTATTTTGTTGTATACACAAAACCCTAAATAATACTTCTTAAAATGACATTTGTCTTATTTTCAGCAGCACAGAGTTTTGTGTGTGCATTCCACTGCAAGTGCCAGATTTTTTTCTGCAGTGCAGCTTTCAAGATGTTGCCTAACATAGTTTTAAATAAGATATTTTTCTTTCTAAATGTAGTTTTTAGTTTTGTAATTACAGAAGTTTGTTGCAGCTGTAGTTTCTTCAGTTTATCAAGATAATTTGAATTCTTATCCAGATTCCAATATCTTTGTTTTGTAATTTAGTGTCATGCCCAATATTGATATGTAGTTTTCTGTTCTACTGTTTATATTACTGTCATAAATAATAACTGGATAGTAAATATAGAATAGGTGAGACCACTGTGTTAGGTAAAATGCTGTTTCTATTTTGAGACTAAATTTGATAATTGTTTTTTAGTTTTTTTTTCCTAATCGCATATTTCCAATAGTTTTTCCAGTCTGCTTATAGGATTGCTACATCAAACTAGATCATAAGCATTACTAAAGTCAAAATAGACTGCATCTACTTTTTTCCTGTGTCTTCTAGGAAATGTGCATGATTAAAAGGAAACAAAATTGTTTTGATTAAAACCTAGTTTTGACTAACAAATGTTGGCTGTTCATTATTACTTGATTATCCCTGAGGGTCTTACAAACTGATTAATAGTATAGAGCCTAATTTTTTTCCAGGCATCAACATTACATGTTCTGTTGGGCTTATACCTACTTTAATCTTTCTTCTCTCTTCCCCCTCTTTCCCCCACTAATGGATACTAGTTGTTTCCCTTTTTCCAGTTCCCTTATTCCTCACAAGTCATTCGAGAAATCTGTCTGAACTATTTGCCTTAAGAGATTCTCAACAGGGAATGATAATTTTAAAGATCTACTTTATATTAATACTGTTAGACTGGTTTTCCCCTAATATTATGTTTTCTTCCTTCCTTGTTATTTGTATTAACCATGTTAAGTGGCTGACCTCAATTAACCTCTGTACTTAGAATAAAACAAGCAAACTGAAGCAAGAGCATTTTGCCTTTCTGTCACCTGCAATAGCTTGCCTTTTTCCTTTAAATAACAAGCCCTTCTTTCTTCCATCATATTATTACACTTAATGCATTTCAGAGCATTTCCTGATTGCCTTTTATGTATTCTTCCAGCTGTCTATCGTTTTGTGCCATAGGTTTCTGTGTTTATCCCTCCATCATGTGCTATTTTTCTAAGCTGTTTTTTGGCAATACATTCTTGTTTTCACCATGTAAAACTTATTTCCCCCTCCTTCCCACCTCCAGATTGCTAAAGAGCTCCTGCTGGAGTTACTGTCTTACTATATACACCAGTTCTTCTCTGTAATGGGACAGGTTGTCAGATTCTGCTTCATCTTTATAATCAGCTACTCTCCTGCACTATGGAAAAGGTACAGAATCTATTATTAAAATAGGAAAGATTGCATAGACTATAAGTCAGTAATTCCCCAAACAGTATCAAAAAATTATTTAATATGAACATTCCTAGTTGTATATAAAAAGTGTAGCAGGATATGATATACTAGATAAATAACAGTATAGCTTTTATAAAATAAAGTAGTGCCTTTACTGTGAATAAAAACAAATGGAAGTAGCCTTGTTCATAGCTCAAGCCTTGTAATGTGCATACTGTAACATAAAGAGGTAAGAACTTGATAAAAGATGAGAAAGATACATGTTAAAAACAGGCTCTATATCATCTTTCACAAAGATTGTGAGGCAGACCACTGAGTCATATGGTCCTGTGGGGCAATTTTGTTTGTATTTTCCCCATGAGAATCTTTGAAATCTCAACAGGTTGTGTCTGAACAAGCAGATCAAGGGATCTTCACTGGTGAGCAAAGCCTCTTTTTTTTGAAGTTCATATGGAAGTATTGCAACCCAAGAGCAAATGAGTTTGAAAAAAGAAGCAATAGAGATTTTTTTAATACAAATTTTGTGATTCAAATAAAGCATATAGCCAAAATAAGAAGCCTCTTAGGTCTTGATGGAGAGAAAAACAGGTTTTAAGTGAACAAAACCCAAATCTTGGCTACCATTTAAAGGAAGGTAAAGCAGATTTCACTTCCAGATCAGAAAAGGTACACTAAATCATATGCATTGTCATTTATAAATGCCAATATTATACTTGATCAGAAAAAATGTCTTTTAATGCCCAATGCTAGAGGGTGTCAAGGAAAAATGTGTGGAAAGATTAGATTACTGATGTTTGTTTAGTGTAAAGTAAAGAATCACATGAATTTGGCCTGTTTAACTCTGTTCACACTCCATGTGCATCAGTTCTCAGTTTTGAGTTCATTAAGTAACTTCTAGCTCATGCTGTTAATACAAATAACTTCCCATAATGCCATAGGTCCTTTATGGCAAAGCACAATGTCTTGTGTGGGAGCAGCATTGCTGATACCAACAGTCACACAGTAAAAAATACCAAAATATGCCTGTATTTGTAAGATGGACCATTTCCTCCCAAATGAGGATGCAGTCATTGAAGTGGCTAAAGGACTGAAGACATGATCAATCAATAGCAGTTTTATTTGATTGCTTTCATTTCTTGGCTTATCAGTTGCCAATCAAGATTCAGAAAAAAAAAAACCCTGATGGACTACATAAAATCACTCTTATTTTTTAAAAAACATTTTTTTTTAAAAAAAGGTGAAATCTCAGGCTGTATATCAATCTAAAAATGTTGCAGTCTGACCATAATGCAAATGGCTGGTGAAAAATTTGGAGCTGTCTTCTCATGCTGCTGTTTCTAAGCAAAACAGGACACCATACCATGTAGGACCACCAGAGGTTTTATTTTAATTTTGAGGGTTTTGCTGGTTACTCGGAACTCCTATGAACTTTCAGCTGCTTCAGAGGCCCAAGTGCACCACTCCATCCTCTGTAGCTGGCCAATGACTGCCTTCATCACCTGGTGATTCTCATTTTGTATTGCAGCAAAGCATTTGCCCCAAGTGTCTCATTTTCCTGGCTTAGTAGGCAGCCACTGCAATTAGTGGTTCTGTAGTGCCGTAGTTCTGCCAAAGCAGAAGAAGCAAGACTTTTTTGGTTAAAGGCTAGTTTTGAAATTAAACTGTGTTTAACGGGAAATGTCACAAAGAATTGATTTATTTTCTTAGAAAAAATCTTAAATGAAAGGGCTTGAAATATATGTACTTTTGATTTGAAGTAATAAAAATATTATTCTATTTTTATTCAGGCAACCCAAATGCTTAAATTTCTCATTTTTTGAAGCTGTATTGTTCTCACTGAATTGTTTTAGGGGATTTATCTGTGAAGTTGCAGCTATCTAAAAAATATACTTCTACTCCTGGATGCATTCGAAATTGGCAAGTCTCAAAGGTAATATTTCAAATCACAGGGGTTATGTTTTTGTACAGAAGAAAATATGACTCATTTGGCTTCCAGATCCTCAAAACACTTTTTACTGTGCGGGGGAAATGGATGCAAGGAAGCAAAGAGAGAAGTTAGAAGAAGTTGTGCTCCACTGCTACAGTTCAGTAAGTCAAAGAAAGGATTTCATGGTTTGGGGTTGTTTTTTTTTTTAATAATTATTATTTTAGATAAATTCATAATGTTTTGCCAGCCTGAAGCTAAAAATACTAGAGACTAACATCTTGGAGGGTTCTACAACCAAAGAAATCCAGCCTAACATTTTCTGAGCAGCAGGAGTAGTTACCAGTACAATCGATTTTATTACACTGTGGTAAATTTCTTATACTTCTCCTTGCTCACACAATGATTTCTGTTTGAAGCAGAGGCTGTTGCTTGATGATGTGGGAGGAGTGCTGTGCTCTTATTTTTCTCTCTATTGCTTCCTTTTCATGAGTTCTGTCCTCTTGAGAA
The DNA here is from genome assembly GCF_012275295.1 of Melopsittacus undulatus. Classification (NCBI taxonomy): domain Eukaryota; kingdom Metazoa; phylum Chordata; class Aves; order Psittaciformes; family Psittaculidae; genus Melopsittacus; species Melopsittacus undulatus. The sequence goes on from NC_047529.1 coordinate 65,311,278, forward strand.
AGCAACTTACACCATACCCTGAGGCTTGACTTAGGCTGAAATGTGTGTCTAAAAAAATGTCCTGAAGGGGGTTATTTTTTGTTCTCAGAAATCCTAGAAAATGTTCAGCTTCACTGTGAAGTGATACAAAAGACAGCCCCTCACTGCAGAGGAAGTGAATGTCTGGTTGGGCATTTAAAAGTCTGGGTAGGGTTTCTCCACTCTTGCTCCCTGGAGCTGCTTCACCCTTTAGCTTCCTTTTAGATGGGAGGATGATATCATATAACTTGATAATATGATATTTGCCATAAGAAAGATATTATTCTATCTGAGGGAACTCTGCCATTTTAGTTAGGCTTTTCTTAAGTGACAAAACGCACACCAATGAAATCTGCTGCAGGGTACTCTTATGTCAGCATCACAGGAGGTTTTTGGTTTATTTGCAGATGATTTGGTTTAAAAGCACACCTTTTGAATCATGTGTTTCACTTGTGTAGCCCAGGTCCTAGACAGCTAGTTCAATTTCCCAAGGAACTGGATGCATGATATGAAGGAGCCTGTGTTTCTGCTGTTTGTTCAGGTGGGAGCAAATTGTGCACAGACTAGCTATTTTGAGGACCTGTAAATCTTTCACCAGTTATAAATATATTTTATTTATTATTTGTATAAAATGCCAGCCAGGAACATGTTAGTGTTCTCCTTCTTCTAGGAGTCTAGTTAATACCAACCTTTACTCACTATTTTCTTACTCAGAAAAAGTTGAGAAACTGCTGTTGAACACCGCAGAAAAGGAGCAAGTCACCGGGGTGCTGAAATTTCAATACTAGTTGGTTCAGAGGTGGGGAGCAAAGATCATGGCTCACCAGCAGGATCAAGATAGCTCTTGCAGCAGCACAATCGCCAGCGTTACAGGAGATGAAGCAGGGCACACCATGGATGCAGGTGTTACTAGGTGGAAAGAACTGGTGGTGGTTTCAAGAACTGCACCAGCATAAATGGATTAGGTTTTTACCTGCAGCAGACTGGCTCTGCAGAAAGATCTTCCTCAGCCCTAACACCATTCACTGTGTTGAATACCATGACAGTCTCTAAATTCAGTTACTCAGATTAAAATTTCAGATCTTCTGCCTAATGTTTCTGGTGGCATGATGAGATATATGTATTTTTATTTTAACAGCTCTAGTGATAAATCTATTCTTTTGGGGTTTGGGCTTTCTTAGTAAAGCATGGCTTTCTTAGTAAAGCAGGGATAGAAAGAGAGTATTGGAATGGGTGATGCTTGAATGTTCTTCCCAAACACTGGGTGAAGAAAATGAAATTTTTGAAATAACTAAAGGAGTGCTCAAAGTGAAATTAAAACTTAGAAAACTTCCCTGGTATATCCAGATGCTGTAGAAACTGTACCAGAGGGAGGAAGTACTTGCACAGCAGTTTTTTCCTCTTAAGATTTCTTTCTGTTCTCAGGGGCAGAAGTTTTCCATTGTCTGTGTAATTCTCAACTCACACTAAGCACTCCATGAAAAATGAATAAAAGCAGGGACACACTGTGGTTTTGAATGATGTCATTCCCACTAAGGTGAGAGTCAGCTATACTGAAGTAATACAAAGCAAAAGGCAGCTTTGTTCCACCACAGAAAAGCCTAGACAGAGTGACTTCAGAAGGTCTCTTACATAAAGAGACTGCAAACCACTTTAGATAGTGTTTATTCACAAAACAAAACCTTTTCTGTGTTTGGAAAGTACAGCACTAGCCACTCATCTCATCATGCTCCAAAACAAAAAAATATAAAAATAAAGTCATTTTAGAGCTCAATTTGTATAGATACTGCTTGGGAGTTAGACCACGTAGAATAAAGATGTTGGACTCTTCTTGCTGGCTCTCTCAGCAAGATCGGCTATTTAGTGAGGTGGATGCTTACACCTCACAATATACACCAGGTTCTATAGTGTTTAAACACATTGATTGTGGATTCTCTATCAAAATAATCTGTTTTAAGGTTAGCTCTGCTTGCAAATAAACTTTGGCAGGATATCTGTTGTACCTGGATTTTTTTGTCTTCATTCAGCACTCCTGGTATGATTGCATTTATTTTTAGCCAACTTAGACAAACAAGAACCAACTTCAGGACCTGGAAGAAACTTGAACAAACAGTCCCTACTTGTACTATGAGGAGAAGAGGACAAACTAGGACTTTCTTGGAACCAGACCTCTTTTTATACTATAAAAAGTATTAAAACTATATTTTAAAAGTATAAAAAATTATAAAATTTTTATAACATTGTTATCCATAACAACAGGCATAATTTAAAGCTATTTCTTGAATTGGCCTCATATGCATGTCTCTCCTGCATTTCCTTGGTGTGTAAAGTGAGCTTGAGTCAAGAGAGGTGATGCTGCTTCTGCCACAGCTCTACTGGGGAAACGTCCACTACAACACAAGGTAGCTGCAGAGTCAGTCTGGGCAATCAAAATAAAACTGTATTCCACAGCAGCAGTCAGCATCCCTTCCTCCTTCCCACCTCCTTCTCTTAGGAACAAACTGGTCAGAAATTACTAGAAATGTTGTAAGTGTTGCAGTTTCAACAGCAATCTACTGCATCATTATTTATTGTTTTGATTTTGTGAAAAACAAGCCTATCCAAAAGTTCAAGAAAGCATGTGCAATAAAACACAAGTCAAAACCAGCACCACAATATAAAAACCTTCTGAAAGTAATGAAAAAAGGTCTTCCCCAGCATCCAACACAACCCACTCATCCTGGTTTCCCAGAAGAGACTTGTAGGAAAGGTATCCTTTGTATTATGACCTAAAGGTCAACTAATTCGAGCTTTGTGGAAAGATGAGGAAAGCAAGTTCCAGGGTTCAGGACCTTTTGGTAAAACACTCTATCTCAGCCTCTCTCAGTTATATCAGGGCTCTGTTAATATGTCAGGCAATATCCACTGGCATGCTATTCACCTGAAGGTGGAAAAAAAAAACCCAGCATCTGTGATGAAGGGAGACTTCCAGGAAGCTTGGATTAAGTGCTTTGAATGAAGAAGAATACACTCTTTTCCCTATGGTAAATATTGGTTTAGCACCCTGCTATTGTTTATTATGAAAAATGATGCTAATTAATTAAATATTATTAATACAAAATCTTATTTTGTGCTTGGAAAATGTCTGGAAATACCAAAATAGAGATTATTCTTTATATTATGGTAACACCTAGAGGTCTAAGCTCTTCTGTGAAAGGCACTGTACAAATAAACACAAGACTGCCTCTCACTTGGAGGAATATATTGTAAATGCAAGATGTAAGCAGCAGATGGGTAATGCAGCAAAGTGCAGTACAAGAACAAAGAAGATCCTGGTGGTCAATATGAGCAAAAGTGACTGTGGTGACTCATTGACCTGTAATTGGATTTTGTGGAGCACTATGTCAGAGAGGACTTCCCAGGATTAATTTTGAGAAGCCATTGAACTGTAGACAGACTCTGTGAGGAGTTACGTTAAGCATATGTGGTGTTGCATGTATATGCTAGCATCTCTCACTAGCTTTGCTTTCCAAGTATTTTAGTAGGATTGTCATTATGTTTTCAGCAGTGACTAGTAGATTACAAGGAAATTATTTATTTGCTTGAAGATGGTAGTCCATCATAGAATTGGTCAACATGGGATATGCATATGTCTTGGAGACACTGGGTTATCAGATTTTCCTTTTGAATCTTACCTAACATGCCTGAAGAAAAGCTATTGATAGTATTGAATCACTTTTATTGATAAGTGAATTTCCCCTTCCTCTGTCTACTGAGTTGGTGACAGGAAAAATCAAGAACTATTTTGATTTCAAAAGAAACAGTAAACCCATGGAGAACATTAGTACTGGCATTTGCTTAAATTTCACAGGTCTGATAACATTCTCCTACTCTCAGCTGGAGAATACTATCAAACCTGGCAGTTACTTAAGACAGGAGGTCAGGTTTGAGTGCTAGAATTGGCTTTTGTGTAAGTACTGAGCCTATTGTAGAGGGAGTTTACTAGTGTCAGTGAATATCTTTTTCTATTTTCATAAAACAGCTGTGAGAGCCTCCTTGGAAGTGGGTGACATTTGGCTGGTGAGCTAGCTGTGAAAAAGCTGCAAATTTTGTAATATCTATCACATGCCAATATTTTGCTCTGGCAGCCCATCTGTAAAGCGTTATTCTTCTTGTTATCAATGGCACTGGAGAGCTTTCTAACACCTTTCCTGAAAAATTTCCAAAACTGTCTGGTTTGCTGGAAATATTCAGTGATGTGCAGTGTTCACATGTGCCAGCAGACAACCCATCTGTAGTGCCGGGCACATGTTATTTTGAGATGGTAACATGTTATAATGATAACAGCAGCTCAAATTTTGGCAGGAAAGTCAGAGCCATATCATGAACAGTTCTGCATGTCATGCATGACTGGTTTGTCATGTATCACCTGTAAATCCTTCTTCACTTTGCTTGTTACAATCATAGAATCACAGAATTCCATCAGGTTGAAAGGGACCTTAAGAATCATCTGGTCCAGCCTATATTGGCAAAAAGCACAATCTAAACAAGATGGCCCAGTGCCCTGTCCAGCTGAACCTTAAAAGTACCCAACATTGGAGAATCTACCACTTCCCTGGAGAAATTATTTCGATGGGTGATTGATCTCATTGTGAATCCATGCTTTTCTGAATCACTTGCTTCAGTTGACTTGTAATAGCCCCTTATTCACCCCATAACTTTCCCAGGGACCGAAGATTGATGGGCCTATAACTTCCTTTAGTCACAAATCTTCAGCAATCAGCTGATTCCTAGTAGCCATTAGCAGAGGTATCTTTCTAGCCTTCTGATGTAGTCTATCTCTAGCAGCACTTTTTTCCATCTGTTTATTTTTAAATATTTCTGCTCTGTGTAAAGTGGGATAAAACTTTCAGATGAAGAGACAAGACTTAATACAATTAACACGAATTTGGCAAATGAAAGATTATCAATAAAACAAGTTACATTTTTACCACAAGTAATTGAAGATTCTTGACTGAGCAAGTGTTTCTGGTATCAAACCTGGTGAGGGCTGGAGAAGACCAATACAACAGTGCATACTGAAATTTGGGCAAAAAGAAGGCAGCTGAATATGTGGTAACCCTCAGCGATGTTCTGTTGTTAGTGGAAAGTTAAAATTTTCATCTGCATTGGCTTTCCTGGAAATACAAAAAAAATAAAAAAAGCAGAAAATTAACAACAAAATCTCTGTAGCTGGTTGTTGCTTTTCTCTGCTTTTTCATAGCATTCATTCTCCTTTCAGCATTACCAGGCAGAGGCAGCAATTCAGTGAGGAGAGCAGCAGTCTGTGGGGAGGAGTACCCCACTGACCTTAGGTGAATGCATCAGCCTTCTTTATCCTCATGCTTTTCTGTACTCATTACATATGTGAGTTAATGAGACTGCCAAAATTGTATCACAGACTCTGTAGCTGTAATAGTGCTGGTTTTGGTTTCTTGTACTGGGCCCTCTTCAATCTCATGTGCTACAAAGCAGATTTAACTGTCCAACTTCCACTTTCTTTCAAGCATTAGTTTATATGTCATGATTTGTGTTCATTTAGGTCATAGAGGCTGTTCCTTCAAAGGCTGTAAAAAAGGCTTTTACTGTCAGGGACTAGGAATAACATTTGTCCTTTGAAGACAGTAGGTCTTCCTCCTGCTTAGCAAAATCAACACAAGATATTTCTGTGACAGCACTGGGGAAGCAGGCTCAGAAGATGACATCTCATGGTGCTTTTTGTTCTCTCAGACTTGAGAAGCAAAGGACTAGGAAGAGAAATTAGTGGCCTGGCTCTTTTGAAAGGGCAGCACAGCATATCATATCATCGCCAGTCTATTACTGAAGTGACCAAGAGATAAAATTTAATCAAATTTGGGCAAAAGAGGCACGCATAATTTTGCAGTTATTGCTTCACAACCCAATGTCTGAGTACATAATATGTTCACAAACTATTTGGAACTAGCCTTTTTTGTATTCTTTCAGTGGTGGTTTAAGTATTCATCCTCATCTCACAACCTAATTCAGTGCACATTTCTGCAGTGATTTGTACAGAATCTCAACTGCCTAATGGTGGTAACTTTCTAATATTGCTTTAAGTACTGTTCAAATCCTAAATGCAATGGGAACGATGTTTTATTTTCACTGGCTGATAACTTACATATCAAAATATGCTCTTATAGCATCCAAGTGAAACCGTTTTTCAGTGACTACACAAACCAAAGTGGTAAATTATCCTAAATGGATATAATTTTTTTTTCATGAAGTATCAATTTCAGAATTCTAATTCTTTACTATTGCGCTTACAACCTACAAAGCTTTTCTCAGTAAAAGGTAACATGACTGCAAGTCACTATTCTGTAACCACTTAAGCGGTAATTCACATAGTTTTACATAAAATATTTGAAATTTCATTTTGTTTTCTATTTAGCAAATGTCTGACAGAAACCATTCCCTAGTCCTCAGAGATCTAAGCAAGTAGTCTTCTCACACACGACCATTCAGTATTTAAAATATATTTTTCTTGTTCAGAAATGTGGAGCATTGTGCAAGTTTGACGATCCCAGGAAAAGCACTTGGGTTGTTCATTGACAAAAATGCAACAGTTTTCATCACCTTAGTGAAATATAAACCCTGGTGGTCAGGGCACTGAGGAAACACGTTGGCTCCTCATTCCCCACAGAAAGGGGACACAGAAACACAACAAGGTCTCCTGTGCCAGGCCCTTTGAGGTTTTCTTGCTTGGCAAGACTTCAGACTGTGGCTTAATATTTATCATGACACAACAAGTAAATAAATACCTTGGCACAAAGCCTAGAGCCCGTCAGCACTGCCCCTGCTGCAACCTTCTGTTCAAAATACAGAGCTCTATTTATCATCTTTCACATAAAATGTGTTCAGAGGAAATCACCTAGGATATGTTTAATATCCTTATTTGGCTTCTTGATGTTGTCACCTAGATAAACCCTACATCGAGAGACCCTTGCTGAGAGCATTAAGCCAAAGCAGCTGTGATTGCTGTTATTTGTCAAGGTAATTTCATTTATAATAATGTGTTTTTTAGTAGATCTGTGCAAAGTCAGCTTAAGCAAAAGGCTTCTATCATGTTATTTCCTTTAAATGACAAAGTATGAAATAGTTACAGCAGCTGTTTAATGAAACATTTCATAATCACAAGGATTTTCACACTACATAGTGTGTGACTTTACATCCCTTCAGTACTGTACAGATTTCTAAGCGTTGCTGAAATGTGGTAAAATGCTATGAAAACTATACCGGGAACAGAAAGGTAGTTTTTATCATTATCTTCCTGACAACAGTTATTCTTAAGTTCAGGTATAACAGTGATGGAATTGGGTCTTTTTTGGGTGAGGGGCGGAATATGGAAAAGAAGGAGAGAGGTAACAACAAGGAAATTGGAGATGATATATGAAATCAAAGAACAGAAAGAGAAGTAAGAGTGGTATCCAAGGAACTTGTTTTGCTCATTAGAGTTACCAAATCAAGTGGGACCTGTGAATGGAGATTAAAAAGATGAGTAAACCATTGTGTTTTGGGAATTATATAAAGTCACGTCCTGGAAGAACAATACATATTGTTGGAAATCTATGGTCCTACAGGTCCTTCCCCCTGACCCCTTGGACTGGGCTAGATTTAGAAGAGGGGTTTATGACAGAAATTTTGCACAGCCTCAACATGCTGTAGATGACAAGGAAAGAAGGGCAGTGGGGTGCACATCAGCTATCTGCTGATTAGTCTAGACAGTATCACTTTGGGGTTTGAAGTGTATATTGAGGGATCTGACTTGAAAGGACAAAACAGCACGTGAATGGGAAGGTGTCCTTGTACTGTCTTTCTGGCCTCAAAATCTCTCCTGAATACCTTTCTTGGAAGAAAAAGTGCTCTGGTACTCTGGTGCCCCACTTCTACCCTCTTTGGAAAGTATTTCCACTTTTAAAGAGATGGAATAGGGGGTTTTCTTCTTTTCTTCAGAATGTTAACCTTTCAAAACCAACAGGAAAAACAACATAACCCATTATGTCAATCCTATTTCACCTCTGATGGATATTTATAATTGCTACTGAAATAGGAAATCTGCTTCTGACCTTTGATGCTGGAATATACTTAAAATTCATGCCTCACTGTGCTCTGTCAGCTTCTTTTCATGCATGCTTTTATGTGTGGGCTAATAAATATGAGTTTGGGAGCAAAAGCTCTTGCAGTGAAATTCAGCTCGTGATTTTGCTGTGAGGTGTGCTTGCTAAAAGCTTATCTAGAAACTGAATGAGAACTGTTTTTCATTTACAGCAGTATTGAATATGACATCACTGTTTATGACTGACATTAGCAAGTAATTTAATGTTACAGTGATGCTTATGATAGGATCACTAAAGTTTAAATAACACAAAGATGTAAATTTTAATTAGTGTTCTTTGTTAAAACATATTTTGTGTGAATCTGTGACAAAAAATAACACTTTGTTTTACTATCATCCAGGCTATAATTTTGTTGTTACAATGCATAGCATTTCAGTCTAAGTCAAAAGAAACCAATGACTTGTATATTCCAAATTGTACAAAGCTCATCTTTGTGCTATGACATGAATTCAGCAATCTCAGGATATACGTTTTTGGTCTACATCTGTAAAATATTATACCAATCAAACAGAAAGTGTTTATACAGATCATGATCAGAAGACATTGAGGAGCAATGGGATGCATTGCATCCTTTCATCCTTGCAGCTCAGTATGGGGCTGAACAAAAGTCAGCAACTATTCCTTACAGTCTTAGACAGTCTAAAGTGGATATTGACAGTAACTTCTGCCAACACACAACCTAAGCAGTAGCTGCTGACAATATATCTCAATCTAATATCTTCTGTACACCATTGATAAAAATCTGCTGTATATCAATCATGCTATAATATGCTAACTGAAATTATTAAAGGTGAAATACATTCAGAAAATAATGGAAACTAAAATACAGTAGTAATACTGTTGATTTGCAGAATAGTGTTATGCTCCTAGATTTCTGAAACACAGAGGAGAAGGTAATTTAATGATGAAAGTGTGAATAATCAAGTATTCAAGAAGAGAATATTCTCTCTCTTACCTGGAAGCTGCTAGTGGAGCTGCTGCAGGAGTTTATCTACCATGACAAAAACAGTATTTGGGCACTTCCAACACCTCTAGAGTTTTAGCCACACAAAATAAAAACCATCCATGGTTTTGGTCTAAATGTAAAACTGCAGGAATAGGTATGTTTTATTTTTGCTTTTCCATGGCTTTCTTATACCAGATTCAAATGAAGTCAGTTTAAATTTTCAGGTCCAAAACATTTTTTTAAAAAAATAGGCAGACTGTCCTTCCTATAAACTCTGACGTGCATGTATAAGACAGTTCAGTGGAGCATAGCCTCAAGTAACTCTAACTTCACTATTGTGCAAATGACTTCATTTTAAAACTTGTTTACATATTTTTACTGTCAGAACTTGGAGTTAAAACAGTTGTAATACAAACAACATTAAAATTAGTACATTTTAGAGAGGTATCTAAGAATCCACATATAGGTGTGATGTAAGGATACCGACTGTGTGCGTGCAACTTTAACATGCAAAGGACTCTGAGCAGAGGAGTTAGAGAGAAATTTGTCATTTGGATATGTTTCTGCTTGAATTGGTTGCGTGTAATGTGTCAAAACCAGTATTTTTTACTCTGAAGTATTTAAAATTTTCATTTTAGTTATTTAATTTTGGAAAAGGAACCTCAAAATAAAGCTTCCCCCCACCTCCCTACTCCACAAATATTTTCTTATTTGGATCCAATGACAGCTGTCTTTGCATAGTATTCAGCAGGCTTTGGATGAAGTGCTGTTTTCTCTAGGGTGAGAGCAGCTGGCTGGGAATGATTTGTGGCTTGCACTACATGTTTCTTGGGTCTCAGTTCAGCTGCAATCAGATAAGGGTGCAGACACAGGAACTGATGCAGGCGGCAGAGCGTGGCACTTGGAGAACAGTAGTGTTGTCAAGAACTGGTTCTGAAAACTGAAATCTTACCCCTAGAGATGTCTGTACAGGTGATCTCTAAGGCAGAAATCACCTGGTAGTTTGAGAAAGACAGTACCTGTTTGTTTTATCTGGAGAGCTAACCCGAAGTGCTACTGGTTGTATCAGTCCAGTCTTTTATATGCCCTCTAATTTCTTTCTGTGCCTCATGGGAGGTATGATCTGACTGAATTGCCCGCAGTATCCCCTTCATCTTATTCCACTGTGTATTCTAGTGTGAATGTCAGTGTATTGACACTCTCATGCAGAAATGGCTGAAATTAATATCAATGACTCCATAAAATGGTAGGCAAGATACCCATGAAAGAGTCACCAGCTCAGAGTTGTTCATGTCTGATTATGAGCAGGGAGCATAAAAAGATCCCAAGTCCCTAAGAGAAGTCCACACTTTTGTACTCCTGGGTTCATATGAGATTCTTCCTTGATCTCCCCTATTGGAGCTATTTGATTTTGAATAAAATATTTTAAATATTAATCAGGTCAGAGAGTCTCTGGGAATGGTGCTTCATCCTGGCAAGTACATTACTTGCTCAGGAGATGGAATGTCTGCGTGCAATGAATCTTTAATAATTTTATGTGAGGTTGAAGAGCCATGGTACAAGTTTGAGAAGCTACCATCACTCTGCCCTATTGTGCTAGCAGTCAGGTCACAGGGGCAACTTTTGCTGGGCAGGTAGCAAGTATACTGACCCTTGTCCTGGTGACTGTGCATGATCTGTTGGTTAATTAGGTAAAACAGGCTGACAAACTTGTTGTCCTGAGAGGATCAGCTAAAAGCATTGTACATCTGGTGAATTAGAATCAACCATATCAGCTGGCTTTTCTAGCACTCATTAAACTCTTTCATTAACAAAAAATTGTAGTGAAGAATGAAAGAAGATGAACAGATGAACCTAAGCAACCCCTGTGTTTTGATATATTCAGAATATTTTTCACTCGATCTGTCTTCTATTTTGGTGTTGGCTTTAACATCTTGACAGAAAATATTTGATCTTGAAGGGCAAGGATGTGTGGCTAAAGGTGAAACAGAGTTTATTAATTCTAAATTGTAATGTATTTTTGAGTGCTGTAGGACCATTTGATTATGTTTTATGACTCCCTTATCATTGATACTCTCTGTCTGAAAACTATTATACCACATACCATTTCTAATTCCTTTCTTCTGTCTTGTTTTATCTATCTTCTTACAAGATTAACTATCCTGTTCTTATTTGCCTTTTTCCAGTCTTTTACTGTCTTGAGCGTATAATATCCTCTCTCCTTAATTCTTCAGCTTCCTTCAGCAAGATCTTGTGACCTGGATCCTCGATTCTAAATAAGGAGGCACCACTGGTTTTGAATAGCATCCTATAATTTTGATCTCAGTTTTTAGCCATTTCTGTGTAACTCCTACCACTTTAGCCTTTGTGACAAGCATTGTATATTGAGCCAAGATTTTTACTAAGAAATCTGCAGGGGTGCTTCTTCATTGCATTTAAGCAGGTAATTTAGATTCCTTTATTGTTCCTTTATTGTTTCCAAATAGTATTGTGTGATATACCATGAATATGTCTGTGTAGTTCTGTACAAGAAAAAATGTTCACAAGAACCAGGAGCTGAGGGCATAGAAACACCTTTGTGTAAGGCCCCAATCATGCTTGAAAGCTTCTTTTGGCTAATTTACAAATAACGAGCCTGTGATGGCTGGTGAGAAAATAGCATAAAAAAGGAAGGAAAAGTAGGTTAAATGTCAGTGCACTGGTCTGTTTATAAATACCAAAAAAATTTGCATAGGCTTGTTTTTATATTATCATAGAATCATAGAATCATAGAATAGTTAGGATTGGAAAGGACCTCAAGGTCATCCAGTTCCAACCCCCCTGCTATGGGCAGGGACACCTCACACTAAACCATATCACCCAAGTCTTCATCCAACCTGGTCTTGAACACTGCCAGGGATGGAGCAATCACAACTTCCCTGGCCAAACCATTCCAGTTCCTCACCACCTTTACAGTAAAAAACTTCTTCCTTATATCCAATCTAAACTTTCCCTGTTTAAGTTTTAACCCATTATCCCTTGTCCTATCACTACATTCCCTAATGAATAGTCCCTCCCCAGCATCCCTCTAGGCTCCCTTCAGATACTGGAAGGCTGCTATGAGGTCTCCACGCAGCCTTCTCTTCTCCAGGCTGAACAGCCCCAACTTTCTCAACCTGTCTTCACAGGGGAGGTGCTCCAGTCCCGTGATCATTATTTGATCATTATATGATCATTATATGATCATATATGATCATTATGCCTGTCTCCTTAGCACTTTACCGAGTCACTTACCTGAAGAGACTGCAAACTGGCAAAGTAGAAACAATCTTTTATAAAGCATTTATACTAAAAATGTGTCTCAAGGAGACTTCAGTCCTGATGTAAGTTTCAAGAGACTATAATGATGCAAATAAGAGCAACATGACAGCCAGGGAGGGGCAGGATTTCTGTAATGTAGCCCATGAAGTAATATAGAGATGAAACTGGACAAAAGCTATTTGTGCCTGACTGCTGATGCACCTTCTAATGGTGACATCTATCAGAGTGATACAGTCTCTAGAGGGAAGCAGTAGAAACTCCAGCAGTAAATCATTTAAAAATTAGTCTGCTGAACCACTTGAGAATGTAGTAAATCGAAGAGGTGAAAGACAGCTGAAAAAAAAAGAACATGTTGTTTCCAGCTCTCAGTGCTGTGAGTCTGGGACAGCTACAGCAAACTTGTCTTTCACTTATAGAATCACAGAATCATAGAATAGTTAGGGTTGGAAAGGACCTCAAGATCATCTAGTTCCAACCCCCCTGCCATGGGCAGGGACACCTCACACTAAACCATATCACCCAAGGCTTCATCCAACCTTGCCTTGAACACTGCCAGGGATGGAGCATTCACAACCTCCCTGGGCAACCCATTCCAGTGCCAGAACCAAACTGACTAATTTTGTAACACTTGAGAGAGGAAGAGTTATACTACATTGAATCATTACACAATTGAGTTACATATATGCTATGAAATTTGTGGCAGCTATTTTCTTCTCAGTGGACGAATTTCTTTTACACCCTTTTTCATCAAAACAAATAAATCAATCAGATCCAAGTGCCAAAATAAAATGTGAAAAGGTACTGTAGTTCAAAATGTTCAAAGCCAACTGTACAAGGTGATATACTTCAATGTCTGTAAAATGTATTATTTCAAACCAGGTTTGACTACACTATATAGTGGAAATTAACCTTACTTTACTTTCTAGCAACAGCATTTGAGAGACAAAGATACCCTCAAATTAATTTTCACACACTGCTACATTCTGGAATATGTTATTCCTTCATATCAGGACAGTATTGCCATCTCATTGAAATTGGATTTTTTACAAATGGAAGATATTACAGAACATGTTTATGGGTTTTCTAAATAACTAAACACCTTTAATTATTGTGGAAAGACATTCTTAAATTCTTGCACCAACTGCTGTCCTAGGTGAGTAGAAACAGAAGTCAGGTGGGTACAGCATTTCTGTTGTCAAGAGTAAAGCATTACCAAAACATGCCATCACAGGTGTGGTCCATTGTGAAACCAGTGTAAGAACAAGTTCATGCCATCTGTACTGTGAAAAGATGCTTGTAGGTTTTTAACAATACGGATTTACCTGTAGCACAAACCATGAAAGACAAATAACAATGTCCGTAAACTTTGTTTAAAAGCAGAACCACTGCAAGCATTGATTCTGTTATTTCTTTCATTTTTCCTAGTTTAGCTGTATACAATTGAGATTAGAAGGTGTAACTTCTGTAAAGGACTAACTTCAAGGCTCTCCAGCCCTGCACAAAAGTTGAAGAAATCCTGCTTATTGAATTCAGCTAGGACTTTTTTTCCAACAGCCCAGAGAGGGTGCTGCACTCCTGACTGCAATGAGTATTCTTTATATGGGATACCAGCTCCCAGAGACCTCCTTGATGTTAGACAAGCTATAGACACACACATTGCTTTAATCTGTTTTTTTTTTTTTAAGAGCTTGCAGCTTACTTAAAAGTTGATACGCAGGTATAATGAAAAATAGGACATGATCAAAAAGAAATGGTGGAGGAACTACAACAGCACTGTGACTTATCTCACATGTGCAGAACTGGATAGGTCTGATGTACTTTAGCTTATTAAGTAGGTTTAGTGAAAGACTCCAAACCTGCAGCTTCTGTGCTTTAGGTTTTCATATCCTCATATGCTGCCCCTAAGCTTGCTTTTACCTTTAACCAGCATTCCCTTTACCTTAAATAGCTTATTTTTACATTTTTCCCATGAATCAACTCTCCTGGCAGCTCTCCAGGGCACAGGATGTAACAGAAGGCAGATGTTTCGCAGCAGAGCTGCAGAGAGGACAGTCATTTTCAACAGGGCTGCTGAAGGTCAAGTACTCATTCTCTCAGAGAGGCTAAAAAAGTGATGCCAGAGGCTTGACCACTGCCTGAGCTGCCCACCAGTCCACAAGAATTCAGGTCTCAACTCACCTCAGAGGCAGCAGTGCTGTGGTGCTGAGGCAAAGGGAAGAGGAGAAAAGCTCTGTCATTCCTGTTTCAGTGGTGAGATCTGAACCAAATGACAATGTGCTGAAGAGTTCCACAGTGTGGAACACTGTTAAGAGAATTGGAGCACTGTGTCTTGATCAGACAAGAGACACAGCAGCTAGGCTACATGGATAGACCTTACCACCTTTTAGTCACATTTTCTAGTTGTAACCTTGAGCTGTTACCTATTGCTATTCTGCAAAAGTCTTGCAATTTGATGGACTAGAATCACTGCAGTACAGTGTCTTCGTATGCAACCAACACACAAGTGCATAATGTAATTTGTGTCCTCTGCTTATTTCCTAGAGTGTGTATTCCGCAAAATAAAGGGAATGCAGGTGATCAACACTTAATTGGCCTTACAGTATAGTTTTTCAAAACGCTCTCCTCTGAAAACAATTCCTGTGGAATCAGACATACAATAGGGCAGTCAATTAGTGGGGTTTCTGGTATTATTTGTTCTTGGAATTAAGAAATGGGGAACAAAAACTTGTGGACTCAAATAGCAAGAGATTTGGAGCAAAAAAACGTTTGAGAAAACATAGTGGGTTTCTTGGTTTTGTAGAATGTGGTAATGGAGTATGTTTTAATTGTGCATACATTCTTTGTTCAGAAAGAATTGAGACTCCTGTAACAAATCTTCCTTGTACCACAAATAGTGAGGAAGGGAACCCTGGATCATTTTGAAATATTTCTGCAGAAAAGCACATTAGACCTAATGGCTGCACACTGGGTGATGGAAGGCATTTCACTTATCTCGGAAAAAAATGCTTTTTAATGACTTTGTTTATTCATTTCTAAAAAACAGTAAAGTTGTCATGTTATAATCTCCCAGAGATACTCCCGGGTGAGCTGTTGAAAGGTAATTTCAGCACACCTAGGGCTTCATACTGTAATATAACCTGTTGTGCCTTACAGCTTAATCACACTGTGGCATTTAGAAATCATTCATTGCAGCTGGCAAAAATGTCTTGCAATAACACCATTACCACAACTTGTATTTTTACAGCAATTTTTACTTCTTAGGCAAACATGCTAAAGTACTCTACAAAACATTTTAAGTACATAGCAGGCATTGAATCACTGAGCATTGTGAGTCCCTTACGAACTAAGTATTCCTTATATAATAAAGATACATCATTTTTTCATAAGAAGTTATAACTGTTATAAAACATGCATATGCTTTTAGCTTATATAAAACTTCTTTTTCTGAGAGATCATACTGTGTCATAGACTCAGATACCAAATTTTAAAATAAAAGACAATGCCTTATATCCACTCGGAGACTAGCAGACTGATACCAAACAATCAAAAGCTTTAAAGAAAACTGTAACACAAGCTGGGTTAAGAAGAGCTTCTAGCAGACTGCCAATCTTAATCGGAATTTACTAAACTCAGGAGTGTACAACACAGGCAATTCAGCATGTAATATTCTCATTGCTCAGGGAACAGGTCGTTAAACACATTTGGGAAGAATTCAGCTATTGGTGTGTCATGGTGAAAAGCATGTTGGATTTGCTAAAATTTTGGTGTCATTTATAAAGCTTTTAATGTTCTGAGTGCTGCAACTGTCCATGCCTCTTTGCAGCAATTGCATTATATTTATTCACTGTCAGGTAGCCCTATTTAAATTGACTGCATTCTCCATCGGTTCTTGGAGCTCATTTCCCCACACGGCTGAGAGACTCTCCAGGGCACTCTGACATACACTGACAGCTTGTCCCAGGGCTCTGGGGCACAGCGAACTGTCTTCAATTAAAAGACCCAGGGATGGACAGAGTGAGTGAGCAAGCGAGTGAGGAATTATACAGATTTCTCATCACTGTCTGTACAACAGGTATGAAATGGGTTTTATAAATGCAAAGAAATACATTATGGATTTCTTTATTACTGGAACATTTTACATTTATAGATAATAAATGCACTATGAATGAGAAGGAAATCGACCTGTTTCATATATCACACTCAGGACCAAGACATGAATTTATACATGTGGCATACTCATGATGTACTTGAAAAAAAAAATACACTGAGTGTATTTTTCTTCTCTGAGTGAACTGAATCCATTTGTATCTTTGTTAACATGGTCACAAGAAGAAAAATAATGACATATAACCAACTATTAATATATTTAAAACAGTGATAAGAATACTTGATGAAACATTGAAAAAACAAAAAATAGCGTAATTATTCTCTCCTTACAAATAACAAAACCTAGTGATACACTTTACATCTATCCACTTCCTGGATAGAAGGAAAGAGGGTCTATTGAACTAGGACTCTATTGCCAAGTGACCCTTAATGCTGGCCTAAAAAAACACAGTGGCATGAGCCGTATTACCAGGAACCCCCAAACGTGAACAGTGTTGCTGGATATCCAGTATTAAGGGACTAAGAATAGTAAGATCTAACCTGAAATTAAGAATTTACAGCCAGATTCACATTTCCGGACATTATCATATTTTCTCCCTAGGAAGAGTGGGAAAATTGAGATGTTTAATTTGCTTTTAAAGGAGTAACAGTCTTAGTAGAGCTATGTAAATACAAAATAAGTGATTGTTTCTAGATAGCTTGTTTATTTGTGCTTTTATTTACACACTGGCAAGCTGTACTCAGGAGCAATGCAGGATGCAGCTTTCTCACAGAACAACCTATATATTGGCAACACACGCTGTATATGAAGAAGCTGATAAACTGACTCTTCATCTGCCTTCCTTTAAAATTCACAGAATTGGTGGCTATAAATCTCAAAGGTCACCCAATATATAACATGACTCAAAACTAGCATCTTCATTATTGGTACATTGCCCTGATAGGCTCTGAATTGAGTCAGTTCTTAAATAAATTTTGCTTAGGGAAATAAGCAAACTTTTAAAGTTATAGGAAATATGAAATAACCTTTAAAATGGAAACTTGGAAATTGAAAGAGAAAACCAGTGATCTGACAAACAAATGGAATTATATTATGGTAAATATAAGGAGGTTCTGGCAAGGGAAGTGAGACAGATAAATAAATATTACTATGAGCTCACCTAAGGCAAAGGTGTCTGCATTGGAATTTTATATGTGATTGCATAGACCTGGAGTGGTCTGAAGTCAAACTGATTTTAAAGTAAACACCACTGGCTCTTCACCTGCAGCAAAATAAAGGCTATCCCAGACCTTGGGCTGTTGCCATCCCTACAGTCCCCAGCAGCCATTTTACTGCTCTTGTGATATTGTTTCCTTTTTAAGATTTTTTTTTTTTCAATGGGAAGAAAATATGGAGATGTAAGCAGCAGAGGAATGAAGGGAAGAATGTTCAGCCCCATGGATCAGGCAGAAGCCACAGGCTTTCAGTAGTAGCGAGCGATATGACTTTGGTGTACCTTGAGTGCCCAGACAAAGCTCTGTATTTGAGAGTGGAGATAAGGCAAGAAGAGAATGTTAATTTAATACCGGTTTTAATTTCATAACTCGCCTAATTGCCATTAAGATTACGCATTTTCTGCACATTACTCTCTGTGTGAAAAACAGTATCTTTCATTATTATGGATATTGACATCCGATTTAAAAGAAATGTTATTCTTTTAATAATTAATCAATTCATAATTAATAATTATTTATCATCAGCTATCATGTATTTGGGGTGCCAACTCTTCTTAGTCATGAGAGACTGCCTAGAAGCTTCAATTCTGACCATGAGATATATGCTGACTGCACTGAAGTCCACATGAGTTCACAAAAATACTTGTCTAATCACTGCCAGTGTTCCATCACACTTACAAGCTGAAAGCTCAGTTATAGAGGTATCCAGACCTAGATGTGCTCAGCAACACAACTGTGGGCATGGGGTTTGGGATGAATATATACCTAAATGTCATCTAACTCCATATCAGCTTTTCAGGCTCTTAGAAGTTTGAAAATGACAGATGTTTGTTAATAAGGTACCAACTAATGATTTTTTTGGTAATGTTTTAGCAAGTAACAATAGCAGGTTCAATGCAGCTATAAGAAAGAGGAAAAAGTGGGATAACTCTTAATCGTAATTTCATTAATGTTGTACTTTAAAACAACAGAAGGGAAAACTTAAGTAATAGAAAGCTAGACCTTCATATAAGTTAAGACATAAAATGGGTTATGTTTCGCAATATAGTAACTTCAGCTAATTCCTACAAAGCTGTTTTGGCCAAATTTTTTTCTGAATACTTTTGCAGCAAGTGAAATCAGCTGACTTTTTGTAGGAGAGAAACCCCAGGGAAGAGGCAGAATTTGCAGCATTTTTGCAATACATTATCTAAAAACCTTCTGAGCACTGCCAGCAGAAACAGAACAAGTCTGGATCCAAAAGAGTTGCAGTTGCCTGAAAGACCATTCAAATATCTGTGAGCCAGAAACTCCATGCATGGCCAATAGATATTTAAATACTGAAGATGTTTCAGGTTTTTTGGTTGTTTACTGGGAGGTTGCCACTGTGTGTGTATATATATATATAATATAAGATATAAATTAGACAATTTCAGCTTTTTGTATTCCTGTATGGCTGTCTCTCTAACTTTCAGTTATGACATCAAGCAAAGCACTCTTCTATCTCTCCCTCCAAAATGTTCCAAGCTGAAAGGCAACACTGGAAGCAAGTACTACCCCATGATCCATACCAAATGTGGCAGTAACACTTTCCTACAGGGTGGCTGAGAAGGGAGAGAGCCAGGCCCACTTACATGCTGTTTCTCTTCACATCTCTCACCTTCCGAAGAAAGCAGTAAGTAACAGGGTTGCAGGTACTCAGCATGCAGGGAGTGCCTGTAAATGGTGTTTTCAGTTTCCATAAGCTGTCTGATATTCATTGCATCAAAGAGAGGAACTGTGACCTCCTGCTCTATACAGGACACTGATGATTTGCCCAAACATGAAACATATAACACATAGGACCTTAGCCATTTTGGCAGTCATAGTTGTAGTGAAAATTCACATACTAGCAATGAAGTCTAAATGAATCTCTACATCACAAACATTTACTCATATAAACCCATGGGATTACTCATGCAATTAAGCATCTGTCAGAACTGAGCCTTAAATATGCCACACATCCAATCTGATTGTAGGTGTGATTATATAGTGATGCAAAAATATAAACACATAAATATGCCATCCTTCATGTAGCTGCCAGTGACTGATAGAATCACCTGCATATTGAAAATGAAATCTTAATTAAAACAGCAGATTCTTAATGTTTTGGGGGGTTTTATTGTGCTTTTTTTCTTTTTTATTTTTCTTTTTTTTTTCCCTGAATGGCTGGAAACTAATTAGAGCTCTAATTAAGCAATTTCACTTGACATAGTTATCTGAATATTAACTCATCAGTAGTGTAGTGAGGGATTTTATATACTTAGGGAATTCTGTTCAGATACCTTTGAATCCCTTGAGTTTTCTGCCTATCAATTTTATGCATCCTCCTCAGGCTTTTGACTGGTGATTGCATAGACTATTTTTCTGGTGTACATTAGTATAAGATTTCAGTGGATTTTCTTTTCTTATAGATGGTTAGATTTTTGGGAGTTTGTTTCTTTCTTTTTGGTTGCCATTTCATATATGGAGGCAGCATGAATCATCTGCAATAGCAAGGGACAGGATTTGATGCTTCAGACAGCTGTGCCCAGGTCTTCATTCCCAATTCATACTTTGTTTGATGCTGCCCCTGAACATGAGCTTCTATGAACCTAGTTCTTCCACTGCACTGTGTGATTCTGTGTGTTTTCTACTTTAGCTGTACAGTAAAAGCTTTACGCAATTCTGCCTTTTACCCATATTTTTTCTTAGGATGTTTCTCAGTACAAAAGTTCAACATTGCTCAGGCAGCTAAAGTTATACCCAGCTGGCTGTGCACTAGTGAATAAAACACAGACTTGCACTGTGGTGTCCTTTTAACATTAAAACACAGATAAAAAATATTCTGCCTACTGCTATAAAAAGAAAAATTAATACCTGGACACTTAGGAATCTTTCTATTTAAATGCAGATTACAGTTTTCCCCACAGCTACTTGGAGCTATTAATCCTTTTGGGAGCTGTCTCTTCTCAGGGTGGAGGGAGAGGGACAAAGTTGCTTTTTTAACATGCTTTTTTCTTCTATGCAAACCCTTAGCTTTTAGAAACTGTTGGATCTGCCTCACTTTTATTGAAAGAAAATGTAGAGGATCTTCAGTCTGTTACCTCTAGCACTAGAAAATATTCATTATTTCCAGGTTGTGCCTCTGCACTGGATGAGATTTTGAACCTATATAAACTTAACCTGGGAAACCCTCCAGCTTTTCTAGTAACTCATAGTTACCGTAAGATCAGTAGTTATTGAGCAGTCTACAGCTAAAGAGGCTTTTAAGCAAATCCCCCATTTACTTTTCCCAAGCTTACTGCTACCTGCAGGCTGCTTGAAGGAAGCTATCCTAACAGATACATCTGGGTTAAGTATTGTGCCTGTTTCCAGTTATGCTCAAAGGAGTAAGGGGGCCAGCATTTAAGTCTCCTGCCTGATGATAACTATTTGGAGACAATTTGAATGGGAACAGATCTTTCTGACAGTCCCTAATGAGTCTTCAACTCTACCAGTAGGATCTCAACCCCTTTAAATGATTTGCTGCCATGTCCTTGTGTTAATTAATTAACTTATGATGAATCTGATGGTCAAGTTAGTTTAGGGCTTCCTGTAACCCAAAAGATTAATTTAAAGTCCAGCCATGTAACACCAAAATAACTGCTGCTGAACTCTGTCTTTTTTGAGGTGATCCAGTTCAACTAGCAGTAAAGAGTGAAAGAAGAATTTATGACAAGCTTCAGGATAACAAGTTTCTGACAGAATCCTGTTCTGTTGTCAGATAGAAAACTCTTTTCTTAGGAATTTATGTTTTTTGGGAGGTGAGGGCTCTGTGCTTCATGCATTAAAAGAAATATGCACAATCTCTGAGGCAGGCCAAAAGTCAGCCCAGGGGCCTTGGAAGCTCACTCAAATCCATGTGCTCTCCTTCTTTTCCCCAAAATCTTAACTTTCTTCAGATAAAGCTGATGATATTTATGTTCCACCCAGAGGAAGCAGTTCAACCTGAGATACTCTGATGAGTATCTCAAGATACCAAGAGGAGCAACGGGATATCTCAGCACAGGCACTGAACAGTACCCTAACAGCGTTTTAAACTCCTGTTCTTTGTTTTCCCTTAGTGTATGCGTGCTGCATGGTTCAGCATAAAAGATGTAAGAACTCTAGTCTGTAATTTCACCAGTAGCAAATGCAGCTGGGAACATACATAGTGTGAGGCAGAATTATAAAATACTGGTGGCTGTTAGTTTCTTTTTTCTTCTTTTTTTTTTCCCCATTTTCCCAGTACATAAAATTAAACTAATAATATATTTAGTTGAGTCAGGAAGGTGAAACAGTCAAAAAGTAAAGCCTCACTGTGAGCAGATCAGGAAGCAAGGACGTCTCTTGAAATCTTTTATTTAAAAAGTCCAGGAAGCTAACTAAAATGAATTCTGGATCCTTTACCTCAGTTTCTATATGAGAGATTATCTGTGAAGGAGCTTCTGCTCTTGTAACACCATGAAGGCTGCCATGTGGCCAGCCTGGACCACAGTAATTATCTAATCTGACCTACTGCATAAAACAAGTTGGAATATATTTCCATTTTTTGAGATTTCTTGCACAAGCTCTCCTTTTCCACCTGGAAATGATACCTGTTTTTGAAAGGGCTTCCTGACCATCTGGTTTACCCAAGAGATCAGAAAACTTGGCTGTAGCTACTGCATACCTTAATGCTCTGAGGCTTGACCCCAGCATGTCCATTTCTTCAGAAGCTAATAAACTCTGCTTGATCTTTCAGAGGACAAGCAGTTGTAAGTTGATGGTACTACTGAAAACATCTTTTGGTGTGGGGTATTTACTCTTTACCAGTATTTTAAACTTTTGTATAGTTACATCAACAGCAAGATTAGAACACCCAAAATATGTTGTTACTGGATCTTTTCCTCTACATTTTCCTCCACTGCAAAGAAGCAAAAGCTGAGTAGCAATAATATAATGAGATTCCTCCAGGCTGCCTAATGGTCTGAAGAGCTACTGTTACTAATTCTAGTTCACAGCCATTGAAATGTAGCCCTTAGCAGCATAGGAGAACATAAAGGTGATCTTCCTGAATGAAAGACCTAACAAATGAGGGAAACACTTGATAACTAACAAGCACCAAATTCTTTCATTTTATGATATTGAGGTTTCTCATTTCCTGCTTCTTGCAGCCTCTTACAATACTACTTGGTGCTTATACCGTGCTTTGATCTTCAAGGCATTGTATAAACATTAACTAATTAATCCTCCAAACACCCCATGAATTAGTTGAGAGAGCAGTATTTCTATGCACTTTCTGCTTGTGCTGAAGGGAAAATATTAAAAAGGACTTTAAAAGGAGTCCTTTGCTCATTTATATGTATTAACCTTTGTGTTACATATGTCCAAACAACAGGGTTTCCTTTAAGGGCACACAGCAAAGCAGCAACATTTATCAGTATTTTTTTTCTTTTTCTATTAGCTGGCTGAAAATTAAGTACATAATTCCCTCCTGCAACTGGAATTGCTTTCTGGCTGCATCTTGGTGTTTTATGCCTCACTCATCCCTCAGGTAAAAGTTAGCACATGAAGGTAATATGATTAATCCTATTTTGGACAGGGTCTTGTAGCTCTTGTATGATTTAATTTCTTCTTTCCCATCCTTAGCTTTCCTGTGATATCTCTTTGTTATTTTTGTTACTCTTTTTTCTGTCTTAAAACACAGGTCCTGTTGTAAAATTACAACCTAGGCACTGCAATGCTTGGAATTGCATCAGAACTCTGGCATTAAGTTTGTTTGTTATGACATGATAATGTCTTGGGACCTACCTGTCTATGTGCAACTTCTGTCTGTGATTAACCTTAACAGACAAATTTGAGCATACCTTTATCTTCTTCTTGCTGGTAAAAGCGTGGTTGTGCCTTCTTCCTTCCTAACAGCCTACAAGACTGAGAACAAGGTGTTCAGCAACTGTTATTGCCTGCAACCACACTACTTGATAGAAATTCATATTTCATCATTTACCCAAAGTCATCACTGCTTCCAGGACTCCATATTATGATACCTATTGTTGCTATATTTTACTTCCTTTTAAGTTTCTGCTTTCACTGAATTATTCTTTCTTGAACGGCTGATGTAAAGGCCCCCTTGTTCCCTGTGCTGTGCTAGTTGAGTGTCAGAAGGTGGCAACTGTTATTTCACTTTATCTGCCATGCCCTGTAACCTTTTATACTCCTTAATTTACCAGTCCATCAGATCTGGGTTTCTGAGACTAACGTCTTTCAGAAGAAATTATTTCACAGAAAACCAAATAATACCGAGGCAAGAAAACAGTTTTCCACATATTCTGTATATGTGTGTGTATAATTACTTTGTGTTGGATTTTCCTGCACCACCAGCGCACACTTTCCTGCTTGTCCTGGACTCTATTTTGTCATATAAAATGTATCTTAATAACTTCCCAGTACTTCTATTTGGCAGAGACAGAAGGAAAACCTTCTTCTGCAGTTTTTGGGTTGTGGGTATTTTTGTTGCTTGGTGTTGTTTTTTGTTATGTTTGTCGGTTTTTTTGATATTTTTTTTGCTTTTGTTGTTGTTATTTTGTTTATTTGGGAGTTTTTGTTTGTTTAAATTCTTAGACAACCTTTATGTAATCTGTTAAACGTACTGTTCTCTGTTGTCTTTAAACAGAATTCCTTCTGGATTTGAGAGATTCCCCTTGGCTTGAAAATTAATGATTCCCAATGCCCTGTGCTAACAGACTTGTTTCCTCTGTCCTAAAAAGCTGCTCCATCTACACTGTATCCAAAAGTTTCCCTTTTTTTCATGCTCAGTTGTGGTGTTATCATATGCTCTAGAGAATATGATTGTGGCTATCAATGTTCTCCTAAGCTTGTTTTCAACTCATATGCTACATATGCTTAACTGAAAGCATAAGATTGTGCTCGTAGGACAAGTTACAAATATCCTTTGTTAATGCTGGCAAGCCATTTTCTTTGTGTTTTGGATAGCCACAGTCACTCAAAGGACCAGACATGGCAGTTTTTATACCAGTCTACATGGATTGATTTGGTTCTTTCTGTCACAAACCAGTGGCCCTGATTTATTTATTTATTTATTTATGTTTTAAATGCTGAAAGCAGATTGCACAACACCCTGCTTTTCTATATGATATTCACTTTTCTGTCTCAGCTCCTCAGGACTGGGGTCACTTTAAAGTCACCTTATTTAGTTTCCCAAACTCTTACCTTCTCCATAGCTACCTTAAACCACTATTTGTACTACAGGCAATGTTCAAGGCACTGGCATAATTTCAAGTAGGAAAAATACCTTTCACAAAGATATAGTCATAAATTTTATCAAATATAAAGTATTAGATATAGACTGTAATTTCAGAATTGCTAAAAATCCTATACCAGCATCTAGCTTGGGAGAAGTATTAGTTCAGTTGCTTTCATGTGGGCTGTCAACCCAACTTTTGCGGGAGCACTGCCTATAGCTCTGTGAGGAGCTCTTAGGTGCTAATAGTGTTGCCATGGTTCTTCTTGCCTCTGTACTAGCAGCACCCAGAAATGGTGAGAAATAATGTGGTTGCTTTTATTCTATTGCATGTTTCCCATTTTCTAAGCATTGACTAAGCCAGTGCTCTGACAGAGAAAGTACAATACCGCATATTATTTTGTTCATCTTGAGCACTGAGTTTTGTAGCCCATCTGCCTCAGGTTCTTGAGCTTTTTTATGTACTTTCAGAAATTCAGTTATGTTGTAAGGTCAGAGTCTGCCCAGAAAAAAATGTAACTCACATTACAGAGCAAAAGGCAGAGGGTGAAAGCTTGTTCTCTACATAGTCTTATTCTGAGTTATTTTATCCTAAATCTAATTGGGAACTGGGTTTTTAGAAGTTGTAAGGTGGATTTTTCAGCCTCAGATAAGTCTTGAAGTCCTCTGTTTTTTCACCTTTCCTTAGTGTTTTCTGATAAAAATCAGATGCATGTGAAATGTATTTATAGGATTTGGAGCAGTACTACCTAAGTTTCTTTACAAGCTCTTAGGCAAATCACATGTTGTGGAACCAGCCAATCATGAAAAATATCTGATATCTTCCATTTACTGCTCCTTGTTTCTTGCAGAGGAAAATGTCATTTGAGTTTTCTTCCATTTTTTTGACATTTCTAAAGAAATTCAGCTTCTCTGGTAGAGCTTTTGGCAGATCCATCCTTTCATTCAGAGTGGTTTGGTACCTTTTCTTTTACTATTTATCCACATGGATTATCTCTCTGATCTGATGTTTGTCTCAGTCCTTATTTTAGTTTTCACCACTTTAGAATTATGAAACAAAAACTGCTTAAAAGTGCAATTTCCTTTCAGCATCACAGCAGTCAAGAGACCAAATAGATTCTACAGACTCGCAAAGTACAGCAGCTTAAAATCACCTTTGTTTCTTGGCAAGGGATTGATAAATTGTCAGAAAAGTGGAGGGCTTGAAGGCCATGGTGGTTGGTTGATATAGGGAAGAAAAGGGAACAAGCCTAAAGACAAGGGGAAATAATGTCTGTTTTGACTCTTCTGTCATTCGTAAATCCAAACTTTCACTTTAAGATAGCAGCTTTTCCTAGTCTTTTGCTCCTTTTCAGTCAGTCTTTTCACAAATAAAAGCTTTTTATGCAAACTCATTAAAAAGTCACACAAACCCATCTATATATTATATATAATTCATGAAAAAAAATACACAGGGATTTATGAGAAACACACTGTGCCAAAGAATTAACCACTCCAAAGTTAAAGGTAAAAATTGGTATAATAAACAAATGTCAAGTTGCTCCAAGATATGTGATTTGTCATTAATGGAACTGTATTTTGCAAATATAAACAAGGAAGCTTTTTAATTTTAGACAAAAAAAAAAAAATCAGGGGACATTATTCCTATCTGGAGGACAAGGTTTATTCTTTAAGAAAAGGAATAACTGGGCTGCAATATAAGGTTTCTCTGAAAACTATCCACTTGGAAATGTGTGCCTTTTCCTTCTGTTTGTGGAAGTGCTGTGACAGGTTTGTCAGTTTCTCAAGTAGTAATGCTGCAAAAGCAGCACAGCTCTTCTATTTCAAGTGAGTGTTGGAGTGCTGCTGTAACAAACCAGCCTCCATTTCTCCTTCAGTACAAACAGAAATCACAGAATTATAAATCATAGAGTCATAGCATCAAAGAGTGGTTTTGATTGGAAGGGAACTTAAGGATAATCTTTTCCAACACCCCTGCTATGGGCAGGGACAACTTCCACCAGATCAGGCTGCTCAAAGGGCCATCTAACCTGATCTTGAACACTGCCAGGGATGAGGCAGCCACAGCTTCTCTGGGCAACCTGTGCCAGTGTCTTGCCTCCTTCATAGCAAAGAATTTCTGCTTTATATCACATCCAAATCTGCCCTCTTTCAGTGTAAAGCCATTACCACTTGGCCTATCACCAAGTGCTCTTGTAAAAAGTCCCTTTCCACATTTCTTGTAGGCCCTCTTTAGGCACTGGAAGCTGTTCTAAGGTATCCCTGAAGCCTTCTCCTGTCCAAGGTAAACAAGCCAAACTCTCTCAGCCTGTCTTCATAAGAGACAGCTCCAGCCCTCTGAGCATCTTTGTGGCCCTCTGTGTTTACTCCAACAGCTCCATGTCATTCTTATGCTGGGCCCCCAGAGCTGAATGCAGTAATCCACTCTCACAAGAGCAGAGGGGGAGAATCACCTGCTGGTCATGTTCTGGGAATGCAGCCCAGCATATTGTTGGCTTTCTAGGCTGCAGGTGCACACTGCTGGGTCATGTTTAGCTGCTCATTGACCAACACGCTCAAGTCTTTCCCCTCAGAGCTGCTCTCCATCTTCAGCATTTCAATCATATCAGACTTTTTAGAGGAAGAAAAATTCAGGGAAAAACATCGACTTCTCCAGTTTCTCTTCTTTTATCACCCAACAAACATACCAACAGCCCTGGCAAAAATAAAACTTTTTTTGCAAAGTAATCTTTTCTAAGAATTTAAAGAATGATAGCAGGAAGACAAAAGCTTATGTTCCAGCTGATGGCTGGAAAGTTTTTGAAGACAATTAAAGAAATACCTGTATGGGCTGAAGAGCTCAGATATAAAATAGCTGATCTGAAGGACTGTGGTTTTTAATGGAGTTTTCTGGTAAGCTGTCAAGACACATTTCCCCCATGAATTTTTAGACATTTCACTGACTCTTTCCCTCTTGCTTGTTGTTTATTCTGTTATGACAGTTACCAAAAATTGTTCCTGTTTCATACAGATCAATAACTCCCAAGCTACTTACCAAATACTGGTAGCTACAAGGCTGTAATAAGCAAAATCCATTTTCAAAAAAAAAACAACATGGGTTTTCTAGACTTTTTCACATGTGGTATTTTGACCAAAAGTACAAATGTCCCTGGGTTTGAAATGGAGCAAACTTATAAGAAATAATTTCTATCTTGCCAAGAGAGAGAAATAGTTTTACTTGTGTTAGGCAGTAATAACAATGCCAGGATCAAGAAGAGAGAGGTGAAATAATTTACACTTCTGGCTGTTATAATGATTATTGGCAGATGTGAAGCTGGTAAGAGAGTTTCCCATAGGCTGTATCGAGACTGAGCTAGTGCATTCTGTAGTGCATCTTAGCTCCTGGTCTCTTGAGCATCAAGCTGCATTCAGGGCACACCGGGGCTCTTCCTTGTCCCAGCTCTTCCTTCAGGGATAAAGGCCTGGTAAAGACAGTGGTTGTGCTAGTGAAGCCATGGGTGAAAACTCTGATTCATAATCTATGAGCTCAGCCTCTTAAGAGTGTGTTGTGGGGCAAGTCATGAATCTCAGAGTAACCTGAAAACTCTCTCAGTGCTGTGAGACAGGGATTGGATCTGGTGGCTGGAGCAGGAGTTATGGATGAGGGAAGGACTGAGTCAAAAAGAGGAAGCTGAGCAGGAAGAATGTAATTTCTTCCTTCTCAAAAAAGTTCATATCTTACTTTTGCCTTTCCCAGTGACATCTCTTCAAAACAGAATTAGCAGAATTTTGCCAGCTGTGTTTGTTATACACAATTCCTTTACTAAAACAGGATTCTCTTCCTTATATATTGTTTGCATATAGGTTTAGACTGTGGCAAATTCCATGTTAACCATGATAAAACAATAATCAGCTTCAGATAAGGCAGAAAGGAAAGATGTCTGGAACTTTCCACTCTCCAGAACCATATTCAGAAGTGAACAAATATGATTCACCATTTGTTCAGAGCTTAATTTTCTGGATGTATGAGTTATATGCAGTGATTATTTTGGGGCGGAGATCTGGGAGAGAATTGTTATTGGTGGTGTTTCCTGTGCCACTAGGCAGAGTGGGTCCATAAACACCATCAGACCATGAATTTGGGAACTGTGGCTTCTCCTTGAGGTTCTGCAGGGCTTTCTTCAGCTGTCTGCCTATTTCCTCAAGGTTAAATCTCTGTCATCTGGCCCTGCTCAGTCACTCTATTTTCTTTATTTTGCATTCTTCCTACTTCAATTTTCTTTGCCTGCATTGTCTCAACTTGTGTTCTTCACCTATTTCATATCAGTCCTACTAGCCCAATCACCTCCAATGCTCCTTTCTGAACTCTTCAGATGCCCACCTCTTTCCCGTATGTCACAGATTTAGTCTCTCTCTGAGATTTCCATCAGTTTCAGAACACATTTATTCTCCCTCCTTGGCTCTTTTAGCAGTCTCACTTCCTTTCAGACTGTTTTCCATCCATTTGCATCCCTGCATGTCTCTCAACATTTTTTCCTTGTTATTTCCCCATTTCCTAGCCATCTGTTCCAAACTGTTTAATCTCTAGCAACAAGCTTCTCTGTGTTTTTCAACCTTTTGTCCAAGCTAGCCAAATAACCGTCTGTGTCTTCTAGTAACTCTGAGTTCCAGTCTCTTTCTGTTCTTTGTTTTGTTCAGCAAAGTCCTGTTTGCCCTTTGATCCATTTCAGCTCTGGGTCACCATTCCCTCCTAACATTTCATTCAAAACAGTGTGCAGAAATAGCAAAGGACTTAAAGCATATGAAACACTGGAAAATTTGAATAGGGAGTGGTATTAGCCTGCATATGACATAGATTGCAGTCTCATTTAGGGTAACACCTTTGTTTTGCTGCATACCCATAAAGTGCCAATGAAACCATTAGAACCATTTCTTTGTGTTTTATTATCTAGCAATAGTATAGATAACTGCTTATTATAACCTAGATCTCTCTGGCTTTGGAGAAAATTGAAGCAACATCAAGTAATAGAAAAATGGTAATAGAAACAATAAGACAGCTGCTAAGATGGCGTAAATCAGTGTGACTGTGCTGAAGACTATACAGCAGTTTGTACTAGCTGAAGATCTGCTATCTTTTGAATATATATTTTTTAGTGAGAGGAATGCTAATAGAAAAATGTGTCTCAGAACAACAGCAACCTCATCAATTTCTCTTCTCTCTTAAGCTTAATTTGTAGGCAAAAATAATAGGGTTATTTTATTATCTAAGTAAACTTTCTAATTAAAAAAAAAGATTTATGACACAAGCATCCAACATAAAGAGCTCAGTTCACCTACACTGATTAGAAGCTGGGTTTGTATTGCCTAATAAAAAAACCTATAGCTTTATTATTTTAATTTATATAAATTACACTATATCTTAGGGGTTGTGGTCTTTTTATTTCCTTTTGATTTTAATTATTCCTTTTTTTGTTTGGCTGTTTTGTTTTTTGTTTTGGTTTTTTTTTGTTTTTTTTGTTTGGGATTTTTTGGTATAGCCTGAATTGATGCAATGCTATGTCAAAGTAATTTCTCTCTCTCCTTCACAGCATTTATCTTCTTGCCCTATTTGAATATTTTGATTTTATTTTCCCTTCTCTCTCGCAGGACTCTTCATTTCTATTTATTTTTTATTGTCCTCAGGATTATTAAATAATGGCAGGTAATTAGCCTATTTCCATTTATGGAAATTAGTTTATTTAAATTAATTTCAAAAGAACCAATTTCTTTTTTTATTTATTTTTGTTTAAGCCTCACCTGAGTAAAACTATTTTATGTTGTTTATTATTACTTTACATTTTAATTTCCAGCTCATAGTAGCAACTTCCACAAGTATAACACCGGGAGTTAAGTTTCATTTTGGGACTAATTTACTGGTTGATGTATGCCGGGGCTGGCTAGCTTAATGTCAGTGCTTTTGCACAATTAATAGAGACAGCCCATGTAGTTTGGCACAGCATAGGGCAGCCTGTAGTTTTCATGTTTAACAACTTTTATATATCTGGTTTACACAAAACAGAGCATGGATGAAGGAGTATATGCAGGAATCTCTGCACTAACAGCAAGTTCATCTGGAGTACATACAGATATTTGGTAGAGTTGGTAAGAATGAATCTAACAAAATATTTCCTTTTCATTAAATGGAATTTTTCACAGAGATGTCTTATTTCAGATTTCCCACAAGAAAAATCTTCTCTCCCTGTGTATTAATCACAGGCATAAATATGTAAAAAAAAAAAAACCCCAAACAAACAAAAACCACAGAACCTTGATGGGGTTTTTTTTCTTTTTTTTCTTTTATTTTTGCAGCTTTCATAGATGAATTAAAATTTCTTCAGATATCAGCATCTCTCAAACCAAAAAACCTTCACAGTGAAACTTTGATGAAAAAGCACACAACAGATCTACTACTTTTCCGTATTCTCCACAATAACATCCAAATCCCAATTATTGTATCTATGACACTGAGCCTGAGACACAAAGATGTCATTGGTGCTATGTAACTACGGATTGCAATGGCAACCACGTCCTCAATTACAAAGTTGTGGGACTTTTATGTTATTAGCCTTTCCTGAGTGATTTCAGCGAGGCTTTTTGCAATCATCTGCACCCACACAGCTGCTTTAGTAGGGGCTGGCAGAGGCCTTATATTTGAGATGTAATAATCTATACTGTGATTAGACACTGAATGCCCACAACTATTTGTTTTAGTCTATCTTCTATTCTATTATTGAGATTTCCAAGCTTTATATGTGCTTAAATTATTTATTTGTTTATTTCTGTTCTAGAAGATCACAAAAAATTTAAATCCCATTATACGATAGATACTATAGAAAAAGTGCATATACAGAAAAGGCAGTCCCAATCCTACAATTAGACAAAAGAGATGAGGAATTATAGAGTGTACAAATGCATGAAGTATTGAAAGATTGTGAGTCTGCTGGCAGCTCTAGCTTAGATTTTTTGGTTTTGTTTTAAAATCTATTATAATTTTTTTATAACTACTCAGTGTTTTTTTCACACAGGCTTTCACAGCATTTGCTACACATCATTCTCTTCTTTCCAAATGACAGATTTGCCTTTGCCTATTCTGCAGTGTAGAGAAAGAGAAGCCTGTGAAATTTACATTAAATGCTGAAAAGTTCAAGGAAGTTATGGTATGAGAAAATAAAGGTGGTACTTAAATGCAGACAAAAATAAGACAGGAATAATATTGCACAGCTGCTACCCACCAAATGTCTAATGCAGCATGAGCAGTGGGAAAACATGGAACACTTCTAGTTGTCTCTTGTTGCACAGAATAATGCAACAATACTACTGCCAGGTTTAATTCCTGCTTTGTAAGTGTCTTAAGTATTTTTGCACCTCTCCTGTTTTTCTTAGTGAATGATACTGTTCCTACAATATGCAAGAGAAAGTCCCCAGAGGGTAAATCTAACATTTAACTATATTTCTTTGGCATATTTTCTATATACTGTGAGAGCTGAATCCATGTTTACAGAAGTAATGGCATCCCAGGAGAGAAAGAGCTCTGTTTTAACTGATGCCTTGTAAGCACTCCTCATTTCACAATTTTCAGTAGGTATTAAGTAAATGTTTGCACAAACTAGAGCTGATTTAAGTGCAACAAAGTAAAAAAAAAAAAAGGCAGGAAATTAAATGCAAACATCAGACTTCCTAGTGCATCAGATGATTGATGAAAAATTAAACTACATACAAAATTAACCTTAAGACATATACAGACAGTATTCTTATTTGACAGCACTGTATAGTTTTCCTTTAAATATTTTTCTTTCTGAACTTGTACTTGGTTTTCAGTGTTTCCTCTGCCTGACAAGAAAGTCTTAAAAAATTAATTCATTCACTGAATACAGTGTTCATACACAATCACAGAAGGGATTTACACCATTTTTTTACAGCAGAATTTGGTGAGTAGGTCTGTTGGCCCAGCAGTATTGGAAGACAGGGCTGTTCTACGGAGGTTTGTATTGCAGCCTTTCAGTGATCATGTCTGTGTTCATGTTTCAACATAACGCTATAGACACTTCATTGCTTTTACATTTTCTCTCCATTGGCTTTCCTCATATTTTGTTGTGATTTGAAACTGGCATATACTGAATTGCAACATGAAGGAAACGGAAAGAAACCAAATAACTTTCAGTTTGATTAGCCATTATTAGAATTTTAGAGATTGGAGAAAACTGTTTCTAGCAAGCATATAAAGGACAGAGAATCACTCTATTATCACTGACTGCTCTTCTAGAAACCAATTATGTGAAGACTTAGCAGCTTCATGAACGTTTGAGCTAGTAGTTAAAATCACTGGGGAAATGAGTATTTGCTATGTACTGTGCAAAAGTGTCTAGGTTATTTGATTTTCTTTTGATTCTTCATCTCCTTATCTATCTTTTTACTTCATCTCTCTGCCTATGCTGCTAAGGCAAGTATGACAAAGAACTCGTGATCTCTGGGAATGAGGCTAGGTGGCATATCTCCTCACTTTGGGATAACTACTTCTAGAGCAGAGTTGGCATGCATCCAAATTATAACACCTGGGACCTCAGCCCCTCCAGGCCTGTGTCCACTTTGGGTTCTGGTATTGTTTCTTGTGTCTTGGTCCTTGTCCTTCCTTAGAAGAGGGCTTTCTTTTCTGTTGTTTTCTTCTTTTGTCTTTCATGCCCCACCAGCTGTGTTTATAAGCTCCTAAGTGCTTTTCAGAATTAGCTTTCTCTCTCCAGCAAAGCACCTCATCACATTCACCAGTCAGCAAACCCTTCCCTTGCCTTCTTACATGATGTGCTCTTTAAAAGCTCCTCCGTCTTGCTTGTCTTGTCACTAAATGAGATTCAAGATGAGTAAAACTCTCTTTGTTACAAGGTCAGCTTTTTTTCAGTTCCTCCACTGAAAACTTATTTGGCCAAACGGTTTTGGGGTCAACAACACTGTCTGAATATCAGTGCCTCTTCCTCATTCTGTAGAAGCATGCTTGCAACTTATGTGCTTAAAAAAAATTTAGGAATATCTATCCACATATGATGATATGAAATTCTGCCTTGTTCCATGGTCTGTTTTGTTTAACAGTGTAGACATATTCCTCATGTCTGACATTAGCATTTACTTAAGCTTACATCATGCCTAACACAATAGTATCTGATTGCTAGAGGCCTCTCCATACTCATAATATGAATTATTACTAAATCATTATCATCCTTACTAATGCAGATGATAACTATAATAATAAATACTTCTCTCTTTGAAGAGATTTCCTTGTTATAGTCTAAAAAACTGTTTTCCTATTTAGAGGGTTCTTAGTTTCAGTGGACAAGTTGTCATTATGATTCTTTCCTGTATTCTTGAATCTTTCTGCTTTTTCTACAAAATGTTCCTACTTCAATTGTAGACTTCAGATTCAAAAAATCCAATTAAAATGTTAGGACTCAGAGAGGACAGAGAAAGATATTTTTCTTGAGTATGACATGACAGTGTAGGGATAATTTTTCAAGATCTACTTTAAATATGCCGACTGTATGCATTGCAAATAATGTGAGATAGGATAAGGCATTTTAAACTGATCATGAAGTTGTAGAAAATATCTTTAAATCAAGGTTCTTATCCTGTCTTGCTACTAAATAAAGATTATCTTGTCTAGCATAAAGTTGGGTATGTCTGAATTCTGATTACTTGAAGTAAAATGCCTGTCCGGTCCCTGTTCTGCATACACACCACAGAGATAAGTATAAATTCCAAACATGTCAGATCCTCCTCAGAATCTGCAGTATGAAACAATAGTCTTTCTTCTTTTTCTTTTTTTTTCCCCCAGAAAAAGAAAATACAATTTTTATGAGCATAGAATGGAGTCTCCGGTGTAGTATTTAAGACCTGCAAGGCTTAGCTTGAAGGGCTTGGCAAGAAAGTAAACTTGTAAGTTCCTTGAACAAAATAGCAGTAGTTTAAGAAACATGTATGCTTCACAGCTATACTCAGGGAGCTCTGAAGTTCTGGACTGAAACCTGGCCTGTTAAACTCACTGCTATTGAGGGATTGCAGTTTTCATATTAACTATAACAGGTTTCTAAATTACTCTTACAATGAGTCCTGTTGTTCTACTGGGGCAACTTCTGGTTCACAGAAATTTCTAAAGTTCTGTATTCAAAATTTCAAAATATCTACAGAAAAAAATTCTGGAGGACTCAAATTACATAAGAGAAATGACCTGTCAACAATTATATCTGCTTCTTTTTTCCCTGAATGTCCCAGAAGATCTGCCCTGATCACTACCACTTCTCTGCACAAGTAATTCTACTGCTGCCTTTTTAAAATATATTAAAAAGTATCTATTATTTTGTATAGATAAATAAATAATGACTACAAGTGACTTTTTTCCTTTAAAAATAAGATGCTATTTGTGTCTTATTATCACCCCCTTGTAGTACTAATTGTTAAATCAATGGGACTGTTTTCCTGTCTGCAAGGTCACTCCCAGATCTGGTATTAAAGAGGTAGATCTGGCAATGAATATTCTATTCATATTTTAGTAATAGTAATAATCTAGTAATTATAGCCTTGTTTTAGTCTTTACCTGCATGTGTTGGGGCAGATCAGGACAAATTGTTATTAAAGAGACTGTATGTGAACAACACTCAGTTAAGGGTTAAAGTTCATGTGATTGCTAATTAAGCTGGTGAAAAAGCACAAATAGCTTTTGGTATCCATATAGAATAGATTTGAGAGGCAATTAAAAAACTGGATAAATCTTGATGATTAAGGATTTGTGATATGGTTTAGTGTGAGGTGTCCCTGCCCATGGTAGGGGAGTTGGAACTAGATGATCTTAAGGTCCTTTCCAACCCTAACTATTCTATGATTCTATGATTCTATATTAGTCAATGAGCTTCTAGCAGCTGTAGCAATCTCCCTTTGCATAGTGCCAGAATGGCACCAGGCAAGGGATGATTACTCCTTCACCAGTAGTCCTCAGGTAAAAATGATGTGCTGAGAACCACTGGCAAGAATTCCAGGAAGTAACTGGAAGGTAGGTGATATAATCTGCAGAAGTGTCCCCAGTCAGTTCTGGGTTTTAACTCTGTTTCCTGTGGCAGAGTCTAGCTCTCCCTGCATGTCTGGGAATTTGACAAAAACCTTGCTCCCTGAAGACTGTGCAGTTTGCCACGTCTACCTCACTTTAACCAGGCCTGGCATGGTAGAGGTGGCATCATGTCCCGTCGTGTTCAGCAGGTGGCAGAACACTGCTGTGAAGTTAAATTGTGAGCATGGGACTAAGAAGGGCTTATATAGCTGCTTCTAGATGTTCTTGTGTTGAAAAGTCTGGAGATTGATGGCAGTGTCTTCATATCAGCTAGCACAGACCATACACAAGTGCTTCAGCTATAACTATCATGCTGGGTTATAAGGGTAACTGAAGCAGAAGAGAGTTAACATTGGTTGTCAGATAACATCAGCATCGTATCATACGGCAATTTTTTTCAAGAACTGAAAATCTGTAATTCACAAAAACTTGCCTTTGCACAAAGCACCTGAGAGAAGAGCTAATGTTCATGGATCTGTGATATGGCCTAGGCATACATTTACAAGGTGTGCATTTGCAACAGTTATAGCCAGCAGACATCACAGGTTGCAAGTCTGTTTTTTCCCTGGGGGAAGAAAAAGTGTGCAAAGGTGATATAGCTGGTTTATAAGCATCAGAGTAAAGAGCACGTACACATTCTTGAATGTAAAATTGGTGATGCAGACAGGAAGATGGAAGGTACAGGGAAGGTGGGAGTTACAGGGTAAATATTTGATGCAAACTCTTATCAGTGCATCACTAACTACCAATAACAATGTAGTACAGATTACAGCCTTGTAAGATCCTTTACACCCTTTAGAAAGACTAAGAAAAAGGTACAGTAAAAGTCATAGGTAAATAAATTATTTTCCTGTCTCCTCATGGAAGGTAACAAAGGTGGTTGTTCCATCTTTGCAGAAGGTAAAACTATGTCCCTTGCCCATTGTAGTAGGATAGACATAGACAAAGATTTTTTGTATGTGATACACATGAAGGATATGAAATACTTTTTCTGGCATCTTGTCCTCAGAATGGTTAAGGTTAACTACATGGCCATCTTGAAAGTATGAATTTTCAGTGGAAGAGATGGTAATAAGACTCAATCCTGTAGCAAAAAAAGCTGTAGGTTCAGTAACATAAAAACATGGAAGGCTTTTAATTGCGGAATACAAGGAGAAACATAGAAATAAGAAATAAAATTGGCAGTCTTCTAAAATATTTTTATTGTTATGTTTGATATTATGGGCTTAGTCCTGCAATTTTCTATAGAACCTGTCCTGGTCCTTAAGTTTAAAGCTGTGAATATGTTTATTATTAAAAAAAATACAATACTTTTTCACACTGTGCTGGAATGCTAGCATTTCACCTGATGCTTTGAATAAATTCCTCTGATTTGGCAAGAAATTACGATTAGCTGGTGAAATCAGTTTTAAGACACCCATCTTTGCATTCCTAGAAGGATTGAATACAAATCTGTTTTGTATTCAAAATGTATGGGAATTTTCTTATTCCTATGACTAGTGACGTAATAACAATTTCATTATGAGAAAATATGTGGTACAGGATACCCTCTTTCCCCCCCCCAGTATGTGAATTACAGCTGATTTCATAGGTGCTCTCCTCTGAAGCTTCATGATGCTGTAAGCATGACTTCAAACATTGTTTGAAAACAGTAATTTAGAATTAGTGACTCTACAGCAGGCACACCTGCAAGTGTCTACATCCCACTTAGCAGAGACTTGCTCATTTATTAAAGCTGTAAGACTGTAACAGGAAACCAGTGAAGAAAACATGAGGTGTCTTAGTATATCTGTTCTAACTACTAAATTGTAATCCTGAGTTTCATAATTATTCCTGTCTGACAAAGTGTTAATTTTCAGAGACCAGCTTGCATTCCCTCTTGCTGACTGGATGTAAATTGCTTCAGGGATTGCTTTTGATTTGCATTCTCCTATTAATGCTACCATTAGCATTGATAGCTTTGTTGAGAAGTTTACAGAAAGTAATAAGTATATTCATCCGGGACCTTGTGCTTTCTTGTTTGGCTTATTTTGCAAAGATTTTTCACTGTTGAAAAGAATCAACTGAAATAGCTCCTCAGCCTTTACTGCGGAGGCAGTGTTTGTTCCCCTGATGGAAAAGCTCAGTGCTCTCCTGTCATTTTTTGCCCTGTCACTAATTATCTGTTAGCATTTATAAATTGTCCTCCCTCTGGTTTAGATTTGAAAAACAAAAACAAAAACAGTGCTTTGAAAAAGATACAATGCAAGTGCTGTATTATATCAATTCATTAATTGCCTTTATCTCTGCCTTTTGTTTGGCTGAGACACAATTTGGGAATGGAGAATTAGAAACAGTGCATAACAAATACTGCAAAGAGATAAGGTGCACTAAGGTTGATGATCTCTCACTTTAGGATTATCATAGTAATTACCAATGTTATTTCTGAACAAATTAAGAGAAAGTTGCTCAAAGATGTGGAAACTGTTACAAACACTAAATACACATTCCTGTAAGAAGTCACAAAGCAGAAACTAAATACTTTGAGTAAATGATGGCTACAAGGAAATTAAAATAGATATCTCAACAGTGTGGGTAGTGAAACTGTTTAAACAACTACCAAGTAGGAACAAGAAGCAGTAAATCAACAGAGAAAGTTTTTTTCTGCTTCCTATGGCAGTGATGGCATGAGGATAATGAAAATATGTATTAAAAAAGGAATGAAGAAAGATAATATGTAGAAGATAGGTGAGAAAATAATTCAGATACTGAGTTTTTTCTGTCCAAGAGGGCTGCCCATAGAGGCTGAATAAACCTTGCCAGTAGGGACATTTTCACCTTGACAGAATAGAGCAGAGCAAGGTAGGCTGTGCCATTCAAATTTACCCAACGTTCCCCATGAGCAAGGTAGCTGGCATGTTAGAAAGAGCAGAGTGCATGATACAGAGTTGCACATGGAGAGAAAGTAGAAGAGGGAAAGACCCTCACATAATATTATATTATATGTTGAATAAATTCAACAAATGTATGTTTGAGGTGCTCCAAAAAGGCTGCACTTAATTTCTATCCTAAGATGGGTGCTGGCAAGTCCTTCATTCATCTGTTTTCAGTCTTCTGTGAAATGATCCTGCTTTGTCACCTATCTTGTTCATGAGTGGAAATCATAGGTGTTCGAGAAAGGACTTTGGCTGGTACGTAATGGGTTTCCTCTGCAGAGGATTCCTGAGCTGTGGTGTTAGTCCACCTTAGAGTAGGTAGTGCCTTTTACTGTAGCTCATATGCTCTTTCTCTAAATATATACGCACAGCATATACACAAAACCTATCACACAGTAGTCTATTGGCTCTGAAGGGAGTTATAATAATAATAATAGAGATAAGGCTGACAATTATAGTAATGATCCATAATTTGCAGACAGATCTTTAGGTTAGATATAATTGATTCTGAAAGTAAATGAGAGCTATATTTATCCAGTAAATACATGGTTTTAATGCAGTTACTAGAACAAGATATTGCATCAGAGAAAACAGGAGCACTTTTGGAGTTGCACTAATGGTTTCTTCCCCAGCTCACAACATAGAGGGCATATTTAGCTGGGCAAGGCTGCACGGTTTCTACCTTTGCTCTGCTGATTTTAGGGACGAGCATATTGGACTTAATTTTCCAACCTTGTCAGCCCAACTCCCATCAACATTACATTCAATTAGGAAGAAAACCAAAACCAATTTAAAAAAATGACCAAAGGAAGAATCAACAATGAATAAAGTTGCTTGCTCACCATGGTAATGGCCATCCCATTCTTCAGATGCTGGGATTATCTCTAGAAAATAATGGTAACTACTGTTTTTTCATCTTATCTCAAGTCTCCATGGTGAGTCTTAATTTTCAAAGTACGTGTGTTTTAAAACAGCTTTCCTTGTAAATGCAAATTATATAGGAATGGCCTCTTAATGGCTTATTTTTATGCCCAGTATTAACTTAAGTGTGACTCATTTACTCAGCCTTCTGCTGCATATAGCAGAGGAATCAAATAATTATTATTATTATAATATTGTAGCATGCAAGTGCCAGGTTGTTCACTGTGTCTCCTTTCGTGTTGACTCTCTCACCATATGCAAGGTTTTTTATTCCTTCTGTATGCTGAGTTAACTGGATTTTTAGGTGCCCCTGATTTCACAAGTGCATCTCAGCATAAATATAATGTAGATTTGGTTTTATACCAGCTATTTTCAGCTGTCTGAAAGTGACCTCAGCATGTACTTCTTGACAACTGCATCGAAAATTAACTTACCCTGGGAGGATATCTGGGACAGATGTGTCCTACTAGCCAGTTGGGTTCCTTTTGAAGTTAGTTTAAAATAAATGCCAAGCATTTTCTATTTAATGTTAAATTATTTAGCATCTGTCACTGGATTTGTACCTTTATCTTCTGCTGTGTAGTCAAAGTGCTCTATTTATTATATTCTGCCACAGCTGATCCCATATCCTCTCCATCTATGTGTCATCAGTGCCCCACATCTTCTAGCAGGTGCTGAAATTTGTTCTGTAAATGTTAACAGAAACGGCAGAAGAAATTTGAACATTCACTAGCAAATGTCCTCGGAAAACCAGCAGTTGAAAGAACCCAACAAAATGCTCCTGCCAGAAAGTATTTGATCATAAACCTCTCAAGCAGAAAATTGGCAATCACTGCAGAAACAATTCCTAGGAAAGTATTCAACTTTCAAATAACCCTGAAATGCAACTCAATATCATTTGATTTCCAGTGAGCAAGTCTAGCAGTTCATCCCTGCACCAGATCTCAGTGTAAGGTAAGTCTTGTCTGCTGTTCTCACAGTCCCTGGAAAAGTCCTTTTTATTGTAGGTATGATGATTCCCTACATGTGCTGACTCACACAGAAGTGAGGAAAACACAGACATTCTTGACTGATTTCTGTAAAAGCCCTAAGGATTTTGTAATTCCCTGGATAGATTTACAGTAAGCAAAATGCATAAAACAGGTACCATTAAGACCTGATAATATCACATTATTCCATGCACACTCTCCAGGTGTGTGTGTGAGATGGTAAACACCAGAAATGGCTGTGTGCATGTGCACACTGTTATTTGAAGTACAAAATAGATGTAGCTGACACATAGCAGAAGAAGGTAAAAATGGCTGGTTTGGGACCAGACTCTTCTGATTACATTCCTAGCTGAACTAAGCTAGGAATGAAGCGGAAGGGTTTGCAGAAGCCTTCAGGTTGTTAATTGTTGTCCACTTGTCTCAAGTGTAGTATACAGGGAAACAGGGGTTGTTTCTTGTGTTCTGGTGTGTCTTCATCCACAAATACAAAAGGATCTATTTCGATATGAAACAATAAACATTACTTTTCACACAAATCCAAGACTTTCAATGGGAAGTTCTGCAAACAAGGAGACTGAAAAGTGAGCATATCATTAACATGGGAAACACCTCTTGTTGCTCAATTGAGGAAAAAAATTTACTGAGCTAGAAATGCAGCAATCGTAAGTTTTTGGTTTTGAACATGAGCAAAGAATGTAGGGAGGTGGTATACTTATCCAATAGGCTGAGGTTTCATAAAGGGAAAATATGAATCATAAGACAGCATTGCATACATTTAAATGTAAGATTGTGTCATATGTAAACAAAGCAGTGTATAATTTTTACAGATTTCAGCATATTCAATGCTTGTTCTTCCACCTTATCTCATTTAGCATTTATTTTTCTATTCCCCTCATTAATATCTGTTTTTCAAAAGGTGGCTTTGGGAGATAAAGTAAGTTCTGTAGTGGTAAACTATGATCAGTAATTTCATATATGCCTGTCTTATGACTGACTTGCTATGAGTTTACATTGCAGAATGATCAAGATGAGCAGAAGCACGAATAAAAATATTTCATTTACAGCCTGGCACATTTTTTTTCATGGCATGGGCTCTGATTTTGACCAAGGGAAAACTGGAAGGACTGAGTCTTACTTATCCATGCCGAGTAAGCTCAACTTCTGAATACGCAAATATTTCTCTTCTGTAGACAAAATTCAGTCTATAGATTGCCTCAAGTATGTCCTCTGTGCAAATGGACTTCAGAAAAGCTGATTTTCCAGGATATTTGTTGATATGTGCCTGTGCATTAGATGTCAGGGATTAAGACCTGAAGTGTATGTGTATGCATATATCTGTATGGAAGAGGAATGAAGCGTGACAACTGCTGGTGACAAGACTAAGGTAGTCTTTCACATGTATAGTTTTTTGCCTCAGGTAATAACCGTATCAGAAATGAAAAAAATTACACAGGAGTGTGATGAAGTGTTTTAATTTTGCAGTGCATAATATGCAGCTGTGGGTAGTAATAAGGGAAATACCAAAGGGATTAAATATCCTTTGAATATCTGATAATCAGACCATAATAGAAAAGATTTAATAATTAGTAGAAAAGATTTAATAATTAGTATTTCGTCTGTAATGCACATCAGTGAAGAGGAGTCCAATAAACTTTCTAGTTTCCACTTCCTTAAGCATTAAAGTGAAATACTGTGTATAAGTAGGTTTATATTTGGGTATTACTGAAATGATACATTGATAGTAACATAGAGCTTATAGACTGAAAAAGCAGTAGGAGCTTTCAAATCTGTTAGTAATTTTTAAAATTACAGGGGAAAGTAAATAGTATCTGTGTCTACTGAAATGTAAGCAGGTGGGAGTTTAAGATATATTCTTGCCTAACCCAAGTTCTGAACTATTCATAAATCAATTACCAGCAGAAATGTATTTTTATTTCACTCTTGGTGGGAAAACATTCTGTTATAGAATTTATAATACCTTTTATATTGATCATGTAAGGTACATTCTTAATGTTAGCAGTACTGAATAAAAAACAGAGTATAGCTAGGGCAACTGAGGCAGGAAGACTAGCTTATTTTGAGGAAACTTTTTTTCTTCTCTCATTTAACTGTCAGTTTAATAATAATAAATACTGTACAACCCAGTCAAACATATTACAACTTCTTTCTCCTAAAATGCTCTTACAGTTTTTCATGAGTTGTCTAGTGGTTGCTCTGGTATTCTGGGTTTTTTTAGAATTATTGTTAGTGGTATTGTGTTACTTTCACAATAAGTATTGTAAGAGAGGGTGAAGCATTCTGACAGATCTTGGAGACAAGCTTTCCCTGATTCTTCCCTTATCATGAGTTTATAAAGCCTATAAATGTCAAGTAAACTTTTATGTAAATGAAAATGAAATTACAGCAGATTATGAGGAAGGTGGAGACTATTACTTGGACACTGACTCATTAATTGTAGTGAAACAGTCCAACATTTTCTTTCATGCAGCATGTGAATGCCTGAGACAGATATCTAAGACAGTTTGGATGAGTTATGCTTGGGCAGTGCTTGTTTTTTTCCCCCATTGATTATAACTGGAGCTGAAGATGATTAGTTTAGATTCAGAGATGAAATTTCTTGACATCTTGAGCTATGAAAGATGAATCCCAGCATCTGCTGCTGTTAACTATTGGTGACATTTCGTACCATTCCTTTTAACTACCCCACATAAAATCACTTTGCAGCAGACCTCATTTTCCTCCATATTTTTATTAGATGGGTTGGCAGTGCATGAATATTCATTTCTACTACAACCAAGGAACTTTGCAGTCCTGAGAACAATAATTATTAGCTGTGACTCCAAAGACAGCTTCCAAAAAATCACCAGCTATTATTTTGTCCAAAGCCTTATAAATGAGATACTTTGTAATTTGTCAGCATTTAATAAAGGATTATTTTTATTTTTTTTTTTAAGAATTACATCACTCTTTTCTGGATTAGTGCAATACATATACTGGTACTGGATCATTTGGAAGCATCTTTTTGATGCTCAGTAACATTTGCTGTTCACCATCACAGTGGTGGTTTCACAGGTCTCAGGTCAGGCCTGTTCTCTGTTTACTTATTGCTCAGTAAACATGAGATTGAACATCCAAGAATTAGTGAGAGATTTTTCTTAAACTACTGTTTTATTTAGTGCAAGGGCTGACACTGATCTTTTTTTTCCTGTATTATTAATTTTCTATAGTTTCCCTGGCTTGGGGACAGCCATTGCCTACATGTGATCTTTTAATCCTGCCAAGTAATTTTTTTTCCACTAGAAAACCAAGCACAGTTTCCTAAAACATGGCTACTGGTTTCTTTTGTATTATTTCTT
Organism: Melopsittacus undulatus; assembly: GCF_012275295.1. Classification (NCBI taxonomy): domain Eukaryota; kingdom Metazoa; phylum Chordata; class Aves; order Psittaciformes; family Psittaculidae; genus Melopsittacus; species Melopsittacus undulatus. The sequence goes on from NC_047529.1 coordinate 65,355,563, forward strand.
TAAATTCTTGTGGCATTTCTGAAATAGTATGTTGCATACTCGCTTCAAATTTGAATTCTTATTGTGTTTACTAATGAGGCAAGGGCTCAGAAAGCCAAAAGTGCTGATGTTCATCCTTGTTCTCTGATTTTGGCTGTGGCTCAAGATTTGGTTTAGGGTGATAGATAATATACTATATTATGTACTATACACTATACTTTATACTGTATTTGTATATATTTATATACTTTGTACTATATTTGTCTAATCATTGTTCTGGGGAATTTGAGAATGAAATATGGTTTGGATCCTTTGAAACATCTTTCAGCATATCTAAATTATGTTCTATGAACAACTTTCCTACCATCAGTGACCAAAGTTATCCCAATTAAACTAAAGGTCACTCAGGGTTTCTAGCCAAAATGAAATGAATTTAACCTTTCTCATATTGACTTTTATGTCCAGATACATCATAAAATACTTGTTTCATAAGCCTACAAACAAAACTGCTGCATGAGGTAATGATGACTGTTGTTGAAAGGGGAGCTGTTAGTCTGTGCCTACCTGAGAGCCTGCAGCACAAAAGTAGCATAAAATGGTGTGGAACTGCTTTGTGCTGTTCCAGTGATGGTGTCTCACGACTGCCCTGTTTCTGTTAGAAACAATTACAGCAGCTATAAAAACAACTGTAATATCTAGTATCTTTAGTACATAAAAGAGGCCTACAAGAACGCTGGAGAGGGACTTTTTATAAGGGCATGTAATAATAGGACAAGGCAGAATAGCTTTAAACTGAATGAGGGTAGATTGAGATTAGATATTAGGAAGAAATTCTTTACTATGAGGGTGCTGAGACATTGAAACAGACTGCCCAGAGAAGCTGTGGCTGCCGTATCCCTGGAAATGTTCAAGGACAGGTTGAATGGGCCTTTGAGCCACGACAGGGGAGTTAGAACTAGAGGATCTTTAAGTTGTCTTCCAACCCAAACCGTTCTATAATTCTGTCTATCTGAAGCAGAGCCTCTTGTAGCCTAATGTTCAAATATGCCTCTTTGAAAGTTCATTGCTGCTTTTTCAACATTGTTCCTTAACAGAAAGAGGCCTGTCCAGAGCAAAGTTATAGGAATTTGAAAAGAGATAGTGTTGCTGTTAAAAGCATCTCAACACTCTATAGTTGCTTTGTGCTGTTTGTTCTCTAGTGCCCCTCACAGTAATTGTGTATAGCACAATTATGTTATATATTCCACATTCTTTCCATGTTCAGTCATTAAAAAAATAACCTTTTCTTGTTACTTTTCATTTTTAGGATGACCAGTCATTAAATAGATTTCAGTTGAAACCTCTACCAATGGAAAATGAAGAAATCAAGAGTTCTTTTTCAGATGGTTAGCACATCTAAGGGGAAAACTACAATCAGGTTTATTTTTTTACCCAAGCTCTTGCTTATCTACCTTTTTCTGTCTGCTCATATGAAATCATGTTTGATATGATGAATGTTTGTTTATTTAAGTATTGTGAAAATTTTTCTGCTTGTCTCTGGTCTGTTCTCAAAACAAAATAACCTATTTTCAGCATGTTCTGACTGTATCAAATCAGGGACTACTGCAGGTAGTTTGGGGTATTGCATATGCACATCAGTGATGTTACTCAAACCTCTCAGTTACCTCTCAGGAAGACCCGTCTGTGGTTTCTTCCTTGGTATCTGTTTTGCAGTAAACCCAGATGAAAGTGGACTGGTTTGGTTTTGGGAGAAATGTCCTGTGGAATGGTGTCTTTTACTGGTGGTATCTTGCTGTGAAGGGAGTTGTAAGAAAAAAAACAACAGATAACATGTTCAGGCAGGCAAACCACTGAGATCTGTCCTGAAATCATCTTTATCAAAGCAGAATATGCTGGAAAGTGTGAATAGAAGTAATTTCAAAGTGTTTACAGAAAGATGCTGTTTAATTTGTGGAGTCTTTGAAGAATGTGGGAATGAATGGACTCATGAGACCTGACATAGTGAGGCTGGCTGACTCCAAGGAATCAAAAAAATACCCAGAAAGGTACAGGAAATGAAAAGCATCCACTACAGCCAAAGAACTCAGGCAGAGCAACAGGTGAAAAAAAAAAGAAAGAACAATGCTTAGGAGCATAAAAAATAAGCGTGTTGTGAAAGCTGAAGCAATGGGGCAGCAATGGGCAGCAATGAATTTGAAAGACAAGTTAAAAATGACCCTCTGCATAATATTGCAAGAAGAGATGTATCTGCAACACCAGACTCATTCAAAATACCTACAAGTGATTGCAGGTGATACCTGATACTTAAAACAGCTTTCTCTTTTTCACTGTGTTTGATAGTTGCCTTTTAGGAAGCAAACTGTAAATCTGACTTTTTTTTTTAGGTCCATACATTGCTGTACCATACTCTTGAAGAAAAGCACATTTCTGACTGCTGCTAGGAAGCAGATAAGGACTTATCTAGAGCTCAATCTGGGGAGATGAGCAGCAGAAGGTGTTGTGCACTGGAATGATGTTCTCTCATTTTCTCTCAGTACCTTGGAGATAGGTCCATTTGGGAAATGGAAGACTGGCTTTTCAAAAGACACAGGGAAATTAACTGAGTGCAAGGATGTCTGAAGACAATGGGAGCCCTATTCTTAACTTTTTTTTTTCTAGATTCTGTATAAATATATTCTTTACTGGTTTCTGAATTTAACTTTCCAGCTCCTCCTCAGAAGAGGCACAGCTTTCTGATGCTCCTGTACAAACCTACATGGATGATTAATACAGAAATACTATGTTTAATGCTGAAATGTTTAGGAATGCAATAGTGTCTTCCTCTTCTGGAGTGTAGGATGACGTGAATTAGGACACTACTGTGTACATGAACATTGAGTAAGCTTTTAGAAGAGGGTGGTGAGACCCTGTGGGCAAGCTACATCTGTGCTAGAAACCAGTCTGTCTAGTTTAGTAAAACTGCCTCCACTCTCTGCTTCCAGGAACTGTGTACCTTCTGTGTTTGTCTTAGCGGCAAGCTTACTTCCCTCCTTCATCTGTATAATCATGGGCCAGAAAAGCCCATTCCTTCCCCTATTCCGGCATTGGCCTGATCTGCTTGCAGCTCCACCTCATACTTCATATTTCTGCCTCCCAACTTAGGCAGTCAAGGGCAGCCAGAGGGACCATGGAAACGAAGGACTGCAAAGCATTCTACAATCTACAGTGCACAGTATGGTTCTTACAAGTATGGCAAGGTAAACAATGTCCTTTACTATTGGTTTCAGCATGCTTTGCTGTCTCTACTCCTAGATTAAATTCAAGTCCCTGATTTTGATGTTGAACTCTAGTGACAGAAGAACAAGACATCTCCAAAGCTGCATCACATCATCTGTGACATTTACTGGGAGGACTGGACACAGGGGTAAAAGAACAGCTGCTTGCCAGGTATCGCTATAATTCCACTTTTCCTGATGGTGAATATGATGCAAGCCCCACTTTTTTTGCAGAAGTCCTCCCATAACAAAAAGCAGAATTTCAATCTTCAAAAGTATATTTTAAACCCATTTTTATCTGTGTTATAAAGTTACTATTTCTGAGACAGTCACAACAGGCAGATCTCTTAATCTCCTGGTTCCACCTCACTCTGACAATAAACTCTGAAATAAACAAAACCAGAATTAAATTAATGCTGTGTCTTTCCTTGCTGTCCTTGTAGTGTGTTGGGTTTTTTTTTTTTTGTGGTTTTGTTTGTTGTTTTTTTTTCTCAGTGCTCTTTAATATTTAGAGTTGGAGTACCCAGGCAGTTACAGGCAGAGTGACAGAGGGCAAGAGGGCTTTTTTGTCTTTCCAGCTCACACTTTACAGAGATGAGGTTTTGGATTTGCAAGCATAAGGGAAGATGAAGCACATTGTTTTCTTTGAGCTTTCATCCTCTTGTAAGACATTATGAGCATCTATGGTGCTTACAAAACTGTTACTTCCTGAAAATTTTCTAATGCAATAGAATATAATGAAGTAATTTACATATACTGAGCCACTCATCAACAAGGTGAAAGAAAAGTCCATGATATTTATGAATATTTTGTCAAGCTGAATTTTTTCAACAATCATCACTAAATTAGAGTGGTTCCATTTGACACTTGAATACCAAATTTAATTTTGCTTTTGAATGGGTGTTGTTTATCTCACTTAAGTCTCTTTAACAACTAGCTCCTTTTTTATATATTTATTTTTTTATTCAGAGAATGTGCAAGGTTGAGAACTTAGGTCATTAAAGTTCTCTAACATACTATGTGGATTTGGGGTCAGTTAAGGATTTGAACTATGTCTATGTAACAGGAAGTCACTATCTATGTTCAGCTCATTGATAGGTAGGGCTTTCATCTTTTCTTCAGCTGCTTTCATCAAAGAGTATGTAAAAACTAATTTATTACTCTATGGGGCCCAATGATGAATACCTCCACTATACTGAGGCTTGTAATAGTGATTTTATGCGTCTCAGAAGGACATGCAGTAATGCTCTGAGAACATAATGAAAAGGAAAAAAAAGCCAAAAAACTGAAGAAATTAAACTGCTCAACTGAGGGTGCATTCCAAAAGCAAAATTTTGCTAAGACAAGGGAACCGGTCCATCCAAACTATGCACACTTCTCATGCACGGAAACCAACTACAGGTGAGATCAGTAATTAGATGGTTTTCATTCACTTCTTTGGGTATTATTTAAAAAGCTTATCAATGTTGGTTTGTTCCTTATCTAATACATCTCATGAATTGCTACTGGAATGCAAAAATGATAGCGTATCTTATTCAGAATAATGGGAGAATTATATATGTAAAGAATTATACATATAAAGTCAACAGAGACCAATAAATATGTCCATCACATTAGAAAAATCATGGGAGTCAGGTGAAGTTCCTGATGACTGGCAAGAGGTAAATATAACCCCCATTTTGAAGAAGGGGGAAATGGAAGACCTGGGAAACTACAGTTTGCCCAAAGAAGTGGTAAATGCTCCATCTCTGGCAGCGTTCAAGGCCAGGATGGACAGAGCCTTGGGTGACATGGTCTAGTGTGAGGCATCCCTGCTCATGGCAGGGGGATTGGAACTAGATGATCTTGAGGTCCTTTCCAACTCTAACCATTCTATGATTCTAAATGCTGTTATGGGGGGAAAATTATGTTCTTTACATTTCTAGATTTTTTTTCCTGTGGGAAAAAGATTCCTAGGGTGTTACCAATTAGGATTTGGTGCGTATTTACAATTTATCCGAGTAATTCTCCTGTCATCAATGGAGATTTGTCATCTTGGAAAACTGGATTGGCTTTCTTTGCTTTTCTATGTACTTTTGGCCTACCTCTGGGCACAGAAGATATTTATGACAGATTTGTTTAACTTTTTGATCTATTAAAATTGTAATACTCCTGGAGTTTGTGGAAAATGCAATAACAGTTTATATCATCAAGAAAGGACCACATCTATCCTAGTTTCTTTCAAGGGTAATGGCACTTTCTATTATCTCTGTCAAAGTACTACTGTGAATTATTTGAACGAATGTAGCCCTTTTTGGGTTTTGTTTGTTTTTTTTCTTCTTTTTTTTTATGCTCATAAGCAGATCAGAATTTTATGTAAACAAACACTACTTGCAAGTAGCTGTGAAGCAGCAAACCCATTTTAAGTTATGGATTATTTACAAATTGTCTGAATTTTCTGTGATGTGACTGGTCACCCCACTGGCACTACTTTTTCTTTCCCAGATGGCAGAATATTTTAAATTCTGTGGCTTATCAATAATAAGGAATGCAGAATCCTCTGTTGCATATGAAAATACACTTGTTTCTGCATATGAAAAGGGACTAGGGGAACAGTAATAGAAATAAAAAGCATTACTAAAAACAAAAAAATAATGTTCGCTCAAACAGCTTTTCATATTCAAATGAATGTTTGCAAGAACATCTTCATCTTCTTAGAATATCCATGGCCAGATGAATTATGGGCTCTAAGTGTACCTCCTGTTTACATTCCTCATTTTGTATAAGTCAAGATGTTGAATTGCATTAAGCTGCTCTTGTAAGCCATTCTATTTAGCTTATCAAATGAGCCAGCTTCACCTCCTTATTCACCCCTACACTGCTCCAGTTGTATGTTAGAGTTATCAGAAAGTTTGTGATTTCTAGCAGCTTTTGGAAACCCACAGATGTTATGGATCTAAGTGTTTTCTTTTGTGCAGGATCAAACAGCTGTGCAAGTGGAGATGGAGATCTGAGTGTGGGAAGAAGACTGACACAGGAATATGCTTGTCAGCTTGTAAAGGTTGTGTTCCTTCTGTGCATGTCGAAGCATCAGTGGTGTGAATAATATCTTGCTCTGTTAACAGCAAAATCTGAAATGAAATATGCATTCATTACTAATGCTGTCTTACACATTTGTTCCTGGAACACTAGATAACAATGGCATATGTCCAACTCGGATAATGAACTCTTCTCACATTTTCAGCTGAACTAAAAAACAAGCAGAAAATATTTTTTAAATGGACTTTAACCTAATTGCTAATGTCCCCAGATGAATATTCTAGTAGATTCTCTACACACAAAATTTTTTCAACCTTTTTGGAATAGTTATGTGTTTATGTGTAAAGCTGGAAGAACAAACAAACCTGCTTAGGAAAACTTTCGTTTTTGAAATCTAGACTTAAGCTCTATAGCCTCTTGGGGTCCTCTTAATGCTTTGTCTCCTGTACATCTGTCAATCTAGCTGGAATCTGCATCAATCTAAGGGGATAAATGAGGTACAATTCTGACAGAGTATGTTTATGACTAAATCTTGTAGAGCATAACTGAGATTCAGCCAACGTGGTCCTGCAGAAATGAAGAAAATAGAGTATTTCTCAAACATAAAAGGCCTTCCTATATTCTTTTTGAAACATTTTATAGGAAAGTATGTCAGGTGTCTTAATTTGCTCAGACCTGGAATATTAAAATGAATTCCATGGAGTTGAATCTTGTGGTAAGAAGACAAAAGACATGATCAGTAAAATGACAGATAGCAAACTGTCTTTTTATCCATGGCCACAATGCATACAGGACCAAAGAAAAATGTGCCTGTTGTAAACTACCAAGATGACCTGTATTGATTGACCATTGATAACGGAACACCATCAAGTACTTCCTCTAGTACAGGTGTTCTTCCAAGCTGAATGAATTAATACCATCAAGTCACATAAATAGGCCTACAGCTTGATGCTCTTCCACTTTTTTCTGCTGAATAGAGAACAGAAGAGAAGCCCTTAACTTGTACTCAGAGGCTACAAAAGGTGCATATTTTGTAAACAAGGAAAAACTAATGACAGCTCAAACTACCCTACTAGATTTGGGGGGTAGGGGAGGGGCATATGGAACAAATAGAGGCTGCTACTAATTTGCGGGACAGTGTGAGGACCTAGGGCAGGGTCAGCCTAATTCAGTCTGTCTGAAAAAAATGTTTAGGGTAGTGTTAGCAGGGTCAGATTTATGCTACTCACAGCTCATGCTGAGGAAATTTCATCACTGAGCATAATGGGGCAGGGAACCCTATACTCTCTCTTCCTGTTTTTAATATCCATGCTTCTTAGCTTATGTTAATGCTGTATGCTGAAATCCCTAACCTTCCAGACAATTTATCCTCTGCCCCCCACAAGGGGTTTGCTAAAAATACTAAAAATCACACAACAGGGAATGGATCAAGGATTCCAGGATACTCTCAGTCCTTGCCACTTCTCCATGGAGGGTCCAGCAGTATGCTGTTCTTACTACTTCATGTGCAAACCCTCTCTGCTTTAAATTTGCATTGCCAAGATGGCAAGGCTGGTTGTTCTGAGAATTTGGTGTCATTCTGCAAGATCTGCACTTAGAAACTCCTACACTCATTCTAGCAAGAAACTTGAATAATAACAAGAAGCAATAAATTCCTTCCCCACCTTGTTTTTTACTTGTAGAACTTAAAGCCTTTACTCCAACTGTGCTAAGTGCCCTGCATAAAAACATGAAAAGGAGCAACTTGTACCTTATAAGAAACAATTCATTTTAACAGTCTAACTAGACATGACTAGGCAGTGGGGAGGGTTACTATTATGCCTGACTATTCTGTGGTACAAAGGGATTTTGTTAATTAGCCAAGGCTGTGCCAGAAGTCTGTGGAAGAGGTGGGAACTGAACTTGGCTCATTTGAGACTTTCTCAGAGTACTGTAATTATAAGGTCAAGTTTCCATGAGGGTGAATACCAAACTTTATATTAGAAATTTCTTTCTTTCCATTTTTTTTCCAAGGCAATTTCCCCTTAATTCCCATGCAAGTCTCTCTTATTACAAAGTTCATTGGTCCTTTATTGGTCCTGTGTCCATTCTGAAGGTTTGGAAAGTATTGTTTTGTTGTACATGATTATTTATTTATAGATTTCAGGATTATTTTCAAACTCATTGCCATTTTGGGTCACTTTGATTGAAGAAATTCCCAGCATGTAGACCAGAGAATACATCAGATTAAAAAATAGACTAGCAGAATATATTCTAGACAATATGGAAGCTATTTTTCCTACTTGCTATAACAGAAGGATGAAAGTTAAATAATTTGCCCAAATTCCTACATAATTTACAGCACATTAATTTACAGTTCCTGCATTTCAAACAATCAGAAATGGTATATAATTTATTCCCTTTGGAGGCCTGACTGGTCTATTGAAGGATTTCCACACATATATTCCCTACATTTGGATCTTTCCAGTAATAGATCCCTTGCCTTTATATGTAGAAACACTTATCAATGATGATGGCAACAGTGATGTTCAGATGATTCAAGCCTGGCATATTCTTTGCTTCCCAGAATCATTTGTCCCTTAGTAGGACAGTCCTGAGAAGTTACTAGTAGCTCTGTTTAGTGTGTTCTTGGTTAAGAAACATGAAAACTGTTTGTTCTGAAAGGAGAACAATGACAGTCAGAAAGACAATACTGAAAGGGAAGAGCTGACTGAAATATCTTGGACATTTTCCCCCTCCACCTCTGAGCAGATCTATCAACAGCCCTCTTGGTGTTCCTTAGAAAGGAAAACTCCTGGAATGGATTGTGAGAGAATCAACTTAACTTACTGTGCTTCTGCTGAAATCCTGTTCAAGGCTCTTAATTTATTCACAGATAAACAAAACACTGTTTATTGCCTCACATGCAGTTTTGACAGATGGTTCTTAGCATCCAACTCAGGTGTAAACAGACATAGATAAATGGATCTGTTCTTTTTAATTCACACACACACTTGTGACTTTCATCTCTACCTGAAAAGCTCCTTAGGCTGTCTATCTATTCCTTGTTCCATCTATTAAACATAGAATAGTTAGGGTTGGAAAGGACCTTAAGATCATCAAGTTCCAACCCCCCTGCCATGGGCAGGGACACCTCACAATAAACCATATCACCCAAGGCTATCTCCAACCTGGCCTTGAACACCAACAGAGATGGAGCATTCACAGCTTCCCTGGACAACCCATTCCAGTACCTCACCACCCTTACAGTAAAGAACTTATTCCTTGCATCCAATCTAAATTTCCCTTGTCTAAGTCTGAACCCATTACCCCTTGTCCTATCACTACAGTCCCTAATGAGGAGTCCATCCCCTGCATCCCTATAGTCCCCTCAGATATTGGAAGGCTGCTATGAGGTCTCCACGCAGCCTTCTCTTCTCCAGGATGAACAGCCCCAACTTTCTCAGCCTGTCTTCATATGGGAGGTGCTCCAGTCCCATGATCAACCTCTTGGCCCTTCTCTGGACCTGTTCCAACAGTTCCATGTCCTTTTTATGTTGAGGACACCAGAACTGCACACAATACTCCAAATTAGGTGTCACAAGAGCAGAGTAGAGGGGCAGGATCACCTCCTTCAACCTGCTGGTCACGCTCCTCTTGATGCAGCCCAGGATACGGTTGGCTTTCTGGGCTGTGAGCGCACACTGAAGACAGCTACCATGGTTTAAACTCAATCAGCCACACAGTTTCTACTCCCCCCCACTCTTTCCTTCCTTCCCCCCTCCCTCTCCCCTTCCTGCTCCCAGAGGGATGGGGAAGAGAATCGAAAGAATGTAACTCCCATGGGCTGAGATAAGAACAGTCCAGTAACTAAGGTATAACACAAACCACTACTACTGCTGCCACCAATAATAATAATGATAAGGGAAATAAAAGGGAAGAGAATGCAATACCACCCGCCAAAACAAGCCAAACCAAGAAGCCTGCCCTTCTGGGTAACTCCCAGTTACCTCCCTGGGCATGACGTGCTGTGGTATGGAATACCTCTTTGGCTAGTTTGGGCCAGGTGTCCTGTCCCTGCTTCCTCCTGGCCTCCCCTCCTCCCTGGCAGAGCATGAGACTCACAGGGTCCTTGGTCAGAGTAAACATCAGTATTATCAGCTCTGTTCCCAAGCTGAAAGTCAAAACACAACGCTGCACATACTCATATTTTACAGAATTTCTTATGCCGTAGCAAGTACTGAATTCCTCAGTTACCTAAGCTGTATTCACATTATTGGAAACTATAGGGGATAAAAAGAAAATAAAAAAGGCAGAGTATTAGAAGAGGTGCCTGCTACTTTGGCATTAACTTATATTAGGGTGCACAGAATCTGGAAGATCAAAGTACCTTGCCAGTAAGAAGGAGGGCTCCAAAACTAAAAAACAAATAGGACACACAAGAACTTTGTAATAAATGTAATGATGTTCTTGAGACACATAAAAAAAAGGAAAGAAATCATTATCTCACCTCTGTTGAGTGCAAGGTCTTTTAGTGAGTATGCCAGTACTCCTGTTTCTCTATGTTATTTAAGTTCATGCTATAAGGCTAACCAGTCTTGAGTTTATGTCAAGACACCCTTGATTGCTATTGGCATTAGAGTTTTAGACATGGGTACTGGACCTGAACATACCCCAGATTTCAAACCAGAAATCATACTGACTGAGCAGAAGTTACATTGCTGCCTGTCTTGTTTCAGCTTTTTCTCTATCATGTTATGTTGCTACCTTTGCTAAAAAGTTGAAAGTATCTCTTTGTCTTTCTCAGCTACTATTGTCATGGTTTGGTCAGTGGAATATGAAAATCTGTCTCTTTCTCAGACCTGGAGATGGTAGTGTGTCCAAATCCAGTCCACTTGCCTCTATTAATTTAGCTTATTTGTGTTACGTTTCAACCACCATCACCAGAGTGATGTGCAACACAATGTAATTTCTCTCCTATGCTTTTAGGAAGCTTGGTAATTCAATGCAAATTGAAAGACTTTGTTCAGGATTTTGTAACATTGCTGAATATATTTGCATGGGATTTGCTGGCACTCTTTTGCCTTCACAGCTGCTACCACTATAACAAACTATAGGACAATATAGCCCTTGTCTTAAATGGGGTAAATTTGTTGAGATTATTGGAGGTCAGTGGACCCACAGAATCTTATATGGAGAGGTAGGCTGTGCTGCTTGGTATATTTCAGCTTGTCCCTGCTTCCTCAGAATATCTGATAGCAACCAATATCAATCCTGCTTCTGGTGATGGTGATAAACAAGAGATTTCACTGGTTCTATCTGCTGCCTTTGGCTAAGGTATAAACTGGGAAAGAGGGAAAATTGATTGTTTGTGAATGAAATAATTCCTTGCAGTAAAAAATCTTTTCTGCATGTGTTTTATTTTTACTGCCCTCAAATGGTGTTTGTCCTGCATTTCCAAAAATTTCTGATGAAATTATTTAATCATACATTATCACTAGAATTTATAATTTGGAAGAATTATTTTTGTCCTTTCAGGATAAGGTATTTAATGGATTTTATTACTTGCTCTGTCAGAACACCAGTGTTAGTTAATAAAAGGCACAAATAAAAAATTTTAATCTTCACACTTAAAGTGGGGTTTGCTTTTTTGTTTAAACTTGTCCAGAGCAAGTGAGAAGTTCAAAGGAAACAGCTCGCACAGGTGAAAATGAAACCTTTGAAATAATCACTGATTCTGTTAGCTTGGATGGATAAGAGCTCTTACAGCTTCAGCTTCAGCTACCTTCATCTACACTGCATTTGTCCCTGCAGGAAACAGATGAGAAGAGTCAGAGGCAAACAGAATCTGACAGAGGAGGATGAAAAGGCCAATCTCCAAAGTTGCTGCTTGGTGTGAGGCTGCTTTAATGCTGCAGTTGGCTCAAGAAATGCCAGGTTCTTTGAGATGGAGAAGCCTTGATATTAAAGTTAAAAGGTAAAAAGATGCAACCTTCTGTTTAAAATTCCATCCGTGGGTTAGTGATTCTCTGTCCCATGTATCCTGTCTTCTAACCAGACTGTGTACAAGACTAGAGAGTTCATATCTGCTCTGATGTAAATATAAAACACTGAAGTGATCATTCTTTACTTTGGTTAAACCTGTGAAAAAAACCACCAAAATCTATCATACTGCAGACAGAGAGCACTTGAATGTACTCTATGATATTAATGTTCAGAAAATAACATTATCGTTGCAAATACCTTAACTGGAATCACTGTTTTCTGGAAATTTTGCAAAGCTTTTCCTCCCAGGCTCTCTTTCTCTCTGTTCCACATATTTGCCTATTACATGAAGTTAGAATTCAAATGTATATTCCCTGCTCTGAAATACTCTGCTGTGCTGAGATGCAAAATCAAACACAAGAAAAGTTTTGATATTCTATGAACTGGTCCAGTGCTGGCCAGAGTTATTTGGTGCCTTGCCAAAGAGTCTGTATTATTAATAAAGTATCTAAAACCTTTCCATGAAGAAGAGGGTGATAGAAGAGATTCTGATTATACTTTCACCCACTCTTTCTCAAGTCGTTTGAGGGGATAACATTTCCTAAGGTTACAATGCCTGAGAATTATATTTCAGCTAGGTAGAGAATGCAGTGAAACCTTTCACTACTGTGTTGTGTATGTGCCTCAGAGGAACATGTTAGTTCAAAGACAGGGCCATACTGCTATGCAAATATATCTATACAACTTCCAGATTGTAGCTGGCTCCTATCCAACCACTTTGGAATTTGTGCAGAATAAGTTTTTGTCTGCCTGCAAACCACAGTGTAAGCATAACCATTCTCCTGGATTTCTTCTTGCTGGCTTTGGCTCAGGAAACTACTTTCAAGCCCCCATGCAAACTGTGAAAGGCAGTAGCTGAATGTACTGCAGTGACCTTTTCAAAGCTCTTCCAGAGCTCAATTGATTTCTTAAAACTTCTGGCTTCAGTTTCTGGGCTGTGAAGTCGGGGCAGGATGCCAGCTAGTAAAAATTATAGGATATTGAAAAGGTTAAATCAGTCCAGTGTCTTCATAACCATCTTTAACAAATGCTGTTAGGCAAAATAGTTCTGATTTTTTGTTCTATTGCTGTAGACAGCTGAAAAAAAAAAGATTTCTAATGAATATGCATTATTGCAATAAGAACAGAAAATGGCACATACACTTAACCTTCTTTTTATGATAATTTGAAGACTGAACTCTTATGGTCCTCCTGACGTGATATACCTGAGCTGCAAAGTAGCATTTGCATAGCTTTTGATCTTACAAAAGTCTTTTACTTTTATGAGTTTGATATGATTTGATGCTTCAGTGGTTTTGACTTATAAATGGAAGTTGCAAATCCTTTTCGTTCTTTTGGAGCTGAAGTCAAAACATAATTTAAGAAGAAATAATAAGTGGATGACATCTTTGTAAGTGGAAAGAATTGGTCTATCTCTGCTGGGTAGGATCATTTTCCTATGGAGTGGAGGACAATCTTTTTTAAGACAGTCCCTGGTATGTTCTTCCTCTGAACTAAGCTGTTTGGTGTTTTTTAAAAGGAAAAGTAAAACATCTTTAAGCCAAAGACAAAAAAAATTATTGCAATTTAGGTAGCCACAATAGCTTCCCCCAGAAAAATAGGATTGTTTACCTATTACACCTTAGTGAGTCACCAGAGATGTAACTGCTCTTGGGAAATATTTGAGGTGATTGATTTGACTTCAAAGTTTTGATCATTTATAGGGAATATGGTTTGATGCAAGCTAGAATAAATACATAGTGGTAGATTCTTTTCTAAGAAAACAACTTTTAGCATTAAAAATATGCAATGAATTGTACACTACTGTTAGAGATGACAGACTTCAACACACTGACATTAAAAAAGCAGACATAATACTCAGTATGATTTTCAATTTCTAGGCTGCAGCAAACACTACATCCTGTGAGAGTTTTGTTACAAAATACTTTTAAGAAGCAATTTGTACGATATTCACAGGATTTAGTGAAGATCTGCAGGAGCATAAAGCACTCTTGCACTGGTTACCGAAACTGAGAAAAAGAATGCAGCTACAGTAACAAATATAGGTAGGCAAGGGCCAACTAGGTAGGGTTCAACGGTCCCAGTGCTCAAACTAAGCCAGCTGAACCAGATGGGAAACTGGATCAAGCACTGTAAATTACTGTTCTACTTCTGATGTGAATTAGTTTTAATAAAGACAAATGTCATACTTTTGAAAGAAGACCAAAATAGGAACACAAAGGCAACTTCAGCTAATTTTGTTATTTAGGAGTGAACCTATTTAACCCGAAGCTGTCGAGAGACTTACGAGATCCTAAATACAGATCTGGGACAAACTTCAGACATCTAAGCTCGAAAAGCTGACCTACGTGTTACAGAAAGGCTAGTCGTGACTGTAATAGAGTGTATGTTTGGATCCAGGTGAAGGCAATGACAAAATTGGCAATTGAAGTTATACAGGCAAGTAAGGAATACAAACTGACACAACCAGCATTTGCCAAAACCTGGGATTTTTGTGTTGCAACTTGATTCTAGCTGTAGAGTGGTTTCAGCAACAGAATAATGTTGACAGCACAGTGCTAGAGAGCACAAAGTGGTAAGGACACTCTGCCTTTTTTTGTAATTGCAGCATCTCTGCTAACTGAAAGATGTATTTCAAAATATAGCTGTCCTGTGTACAAGCCTTTAACTGTGAAGTTGTGATTAGTTTCAATTCTCTGAAGATTTTATGTTACAATCTTATGTTAATGAAAGAGAAATTATTCGTGTCAGACTTCAGTGTGAATGTCTGAAAAAGTTCAGAAATTGGGCAAGGGCGAGGATTCTGCTTAAGTAAAACTGTATCATGTTCAGCTTAATTATTCTGAATGTAGAGATGCTTGATATATAGCACTCACTAGCAATGATCCATATGGGCTGAAATGCCTGTGCTGGTGTAGCCTGGCCTCTGATGCGTGGACCTGGGTATTGTGATTTGCTCACCTAAAACACTCAGCACTTTGTAAATTTATGCTATAAATGAAAAGTGCTATGTTTAAGATTTAGAAATTGGAAAAATCCTCTGGTCACCTTTTAAAGAGGCTGCACCTAGGCTGGTGGTGCTGAGTCTCTAGGGCTGGCTGGAGCTGTGTTTGACTGACTGCCCAAGACAGAGGACCTGCAGCTCACGGGTTATGAGAAACAGGGCTGGAAGAGCTGTTTCTCGCAACTTGTGTCTGCTGTAGAGACAAACTGTGAGAAGTAGGACTGGAAGAGCAGAAAATTCCTCCTTTCGCTAGTCAACAAAGAGCACTAGGAATATCCGACAGGCTCTGAAGTGTTCCTCAGGCACCCTGGGTGAGTTGCTGCTTAAAGCAGAAAGCCTTATAGAGCTACTTGGAAATGCTAAATACCAAGGCTCTGGTTGATTTTGAACTGTTGTTATTAAACATGGCCTAATGGGGCAGCTTTCAGGTCACTCAGATATTTGTGTGGGAGGAGCAGTACATTTAGCTGTGATAAAGGAGTGAGGGAAATGGGATGAAACCTGGTTTAGTTAAATATTTTTAACTTTGCAATTGTACCAAATATGAACAAGCCTTAAGTGATATTTCAAAAAGATTTTCTGTGCTACTCATTGTGTCAGAATCTTGGGCCAATGATCAGTACTGTAACCAGAGCAATTCAAGACAAGGATTGTTTGTTACATTTGCAAAATACACACTGCCTGGTACCAGGAAAAAAAAATATCTTTTTGCAAATAAGAAATACAAGCTATAGTGAGAAAACAGCCCTGGCTCAGTAACACACCTCAATTTTTCCCCAGTTGAAACTCTCTAGCTAAACTGAGACACACAAGAAGACGTTTACAGAAATGAGAAAGAAAAGAATACAGTACCCTCAGGGTTTGGTTTGGTTTGCTTTGTTTTTTCTGGTACCACACCGAGTGCATTTCCGCCATGGATGTTGTTTAAACTGCTCGTCTTCAGGCAGTGAGGACAAATGGTAAATAACTTACACAATCAATTTTTAAGAGAAAGTAGCTAGCCCGTATGCTCTGCATTTTACTTGCAATTATGAAGAGGAGTCTTGTAATGACTGTGGCTAATACAGCATCAAAGAGTCTGTAAATTACTTTACTCACCAAACTGGGGCACACATGTGTATCTGGAAACCATACTCTTCTGGCTCCTAATTATGTGGGAGTGTAAAATGGGCGTCAAGGTGTCATATGCCTTTGTTTAGGGAAGCTGTCAGTGTTGCCAGAGCTGTAGAATGGTTCATATAAAGAGCAAATACATTAAATCACAAGCTCTCCTTTCCCTAGATGGAATAAAAACATTTCATATAATCCACAACAATGCTTGCAATGAATAGGGAATGTATTTATGTGTAGCATTGAAAGGATCTCTGATGTTAACAGGGATTAGGGCAGGAATCTTAATCACTTAATGACTTCCTTTTGTTGGTAGTTGTGATTGTCACATAATAATTTAAGTGATAGTGTGATGGTAAAGCAAGCACTAATTTTTAATTGCAACATTTCCTTTAACATAGACATACAGAATATTCTGTGCCTGAACTGTAAAACAGTATTTACTCAAGAAACTCTTCTCTAGTACCTGCTGCAGCTGCTTTCTGGAGGAAAAAAAAATAATAAAAATCCACCTCCAAGCCTGTTTTTTGGCATCAAAAGCTCTTTAATATTCTACTGGTGTTCAAAAGCACTAAAATAATATGCATCTTAAAAAAAAAAGATGTTGTAACTAGTCCCTAATGGATCCAAAAGGTGTCATAAAACACTGAAAAAGATATTTTCAAATATGTGATATTATGAAATATTATGAAAGATTGCATAAAAATTTACTTAGGTTTGGAAGCAGTCTACAGGAGATCTCAAAGAACTCTTGAGATAGTCACAGAACTACAGATGACATAGACAGTCAAGGGTAAAGAAGTTGGTTAAATAAGTTAAGAATAAAGCTAAAATGAGCTGTATGTTCCTTTAGTCCTCAGGTAGAAGAGTTGGTGTCCAGGATACTACTACATGCTTATCAATGCAAGTTATGGAAGAAGGTCAGTGGAGGAGCATTGCCTTCTAGTCTTTCCTTGTAGAATAACCTTTCTCAATGTATATTTCACCATACTGAACACTATTGGATGTTAGTTTTCCTGTCCCTCCAGCAGCTTAGTCTTTTTCCTAACATGAGGAGATGACTTTCTCCCTAAATGCCATTCAGCCTTTCAAGCCAATGCTTGTCGTGTTGTGCTTCTTTGGATAGGTGATGGGCAAATCTGCACAGAGATATACTAGTGTTCAAGGCTCACCTCTCCAGCATTTCCTCCTCTCACAGTAGTATCATCGTAGTAGTGACCACCAACACTCATGCAAGTTTAGACTTACCCACTTATCCTGGTCTAGCGATAACAGGATCCACTCATTCATCTCTAGTGAATGAGATGCAGACTCCTTTTTTTTTTCTAAGGAAGCTGTCTGCAGATATGCTTTTGAAAAACACTTTTAGCTTTCCTTTTTAAGGGGATGGCTTTTACCAAGTGTGCAAAAGACTTGCATACTCCAATCAGGAAACCATTCTTGAGGATTGTTTCTTGGTAACAAGATCAAATGTCCTGCATGGTTGGTGTACTGTTGTGGGGCTTTCCATCATGTGCAGAGCAGCTTGTGTGATTGGGAACAGTTGTATAAAAGCCCCCACAGTCAGAAAGGTGACATCTTTCCTGCATTTATTGTAGAGAGTAACCCCAAAGATATGATCCAGCTGGGCTGTGGGGAAACAAAGCTTAAGGTTTTGCTTTTTATTCTGAGGCAGCAAAGCTTTCATACATCCCCAGGAATTTTATTATGTGGTTTTTGAATTTTCTACACTTTCCACCTGGAGGCATCAGGGTTATTTTGATATCTCTTTTCTTTTTTTCTTGGGTTTTTTTTTGGATGGCAGTATGTAGCTGTTTGCCAGACAGTTTTTAAGGGAGCAGTAGCAGGGGAAGTCAGGTTATCTTCTGTTTCTTTCTCCCAGATGCCTTCTCTCCTGCACTTACTTTTTTGTGGACTTATATTTGCAAAGAACTGCGAAGTATCGCTCCATTCTCTTCTCCACTTCCTGGCTAGAGGAAACATGCAAGTGGATCCCAGCTGAGACCAAACAAAGTCTTTTGCTTAGTTTAATCTAACAGTTTGGTTTGTATTTGGTTTTGGTTTTTTAATTTCTCTTGCCTCTTTCCCCACACAGTCCTGTGACATTCATAAATTGCCCAAAGCTGCTTCAGCAATGCTGTTTTCTGCCTTTGTGTGTGCCTGTTTCAGGCTTGGTGAAATCTGTCTGCCAGGGCAGGTGGTTTGTATCTGCCCCACTGCCAATGCTACCTGTTGTCTGTAGGCATACACTCACAGCACAGCCTTTCTGTACCCTGCTGTGCAGGCAAATGTGTAACTCTCTCTTTTGAGTGGCAGAATTAGAAACTGAGCAGACTGAAGTAGCAAATGTTTGCATACAGCTCTGGCAATCAATGATTTCTTTCAATCAAGTTTATTGCCCTTGTAATCCAAGCAGAGTTTCCATTCTCCCTTTTCTGCTCAGTTATTAAGCAACAGTTTGAAAGGTCCAGAACTGTGCTTTTAACATCAGGACAGTAGTATCTTCTAATATATAGGTAGATTTCACAAAAAATTGGGGTTAATATACTGAGCATACAAGTAAACTGATTGCTCTTGAGCTCCTGGAAAGGCAATTTGATGAAGATTTCCTCCAAGGTTACCAATGGCTGTGAAATGAGGAGTTAGGACTGGCTGCTTCTATTGCCACTGCTCAGAGCAGAGTACAGAGGGAGTGAGGAACAAACTGATATCATTCTCGTCTTGTGTCCGAATATCCTTGCCTTGTTCCTTCCTCTAAGCTGTATAAGCGTAGTATTATTTTATAACCGTCTTAACATGGCAATACAGTCCTCAGTGCTTACTTTGGCAGCCCTCTCTATTTGCTTAACCATTCCCTGAGTGACACCCTTGGGTGTTCAGGATACACAGGCACCTAAAGTGTGCATTATTTTAGGAAAGCCAGAATTCTGGATTCCTGGAGTCTGAAAAAGGGAATGATGTTAAATAATTGTGCTTTCTTCTCTGCAAAGAAAATGAGGTACTGCTCATTTGTGCAGCTACAGGAAAGATTTGTTTCTCTGCATTACAGCCCTGTACCACACTGTTGGAAATACTCTGACCCATGAACTTCCACACAGCTCAGCTTTTTCAGCTTCTGTAAAAGCATTCGTGTACTCAGGCATGTACGTAGCTTTGAATGAGGTAAAGATAGCAGCAGCAGCAGCAGGTACCACTGCTGGTCTCAACTTTTGGCACCCTTTTTCCATCTTCTTACCTTTTTCTCTTTCAAATGCCTGTGGAAGTGGCAGAGACAGCTAGCTCCTGCTCACAGTAGGTAACCTCTCAGACTTGGAATAGAAATCTTGATGCAGTTATTGGTGGGTTCTTTTAAAATATGGCCTATTTCAGGGCTCCTTTCACAGCAAGGCTGCACTGAAGTCAGAGACCTTCCTTTTCTGTTCATTGATGGCTGCACTTGTTTTCATGTTTCTTCAGACCCTTTTGTGACACCCTGCTTCCACTATTTTGCTCTCAGGAGTTTTTCTATTTTTCACCTCTCTCTAGTCCTGGATGTTTTGACAAGAAAGAATCAGAGTTGCTCAGGTGGATCACAGGATACTTATTGCAAAAGGAAGCACTCTTCAGCCTGGTGTTTTACTCTGTGCCCTCTGATCTGTCATGGGTTCCCTCACCCTGCCTGTACCACTCATAGCCCAGTGAAATGAGGCATCTAGGAGTCACAGTAAGGAAGTTCTGCTCTGGCTTTGCCAAGCATTTCTGGGTGTTTTAAGGTCCAGCAGTGCCAAAAAAATAGTGCTGGTTCTGGGGGCAAAACCCATGAGGTGGGCCAAGGAACAAAAAGATGACACTACACTGTTATGGGATGAGTAAAATCCAGTATTAATCATTGCAATCACATGCTGAGTGTAGTGACACCTGCAACTTTTGTCTTTGAGGTAGCTTTATGAAACTGGAAAAATAGGTGAGTTAGATGATTTCTTGCCCTTAGATTCTTCCTCATAGCCCAGAGCTTAATGCACCCATAGAAACAGTAGGAAACTGGGATTTCTACACTTCCCATGGAAAACTAGGGGTAGGAAGTCTCCACAGTTAATCTGTAAACTGGCCATGATGGACTTGCCTAAATTCAGATAAATTTCTAACCATGACTAGAAAGCAGCAGGTGCCTGAGCCAGATTGCAGGCATAGAGTAAGGGTTTTCTGATTCTGCCTGTTCACATGCTGAAGGTCCTGGTGTAGGGACTTCACAAACTGAGAGTAGTGGTTTTCATTAACAGCCCTTATTTTTTTTCCCTAGTCTAAGAACATTTTAATCCCATTTAGAGTTTTGGCATCCACAGCCTCCTGCAGGAGATAGTTCTGCAGTTTAAGCATGCTCCGTTTCAAGCCTGCAGTTGGACAATTTCATGCCCCTTTGTTCTGATATTATGGCAATCTGAATAGTATTTCTTCTTTATCCACTCATTATTTTACATACCCTCTACTGTTTTCCCACCTGCAGTCTTTTCTTTCACCACCTTAACAATTTTAGTTAATTTATTCTCTCCTCATGCAGACACTGTGCCATAACTTTGATAATTTTTTTCACTTTTCTCTATCTTTTGTAGTTGT
The DNA here is from genome assembly GCF_012275295.1 of Melopsittacus undulatus. Taxonomy (NCBI): domain Eukaryota; kingdom Metazoa; phylum Chordata; class Aves; order Psittaciformes; family Psittaculidae; genus Melopsittacus; species Melopsittacus undulatus. The sequence continues at coordinate 65,376,545 of NC_047529.1, forward strand.
ATTGCACCCTTTTTGAAGCAGGTGACCAGCCCTTCATATAAGAGTCAAGATACAGATATACCATGAATATGTACAGTGACAATATTTTCTTTCTCCTCTCTTTTTGTCCTAGTAATGGCTATAAATCCATTTGTTCTTTGACACCACAGATATGAAAGTGATATTTTCAGAGAACTATATTCATTGGCTCAAAAATCTCATTAGTGATAACTGGCAGTGTCGAGCTCACCACTGTGTTCAGATAGGTAGGTCTCTTTATTCCTCATTTGTGTTCCTTTGTGTTTGTCAACACTGGATGCAATTTTATCTATATTGATTTGAATGGAATTTCATCAGTGTTGTTTAACACCACGAGATCCTCTGAAATCTGCCTTCTCAATAAGTGCCTGCTTCACTCCCTTGAATTATATCCAGATCTTTTCTAGCTCATTGAATTGCTTAAACTCCAGATCCTTGAAAACCTTACTTGTCTTATATGAAGTTACTAATTTACAAGAGGCAATTGAGGGCTGGTGAGAAACTGGTTTTGTAAACAATGAGTTGTTACTCAAAAGCAGGCAGGGTGCCACCATTCTTTCAAACCCATTCTTTTCAAATTCTTTCTTTTTTAAAAATTATGTGCTTTCTGAGCACTTGTAGGAGAAAATCTGTTCTGTTCACTACTGGATAAATTCAGGTTTGATGCTGTTTTCTTTGTTCTGAATACCATTGGGAAGGAAATTGGTGCCCAGCTTGACAAACAGTATGTGTCTAATGGTACAGCCTTGAGTATCCAGCAAAGTTTTGTCCTGAAACCTGAGGCATTTGGGTATTCATCCGGAGTGTAAGCAGCTTTGCCTGAACAGTTCTTCTGTCATAAGTGGTTGAGAATGCCTAATGTAATCTTTCTGTGTAATTTCTTATGCCAAAGTCCTTAGGTGGAGAAAGAGCAGCTACATAGCAAAGTGTTCCTCACTATGGGACTGAGCTGGTATTACTAAAATCTGCCTAGTTATGGTAAATTTTAGAGTAATATATAGATGCCTCAATATGAATTCCACTTTAATTTCCGATCTCATGGATTACTACAGAAGATTGATCCAGAATGCCAACCCAGATGCCAAATGGCAGAAAAATAATTTGCAGAATGAGATCTCCTGCTTACAGTGTTACCTGAATCAAGTGAGCCTGACTCAAAAAATACAAAAACAGTCCCAAACAACTGAAATCTCAAAGAAGCAAATTAAAATTAATAAATTACAAACTATTGTCCTTTCAAAATTGCTACTGCTACAGAGTTTGATGATTAAGCAATAATTATTTCTCATTGTTTAGGTAACATTTTGAATTGGGAAACATATTTATTATTTTCTTATAATTCTACAAAATTAAGACATATTTGTATAGTTATTTTCATCTTTTAAGTTTAAAAATGTGTGCCTATTCTTGTTGAAATGCATTAGATTTTGACAAGGAGGAAAAAAATTAAGAAATATTTTGACCACAATCCTTTTCAATTGTGATTGGGCACAACCCATATTATGAACACAGCAATAGGTGAAAGACTGTTGTTTTGACAACTTCTGTTGCTTTTGCTCTGGCTTTGCTATATAACATAAATAATAGAAAAATATGGCATTTGATTATTTTTTTTTATCTTCTGAATAGCTGTAAAGGATCCATTTACTGAGGCTATTTAGGCGGCAAAGCATATGGATAAGCATATAAAAGGTGATTACCCAGAGCTACTTATGTCCCACTCCAGTGGTCTTGGCATTCTGTCACGCAATCATTATGGAGTGGCCTAGGAAAAACATTATAAAGGAGCAAGGAGTTTCAGAAAGGATTGTTAAATTTACTGATAACAGAAGCAAGAGATAGATGTTGGAATCCTTGCCATTATATTTTTCTTTGTTAGCAACAGCTCTGAGACTCTGGAGCTCTGCTTGTGGCTGCCCAGCTCCTGCAGAAGGGACACTCACAGCAGGGAAAGGGCAATTGACTGATATCCCCCTTTCCTGTGCTGTGCTGCCCTATTCCACTGACTTCAGTTTAGGATCCTTAAAACTCCAGGAAGGCACTACTGACTGGGATTTTCCTAGGAAGTACAGTGCTGCTTTTTTCCTCTGTCAGTCAAGCTATTGAATTAATTTTTCAGCACAGAAATTTGTATTTTGGGAGTGACAGTGGAGATACTTTACCTGATTTAGCCCTATTTTCAGCTGAAGTTGCTCTTTTTTAAAAAAAAAATAAACAAAACACTCTTAAACTGAACACATGCTACATCCAAAGGCAAATTCTACAGGTATTTACTTTGAAGTATTTATTTTAACTCAAATAAACAAATAAAATGGATCGAGCTTTCCCCTGTAGTTCCTTTTTTATTTTATTATTCTTTTTAGAGCATTTGTGTAATTTAGATTCAGTCACTAAGTGACTGAGCTTGGAAGGAACCTTCATAGAAATGAAGATTGCTTTGTCCACTCTGTTTTCAATGTGTGTGAAAAAAAGCACACCATTGGAGGTTAATGCTCCTTGCAGTTCTGAACGTATCTGTGTACAGAAAGCCCAAGATAAATAATTGCTTGTCTTCCTTAGAGGGGGTGCTACAGTACATATGCAATTTGCCTGACTACGACAAGACTAAATTTAGGTACCACATCCAGGCAAGAGATCTTAATAAATATCTACAGAAATATTACCCTATGGATATGAGATGGGGAACAAAGTATCATTATTTTATATTTTTACTCCTTTACCTATACTCCAGAAATTCAAATGCTTCCTCCTATCTTTTTCCTCGCCCCTTTGTGTTTAACAGAAAGGAAAGGCAAAGCAGATGATCAGTCACTTTTCACCAACACAACATGGAGTTGCAAATATCATGTATCGATTGCCAACAAATGAATTTGCTGGCAATGTATAAGAGATGAATGTCCAAAAAATCTGTGGATCAACGTGTTCCTAGTTGTTTACTCTAGGGCCTTACTTTCCTCATAGCGTAAATAGGTCTGAAAAGAGGATCTTAGAAATGTAACATGGTTTTAGCATAAAGCAGAATCAACTTATCTGTAAGCAGAAGAGTTTAAAGCTGGAATGTCTCTTCGGATTTGAAATATATGAAAAATGTAGCAAGAAATGGAACACTTCAGCTGTTTCAGGAAAGTCTCCTTTCTGTGTAAAGACGGAAAAATTTTCTTCAGTATGATGAAAATAGTATCCTTCTTTTCTGTCATTATGAATCAGCTGCAATTTCTGCTCCCGCATTGTATACTGAAGGTCTTATGCAAAATCTATTCAAAGGTGTTTCATGACATCTCACTAAACTTTGAAACTAAGCTATCGAGTCAGCTGCAGAAAAACATCATGCTGAGTGCAATAACATTTCAAAGAAAAATGTTTTAAAACCAGTACTTGTAAAAATCTTCCTTCCTCTTACTAATTACTTCAGAACAAAAAAATGATGGGAATTATTATCAGACCTGTAAATGTGCTATTAACAAGTATTTTAAACTTTAGATTTCCTTTTCAAAGGAATGTTAATTAAAAGGAAAGAAAAACAAATTGAAAGGGTAGTTAATTTCATGATTTTTACGGTACACTGTCTACCTTTACTCATTCCCCTGCACAGTCTAGGATTTTTGAAGAAGACAAGGCAAGGTGCACACCTTCTAGAAGCATGACAGTAAGGATTAAACTTCAAACCTACTTGCAGTCTACTGAAATGAGCAGCTTTAGACTAAAAACACCCAGAAATTCTTAGCAAATATTTGATCTTAAGCATCTGATGCCAGATACTGTTCTTAGTAAGAAAAGGGAGTAATAGTGTCCTAAGCAGGCAAACATCATTTCTACCAGTGGCAACACAGCAGGAAAGCAGCAATAAGCATGATATGCACAGTTCAGGGACATGGCTGTGCTGGCTGGTACCTAGAAGACTGATTCATGAGTGCCACTGCAGCTGGACTGAGTAACAGTTTAACATGGCACATGGTCAAACCAGGGAACAAGGGAACATAACAGCCATGAAACTCTGTCTTCTGCTACAAACTATATAGACATACTCATGCCCCAGCTATTTATTAGGCATAGGCATCATTATTTCATCTTTATTTTATTGCAGAAATTATGTCTTCACTGCAGTGCTTGGCCTTGAAAAGAAAGGAACAGAAAAGTTAGTTTTCACTTCAACTTCTTGTCCACATGCAGGGTGCACTCCAGCTCATCTTATATTTACCTCTGAGTTAGTCACCCTAGGCTCTCTTTAGAGTCAATGAAGAGCTATAGGCACTTTTAGGGCATCCAGTCTATTTTATCCACCAACTTCAATGACAGATGAATTATGGCCAAGAAGTACTTACTCTCAATCAGCAATAAAGGGACACCAGAGTAATTAGTTCAGAGGCAGGTGTCTATGCATGTATCCCACTCTCTACAGTGTCCTAATAAGCTCCCTAAGGTCTTTTTCTACGAAGAAAACTGGTTAAAATATTTCGTGACAATGGTGTCCATCTATTTTCAGGAACTGGTTTCTGTTAAAGGAAAGTTTCTTGAGGTATTTTTATACATTTATTTGCAGCCTAAAGGCTGTTGCTGCATGTGTAAATGGAGAAGCTTTTTCCAGAAAAGCCCTAAAGTGGGCAATGTCATGCTCAGTGTTTTATAAAATGAAAGCTTAAACATAATGATTCAATCAGGGTTCAAATTTGTCCCCAACTCTTCTTGTTTAACATGTATATTCTGACTGAGAATGTGTTTTAGGACCTTGTGAAATGCCAAAGCTTTATTTTGGCTAGATCTGTTAGTGCAGTGTAAGTACTTGTTTTCAATTTAAAGGTAAGCAAGAAACTTGGAAGAATCGCTTAGTCATCCCACAAAAGACAAAAAAAAGTGTCTGTGACTCAAGAGGGCCCAGGCTGTTTAAGAGATTACTTGATTAGAGGAGACATCTCTTTTGAGTGGTAATTGAGGTTTGTAACTTTCGTGGCCAAAGCGGTAATCAAACATATGTCCAGAGACAACTATCCCTTCTGCATCTGTTAATGTGAGCTCTGTACCATTTTGTTGTTTGGTTTGTTGGGTTTTGTTTTGATTTTTTTTAATGTGTTCTAGAGGGAGCTTTGTGAGCTATAGTGTCAGAGGGTGAATCCTGGAAGTGCTCAAGCTACCAAGTTTGACTGATTCTAGCTTTCAGTGTATTCTCATGAGCCCACACAGCCTGTGAATCTGAGCATCCCTTTACACATCAGATAAGAATTAAAATGGGAAACTATGCTAGGTATTATCCATTCGATGTTTACTAGAGAAAATAATCTACATGTTCCTAATTTAGCAATGAGTGTACTTCAGTCAAGAGAAAACAGAAAGAATGCTATTAAGCCCTCAATTTTAACTAAAAAATCACTGGGGGCACTTTCCTCCGGCACATAGCATGTGGGCCACTTCTTATGACTGAGTTTCACTCAGCAAATTCTCTACTACTGGGACTCGGACAGTGGCACTGCTTTTAATATCTTCTACTCCTCTCTTGAAGCACATGAAAACTGACAGTTCTACTTGTGAATTTTTCTTAGGCTGGCAGTGTTTGTGGCCCTCAGTGAATTTGAGCTGTGAGATGAAAATGTCCTGCGGACTTTTCTGTTTCCCTGTTGTTGCTAGAGATGCAATTAGACCATGCTGTTGGCTTCTCCACAGCCTGCACCACTGAAGTTGTATAATTGTTGAGAGCTGGAAGAGAGGTGAGATTTTCCCATCAGGCACTGTCCGGGAATGAGGAGGTTAATGATACTTTTCCTACCTCCCTTTCTTGGTAACAGCAGAAACAGCTGGTTTTCCTAAGTTTGACCAAATGCTACTTCTCTGTGTCCCTTTGCTCTTTGCCTGTATCTACTCTGCCTAAATTGAGTTTTCCTTAGCTTAGTGGTGCTGACAGCTGTCATAGCATCCAGCACCTATGACAACTCTGCCACCTGAAAGTCCATGGTGTTGAGACTGGGCTCTTTAGATTGACTACATTCAACAATTTTCTTCAGGGGAAAGCAAAGACTTTTATTGCCTCCACCAGTCTTTGGAAGAAAATTTCTTCCTGACCCAAAATCTGGTATGTAGTGTAACACATCATGCAAGCAAGCCAAATGACTTCTTTAATCATCTGTCTCCTTTTACCTTTGTGGCTGAACACTCCTTGGTGACAAATTTTATAGTGTATGATTTGCTATATGAAAAAGCCTGTCATTTATCTGTTAATTTTTTTTTTTCTCTTTAGTTGAATGACATTTGATTAGGTTGCTGAGCCTGAGAGAAAAGACCATGCAGGTATTTTATAAGAAGTATCTGTTATCTTCTTGACAGGAAGATGTTAGTTTATATTCCTTTTTTGCATATGATATATTAACATTTTCCATGAATGCCATAATCAATATCCGGTACTTGATTTTCTGCAGCAGCTTTTTTGCCTGATAGTCTTCAGTAGGAGTCATCTAGACACAAAATGTATGGGACCTTTTTTCAGAAGCCAAGTAAGCAATGCATTGTTTTTTTCCCTGATGATAGAAATAAAATAGAAAAAGTAGAGATAGAAAGGGAAATACAGAGTGGGAAAATTAACACAGTAGAAATATCTTAGCCCAGTGATTTTTAGAAGTAGTATGGTTAGCTAAAACTGAGTATTAGCTATATGTTGTGTTGTCATGTAACCACAAATGAAACGATTATAAGACAGACAAAACCAGGAGTGCTCACGTGTACAGTTTGCATAGGATGTCCTTCCTGAACTGAACTACCATGAAACTTTCAAGTGATGCTTAATTTTTAATGTTAAAGAATAATGATCAATTAACATATTAAAAAAAATCATAGAATGGTTCTGGTTGGAAGATATCTTTAAAGACCATCTAGTTCATGAGCAACAATATTTTTCACCAGATCATGTTGCTCAAAGCACCATCCAACCTGACCTTGAGCATTGATGTTGGATGGGGAATCCACAACTTCTGTGGGCATTCTGTTCTAGTGTTTCACCACCACACTGCAGAAAACTTCCTATGTCTGATCTAGACCTACCTCTTTCAGTTTAAAAACCCTGCCACTTGTCCTGTCACTACAGGCCTTAGTAAAAAGTCTCTGTTTTTCTTATAAGCCCCTTTTATATATTGAAAGTCTGCAATAAGGTCTCTAAGGAACCTTCTCCAGGCTGAACTACCCCACGTCTTTCAGACTTTCTTCACAGGTGAGCTATTTCAGCATTTTGACAATATTTGTGGCCATCCTCTGGCCTCTCTGTAACAGATCTTTGTCTCTTTTGTACTGTAGACACCAGATCTGGACACATTACTATAGATGAGGTCACATAAGGGCAGAGTAAAGATGGAGAACATCCTCTCTTGACCTGCTGGCCACGCTTCTTTCTATGCAATCCAGGATAGGGTTGGTATCTCTGCTACAAGTGGCCATTGACAGCTCTTCTTTTTCATCCATCAGTATCCCCAGGTCCTTCTCTGCATGGCTGCTCTCAGTGAAGTCCTTTACTCCTTGTCTCTACTTTAAACAGAGTGAGTTCACTTAAAATTTGGGATGAGCATAATATAGACAAGACACAAAACTTTACATTTTCTTGAAAGATTCACCGGTATGAGTACTTTACCTGTGTTATATTTCTGGAATGGTCTGTTGCTAATTATGTATGGATAGACAATATTTACACTATAGTTTTACTCATTTTGTACTTATGGATATAAAGGCAGAAATAAAAGATGTGCAATAAAATATGCTTTGTAGCACAGACTTCCTTAATGGAATGCTTGAATAAACTAAAATATCTATCAAAATAATTTTGATGAATGGATTGTCATGGTCCAATTGAACAATTTTTCATACAAAATACTGACTTGATAACATAAAAACATTTCTCAGGAAAATACCAATTTTACCAACATTTCTGTTAGTTATTACCGAGACATTCCATTTTTACCTCACTGAAATATTTTCTTTCAGCTTTAATATGTTATATTAGATGCATTTTGAAAACAGGAGAGGGAAAGAACTTATGTTCCCATTCTGATGGAACAAAACACAGGTTTCAGACCCATAAGAGAGAAATTCAATTTTTCAAACAGTTGTACAATGGAGATGTAATCTGGGGTGTATGCTTACTCAGCAGAAGAGTGCAGTTTCTCACAACAGAAAACTAAGATGCTCAGTGTTCTTGTAACATTGTTCATATATTTCAGGTATTTCAATCCAGGAAACAGGGAGTGAGATGATGCTCTAGCAAACAGCTGAAGCCATATTTCAAAACTTCTGAAACCAGCAGTTGCAAAAAATACATTCTTTTAAAAAAGATGAAAGGTATTTCATATTTTAAAGGACTTCTGAAGATCTCATGTGAAGTTTTTGATGTCTGGATTTAGTTGCATCTGTTTCTATCAGCTTTTGAATATACTGATTGGCTGCTGATACTTTTCACTGCAGTGATACAATGTACAAGTGTTAATCCATTAGGTTGAGAGTAGGTTTGTTTTTTCATGTTTTGAAGACGTACATGACTCAGGATTTCCACCCACGATAATCTATGGGTTATTTCTGAATTAAGTCAAGACTAAGAAATGGAGCTAGTAACTGCATGTTTCATTGTCCAGGGAATTGCAGAGAGATTTCAAGATGTAGGTGAAACTCTGGAGGGACTGTAAGTGATGCATGTCCATATTGTTCATGATGTGCATGTGAAGGAATTAAGAAGCTTCTCAGTGAGAGATCCTGTGAAAAGAGGCAGTGTGCCAGGCTGGGCCCCAATAGCCCATCATTTTTCTATTTGCAACTATCTTTGGTGAAGGAGGCAAGGGGACAAAAAAAAACCCACCCAAAACCAACCAAACAAAAATATCTCCCCCCAAAAAACCCAAACAAACCTCAAAACCAAACCAAAAACAGAAAATTGAATATCAGTGAGGTGCATCCCTGAGACTGGAAATACAAATAGGTAGGTACAAGTTAAACACTTGGCAAAGAGGAAAAAGGAGGACTTCAACATGGTAGCTGAAGCAGTGGCATGCAGTATCTTAAAGCAGCAAGAGCAGATGTCAGTGGGAAAACTTAGATTGCTGCTAATATTGGTAAAAAGGAGGGGACACCTGGAATGTACTCTTAATGTGTCAGTCTGTTTCTTTAGCAGGTAGTTGTTCTAGGGCTTCTCAGGATGCTGTACCAGATGCTGTATTTCTGTTCCAGAAGCTTTTTGATGTGCTAATTCTGTAACTGCAATAGCTGGAGCCAGTATCAGTGATGAGCTAGTATAATATATCTTTCATCAAGCTCTTGTAAAGTGAGGTGGTTGGAAAACAACCACAGAACTTTACTGAATTGTTTTCTAAAGCCACACTGACTTAGCAGCTAATGGGCATATTTACTTGATGGCTATTTGGAGTCAGCACAGCTGGAAGAAAAATTAACAGTAAAGGGAATTCAATTTATTTTCTCATTAAGTTTTGTGTTGACAGATGATTTCCAAACTCTTTGGTAACTTTGTGATTATAAAATGTGAAATATGTATCTTTGGTTTATAAACTAAACAGAAACGGCACTTTTGTAATCTCTGTCCCAGAAATTTTCCTCATGGCCACATCTACATCTACCAGAAAATGTACAAGCATAGTCCATTGTGGTTTAAATGTGGAAAAATGCTGAGGCTGTCAGTTAAAATGCAGATATGAATTTGTATATCTTTATTAACTTGACATTCATATCACTGTTTAATACAACTTCCAAGAGACTAAGCAACCTACTTTTACTAAGTACTTGTTTTAAATGGCTCATCATAATTGCATTTGCTGCCTTTCTTGGACACATAAGCAACAATTTTATTGGCTCAAGCACAGAACAGCTGTCTGATCCACAGAAAGTAAAACCGTGAATGAATTATGCTTGTCCTGAACATATAAAATAAAAGCATCTACTATAGTAAACAACATGGAATTTTTGTTTATCTTATCTTGCACATTTTAGAAAAGGTATTTTAGAAAGTAAAAATAAAAGACTTTTAGGAAAGTTTTATTGGTATTGACTATCTGTTCCTTTCTCCTGGCAGCATCTTTGCTTGCTAAGAGCTATAGTTTAGGTAAAGCACATATATCTATCAGTTCTTTTCTCCTGGCTGAGCTTTGTCTCACTAAGATTCACAGTAATTAAAATAAAGCAGATTTTGAATCATACGAAAAAGAAGTACCGTTTTACTGCAACTTTCCTACTGTTGAGCATGGTTCTGCGTGACATGGTCTCCCTAGTCACTGAAAAGCTAGGCTTTGAGACCTACCTCTATAATCTCTTTGTACTGTAACGTTGTTGCATAGGACTATTTTGGTTTTGGTGGGTCAGGTATAGGTAACTTCTCTGAGCAACCTGTGCCAGTGTCTCACTGCCCTCACAGTGAAGAATTGTTTCCTAATATCTAATCTAAATCTATCATCCTTCAGTTTAAAGCCATCTCCCCTTGTTCCATCACTACTTGCTCTTATAAAAAGTCCCTCTCTAGGGACTTTTCTTCTTCCTGCTAACACCAAGCTTGGGCTTTGTTGACATTCCACCTGCTTTCAGGAGCTGCTGTCAGCAGAGGGGAATGTGTACAAGCATTTGCTGCTTTTTCTCCTTTTCCCAGCAGAACTGTTGCTAGTGATGACCTGAGGCAACCACAGCAACTCAGAGGGGATTAGTGCAGGAGATTTATTCCTGGAGAGTTCAGACCTGTCTGTACATAGGGCAGGTACATGCTCTGCATGTGCATGAGTCATCTCTCTGTGGCATAGTGTGCATAGAAAGCAGTCTGTTGAAGAGCTGACGTCATGCTTCTTAATTCTCAGAGGGTTTAGGGTCTCTGGAAAATCTAGGCATAGGTGTCAATAAGTGGTCCCTAAGGTAAGACTGGGCTGTACACAATGCTGAGAGCCCATTGTTGCACAGCCTTGCAAGTTTTCTTGGACTCTCCATGATGACTGGATAATGGTTTGGGATTATTGTTTTGTGAGGAAGGGTTTCTTTAAAATTGGACATCCTGATGCCATAGATATATCTTGTGTACTTCATGTCCCTGAAACACTAGCTTAGACAGGAGCTCACAACTTCAAACTGGGTGCCTTTGGCTTTTTCTTCTTTTGCTCAGAAGTTTAAAGACATCTTATTAAGCTATCACAGACTTTGTCTTGCTACATCGTACTATAACACAGCTTAGGATCCTGCAAAGCAAATCAGATGTCAATTGCATGGCACCCAAGGTACAATCAATTTGAAGTAATGTGTAAAAATCCTTCAAACTGAGCATTCCAATTTCTGTGATCCACACAAAATGCAGCACTGCTAACAAACCACATTTTACAAATTTTTCCTACCAGAATCAGAGGCAAGGTCCAAGAAAAGGTTGAACAGTTGACTGTGCTTTCCTGATATGACTGCTCCACACTACTCCCTTTTTTACTGGTAAAGCATAAAGATGTCTGCTCAGTGGGTCTGCTGTTCCCAAACATCCCTGTGGGCTGTGGAGGTGTGGGATGAGGACACCAATTCCTCATAGCTATTGGGAAAATCTCCAATGCAGGTCTATTTACCCCTGTTCTTTAAATTGCCACAGTATGTGGGAGGAGATTAGCAGAGACTGTGGAACTGCTCCCTCATTTTCTCTTAGTGTTACCAAGATTTCTGTCATGTTTTCCAGATGTAATACGTTTACCCTGGAGAAGCTGTCATGGCTGGGGGAAAATTTGGCTATATACAGCTTGCTTGGTTTTAGTGTGTCAATTGACAAAGACATGCAATAAATAAGCTAGAATTTGGTCTTACATCAAACCAATAAAAGCTTTGATTGACATTTTTTTCCACACTATTTGTTATGAAAATGTCTGAACTGTCAGACTTTCTCAAAAAGGTGAAACAATACTTGTTTTAATGCAGGTATCCTTCAATTCTGATTTTGTTTATGTGCATAAGCTGTGGCTGTTGGTGTGGGAACTGCTAACTTATTAACTTCAGAAAAGTAAATCCTAGTTACCCTCTTATTAGTCAGTGGATTCTTTGGAGTTAAAAGTGGTCATGTTCAGAAGCTGCCGGTGCGTATGTTTTAAATGTCACCCCTTTGCACAAAGTCTTTGGAAAGATTATGTGTTATTATCAGAAGGAATGAAACAAAATAAACTGTAGTAGTAAGAAACTGGAGGAGATCATAGTAAATCAGATTTTTTATAAGTATTACTATACTTTCAGAAGAAGAGCCAAGATACAATGACCTTGTGTTTGGACAATTCATTCTTGCAAGAATCTGAGATCAAAATAGATACTGCCCCACAGACATTCATGTCCTGCAGATCTATTTTTTCTTCAGTAGAAAGAAAAAACACTATATTTTTTGAAATAACATCTATATGAACCAGGAGAAATCTGACACTTCCGTAAATTTTCATGATTGAAGTTGACAAACTAATATTATCATCCACAGCTCAAGTTGATTAGTTTCATTGCCTGCTTTGAATATCTACTGCTTTGATTATTTGGACATATCCATCCCATCTCTACTTATGACCTTGTTTTCTGCTACAGAAAAAAAAAAACAAACAAAAGTTCTTTCCTTAATTAGCTTCCAGAACATATATAACAGCTTGATTTATGCTACTGTGTTTATTAGTTCATCTTTTTAATAAAATCCTTATTTATTGTAATCTGTTTGAGATATTCTTGGGAAATTAAAAAAGTACAGGTAATCTCCTACAAGCAATATGTATGTTGCATGTCTCTACTTCCTAAAATAGTACCATATTTTTCTAGTGTTGTCTCAATGACACAGAAATGTCCTTCTAGTGCAGTGTTCCAATACTGTAGCAATCCTTTATCAAATTGCAAGGAAATATGACTTTCCTGATTTACCTTGTTTCCTGGGAAATCTTCTGGAAATGATTTAGGGCTTCAATTTTTCTGGATACTTTGCCATTCCAAGCTGAGGTTACTGCAGTCGTCTTCAGAATTAGATCCCAGGAATATGGTGGATAGGGCCTTGATCTTTGTGTCTGCTATGCTTTACAGTTTATTTTGAACAGCCCCCTTTTGTCTTCACTTTTCAGCTTCAGCCACTTTTACTTCTGAACCTTCATAATTTCTTCCATTCAAAGGACCATTTGTTCTAAGCCAGGTTTTACCCTCTCAAAGCCATATCACACTTCCTACTCCCAACACAAACTTTTTACCTAAGAAGGATTTTCAGAATTCTCAATTATATTTTTTCCAAACTTGGTTTCTTGGGTTATCCATGTCCTTATAAAAAATAAACTCTAAGAAACCAAATCATCATTTTCTCTATAAAACAGAGGTATATTAATTGATAGCTATGGCAACATAGCTATAGTAGTGGAGTAGTAAATTAGCACAAAAATACAACAGAATCTTGTAATGACCTCCACTTTCATGTTTATTTTACTGTCAAAATTTGCAAGTCAATTAATAGACAGCATACATTTTATCAGTGGAGAGAAGCATACTTAGGCTTTCAGCTCTCTCGCCCCCTCTCAGGACTGTAAACAGCTTAAAGCTGGCACAGTGAGCCAGATACTTGTAAAGAAGGATTTAGTTAAGTGCTACTTAAAGGTTAATGAATTTTACCCGGAGACTGAGTAATCTTTTAGACTAGAACAGAATGGTGTATCTGACTCAATAACCTGCTCCACAGTTAGATTATGAGGATGCCTATGTTACTGCTACTTAAATACTATCTTTATCCCTCCATGCTTTTTCTTTCTGAAATTTCCATCAAAACTACCTAATTATAGGCAGAAAATATGTATTAAAATGACCTTTACATTTCATATTTTGTAACTGAAGGACACGAAACTTAATGTGAAACTTTCCATTTACTTCAGAGGACTTTGCATCTAGCCCTAAAGATTATTTTTTTTTTTTTTTAGAATTTTCTTGTACTTCATGGTTTCTTCTGCTGAAATTTCCTGACTGTGAAACTGTAAGGAAACTTTTTTTGGGGGGAAGGGGGAAAAAAGAAAAAGAAAAAAAAAGGCAAAGGCACCTCCCCCCCCAATCCTATCAAAGATCACACTGGGACCCAGTTTAATGGAATACATCAAAACAGTATTTCTCAGACTCTACATAAGCTGTGTCTTGAGAGCATGACATTTCATCCAAAATCTCGGCTCCTCAGGTAAATTTCACACTGCTATTAGTTTTCAGAAAACTGAAAATCTTTTCCATGTAAAATGTTATCACTTTTACTGGTATCTATGCTCCAATAAGCCAGTTTTCTTGGTAATTTCCAGCTGATAAACTCATGCCTTCTAACAGAGGTTAGAAGGTCTTTAGACCCGAAGCATATGACTTGCAGTTTGCAATGCTTAACCTGGATCTAAAGGTAACTCATTCCTTCCTGTCAAGCAGGAAGTATCCACTGATTGGATCTATTAACTTACCACCACCAGCAACATCTTCCTACTCTTTGTTCCAACCGGCAGTGATGGTCAAGCAACCCTTTTTGTATGTGTTTCAAAGCAACTCAAAAAAATAGAACGAACTGTCAGCTCGTTCTCTCCCGGGCAAACAGCGGGGGGGGGGGGGGGGGGGGGGGGGCAGAGCAGGGTCTGCTCCATCAAGGTGGAGGTTGTTTTCCTGTGTTGTTTGCCCTGAGGCCACGAGCATCTATTGCCCCGGCAACAATCTGCCTGGAGATAGAGGTACAGACACTACAGTGCCTGTAAGGACATGTGAACTGGGTCTGGGGGTTTTACCTGGTAGCCCTGCAGATGAGTCTCACCTGCAGGAGGGTTCTGAAAGAGTTTGACCCACAATTTCTGGTGTGTTTCTTCATTCTCTTACCTCGGCTGACTCACTGTCTACAAGGACTGAAAAGGCCACAAGGACTACAACTGAAAGAATTTCAACTCACTGACAGAGAAGATATTGCTGAATCCACAGAATCTGTTTCTCTGTTCTCTTTCCTTCTTTATTACTTTTCTTTTTTTCTTCCTCTACTTCGAAAGAGGAATAGGAACCTGCCAAGAATTTTGTTCCTTCTGACACTGTTTTAGGGAAATTTACAACAAAATTAATTAATGTTTCTGGAGGGCCCGTGGTTTCTCCTGTGAACTGTGCAGATTGTGTCACCCACCCCCACTGGGTGGGATGGGAAGGGACGGGATATTGCTACGGAAATGGAAAATTAAATCAGTTCCATCAGTGACACACAGGGAATTCCATGAGTTACTTCTCTGCTTAATTTTTCTAAGTCTTTTACCTAGTAAGAACAGCTATCTTTACATCGATGAGTTTATTACTTACTTTAGAACCCTTGTGCAAATTCCACTGCTCTTCAATTAAATAATTTTTCAAATAAGCCCATAGCTAAATAGCTTAATAAAATCCAATTTATGCACTCTTTCTGAGCTTAATCTATCCCCCCAAAAAAAAGATTGTTATGAAAGATACCAGACTGATCTGACATGTTCTAACTTAGATGAATATATATTGTGTTATATCTAATTTCTTACTTTTTCTTTCTCTTTTTATTTTCTAGATCAGTTATGCCCTTAATGAGGTTACATTAATGAGTATTTCTCATGCCCTTCCCTTCCTGTATTAGCAGGTTTGGTATTTTCCAATCATACAGGTTCAGGTCTATAATTTGTTAGCTTGCTCAGAATTTGCAATTGCATGTATCTAATTTCTCTGACAAGAAAAAAAGAAAACCTTTTATGAAATAGTCTTCCGTGTAACGAAGTATGGGAAATGTATAAAAAAGACAAGCTACCAAAAAAAAAAAATCCAACCCAGAGAATGAGGTGCTGGTGAGAGTCTTTCTCCTGCAAACTGCAAACTGCAAATGTCTAAGGTAACTGTCCTAACTGGCTGTTCTGGGATTGCCTCTATTTTGACAAAGTAACATTTTCCACCTGTTTTAGAATAGATCAAGAGTACTGTATTAAATACTTCTCACATGTTCAGAGTAAACATTGTGAAGACTTGTTGGTCAGGTTTCTGTGGCAGAGTGTCCTGGATTCAGCAGTAGCAGTCATTTTTTTATCCTTAGTAGCTGGTGCAGTACTGTGTTTTTGACTTTCAGCCTGGGAACAGCGCTGGTAACACTGATGTTTTTAGTTACTTCTCAGTAATGTTTAGTCTGACCAAGGACTTTCTGAGTCTCATGCTCTGCCAGGGAGGAGGGGAAGCCAGGAGGAAGCAGAGACAGTACACCTGACCCAAACTAACTAAAGAAGTATTCCATACCACAGCACATCATGCCCAGTATATAAACTGGGGACAGTTACCTGGAAGGCCTAGATCACTGCTCGACCTGGCTGGGTATCAGTCGGTGGGTGGTGAGCAGTTGTATTCTCCTTCCTTGTCATTTCCCTTATTATTATTGGTGGTAGCAGTAGTGGCTTGTGTTATACCTTAGTTACTGGGCTGTTCTTATCTCAACCCATGGGAGTTACATTCTTTTGATTCTCCTCTCCATCACTCTGGGAGTAGGGAGAGGAAGTGTGAGGAGTGAGCAAACAGCTGTGTGGTTTCTGGGTGACAGACTGGGCTTAAACCACGACACAGAGTCATCTAAACATGATCAAATATGCTGGAAGGATGTGTTTTTTTTTTTTTTTTTGTCAACCTGCATATGGAGGTGGAAAAGACGGTGAATAAAGATCTCAAATGAGGAGAAACGTGAAATTGAGTAAATATGCATAAAAATAACTTCTCCTCTGGAAAAAAAAACAAAAAAAACCAACAAACCTAGCTTCCTCCCTTCCCACAGGTCTTTTCCTTTTATAATAATTATGTTGTACTTCAGATCTTTGAGAAGTTTTTGATTTGGTGCTGAGCTTACTGAGCTTCTCTGGTTCTGAATGCTTGTCATAGAATCTCATAGAAACCGTTCTTTCCACAAATTCCTATGTTGATAACATTGTACACCATCTTAATATGTTGTCTAATATGGGGCAACCTGATTGAAATGAAATCCTGAACTTCTTAAATGGAGAGTAAGGAGGAAAATCAACTGTTTGGAGGCCAGCAAAAGAAATGACTCCTGAAAAATTTTATAATTAAGTCTCCTTCAATATGCTTGAGTGGAGTTAAGCAAATCTTCTCTGTATCTCAACTGGTTTTGTAATAGCAGGATGCTCATACTCATCAGGAGAAAGGGAATTCTGTTGTTTTCTATGCTGATTGTGATTCTCCCACTTACTTTTAGCAGAATTTTGTGCCTTTTGTGCACTGACTGCTCACGACAATTCATGTGAAACCTGTGGAACTACAAAAAACATGGGTCCTCCCTCATGTTTCGCCATCAAAACTGTCATAGCTGCAAGCATCACTGCAAGTCTTTCAGTCAAAATGAAGAATGTTGTATATCTAATTTTGAAAAAAAAAAGTCAAAGACTTTTATGTAGGTACCTAAGACATTGCAGAGGTGCAAAAATACCTTGTTCAGTAGTTACCCATCCAGCCATTAAATCTGTTTCCTTGTGCTTTAACTTGTATACAGAATTAGGTTGTGATTTTACGAAGAAAAATAGGGTATAATCACATAATCAAATAATATGGCTTAATACATATGGACAAGAAACCACAATAGTTATTGAGCTGAGGCTACTTTTCATCTTAAATATTATTTTAAAGTTGTTGTATGCCATTTTCAACATTCTTTTCACATGAAACCTGCCATGTTCAGTGAAGAGAATTTGAACCCTTAAGTGTATCAGCAGACACTGCTTTTATTTGAACTGAAGGATGGATTTATTTGAGTGGTAGCCAAAACAGATTATTTTGGTCATTGATTGAATGAAACAGTACTAATCCAACATGCCAACACAGCAGGTCATATCTAGAGATAGTCAAGCTCATAGGGCAGATCTGTTTTCTTTTCCTACCTGGTGCCATGTATTTCTAATGCCATTAGTGCTTTTGTGGTGATCTGGGACATCCATGTGTTTCTTCTGACATTTTGGCAGGAGTGACTTGCATATTCAAATGTTAGAAAAGAAATAAACAGAAATTTATGGGAAAGCTTATAGACTGCTCAGTAGCCTGTAAGCCCTCTGCCCTGTCAAAAACTTGCTGTGGTCACAGGTCCACTAAACTTGTAAATAGTAGGAAAATGGACCATCACCAGCTGATACCTCAGGAAAGTAAATGTTAACAGATTCTGCCTAGGAAAAAAAAATATAGCAACAATTTTCATTTGTAAAGGAATTGGTGTCCATAGAAGGTAATCACAAAGCTCATCTGTTACAGAACTGAATAATTTTTAAGGGATAAAGCCAGACTTTTATCACATGAGTACAGAAGGATTGTTGTGTGACAGAACTGATGTGTTTTTTTTGACCACAGCAGAAATCTTACTTGCTTTGCTACCCAGACAAAGGTTTTGAAAGTCTTTAAAGTAGTTCAGACCTGTTGCAGTTCAGTAGCTACTGGAATAAACCTGTACTTAATGTGCAAAGAAAGCAGGACATGTGCCCTAACTTCTCAGCCACAGCAGCAATTTAATTGCCTCCAGAGGTGTTTCTTCCATTTAGCGTATTGTTTCCAGTATCCAGACTAGCTTGGGCTCAGATAAGGAGGGACTTCATGGTACTTTGTGTCCTAGTAATTCATTCCTGTTTTGCTGCCAGAAACCTTTAATTTCCACATATACAGGAAAATGTTTTGAAATCATCTTGCTGTTTATTGCTAGGTTATTGAACCGAAACTTTACATCATTTTCCATATTAACTAATACAATATACCACATGAAGAAAAACTGCTAGCACTTGCTTGTTTCTTAAGCAACAGATGAAATAAATCCTCCCTATACTGTTATACAATTGTTTGGAATACTGTAATAGGAGTAAGTAAAATGTATTAACTGCTATGCCACATGGAAGAAAAAATGGAGATGGAGTTAGTTAGGCAGCTAATCACACAGTTGAGCTGTTATATTGGCTATCATTTCAGTAAAAAGTGTTATTTGACACATCCATTTCAATACTAAACATTTTGTTCATCAACTGCCTCCACATATTTTTTCAGCAATTTAACCTACAAGCTGAATATTGTGGTGGTTTTAGTTGAAAACTGAAGATGTTCAAAGACTTTTTTTTTACATTTTTTAACAGATTTTTTAACCATATGTTAGATTTTTACTGGAAGGCTGGAGAAAGTATTTGTGTACACCCTGGTGAACAAAACCAGATTATTTATAAGAGCATACAGAAACAAAATTTATCAGTTTTATTTCCAGAAGGGGAACATAAAGTTTGTGAATTTTTTTGGTTGAGAAATAGTTAAAAATAGTTAAAAAAATGCTACTTTTAAAAGGTAGAGCTGAACTTTTTACTTTGCTGCTGCTGAACTTTTTACTTTGCTGCTGCTACTTTACATGCTCCCAAGTTCCTAGCTAAATACAGGATACTCCCTTTCTTGTTCTTTGACCTCGTCAGTGTTTACAAATATGTAAAGGGTGGGTGCCAGAATGATGGAGCTAGGCTTTTTTCAGTGATATCCAGTGATAGAACAAGGGGCAATGGGTGTAAACTAGAGCATAGGAGGTTCCATGTTAACATCAGGAAGAACTTCTTTCTGGAAGTTTTTTTATGTAGGTACCTAAGACATTGCAGAGGTACAAAAATACCTTGTTCAGTAGTTACCCATCCAGCCATTAAATCTGTTTCCTTGTGCTTTAACTTGTATACAGAATTAGGTTGTGATTTTATGAAGAAAAATAGGGTATAATCACATAATCAAATAATATGGCTTAATACATATGGACAAGAAACCACAATAGTTATTGAGCTGAGGCTACTTTTTTATTGTAGCTGAGGCTACAATAAAAATACAAAATACAGGGAATTGCACAATCTGACACACTTCTCTTAGTTTGCTGTTTCTTCTAGTTTCCAAGAGTGACAGAGCGCTGGAACAGGTTGCCCAGGGAGGTTGTGGAGTCTCCTACGTTGGAGATATTCAAGGCCCGCCTGGACAAGTTCCTGTGTGATGTACTCTAGGTTACCCTGCTCTTGCAGGGGGGTTGGACTAGATGATCTTTTGAGGTCCCTTCCAACCCTCGGGATTCTGTGATTCTGTGAAAAGATCTGGGTCACTCACAGATGCTCTTTTCTGTAATGCACACCACATAAGTATTGCTCTTAACTCCCAGAATGTTTCTAGGTTTTCTTAAGAAAGATTGTTAAGTTCATGATTGGCCTGTTTACAGCTTTATAGCTCACATAGGCAATTTTATGGCATGCACTAATCAGTTTTTGCTTTACATTGACAAAAATTTACTGAGGAAGTCAATGAAAACAGAAGTACTGCACTAAAAAGAAATGGCCTTAAGTAGTGATGTCTTTGTGCTTATTGCTCTACTCTTGAGCTTCTGCCTCTCATGGCAATAATACCTCTTCATCAGGGGAAGGTAAGAAAAGAAAAACCCCAATAGAGAAATGAATAGACATCTGATGGCTGTCCATTACCATCTGCTTACAGTTATTGGAGGAACAAGGTGAAAATACATTTAAAAATGAACATCTAATAGAAATTTGAACCTTTATAAAATTAAACTACATTTTGCTCTCATCATGCTTTTTTACTGTGTCTATTTTTGACAACATTTCCATGTCTCCACTCTTTGCACCATCTTTCACCTTCTTTAGCCACCTCCATTTCCTTTTAAGTGATGATGCTAAACAGCTGCAGAAAGAGCTACTGCCATCTATAAAATTGATCAAGGATCTTTAGTAGTTTAAGGAAGACAACACCTCAGGCGTCTTCTTTTCTTTGTTCTGTTAAAATGTGCCCATAAATTCTCCATCCAGGTTTAAGGGAATTGCACAGTCTGACACACTTCTCTTAGTTTGCTGTTTCTTCTAGTTTCCATCCACTTGTTTTAACTTCCTATATACTTTACTGGTCTTTTAATAAGAAATTACACATACGCATATTTGTCCTGCATTCAGTCTAGATATGCCCCTCTCATATGACCACAGTAAAAACTTATCCTAGGAATACAGCTGGGAAGAAGTGGCTTGACTATGTGCATCCTCTCATCTGAACTGATGCTATTAGCTGTACCCCAGCTGGGAATACTGGGTAGGCACACATCAGTCACAGGGTGGGATATCAAGGAATGTGGGTTGAATATGTTGTTTTAGTAGGCTGGGTTCTTCCTATGTAGCACTGTTCAAGACAGATCAGTTTTAAAATGGGGAGGGGAATACATGTAATCAATGGAATAGTGTGGAGGAACTAAAGACATTGACTGATGGTGTTGTGTTCGTCACAGTGAAAACTGAATGTAGTAAATACAACTGGGAATCAATACTTTTACTCATGGATGGAGTATTTTTGTGTTTATGCTGTAAAAGAAAGGGCAGGGTTGCGTGAGGGTTTTGAGGGGAAAATTCAGATAGATGAGAAAAGTCGAAAGACGATATATTCAAGTATGCAGAGGTGGCAAAGGATAAAGAACAATGTAATGGTTTGAGCATGTTTTGAGGGTGTTTTTGTTCAAGTTTTTTTCCAGTCAGGTGGAGGAGGGGAGTCTGGGAGGAAGGAGAGACAGGGCACCTGACCCAGGCTAGGCAATGAGGTATTCCATACCATAGCACATGATGCCCAGGATGCATACTGGGAAAGAGAAGGCTGGAGGAGAGCTGTAGAGAAAAATGGAGGAGGGAGCACGCGGTGCTCGGCCGGGCAGGGTGGAGTGAGTTATGGGTCGGTGGCTGGTGGGGTGTTGTATTCTTTTCACTTGTTGTTTGCTGTATCATTATTATTTGTAGTAGTAAATGGCAGTAGGGGTTTTGTGTTATGCCTTAGCAATTAAACCGTTCTTATCTCAATCCGTGGGGGCTACATTCTTTGGATTCTCCTTTCTAACTCTCCGGGAGTTGGGGGACTTGGTTTAAACCACGACAAACAAAAAGGAGGGGAGGGAAGGCAGAAGAAAAAAAAAGGAATGGAGTGAGATTATATTGGTGCTTTGGTTTATGTTTTTTGTTATCCTTCATGAAAAGCCAGTGACATCTTGTGATAATAGTGAAAAGGCGAGAAAAGCTTGAGAAGGAAGTTAAAGCTGGTATTTACAAATGAATTTCAAACAATGGAGAAGAAATATTTCTTAAAGCTAATGAAGCCCATGATCTAGGCCATGTTGTGATTTGGATAGGTGAAAGATATGTAGAACTCATGGTTATTGTCTATGGTGTTGAATAACATTTTCTGCTTTTGCAGGGTTTTCCTGTGTGATGCTGAATCTGACATGCAGAAACTTGGAACCTGGATTTCCCAAAGGTCAGCAGGATTAAGCAGCAAACACTAAAATGAGAGCATATACTAGAAGTGAGCTGTTTCACTAAATGTTCTTAGCAGAAGATACACTAATTCCGTAGATGTTTTAATTTCTTAGAATTTTTCCTCTTCATTAAACTCATTTCACTTTCTCATTCTTTTATGTGAAAGATGAGTTTAATATTTCACTTTAATTCAGTACTGAAATGATGTCATGTTTAATTAGTTCAGCCTCCCACAGAGTCATGATTGCATACAATGTTTTAAACTGGTACTAATATTCTGTGATACATTTAGTCTTGCAAATTTTTATTGTGTAAGGTCTGGTGCTAGAATATTTTCGGATATGGGAGATTTAAGCAGGAGCTCTGGTTTCTGCATTTCTTCCTGTTAAGGAGCATAAGGATTCTCAGCAAAGAAGGCAAAAAACTCCGTCCAGTCCAATCATGCATTTATTTATGAAAATTTTAGGCTGTTTTGTTACTCCCATGACACCCATTCCTTGGAATCCATTCAATGATCTGCTCTTTGTTGTTAAGCTTTTTGCATTCTTTACTAAGGAATATAAAATGTTAGGTTTGGGTGGGTGGTAACTGGTGGAAAAGCAGGCAAACAAAACATGGGTTTCTTCATAGAATGAGGAATAAAAGAGAATTCTGCAAAAAAACAGTCCATTCTTTATTTCTTGCCTAGCTAGTGCTTGAAGGGGGTGTTCTGGCATGTCAAGGCACTCACATGGTGTAAGCTAGGATGCTTAAGATAATAAGGTAATGGTTTGCTGAATTTTGGCAGGTTGTTTTGACTTTGTATAGAGGTAGCATAGGACTCATTCAAATTTTGAACTCATTTAAATCAGGTTGCTCATAGTTTCTGCTGTCATAGAAAACTTATGCTGGAAACAATTTCTTCTGTATTCAGATGTTAACTTTTATGACCACAAATCCCATAAAACTAGCTATCTCTTGTAATCTAAGCTTGTGCTTGAAAGTGAAAAATGCTTGGCTCCTTTCACCTTGTTTATCCTCTACATCTCTAAATGTTTTGGATGGAAACACACTGCTGAAATATAAATCATACTTGCTTTGCTCAAGCTGTTGAGGTTCTCTCTCCTACCATATCAGCACAATTTTCACAAAAATAAGCAGTGACAAGGGAGCAGTGCACAGTTCAAAGGGATTTTGGGGGACTAGTGACAGGCCACTTATTCACCTCCAGAAATGTTGCTGGTGTCTGGGGTGATCCTGATCTTTATGTAACACAAAGTTGAGAAGAAAGTTGTTTCCTGGCCTTCATGTTGGTATGCATTACCTGTTGTTCAGCACTTGAGAAAATGGTGGACTTTCATGTTGTGTGTTCCCAGAGATCCTTTTGTAGACCCCCATTATCATTATATTTAAGAGGCTACAATAAAAAAGTGCCCTTTTTTGTTTGTTTCACTTTCAACAAGAATCCACTGTAACTGTTAGAGCTTTCAGGATCAAACTGGGCACATGACCTAGTTGCTATGGAAACCCCTCTGGGATAAAATGAAAAGAAAGAGGAGGGAACACTGATGAGTGCTAATTTATAGAAGTAAGAATATTAAATATCGTTGATCTGGGGCAACTGATGCCACCTCCATGTTTTATTTATTAGCAAAATGCCTGAAAGGAGATATCTTTTAATTTGCCCCCTGGAAAAAATACATACACAGTTACTACTTTGCAGTTATGGTCCATTAGTCACATTAGACTGGCTAATACAAGAAGGATTATTTGTACTGAGCCCCATCTACAACAGCCATAACACAGTGTAGTCATTCCTAGTATGGATGTTACTACTGTGATCCTTCAGAAGATACATAGCCGTGCATGGTGGTTTAACCTTGGCTAGCTGTCTGATGCCCACCCATCTGCTCTCTCACTCTGCAGCAGGACAGGGATATTAAAAAAAATTAAAAGCTTGTGGATAGAGATAAAAACAGGGAGATTGCTCACCAATTACCATCACAGGCGAAAGAGACCTTATGTCTTCCCACAGGGACTGCCCCTTGCAGCACCCACCCCATGGCCAGCATCTTGACACATGCACCCAGTACAACTGTGAAGTTGCTAATACCTTTCTGCAACATGCTGGATATTTTTTCCTAAGGATGACCACTCTGGCATATAATCCAACATTCAACTACTTTTATAACTGTCTGGTTTTGCCTATCACCTAACAGGCTGAAATAGAGCAAACGTGGGGTGCTTACCCTACACCCTGGCTGCACATTGTGTGACTATGAAGCTGTTGGGTACAGTGTGGTTGGCCAATCAAAAAAAATCTTTCTCTCAAAACTTTCTACAAAAGTTCTGCAAAAAAGTTATATCCTGGGAGTTTAAATCCTTTTAGTGAACAAGGTACTTGAGCTCAACTAAATCAGCTTCTGTCCAATTTATCTTTGTCATTGTAGCCAGTTCTCATAAAGAGATGTAGTTTTTCCTTGTCTGGTGACTCTTTCTGCTTTGCGTCTAACACAGTCAGTCCACATCTTGTCTGCTGTAGTTTTCGTCTGACAGCAGGAGGTAGAACATTAAAGAAAGCAAGGTGAGGATAAAAATGCTCTATCAAGTGGAAAGGACCAGAGTAGAACAGAAGTAGTGAGTACACGTATCCACTGTATTTTGATAAATCGTAAATGATGAGCTATCATCCCCTGACATTTCAGTTACCTCTTTAAACCAGATTTAATGAGATATATTCACAGATGCAGATCTGTGTTTTTAACTTAAGCGTGACAGCATCTTGTAATCTGCATAGGTAGTCTGTCACTAGTATGAAGGAGGCCAGGAAACCTATCTTCATTGCTTTAAATGCTTGTTTTAAACCATATACGTGCAATGTAAGATAATACATTATTATTTCAGTCATTCACTGCACATGACAC
The DNA here is from genome assembly GCF_012275295.1 of Melopsittacus undulatus. Taxonomy (NCBI): domain Eukaryota; kingdom Metazoa; phylum Chordata; class Aves; order Psittaciformes; family Psittaculidae; genus Melopsittacus; species Melopsittacus undulatus. The sequence goes on from NC_047529.1 coordinate 65,401,728, forward strand.
GTGCAGCATAGATTTCATCCCAGTAGTTATACCCAGTGGGTTTAGCTCATTGCAGTTTAATGAACCACTAGATCATAGCATGTCCTTCTATCTAGGCACTGCAAGAAAAAATAGTGGGTTGGTTTTTTTTTTGTTCTTTTTCACCCCTCTCCCCCCCACCTCTTTTTTTTATCACTGGAAAACATTTACAGTTTGCTTCTAAAGCAGAAAAAAAAATATTCTAAAGTCCAGTGCAGTTCATTCTTATTTGTGCAGCTGAGCACTGAAGTGTAGAGTTTTGCCATTTAGCTCTTGCCTGAAGAAGTAATATACTCAGTAGGTCACAGTAACCCGATGATGTCTGCTTTCTTGAGTTGATGTTGCCATTTGTTAGGAACAGTAAGTGGGCCAGATGGTAAAGACATATGAAACTCAAATTTTGTCATTGATGCATCTCTCTGCTCTCTGTACCTAGAACTCTCTTGGCATTGTACAGTTCCTATCAGGTTTTGGGGCTTTTCTTTCCCTAAGTATGCTTACACAATACAGAATATTCTGGGTAATGTCTGTATCTCCCACCTAGGATTTTTTTTTTTAAATTGTCTTTAAAACAACCACTTTATATATATATAAATAAATGCAAATATGTATTTATATGTACACATATTTCTTCATGCTTGTATGAAAACTGAATTTGTTGGAGTATAACATCTCTCATCTTCTGGGGATAGATGACCTGTAAAATTGGGTTTTTTTTGACACATGCAAGAACGTAAGTTTTTATTACTTGAGAACCTCATGAAAATGCAGCTAATTGACAGTTGACTGCTTCTTTCCATCTTAATTATTAAACTTCAGGAAATTATGAATAAGAGCGTTGAGATTTGTTTCTCTCTAAGTAGTACGGTGTGTGCACAACACCAAAAATCACAGTAAAATATTTCCCTAATAATGTCAAGAAGTAGTCATGGGCATTCTGCCTTCAGGAAACAATTAAGAAATTTTTCCAGAGGGAATATCTGCTAAAATTGCTTTGTGAAACAAATTAATCAGAATGGGTAGGAATTAACTTTTTGCTTCACCTTCAGAGACATTTTTTACCTAGTTTATTTCCAAAGAAGGAAGGGTGCAGAGCCTTCTCTAAAGAAACTAATGTGAAAATTTAAAAATGGTGTGTCCCTTTATAGGTATAAAGACACATTCAAAAAGGTGCTTGCATGTGAGTGAAGGAATGTGTCTTGATATAAAACAAACAAAAATATGAATTTTTTTGAAAAGACCTCAGCAATAGAGAAGACATTTGAAACTGCATGTGTGAGGAGGAGAGGGGGAAGGTCAGACTCAGTGTGTCAACTTGCTACTGGCAAACTCATTACAGAGTAGGACATTACTTGTACTTGGCATTACATCTCTCTGGTGTCATCAGGGAACAAGGAGATCAGCAGGTCATATGTAAAGTAAAATATAACTAAACTACAAAAAATACATAACTTTAGGTCCTTGGGAGTGGAATGTTTCTTTGTTGAGAGTTAAAAGACATTAGACCTGTTGGAGAAGGCTCAGGGCAGACCCTATTGGTCTCTACAAATTCTAGAGAAGTGGGTGGTGACAGGAGGTGGGTGGTTTCTTCTCCCAAGTAACAAGTGATAGGACTAGAGATAATGGCCTCAAGCTGCACCAGGGGAGGTTTAGACTGGATATTAGGACAAATTTCTCCACCAAAAGGTTAGTCAGGTATTGGAACAGGCTTTCCAGGGAAGTGGTGGTATCACTGTTCTTGAAAGTGTTCAAAAACTGTGTAGATGAGGCCCTCAGTGACATGGTTTAGCTATAGATTGGCAGTCCTGGTGTAATGGTTAGATGTGATCTTAAAGGTCTTTTCCAACCTGGTTGATTCTATGATTTATCAACCGCAGTGTTTGCTGTCAGGCTCATTCTCATCCTCTAACTTCTCTTGCTATGAGACAGTGGTTATGACCCAGGCTTATGATTTCCTAGTCAGTCGAGGAGGAGAAATTAATAATGATGACTTGTGGGCTGAAGTTGTTTAGTACAAAGCTGAAGCAGTTGCAGAAAAACTTGGAAAGTTGCCTCAGTTTGCCGTCTTTAGAGGAGAGTCATAACGCTTTGAACATTGCAGAGATACTGTTAGTTCTGTGATGCTGAGAGTTCTGCTCTGGAATAGTGGAGATGCACATTACTTTGGGAGGTTAATGGTAAACAGGGAAATGAGTTACTTATCTGATAAACCTGGTGCACTTTCAGACATTCATGGGGAAAATTGGTATTTTCTGATGCTTGAACTGTATGTATAAAAAGAGGTGCAATCATATGTGAAGCAAAGAATAGCTTCATCTTCCAGAGAGACATGAGAAGTGCTCTGTAGTTTTGTGATTAAATATTTTTGGGAGTGATTAGAGTTAGAAGATCAGCAGCTGCTTCACATGACTAAGCACATAGAGTAAGGCCACATGCACATCTCGTATATTATATGGCATATATTTATCTCTCCCCTATGAAGAAAGACAGAAAGAAAAAAAAACTAAAAAGTATTTGTTTCTGTCCTGTCCAGTACTAGCCTAAATACTGGTAAGATTTTAGAATATCTCTGTACAATTACAACCGAACCTACAATAAGTGCTATTATTACAGGGCTAAAGTCGTGTTACAGCCTGGCTGCTACTGCCTATTTTGAGATATCAAAGTATGCCTGAGTCCAACCAAATAAGTAAAGAGTAAACTTAGGATAAATGTTTAATTGCAGTTGAAAACAAACACTCATTAAAAATAAATCACAGTTTGCTTCAGCCAGCCTCTTCTCCTTCAGCCAGCTCTGACTGGGAAATATATACACCTGCTTCTTTTCCACTACTTTTAACCCTTTGAAGTTACAACCTTCCTAGCTGGAAATTATTTTAGTTGGTGGTTGCTTGTTCTTGGTACCTACAATAATCTGCTATACTCCTGACCTATAGATTGTTGCTGAACTGGTACCAAAAATTACCCTTGTCTATGCAGTAAAAAGTCCAGCTCATTAAGAATGAATCTGTGGAGTCCAGTCAACATCCACTGTGCATGGTCTTTCATCAGGTTTTACATTAACTCTAGTCTGGCCCTTGGTTACTAGGTGAATTCCGAAATGCATATTTCAATTTAGTTTCACCCAAAATACATGTAGTTCATGCCCTCCAAGACTGCTCTGTGAAGTAAAGTATGTAAAGTGGGAATGGTTGGGAGTGTCATTTTAAAAGCATGCTTCTGATTCAAAATAAGCTGCTAATGCAGATGCACCCAATTAAAGTATATGGACTATGGTCTCACTATACAAAATGTTCTTCTGAACTTACCTTTCCTTTGCAGTGCAAACATACTAGAAAATGTGTCCTCGCAACTAACACGGTCAGTCAGAAAAATAAAAGTTTTTATTTTTTTTTATTTTGGGCAACATTTAAATGCCAGTCTTATCCCAAAGAAGAGCTTTTCAACATAAAGTCAAGAAACCTTTTCTATGGAGAACTGGCAATCAATCAGGTTAAAACTTGGTAAGGAGAATCTCAATGTCTTTCTGAAGGCTTGTATATTTTAAGGCCAGAAAGAGACAGGTTTTCTTCCTCTGTAACATGGGCCATAGATTTCACAGAGGGATCTCTTGCAAAAAGCCCCTAAACTACTGTTTATGATACAAATGTTCTTTCTTACTTTCAGAACTCCCAGTGAAAGGGACAATACTACACTCAAAGGAACTCTGTGGCTGTGATTAATTGAACCCGCTAGTAACTGTACATCTTACCTGCAATGTGCAAAATTTCTATTGATAAGAACAGCAACATGGAGATCAGTCAAATTCAAGTATTACTGGAGTAAATTTTCTGTATAATAAGTGGAGGAGATTTAATGAAAATTATTTTTTCTTCACTTTTACATTCATTGCATGTACTAGTATGGATGTGAGCAACTGTTTAATTAAATGTTATGATGAGTTTCCTTGATCTTTGAAATAAGATCTTCTGGGAAGAGCATTACCTCAGTCTATGAATTCTTCTTGAGATACATGTAGGGCAGGTAACAGGAATAACTTGAAGAAATATCTCTCTACCTGATGGATAGTGGAGAGTTCAAGCTATTGAAGTTGGTTGTATTGCTGAAGAGTTCAGAAGCAGAAATGCCTGGAAATGCTCTCTTCCTTCAAAGAACTAACTCCCTCAGAGCAAGTTTCAGATAGCTTCAGTTCAAGGATCTGATTCACCATCTGTGGGTTGCAAGTGGACCTCTCAGTGCACACACAGAAGTAGGTATGGCAAAGCAGCCTTACTGGGAAGTGTAGGGCCACTCTACAACAATTACATCTGCCTTTAATTGCTGGAGAATAAAATTAGATATACATACACTGCCAGTAGGGGCAGAATACACCCAATACCTTTTCTGAAATACCCATATCAGGAAATCTACAGAGCCTTTAGATAGTAGTTTGATAGCAAACTATGCTGAATTAACTCTTTCAACTTTGGATCAGGTTGATAGTCTGTGGATAAATGTGAACAAACTCTTGGACAAAGGAATTTTTGAACTACTGTCCAGATGCCCCAAGGATATGCCTTTCTTATTTGACTTATATCTCTTCCATGACTGTGAAGCAGTCAGCTTGGTTTAAATGCTGAAGGTCCAGCAATCTGGATACACAAAGGATCAGATGGCTAAAAATGTTTGACCTGAATCTGTATTTCAGGGAAATCTCCAGAATATCTAGTTGCTAGTTTCAGCTGTCTTCCCTCTCATCTCCTAGTTACAAATGCCGTGTTCATTGGTATATTTTGCAGATTCAGTTTCACACTTGCAATATTTCATATTTATATTAATATATGTCTGCACCTACAATTTAGTGGTATACAAAAAATACTCAGATGTATAGTATGAATATTTGTCTCTGGTTAGACTTCCCAGAAATTAATTTGTTACAATATTTTGTACACGGACAGCTGAACATAGGAAAAGGGTTACTTGCAATGGTGATTCGTTGCTGGTCAACTAACCATCATTTCAGCCTGAGCTTATTGTCAGTCTCCTAACACCACCATTGCTGGAGAGGGAGGAAGTTTTTGCCTCAAATTTAATATTATGGGTCTAAAATGAAAACCTCTAAATGTCTAATGGTTAGCTCTGAAAAGAGACAAATTATGGTCCTGCTAAGTGACTTTCATGGCAGGCTTGCCATAAAAAATAGAAGTTAGTAAAGAAGAGCATACTATGAATTTGGTGATTTATTTTTTTTTTTTAATCCTTTTATGTATGCATTTTAATTAGCTTAATTCTTTATTTTGACTCTTATCTTTCTGGCCTTGGTTTTATCAGATAGGTAGATAGATAGATAGATGATAGATAGATAGATAGATAGATAGATAGATAGATAGATAGATAGACTTTTATTTAACTGCCACGAATGGCAATTACATAGGCATTTATATTGGAGATTTCCTCTGTAGACCTGAGTTTATATCAGCAGCTGATCTGAGCAGATGGAAATTAGAAGCAAGAGGATATGTTGAAAATCACACTGTAGGAAGACTGAAAGAGATGTAACCTGTCTGTTGGACTGTAAAATTGGCCTGGGATGGCATGTAGCAGCCTATCCTCAGTTGACTAATTCATCCAGTTTGGTTGACAGTGACATAAGATTGAGTAGATGTCCTTCATGAGCGTGTAATATTATCCAAGTTTTGGAGATGGGAAGTAGCATGAAGGAAGAAAACACTCTGGCTGCAGTAAAAGCTTATGTGTTTCTCCTAGCTCCAGAGTGCTGCAGTTGTAAGACAGTATGTGTATATTTTTCTTCATTCAAAGAGTGCTTACATGTGGTTACACTGCTTTGGGGTGTATGCAGATATTATTATTTGTGCTAAAAATCAAAGAGGCTGTTTTTTTGCTTTAGTTAAACCTGGTTAAATAGTGTATCTGATGTAGTTATTGTTGTCCTCCAGTCCTGTGTATAAGTAGAGGACTGTTGCTTTTAAAGAGAGTGTGCTGTCGCTGTCACTATGCTAAATGATTTAAAACATTGGAGAATTTATAAAGTACTGCAAGTTCTATTTGTATGATACATGGAGCTTACATTATGCAAATGGAGCTATAGTTTTCAAATACACTAATCACTGAGTTTATCCAGATGTGCTCAGTGTAAAAAAATGTAACTGATCTTATTCTCTGAGGGACACTGTGAGATGCTCTTCAAAAATAATTTGTAGGTGGAAGAGAAAGAAACTGGTGCTCATGTATGCAGGAGCAGCATGGAGAGTTTTTTGTTGGGAAAGATGAGTAGAGTGTGATTGTCAGTGACGATTCAGCTATGTAGTTGTTTGTAGGAGCTGGGAAGAAGTATCAAGTCAGTTTGTAATATTTGCATACTGAGAAGTACACTGTTCATTTACTCATGCATTTAGGTCTTTGCCTCTTTGGATGAATTTAAAAGGCTTGAGGTTAAACAATTCAATTTCAAGATCAGATTTTTAAAAGAAATAAATACCTTCCACTTCTCATTGTGGTTTTATTTGATAAGAATAGTTTTATTGTCAGGTATGTTTGAAAAAGCAGATGAATTCCAGTGTGGAACTCACAAATTGTATTGTGTATGATTTAGCTATTTTTATATTTTCTTTTTCTTTTCAGGTTCCTTTATTTCAGATCTGAGATACCACAGAATAATGCAACGAATGGCTCATGTGATCTTCCCTGTTAAATCTGTGTGAACAAGGATCATCCAGGTTTAATAAGAGAGAATGTTTAAGTGAATTTAATTTGAAGGTTTTCCTACTACTGTGATCTGTCACATTTCCACATATAAAGTCATATTGTTCATTCACCTCTGATTATGTCTGTGGGTCAAATATTTGCTCTGTACTACCCATATTTCTTGACTGCTAGAGTGAAAATATTGTAGCCAGTCACATTGACTTTTGAGATTACTATCGTAATTTTTCTTCTTTTACTGGAGGTTTTCAAAAACCAGTTTTGTTATGGTTTTTTTAGGCTTATAGTATGACAAGTGCCCATCTGAATGGACTCAGTGCTTCTAATGAATGCTTAAAGAAAATCAATATATAAAAAAAGAAATTGCAAAGCCACATCACATCAGCTCTGTTCACTTCAAAAGGCATTTTGAGCTTAACTCACGTAAAATCTCCTGAAAGGCTGAGAAAGATGTGGGTGACTTGGTGCATGTTGATGAGATATCTAAAACTTTAATCTAGACTTCACCTACCTAAAAATTATCTATGCCATTGCTACTCAGCGATTACTGTTTGCTAACAGGTTATATGTTAGCTTTGTAAATCAGATTTTAGTATCTATGCATATCTTTTCAAAACACTTTTCCTCTTCAATCCTGAAAATAATGTTCTTGCTGTGTCAGAAAGGTTGGAGTGAACATGTAAAAGTACCCTTAGGATGTTTTAGTTCATTAACTGTACATATCAAGAGCACTGAAGACACAGATGGTGGACAAAGACCATACAGAGCTATGAAGTATATCTGCAGAGACCTATTTACACAAAAAATCTGTGCCATTGCACCTGAGCTAGGGGTTGGCACTAATCAAAGTTCCTAGATCTGGAAATTATATGCCTAATTCCAATCTGAACAGAGCTGTATCATCAGCACTGCTAGTATTCCCCATGCCTATGCAAAGGGAAATGACATATTTTTTTATTCAATGCCTGCTCATATACAGTCAGACGTATATAAGTGTCTCTGTGGGAGCATTGTTAATGCTGAAAGTGTTTTAGGTAGCTGCTGAATACTAGTGAGATGTTCCAATTTTCTGGAAATCGGTTGTTCTTCGGTTAGATTGTCTCATAATCTGCTTAAATACAAATTAAAGTCTTCCAGATAACAAAATAAATTGAAATGTTTAAGATAAAAATAATTATGTTTAGGTTTGTAATTTAATAAGGAATAGCTGAACCTTTATTTTTTATTTTTTATTTATTATTTTTGTTTAGAAGAATGTTATTAATGAGAAATACGGGCCTTTGTCATGAAGGTGCATAAAAAATCCTTCATAAAACTATTATTAAGTTATGCAGTTTTCAAAGGGAGGTGTCAAGGGCTTGAATAGGCTGGAAGCTTAACTTGGTGTATGACTGCTTTCCTCTCTGCAACTTGCACTGCCAGGCAATTGCTCTTTTATTCCACTGATAGTAATCATAGCTAGTAAAAGATTAAAAGGCTGCCTAATCTTCACACCACTGTCAGTCTCAATCAACAGAAAAAGTCCTGAAAGGTGATGCACAGTCTGTGAGCTGAATAGGGAGCAGTGTGCACTTTTCAAGGCTAAGTAACAGGTGGCAAGCAGAAGAGAAAGTTGCTTCACTTACAGTGATATTAAGCTCTGAGCTGCTGAATAGTGCAGACGCTTTGGGGTGCTGTTCCCATGATTGGTGGTGGCACTGCTGAGGATCCCCAGGCAGGAGCTGCGTTTGTCATCAGGCAGCTGCATACCTGCCAGGAGCTGTGCAGAGGCACCTGAGAGCATGGAGGATGCAGAGGCAGCTGTGACAGAGATATGGATGTGGTTTCTACCTGGCCTGATTCAAAATGATGTCACTGATTTCTAATGAAACTCAGGGTTGGAAACTGCAGTGGGCTCAGTAGGTTTACCTGCACCTTTTTCATGTGGCTGAATGTACTGTTGGTCTCCCACCCAGCTCCTGAGTCTTCTGCTATGGTACTCTTGCCCACATAGCTGGTTGATCTTCATGTGATGACTTCTGTGGTAATTGCCAGGTCTCCTACCTCACTGTCAGCTGTGGCCATATCCTTTGGCAGGGGTACCTCAGCAGTGGGCAGGTGCCTAGTTAACTTAATTGTTGAAAGGGATAATGGTGTTTCCAGAGTAGGAGTATCACTACCGCCAAGGCTCTTGCATAGTTCTCCAGGAGTTAACGAAAAGCAAAAGTTTCCATCTATTTCCTCTGATTTACTACCATTCAATGGTAGTAAAATATTTTCTAGCAGCCTCTGTTGTTAGATAACTCTATGAAGTTTATCAACTTCATAGATATATATCACAGATAGCTCTATGAAGTTTATCAACTCTGAAACCATGTAGATCTTGCAATGTATTTGTCCACCTGTTAGCACCAGTTGATATAGATAGCTGCCTCTAGCATGAGAGCAAAAGTTGTTGATCATTCTGTGGTATTCTCATATTAATCCCTGCAGGAAACACGATGAAAGTTAGATTAAAACAACAGTATCGTTCAAAGTATATTTCCTGGTCAGAAGTAGTGCCAGTGCTGCTGAGCTAATGGTGGGATGTATATGGTAGAATAGAATCATAGAATCATAGAATAGTTAGGGTTGGAAAGGACCTCAAGATCATTTAGTTCCAACCCCCCTGCCATGGGCAGGGACACCTCACACTAAAACATGTCACCCAAGGCTTCATCCAACCTTGCCTTGAACACTGCCAGGGATGGAGCATTCACAACTTCCCTGGGCAACCCATTCCAGTACCTCACCACCCTAACAGTAAAGAATTTCTTCCTTATATCCAATCTAAACTTCTGCTGTTTAAGTTTGAACCCATTACCCCTTGTCCTATCACTACAGTCCCTAACGAATAGTCCCTTCCCAGCATCCCTGTAGGCTCCATTCAGATACTGGAAGGCTGCTATGAGGTCTCCATGCAGCCTTCTCCAGGCTGAACAGCCCCAACTTTCTCAGCCTGTCTTCAGAATACTTTCTGTATAGGGTAGCAAAAAGCAGGAGGCTAAAATTAAATTTTCAAAAGCACATTATCCATTAAAATTACCTTAAACAGAGTTTCCACTCTTTCAGTGTGTTGCATGGGAGTGTTTCATCTTGAAGTCTTTATTGTGCAGAGTGCCTTTTGGAGTAACTGGGTTCAGACACTCTCTGTCTACCTGCCCTCTGAGAATTGGTATTTACTGATGCACGTGACCTCATCAGAATTTATGGTGCTGGTACAGACAGCTGGGCTGTAGCCACAATTTCCTCCAGAGAAGGCAGAGGAGTTCAAGTATTTGGGGTGACAGACAGGGTCACAGTGACTTCTGCAGGAATGAGGAGATGGCACCAGTCTCTCCTTTACTCACTTTTGCTGTAGGTTAAAGATGATGTAATTCAGAGCTGCATATTGTCAGTGTTTTATTATCTGCATTACTGCTATACTTAATTGACAGTACCTCTGCCTTTTGCAAACACGTACATGCTATTCTTCTCTTGGACAACTGTCACTGTCAGGCCCTGTTAGGCTGAGTAGCAGAGGTATTCTCCCGAGGATTAGAGCTTGCTGGAAGCATTACAACAATTTCTTTTTCTGTGAAATATGTTGGTTTGTCAAAAAGCAACATGTTTTGTAGAAATTCTTTTTTTTTTTTTTGGTACCTGTGAGTTTCCTCCAAAGCATAAGTTGTCCAATGAAACCTATCAAGGGAGTCTGCCAAGCTGCGGGATCACAAGAGCAGTGATGTTATGACTCTCTAGACACATCTCCTAGTACGTACACAGTGTCTAGATCAGCCATTGTATATGATTGTGAGCACTATGCTTCAGAGGACCCTGTCGACAAATTGCTGCATGACTTGGTATTCCAACGCTTCTGGATTCCCTGTTGATCTAAGAAAACATGGGAAAAGCTGTTCTTGAAGCCATTTTCTATATATATGGCAGAGTTTCAAAGTTTTAACAACCCTCTCTGCCCTCTCTTTTGCAATGAAGGACACTCAGATCTTCAAAAGATGGCATATCCAATTAACTAGTTTCAGTTTTATAAAAATTAAAAGAAGTCCTAATTCTTCTAAAAGATAATAAAGTTTCTCACTTGTATTTCTGCAGCAATACTAATTTGCACCAAAAAGCTAGATTTAAAATCCAAAATAGAAGAAGTCTGTATGGTATGAACATACAAAGTTTTGATCAGTTTTACTAAGGTAGCTGTTTTCTATGCTTTCCAAAAGAGCACATCTCTGGAGTCTTTCAGAATCCAGATTTTGAGATCCAGTTAAGACCTGGGTTGACCATTACTCTGCTTTTGAAGTAATACAAAGGCGATGTAACCTGTGCTCCTGTGCCAACTGTTTTATGGCAAGTCATTTGCCTAGATGGTGAGGTGAATGGGAACATAACTGAATGAGTGGTGAAGAAATGGAGGCACATGGTGGAATCTGGGCAGATCCAAAACTCTCTGTGATAGTATCACATTGCCTTCACTCCATATGCAGCCTATTTACAGTCTTAAACACATTAGTTATCCCATCCCATCCCAATCCAGCAAAGCAGTTAAGCGTATGCTTAAGTCAAATTGCTGTCAGCCTGATTTAAGCAGCACTTAAGCATAGCACACTCTTAAATGCTTATATGACTGTGGAGGGATTGAAACATGTGCTTAATGTTCAGTGCCTACTGGTATGTTTTGCTGGGTAGGATCCCTGAAAGTGGAAAGGGACTAGAGCAATTTTTCTTCATTGTACCAGTGCTTATTGCTGCAGATATGCTAATGGCTGTTAGAATGAGATGAGGTTAGTTCAGACAGAGTTCAATAGGATAGCTCTTATATATTGACTTTTTCAAGTTCATAAACATTTAAAGGAAGGAAATTCCATTGCTGTGGTGAATTGTGGAGGGTGTGCTAAACCACCGTCAGTGTAGCTGAAAGAATAGAAGAACTGATGAATTTCAAAACTATGATTTTCATGATGGTTTTCTCTTGAATAGTCATCAAGGTCTGAAGAACAACATAGTAAGGGATAACTCAGGAAATTCACTTCTACCTTCAGCAGTAAATGGAAAGGATAGTTTTTATCAGGAAACTATGAAACAAATTTCAGCCCTGTTTTGACTAGAAAAATAATTGATACCTCAGTTACTCATTTTTGTATGTTTCCATAACATATCCTATTTATTCTTTCATGATTGTGCACAAAAAGATGTTTACATTATACTAATCACCCCGAACCCTTGGATAATAGCCTATCAAATTTTATTCCAGCATGGTTACCTAAACATTTTTTTAAATACTTTTTCTTTTTTTCTGTCGAATGTTCGATCTTCCTATGTGGTTGTCCTCCTAGAATTTCTTGTTTTTCCTTAAGAATTTATCTGAGGATTCCAGTTAAGGCTGGTTAATAGGATGACAAAAAATAATTTCCAAACCTTGTCTTTATAACACTCTATTTTTTGGAAATTCTAGAAAGATAAGAATACTGAATAATTTTGGCTGCAGAGGAGAAGTGGGAGTCTAACAGAATTAGATTAACTTAAGGGGAGCAGTTGGCATGCTGAGAGGTAGAGACCTCATCCAGAGACAAGACTGAGCCAAGAGAGAAACGTCATGAAATTCAGCCAGGAGAAGTGCAAAGTGAGAGCAACATTGTCGCTCTGTAGTTCTGCCTGGAAATCAATTGAAGAACAGCTTTTGTGTGAAGGACCTGCATGGGTGATGGATGCCAAATTGAAAATTAATCAGGAGGGAAGTGTTATCATGACTAAAATAAGCCTCATGTCATTTATAATTTGAAAAAATATAACTGCACATGCAGTCTTTGTAGACAAGTACCTGAGTTTTACACAATGTTAGGTATATGAAATTAACACTATCACTCAGAAACACATGGAGTATTATCTAGGGGTTAATTAAACCAGGGTAGTTTGATAAATCACTAAAACTAATAGAGCATTATCACTCAGTAGAGTTGTTTGGTTTCTATATGCACTATACAAGTATCACGTCTGATGTTAACATTTTCATCAATAGTGTAGAAGAAATATGAAATCAAAACTAATTTGCAAGATAACACAAAGATTGCTGCAGTGGCAAGAGAACAGTAAGGATGGATCATATAGTCCTCCTGATCACTTGCTAGTCTAGGTCTTTTTAAGTGTTGCTATAGTTTAAAACAAATGTATGTACCTAGGAATAAGATCATCAGCCAACATCTTAAAAAACTGGGGCTTTGTTTCAGTATCAGTGACGGAAAAGAAAGGCATAATAACAAGTAAAGAAAAAGTGTGAACCCTGGATGTGATATTGGAGAAACATAAGTCAATAAGATCTAAATTATTACACAAAACTGGAGGCGGGAGTACAAGGTGATTTTATTCAGTAGGAGACATTCTGTTAAGTACCAAAGTGAAGACAAATATGAATACAATAAAAAGGTGGTGTTTGTAAGCACTGCTTCCACCAAGGAATTTCCTCATTGATGTGAAAAATCTTATCTCTGTGGGAAAATAATGAAAGACTGGCAAGGAAGATTGTAAACATGCTCAAGTGACTTGTAGCTAGGATATAAAGAACACATATATCATACTAATTGTTGTTTAGCTTTTTGTGTCAGACAAGTAAAACATCTGTGTATAGATAATGTAGGCCTGTGACAGACTCAGAGGCACCTTATTGAACATACTTGAGATTCTGCACTGCATTGGGAAAGATCAAAGCACAGCAGTAAACTACATCTGAATGAACTCCTGATAACAGCAGGTTTGGTGATCCTCCAGTATGGACTGATTTCCACAGTGGCTGCATCCCTGCCCAAGTACTGCTTTAGGGATCCCCCAGTTGGTGAGATTATGAAATATATTTCTTTGCTTTTCATTCATGGTTTTATGGTTGTTCCTACGTCCTGCCTGGGCTGGCTCACACAATCGCCTCTTCAAAATGTGTTCTTTCTATGCTGTGAATATAATGAAGTGCTTTTCAGTGTTCAGCTCTGCTAGATTGTTCTCTCTAGCCATTTTCTCATCAGGAAAGGGTTCTTTAATCTAGGGGAGAAAAAATCAGAAACAACATCTAGAAATCACAGCCAGACAAATTGAAAAGGGGAAAAAAACATTTTTAACAACTAGATGGACTGGATCAATGGGAAATGCAGGAAAAAAAAAACAGTAAAGGGACATCATAGAGTCCCATTTCTCATTTCTCCAGTTCAAAACTGGGTGTATATCAGAAACTGCGCTTTAGTCAAAGGCACCAATTCTTTATAAAGCACCTGTAACTGAGCTACGGAAGGGTAACTTGGTGAAAACAAATTATTTATGATGTCCAGAGGTTCAGAATAAATTATTTTGTAGTCATAGCCAGCATTGAACAGTATGAATTTATTATTTCAGCTACCATTTTCTGCCTGCTAGTATCCCACCACATCTCTGCAACCGAGTTAACTTTGAAAGTTCTAGTCATCAATCAGCAAAGCAGTGTTCCTCAACCACTCCTGTAAATAGTAGAAAGGCCTCCTAGCTATGTTTTTCATCCCAGAACTCCTAATTTCCACAGAACAAAAAGCATCAAAATGTGTGTACAGTGATAATAGTCTAAAAACTACCCAATGCAAAATCCTTATTAAAAAGCTGAAAATCAACTTTCCTATAATTATCATATCATTTCAGTAATTATGAGAGTGAACAATTAATAAATATGTGTAAATAGTTTCAATAAAAATTCCACACTGTGATGTAGTATTTCCTTTCATGATCATGCTGTAAGTACCTTTACCAGAGTTTGACTTTCCAATTGTCAATAAACCCTCACCTGTTTCGTGTCCTGATCCAGTGAGCCATGTTAAGTATACTGTGGCAAATAAAAATTGGTCTTTAAGTTGTATACACTTTTATCTAAGAATTTATTTTTCTCACAAGTTCGTGGGCTCGCATTTCTTGGAATTGATGGCTCTAAGCAAGTCCAAATTCAGTACCAGAATGGCTATAACTTAAGCTAGAGAGAATCATGCCAAGAGTTTGTGACCTCACCCTTGTTTATCTTTCAATATTTTGAAGGAGTGGAATAACACACATTTGTCATAACCTCACATCAGTCTGACTGATTGGTTGTCTGATACCAGACAACATGTTTTTATTAAAAATATGCTTATTATACCTATGTAATAATTAAAAGTTCCATTGACCTGCAAAAACCAGTTGCAAATGATATCTATAAAACTGATATTGGAAAGAAAGGGTTTACATTTTAGGTTCAAAGAATAATTACAAATGAGAATTCAATCTCAAACTCGTATGTGTTATCTGGGCATATATGCCGGAATCATCCCCAACAGAGCTTGAAACTGCAATTGCAGTGTCATGTGACTAATATATGAGGAAATGACTGCAGTACTTTCTTTCGTAATATAAAGATTCACAGAAATTTTTAAAAGATAAATTTCTCTGATCCTAGTCTATGATACAGACATTCAAAATGGAAAGCATCTTGACTGGTTTTGTTTGGAAATACTGAGACTTCAGAGGGACATAGACCATAAAAATATCTGAAGTAATGGTAACCCTTTTATTTTAATTGCTGTTTATGTAAAGTAGCTACTGTGTTGTAGTAATGCATTGTTCGGTATTAATAATTTGACATCTCATACTTAGAGGCCTTCTGAGTTTGCATTGTTTCACAGCTGAACCTATAATTCTTCCACAGGTAAAAGTAAGTCCTGGATAGCACTTAGGTGAATGAGATAAAATATTTAATTTGTCACAACTGAGGTACAATGGCACTTTGCTAATCAAATATGCACGTTAGAGAATTATTTTTTTCTTACATTGCTGCTTCTATAATGATATCTTTAAGTCATCAATGTTCTTTATATGTTCTCTTCTATACAGCTGGAGTTCTTCATTCTCCCTTCAGTTTATTTTTCCCAAGCTATGATTTTCTGTGTGGAAAAGCACAGATACCAATATATGTGCATGATCAGATTTCTGTAGTCACAGCAAAAGATTAGATTTCATTTTCTTCATGATGTTATGGAAAGAGAAAAACTTTAGTTCCAAAGTAAAATACTTTCATTATAATGGGATTGTTTGAGTAGATGCCTAATACAAAGTCTAGTAATGTGTAATGGAATCTGAGAAGTAATTTGGCTATCTTTGTTTATTTACTCCCACTGAGGCCTAAGAGTGCTTCTTGGTTTGAAAGGTTTTATTACACCAATTTGAGAGTTATCCAGCTTCCTTTGTGAAAGTAAATAGTGCATTCTGCTGCACCTTCAGAAGTAGAGAAAATAAGATAGCTGAAAATGCTCTTGTGTGTTACATGAAGTTACAACCATGTCCTTAAATTATCTTTTACTCCCACATGAACAGACATTTTTCTTGGCTGCTTAGTTTAGTATATCATAGTTTAAAAAACATTGCAGCTGATACCTTTCCAATTGCACTGAAGAGGGATGGAGCCAGCAGAGGCTCCCTGGATAGCCTGCACCACTGTCTCATTCTCCCAAGAGAAAAGTCTTTTCCTCAAGTCCTGTCCAAACCTCTTTTGCTTGGTCCATCTGATGCCCCTTGTTTCTCTGTCTCCTTATTCTCAACCACCTCTCTGCAAGTACCAGGAGCTGTTTTCTGCCTGTACCCATCTTTGCAACAGCCTGAGCCAGCCGGTCCCTATACTTTTTTTTCAGGGACCAACTCTATCAGCTGAATGTTCACAAGTCCATGGGGCCTGATGGGATTAATCTCAGAAGACTAAAGGTGCTAGCAAAGGTTATGGCAGGACCCTCTTGATCATCTATGAAAGTTCTTGGGAGTCTGGGAAGATCCCTGCTGACTGGTAGCTACCCAGTGTTGCTCTGAATCTACAAAAAGGACATGAAGGAAGATCCAGGGAACAAGAGACCTGTTAGTCTAACCTCAGCTTCTGAAAAAATTGTGGAGAAGCTTATACCCGGTACTATTGAAAGGCATTTAAAGAATAATGCAACCGTCAGGCAAAGCCAGCGTGGATTCACAGATAGAAGTTTTATTTAACTAATTAGATATCTTTCTATGATAAGGTCACCCACTTACTGTATGAAGGGAATGCGGTAGATGTAGTTTTTCTGGATTTTACTTTTGATACGGTCCCTCACAGAATCCTGTTGGACAAGCTGTCCAACTGTGGAATGGGCAGATTCACAGTGCACTGGGGGAAGAACTGTCCAAAAGGCAAGTCTCGAAGGGTTATAGTGAATGGTACTACATTGGGCTGATAACCAGCCATCAGTGGTGTTCCTCAGGGTTCAACTCTAGTGCCAGTTCTGTTCAGTATGCTTACTGATGGTCTTGGTGCAGGAGTTAAATGCACTATTAGCAAGTTTGCTGATGATATCAAACTGGGAGGTTCTGTTGACTCTCTTGAGAAGCAAGATGCTTTGCAGAGGTGTCTAGACAGATTGGAGCACTGGGCTATGACTAATGGGATGAAATTTAATTTTAATTTAATTTTAAAGTTGAAACGCCAGATTCTGCATTTAGAACAGAGTAACATTGGACACAAGTATACACTGGGAGATGAGTGACTGTAGAGTAGCCTTGCAGAAAGGGTATGGGGGTTCTGGTCAATAACAGTTTAACAGGAGTCAGCAGTGTCCCCTGGCAGCTAAGAGGGCAGATGGCATCCTGGGATGCATCAAATAGAGCATAATCATCCCGTCAAAAGAGGTGATTATCCCACAGCATTTAGCATTGGTGAGTCCTCTCTTTGACTGCTGTATGCGGTTCTGAGCCCCACAGTTTAAGGATGTGAAGGTACTCGGTTGTATCCAGAGGCAAGCAACAAAGCTGGTGAAGCAGCTGGAAGGAATGACCTGTGAGGAGCAGCTACGGACTTTGGGCTTGTCTAGTTTGGAGAAAAGAAGTCTGAAGGGTGACCTTATTGCTCTCTCCAGATTGCTGAAGAAGGGAAGGGGAGTGGGAGGTATTGATCTCTTCTTGCTGGTATCCAGGGACAGGATGTGTGAGAATAGTTCAAAGCTGCACCATGGGAGGTACAGGTTGGACCTTAGGAAACACTTCTTTACCAAGAGGGTGGTCAAACTCTGAAACAACCTTCCTAGAGAGGTGGTTGATGCCCCAGGCCTGTCAGTGCTCCAGCCATAACCAGCTTGAGGTCCTGTGGTGAACTCTCATAGTTTTATGAGTATCTTTCCTGTAATGGGAGGTCCAAAATTTAGTGTGATATTTAGGTGTGGCCTCCTAAGTGCTGAGAACATTGGGATAATCCCATCCCTTCATGGGTAGGGTTTAATCCTACTGTCCAGCTGGTGCTGGATCATGCATAGCTCCCTGTGCACCACAGCCCCTGCACCTTCCCTTCAGAGCTGCTCCTGTGCCTGGCCTGCTAGAGTGTACAGTGGCCAGGTCTCTGCTTTCCCAAGGACAATAATTCACATATGGTTGTTGAATTTCATAAACATCCTGGGTGTATTTGTGTAGAAACTTATCATTTATATATTTATGATATTCAATGTGAATTCTTCTGCTGTGCTGTGACTACAACAGGTACTAACTTCTCTTTGTCGTGAACAACATAAATTTATAAAGCATAAAACTTGCAGAGGTTTGTTAATCTTACAGACAAGATCACCTTCCAAAATGGTTTCACCTTTTGTGGGGGTGGCTTTTCGAGTACATTCGTGTTGCCTTTCCTATGGTTGCTGCTTAAATAAGCCTGTATCTTATTGCTCTGAGAGGTAAAGTGTGCTTTTCTTTCATGATTTCTAAATATGCTCTTACTCCTTGTCAATATGTGTACATATCAGATACTAGACTGACATCTACACTGACAGATACTAGACTGACATCTGCATGCCTGTAAAACAGTTTCTTCTTCCAAATACTGCTAATAGAGGTTACGGTCTGAGGGACTGCAAGAAAGATAGAAGGTTGATTAAAGACATACTTTGTTTAAGGTGTATTCTCTGAAATCTATTTTTACTTCCTTGTACTCTGAGAGAGATTGTAATTAGTGGATTATGAGATAAAGTACAAATGAAAAAAGCTCATTTACTTAGTTCCTTGAATGGTTCAGAGTTTGGTCAGGTCTGCCTCAGAAACACATGGATCTAAGTTATAATATAAAGTGGATCCTGGGTAGGGCAGCTTTTACATTTCTTTAGGTACTGCTGCAGAAAGCAACTTTCTAGAAATAGCTTGAGCTAAAAAATGGGCCATGATATTATTTATAAACATAAGTAAAATAAAAATGGAAAATATGATTTGACATGAAGCTGATAATGAATGTTGTCTGCAACTTGGATGACATTTGGCATTATGTAAATAACTACATTGACGCTTTGTGATGGCTATGTACCTCCACAGAGCTCGTGGAGTGCCTACTAGCTCTTTATCACTGCCTGACACAGTGCATTTCAAACCATGGGACACTCTTACAGATACATGTCCTACACAGCAACATGCTTAACCTGAATTTTATGCCTGAAATGCTCTCACAACACTAAAAATGAACACTAACTGGTTTTTAACCCAGAGTCATATTTCTGGACTGCTCAGTTTCACACAGGCTGCGTTTCCTTCAGAATTTGCCACCAGCAGGTATACCTTTTTTATTTTTTTATTTTTTTCATAAACTTACACAAGATCTACTAAGATTAATGTGTGGTCCCACACTGCTTTGAAATTAATTTTGAGTCTGGGCCTTTAATTGGTGACTTGCCCTGTCTTCTTATTTAGTAAAGAAATAAGCATGAAAAGCAATAATGCTCTTGCTTTCTCTATCTTGAAAACTTTTCTCTCTGGAAAGTTCCTTCCTCACAGCCTTGGAGCTGTGCACTTTAGAAACTGCTCAATGTCCAGCAGATTAAATTGTTTGCACATCTTAACACTTCTTGCAGCCAGGAAATTAGGTCTTGCAATGAAAATGTCATTTAATTTTTTTCTGCACGAACTGCCATTCCATCAGTGATTCTTTTCCCAGTAGAGACATGGCAGAAAGACTGTCATCTTCACCAACACTGTTTGAATTTGGAGTTTAAATAGGGTTTCTAATAGGGGGCATCAACTATATAACATCCATAGGCTTTCTGTACTATTTGAAGACTGATAGGCCTGAACTCTGTATTCTGCTGAGGGCTTGTGCACACATTTTGTTTTAAGCAGCTGGGACTACTCAGAGTGCATCAAATTAAATGGGTACACAAATCTTTTCAGGATCAAAGCCCTTTGAAGACTCCTGATATTTTACAACCTTCCAGTTTGAGTGCTATCCACCCTGCAAAACACCAGTGGGATTTTCAAACTTTTCTAAGCATTCCATGCAGACTTTTCCTATTGACAGGTGCTCCTTGGCTTTCTCTGATGAAATATGCTGTTGAGTACAGAGAGAGACTTTACTGTCAACATGGCTGAGAAGACTTCAGACAGCTTGCTGTCTGCTATTATGGTAGTGATAGCTTTGTAGTAATATTAAAGGTTTTTAGAAGTGGAAAGGTATTAATTTATAGTGGCAACCTGAAGGCAAGGGGGTGGCTCTACCAGAAAGAGGAATGCTGGAATGAAGGGATTATTTGACTCTATTACAGAAGCTCAGTTTTTCAATGCATTATCAAGGGTTGAGTTTTCACAATGCATTATGAGATCCTGAGTGCCAAGATCTGTTTTGCCATGCTTAAAGTAGGTAAGCTGAAATTTCGTTAGAAGATAAGGATGGCTGTGTCAAGTGAAACTAAAGAGCTTGAGCTCCCTGCTTCCAGCAGTGGCCTGGTGTGAATGTATGTTTCAGAAGCTGTGCATCTGCCTTTGGCTGTTTAGTTGATATGGTTGGTTGTTTTATCTAAATTTGGGTAAAATTCTTTAATATTTTTTGTGACAATAGCCAGAAGTTGCCAAACACAGAAGTAATGCAGTAGATCTGAGAAGAAAGAGTGTCAGGATCAGGAGAAATACATAAGGGAGAGTTTAGGAAGGTGAGGGGGAGGAGGAGAAGGGGGAAAAGATTATATTAAAATATTCAAAGACATTCCACTGATTCCGCTTTGGTCTTACCTCACTTTAGCAGTGCACTTCTGCTGCCACAGAGCCACATGCCCAGGATGCCAGCCCACAGGCTTCTCTCACTTTCAAAAGTACTCTTTTTATAAGATCTCTTCTATGGAAAATGACTTTTTTTTTTTTCATGAACCATTATGTGAGGCAAAAAAAGCAAAACCATCCAGCAGGTCTTGACAGGGATTTGTAGCTGTGCCTCTGCATAGACTGCAGAGAAACATTTTTATTTGAAAATGGTTACAATTCTAATAAAGCAAGTACCTCTACCCTTTTTAATGACAGGTCCACACCGAGGTTACAAATAGCTCAAAAGAAAAATGATGGAAATTACTTCCAAGTGTTAGTCTTATTAAAACACATTTTTAAAAGTTAGGATATGCCAGTATAGTGACTGTAGCCTATGAAAATTTAATTCATTCCCATGACATTAATTATAGTCATGTGATAGGGGATTTTTTACCCCTTTCACAGGAACCAAGACATATCTGCATAAGACAAATAAGTTTCAGGGTCAGTCCAACAACTGCCTATTAAGTAGAGAAGCACACCTCATCTCACACTGCAGAACCATTCTGAAGATTGATTTTTTCAATATGTAAAAAAATATTAAAATGTTAGAAAGACACTACCTGAGGAAAAACCTGGAATAAATTAATTATGGTGTCCTTGGTTCAGAATTTGAATGATGAGTACAAATATGTACAAAGCCTCTCATTGAATAATGTTGATAAACAGAAATATTGAACCTCTGCTAACAAAGTGAATGTTGCATTGCATGTACTGAATGATCAAGTAACCACAAACTGTTTAAAGATTCATAAATATAAGGGAGCAGAAAGAAGACTGCTCAGGCATCCTTAATTTTTGTATTTCCTAATGTCTGAGCATTTGACTTCACTTCTAAGTCTTTTTTTCACACAGTGTGTACAGATGTAGAACTCATACCATTGTTCTGGTTTCAGCTGGGACAATTAAGTTTCTTCCTAGTAGCTGGTGCAGTTCTATGCTTTGGCTTTAGTCTGAAAACTGTGCTGATAGCACACCAATGTTTTAGTTGTGGTTAAGTAGCACTTACTGTGATCAAGGACTTTTCAGTTTCTTATGCTCTGCCAGTGAGGAGGGGCACAAAAAGCTGGGAGGAAGCAAAGACAGGACACCTGACCCAAACTAGCCAAAGGAATATTCCACACCACAGCACATCACGCCCAGTACATAAACTGGGGCAAGTCACCCAGAAAGGACCAATTACTGCTTGGGTAGGGCTGGGTATTTGTCAGGGGGTGGTGAGCAATTGTATTGTTCATCACTTGTGTTTATCTTTTTTACCTTTCCCCTTTGTCAGGGAGCCCAGAACACCCTTTTATTTTTATATTCTCTCTCCTTGCTATTTCCCTTATTATTATTAGTAGTAGTAATTGTATTATACTGTACTTTAGTTATTAAACTGTTCTTATCTCAACCCATGGGTTCTCCTCTCCATCCAACCCAGAGAGGCAGGGGGAACAGGAAGAGGTGAGCAAGTGGCTGTGTGATACTAAGGACCTGATGGGTTTAAACTATGACAACCATACAGACTTGTGTCATGATTCACAATTAGAGATGTTCTTGTGATGTTGTTTCAAATATTAGAAATAAAAGTCGGTTAGCATCAGAAATAAAAGGCAACCTAGAGCAATGATTATATAAAGCAGGTCAGAATTTCAACAAATGACATGGATACTGCTGGTCAGATAAGAAGATCAATCTCTAGGGGCAAATTAATAAATGTCCTTAATAACTGAACATACAATGTCCTTCCCAGCCTTCCACTCTATTGCATTCTCAATTTCAGCGGTAGGTAAGAAATGACTTTTACTTTGTTCTTTTAGCATACTCCAGCCACTGCCCATGTATCACTATTTGTTGTGGCACAGCTGACTTGATAAAACTCACCGTTAATAAAAAACAACTCTCCCAAAGTCTGCTTTCTCATGGTCTTATTTTTTCCTAAATTTAGATCTTAATAGCTCTCAGAAACCTGTTTTTCTTTTCTTCAGAAAGCTGGAAATTTCAGCTATCAGACTACAGTAGCCCCTTGAGTGCAGCATAATCCACCTGTCAGTCCATCAATATAAGGATATGCCACTATAATTCAGCAATTAATACTGCAGTGATAGAACATCCAGAGGCAAACAGCATATACTCCCTTTAATGTTAAAGGTCTAAGTGAAGCACAGACAAGCATGTGAAATTAGAGTAGGGCATCTGGTAGAAAAGCTGCATGCATGGAGAGACAGGTGCGACATCATTAAAGATGTTTATTCTCTTAAAAGGCACCCTTCTCTTCCATTACTTTAGAAAAATGTATCTCATCTCAAATTAAAATAGGGGTATTTCTCTGTTATATGCAAGCTGCCCTTCATTTTAATCCCAGCCTTTAGTGAGGCAAGTCTGTTGTAAAATAGGAGAAAAAGTTTTTCATATATAAATGGGAGCCCTGTTGTTTTGGTTTAAGCCACTTCTACAGGGAAACCTGGGTCATGAGCTTAGGATCATGTCCTGGCACCACAGTAAGGTTCAGACATAGCAGATGAGTCAGAATGGTTCTGCTCCCCTACTCCTCCTTTCTTTTCACTGTGCTTAAGATACCTTTATCCCAGGGATCTAGGCTGATTATCAGTTCCTCACAACACCTTCATAACTATAAAATGTGAATATGGATATATTGGATAAAATTGAAGTTCTTTGGGCAAAGAGAAGTGGACCTGTCAGAGTTAGGGTACAGCTTGAGTAATTGGTTTAGGGTAGACTAGGGAAGTCTGATTTGGAAGAGCGGAAATGCAGAAGAAACAATACAGTGCCTGATTCCTTAGGAATTGTTATAGTTATTATAGAAGATACAGTATCTTGCATGTGTATTAAATATGCATACTGACATAAAAATATATAAAATAAGCGCTTTTGCTTATTGTCTGAAATATACATGCATAACAGTCTGGTTTATATTATCTCATGGTGATGGCATGTAAAATCTTTCATTAATTATAGTAATACTTGATTTTTCCATTTTTATAGCAGTCTGTAATTAGAAACATTTCAATTTCTTTAATTACCAGTATACATGGATGCTTTGTCAAGTTTATTCAGACTTTAAGCCCATTTCTTAATGTACGTCACTAACACGTTAACAAATTGTCCAGATTGAGTTCTGGTCTCCTTAGGGTCACCAGGAATTATAGTTTAAATTATTTGTAAAGTAAGAATCAATCACATTCAAAACATGAGGTGAAGGGGGAGAAAGGATACTTCAGACTTCATATGGAGGGTAAGACAGCAATGTCTACCTAGTACAGAAAGGGAAGCTTGGTCATTATATGCATTTTGGTCATATTTGCAGGTCTCATAATGGGAAGCTTATAAACGTAGTGATCCAAATATACGGAAGGAGCACTGTTCTCCTTATATGTAGTGAAATGTGTTCCTCCTGAGTTTTCAATGAAAGCTGACCTGCTTTTTAAAACTTCCTCCATCTTCCTGGGTACTCTGGACCTCCTAGACCATTCAGTGATGTAGACCTGATATTTGGGCTTTTTTTTTTTCATGAAATTAAGTGAGATCTTTAATCTCCAGTAGTGATGAGTAGTTGATGCCAAACTCACTCACTTAATATTTTTAACAAAGAAAGAGCTTAGTTTGCTATTTCTCCTATCCCATCTACCCTCCTGACTTTCCCTTAAATCATAAGAAAAGATCCACATCAAATAACAGAATTAGTGAAATTGCTAAAGCATCACATTTATGAGCTCTTCCAAATGTTTGCCTAGTTCACTTTGTTCATAAAATTCACAGAAAAGAGTTCAAATTCACTATATTACAGAACTGTTTCTAAATGACTTTTCAGAACAGAAATCTACAAAAATATCTTAAGTTCATGCTTAATATTTTGATGCAATCTAAACTCATTTATTACCCAGAAAAATAATAAATTTTATTATAATACTACAGTTATCATTTCAGCAGATCATTAAAATCATAATCACGTGTTTCTGTATAGAGGCATGTGTGTGCATTTATTCTTGCATATCCTCACAGTTGTAAGTCCTTTCAAACTCTTATTTTTTACATCTTATCCATTCAGAGGCAATTTTAACTCCTCAGGCTGTGGCAGTTCCTGTCTCATTCATATACACTGTTCAGAGCAAGATCAGTCAAAGTATCAGCTTAATGCATCTTTCTGGCTTAAGAAATAAGCATCAAGGAACCTGAAATACTAAAACCAGTTTAGTCTATCAGATGTAGCTGTCTTCTATTAGTGTAATACTTGAGGACCTCAAAATCTTTCATATTGGACACAGCATAAAGATTGTAGCATTGTTTAACTTTAGGGGAACACTACTCTTAGTATTTTACAGATCAAAAGAACTGAAAGGTGATTTTGCCCTTCTGCTCTTGTGAGGCCCCACCTACAGTACTGTGTCCAGCTCTGAGGCCCTCGACATAAGAAAGACATGGACCTGCTGGAGCAAGTCCAGAGGAGGGCTGTGAAGGTGATCAGAGGGCTGGAGCACCTCTCCTGTGAAGACAGGCTGAGAGAGCTGGGTTGTTCAGCCTTGAGAAGGATCCAGGGAGCAGCCTTTCAAAACTCAAAGGGGGCATATAAGAAAGATGGACACTTAACTTTTTAGTAGGACCTGTAGCACAAGGACAAAAGGTAATAGTTTTAAACTGATAAGGGTAGATTTAGCTTAGATATAAGGAAGAGATTTTTTTACAATAAGCAGGTTGCCCGGAGAGATGGTAGATGTCCTATCCCTGGAAACATTCAAGGTCAAGTTGAACAGGGTTTTGAGCAACCTGATCTACTTGAAGAAGCTCCTTCTCATCGCAGCAAGGGTTGGACTAGATGACCTTTAAAGGTCCCTTCCAACCCAAATGATTTTATACCAATGGACTATCATTCTGTTCTTCCATTCAATTCTTTCTATTGCATGCTGAATGTATACTTGCTTTCTAGTAGTTCTCAGCCATTTGGGATAATATCCATTTTGCTATATTTTACTTTAGATAAAGTTGCTGAGTTGAATACCCAAAAAACAAGTCAGTTTTTCCAGTTATGTCTTTTCCCATGACATTATTACATGACCCAGTCAGAAAGGATATATTGCTAATCTGAGTTTCCTTTTGCTTATCCCATAAACTTGTATGTGACATTTGTTTCTCCTTTTTTGTATTAACCACTATTTGAAGTGAATGCATAGCAGCAAAGCAAAATTATAAGTAAATGTGAAGCATTGACAGCATTAGCACATAATTTGCTAATGGGATTTTCACCAATAGTTGGTGTTTTCGGGCATTCTGAGACTACTTGTTACTGCTTCCTCCTATCAGATAAAAATACCTGATAAATATTTCTCTTGTTCACCTTATAGTGCTTTGGTGGTGATTCAGATGTCTGCCTTCAGTCTGTTATTTGTGTTTTCCTGATAAGCCTACTGAAGGTATATTTCAAGACAGAAGAAACATTTGTATTTATACTATTTGCTTTTTATATAAAGCTACATGGACAACGCCTAAATCCCATTCAGTAATGCTGCTTTAGATACTGATCTCTCTAAAGTCAATAGAATTGATGATTAAATTTTTTTGGATTATAGAGATTTGAACTGTGAGAGGATAAGGGAGCAGCTGGCTTAGAAAGCCTGCATCATGTCTCAGACTCTACTTAGAAATATTTCTGGACAGTTTTGTCCCTGTATAAAGAAAGAATATTCTCTTGTTGTAAAGCTATGTATCAGGGAATGAATGCCTTCATGTGGTGTCACTGTAAAAAATGTGATACTACCTCACAAATGTTATACAGTAGTACGTGTATGGACAGGGAAGCAGAAATCAGCTTCCTAGGAAAATGAAAGAACCGGTCCCTGAGGATGAACTGCACTTCTGCAGAGGCAGGCTCTGGGGTTGTAAAAATCCTGCAACTAAATGCTTGGAAAGAGCAGAGGGATCCCAAACCCTTGCTGAATGCCAAAGCTCTCCTGTTCTGTGTTGTTGTTTGTAGCAATTAAAAATAAGAATAATAGTACGCAAAAACATGTGGGAGGATATTTATTGCTGTTCTGCATAGTTATATTTCCACAAGGCCAGTCCTGATATGTGTTTTGCTGCTGTGAAAATAGAACTGACAGTTTATTATCCCCGTTACAAAACATCCTTCATTATTTATAGAGATTATGTTTGGAAACACAAATGACTTCTGTTCTTTCCAGAAGCAACAATAAAGTGATAACACTTTTCGTTAAGAGCCAGCTCCTTTCTTACTTCTTGAGGTTGCTGCTTACTTTACTAATCATGGGGTTTCATAGACTGTTCAACAGACTACACCCTTGTATATATTAGCTGTCACAGGTTAGGGATGACTTTTTGTCCAACCTAATGATGGTAGGAGTAAATAAAGTATTTCTTGAATTTAATTAATTCAGTTACCTGGTTCAGGTGTATATTTTAAGCAGCTACATAAATATTTGTGTATCTATATGGCCTATGTGAACAGAATATATCATCTGCTGACAGATGATAATGATCATACTTCTTTTCAAACCAGTGGTGTGGGACTAATCCTTAAACTGTTGTCTTTATTAGACAAGCATTCATAGCAGTTCTTTGATATATATTACACAATGATTATTCATAACATGCAGTATTATTTCTTGATGACTCTGCATAGCTTAGATATTAATGTTGTGAAGCTGATTTTCAAGCTTTTGAGCACTCATTCTCTTATAATGTTTCTTATTTATAAGCCTCACAGAGGATCTTCTGCACAGTATCCCAATAATATGTGTAAAAAGACAGCAAAATTTTTCAGTCTAGTGCAGATACAAGCGGTAAAAATCATGCAAGGAAACCAAGGATGTGCTGAGCAGAATTAACAGTGAGAAACACATTTCCATTCTGAGAAAAGTCAAGTGGAAGCTGAAAAAAAGAATTTTAATCAAACAGAGATGTGGATGTTGTCTAAGGTTTACTTCAACTTGTGTCTTTAAAATAAAATGCACACTTCTAGCTAAGGAGCCTATTTTATGCTTTGTGCCACTGATAAGTACATGAACCATTGCATTATTCAGTGATAGCACAGTAAATATTAATTTACACAATGGCTGCATTTTTGGCAAAGCATCAACAGAGCAGAATGAGTTGTCTTACGGTAATTAGAAAGCATAGCAAGTTCATCATGATGAAATGTGAATGTTTCAGTGGACTTAAGAAAAAAAATTAATGCACAACATAAAAGAAAGCCAGTCTTGACAACCATTCTTGATGGTAAATCTCATTAATAGGAATTGGACTAGAAGGCTGGATTTGGCTTTAGTTTTGTTATGCCTCACCATGTATGATAGGGAAGAGGATAGGAAAAAGATTTTTTATCGGGTTTTCACTCTTTGTTTGCAGAACTCAAAATAAATGACTGCTTCTCCATCTGTCCTTTGTTGGATGTCTTTTCTTTTGTATCAGTGTAAAAATACTGTTAGTTTAGACACTAAAATAATAACCGTAAGTCTAATAACTGTAAGTCTAATGAGTAATTTTTGTTTTTTTATTATTGGCTGCTTTGTTTGGTGCAATGTCCTTAAACATCACTTCTCTTTTCCTATTTAGGTGGTGATAGACCCTCCCAACCCTCATTTTAATTGCTCTTCTAGTAACAGAAATGGACTGAGCTGTGGCAGTGTCTTGTTTCAGGGTTTACTCTGGCATTTTCACACCCACCTGTTTACTTTAAAGTAGATTTCAAATAACTTTGCTAAATTTGCTGAAGAATGAGCTGTAGTTAAGCAATAGTGTTGCATTTCAGAAGTTCTGAATTAAGGTCTGCAGAGCACATTACCAGATTAACTAGATTATTTTACAGAACTTTATGCTGAGCAGTAGTGCGAGGTAAACATACTTTTATGCTAGCATTAATTGAGACTGATATGTTTATATAATTCAGTTATTGGCTTGGTCCTAAAACCAGAAGTAATATTTGGTACTGTGCAATCCTAAACGTAAGAGGCAAGGCCTATTAGCCTGAAAACAAAATTTTGCTGTTGCAGATGCTGTTATCTCTATACAGCATTGTACTGGGGCTTGTGAGTATGTCGGAGTGAGTTAATAGCAGTACAGCATCCCGAGAGTACATGTATTGAGAGCTGTAGCTGTGGTCCACATGCTTCCTTATCCTCCGAATATTATTGCTAAGCACAAGAGGTCAAAACAAAGTCAAATTGCAAGAGTACCACATTTCTTACCTCTACATTTTCAATTTTTAAGAGTTTAAGGATACCTTCTTTTTCTACTCCAGGGCAAAGGCTGCCTTTGAGCATGCTCCATGTGGGTTTTTTTCCCTTATGTATTATGAGCTCCTGCAGATGGACTGTATAAGTACTCAGGGGTTCTACAACTGTGACATACAAGTATTATCATATAAATAGGTGTTAATAGAATAAAGGTTTGAAGTATTGAACCAGGTCAGAGAGATTTTTTAAGCTATAGGGGCTTGTCTAAAAATATTGAACACTTTTCCCCTGTGGGATGTTTGCCTTAAATTCAGGGAAAAAAAAGGAAATAAAGATTCAGTGCAAAAGCAAAATTCTTGCTGACAATGGAGAGCCTGTAAGACCTGCTGTGTGTTTTGTATAATATGTTAATAGGAAAAGACATTGTAGAATGACTTCTAGACTTGTATTTTGCTTGTATTTTAAGGACCTAACCAGCTACTCCTATATAAACAGGAAAAAGAATGAAAAAAAAACAAACAACCAAAAAACAATGCTTGAGGGTTATGGTGAATTAGGGCACATCAGAACTCCCAAGACTGCTATTTCACCAAATTTTCTAAACAAGAAAACACAAAGCTGTTTCACAAATTAAAATGTTAAAAAATGCAGAGGAGACAATACAATTACTGAAGCTTGGAAAACTATTATGCAAGTATGTCAATACTATTCCAAGAGAAAGTAGAAGACACCTTTAAAATTTGAATAGCATACTCTGGGGTTTAATTGCAAATCATCTCACCTAAAATGGATTGAAGGTTTATACTGGAAACGTTCCTAGTATTGAGTCATTTGGACTATTCACTTAAAATGTCTGGAATATTGCACAGTAAGTTCCAACATTTAGAAGTTATGATTTGCAGCTATTTTAAAAACCAGTCTTGTTAAGATCTCATTTTCCTTTTTAAACTTGACATAACTGGAGGCAAAAAGTGTAATTGAATCTTATATATCTTTAGGGGGGGTAAGTAGAGGTTAAATAAAGGTTACACTGTAGCAGCTTCTCTTCTGCAAGATAATGTGGATTTTTCTAATGAGTGCTCAGTATGGTCTGGGGAGAATTTTCCATTCCTGCACACTTACAAAGCATTTTGTGGCCAAAAAAGACCTTATAGACTGGGGTGGAAAAAGATAATTTGCTGAAAAAAAGATATTGAAAAAAAAAATCTTCTCCCTCTTTCCAAGCAGCTTATCTGCCCCATGCTAAAGCTAACTGAAGCCATTCCTTGCTCTAACAATTCAGAACAATTTGTGAATTACAGTTAAGCAGAAACATACAGTCTGAAGCTTGACAGGTATCTCTACTTGTTATATTTGCAGGGCTCCCTATACCATATTTGTGTGTCACAACTATGGTACAGATAACACGAAAACAGTCTGCATGATATAGGAATGTTATGATCTCCATTTGGGATGATGCAGGGTTTTTTCATTACCAAACACAGCTTTATTTTTCTCACTCTTTGCCCACAATTTCTTGTTCGGATGTTTTGAAAAATAAGCACTTATTATGTTGCTGACAGCACTTAGAACTGCTAATATGAATCTGTATTCTCTCCAAAGCCTGTGATCAGGATGTAAAATTACAGTAATGATTTTGGATATGTTTTTGACCCAGTCCTATCTGAAAATTTTAGGGCTGCTTTATATGAACAGAGGTTATTACTGCCTATCAGATTTGCTTTAATTTTTCAAACAATTCCTGTTCAGACAAACTGTAAACTGTAATTTAAAAGAACCCTGAGTTATAAATAAATAAATAATAATTTCTATATTTTCATTCATTTCTTACTCAAAATTAATTTCTCAGATAGTTAGCTGTGTTCTGATGAATTTGACCATGTCCATGGCAGTACATATGGATAATTATAGGAATTACTTGCATTTTTTCATTAAATGTCTTTTTGATCTAGAACCTGCCTTGCTCATTCATATTGAATGCTACCTTCATCCACCAACAATCCATTGCATTGCATTCAGCATTATATATGGAACAGAGATGTTACTCTACACAAAGGAGAGAAAATTTAATCTCTAATTTGTAGAGATAAAATGAATAATCATCCAGTATCTTCCTGGAAATGATATATCACTTTTAAGTGTTTAGATAGCTGTGTCAAACAAGTATTTGCTTACTTGTCTTTTCACAAACAGATTATTTTGCAAACCAAGTGCCCTCGCTGTGACACATTAGAAAGTGAAGTTTTTAGAATGTCAGCAAGAATTTATGATTACTGCTTCTCTTCTTGTTTCACTTCATAAGTTCTTTCTCAGACTGCTTGACCCTCTTCTGAATAGTTTTCTTTCTGCCTTCTGTTTGTCCTCCTGCAACTGTCCGGCCTAAACTACTGTCTAAACTACTGTCACTCTTGAAAACTTCTATATCACCCTCTACGTTACCCTTTATTATTCTTAAAGTGTGGTTCTTTTTCACATGTTAAAAGAAAACAAAGTCTGTGTAACAGCGCCTCCTACTGATCGATGCTTTTGTGCATTTGACATTCAGAGGCTGCTGAGAAGGAAGCATTGATTCTCCAATCTCTTTATTTGCGCAAGGTTTTTATACCTCTTTCTCATCCTTCCCTTCCATAGCGTATGATTTTACAGTGTCATTTCAGTACATATTCAGAAGTTATGAGTCTTAATTATGGTGACAATGAATATGGCAGTTTCTTTACATAAACTAAGTAATCCACCATAAAAGAAGATACACTTTATTTTTAATTATCTTAGTTTGGATAAAATGATGCTCTCTTCTTCAGGTACACTTACTGTGTCAAACAGAATGCTCTTCTCCCCTGCCCTTTATCTATATCTAGCAGCTGATTAATATACTGTACACAGATTCTTGTAATATAAGGTCTTGTAACTGATTACCATTTTGATATACTACATGAAAGAAAAATAAAACAGACTCCAAGGATCCATTATGACAGACTAAGCTGAAATGTGTCATGCCTCATTTAAACATTTTAATTTCTACATTAGAAATGTAAGGGTCTTTTGTCTTTATTTTTAACAACATCAGAAAAAGTTTTAATAAAATATAACAGTAGTTGTCAATGCACCAGCACTAGTAAGATGTGGTATAACACTTTTTCTGCCAATTTTATCTGTTGTTTTAATGTAAAATAGAAACGTATAAACTGTCTTGACCTCTAGGTTCCAGGAAAAAAATCTCAATATGGGCAATGCTCCCTCTATGTGTGATAGAAGCAGATTTAAGAATGCCTAAGGTATACATTAATATCTCTACCAGTAAATACAACAAATCAGTGGCTTTTACTGTCACTAGGTCAGTGCAGGCACATTTGCTCTGTCTTTAAGGAAACTGTCCTTGGCATGAGCAGTCATCCCCCATCATATGCCTGGATCTTAGTTGTGAGAATTTAATAGATCAAACCTCTGCCAGGAACTGGCTAAAAATTAAATTGTTTGGATGTCCAGTACTTCTGCTTGCCCTTATTTTTAGTTGGACTCTATGAACTTCTTCTTGCTGTGCAATACAGCAAGATACTTCCCACAAAGTGGGATTGGAACAGTACCTGCATTAGAGATGTGGACGAGAAGCATCTAGATCTGCACTTCTTAGGGTTAAAATCATTATTTAATTAGTTTTTTCTTCACCAATACAAAAATAACATCTATGATAATCAGAAGAAAGGAATCAAAGAGACAAAACTTTAATTACACTGCTTTATTTCCTTCGCAGCTGTGTCGCATTAGCATGCTAGCAGTGGGATATTTTCTTGTAAGCTCTGATCCTCCTACCAATATATTTTTGACCAAACTGATAATTATAATCAATTACAGGGAATAAAAGTGATGAAAGGGATATTTTTCCTGAAAGAGACCTCTGAATTAATTTTGCTGTCATACAGTAACTTTCTAGTTTGCTAGTTGCTGATTGCAAGATGCTTATTTGAGACTCTTTAAGGTGAGAGTCATCTTCCTTAAAAATCCTATTTGCTCTGGTTTGCTAGAGAAGGCAGAGGATGAAAAAGTTTATGCAATGCAGGCTGATTGTTTTGATGCACATTTTAAAAAGGTGATTTAAACCAGCTAGTCTGTAGTTCTTGTTTATGTTTAATAGAATTTTTGGTATATATTTCACACAGAATTCAGAAGTAAAACTAATGCAAAAAAATAGCTGTTTAGGCTGGTGTTTTTTAAAACTTTTTAGGCATCTGGTGTCTGCAGTGGTATCTGCATGCTTCTGAAAATCTTGGCATGAAAGTGTTTTGTGTATGCAAGTAATTCTGAATTTATAAGCTAGTTATGTCATCCACTTTGGGGAGTTTTCTAAGAGGATTCAGTAGGGCTACAAAACCCAGATCAGGTTCATTTTACATGTGACTGAGGTGTAGTTATTCTATTATTTCCTTTTTTTTTTTTGGATGTGCTTATATTGAAGGGGTGTAGTGGCAAAAAATAATGACTATGAGCATTCTAGATAGAAACAAGAGAATATTTGTATGTCTACTCAAGGCTTTTGAGCTCTTTCATTTCCCTGTGAAAATATACACTAGGAATACATGTATATATGGAATATATATATAGGAATAAATGTATATATATGGTCTTGTTTGTTGGTTTGATTTGCTGTAGGGAGTTCAGCTATTCACTGAGTGAAAACCAGGAATGAGGTGGATCTTGGTAACATCCACCTAAAATGTAGCATGTGGCACATAACCCAAAAGCCCTGAGACCCACCCATGAATTTCTAAATTCAGAAGGGAATATTATCTGATGCATGTGGTGGTTAAATAATGACCCCTATTAAATACATCATAAAGGATTAGAGTTGCTTTCAGTGAATTTCCATAATCCAGTGATAACAAAAACGAAAGCTCTTTGTTTTTAAAGGCTGATTCTAGGAGACAG
Organism: Melopsittacus undulatus; assembly: GCF_012275295.1. NCBI lineage: Eukaryota > Metazoa > Chordata > Aves > Psittaciformes > Psittaculidae > Melopsittacus > Melopsittacus undulatus. The sequence goes on from NC_047529.1 coordinate 65,435,663, forward strand.
ATTTTTAGAAGTCTGAAGGTAAGGTTGGATTTCATAGCCTCATTCTTCCAATCTTTTTTTCACTCACTGTTATTGCAGAATAAGCTCTCTTCCTGACTTGACTTTTTCTTTATACCATTTACTTCCTTTGACAATCTTTCTGTTGAGTGCTTATCTTTCATTAGCTTTTAGCTCTCCAGCTGTCATACACTGTCATGGTCCTCTGGGGCACGTTATTCCAGCATTGTCTCGCTCACTTGAAGGCTTATCACCAACATTCTTTGAAAAGCTGTCTCTGGTTTAATATCTAAAGGTTAGACAACACATGATAGACCCTTTAATTTCACCAGCAGAGTCCTAAGTTAATATTATCATTGTTCTGCTCATATATGTGTAGGTTTTAATTAGCTTGGATGTGTAGGAGAGAAATTTTAAAACAGTCATTATATGTGATTTGTTGACTGTTCTCCAAATTCTCATCTGTATTTTAATAATATGGATGAGTATTCTCATAATTAATAACATCATAATGGAATTTTCTTTAATGTAACACTACCCATCTGATCTGACAAACACAGACCCTGGATTTTTTTAATTTGGATGATTTAGAGTTTTTTTAATAAAAAAAACAAAAAGCAAACCACAAACAAAATAAAACTGCTTCTCCATTAAGCAGTCAGCAGTAATGGATTATGTGCTTTGTTTTTTAAATGATTCTGCTATGAAAACAAAGAGCCATATGGGAAATTCTGATAGACTTGTCTTGCCTTTGATTGTAGAATACTTTAAACTAACTTGGATTTAAAACCACAATGAAGCACGTGGGGCTCAGCCTTTAGATTGTTTAATTTGGAGGAAAATACTGAGAAGTTCAGGCACTTTACTCTCAAGATGTGATTTACTGAATGGACTGATTAGCAAGGCTAAAAAGCAGAGGTGGAAAGGTGGAGAACAGGGATGGGTGAGACTTTTGCTCTTGTTCTTGTGGGGGACTTCAACCTACTAGATGTCTGCTGGCAGTACAACACAGCAGAGGAGAAACGTGGAGGGTGTGGAAGATAACTTCCTAACCCAGCAGGTTAGTGAGCAACCTAGGGGAGGTGCCTGGCTAGATTTGTTCGCAAACAGAGGACTGGTGGGTGATGGTTGAAGGTTGTCTTGGCCAAAGTGATCACAAAATGACTGAATTTTCAGTCCCTGGAGGAGTCAGGAAAAAGGTCAGCAAAACCTCCACCTTAGACTTCTGGAGAGTTTTGGCCTGTTTAAGACACTGGTTGGCAGAATTCCTTTCCTTGGGAAACCGAAGGAGAAAGGGATGCAGGAAGGCTGGACACTCTTCAAGACTGAAATCCTTTAGGCATAGAAGCAGTCAGTCCTTCTGTGCTGAAAATCAAACTGACAGGGAAGACCAGCCTGGCTGAACAGGGAGGTAGTGCTTGAAATCAGGAGTAAAAAGAGAATTTAGTACCTGTGGAAGAAGGGACTGTCACCCCACAAAACATACAAGGATGGTGTTAGGCTATGTAGAGAGAGTTAGAAAGGTGAAGGCACAGATGGAACTAAATCTGGCCACTGCCATTAAAGATAATAAAAAGTACTTTTACAAATACATTAGCAATAAAAGGAGGGCCAAGGAAAACCTCCATCCTCTGCTGGATACCAGTGGAAACCTAGTAACTGAGGATGAGGAAAAGACAAAGGTACTTAATGCTGTCTTTGCTTCAGTCTTTAATAGTCACACCAGCCATCCTCAGGATACTCAGTTCCCTGAGCTGGATGGCAAAGATGGGGAACTGATTGAAGTCCTCATAATTCAGGAAGAAATGGTTAGTAACCCTCTGTTCCACTTAGATGCATACAGTTCTATGGGGCCAGATGGGTACATTCAAGGGTGCTGAAGGAGCTGTCAGAGGAGCTTGCTAAGCCACTCTCCATCAGTCTCTACATACACTCTATCAGCAGTCCTGGTCTAGGGGATAGGTTCCTTAGGATTGGAGGTTGGCCACTGTGACTCCTCTCTATGAAAAGGGCAGGAATGAGGACCCTGGAAACTACAGATCTCTCAGCCTGATCTCATTACCAAGGAAGGTCGTGGAGCAGATGATTCTAAGTGACATCATCAAGCACTTGCGAGAAAACCTAGGCTTAGTGAGCATGGGTGCATGAAGGGCACCGCCTGCTGATCAATCTGATGTCCCCCTGTGATAAGGTGACATGCCTGGCCGATGAGGGAAAGGATGTGGACATTGTTTATTCGTGGTTTAAAACAAGCCGCACAGCTCGTTGACTCACTCCCCCCCCCCTTGCTCCCCCAGCTCCTGGAGAGTTAGAGAGGAGAATCCAAAGAATGTAGCCCCCACGGGTTGAGATAAGAACAGTTTAATAACTAAGGTATAACACAAATCACTACTGCTGCTACTACTACAAATAATAATGAGAAAGGAAATAACAAGTGAAGAGAATACAACACTTCACCAGCCACTGACCCATAACTCACCCCACCCTGCCTGACTGAGAACCAACCAACACCTCCTCCAACCCCCAGAGCTCCAGCCCTTCCAGGTAACTCTCAGTTACATCCTGGGAATGACGTATGGAATACCTCTTTGGCTAGCCTGGGTCAGGTGTCCTGTCTCTCCTTCCTTCCAGCCTCCCCTCCTCCCTGGCAGAGCATGAGGCTCACAAAGTTCTTGGACAAACCAAACATTTGAGCAGTAACTCAAAACATCTGTGCTATCAGCAACCGTTCCCAGCCCAAAAGTCAAAACACAGCACTGCACCAGCTACCAAGAGGGAGAAAAAATGACTGACTGCTGAAACCAGGACAGATTTAATTAAAGTAAAGCATTTGACACTGTCTCCAACAGCTTTCTTCTGGAGAAACTGGCTGCTCATGACCTGAACGGATGCATTCTTTGATGGGTTGGAAACTGGCTGGATGGACGAGCCCAAAGAGTGAAATGGTACCACATCTAGTTGGCAACCAGTCACTAGTGGCATTCCTCAGAGCTCAGTGTTAGGGCCAGTGTTGTTTAACATCTTCATTGGTGATCTGGATGAGAGGCTTGAGTGCACCCTCAGTAAATTTGCAGATGACACCAAGCTGGGTGGCAGTGTTGATCTGCTGAAGGACAGGAAGGCTCTGCAGAGGGATCTGCACAGGCTGAACGGATGGGCTGTGGGCAATGGTAAGAGGTTCGACAAGGCTCACTTCTGGGTCCTGCATTTGGGCCACAACAGCCCCATGCAATGCTCCAGGCTTAGGGAAGAGTGGCTGGAAAGCTGCTTGGCAGGAAAGGACCTGGGGGTTCTGATTGACAGCTGATGAATATGAGCCAGCTTGTGCCCAGGCAGCCAAGAAAGCCAAGACCATCCTGGTCTGTATCAGAAATAGTGTGGCCAGCAGGGCCAGGGCAGTGATCATCCCCTGTACTCAGCTCTGGTGAGGCTGCATCTCAAATCCTGTATTCAGTTCTGGGCCCCTCACTAGAAGAAAGACATTGAACTGCTGGAGCAGGTCCAGAGAAGGGCAACAAAACTGGAGAAGGGTCTGGAGAATCAGTCTTACGAGGAATGGCTGAGGAAACTGGGGTTGTTTAATCTGGAGAAGGCTGAGGGGGACCTTATTGCTCTCTATAACTACCAGAAAAGAGATTGTTGTGAGGTGGGGGTCAGTCTCTTATCCCAAGTAACAAGTGATAGGACAAGAGATAACAGCCTCAGGCTGTGCCAGGGGGAGGTTTAGGTTGGATATTAGGAAACATTTCTTCACAGAGAGGGTAATCGGGCATTGGAACAGGCTGCCCAGGGCAGCAGTGGAATCACCATCCCTGAAAGTGTTCAAAAACTGTGTAGATGAGGCCCTCAGTGTCATGGTTTAGTTGTGGACTTGACAGTCCTGTGGTAGTGGTTGGACTTGAAGATCTTAAAGGTCTTTTCCAACCTAGTTGATTCCATGATTCTATAACTTCTCTTGCAAACTTGCTCTTAGCAGATGAAAATATTTCAGTGTTTGTGCCAGTTTAGTTCTCATGGAACAGTGAGCAGAAAATGTCATGCTTACTTGATAATATCTTCTGTGCTACAATTTGCCAAGTTTCTATTTCAAAACACATCAAAGGAAGTATGATTATTCACTGTTATTTTAGAAGAATGAATGCAGCTGACACCCTGCTTTGATCCATGGATTCCTGGCTGATGGATGAGATGCCTCTCCATCTTCCTCATAACCACACATGTCCCAGGTGGGCAAGAGCATCAGTAGGAATCCATGTACAACAATTTAACAGAACAGTGCAGCAAGGTTCTTTGGCTGATACGTATATAAATCATTCTACTTATTAATGGGAACTACTCTAATTCTTTGAATACTTATTTCTTGAGGCCAGAAATTAACACAGCCTTATGTATTTCTTCTTAGGTCACCAAGCAATAATTTCCTCCTTGCCTCAATGTCATATACACTCTGCCTCTGGATCTATTTGATATTTTTCGGGTCAAAGCTATTTAAAAATTGACATGATCTTTTGAGGCAAGAAAAAAAATTGTTTGCAGTCATTTCCCTTATGTCAGTCTGTATCGTCCTCTGCTGCTTCTCCATTGACTTATTTTCCAGGTTTATTTTTACCTGGAGAAAGCTTCTTCTAATTTTCAGTTTATATACATTTACATCAATTTACTACCATTTATTTTCATGTTAGCATGGGAACTTAAATGATTCCTCTCCCTCCCTGGTGTTTCTGCATAAACATATGCATTTCATGTCTGCTTCCACACTAGATTTTCCTTTTGCTAGGCTGAATAAACTAAGCTGTCCCTTAATCTCTTTAGTCCTGAGTTCAATTTTCTTGAGCATAAGTGACCAGAATATCTCTCAGCAATAAAATATTTTCCCTATCTGTGCTAGTCTTATGCTCATCAAATTGTGAAGAATCAGGACTTGAGTTGTGCTTATGCATTGTTATGTAGGAATAATCATACAAAACATCTAGACCTAAACAGGGACTGTACATTCTATGCTTCTAAATTAACACTTTGCATATTTCTAGAAGAGGTAGAAACCAGTGACTATGATGAGCAAGTAGTACTGCCCTAATTTTAGCAGTACCTCTGAAAAAGTCACTGATCTTTTCCTGCTTAGAGTAGCTCTGCACAATCTAATGAGCCATAGTAGTAAGGAAAATTCTGATGCAGGCTAATCACTACCTCATGCAAAAAAAAAAAAAATCTGCTTTATCCCCCAAAAGACAGACAGGCTCAGTAGCTACTCTTGCACTGTAAGCCTAAAAAGGGGAGCCCATAAGAGATGGCTTTCAAATGAGATTTTTTGCTGCATTGTTGTGAGCTACTGTGATACCTGTTCTGACTATAAAACACTTTGCAAAGCCTTAGAACTTTAAAAACTTGCCCTCTTAATGCTGATAAAAACTGTCTTGACACAATGAAAAAACTGTTCTACTAAGCATATCTGGATCCTGATGGGAAAGCAATGCTTTAATACTGGAAAAGTCTAGGCTCTGAAATTGCTTTGATGTAAGTGACTGTCACAAAGATGAGCTTGAAGGGATGGGGGAAAGGGAGGGAATGTTAATCCAGCATGCTTTCCGGCAGTCATTCATTGCTGAGTTTGTCACAGTCCTCATCCTTGCTAGCAATTATGCTTTTCTATGCCTGACCTTGGCATTTGCATGATGTCCTATAGGTTGCTAAGAAATCTTACAATATTTGTGAGTGATATTTTTAGAAAATAATTAGATACTTAACAAACAAAAACCAAAACAAAGAAACAAACAAGAAAACCCCACAAAATACTAACCCCAAACACAAACAAGAAACAAGAAAACCTGTTTATTAAAGCCACTTTAAATGTTTTGGTGATTCCTAGAAAGAATGTGAAAACTAGGATTTCCTCACTAAGGTTTGGGATAAACAGGTAAAATTTTCATCTAGCTTGTTAACTAGATTCCCTCCTTATAAAAATGTAAGAAAAAGAATCTCCAGAATTTTAATTTAGTTAGCTTTGAAATGGTCTGACAGTTGGACTAAATGATTATTGTAGGTCCCTTCCAATGTATTCTGTCCTGTCCTATCCTATCCTATCCTACTCTATTCTACCTACATCTGGTTTTTGTGTGTGTGTGTATTTTGGGTGTTTTGTTGTTTTTTTTTTTTAATGTTAAGAGCATGACTTAAGGGAAAACATCTAAAAAGTTTTTGCACACAACATAAGGAAAATAATTGTGTGTAATTACTGCATAATATACTGAAAATTTTGTAACATATTTGAGTCAAAACAACGACAAAAAAAACATCCTTATCAGTTGTCTTCTGTGCTCTCATTACACTACATAAAACATTCTTAATTGCACACAATCTGTACTAAGAATCCCTCAAGAAAGATTTGCTACCAGAGAAAAATATGTTTATGCTTTATATCCCACTTTCTTAGGTAAAACAGTTATTTATTCTAATTTAAAATTAATTGCTTTGCTTATGTTCTGAGTCAAATTTCTCTTCAGAGGAGTATTTATCCTGTGCTTCTAAACAAAAGCCGCCTTTGTGCTTCTACCTTCTGTCACACTAATTTTTAGGTCTGCTTTGCCCAAAACAATAAAAGTGAGGAATAACAGTAAAGTATGGGTTCAAGTTTATTTATTTTGTGTTATAATTTATTTACAAAGCAGGTCTTGAAAATTAGGCCTCATGTGATGGAAAAAGTTATGGCCTCCTAAGCAAGAGGCTATGTTGGAAACCTGACCTGGGCTCTAACCTACCCAACCACCAGTTATAAAGTACCAGGGTGTTCCCAACACAGTGATGAAAAGACACTGCATAAAAAATAAACTGTAGACAAGTAAAACTGAAAGTAAATTATGAAAGTCTCAGTTTCCTGGTGGCAGGAGTTCTGGTGCTTACTCCAGAGGAGCCAAGGGAACTAAGCATTATTATTTTGGCCCATGGCATCCAGGAGAAAAGGTATTTGCCTGTTTCTTACTTTTACTTGAGCAGGCAGAGCCAAATATGTGACAGACCACCAAGTCCAGCTCACTGGTATTACAAAAAAAACATAAAAGACACTTCTCCTACCTTTTATGACTTTGCTATTTTTGTTCTCTTATTTTCTGGCACCTGGATTCCTAATTCTAATAAAGATTTCTGTTTAAGCTTCTCTCCCCTTCCTTGCATGGAAAGAACTTCTCCCTTCACCTGCAGCTCTTCCTGCTTCTCCTTTCTCTGACTTTTGCTATCCCCTCCCTCTGCTCTTTCTTATTTAACCCTTCAGAATCCCTGTGAATCTGAGCCTTCTTCTTCCATTCGTTCCAACTCCATTCTTTTCTCATGCATAATTTTCTATCTGTGAGAACATTTCACCTCACACTTAGACCGTAATTCTTGTGTCCTCCTGTACTTACATTATAAACTTTTTAAATGTGAAACCTAAAGCGCTTTCCAAAAGATGTAATTCCTGACCAGAACCATCAGCCTAAATAGATTCCTGTGCCATTGAATATATAATTTAATGTAATTTTATTTTTTCTTGAAGTTTATCACATATAGATAATAGCAAAATCCATCTCTTCGGAAGTTCATTTAGCATAATATTTGATAGGCAAAGCTCTTTATTGCTTTAGAAAAAAACCCAACCAATCAACCAAACCTGTTATGCTTCTGTACCTTTGTTCAAGAAGCTTGAAAACTGGATTTACAGGAGGTTACATACCCTCAAGACAATAGAGACATGCATTTCCTTTCAGTTATGATTGTATTGTTTTTAAAACACTTTCTGTCAGGATAAAGCATTGTAAAACTGTGATACCAAGTTACTTAGTACTGGACCAGGGTCACTGAGGAATGAATTTATATAATTTTACTTTAACAGCCTTAAAATTGGGCATCTAGCTCAAATGCATTACTGTGACTTCTGGTATTCCAAGATGAGAGAACTCTGTCTCTCCTAGGATGCAACTTGTGTGCCTGAGGGATCTTTGTATGGTGAGAAGTGCTCATGAGAGGTCCAGTACTCCTGGCAGAGAATTTTGGGTAATTATAATAAAGAGCTAAAATTATGTGAGAGAATAACACTGTTGCTCTCAGAAGACCTTTCTCCTCCTTATTGGGTCTTTTAAAATGTACCTTGCAATCCTGGAGGCACCATCTTTACTTTTCTAGAACAAAATTATATGGCAATATATTTAAATCTATATTTTTAAATGTTAGGGGGTTTCCTCAACTCAGGTTATCTAGCTGTCACTTTGGGATGTCATGTGCACTCTTAGGATATTGTTTATGAAGCTGATGTCCTGAAACTACATGCTACAAAATCCAACCCACATTCATCAAGTCTGACAAAAAAATAAATCTGTATCCTGGTTAGAATTGCTGCCGGAAACTATGATCCTCAGAGAAAATATGGACTATTTTCAAAGTGTTGCAAATTGGATTTCCAAAAGCAGCAAGATACATGAAGAGGTAAAGAGCCAAGAACATAAAGACAAATATATGTTTCTTGTTCCTACAATAAGTTCCTGTGCCACTTGGGAATCATAGGCATCACTGCAAATAAAATATTTAGTGTACGCTTTTTCTTTCATGTAAAATTAGATATTGTTTTGTAAATAGTTTTATAATGCTATTTTGTCTCCAGAACAGAATGATTTTTGTTGGACTGTATTAAAGTCATTTTCCAAAATAAATAATAAATCTACTTCTGATTTTTCCCAACACCCAGGAATTATAAGTTTGGTTCCAAGGAAGATATGTTGAAAAAAAATACTGAAAATCCCTCAACTAATTTTTAAGGACATTATTTCTTTTAGCTTTAAGTTCACTGATTTGACAGCAATGTTTATTTATCTAGAACATGTTAAAAGAAACAAAAACATCTCTGAAACCATCAAACACCTAAGATTACTTTTAAATAGATCATTTATCTTCAGCTGATTTTTTTCTTTCATCATTCTTCTAACACCTTCTTGAAATTTATGCCTCAGAGACAAAACACCATCAACTTGGGATTTCTTCACTGCACACATATTGTTCCAAAATGATAATTGAAAAGTGTATGGAACTTATGGAAATACTATCTATCCTCTTCATCTGGGGCTGTTGTAACCCACAAGTCAGCACGAATGAAAGATTGTTACAGTAGAGATGCAGTTTAATTAAAAGACTATATTAATATTTACCTCACAGATACTTTCTGAGTATTGGCTTTATTTATTTTTTGAACTGCAACACTTCTTTTTTTTTTTTTTTTTCTTTTTCTTTAAGAAAATACTAGCAAAGAGACATAGAGCATAAGAGGTCACCTAGCTGACTTCCCTTCCTGTGTCCTTACACAGAGCAGCGATGACTGTACTTAAGCTAAATTAGGCTATCTATGACAGTTGTATAGCTAACAGATGTGGAGATCCAGCATACAAGAGATCACATAGCCTATCCAGAAGACCTTTGTAACATTTCACCTATTTTAGAGGTACAAACCTTTTCCTGGTCTTCATGTTCTTGCTCACAGATTGAGCTATTTTTTGTCCCCTATCACAAAGAAAGCAAGTGATAATCATTCTCTCCAGGACTTCTTTTTCCATGCAGAGAGGTCACTATCAGTTTTCATAAAAATAAGGCAATAGTGGTGTGGAATTGTCTCATGGTAAAGTGAAAGGCAAAGTTTTACTTTAGTCTAGAAGAATTAGAGCTAAAAAACTCCAAATACATAATTCTGTTCAATTTATAAACTGCTTTATAAAACCTGTTGGAAAGGTTAGATATTAGATATTCTCTCAGCACCTAGAATGGCAGACTGAGCAGGACATGTACCTGTTGCTGTAGTATTAAGAAATGGTGATTGTTAGTACACTTTTAGTACGTGTTCTGCTTTTCGTCTTTAAAGTGTTCTAAAGTAGAGAACTAGTTGCCTGCTGCCACTGTTAACACTGGCATGGCTGTGTTTACAATATGTTATAAGTCATCTCAGGCTGCCAGTTTTCTGTATAAATGAGGCTTCCAGTAAACAAGTCAGCTGGAACTGATTTCTCTGTAAGCCTCTGAGCAGCACCCTGTGTTGTGAGAATGGACTGTGAGAATGAAGACTCTAGGCCCACTGTAGGAGAGGATCTGGTTCAAGACCATCTTAAGAACCTGAACGTACACAAGTCCATGGGCCCTGATGAAATCCATCCATGGGTCATGAAGGAGCTGGCAAATGAAGCTGCAAAGCCACTGGCCATCTTATTTGGAAAATCATGGCAGTCAGGTGAAGTTCCCAATGACTGTAAAAACGGAAATATAACCCCCATTTTTAAGAAGGAGAAAATGGATGACCCGGGGAATTACAGACCAGTCAGTCTCACCTCTGTGCCTAGCAAAATCTTGGAGCAGATTCTCCTGGAAAGCATGCTAAGGCACATGAAAAACAACAAGGTGCTTGATGACAGCTACCATAGCTTCACTAAGGGGAAATCCTGCCTGACCAATTATGTGGCCTTCTATGATGGGGCTACGGAACTGATGGACAGGGGCAGAGCAGTTGACATCATCTATGTGGACTTGTGCAAAGCGTTCGACACTGTCCCACATGACATCCTTGTCTCTAAATTAGAGAGACATCAATTTGATAGGTGGACCACTCGGTGAATAAAGAACTGGCTGAATGGCGGCACGCAAAGAGTTGTGGTCAATGGCTTAATCTGGCTGGAGACCAGCAACGAGTGGTGTCCCTCAGGGATCGGTGTTGGGACCGGTCTTGTTCAAGATCTTTGTTGGTGACAAACATGGATTGACTGTGCCCTCAGCAAGTTTGTCGATGACACCAAGCTGTGTGGTTCGGTCGATAGGCTAGAGGGAAGGAATGCCATCCAGAGGGACCTTGACACACTTGTGAGGTGGGCTGATGCCAGTCCCATGAAGTTTCACCATACCAAGTGCAAGCTCCTACACCTGGGTCGGAGCAATCCCAGGCACAGCTACAGGTTGGGCAGAGAAGAGATTCAGAGCAGCCCTGCAGAGAAGGACTTGGGGGTGTTGGTTGGGTGTTAACAAGAGCCAGCTTCAGTGTGCACTGGCAGCCCAGAAAGCCAACTGTATAGTGGGCTGCATCAAGAGGACTGTGACCAGCAAGTCGAAGGAGATGATCCTGCCCCTCTACTCTGCTCTCATGAGACTTCACTTGGAGTATTGCTTGCAGTTCTGGTGTCCTCAACATAAAAAGGACATGGAACTGTTAGAACAAGTCCAGAGGAGGGCCACGAGGATGATCAGGGGACTGGAGCACCTCCCATATGAAGACAGGCTGAGAAAGTTGGGGCTGTTCAGCCTGGAGAAGAGCAGGCTACATGGAGACCTCATAGCAGCCTTCCAGTATCTGAAGGGGACCTACAAGGATCCTGGTGAGGGACTCTTCATTAGGGACTGTAGTGATAGGAGAATTTTGCATTCAAGCCTTGGGCTTAAATGTATTCTAAGAAGTCAGGTTTTATCATCATCCCTCTTTGTCCCTGCAAGCTGATGGCAAACTGTACCAAAATCTTGCACTATCACTCCTCATGGAGGTCTCTCATATAATAGTCCATTCCAAGACAGATGTACAAAGTCTAGCTTGTGCAAAAGTGTTACTTTGCCTTCTGTTCATGAAGAAACATTTGATTTGGTGTGTCTATTTCTTTACCTACAAGATCTGAAGTTTTGAATGTTGTTATACAAAATTAAATGACACCTAAGATTATGAAGTACATGTATTTTATTCACATTCTGTAGTTTTGCCTCATTGCAACATATCAGCATTCATGCTGGGAATCAGAAAGGATGAACTACTGTGTTCTGTATCTAACCCTGGTTTTTAAAATAATTTCTCCATGGAAAGGCAAAATCCCTTCAAATTTCAGGAAAAATATAGAAGTATTTTAGGCAGGCATGGTTATACAGAAGAAGATAAAAAATTAATATTTACATTTAGATGATGGTGCTAGTATGTTTCAAATATAAGAAATAATCCATTTATGGTATCTTTTGTGGTTTCCCATTTCCCATATCTATCTTTTATGTTAGGATCTTTTCTTCACTATTTGAATTTTAACCTACCGTTCAACACTCTGAGTTTCTGGATATATGTGCAAATATTGTGTTTTCTAATACAAAAGAGAATGTGATGGAATTGCCCCTGCCTGCATGATTTCTTCACAGTGGTGTTGCCTTAATGCTGTACAGATTCTTGTGATTCATATACCATTAATTTCAACAGTGTGAGGTGTCCCTGTCCATGGCAGGGGGGTTGGAACTTGATGATCTTAAGTTTCTTTCCAACTCTAACTATTCTATGATTCTATTTAGCCACTAGAACTTTTTTATTTCTTAAAACATTTATTTAATGTTTAAAATGTGAGTTCTTATTTTTTTCCCCAAATACCTTTTAGAAGAAATGAACTAACAAGTTCTAGGAGGAGGTTTGCTTCAATAAATGTAATGGGTTATGAGCTGTTGTCCTCAGATACTGCCTCCAAGGAAGCCCTGCATATTCTACATATGAAAGTGAATTGACATAATTCTTAGTACAACATTTTTCAGGAAATTGTCCTATTAAATAGGAAAATTTTACTTGAGCCTGCAAAAGAGATAAGCCTGACCTTCCAGCTCTGCTTTGAAAGGTCATTTTGATTAGCACAGGCAAAATTGAAAGGAAATGTATTTTCAGTGTGTGATGTCTTCTAGCTTTTAATGGCTGAATGGTCTGATTTTTCTGAAGTGTAAAGCATATGCAGATTCTGCTCAACTCAGTAAGAGCAGCAGGCATCACAAATTCCTGATGATCAGATGATGAGTTTCCTCGCTTATTTCTCTCTTCTCCTTTCCCTCTCCCTTTTTTTTTAATCATAATGTAATGGCACTTTTGACAAAGAAACTTCATTCATAATCTGGTACTGGCTTTCATCTCAAGGTTGTATACTAGGTAAATTATTAAAGATTCCTTTAAATTAATCAAACCTAAATTGTGTTTCGCACAACCTGCTAAGAAGTCTCTTACAGTGTCAACCACAACCAATTGGCAATCTGGCTGAAACTATTTAACAGTGCAGAGTTCTGAGTGGTTAAATTCATGATGAATTACCTATAGAGTATCCACACTCAGAGATAGCCAATGAAATTAAGGCGCTCAGCTATATTCAAATTTTTTGAGTGTATATCACCAAATAATTACCTTCTCAAGAAATGAAAATTTAATTGTTCGAATATTTAGCCAAATTATTGCTCAGGCATGATGAAGGGATGGAAACTAGTGCAGGAGGAGAAAGAGTAGTAGAAATTGCAGCTCTCTGATATTACCATTAGTTATTACTTTGCAACACATATTTTAGACAAAGTAATTTAAATATAATTTTTTATTATTTTAGATATGAAAGAACACCACAGTTTTAACTAGCCTGTCACAAGTAAAGCATTATGTCATTACTATAGATATAAACATTTCCATCCAAAAATGACCGAATCTACATTAAGGTTCATACTTGTCTAACATCATACCTGAAATTGTTTTACCAGCATAAAACTGCATGTAGCCACACCAGACACTTTAAAATGTGAGCTCAAGGACATTTCTTGACATTTTAATGCACCACTCAGTTTCTCTGCACAATGCATTTACAACTTGTATTTTTAGTTCTATTCTTTCATCCACATCACTTTTCCCTTTTATATTAATTTCATTTTTAAGATGCACTCTGTCAGGATGTACAAAACATTTTAAAATTGTTAGAAACAAATGAATAAGAAGCCAATATGTCAGGAAAAAATATCCATACACAGGTATTGCAGGCATGTGATGAGCCTAGGGCAAAAGGGAATCAGTCCTGTTTCCATTTCTTCCAAAGAAGAATAAGAATGAAGGACAGCAGTTGCATTCTCCGCAACCAAGAAAAACATACTGCACTGAGAGATGTGATTATACATTTTACTTAGACTCTCTCATGATACTTTTAAGAATATTTTCATTTTACCAAGACTTTTAAATCTTACAGAGAAATTGTTTAAGCCTAGCATTGGGGTTGTAACAGAATGCATTAATGCTTTGGGTTGAGGTGGTCTGCAACAGAAGGAGAGAGACACTGTCTACCTTTTTTTCCTGAAGTTTTAACATCAGTTGGAAGAGAACGGGTTTAGCAAGTCTTCATTTGAAGGCATTTTAGTGCTGAGAAGCAGCAGTGAAAAGGAGTAGTTCAGAAGTTGAATGAGATGTTAAATAATTTAAAAGATATTATTTTATTCTATAGAATAACTCCGAAGAAACCCAGTAAGATTGGGTTTTACTTGAATTAAAATGCAATGACACAGGAGCTTAAAGCTCTATAGTCTGTCAGGGAAAAAGAGAATGTTTATGATTTTAGTCTATACAGTTTTTCTTCTAAGAAGAAGAACAAAACCAGCAAAATCAGTATATCTTGATATTTAGTTACCTTCGGAAAAAAACAAAAATCAGAGCATATTGAATAATGAGATTCTCAAAACGTAACATGATGATCTAACATGTGCAAGATATGTACAATTAGAAGCCTAAGAAAGCAAAATCACTAAAACCTGACAAATTTTTAATGCATTAATGTTAGGGGTCTTTGGTGTTTTGTTTTTCTTTTTTTTTTTTAGCTCAGTAATAAGAATAAATTCTTATAATCTTTTATCTGAACTATTTTACAATATCACATTTTAAAATATGAAAATTGTGAAAATACAAACTTAAAGACATATCTCTTATTTTGTGTGTTTTTAGCGTCAGAATCACATAATCCCAGAATGATTGAGGTTCACAGGGAGATCCAGTAGTCATCTAGTTCAACCCTCCTGCCCAAGCAGGGCCACTCAGAGTCAGTTGTTCAGGACCATGTCCAGATGACTTTTGAATACCTCCAATGACAGAGACTCCACAACCTCCCCCAGCAACCAGTTCCAACTCCTTTCTAGATAAACTTAGTTGCTTATTAGTACTGAATAAAATATTTCAATAGTTTTGGTGGGTTTGGTTTTTTTTTAAGAAAAAAAACAAACAGGATTATGTAAAATATATTTTTTATAAAAAAATATTTATCTTTTTAGGGAAGTGTGGGTCTTATCCACAAAATGGAGGTTTATACAGTGAGAATAAAATACAATTAAGTGCTGAACTTTTGAAATATTAAACTGAAATTGTTAAAGGCATGCTTTCAACCAGATACAGAAATAATTGATTTTGTAAATGACTACTCTTTGAATCAGTCTCTCAGACATTTAAACAGAAAGATGCATTCAACAAACACGAAGGCAAAATCAAAAAAGATATAGTTGGCACACATGATGAAGTGAAGAGTGTGGGATTTAATTTGTCATACAGTAATTTTAAAATGAAAACCAGAGGGAAGTTACAAACAAAAGAAGTTATGACTTTAAAATCAGGCTTGAAAACAAATAAAAGTGGGCAGGAGAGCAGACATGAGAAAGAATAAAAACCTATTTATTTGAAGAGAAATGGAAGCATTTGATAAAATATTGAATAGGCATTGTTGAAAAAAATAAAGATGATCTTTTGCAACTTTAAGACAACAAGATACAGTTAAAAGGATGGAGGAAAGTGACAAAGAGGGAATCAATCCAGAGAATACTTTCTATCACTTACGAGATTGTCAACCATGTAAATGTAACATAATGGTATATATTCAGTCAGAGATGCCGAAAGTATTTTCCCACAGTTTTCTTGTGTATTACAAGAACAAGGGACGACAAAGAAGAAAACTAGACCTTTATAAGCTGCGAATAGGAAATTATTGGCATCTTGAGAGAACCAGAGCACCTAGTCCAACCCCTGCCAAAGCTGGATCAGCTACAGCAAGTTGTCCAGGACTGTGTCCAGTCAACTTTTGAACATGTCCACAGATGGAGATTCTACAACATCGCTGGACAACCTGTTCCAGTGTTTGTCCACCCCCACAGTAAAAGAGGGTTTTCTTGTGTTCAAATGGAATTAGCAATGCTGATATGCAAGAATTTGAATTAGGACAAGGGTTCTTGATGAGATCAGGCTCAATGTCCAAAGAGAAAAGGACTAACTGAGAGCACTCATGGTGTTCTTATCCACAGAGATCCAGATACAGAGATTCAGACTATGCCGAAAAAGAACACAGCAACAACACTTCTATAGGATGAAGAAAAAGAACAATCCCATTTCTGTATACTGTAGTCTTCTTCTAAAAAGTCAGCTCAAATATCTGCATTTGAATTTCTTTATCAGTTTTGTTTCCCTGTGAAGAATGATCCATTTCCATCTGTTAAAAAAAATAATTCTGTCTCTTGTTCCTTTGAAACACGTGTTACAGAAAAAAATGCTACTGGTATTTTAAAGGGCTCATACACTTTAAGAAGTAAGGATAAAAGAGCATTCATTAAGTCAGAATAATTCCATCCTGTAGAGATAACGAATAGGAAAGACCAGACAGATGAAAGTGTTTGCATCATCAGAGAACTCTGCAATATTTTTCAGAGAATTGATTAGGTAAGTTATGCTTTATGAGGCAGAAGTAAGGAGAGATAATACCAGTCTGTGTGGTATCCTTGCCAACCTCATCAGGGAGAAAATTTCTCCCTACATCAAATCCAGCAATCAGCATAGCTTTGTGAGCAAGGTGCATCAGCAAAGTCACCTGAGAGGTTTTCTTATACTACATAATACCATATTTCTGATAGTCCAGAGGAATATGAGAAATAACTCAGGAAATTATATTAAGCATATGACAAGAAAAAACCTTCCCTGTGTCCCCTGATGGACTGAGAAAGAAATCTTGCTAGAAGGAAATTTGATGTTTTGACAACTCACAGAAGACTATATCTTTGTAATTATGTTCAAGAAATGGTTGGAGCTGATAATCATAGAATTGGGTTGGAAGAGACCTCAAAGGTCATGTAGGCACAGGACAAGGAGTAATGGCTTGAAAGTGAAAGAGGGTAGATTTAGATTAGATATTAGAAAGAAGTTCTTTACTTTGAGTGTTACAAGACACTGGAAGGGTTGCCCAGAGAATGTGTGGCTGCCCCATCCTTGTGTTTAAGCCCAGGCTGGATGGGGCTTTGAGCAACCTGGTCTAGTGGAAGGTGTCCCTGCTCATAGTAGGGGGGGTGATCTTTAAGGTCCCTTCCAACCCAAACTATTCTATGATTCTATGATTCTAAATATCAATGCCCAGAAGAGCCCAGAAAGTAGCTACTTGTTTGGACACAAGGACTGGTATTTAGAAATCTTGATTATGAGACTACTGTAGTTTGTTGTGCCCTAGCAATTTGACTACTCCAAATTTCTCTCCCAGCAGGGGGAAAATAGACACCCAGCTAATACAAATTAGGATGCTTGACGAGTATCTGGTTGCAAGGCACTTTCAGACCTTCTGGTAGAACATCTGATATGAATGTTTTGTTCTATTGCTATATGCATTATAAAAGGTATTTGACAGATGGTGGCAGGTTATGATCTATGGCCTAAAAGTAATCAGATCACAGAATACTTGGCAGGGGCAAGATTTCAAGAAAAATTACTCCTGATGGAGCACCTTAGAGAAGGTATTATGCTCAAGCATAATATGAATGTTAAAACCCTGCATGGCCTTAGAGAAGACAAAAAATATTCCCTTGTACTCTCTCCTGCTCCAAACCTGTGAATAGCATCAGTACTTACTGTTTTCATGGCTCTGGTGTTTCTTGGGCTTCCATCACTGTCTCTACATACAAATCCTAGGTTGCAGAGATGGTAACATTTAAACTGAGGGATAATGCGCACTGCTGAGTAATTGCAGATTGCCAAATTCAGCCAATTACAAATACATTGAAGCTACACTCGATCTTGAACTTTTAATTTTATGAATGTTCTTTAAAAAAGAGTCTTTTTTCAGCTGTATAGCAAAAAAAAATTCCATAGCCATGCAAGTCTCCCAGACAATTAATTGGACTGCAGAGTGAACGACTAGTTCTGTCATTTGTTTAGAAGGATGTCCTAATTGTGTTTGGATTGGAAGGCTAAAGGTCTGCAGTAACATATCTGCTAGATATGAACCATCCTAAAGAACTGTGCTTTAAATGTCTGAGAATATTCTGAATGAAAACTTCAATGGCCGTTTTCACATTAATATAATTGCAACATCAGAAGGGGAAAACAGACAGAAATTCCCTAATTAACTTTGTCGAAAAAGCTGAAGAATATTTATTTGCATCACTGAAGATATCCTCTTACTTCAGTGATGCAAATGTGGATCTATGAGCAGCTGGTTACAACTTTCAGATGGCAAATTATGCATAGACATTTAAATGAGCTTTTATGTGGCATGCTGTGATGAAGGGAATGTCTTCCAGCTGGGATGTAGTCAGAATTGCTGGTAAACTTTTTCACTATATTATGATGTAAAATTTATCATTGTATCTCACATCAGTAATTTGAGGATATTACTATTTCTTTTTTACTACCCAGCTTCCTCAGCTGGGCCCTATGAGCTATGATCTTAGTTGCTGAGGATCATAGAGATTCAGTGATTCCAATCTTTTTTTTTCTCTGTTATACTACTTCATCACCTCACACCTAACATTATACCTTTAAAAATTAGGTATCATGAGTTTAAGCTCATTGACATTAAACAGATTGTTATTTATGTTTAATCTAGATACTATCTTTTAAATATTTCAGGTTTAAGAAAGAAAAATTTTAATTCAGGAGAGTGTAAACATTCGTCAAATGTGAATTTGAAGTGTACTGAAGAATTTTTCCATTCTGCTCTATGTCTCCCCTTCATTTCTTTTTTCCTCTTTCGTTTTTATGACATATCCTTTCCTTCACTTTCTGACCATTTGTTGACACAGCTGTCAATGACATACTTTCAATTTAAATTATAACTTTCACTGACATCAGTAGGAGGTTAACATGTGTGCAAAAAGTCTTCATTGAACCTGGAAGAAGGCAGAACAAGACAGAGGTAAGAAATAACAATAATGAATGTATACGGTTATATAGGTTAGATGAGTGCATAGCAGGGTCATGCAGAGACAGTGATTTCTTCTTTAAGTAACTGCTTTTACCTGTATGTAGTTTCCTGGTGATTTCCATAATGAATAAGTGTATCCACCAACCTGGAAAAAATCAGAAGCTAGGAGAAAACATAGAGTGTATACATATATACTTATATATATATATACACATACACATATAACATATACGGTTTTTCTAGTCTTACTCCTACCTAGACTTCTGCCTGTAGTCAATTTGGGAAACAAGGTATTTGTTTAATAAGTTTTCGTATAAAAACTGGCATACTTTATTCTATTTTATGGCAGTAGTTCACACACTATATTCCATTCTTTATCTGTAGAAATGATTCATATCAAGTTACCAGCTTTATAATAAAGGGATATATGCTTCTCTGACGTTATTTGTTAAAATATTTTCTGTCTATAACTTGGTTACTGACTGTTTGCATTATTTCAAGTCATGCTTTCCTTATGTTTTCTTTTTTCTCATATTTAAATATTAATTTTAAATTTTTTTGTTCTTGTCAGTTTCAGTTCTCAAGGCCTCATGAGTTTTTAAATTTGTAGCTGTTTTTCTAAAAATCAAATCCTTCATCAGCACTAGCCACTGTTACCAGTTTTAAAAGACTTTGCCGGAATGCATTCATTTTTATGTGTAATGTGCATGACAGAACCATAATTTTCATGGGTTTTTTTGTATATTTCTCTGATTTATATGTTCTACTAAGGTAGATTTTGCATTTAATTCTGTGACATGTTTAATATCAGCCATGCTATGATTACTTTAAAAATAACTGCTTTATACAGATAAAATAAAACAAGGAAAATTCAATACATATAATTTCATACCTTTGTATTTTATTGACTCAGTTTTAAAAAGTTGCCATTAAATAAACAACATATCAGTAGCTGAGGCCTTTGAGTTCACTCAGTAGGCTGTATTAAAGAGTTTAATTGTCCAACTGATATCACCAGCCACAGAGAAGAATTAGATATGAATTAATATGCAGAAGGATTTGTTCTGGTTATGCAGACAGCTAGATAAATTTTGGGTTTGATCGGTTATTGCACGTCAGAATTTTTAAAAGAGCAAAATTGTAAATAGCAAAATGAAAGAGAAATTCTCATTTGTGTTAAACACTGATACATACTGTGGTGGGTTTAACCAAGTCCACACAGCTCGTTCACTCACTCCCCCCCCCCTTGCTCCCCCAACTACCGGAGAGTTAGGAAGGAGAATCCAAAGAATGTAGCCCCCACGGGTTGAGATAAGCACAGTTTAATAGCTAAGGCACAACACAAATCACTACTGCCATTACTACTACAAATAATAAGGATAAAGCAAATAACAAGTGAAGAGAATACAACACCTCACCAGCCACTGACCCACAACTCACCCCACCCTGCCCAACCGAGCACCGACCGATACCTCCTCCATCCCCCCAGAGCTCCAGCCCTTCCGGGTCTCTCCCAGTTACATCCTGGGCATGATGTGCTATGGTATGGAATACCTCTTTGGCTAGCCTGGGTCAGGTGTCCTGTCTCTCCTTCCTCCCGGCCTCCCCTCCTCCCTTGCAGAGCATGAGCTCAGAAAAGGCCTTGGATAAAACCAAACATTTGAGCAGTAACTCAAAACATCCTTGCTATCAGCAACCATTCTCAGCCCGAAAGTCAAAACACAGCACTGCACCAGCTACCAAGAAGGAGAAAAATGACTGCTACTGCTCAAACCAGGAAACATACACACTTCAATAACTATATAGAAAATATATTATAAACAGCAAAACCTGCTGCAAACCATGGCAGATGAAACTGATGCCCATATTCATGAATCTATTACCTTTCTGCTGAGTCAGCATTGTGCTATCATGGAAGCAATTTTCATCTTTCTAATTTAATTCCTTGTAAAGAAAACATGAGTTTTGAGGATGTACCTGATTAAATATGGTTTAATTTTCTGATCTGTCTTGGATTTGGGAGGAGTTTTTCTTTTGTCAGTAAATAGGCAACCTGTTGCCATTTTTTTCCTACTGGTACAAAACATGCAAACCATGTAGCTTATTTTGTTATGTTCCATGACACAAGCGAGTGCGCTGGTGAATTTGAAGACACTTAAAAATCACCAGAGCTCTCTTGTTTTCTGTGTCTCTTATTAACTTATTGAATAAATCAGATGAGTTTTAACATAGTATGGGTATTTTGGGTGCTTCAATTTGATTGTCTATTTTTAATAAGACCACACTGCTGCAATAATAAAAGTTTCCCATTGAAAATAAAGCTATCTTAGCCATACAGTTGGTTTCCAAAGGTCCTGGAAAACTGCATTGAGGCATAAGATTCTTAGTGTAAGTTGATTGATTCAGCTGTCTTTATGAGAAGCATGACTTTATAAGTAAACAGCTGGAATCTCCAGAAGCTGATCTGCACATGTACTGTGTGTGATTTCTGCCTTCAACATGCTCTGCTGGTATATTAATTTCATCTGATTTTGTGACTTAAAAGTATAATAAGCCTGAAACCAAAATGGAATACAGAGTCTTGATTCTCCAAGGACTGCCCTGAAACGATCCGGCTCCTTCCTACTATCTCCACTACCTTGGGAAAGTGGAAACACTGGGCAGATAAAAATAATCTCATGATTGTGAAGCTATCAGATAATCCCATCCCCTCTTAGAACTTTTCCCTTCCACCTCTGGCAGTGTTTGCTTTTATCCTCCATCTCTATGACAACTTATGAAGAGGAGCTGGACCTAATTGTGACTAAAAACTTCCTCAATTAATTGAAATGGGATATTGTAATTGATTTTGAAATCCCACATGGACCAGCAGTTTCTGGGTGGTTTCATTAGTAAAGCTTTGTACAGCTTTTAGTGGCTGTATTCATGGGGAGCAGTGGAGGCATTCAAATGGAGAAAGGAGGCTTTTAATAGCCCCACATGTTTGTGTGTACAAGATCACATGATTATCCATTTACAACAGCTAAAATAGAAACAGCTGTCTTAGAATAATTTATAACTTTATCCCCTACTTAGCTACACAGATAAATAAAAATGCATTTCCAATGCAAATTATTCTTGATATCAACTAAAGATATTTAACAAGTGAGTTACATTTGTACTAAGGTTTCTAAGGCATTCATATTCATGCATGTGTTTTATCTTTAAAAATAATTGTGTGAAGTTTGGTGCTGACAAAAGCTATGAGATGCATATGATATGGGCAGGCACATCTAGCATAGTTTAATGAAACTACCTAAATGTGGATCAGCAATCAACCTCCCTTGTTACTGCTTTTCTAAGACCATATAAGACTGCCTGTATTTGATGCCATGGTCTTTGTAATGTATCTCTGTCTGAGTATCTTAATAAACAGTGCAAAAAATATTATTTGGACTGCCTGAGGTAGCACAGCCTGTCTACAGACTCCAGTAACAGCTGTCTCACGTATTTTAAAAGTGCTGTCTCTACTGGTTTCCTCCCAGCATGAAGAGAAATTTACAAACATTAAAAGCCTACTGGTATACCCAGCCTTTGTACTTTTCTTTTTTTTTTTTTTTTGCCTACATGCAATACATTATCTTTTGAATTTTGCTCCTGAAGATTCTAGTGTCAAAACCAACACTGAGCATTTGGGGAGTAGTTTTTCTTTAGAGATGCAGAATGCATTGAAACTATGATTCCTGTCATGCCTGAGAGTATCACAGGGCTCTGCAAACCGACATGGACTACCCAAATGTTTTAGGGGTAGAAATCTGCAGAACCTTTCTTTTCTTAAAAACCATGTGCTGCACAAATGCCTCAGCAGCACTTCTGTGACAAGTTGGGTGAATTCTCTTACCCCAAGCCATTAAGGAATATGTGCTTCAGGAAAAGATTTTGAGGATTCTCCATTCTCTCTTTTACTCCCCACAGAATGAGAACACAAAGAGGATTTATTTGAAGTTCTGCTAGGTCTTTAGTCTTCTTGAAAAGCTAAGTGAATTCTCTTAGGTTCTCTGTTTCAAGATGAAGAAATTATTTTCTCCAGCTGTTTTGACTTTTCTTTCCAGACACTTCTTCACTAGTTTCCATTTAAAGTAGTCAGTCAGGTCTCTACACTCTATTTTCACCATCTTGTTTCCATCATGTTCCATGATTATTTTTTTTTCTCTGTCTGGAGAACTGCAGTATTTTCTTCTTCCATATAGATTCCATGGAATCTAAAGAGGTATGAATTCCTATATTAGCTATTTCCTTAGCAGTGACGGTTAGAGTCATTTTCTTGGACACAAGTTCCCACAAAACTTAAAAAAGATAGTTATCTTTGAAACTGAATAGATAACAGGTTAAAATGGTATTAAGGAGAACATGTAGGCATAATGAAGCACACATACAGAAGGTTTGGAGTTTTAGTCATCAAGAAATAATATCTTCAGAAAAGGGGAGGGAGTAATCTTTTAGAGTGCTAATGCCGAAATAATCTACCTAACAAATAAGACCTTCATTAAATTAAATGGTGATCAAATAACACTTAGAAATTTTCTTGTTTTGAATTATTTGGTTATTTGTGGTGACATGTGGCTGATCTTTCAAAATGAGACTAGGGACATTTATGAATTAGTGCTGCTTTATGATACTGAGTTAGACACTCAAGGTCTAATTCTATCTGGGATACTTCATCACACTGCAGGGTGATAATTTAAAAGCAAACAGAAAAAGTTTCATCCTTGTTTTGTAGAGCTGCACAAAAATAATATAATGTATGGTTTACCTCAGACAGATAATATTAAATATTATGTCCCTTAGAAGCATATGGGATTTAAATCATTATAATAGTACACACTGTAATGGCTTATAATGCTGTGTGAGAAATGATCAGTGCTGCTCCTACTTGCAACTCAGAGGACAAAGTTTCATGCTGGAGATGTGATATAAGCATTATGAGTCCATAATTTTTCACATTCATCTTGGACATTCAGATTCTTAGCCAGAGTGTAATGAATACAGACCACACAGAAATATGAGAAGAGTGATAGAAGGTTTTCTAGTGGGACTTGTTTATTTTCTCTGCTCTTGTTTAATCCTCCATCTGACTGGAGGTTACTTTGCAAGATCCTCATTATGCTAACACATGTTGTTAAATGCTAATTAAGAAAATATAATAGCTTGAACTTTTAGACTAGTTCAGTAATCAGGAACCTTCAGCTAACATATATGCTTGTTTCATCATCCTAGATAAGCTTGAGATTGTAAATTTCTCCCCATGTAAAAGTTTTCCCCCACTTTTCCTTGGAAACTTTATTTTGTTTTCTATTTCAGTTGATGATGTGATATTTGAGTGAATTAATACTCATATTCATTAAACTAGTCCCCATAGCAGAGCTGTGATTATTGTCACAATACCAAATTCATCTCTTCTGTCCAAGTAAATAAATAAAGAATTGGACAAATGAAAGGAGAGACTAAACAAGATTGTAGTACAAATAATCTCCTACCTGAGTCAAGAGATCCCCTGACACTAGTTTGGGGAATGAGCTGCATTTACTGCGATCACATACTATTGAAATGCCACCAAAAAATACACGAGGGCTGAACATAACAGCAGTAAGGGTTACAAAAAAGAGAGATGTGGATCTGCCTGGCCACTTGCCATATGACACAGACTGACACATTTGTGTCAAATGATATGAAACCGATAGTCTTTGAAGTGGTCAATAAATACCTTATCAATATGCTGCAGTAAATCTTTTCTACAGTCCACAGCAGAACTAGCTTAAAGAACCTTTTGAAGTTATTTGTACGATATAACTAAATGAATACACTTTACCTCACCAAATAGGAAATATAGCCTACTTTCTAAACATATATTAGCAGTATTTATTTACTTCTGAGTCTTTGTTGAATAAATGAGACTAAATCAGAATTATACTGTGAATACTTGATTAATTCATTTCTGAGTGTCCTCATAATTGCAGAAGTTTAGATCTCTTGGGGAAAAAAAACCCAAGTATTTTACTGTAACAATTTCAGAGCATGTACAAATCATCTGTGCAAATTAATTTTGTCTGGCCATGCTATTGCATTTAAATCCTGACTTAGAGGGCAAATTATGTTTCTGATATTAGTTAGTTCCAAATCTTTCCACTAAAATTTCCATCAAACATCATTACTATTTGAATTCTTTTGCTCTAAATGCTTAGGCTTTGAAAACTGAGTCAAATTCTGCATCTATTTGACAGAGACTATGAACAAGCATCGTAGCTTGTGATCATTGCTGATTTGGTCTACATGACCAAAACACTAAAATATCTTTGCTCCTTTTATGAACTGCTTGAGTTAACTATATTTTTACCACACTTCTTCACACTGCTGTAGTTATCGAATGGTAATTTCTGATTCAAAATATCTTCAACCAACTCCCCATGTTTTTTTCTAATTATCTCAAGAAATACCCAGCTGTATGTTTGGCAGCAGTGTACTATGGTGCTAGTAACGTTACTTACTACACCTTGCAGGGGCATCACCATATATGTGGATGTTTCATATATTTTCTACCTACTCAGAATTCTTTCCTTCCTTTGCACTCTAGTGGGTGATTGGTGAAATATATAGAAATAAATAATGTATGCAGAATGTGAGCATAAAACCAACTACTCAAACCTTTAAAGGGAATTGGGAGAGAGGGAAAGGGCACAGATCAATGACCTCAGTTACATATGCAGATTCTGTGCTTTGCAGATCTTTAAAGGTCCTAACTTTTAAATACAGCCTTTATTCCTTTGGCATCAGATCATGTTTTCATTCTTGTTAGGAGTCTTATAAGAATTTTCCCAGATGTGTAGGCAGGATTTGTTCCCCTATGGAAGACTGCTCTGCAGATCAGAAGGGAATTTGATCTCTTGGGCTCTGGATGTGGCACCCTTGACCTAAAACTTCAATGGAAATAAAAGATCCTCTTGCATATTTTAAAGTGACTCACACAAAGATCAGGTCCTTCAGTTTCTTACCTGAACCAAATGACTTAAAAGGCATTTGCATCACGGATGTTCTATAATTCCCGTTCAAAGTCATGCTGAAGTCACCCTACAGAATATACACAGGTGATACACAATTAATACATTGCTAGTATTGCTAGTACACAATAAAAATGTGGCTAATACTGCTATCCCTCCAATAGTTAGTTTCTAACATAATTTCTTGTACTAGAAGTGTACTTTATTCCACCAGGTTATGAAGACAATTTTGGGGTAAAAAATATTAGTTAAGGGTAAAATAAGGCTAAAAAAACTCTTGATTCCTGGTGTTCAAATGTATCTGTAAATTCAACCTCCTTTGTAAGATAATTTGTTTGAAGTTATGTAAACCTTGGCAGGGAGCCAAGCTTGTTCCAATGGCTGATAATTTCTTTCTCTGGTTATTAGATTTCTGTGTTTGCAATCATTTCTCATTCTGCTAATGTAATGCGATTTCTTGACAGACCACCCGTCATCGTTTACTTTTGTCTGCTGGGAAAACTGCCAGTCCATATCTCTTCAATGAAGGACCCATATATCACAAGTTTTTTAAATCCTGATATACAATCAGAATTGATTATCCTGTAGTTCTTAACATACAGTACTGTAAGAGAAGCAGATTTTTGTAAAGATTAGCTACAGGGTATTTTTTTGTTCGTTTGTTTGTTTTAAATTAATTTTTAGACTTTTCTTATAAAATTTTTCCAGACAGCTGAACAATACTGCTTTAAATGAGATGTACAGGATTTGAGTAGGTATGATAAATACAAAGAAAGGTTCAACCCCTGTTATCTTGCATCTTGTCAAGTTATCTTCCAACACTTAACATTCAAGAAGTAAAAATCAACTATATTGACCTGCAAAATCCTAACTTAAGTTCAGTTTTTAAATTATTCTATAGTATTGAAGAGGTGTATAGGAATCATCTGTGTTGAATTTCTAGAAACATCTTTGAAAATGAATGTTACACAAATCAAGACATCACATATGTCTTTTTGAAGAATATATTTAGTATGGTCATGACTGTAGGAGTATTATTAGATATTAGATATTAGGGAAAAAAAAATGTCACATTGCAATAGGTCATCCAGAGAGGTGTTGCTGTCTCCTTGACTGGAGATATGCACTATTTACTTAGATAACCTTCCTTGTCTAACATTGAACTTAGTCCTTTTCTGAACTGGTGCTTTCCTGAAGCTGTATTGTTCTGTGCCACTCTAGGTTTATAACTATGATAACCAGAGCATGTTTTAGTGTTCCTTCATATTGTACGAGTCAAATTGTATATCCAACTGAAACTTGTATTATTTTCTTTTCAAACAAGGAGTTCTGCATCCAGCTCAGCTGTTTGGAATATGTCAAGTTTTTTTCAAAGTACTCTAGTCAGAGATGCGTATTCCTTATACCTATAGACTACTAATGTTTTCTAGTTTTTCCTTTCAGATTAAAACTCCATAATAATACTGGATTTGCTTTCAAATCTTTCATCTGAACTCTTAAAGAACTTTATTGTACAGCATGTGTACAGCATCTTTCAATAAACTATCAGGTTAATTTCTGTCTTCTTTTGAATTAGGGGAATTTTTGAATTTGGGGCATTTCAGACCCTTGGGTCATATTTAGTGCCTAAGTTTTTCTCTGAATCTTTCTCTTTGTTGTTTTAAAAAATGTTACCTTAAATATCCTACTGTCATTTATACATGGAAACATGAGGAAAATTATACCAAAAGAATGTCTTGTGTTCCTATTCCAACATGATAATTTTTTAGAGTTTGGTGTGCACCAGATGCACACTTAACTAATTTGAAAACATATATATACAGCAAGGCAGTTGTGCCAGCAAAACAGGAAAACCTTTACTAACTAGTAAAAATTTTTAAGAGCATTGTCTTACCTTATTAAAAGCCAAAAAAAAAAAAAAACCAAACATGCTCCAAGCTGAAGAAAACAAATTTAGTCATCACATCTATGAACATATCTACTCATTCTCTTGCATTGCTTTGCCTTCTCTTTCCTCTTTCATTTGACCTTCCTTTTCCCCTTCCTGTTCTTTTTTTCCTGTCCTAACCAAGGACTTTGTGTTATTCTCCTCTAAGCAGAGAAAGTTTTCTACATATCAAACATACCTACCTTACTTTTTTGCAGCAAGGATAAAGCACAACATTAGTTCTTTTGGGTCTTTTTTTTTTTTGACACTTTCCAGTAACTAAATTTAATTTATCCTATTTTGGTCTCTGTCAGGGTCTGATTGAAGAAAAACCCCAGTGCTGGACCCTGTTTCAGTTTATGATCCCAAGAGTGAAATTAAGACACAAACAAGGTAAAGTACCATAATTGGATTGTTTGTATATTACAAATTACAGAAAGACAGTTATTTTTAAAAAGGAAAATTATTATAAAAAAGGAGATAGTGATAGGACAGATTGGAAAAAAGGTAGAAAATGAAGTAAGAATTCGGGATGCAGAGAGAGATACATAGTCACTACGATGGATCCAGCTGGGTCCTGGGAATCTCTAGTCATCATCATTGGTGGTGGGAGTTCTTCAGAGTTCATAGTCTCTCAATATCAGAGCAGAGTGCCCCCCAAAAGTCCATCAACAGCGGGTGTCCTCATGGAGGTGTCCTTCTGGAGTCCCCTGAAAGTTACCCTGTGCAGTGTGTCTCATGGAGTTGTCCTCATGGTCATGTCTCATGGAGGGTGTCTCTCAGGGTCTGTAAGTAGTCATCTGTGGAGAGAGTCCTCATGGAGGTGTTCTTCTGGAGTCATCCCCATGGCAATGGCTCCCGGTGATGTGTCTCTTGGTGGTTACCTTTTCCCCTTTCGTAAAGAGTTGGGGGGAGTGGCTCTGCTCTTCACGTCATATTATACGTTCCTGGTAGACCAGTTTCCCTGGTCTTACAGCCGGCTGCATGTGTCTGCACACACATGCGTCTGCAGCAATTCTTGGGATAAAACCTCACGTCAGCCCTCAAGATAATGGACAGAAGAGTCTTAGCTCTTTCCCACTCATTCCTCAGGCAATGAATGGTGGAGTCCCAGTTCAGCTCCTCATACTCCTCTCCCAGGTAATGGATATTGGAATCTTATCTCAATTCCTCCCTCCCATCTCTGAGATAAAAGATAGGTAGGTTCCCATCTCAGCTTCTCAGAACAATCTTAGAGACAATGGACAGTGGAGTCTGATTTCATATCAGTCTCTCACAGTCCCATAATTCTTTTAATGTATCCTTCTTTACAGGCAGAATTGGATTCTTAAGCTTTCTGTTAAACTCTTCTGTTTTAATGTCAGTGTAAAATCACAGCTTGATAGAGCAACACTTCCTCATGTATGCTGAGGTACACTGAAGCTAGTCTTGAACATTTTCTATTGCAGAGAACTGTCCCTAATATTTCATTAAGGCTACAATAGTTATTTTAACTGACACATCAACAATTTTTTTGTGATCTTTAAAAGTCCTTATACTTTTCCCAAAATGTAAATCTGTCTCCACTGTATTTTGTCTTCATCTGATAAAGGCAAATTAATTTTGTTTTTTTTTTTTTTTTATTAAGTGACAAAGGCCTTTGGATTCAAGACTGTTAGTTTCTCTTCTGTTAGACCTCTCATGAATATTTCTCTAGCTTCCCATGTCCTACTGTGTTTAGAGAGAGAGTGTTTGAAAAAGACAACCATATTTTAATTTTAATGTAGCTTTGGTTTCCATGTCCTGCCTTCCCTGTTTACTTGATATATCTATAGACCCAAATTCTTAGACCTGTGATCTGTTCTCATCAGTAGAACGAAGTAGAAAAAAGAAAAACAATAACTAGGAGCACATAAAGAAACCTTTTTCTACTACAAAGGTGTAGGAAAGGAAAAAGTGGGAAGGAAAAATTAACTCCATAATTACATAAACATTAATATTTATAATACCGTTTTGATCCTAATGTGAAAGGTTTTCTAGATGTATAGGTAACTGGGGAGATAAAATCATAAACTGAATGAGTGTATGTGCATCTTTGAATATACCAGGTAAAACATACAGTGTGCTTGTCATTCTTTCATCTATATACTATGATTATATTCTCTATAGTATACATCTCTGAGACTAATTTGAATAATAAGTAATATCTGTCAAAAGAGCAACAGTAATGCATTTAAAACATTTTCAAGCACTAACTTCATTAATCTTGATCTTATTGGGCATCCTGGAACAAGCATTTCTCCTCTTGTTCATGTTGTTTTGTTTTTATTTTGATTTGTGATTGCTAAATCAAGTAGGCTGCTTTGTTGTGCCCATCACTGAACCAATGTGAGTCAGCTCATATTAATACAGGAGAATTTATGTCCCATAAGAAAAAACAGAATTGCTACCAACTCCAAGTGAAGCTTATCTCCATGGGCCTAATAGGCAGATTTGTTCCATGTATTTTCATAAACACAGGATTTCAGGCTTTTTATTCAACTGCAGCTGCAGAAATGTGTTGTTAAGATGAAAACCCCACTAATTACTGTAGATACCAACATAAGATTTAAGAATAGAATTAAAATATTCCAAATCTGAGAATGCAGTTCTTACCATTTAAACATAAACCTTTTAAGAGGGCTGTTTTTTTTTTATTTTGAATTGGAAGACTTCAAGGATCTAGTTAAGCTTATATTTAATTGGATGAAGCTTTTACTTGAGGAGTTATATTTAAAATGAACTGCAATATCTTTGTGTTAGGCAGGGATTACAGGAGCCAGATTTATTGTAATTTGCATTTTTACCTCTAAAACCAAACTCAGATGAGGAAGCCTACCAGAGGATAAAATGAGATTATAGAATCATAGAATGGTTTGGGTTGGAAAGGGCCTTCAGATCATCCAGTTCCAACCACCCTGCCATGGACAGGAACTCCTCACCCTGGACTATGTTGCCCAAGGCTCTGTCCAACCTATCCTTGAACACTGCCAAGGATTATCAGGCAAATTTGTAGGCATTTCATATTAACAGCTTGAGTAAGTTATAGTCTGTCCCAGTCCCAGCTGATTTCAAATCAGGCTCAGCCTATTGCTTCCAATACCCAATTTTTCTGTTTTCAAGTATCAACAAAAAAAAATAACAACACTAAACCCCACAAAAACAAACAAACAAAACACAAACCAGAAATACACCCCCCAAAAAAAACCAAAACAAACAAACAAAAAACAAACAACAAAGCAAAAACCAAAACCAGGATCATTGGGGCTGGGGGTATTCTTTTAATCCATCACTTACATGTCAACATCCTTTTCCTTATATTTCAACAATGTCAAGAGACATCATCTTAAAATGAGGTCCCTGTTATGAGAGGCACCTCACAAGAAAATTAAGAGGCTGTTTTCCTGGCTTAAAAAATGTGTACCTTGGATAACTGAAGAAGATAAAATACACAGGAGAAGCAGTCTCCCTTGGTATGTGACAGACCTTGCAAGAGGATGCTTTGAGCAGAAAACCTACTGGAAAACAAATTTTGCTCCTGTGCAAACTTCTACTGAATTCAGCTGTAGGTGTTTAGCAAACAGGACCTACTGTAAGATCAATGCATTACTGTTTTTTCTTGAGTACACAATTTGGCAGTAGTACATTTGGAGTTAAACTCAAGTCTATTACATCTCAGAGTAATGATTTAAACACAAAACTATTGCTAAGCTCTCCATCAGTCTCATGGAAGCTTAGGTGTATGTAAATTCCTACAAAATACCACAAAAAAAACCCCAAATATTTTATGTACACCTTTCTTCTACAAATGCATCTTGCGTTGAAGAGAAAGACCTATATCACCCTAAGTACTGAGAAGTTTGCAAGGGACAGGAGGATTTAGGCACAAAGAAATGGCAAACATAAGTAAGGTACCAATTACCAGAGACTGGATTTAATATAGATTTTTCTCCTTCAGTCTCTTTTTATTGGCTGTTTTCAAGCAGCTTCTTGTTCTGCTTTCTAGCTTTTCAGAAGGGATTTTTAAAGTAAATAAATATCCCCCTGAACTCTAAAAGCAAACAGGTGCTGAAATTTGGAGCTGCTCAGTAATTACTTTATGTCTAGCCATCATTGTAAGTGTGATCAGAGTCTCAAATATGCTTGAGTTGTTTTTTTCTCTACATATGTTTGCCTTTGATGGAAAACAGATTTTCTTTTTCTGTTTATGGCTTTCGGTAAACTTTTCATTGTAAATTATTTTTTTTCCTTAGTTTCTCCTTGTCTTGGAAATGTAAACCAATCTGTAAACATCCCATGTGCTCAGATGGCCTGATGCAGCAAATATTTGTAGTGATTTAGGCAAGAATTATATTAAAAGCAGTATTTGGTGTTAGTCTTTAGCTACTCAATCCTTACATGTCACCTAGAATTCTAAATCCAAGTTCCCACCTTGATTTAAATGCAGATGGAATTAATTTTTGTGAGGTCTGTTTCAATTTCTTCTTAAACCCTTGACATCTCTCCCACTAGTTTTAGGAAAGTTATAGTAAATCCATTGTCTGAAGTTAGGTCCTAATTGTAAACAGTCTGTCCCACCTTTCATGGTCAATACACTAATTTCAACTATTTGAAGACTAAAGGTAAAATTTGACTGCTAAATTTATGTACTTAATTTACCACCTTCCAGGTGAGGACATGACATACATTACTGTTAAATCAACGATAATTGTTAGAGACAGGAAAATTAATGTGCCTAACCTAAAATCATCTTGAAGACTCTGGATTTGGATGTTTGTCTTGAACATCATATCTTGATATTCTGTATACAAAACAACTAAGAAAAAAGTCCAGTCAAAATAAAAGATAGTTTGACAGATCGTATAGAGGAATTTCATTGAGAGGATTTCAAATAGAAAACATAGAAGAGGTGATGTCTTGTGTTTTCTTTTTTTAAAAAAAGGCTTATTAAAGTAATACATTTTGAAGTTTACAGTTGAGAAGACATGACAGTAAGTGAAGAATGCGTTTAATTGCTGTACTAAGTCAGGGCTAAGCTCTGCAGGACATGTTCATTTTATCAGCCTGGTTGAGATCAACTGTGATTTGGCTATGATTTAAGGATTTTAAAAAAATCTTCTCTGCTGAGGTACGTGTCAGTTAAATATGCATCTCAGGAAATCAGTGGATGAATGCATATTTAACACTGTCAAACAAGATTCCAAGTTAATGTATTGCAGAATATGATTTAAAAAGGCATATGCAAAAGTAGTAAGGGATTTGAAGAAAAAGCAGCTATGTGTTTTAAGTCTTAAAGTTTTAAGTTAGAGGTGAGGGTTTTTTAACTTTCTAGTGCAACCGTGCATTTAGTCCTACTTTCAGGAGGTTGCAGATACTAATCTAAAAAATGACGCTTGAAAATATAATATTTACACTTCATGTTAAGTTGACCACAGAAGTCTCTATCCTCAACTCTGCTTGCAAGGTTAGAAGTTTATGTCTGGGCCCTGAATTTTCAAACACCAGTAGAGTTTGGACATCGAGTCTATATGCTAGGTAACTTTGAACAGAGCAATGTACCCCCTTCTTTCATCCAAAATAAACAACTTTTGAACAGTGCCTCTAAGTCTTTGCTCCTCTAACTGCCTTTACTCCCAAACAGCAGGATTCCTTAATTTTATCAGTCGCACTTCACAAGATATGTAATTACTATTCAAGTAGCAAAATGAAGGCACCTACTCTGTTCAGGGTTTCAAAACTGTTTATTTTCAGAAACTAGCTGAAAATTGCCTCTTTGGTCACACAAAAGATAAATTTATCAGTCGTGAGTGCTAACATGCAGTGTCCCCACTACAACTGTACTACTATTACTACCAAGTAGTGCAGAAGCAAACCCACAGAACAAAAATATTAACCCCAGTTATGTCAATAAAAGCCATGGTTTGCTCATCCCTCCCACTCCTGACTGCAGAATCAAAAGCTGTACACTGGGCAAATACCAAGTCTTCAGGTTGTGTTTGCCTCCCCTGGTGACACAGCCTTACAGATCTAAAACGTCCTCCATGTTATGAACTACTGCATGCATTTGCTGTTTGTATTTACATTCAGCTGTTATCCAACAATAACTACTTTTCACAATTTTTAACAAATTCACTCTAGCTATGCCATACTCACAGTAAGTTTGCTTGTTTGCTTGGGTTTGTTTTTTTTTTGTCCCAATATGCAAGTATCATTCACACCTTTAATATAGTCAGGATAACCATTTTCTTCTTATCACTGAGTGACTGCAGCACATACAGGGAGTGTGACATAGATGACATTCTCTCACCCTGAGCAGCTTCCATTCACCACCTCTCTCTGGTCCTTGCACAAAGCCATAGCAAAATAAGGTTTTTATAATAAAAATATATTTCTGAAAATAAAATTGAAGAATGTAAAAGGTGATGCATTTAATTCTGCTAAAACAAAACATAGGTAGATGGAAGCAATCACACAAATTGTAAGGTATGTTAAGAGTGACCACTGCCTTCAACAACTCTAAGCCTGGAGATCTGTCCTGCCAAGCTGCTGGACCCCAATCCATGGCATCTGGGGACCTGTGGTCTCCATCCCATGGTGGTGGATGGCCTGCTGCTTCAGATTCAGCCAGTAGTGAAGCTGAGCACATGTCCCAGACACATGCACACACAGATGACATGAGCATGGCTGGCTACCCAGATCTCCACTCCAGAGTCTGACACCACAGGCTAGGGGAGCCTACACACCTGCTCTGACTCCAATTGCTCCGCTACTATCTGGTCCCCCCAGTAGCAGGCAGGATAGAGGGTGAGATTACACAGAGAGATAGACAAGAAAGTATTCAATATGAAGGTAGCACAGACTGCTAGGTGCAGGGCACAGTCAGCCACAGGTACTAACTGGCCCCAATTTACATGTGGCCAGCCTTTTTTATATCCCTTTCTGCCTCTTCACCCATTATTCCTACCTGACCCGTTCCCCTTCATATTTCTTCATCAGTTCACAGAGTTTCACTGTGCCCCTACCTTGATATTTAAGACCCTCCACATCTGTACCCTTATCAGTTATAAGGTATGTGCTTACCTGCAGTTTCTTGATAGACCATTAATTAGTGTGAACACTGAGATTTATTTCTATTCATTTTGCCGGCTATGTTTGTCTGCCAAATTTGTGCGTATATTTTGTCCATTGCCTTCCCCTTTTCCTTTCTGACTCATTTTGACAAGTTCCTTAAGCAAATAGTTTTACTGAAACCAATATTCTCACATTACATGTATCCTTATGCAAATTAGCATGACTGACCAGGTTTGCTTCTTATTGCTTTCTCACTTAAAATTTTTGGTCAGGTTTCTTCCTTGGTTTTGGTTTCGGTTTCGGTTTTGTTGCTTCCCACTATTTATTATCTCATTTTACACTGAAAAGGTCTTTGACCAGATACCCTTAATGGAGCAAATGCTCTCTCCTTCTCCACATCTTTTCAGAAACTGCAACACACATACTAGTTTAGAGAGACAGAGTACCTAAATAAAATCAATTAAATAGCAAGGCATCTCCCAAATCAAAACAGTCCCTTAAAATGTAGTGTAAACCAGAAGTATTAAAAGCAAAATATCCAAAATGGAAGTCAGTTGGCTTTTATTAGCTCAAAATGTAACTAGGGTGTCTCCTGGGCATTTGCTTCTTCTATGAGCCATTTCAGTCACTGCAAATGTCTTTGCTCCTGGCTTTTCAATAACCTCCATTCTTCAATGCACTTACTTCTTTCTGAGTTCATTATCTGAGGACTACAATTTAAAAATAACATGGATTGTATGATGCCCTGTTGTAAATGCCATAGGAGCCTGTGTTGATGTTCTGCTTTAGCTTTTAGTCTCACAAATCAATCTATTCTGATTTTTTTCTTCACTGTGAGGATTTCTCTCTTTTTGTCTCCCTCTCTCCCATTTTCTTTTTTTCTGCTGCCTATTTCGAATTTCTGAGGGTATGTATAAATAACAGATAGAATCTATGCAAAGAGTTGTTTTTTTCTGTATTTGTAAAACATTTCATCAAGGGTGACTATGCTACTGTTGAGAAAAATGAGGTTCAGAAAATTTTGTAAATCACCTAAAATCATATGCCAATCCAACTGCAAATTTAATGAACTTCCATTAGATTTTTTGTCTCACCACTTGTGGACTACAGAAGATAGTGTTCTATTTCTTCTCCACAATAATATCAATATTTTTTTTTATTTTATAATTACTGGATCAGATGTCTGATATTTTATTCTGTTCTGCTTTCAATTGCTTGGGGAAAACTTCATCTTTGGTGTAAACCCAAAGACTACATACTTAGGTTAGTTATCAAATTGATCATTGTTCATTTTGTTTGCTTTTTTCATATTGGTACTTTTTGTTTTGAATGTTTAATACATCTTTTAAACTTGTTTTAATTCTATTTGCCTTCCTGACCACTGGTCTTCTCATTGATATTTTCTCTTTTACATGATTTTTTTTATTTGATTTTTGTGGGGTTTGGGTTGGTTTGGTTTCTTTCTCATTTCTCTTATCATTTTACTTTGTCTAATAACTTATTTTCTCTTTTCTGAATCTTCCCTGTAAAGGATAAATTTTCAGGCCTTGCTAGCACTGTTTGATCTATTCTCCATATCATTTGCACATTCACTGTTACTTACCTGACCTTCCTGAAGTGTAATTTTAAATCGGAAAATGAAGTACAGATTATTAATTTTGGCTTGGGAGGTTCAATTTTGGCATTAAGAATAATGCCATTTTTTAACAAGAGGGTCAAATGCAAGTTGACCAAGGAAGTTGTAGATCTTTTATCTTTGGAAGTTTTTGATGCTCAGATAGATAAAACAGGAATGACCTGTTCTTGTTGCAATAGTCCTACCTTGAGTGCGAAGGCTGGGTTTGAAGATCTGAAGATGTTTCTTCCAATCAGCTTTTCTATGATTTTATGCCGTCTCAGATTAAGTATGCAAACCACTGAAGGCCAGTGGGTGATGAAGCCTGGCTGCGCACAAACCTGCTGCCAGGAATTCTGTGGTAAGTATTTGCAGGAAGCAAAAGTCATTCTCCTGATGCAAATGGCATAATTACTGTAAATATAAAAAAGTTAATGATGACTTCCTGAAGTAATCTATGACTATAGCATCCTATATTTAGAACCACGATTGAATGAGGGTAAAGTGAAAGAGGAGGACAGTAAGTTGCTATCAGTACAAACGTGTTAAAAGGAAACACAAAATGTGTTTGAATATTATTTTTTTTTTTAAAATCTGAGGTTTCATTTTGAAGTTAAGAACAACAACCTCTCCTGTTCTTGAGCCCCAGTTCTCTGAAATGTTAGCATGCACATCTAACTTCTGGGTTTTGAATAATTGCTCTGACTTTTTCTGATATTTTTTGTATTATCAAGTGGTATATTCTCAGTGCCTGGATACAATGGAAAACAAGCTTCATTTACTTGCAGACTAGAATATCTCCACATCATCTACATCACATGGGGCTTGCATCTGCAGGAAACTTTCTTGAACACGACAATACATGAGTCATAAGAATGACCTTAATATGATATTCCCCCAGTACGACTGTTTCAGAGAGAGCAGAAAAAGAAGAAATGAGGTAGCAGGAGAACAATACTTTTTCTGGAGAACCCTGACAGCCGATACAGTATAATTTTCAAAACTGCTTTAAATCAAGTGCTATATGAGGTCATAACTCCCAAATACAAGTCAGTATTACTACAATGAATGAGAAATAATAATTCGTTTAAATACCAGTAAAGTGTGTCTGCCAGAGCTGCAGATGGCAGTGCCATATTTTATATCAGGCAGTATAAGATATTGTATAGCATTTGACAAAATGCAGGAAAATAATCTGATTTGTCAGCAAATTATCTTAGTTTATTTATTCACAGCTTCTTGATATAAAACTTCTTAATTCCTACTGATGAGATCCACAGAACTGTACTCAAGGAGCTGGCAGGAGTGTTCATTAGGCCACTTTCCATCATTTATAAGCAGTCCTGATTAACAGGGGAGGTCCCAGGTGACCTGAAGTTAGCAAATGTGATGTCCATCTGCAAGAAGGGCTGGAAGGAAGATCCAGGGGCTTACAGCACAGTCTGACCTTGTTGCCAGGGAAGATTATGGAGCAGATCATACTGAATGCCATCACTTGGCACATATAGGACAACCAGTCAACGTGGGTTTATGAAAAGCAAGTCTTGCTTGACTAACTCGATCTTCTTCAGTGACAAGTTGACAAGCTTAGTGGATGAGGGGGCATTGTCTACCTAGACTTTAGCAAAGCCTTTGACACCATTTGCTGCAGCATCCTCCTGGAGAAGCTGGCTCCTCATGGCTTGGACAGGTATACTCTTCACTGGGTAAAAACTTGGTTGAATGTCTGAGCCCAAAGAGTGGTAGTGAATGGAGTTAAACCCAGTTAGCAGCTCAGCACAAATAGTGTTCCCCAGGGCCCAATACTGGGGCAATTTCTTTTTAATATCTTTATCAATGATCTGGACGAGGTGATCAAGTGCACTCGCAGTAAGTTTGTAGATGACAGCAAGTTGGGTGGGAGTGTTGCTCTGCTGGAGCAGAAAGCTCTACAGAGTGATCTGGACAGTCTGGATTAATGGGCCGAGACCAAATGTATGAGGTTCGATAAGGCAAAGTGCTGGGTCATGCACTTGGGCCACAACAACCATGCATCACTACAGACTTAACAAGGCTTACAGGAAAAAATTCTACACCAGAAGAGTTGTTGAGCACTGGAATAGGCTGCCCGGTGAACTGGTTGAGTCACCATCCTACAGGAGTTTAAGATGTGTAGATATCATGCTCAGGGACATGGTTTAGCAGTGGAATTGGCAGGGTTAGGTTAGCGATTGGACTTGATGAACTGAAAGGCCTTTTCCAACCTAAATGATTTCAAGATTCAGTGGATTGCAGCCAGCTCTGTGTCACATTATTACTTATGGGTTTTAAAAATTAAGTTGGGTGTATAAGAGGACAATTATTTGCTTCACAAAGTCACTTCATCTATGTTTAACATAATATAGCAATGTTGACTTGCTGGACTCCTGTATTTTGGGGATTTAAATAATTGCTTTAGGTATAAAGTAGAAGATAAACCCAAAGACACTTTGTTAGGTGGAACAGTGAGACTACTTAAAATGAATAGAAGGAAAGGAATTGTCAGAAGGAAGGTTGAAAATCTCTTTAGTCATGACTCATCAAAGTCTGTGAAAATCTATAAGTATCCTGTTAGTGTCATTATCCTCACTTTTGACTGAAGTTAAGCATGTCATTAAGGATGTTGCTGAATTTGGCCTTTTGAGTTGTTATTGTAGTATGCACAGACACACACATTTATTTTTTGTATTTAGGTATATAAGTGTCCCTTTGTTTTACTTACACAAAACACACAGTGTTACTGAAAATTCCCCAAACAAAAGTCTTTGTTTCAATAGGATTTTTATTGCCTGGCAACTATCATATACTTTCTACGAAGGCCCAGTTGGAAAAACTTCCAGTTTGCCAGTCTGGGGCCATAACTATACTAAACATAAGGTTTTGAAGGAATAGAATGGTCCCAGAGAGCACGATGAAACATTTTCCACACAAAGGAACACATTTGCTTGACCTTTTTCCAGTAGAAACTGTTCAGCCTCAGCAGTAAGGTTTTTAATAGGTGTTATGACACTTTCTAAAGGTGCATTGAATCTTAAGTTATCATTTTGGTCTCATAGATTAAACAAAAAGAAAAGTTTGTATTTTCAGCTCTGGAAGTATAACCACTATCCACTTATACACTGAAAGGAATAATAAGGAAAGAGATTGGATTTGAAGATCAGACTACTGTGGATCAGCAATTAGCTGCTTCTGTACTTTTAAAATAATACGTATGCAGTGCTTCGTATGTGCACACTCTTCGTGTTGATGAAGTTGGTTTAAGGCAAGTCATGATGTTGACCATATTCAATTACTCAGTAACATTTTTGGTAATTTTATGTCACCTTCATAAGAAAGAAAATATCATATTATCTTCTTAGAGCGATGTTCAAGCATATTTCCGTGAGAGATGACATTTCTTAGCACAGAAGTAATTCTGCTAACTGAACCAAATGCTGGCTCCTAGTATTTATTTCTTTGCAGTCAATGATTGAACAGTTTCAAACTGATTTGAAGAATATTACTGTGGAGACAGTGTTCTCACAGGAAAATGAATATTTGGTACATGAGCTCTGAATAACTCCGAGGGATACAGCAAGGCCATGGGAGGCCTGAGGAAGCCTAAGCAAGCAAGATAAGAAGAAGCTGGAATTCACTGAGTGATGAGAACTGTGGACTGTTGGCAAGCGTTCGAGGTCAAGTTCTCACACCTGTGCTTAACCAATTATATGTTAGTCACTAAGGGTCTTCAAGACAAGTATCCAATCATGATATGCCAAATTGCTTTAGGTGTGTGTAAGCAATAGTATATAAGGAGTTAATGCTTTGCAATAAATGGCTTTTTGTCTGATCACATTGATCTCTGACTGAGTCCTTTCCGCGGCATATTACTACCTGTTAAATAGAAAAATGTGAAACTTCCTTTTGTTTTTACATGTTAGAGAAAATTACAGAAATTGAGTCACAACTTTTTCATTTCTCTAGTGATCCTTATGAATTATGGAGTACCTGAGATCTAGGAATACTGGGAAACTGTAAAGAACATGAGCCCAAAGGTGAGACAGTGAGCACCATAGACAAGAAAATAAACCCTTTGTAGAAATCTATTTTCAGCATAGGCTTTTCCTCTCATATTCCTCATTTGTTCCCCTGAGGTTGAAAATAATTTAAATGCTTCAGTAGACAATGTAAAGAAGTCAACACCATCTACTGATACTGTTCTGTCCTAGGTCTAGTTCTAGCGAATTTTCTGCACTGAGTATTAGAAAAATTGGCTTTGTGCACTATAATAGCAAAACTACACTTGGCTTGCCTGAATGGTAGGAATCCAAGATATTCTCTTAACCCTACTCAATAAAGAGTAAGTCCTCAAAAGTTAATTGTCAGTGATGCTACACAGCTAATTTAAATTCTGTATTTCTTGGAAAACAACTGCTGAAGTTCCATGTAACTGCTGAAGGTATGGAGAATTATCTTGTTTAGTACCTTATTTGTTGCAGATTTCTCTTAAGCTACTAAAGAAATGCTGGGATCAATCAGTGTCCTCTAACTGATGTTCTATAGCCTTTCCCAGAATTAATTTATATTTTTTTTTAAATGTTCGTTTTCAACTGAAAAACATCCAGTTAAGAAGAACTTCCTACATCCTTGGTTCAGTGATGCTTGGACTGATTACTCTCTCCGTTAGTATTATGTATTGTGGTTTTTTATATGCCTAGATTACTTTTTTTTTCTGCCTGTAGCTATTGGTTAGATCCATTTGTCAATGTGACTAAATAGCTCTCTTTTATCAATTTCCCATTTTTAATGCAGCTACTAATACATCTCTTGGTCCTCTTTTTCTCAAGCTAAACAGCTTTGAGCTCCTTTAGAGAATTACTATTAGGGTTATTTCACAATACTTAAGTCATTGCACATACGTTTTATGTATACATCAATTTATCAACATTGTTTGGGAACTGCGGGCACCAGAACAAATTGCATCACTAGGCAATTGCTACCAAGAACAAAGGAAGTATGGTCTTTCTCATCCAATATAGGATTTTATTATATATATGCAGCAGAAGAATACATTGTTTCTTTTGAAATAGAAGTTCATATTCAGCTGATTACCCATTACCCACTTCTAATCCCTTTCAAGACTTCCATTTTTACAATGTTTGTGTTGTCCACAAACTTTAGTAATTTTTTTGTTGTTTTCTTCCAGAACTGATCAAAGTATTGCATAGGATACAGTCAAGAACTCAACCTAACAGAACTCAGTAGGATATTCATTTTCTAAGATTTCCATTTATAGTTGCATATTGAAGCGTATTAATCAATCAATCAAGTTTTAACCTAGCTAATGTCTATACTGAGTATTTGCTTTTGGCTGAGATTAATTTTTAAAAACATGTTATTTTGTAATTGTTTGCCAAGTTATTTCTCCTTTTACTTTTCTTCCCATATACTTTTTTACAGTTCCAAGTATCTAATCTTTATGATTTTTGGGACTCTTTTCTGTTCTTTCATTTCTTAATTTTCTTTTGTATTATTATTTTAAATGCATACTTTTACCTTCCTTCTAGACCACACCACTGGTTTATTTTACCTAATATGTACATGTCAGATTCTATCTATTGGGTTATTAGACTACCCAAATATTCAAATGAACATTCCTTGTTTCCTAGAATTGAAGGCCTTCAACTCAGAAAGATAACTTTGCACCAGCACAAAGACACTTTGAAGTATAGTTCAAGTATGTATACATGTGCACTGGGGAGACACTTGATTTTACTTAGGAGCATCTTTTAATATTTTTGAGATGGTAAGCTATGGAATCAATCACCAAGACAGACAGAGTTACTTTGGCAGTTTGAAAAGTTTTAACTGCCTACAAAAAGGGGCCCCAGTCCTCATGGAATTATGCTAAATGACTGGAGGAACTGACTATCTTATTTTTGCTTCAGTATTTGGAGCAGAAGCAAAGAGAAAAATCTACGTTTTCCACAATTCTGAAAAAGTATTAAGTAATCTATGATGCAAAAATAAAATTCAAAAAAAACAATGTTGTGACTAAAATGCTGACTGCCCCTGAGGTAAGAAGCCAAACACGCAAAGATGAGTAGAGATGAGAAAATGCCAGGTATTATGAATGCCGACCTCATTGCTCTCTACAGCTTCCTGATGATGGAAAGTGAAGAGTGATGTGCTGATCTCCTCCCTAGTATCTAGTGACAAGACATGTGAGAATGGTTCAAAGCTGCACTAAGGGAAGTTCAAACTGGACATAAGAAAGCAT
Organism: Melopsittacus undulatus; assembly: GCF_012275295.1. Taxonomy (NCBI): domain Eukaryota; kingdom Metazoa; phylum Chordata; class Aves; order Psittaciformes; family Psittaculidae; genus Melopsittacus; species Melopsittacus undulatus. The sequence goes on from NC_047529.1 coordinate 65,478,555, forward strand.
TTCTTTACCAAGAAAGAGTTAAAAATATTTTAACAGGCTTTCTAGAGAGATGGTCAATGACCCAAGCTGATCAGTGTTTGAGAGGCATTTGAGCAATGCCCTTAATAACAAGCTTTAACTTTTGGTCAGCCCTGAATTGGTCAGACAGTTAGGCTAGATGACTGTTACAGGTCTCTTCCAACTAAAATAGTCTGTTCTGTTCTGTTCTGTTCTGTTCTGTTCTGTTCTATTCTGTTCTGTTCTGTTCTGTTCTGTTCTGTTCTGTTCTATTCTTTCCAGGCATTTGAGAGAAATTAAATCTAATTTTTTTTTGTTGAAATAATAAATACCTAAGGTGAAGAGTGAGTTTACTTTAAAAATAAATCAATTCAGCAACAGAGCTAGTTATTTGTTTTCCATTTACAGCTGCTCAGTGATCAACTTCCACATTATATTTTATTTTCTGTCAGAATAAAGGCCAAGTAGGTCCATGTGATAACACTGGTGCTAAGAAAAATACACTGTTGCAATGGTGGTATTGTCATTGTTCGAGCTTGTTAGAGACACAGAAGACTTTCATATATTCAGGATGCTCTATCCAAAGATCACATACAGGTATTTAAGAATAAGATGTAACTGATACACTCGATGATTTATAGCTGTTTGTTGTTTGCAAAAATGACCTTGTTAAAAAGAAGTCAAGTAATTCAGTGAAACTGTTATCTTTTCAGTTGAATCTAAATATCAAAGCTGATGCTAAAACTTGTCCAACATTAAAAAAAAAAACCCAGATAGTCTACTTCTTGAAATATGGTTTTGAAGAACAAGGCTTGGGAAAGAAGAAAGTTAGACTTTTGCATTGATCTTACTTACTATTTGGTAAAGTTTTGAAAGAAAAGCTGTGAACACATGTTCCAATATTCTGGGGACTGCTATCATAACAAATGTTATTTTGTTTTACTTTCACTAGCTTTCCTCTTTTTTCATGCATTCTTATGCCTCCACATACAATAATTTCGCAGAATTAAGAAGTTTTTAATACTGAAACAATTATATTAACCTGAGTAAAAACAACTACTAAGTGTAGGAAGAAAACCTTGGGTTACCCATGAGAATACACAGAAAAAGATTTCAGAGAAATATTTTCAGTTCTTACATCTATTCTGTCTCAGAGGGGGGAAAAGCAGTGTAACACACTTGCCTTGTGCATCCACAGGAAAGAAAAAGAAGAAAAATATTTTTCCTTTACATATGCATGCATTTCCTGTTACTGCTCGTGGAAACTGGGCAGATTCAGCAGCCTGAGTACACATCTTTGGAGATAATTGAAGGAGATCCTTTTGCTTCTTTGGCATTTGTTGAGGTCATAGATTTGTGTTCCAGTCTCTAATTTAAAGAAGTACTTTTATTTCAACATGCAAAGGATCCTGAAAGCATTCTTGATGGTCATTTAGCTGAAGACAGCTACTAGCTTGAACCTGGTGAGTAGTGAAATGTGTGAGTAGTTAAATGTATGAGTAGCAGCAGTTAGGATACTGATGCCATGGCTATCAATGGACAAGAGCACAGGCAAGGAGTTGATTTGGATGAAAAGCATCAGAGTTCTGATCACATGCAGATACCTTCACACAGCACTGCCAAGCTGTTCATACAGAGGTCATCTCCAGGAAATAAAAGGGAGCATGGCCTCTTCTAAGAAACGCTATTTAGCTATTACATGCAAAGACCTGATATAGATAGCTGTGTATTTGAAAAGCAGCACTGACAATCTGCATGTCCTCAGCTAAGCCACAGTAGTGGATTATTTTATCATAGACTTGACAATGTTGAACTTGCCTTCTACAGGTTGACAGGATTTTACCATGGCCATCTGCCTTAATGCAAAAGCTATTTTCTCTGGGACAAGGTTCAGGGCTTGGATGTGAGCAGCTGCTTTTTAGATATACTTTTCCATCACAATTCACACCTGAATTCATTACCTGTTGCAGAATCTCTGGAGGGCAGTGCAGTTTCTGGTGTTGATAATGTACATGCAGAGTAGCTTTGAGACAGCAAAAATTAATATTTGCCTCCAGTAGTGTAATTGTGTTCTTGTAATTGTGTTCTCATGTTACTATAGGCAAATTGATACAGCTCTGAGCCACCTGTTTAGAGCTGAATTTCCTGTGGTGATATCATCATGGTCTTGTCACTGGCAGTGGAAATTTTTCCAGACACTTGCATAGAAGCTTGTGCTCCTACATGTACTTCAGAGTTCACTAATTTGATTGGCTTTACGTGCTGGTGCAGTGATGTCAGTGTAGAAGCTGAAGGCTGGTATCAGGCACATCATGCATGCAGAGTATCTCAGTGGCCTGTGCTGTGGGCATGAAGCTGTTAGATTGCCACGTTCTCACTAGGATGATCTTCAGGAGCATGCTAAGAGCACCAGGGCCATAAAGCCCAGTTGTAATTTGCAGCCTGAATCCATCCTTCAGTGTTCATAGTTGTCTACTTCACTTTCTCACCTGCATTTACCTTCCTTAATCTAGTGTTATTGTCACACTGCTGAGAATTACTATTTCATATCAGTTTCCAAGAGTATTTTCCAAGAGTATCTTTAGTCGGAACAAGAATTGTGTGCCCTGATTGGCTCTGTGCCAATAACAGATATAAACCTATCCCGAACGGACTAAGATGAGACACACTACCCATTTCTAAGCTTCATCATGATTGACTGCAGCCCAAATTAGGCTGAGGCATTCAGCTGTATTTTATGTACACTCTTTAAAGGCAGCCTAAAATACCTTGTACTTTTAATTCTACTGAGTATATGGTTTAAAAAGTTTTTAAATTGAATTCTAAATTTAATTTCTTTAATGCAGCACTATCATTCTTTCACAGAAAGGCAATTTTTTTTTCAGAATGAGTTTATGTAGGGGGTTAAATATACCTCAGACATTTAATTTTTAAATTACCTTGCTTATGCTGGGTGGGAAGAACCATGTATTATGTGTTTGTTAAACTATGGCTGTGTTCTCAGCATTATAGGAGTCTGGGCCCCTGACTCCAAAGATTAACATAGTTCCAATTTGAAGTCAGTGAAAGTTTTACAATGCTTTTAGTATTATATTGATAAATTCTGTATAAAATTTGACCTACTAAAAAGAAGCTTAATTTCACAGAAAAGATATTGAATCTTCCCATATTTGTGTTTCAGTAACCTAAGTATTGTAGAAATCATCTTAGAGCTTGGAAGTAATGTCTGAGTGATACTGAAAGTATTGTGTTTAAACAAACAGTACAAGCAGTAAACCTCTTTCAAGGGCAGTGCTGAGCTGTTTGAGCATCAGAGGTGAGCATGATTAATACTTTCTGAAATAATTTTACATAACATACACAACTGAGGACACAAATATCTTTCTTTTTTATCTTTCATTTTTATCAATATAATGGAGTCTTTTTTTTTTCAAATTTCTGTTTATGACCTACTGGACATATTTTATAGAGTCATTTAGTATCACTGCTATGGTCACTATGCAGTTTGCTTTTAACAAGCTTTAAACAGGTATTGCCATTCTGAAGGTTAGCTCTAAGGGTTATAATTTAGCGTTATCAGATTTACTTCATATTATATTATGAAAGGGAAACATGGCCTCAAACCATGACATTTAGATGGAAGCTGCAGAAACTCAAAGTCAGGAGCTTAGCAGTTTGATGTGAGGTTTTAATTCTGCCTGGTTTAGCAAAAAGGTCACTTTAAAAAATTTAAATCTGAATTCACACTCCTATTTCAAGTTACCCACAAGTTTTAGAAGGTTGTTCAGATTCGGGGTTTTAGTAAAAAATGTATCACAGGTTGAAATATGTTCTTACATTCAGTTCTAAAATAATTTTACAGTCTATGAATGTTTCTGGGGGGCTAAATAAAAAAAGGTTTTAATTCTGGCAAAGCCAAAACTGCAGCTGTTCACATGGAGTATTTGCTTCCTAAGTTGAAAGAGAGGAAAGAGATTGAGTCTGCAAGTGAAAAGTAAGCATCAGCATATATTGCATTGTTTAAAATTCTGTGATTTAAGAGAAGGAAGAAAATAAGACATGAAGCAACATAAATTAATGACAAGATATTTCTTAAATTGAATCTTTCTTCACAGCTTTGTTTGTAGATCCCTACATCTAGTAGAGCAGTTTCCTTGTTCTATTGTGAGTCAGTGAGGATATTCAACAATATTATGATCTGTATTTATGACCTCATAAAGACAACCTAACTACATATTAGTACTGCTTCTGATTGTATTTCTTTAAGCAGAGGAATTAATCCTTCTGAGTCTACACACTACAGTCAGATGGTATTGTTAACTTTGCCATTGATCAAAAGAGCAAAGAGAATTTCTTGCAGTCCTCTTTTAGCTATCTTTTGGTACCCAACTTCTGGCATTTATCAGTTCTTCAAACAGCCTTTATTGCTTATCCATCTGACTTGATCTGACCTGACTGATTTCAAAGAGTTAATGATGTCTGTCAGATTCTAGAGGTCTGTATTTCTGAGAAACAAAATATATGATTATTTGTTGGGACATTGATGAATTAGATTGTATATGATTTGTCTCCTTTCTGACCAATCCAATCATCAAATTATACTGTATGCTACATGCAAAAATTTATTCTGTAATTGTCTTCCTGTGGTCTCAGTCTCTAGACTAAACAGCATCAGATGCTGTAACAATATTCTTCCCATAGTGCTGATAAACAAGCCAGCTAGCTCATGATGAGGCACCAGTCAATCCCTGATGCCTATAGTTAAAATTTTCAGTTTCTGGTGCCAGAAGTCATGTGCAAAGCTAGTCATTGCTGATTTGTTGTTAGCTGTGGTGTCTGATACATCAGTAGCAACAAGCTATAATTGTATACAGACTGAGGCAAAATGGTTTTACTAAAGGACATTGCTGCCTCTGGAGCTTAAGTCTTCAAGACAGGTCTTCCAAGCAATACATGAAATATTCAGTTGTACTTGAGATGTTATTTGTCTATGTTCCCTTATATTTTGCTGTTTCTGAGTATATGCTCTGTATTTTATCTCTATGTGGTTTTTTTTCTAATACAATCTCTAAATTTTGAGTTAAAAGATTACCTTCTAGATCTTTCCTTTGACAAGTGATTTGTGGAGATTAGAAACTCATTAAATATTCACACCCCATAGTGATGGGTGTAGCCCATACAATCAGACAGGTTACTGGAAATGTATATAAAATGCACCATAAAGCATATTTAGATAGCAATTGAGTGTAAATATTTCATAGCAGAAATCAGATGCCAAGTGTGGATACTTCCATCCAAAAACCTGATTGCATTTTTCAAATTAATGTCTCTTTAGCAGAACATAAATGATTTAAAAATAAAATCAATTTAATGCTGTCATCCCATATAATTCTTGGTTTGCATATCTATGCAAATTTACTCTTTTACTAAATCAGATTATTGGCTTCAGACACAAAAATGCATATATTTAGAAACCTGGTGTACTGATATTAGATTTCGAATTACCTCTTAAGCTAACAAAGAGATAACTTTCCTTTTTGTAAAGTGAAATAACAAAATATTTTCTAAGGAGGTCCCACAGAGGACACAGAAAATATCATATCCCAGTCTAATTGTAGTTATCTTAATGTAGTTTCTTTTTTTCTTTTTATTCTGCATTGAGACAATATTTATACTTGTAAACTAATGGGCATTACAAATGCCTTGACCTAATGTAATATGATGGATATATACATATGTTTATACAAACACATATACCTGTACACATATGTGCATGTATATGTGCATGTGTGTGTATGAGCAAATGGCTTTAATTGCATCCTTGTGTATTAGAGCAAGCTGAAGTCATACTGCTATTCTCAACATGATCTCTGCTAAGAAGATACCCAATTTCAGTTAACTCAGTTTAATATACATCTGGTCATATCTGTTCCTGAAGGAGCTAAACTAGTACTTGCCAGAGAAGCATAATAAATATAAGTCTATATCATATATAAACTCTGGTGAAAATATATTTTAATGCTTTAATCTAAAAATATAAGCAATTTTAGTGACATTGTAATTCTGATAATTTCTGAGGGCCAGTAAAAACGAGTAAGAGGGTTAGCGTTATGTATTCTATATATAGCGGGAAGAATAAACATTAATAAGAGCATTAATAATTATATTATCATTATTGACGACCAACTATTTTTCCGCATTACTTGTTACCTAGCCCCTAACACACAAAATGGTTTAAACTGCTACTTCCTTGCACAACCAGTTTGTCCTTCTGTCTTTGGCTCCCTAATCATAGAATCATGGGATAGTTAGGGTTGGAAAGGACCTTAAAATCATCCAGTTCCAACCCCCCTACCATGGGCAGGGTCACCTTGCAGTAAACCATGTTACTAAAGACACCATCCAACATAGTCTTGAATGCTGCCAGGGAATGGAGCATTCAAAGCTTTCTTGGGCAACCCATTCCAGTGCCTCACCACCCTCGCAGTGAAGAACTTCTTCCTTATATCTAAACTTCCCCTGTTTAAGTTTAAACCCATTACCCTTGTCCTACCACTACAGTACCTAAAGAAAAGTCCCTCCCCAGCATCCTTATAGGCCCACTTCAGATACTGGAAAGCTGCTATGAAGTCTCCATACTCTCTCTAATCATTGGCTAAATTCTCTGCCTCACCTGTCATCTCAGTTGAAACTGTTTTCTATTCTTGAATTGTCCTTATCTTCATTTTCTTTTGTTGTGGTTTTTTTTTTTTTATTTTTTTGTGTGTGTGTCCTTATAAATCTCTCACCTACATTACCTTTCCCTGATGACTGTATTTTCTTCTTTACTGATGTTGGATTCCTGCCTGCCCCCTTCTTCCCCCTCTAGGTATATTCCCAATATATTCCCATACACATAATAACTCTAACCTTCAAAAGTGAGTCCTCTCAAACATCCTTAGCAGCTTCTCTCCTGGTGGTTTCACCAGGGTCTTGGTGCTAGGAATATGAAGAGTCTGCTGTGGAAGAGACTATATTCACTATACTGGTGAATAAGCTATTCTGTGACATGCTCCAGCAGGGTAAACTCAAATTGGGATTATCAGTGCTTTGAGAGTACTGTACAGTTGAAATCAAACTGCTTTTTAGTACCTTAAGTAAAAGCAAAACTTTTCCTAAATACAGATCTCTATAACAATATTTAACAACTGTCAAACTGGTAAAATCATTTAGGTCAGAATTTTACAAGAATACATGTGAAGAATACAAGCCAAGTGTCTGCTTCTGCTTATGGATTTGTACATTAAAACCATATTTGGATGGGTGAATTTTCTGTATATTGGTATGACCAGCTACAGCTGAAGGTGCTTGAGCTATTGCTCAAGTCTGAGAATTTCTCAATATTGCCACTGAATAACTAGGTTCCTTTACATTTCAAGCTGATATTAAATGAAAGTGACTTTTTTCAGCATCGGGGTTCTCAATTATTTTACTTATAGCAAGGATATTTCAACTCCTGCATAAATATGTTACCTCATGGGTCATTGCAAATGCACTATAGTTTCAGTATGCATGCAAGTAATACATTTTCACAATGAAAGTCCATAAATTAACATTCCCATACATATGAAAATCCTGCTGTTCTAAGCAGGATTTTTGCAGAATTGAATTCTGTATCAGGTACATTTTTAGGAAAAAAAATTTAAAAGCCACTTTACCTGTAATTAAAATAAGAGACTAGTCTGACTTTTTTTCTTTTCTCTTTTGAGGGCGGTTTAGCCCATTTAAATTTTTCATACATAAGCTAAATATATGAGCATAGGTTGAAAGATACTGATCAATGTATACTATGGAACACTGAAAATTCCAATGGAAATAGGACACAACTAGATCAGACATTTTCTTTTTCCAGCTTTTTCCAAATCTAGTGCAATTCGGAAAAGAACAAAACCTCCACGTATATGACATCAGAGATGTTACATCCATTACTCAAATCTCTTGAGATTCAAAGTATATCTCTGCGCAGCTTAAGCCTGACTACAGTGACTGTGGTGCATGTGGTGCTGGGTGAGAGGGCAGCAATGATAAATCCCTTCTTGCAAAATCAGTCACACTCAGGCAGCAAACACAGCAAGAGTCCAAACAGTGATCAAAAGGCAGCATGGCTTGGTATAATACTACTTAGGAATTCCAGGCTGTGTTGAGCAGGCTAGAAATGATAATGAGAGACACAGAGTGTGGCAAAGACTCTCTTTACTCCCCCACCACAGCATAATATGGTTTTGGTGACCTAGTACTGCTTATTCCAATCATGAAATACTTGAACGTTAGATCTTGGTAGTCCTCTAATATGTCCATTCCCTATTAAAAAATGAAAAAGACACTTTTTTCCTTTTTTTTTTAATCTCCCAGTAGTCAGGGTTGAACAGGAAAAATGTGGTTTCACTGGCTACAGCTAAATCTAGCTTGACGTTGTAAAATATGACAGCCTCTGTTCTGGCAGATCTCTGAATCTATCTACAATAGCCAGCTTGTCTGCTTTACTAAGCAGAGTAGAATAGCCCTAATATTTTCATAAAATAAGCTGAAATTGAAGGAGTGCAGTATTTATGTTAGATGAGTTAATAAACCAGTTGGTATCAATTTATGCTTCTTAGAAAGAAGTACATTTTTAACTCATGCTGTAGTATGTATGGTGATCTGTGAAGTCTGCCAGCTACTTCAAGCAACAGAAATAGATTGTTTTCTCTTATGACATATATTTGAAGGTTTCTTTTGCTAAAACTTTCTGCCATTGCTACCACCGGTTTAGTGCTACTTCTGATAACAAGAATAAAGGTGTTCATATGGCCAAGACTTTAGGAGGTACTCTTATACTTTCAGCACAAAGCAAATTAACAGAAGTGTGCATCAGATACACAGTGTCTTCCTGTGACTATCACAGTGTGTGATAGAAAGTCATCTACAGCAAATGCCCATTTGCAGAACTATTGTTGCTGTAAGAGTGAATGAATACTGCTAAAATTTTGAGCATATTCATATCACTGATAGCTTAACACTGAACTTTATATACGTTAGCTGGCTGGTTTTCCCTGAATCCCTTCAAAATTAATGGAAAGAGGATCAATCTTTTAGAGGGGCAACTTAAAGATCTTCTGTGTTAGACCTCTCCTTTGAAATTTTCTCTGGATGAACCTGCTTCCCTGCATTGGCTAATCAGAGCAGTCAGAAGACTAAAGGGCTGAATTAGGCTCCTGAATGTAAGTATTTGCGAAGACCATTTTGGACAAATGAGACCTGAGGACAGACCTGGGTTGTGTGTCACCAGAACTGTCTTCTTAACCACTTGACAAAAGCAGATGTTGTGGTTTAAGTCCAGCTGACAAACAAATACCATGCAGCTGCTTGACCACTCCACATACCCCCAGCAGGATGCTGAGGAAAATCATAAAAAAAAAAAAAAGTAAAACCCATGGGTTAAGATAAGAACAGCTTAATAAGTGAAATAAAGTAAAATATTATGATAATAACAACAATAATAATAAAAGCAAATATATAGAAAGGAATGAAACAAACGAGAAAAGTTCTGCACAGTACAATTGCTCACCACTTGCTGACCGATTCCCAGCCCTTCCCCAAGCACCATACTGGCCAGTTCCCCATAGTTTTTGTAGTGAGCATGATGTTCTGTGGCATGGAATATCCCTTTAGCTAGTTTGGGTCAGGTGTCCTGGCTGTGCTCCCTCCCTATGCTATAACTAAAATCTGTATTCTCATTACAAAATGAAAAGAGGCACGTTTTCATCAGTTATAGGATTTTTGTGAATGTGAAAAAGCCTTTAGTCTACTTTGTAAACGCATAAAAAGCACGGGGAATTTCAAGGAATCATGCAAAGAGCAACCAGTGTTATTTTATAAAATATTTCAATCTTATTAAGTTTATGAACTACATAATTTAAATAATATTTCCCAGTTACTCGTAACTGAGCAAGTACCTGCTTTACTTGACTTCAATTAAAGCAACAATCTGAGGGAAATTCTAGAAGACAATTAATTCCTGGCATAGTAAAATCTATTCCAGGCATATGTCTCTTTACATGTCTTAATACTGAGTGGTTTATTCATTTTTTTTACTGCTTTAGTTGTTCATTTCCTATACAATAAACTTTCCCTGGTTTTCAATATTCTTCTTGATTTCTAAGCTTTCTTTTTTTTCCCCAGTTGGAAAACAGATAGCAATGATTGTGTTAAAACAGTGAACCTCTTCTTCAAGCAGCAGCACTAGATATGTAGAAATAAACTGTCCTGACATCATGACAATCTCATTTCCAAGCAAACATTTGACCCTAATGATCATTTCTTCACAGATTCTTACTGGATTCATGTCATAGAAACACTGTCTACAGAAGTATATTTGCTTTGACACAAAATTCATGTAATGTTGTGGAGAACTGAGGCACCTAATACAGAGGTGAGAGCTGAGAACAGACCTCCCCCGATAACCTCAGATTCTGCATTTTACATCTTTCAATTCTTTCTCCCCAAAACCTATTTTTTTAAAAAAATTGTTCTCAAACCTATTGATCTGTTATTTTATTAATTATCACCTTTTTTTTTTTTTTACCACTATAATACTCCGGATTTTCTTTGTGAAAGTTTTCCAATAACAGAGTTACAAAGCCTCTTGTACACTTAGTTTGCTTTCTCCTGATTCTTCTGTTTAGTTTCCTACAGTTTTGTTGAAGGAGTCTGTCCTGAATTTATGAGTTAGAGGGTCTTGGGCAGTTTAGGCTACATGTGAGGAAGAAATTCTTTACTGTGAGTTGATGAGGCTCTGGAACAGGTTGCCCAAGGATGTTGTGAATGCTTTATCCCTGGTAGTGTTCAAGGCCAGGTTAGACAGAGCTTTGGGTGACGTGATTTAGCGTGTGGTGTCCCTGTCAATGGCAGGGGGATTGGAACTAAATGATCTTAAGGTCCTTTCCAACCCTAAATATTCTATGATGCTATGATACTATGATCATAAATGAGGAAAGATAGGTACTGTATCTTCATAAAACTCTTAGTAAGAACCCTGAAATCTCTATGAACTTAAAGAAGATAGCTTTTCACAAGACAAATGCATTTTATAAATTTCTCATTTGAATTAGCATTCTCATAGATTTACTCCTTAGGAATACTTTGATCCTGAACTGCTTTCATGTTTTATTAAATTGACTATGACTATTTTACATAAATTTTTGAAATAGTTTTAACTGAGTGTCGTGGTTTAAACCCAGCCACACAGCTCGTTCACTCACTCCCCCCCCCTTGCTCCCCCAACTACCGGAGAGTTAGGAAGGAGAATCCAAACAATGTAGCCCCCACGGGTTGAGATAAGCACAGTTTAATAGCTAAGGCACAACACAAATCACTACTGCCATTACTACTACAAATAATAAAGATAAAGCCAATAAAAAGTGAAGAGAATACAACACCTCACCAGCCACCAACCCATAACTCACCCCACCCTGCCCTACTGAGCATCGACCAATACCTCCTCCATCCCCCCAGAGCTCCAGCCCTTCCGGGTCTCTCCCAGTTACATCCTGGGTATGACGTGCTATGGTATGGAATACCTCTTTGGCTAGCCTGGGTCAGGTGTCCTGTCTCTCCTTCCTCCCGGCCTCCCCTCCTCCCTGGCAGAGCATGAGCTCAAAAAAGGCCTTGGATAAAACCAAACATTTGAGCAGTAACTCAAAACATGCTTGCTATCAGCAACCGTTTCCAGCCCGAAAGTCAAAACACAGCACTGCACCAGCTACCAAGAAGGAGAAAAATGACTGCTACTGCTCAAACCAGGACACTGAGATATTCCATGTTAGTGCAATAATAGTATATTATTTATAAATTAGAAACATAAACCCAGCATATTTCTCATGTGCTAATTACTGAAATTATAATATTAATTATAGTAAGAACAAATACTAGCAACATGCTAACTGTGTTGATCTTAGGAACTGAAATCCTGTTGTAGGTTACTGACTGTCAAAAAGCGAATGGAAAGGTTATTGTCTTAATATTTTTAATAGGAAAGGTTAACATTCAGTGTAATATTCTTGGGCTGTGGTTGTGTCAGATTCATGACTGAATTGTTAATTTAATTAGTAAAGAGATAAAAGCATTTGCAAAGAGGAATAATAAAGCTGCATATCTGCATTTTTTTTCTTTTCTGGCAATTATTTGCATTTCAGAAAATTTTCCAATGAGACCATATTTCTGCAGCCAATAAAAAATTAGTCTTATTATTGATTTCTCATTGCCTAAATGATCCACAGATTTATTTTTTATCATAAATTTCTGTAAAAAAAAAAAAAAAACACATACAACCTGAAATTGCCTGGTGCTTTTAAACAATTTTCCACCCAGAACACAGAAGTTCATTTAATCTGATTAATCACTCTGGTCATGTATTCTATACATGGCACCACAACATTATGCATTTTATGTTGGTATCCTTAGTAATAAGTGCAGCAATCACTAGCCAGTGTTCTGTCAGAACAATTGGGCTTTTTTGTTTGTTTGGTTTAGTTTTAATTTTGATAGATGCACATAAAATCTAGTTGTGTACTCATGCCAAATGCCCATGCAGAGCATGTCTCCAAGCATCATATTTTTCCTAGCTATCTTATTTTCTGTGGGAGTGTTGTAATATTCAACACTGAATAAGGAAAAACAAAATATGAAACATCAGTGAACTCTGTCCACTGTCAGCCCTAAATATGGCATGAACCCTGTAAGAAAAAATTATAATGAGTGACCATGTTATTAATGATTACACTTCCAGTTAGAATTGTGTATGTATAAAAAATTATAATCCTACTTCATCCTGCCTTGTGTTGAACTTTTCAACTTAAATAATTGCTACACTCCAGTATGTTTGTATTTTTGTACATGTGAGAGTACCTTAAGCATGAATAAAAGACCATAAAACTGTACTACTGTATGTGATAACCCAATTTACTAATTCTCTTTATGGGATAAAATATAAATAATAAAAAAAAACCTGGCAAATATCTAGACTGCAGCATATAATGAATTTTTATTATTTTTATTATTATTAAGTAAATAGATTGACAATCAACAAAACTCAATAATTGGTAGGTTTATTGATAGGCCCATACATAGTTCTATTTATAACTGAAAAGTTACAGTTCTTGTGCCGGATTTGCAGCACAGACTACAAGTTCATAACAGTATGTGCCTTTTTGGGAGCAGCTACCCACTTCTATAAGTATACATATATAGATTGTTGCAAATTTTATATACAGTACAGACATATGTAGTATGGTGTGTAAAACTATTACTAAAGAAAGTGTCATTGAGTGCATACATGCGAGAATCTGAACCAGGAAAGCTTGTACACCATTACAACATTATGATAAGGAATTGCAGGCAAGAGTTCATTTACGAAGATAATTCAAGCATAAATATACATGTACAGTAACAAGTATGTTTAAGTGTAGATAAGTAAATATGTACACTCAAACTTCTAGCTGATCACCCTTTGATACTACTCAGGAAAAAATCCGTAACTAGCTGTCATGAAGTTATTCTGGCAGATATTTAGCAAGTTACCTTGAAAACGTTGCCTAGAAACTTATTGTCTCTTCCTCATAGCTGAAATATAAATAATCAGGATTGTCAAGTCATAGTTTTATTTTAGTCTGCAGAGAAGAGCTGTATCTACTCAGATTTTGATTGCACTTTGATTGTGAGACTGTTCTAATTGGTAGCATTTCAACTGATAGGTAGGTAGTGCCCAGAAGAACGAATGTATCTTCTTCAGTTTGATACTTCTGTATCTTCTTCAGACTGGTACTTCAGGTGATCTAGAGAAACATTCAGGAGTAGACACTTGGCTGTCCCGTGCAGCATAGGTGCTGCATTCCTTAAAAAAAAGGGTGCTTTTCACTGAAAAGGTTCAAATGTTGTCACCTAAGACTTTTTAAAGGTAATTTTATACTAGATGGCCAGGGAATTGAATTTCAGGCTGTCTCATGTAAATATTGCTTGGTAGATCAGTAGCTTCCTCTTTCCTCCTCTCCTTCTTATGCAGTGTCATTTTGTTTCTTGTCTGCAGAGCAACTAGGATTCAGTATACAAGGGGAAGAGACACTAGATGGTGGTTGGAGGTCGAATAGAGTTTTGGATGTCCTCAGTGTAAGGCAGGAGTTGGACAGAGACATCCTGTCCTATCCATCCTTTGACTGCTTTCAGGAAAGTGGCAGCACCATTTCATGAATGCTTCCAGCTGCCTGCACTTTGTACAGGACTGTTCTTGTGTGTCAGTTACCTTACAATTAGATGTGTTTGCCTGTGCTTGCATGCTGAAGTTGGCTGCCCAGACAAATCTCAGGCTGACAGGCAAATGCCTCATGAGCTTTAAATGGGTCAGGGGTAAGGTGACTTCAAATGACTGTGTTTTCCAGGTAGTTTTTTTTTTTTTTTTTTAGTTATGCTTCAGAATTTTGTCCAAATTTTATTTTAAGCATGAAAGAAGGTGCCCTGAATCTCACTTCTAATTTGTCTTAAGGTATGTCCTTGTGCCTTTCCATACACCTAGCTGTTTACTTGGGTTTGTCACCTCAGCTCATGCTTCTGTGTAGTCTGGTTGCAAATAAATCAGGGCACAAAATTCTTGTCTTGGTAATGACATAGAGGGACTTTTTTCCTCAAAAGAACTTAATCTTAAATAAATTTAATGTGACATTTTATTCATAATCATACCATACCCCTCAGAATTCAATTTAAATTATTGAATGATTTTTTTGTATTCTCTTAATTCACGGGCTATATTTTTTAGTCTGAGAAAAATACTGGTGGGCTGTAGGATCTGCCACAGGCAAAAAATGAGCATCTGATACTGACAGCAAGCCACAATCTCCTTTTTTATCCTCAAACACCATTTCATTTGCCAAAAGGGAAAAGAAGATCACCTTATACCTACCCTTTCTCTCTGCTCTCCACATGCAGACAAAAAGTAAACAAAAAGAATCCTACAGAAGGCTAAAATAGAAGGTTGCTAATCTTGGTGACAGACTTCCACTGGCTGTTCTGAGCAAGCCCAGGGCATAGGACTACTCTCAGCTGGTGGCCAGGCCACAGCCCTCAGTGCACTCAGCCACCCAGGTTACAATTATGAGGCTGGCATGTGGGGATGAGACAGTGAAAGGTAAAAAAACAAAGCAAAACAAAACAGGTCTTGAACAAATTCCCCCTAGCATTAAGAAAGGAGAATAACTGCATCATGTTGGATCACAGCTGATGCCTCTTTTTTTGTTTCCCCTAAGGGAAAATGTACCCTTTTGTGCTCCTGTTTAAGCTGAAGCCAAGCACTGCCAATTGCTTATCACCTGTCCAGGCTCCCCTTGGGAGGCTGTCTTGTGGCACTCCTGCTGCTGTTGATCAATGTCTCCACTCACCCCAGCCTCCTTGGCTGCCTTGTTCCAATGGTTGATGCAGCTGCCATGGAAACTGCAGCAAAACCCTAAATTGTCACACTCTGGCATGGAAATTGTGTTTTGGAGTCCAGCTGTCCCTACTGAGCTGTCTGCTGTCTTTCTTTCTCTGATCCTAGCTACCACTGTGGTTTTGATGTATGACAAGGGGAAAGTGGAGTTAATTGCCAGCCACCAGCAGAAAGGGGGAGTTCACTTGGCCAGCTAATAGGTAAAAGCAGTGTTACATTCTGAACCTTGAATATTATATATGGCTGGAAAATCATTCTCTAAATATAGTCTTGCAGTCCTGTGCTGATTGTGAATGAAGTATGGATTTGATCTGGATATCGCATTGCTAGATCTGTGCTTGGCTTTCCCTCAAAGGGTGAGACATAAACCAGTGATTTGCGGTTTCAAGAATGGCCTATTTAAGAAATTGAGAACTGCAATGAAGTTCTTTAGAGAATATTGTTCAAACTCATCAAGTGAACTGTAAAATCTTGGAAAGTTAATGTAGAAAGTTAGAAACTTTGAACCGAATCCTTCATTTATCTTTGGAGAAGGTAAAAGCACATGGACACAGTGTCTGTGATTCTCATGTGGAAATCTGATATCACATGTCTGTTCCTGCCTACTCAATGCTACCTGCAACCTCCTTGTGGAGGAGAAAAAACAAAGAAAGATGGGCATCAAAGGTTCCCTCGGGTAGAAGTGGGAAAATCCCGAAAGAGATTAAACACACACAGCCAGAAGAATCTGTAAAAGTTCTCTTCTACTTTCTTAAAACCTGTTAACAGTAAAGAACACATGGTGGTTTGTGCATCATGTAGATTTTTTCATTGCTCATACGGTAAGGAAGAGCTAGGAGAATAGCTAAAATGCAATGAGAATCATGCTGTAGAGAAAAACATGTCCTCACTGAATACTCTGTAAGGCCTGATAATGCTCCATTGTCATCATTCTTTGCTGTTAACTGCAAGAACTCCATCTCCCAGGTTTCAGAACACAAGTGAGAGGGAACAGAAGAATGAGGAGATAGCTGGAGTCAAGCTGGATGCCAGAGGTGTCCACTGTTGATTCCATGAAGGAGATTTCCTTGCTGAGTAACTTCTCTTACACAATATATTAGTGTAGGTTCCTAGATGGGCTGTGATGCAACTGTAGCAAACCCAAGAGTCATTTATTACCCATATGTGACTGGGACATTGTAATTTTCAGGTTTATTAATTTTCCCGTTGGAAACTTCTAAACCTAATGCCATTTCTCCCTTCTTAGTGAAGGCCAGAAACATGGCTAAAGAGAGAAGAAGTGTATAGTAGTTATTTGAATCATTTCCATAAACCAATTTGATTTTAGTTCCAGCTGCTGGGTGAATCCCAGACAGGTTTCTTGCATTTCATCTGCTTTCCTGGCAGGAAAGTGGCTTCTGCTTTTGCTGGTCCTTGCTTAGGGTCCTAACTCCAGAGTCACCTTCTGAGCAGCCAGCAGGCATGCTGCCTCCAAGCTGTGGGCTTTAGGTCTACTGCTGGTATCTCTTCTTGCTTTCATGCAGAGATTGAAATTTGTGATATTTTTCCCCTGAATTTAAATTGGATCAAATTTCTGTACATTTTGAGCAGCGAGCAGAACTGTCTTTCTCATACCACATCCAGCTGCAATTATGTTCATGTCTATTCTTGTTTCTTGTACTCTTTTACCATATGTTTTTTTCTTTTTATAGCTGTAATGATTCAGGCCTTCTCCTCAGTGAACATGTCCTATAGGCTCTGATTTTTCCCCTCAGCAGACAGTACCGGGAAGGATCCAACTCAGGTTGTCTTAAGTCCACTTAGGAACAGAATTTGCCTTCCGTAAATTAACCTATTTGATATAGTCCTGGTTTTGATGATATGAACTTTGTTCCAAATGTTTTAAAAGATTTCTCATCTTTCTTTTAGTAGTAACTAATGTGATTGCAAGGAATATTACAGTGTCTTAGAACTGCCTGTTAAGCTAAACTCTTTGGTCTTTGAAAATGAAGCAGTTAAAAAAGTTGTAGTTGTACAAAAGGCTAAAAGTTTTATTGAAATCTATACAGCAACATGGGGCCTGTGCATTATTTTTTATTTCTTCCAGCTATTGTGTATGTAACTTTCTTCCCTGTTTAGGGTAGCCTTGTATATACATGTTTTACTGAAACACAGAACTTCCATGGAAATGACCTGGGGAACCTAGAACATATTCTGAGGACCCCAACCAGCCAGTTGTTCAGATAGTAGTAGATGATTTTGGCAGTGATTACTGCTGAGTCTTACTGGAGGGTGGTCATGACAAAAAAAAAACCCAACAAAAAGCAACTTTTTGATTTGTTAATTGGACAGAATCTTATTCAAAAAACTATTACCTTCAGCACTTTAGTGTTGTCTTATTCAAATGTTTAAATACACTTTGGCTTTTCTTGATACCTTGTGCTTTAAATTCTGAATATGAGAATTTGATGTTGTTTTAGCAGAAGTAAATTATAAGTAGTTTACCTATAAATCTATTTAACTAAAGAATTAGGTTTTATCTAGATTAATTTAGGGTTTAGGTTTGATAATTCTTTTGTTGTCTTATGTTGACTAAGTAGAAGACTAAGATGTAAATTAACCATGTCTCACATATAAATGAAGTGTTGTTTAGACACTGATGCGGAGATTAAATACCATGCTCAAAATTCTTTGCACCAGGGGAGCAAAGATGCAGCTGAGCCTGAAATGGACAAGAGGTCTTAGAAACGGGGACCTGGGCTAGCAGGAGAGATGCAATAGACAAAATGGAAAGAATGAATGAGAGAAGATTCCTTTCTTATAAAAACTGCATCCTTGGACTGTGAATATTCTCTATGTGGCATTTTGAGTTAAAGCAATCCTAAGATTTTTTGTAAACCCTTGGTGCTGAATGTGCAAATGTACAATGTTGTATATATTGAGAAAACTGAATTCCATATACAGCAAGTCATCAGTCTGAAAGATTTCATACCTATAAGCATTGGTAATTGTTCCCAGTGCTGCCTTTCAAACACGATATTGTGTAGCCAGTAAGATGGCAGAAGTCGAACTAAAGGAGGACATGTTTTCCATCTTCTTGTTCCTTCTTGAAAAAAAAAAAATTTGGGATAATACTTTGTTAGCAAAAAACTTCCAAAAGGAGGGCATGTGTGACAAACAACTGGAGTGCCCTTTTTGCTGTGAGAACCTGCAACATTGTAAGCAAAAACAGAGATTGGTTTTGAAGATGGACTTATAAACATACACTATTCAGCAATATAAGATATATACTATAGAGTTTTCTAAGAATTTCTGCATACTCAAAATTAGATACTACCACTGGTGGTGAGATGTTTTGCAGAATACTGTGGCTTCCTCTGACTGAAACTAGAGAAACCCTCTATAGGGATAAAAAGGTATAGGAAGGAAAGAATATTAAGGCAGTGTACTGTATGACAGCCACAAAATAAGGCCAGTTGTGGCAGCTACAGTGTGCAAATACCTACTGCTCTTATGGGGAAGAGAGAGCTTTGGTTGCTGACTAGTTGCAAATGTAGGACAGTGCTGAACACATGATATTTAGTACAATAATGTAAGATGTGTTAAAGCCATTTGAGTGTAGAGGTAATACAAAAGACCGTTTCTGTATTTGAATCACCTGGGAGGTTCAGCACAGGCAGTTCCATAACATCTAGCTTTTGTTCCATGTCAACCTCTACAAGAGGATCTCCTCTGGTCCTGGCCCTGACTTGGAGTCTGTGTTCTTGAAGAACATTGTTCAAGGTGTGATGGTGGTAGAGTTGAAAGTTCATGTCTTTCACAGTAAGGATTTTCATTCAAACTGCAAAGGGGAGTACCTTGGTGTGTGTGTGTTTCTATGGTGATCTTCATGCTAATACCTACAGAAATGAAATAAATTATTTGGACAGAGTCATTATTTCTAAAAATGGCACTGCAAAGGCTGTGTGCTGAAGGTTATGACAGGTCATCTTTCTTGAAGATCTGTCGATCTGTTGAACTTCGCCTGTTTAAGTTTACCCATTGTCCTATCACTACAGTCCCTAATGAACAGTCCCTCCCCAGCATCCCTATAGCCCCCCTTCAGATACTGGAAGGCTGCTATGAGGTCTCCACGCAACTTTCTCAGCCTCTCTTCATACAGGAGGTGTTCCAGTCCCCTGATCATCCTTGTGGCCCTCTTCTGGACTTGTTCCAACAGTCCCATGTCCTTTTTATGTTGAGGACACCAGAACTGCACACAATACTCCAGGTGAGGTCTCACGAGAGCAGAGCTTAGGGGCAGGATCACCCCATTGGTGGTCAGCACCACTTTGGAACTTCACTATGCAGTGTCTGCAAACTATAACTGGGATCCATGGTCAAGGTAAAAGAGGGAAGGAAGTAAATTATCTCAGAAGTTCAATTCTATTTGCTGGTGAACCTATACAACACAGAAAGCCTGAGGCAAAGGCTGTGGCTCCCCTATTTAGAATAAACAATGCTGAGTATGCTTCATGTAAATATTTTCCTTATAGGACATGAAAAAGGGTATTCTTAAGGAATGAGCATGTTAGCAACTGTTATGTACTTTAAGGGTGCCTAAGAGAGAGGATAACCTTTCCCAAATACTTGTGTGGAGGCATAATCCTGTTGCAGGGGAAGTAAGGAGGATGAACATGATTTTTGTTCTGCAGTATTGTATAGGCTTAAATCTTGAACTGACCTGCTGACAAGGTGTCAGTTACTGTTCTGACTGGCTAAACCATCATGTTGCAATTCAGAAATCTTGGCTCAGGTTCAGTAAAAACATTGTAGCTGAACCTTCTCATCTGCCCTTGCATGTCAGGTTTCTCTCTGACAAGCAGCAAAGAGCTGCCACCAGCTCTGGGCTGGCCAATTGCTTCTGTTCAGAAACTGAGTTGAAATGCCATAAAAGCTGTCACTGGGGTCTTCCCAGGCTCTGTTCCACATTAAAGCTCTTATGTCTTGTTCCATCAGTCCACATTATGTTAAGAAAATCAGTCTATATTCCTCTCTTGTATCAGAGGAAGAGAACAACAGTTCAGCTGCTCTGACTGCCAGCCAGATGGCTCAAATAAGACATATAGAACATGAAAATATAAGAAAGCTATCCCTCTTCTAAGGTCTTTCTTGATATTTAGGAAAGTAACAATGCTTTTACATTATTTGCTTTGGCTATTTTATTTATTTTTTTTCTCTGCAAACTATCTGTTGCAAACTCTGCTGCTATTTTTGTAAGCTCTCACAGTAAATATTTGCAATACGTAGGAATGATTGTCTTGACTATCAGATTTGGTGTATTACATCCATACTACATTACAAATCCTGTACATGTAATTATACGAAAACCAGATACCCATTGTGGACCCATATTCATTGTATAGTGGTTATTTTGGACCTTTCAACCTAAGTGTGTCTGCAGATGATAGCTAAAGGAAGCTTAAGACTACTAGAAGCTAGTCCTATTCAATATTTACCTATTCTCTCTCTCATATATGGCTGCAATAGTTCTGAAAGGAAGAAAGCCTTAGTACTGAAACAATAGCATGTTAAATCAATATTACACTTCAGGATTGGTCAGTGAGAGATTTGAGACTGTTTTTTAGATCCCAGAACAAGCTTCTTATGCAGCCTTGCAATGACATTTTTTTGAGAATAAAGAATTGCTCAGGCCCATACATCCTGGTCTATTTTTCTCACTGAAATATTCCCTGCACTAGTTTACTGCTTCTTAATCCTTTGAGGCTCTGTGACACTTTCTTTATCAGGGCCAATTTATATAACATTTTCAAGTTTTCATTAAGTAACTAGAGAATGACTGCATATGTTTCAGATAAGGCAGACTTAGAGTTACACTCAGAGTGTATTGCTTGCATAGTTAAGAACAGACTAGGAAACAAAGAAGTTGAGTTACCAATGTGTGATAGAAAGTACCTCAGGTACATTTGGATGTTACTTTCCTTAGAACTTCTGAATCCTTTGTATTCCTTTCTGAAGGGAAAGAAAGATCTTGAGAAGTGAATAAAAAGTGTACTTTACTTCAAAGTTGGACAATTAGACTTTGTGTTTGGTTTGAGCACAAAAGCTTTTGTTGTATGCTGTGACCACAGGATGTTTTTGTCATTATTCTGTTGTTAGATTTCTGGGACTGCAGTACTCTGCAGTAAGATAAGAAGAAATTGTCATGAGGGAGGGGGAGAATAATTTTCTTCTTTTTTCTTTATTTTTTGATAGGGTTTTTTTTTTTCCTTCTACCATCCACTGAGATCTTCAGCTGTCATTTGAAGCACAGATGATGTCCTAAATTAAATTGTTCTTGGCCAGTCTGCTACACAGCAATCCCTGTTTCTAGCTACAAATACGTTTGGGTGGGTTTTTTTAAGCTGAACTTTTCTAAAACAAAAACAATATTAAAATCAATTGCTATACAAATAGTATACAAGTAATGATACTCTAGAGCTACTGAGATTGTCTGTCACTTCTAAATACCAGGGGGAAAATAGTCCATAGAAGTACAGATGTAAGGAAAAGAGAGATGGGGTGAGAGATCCATGTAAGAAGAGAATGGTAAAGAGAAGATTTAAGCTTGCTTGTTTTAAAGCAATAATTGGAGTGTACAACACAATTAAAAAAAAAAAATCAAACAAAAAAACCCCACCATGAACAAGACTTCCCTAAACCCCTCCCTCCAAAAAACCTGAACAAAACAACAAAAAATCTCCACAAAACCAATTAAAAAACAAAGCAAAACAAACAGAAACCAAAACAACAACAACAAAAACCCACAAAAAAAAACCCAAACAAACCAAAAACACAAACAAAAAATCCCAAACAACAAAAACCCACAGCAGGGCTTCTCTTCTTCCACAAGTAAATATCTGTGGGGGAAAAGGGTCAAAAAAGATTTCTTTTTTGCATCCTTTTATAACATAATAACATGGATATATTCACTGCAACTGACAGGCATTATATTTAAAAGTAACTATCTTGGTCCAGTGCATAATTAAACCATAAAACTCACTGTAATAACATCATTACAGATACAGTTTTATGGAGCTTTGAATATTGTTATCTATATAAATTATTTTTTGAAAGAGTCTTTCTTTTCCAAAGAAAGGTAAGTCATCATGCTTAGGAGCACAAGTCAAACTCTAATGAATGGAAGTTAGAAGCTCTCCTCCTGGAGCATCTCTGTCAATTACTCTATTCCTGGGTTTCTGAATATTCTGCTATTTCTGATATGGTCGTTCCAGTGAATTTTTGATCAAATTCCATTACCTCTTCTGGAGGCCACACCTAATTCCAGCAGTGCAAGAAATGTTTAGGCAGAGTAAAGTATGTTTACTGGGGGGTGTCTTAAACAGTTCTCTACTCTGCTGTCATGAGACCTACCTGAAGTATTGTGTACAGTTCTGGTGTCCTCAACATAAAAAAGACATGGAACTGTTGGAGCAAATCCAGAGGAGGGCCACGAGGATGATCAGGGGACTGGAGCACCTTTCATATGGACAGGCTGAGAAAGTTGGGGCTGTTTAGCCTGGAGAAAGAAGACTGCGTGGAGACCTCATAGCAGCCTTCCAGTGCCTGAAGGGGGCCTACAAGGATGCTGGAGAGGCTCTTCACTAGGGACTGTACTGACAGGACAAGGGGTAAACTTAGACAAGTGAAGGTTAGATTGGATATAAGGAGGAAATTCTTTACTGCAAGGGTGGTGAGGCACTGGAATGGGTTGGCCAGGGAAGATGTGAATGCTCCATCCCTGGTGGTGTTCAAGGCCAGGTTGGACAGAATCTTGGGTGATATGGTTTAGTGTGAGGTGTCCCTGCCCATGGCAGGGGACTTGGAACTAGATGATCTTAAGGTCCTTTCCAACCCTAACTATTCTATGATTTTATGAGTCTGAATATTTGATGGGACCAAGTATTGATATAAACTTCGTATCTTACACTGAAGACCACAAAACTGTGTTGAATAGGAAAGCACTGCAACAATGATGGAATGTCATTTATTATTTGCAATTTCCTATTCTGTTCTTCTGGGCAGAAACAAAACAAAAACAAACCCTAATCAAAGCTTCATGCAGAGACTAGAAGCAGTCACTTTCCTGTGTCTAACCTATTTCTCAATTTTATCAATAAAGTACAGTCCTTGAATTTCAGTAGGTGTTTAGGTTTGCCCTGGAGATTTACTGAAGAAATGTGTTAATAAAACTTGTGTAGGTGTTTGAAAAAATCTCACAAAGAACAAAAGGATGTTCTTATTTATCTGTGGATTCTTACTTTTTAGAAGATGATAAAACTGCAGTAACTACAGTTAGGAAGTTTAATATGTGTTAAATTTCCACTTACCTAGGGAGTCTTTCCAATTGTGAGCAAAAGACTATGTGCAGTAGATTAATATTAATAGCCCTCTACCTCTATTTGAACAGATATTGCTTCACTTGTTATTTCCTACTCTGTTCATCCACACTCACTTCATACTCTTTCACCTGTTTCTGTTTTTCTTGTGCTGTCTCCCTCCACATACTGAAGAACAAAATTGTAACAACTCATAGTGGACTTGCACCCATAATGGAGCTGGGCAGACATGAAAGGACTTCACCTCTTATTTATTTCTTGCAAGACAGAAATTTGTTCTTGATGCCTGCAAGCACATTCTGTCTGATACATGGACATCAGTACAACTTAAAGCTATTTTCTCTTATCTCTTGCAAAGACTTGAGTAAGAAAATGCATAAATAAATGAATACAGAACATCCACAATTCTACTTGTACAACCTACTTAATCAGGTTCTTTAAGGTTCATGCAGTATTTGTAGTCCCCCTTGTGGGCCTGTTACAGGCTATCCAGCATTATCAGTTAGGTGAATCTGGTATTTCTCCCAATGGAATGGATGCAGGTGGAAAGGCTTGGTTTTGTTTATGTGTCTGTAGCTATCCAAACTAGCCTACCATTTAGATTTTAACTTTTTTCTTCCTTACTATTACTCGCATGCCTTCCTTAACTCCTTGGTCATGTCCTACTATATAGTAGAGGACAATTCTTCCTGCCTTTATCTGCTAAGCACCTGCTACCTCTGCTTTCAGATTCCCTTTCAAGCAATCTCAAGTATTTTCATCTTCGGAACATTCTGTTCTCTGTATGGCTGCAATGTTCTTTTGCTCTTCAGGACTCACTGTTCCAGAGACTGGGTACAGTGATGTGTACCATCATATAAATGTTAGAACAAAAAGTGCAGTTTCTGAGACTGGATTTGAATGAATGACAACAACAGACACAGGCTATATCTGTTTAAAAAAAAAAAAAAAAAAAGAGGCTCCCAGACAGTTGTATGGTGTATTTATTGATATGAGGACACTTACCTCTGAAACAATATTATATCTTACATTAAAGTGGTAGCCCTTGCTAGAGGGGAAAAAAAGCAGTGGGTGTGTATTAAAGTCCATGAACTTCAGCATGCTTTCACTAGCTGTCCTTTGAGCTATTTATTTTAGATTTGATTCCAGTGATAAAGGTCAAAAAGTTGATAATGAACTTCAGTGATTTAGATCTCTGTTTTGATCTTGGGGATATGGAGAATCCTTTTGTATTCTCCTTTGCGCAAAGCAGAAGTGCGTCTTAAAAATCCAGGATGGTTTGTATGTTAGTTCCCCATCTTATTTGCCACTCAGCTGGGTACAAAACTTTTTCTCTGATGTAGTTAAATGTAGAAATAAGCCTGACAAATGGCATCTGCAGAGTTAATGTTCATCTCCTGTTGTGCTGCTTCCAGCATTCTTTCCACAGCATCTTCTTCTTCTGTACTATGCCAGTAGATTGTGGTCTTTCAACATTTCCTATTCTAATCCCTTTTTGGCCCTCAGCTGAAAGCCTGTCTTTTGAAATGTTCATCTGTGAGGAGAGAGGATGGGATTTAAACTAGATGTAAGCTGCCTGGAAAATTCCAAATTACAGAATATAAGGTACAGCTAATTTTTTTCTTCTCTTAAACACTACAAACTATATTTGCAAAGGTAACTGTTTTTCCAATTTTTTTTTTCTTTCTAGTGAAAAAAACATTTATGTCTGTGTAATTCTACAGCAGTTTGTAGTTGCCAGCTCTATAGTATGCCACCTTACAATGAAAGATATATTGCTTAGTATATTTAAGGGTTGTTTGCCAGCCTCACAAAGACACCCCCAAATGACCTTGGGCTTTGAAGAAACAAACATAACTTAAATCAAAATCCTGTAGTGTTGAATGGTTTGAGTGATGCAGCAAAACATGGAAATAAATGGTGACTACTCTACAGGAGCGTGTACTTAAATACTGCCTATCTAGTATAGGGCCCTTTTCCTCTTGGCTACCTCTTCTTGCCTACAAGGTAGCAAGAAAGCAATGGGTGATTACTTGTGGCAGTGATGTCGTCATGCTTCTGTTAATCTTATTTCTTGCTCTCTTTCTACTTTTAGATCTTAAAGTGAAGTCTCACCAAGGAATTTGTCTTCTGAAGCTTGTGAACTCCAATATGTGAAGCATATCTTGAATGAAGAAAACTTTTTACCTCTTATATTCCATAGTTTAAACTCTGTATTTTGTAGTCATCTTCCTCATTTCATAATACAAAAAAAGCCCTTTTTGTTAAATTTTCATAAATACCTGCACATCTTCAAAATATCTGCTGGTATTCAGTTCTAATTCTCCTCCAGGCTAAATTGGAGAGCTTGGGTCTAAACTGGACTGTTTTGAAATGGTCATTTATTACCATGCAGGTTTGCACTTTTACTGAAAATGTTTCAGACTTACAGCTAATAAAAAGTTTTATCAAGTGTCTGTTTGGAATTCTGCCAGGCTGGTAGCACAATACATTATGATGCAAATACAGCTACTAATTTTCCTCCGCATTCATGGTAGAATAGGTGATATAGAGCCAGGTTTAATTGCTGAATGTAATTGGCAGCTTTTTCCTGAAGTTGGAAGAGAAAATTAATTGTCTGTCATCTGTTACTCCTTGCTGTCTTCTCATATCCTCAGGGTTGCAAACAGATAAAAGAAACTGTGCTATTGTATGTGAGCTTTTTCTTCTGATTTAGCTGCTGTCTAACTTTGTGTTGCTACTTCTGGTCCCTGAGATACAGAAAATTCTTGGGATGATAAACAGATTTCTCAACCCTGTATTTCTCTTGAGTGAGTGGGTCTTTTGGTTGTACTGATGTAAAGTTCATTAAGCATCTGTGGGGGGAAAGCAGCTTCATTTTTCTCTTGAAAGCAATTCATTGACTTGCCTGGAAGAAGCAGGCCAGGAGGAATGCTGAAAAGCAGCACGAGTGCATCAGGTTTGATATACTGCTAAACAGTAGCTATTAGCTGTGAATATGGATAGATACTTCTTTAGGATTTCCTCCTAGGAAAAGACTTTTGAAGAGGAAGTTCTGCATTGTTATGTTTAACAGTCTTGGGTGAATTTATTTATTTTTAATTCAACACTTCATCAATTGTTTCTTAACCCCTTTAATAATTTCTACCTTAACAATATCTTAAGTTTGCTGTTTAATCTGCCTGTTGCTGTGCCTTTCACCAGAGAGCTAATAACCATGTCTAAGGAAACAATATTTAGCTTTTAGTCTCAAAATCATGTCTGTTATTCAAAAACAGCCTGTTCAGCATTCCAGAATTTGATGATACCGGTAGACACCGTTGCTGTTTATGAAGTTGTATCTCATTTTTCCTGTTGATCAGTGTGCCATTTCAGGTTATGTTTAAGAATGCGTTTCCATTTGCAAGTAAACAGGCCAAGTTTTTTCTACATTCACAGGATAGTGACTGTCTGGTGGTCACCCAATGTGACCTTGTGGAAGACTGTTTTATGATGGTGAGCTTAATGTTCACTATTTGCCTAAGCAGAAAAATTGCTCTTAAGGGTGATTCACTATAAACACATCAGAATCTATTCTCTTAACGTCATTGAAGGCAGAGTGAGTGGGAGTCTGCCTTGTACATTAATCTTTATTTATATTTTTCCTACTACTTACTTTGTTGTCAAATGGAAATTTAGTATTAGAGGGGAAAACCGAGTATGTGTTTAAATGGAGATCTCCGTTCAGCTGCCTAACACAGATTATTTGAAATACTAATTCTACTCACCTGTGGGGATGTGGGTGTGCCTCATTGACTTCAGGGCAGTAATGTAGTAATGAATGCTATTCTTAAGTACTGTCTATGGGGGTAGTCTTGAGAGAGGAGGTAAACATGAAGAAACAGCTGACAGCTTGCCTCAGAATGCCAGTGTCCAGGAGGGGGATACAGATAGGTATTGCAGCAATGTATGAGATGTGTTAAAAGCAGTTTCTTGTCCTCTTTTAAGAGATTACTTCATGATATAGCTGCTCCGGGCTCTTTAAATGAATAACACTCTTTTGAAATTAATTATTTAGATTCTTGGGTGCCTAGTGAAGATTAATTTTTTTTTCTGTGTAGTTTTTTTTTAGTTGTAGGATGGGACAGGGTAAGGGGGGGTGAGAAAAAGTGTGAAAGTGTGGTGGCCTGAATGTCCTCTCAAATTAGTATGAGCTAGATATAGATAGTATTAAACTCAACTGAATTTACATTTAATATACAGCTAGAAAATGATGGCTGACATCTCTTTAAGTAAGTAAAACCTAGAGTTTCTACTTCTAATTGGGATGAAGACACAGAAGCTCTTTGTACAAAATAATGATCTGCATAGATAATTCAGTATTTAGAAACTACTATTATGTACACATATTAAATGAGTGGGAAACACAAGAAACATTGTAAAATTTCCATTAGCATTTACAGATTCTTTCTCGGGTCTAGATACATCTATTTATGATGTGTGGTTTGATTTCTTGACTATTATTTGACACTGAAATTAAAACCACCTCACTACTTTCTTGTAACTAAGTATGAGTGAGTGGCGATTCTTGTATATCTAGTGTGGTGATTTTTGTATTTCTCTGAGGAGAGAAACAGTGATTTTAGTTGTTACATACTTTGGGCTATAATAGTAAGCTTAGTTTTGTGTCATATGTTATACCTAGAAACTAGTAGGTGAAAGAAACTGAGAAAGGAAGGAGAGGTAAACAGTTCAAAGAGATTAAAGGCTCTGGGATTTCAGTGCTAAAAAAATGTGGTTTTGACTATTTTGTCTGTAATACTGTGAGAAATAATTGCTACAGGCAAAAATTAGATGGTTACTTATGGTTATCTGTGATGTTTAGATAAATGAGGAATACTAACTAGGACATGAGACAACTGCAGTTGAAGAAAAAATTATGTGGGGAGCTAAGTTATGGCAAATGAAATTATATCTTTGACAAATTTAAAGTATCATCCACTGTCTCAGTTGGAAGCAGAAGTTTGAAAATAACTGAAGGAAAAAAAGATGGCCTTTGAGGAGGGAAAAAAAAAATAATTAAAAAAAGTCTTTCTGCTTTGAGATCTTTTTATTTTACCAAGACATTCAGTTTAGTCCTTTGGAAAAGACCCAGGTCTGTAGGCTGGGAATTTCTGGGAAAGGTAGATATGAATTTTTCTACAGTGTTAAATTGATAAATGTGCTCTGGTTGCCAGCAAACACTTGTGAGAATAATGCATACTCCATTTGGGAAGGGAGTAAAGCCAGAAGGAAGGGAGAATTATATAAAACTCCCAGAATGAAAAGGTTTATAGTTCTTTGGGTTTTTGTTGTTTTTTTTTTTTTTTTTCTCTTAGACTGCAATATGGCTTGCTCATGTTTTATAAAGTGTGGGGCTCTAAAAGGTATAGGAAAAATTTAATTTGTGTAATTTAAAAGTTCTGTGTAGCTGAAAGATCAGCTGTCAAGAGGACAAAAATACAAATCCTGAAGAAAGAAACTGGAGCAGGCAGAAAACCATGACTCAGCTTTACCACAAAAAAAAAAAAAAACAAAAACAAAAAACAAAACAGCCAAAACCCAACCAACCAAAAAACCCCACCAACACCATCCTCCTCTCCCCCACCCCACCAACAGACCTATTTCTTGGTATGAATAAGTGCTGAAGGATTGTTGGATTGTTTGTCGGTTTTTTTCATCTGTTTTAAGAGACTGAAATCTCTGTTCTTCCATTAATGTTTGTTTTAATTTAAAGGTAACGTTTTAGTGTTAGCTGTCTGAAAACATATTTAACTAAATCTATTGTTTAGTCCTCATCTCCAAAGGAAAGAAAACTTAACGTGATCATTCCCTCTCAATTGTCCCCTCAGTGTTTAACCTATTATTCCAAAGAAATGCATGCTTAGTCTTTAAACATCAGATGATTCCTCACTTGCCCCCATAGGGACTGAAAAGTTGTGCCTTTTTAGGTATCTAGGTGTCGTACCAAGAAAAAAAGCCATTCACAGCTGGGATTTTTATTCTTCTAGTTAGAGAACTTCTGCAAGTTTTTCCAGAAGCTTGCGGCAGACTGCTGCCTGAGGTAGATTACCCAACCTGTTGCATTTGACAGCAAGGAAATTTGCACCCAATTAAATGCATATTGGTCTGATATGTGAATTCTTGTAGGCAGAGGGTTTTTTTCCAAAACCCAGAGCAGTTTATTTCTGTTTATAACTTGCTGTCTTTTTTACCTCTGTGATTATAAGCAGACTAACTTTTGGGAAAGGGTGTGAACATCCAGGAAACTCCCATAAAGAATACTAAAGCTCCTATGAAGCATACTGAAAAGGTCACTTTTTGTGTAATGGGGAGTAGTATAATTCAAAGGATGCAATTCATAGAATGGCATTCAAGTTGCACCATCATAACAAGAACTGTTTGTCCATAACTGATGGAAAAGTAGCCCTGCCTAAGACATTTCTCATCTCTTATGTTCTTCTTTTTCCCCATTAATGTACATATTGGTTTGGTATGCACAGTTTACAGTCATGTACGGCATAAGATAGCTTCATGCTTTAGCAGTGGAATAGATTTATTCATCTGATAAGATATATCTTGTCCTATTGCTATGAGCTAGAATGAAACATTCAATTATAAGGAGGTCACAGACAGCCAGTATAGTAGATAATGCACACATTAAGTTGGATTCTTCTTTTATCATATTTTTGATGATTTATAGATTATTTTTGTGATTTATAGAAATGTTGTTCCATTGAACAATCCTACAAAAAGAAGAAAGTTCAGAAATGTTTCAAAAGTACTGCAGCCGGCATTACAGTTTGTTTTGTTCAGACTTCTTGACAATGAATTATGATAGGAGGCACAATCCAGGTGTCATGGTTTAATCCCATGTTTGAACCATTGTTCCAGGCTGAGTCTTGGTGTGTTACTGATGAAGCAGGGGGTGGTGTTTGTGTGTTTGCAGGAACACTGACATGTGAATCGCAAAAGGTTTGGGAGTTCATTTGAGTTTTTGTATCCCAATATCTTTGATCAATAAATCTAGCTCAAAATTCTCTAAATGTTTTCTCTTGAGACTTCCAGTGATCTTCAGAGGCTATGAAAGTAGCTGTGCTTTCTGTATTTTGGTGATTTAGGAGCTATGAAGAAGACAGAGATTTCTTGTTGGAGTGGGGGAAAGAACAGGGTAGTAATAGTACTGTGGACTAAAAAATTGGCAAATGAAGAATGTTTCTTTTCACATATTAATAAGCATCACTCTTGTCAGGACTGGTACTAAAGTTTCTAGCCTCAGATCCAGCCATGCCCATAGCTATTAAATATAGAGATGACAACTTTGTCCTGAGGCTAGGTGCTAGGAGCAACATGGCTAATCTGCCCTTAAATCCTGCTTCTCAGAAAGCAGCAATGCTTTTTCCACACAAACTATCAAAAAAACCCAAAGAAACAGAAAACCCACAAGCAAACAAATACCTCCAAACTCAAAAAGATTAATGATTTTTGCTTCACGGTTAGTTGGAGAACCAATGAGCAAGGAAAGAAAGAGAGCTTGCTTTTCAGGAGTCAACTTTCTTGTGTGCCTTCGTTCCTCACCACACTCAATTTGTGAACATCTAAATGAAACAATTGCAGTCCTCTATTTAGAGTAATGTCTGCTTTCAGACTTCTTGTAAATGGTTTCTATTTTATGGTTCTTATTCTATTGAGAGCCTTGCTAACTGCTTTAGGTGTTCTTGGTTTTAATAATGAGATAATTTATATTTTAATTAAACAGAGCTGCTACTAAATATTACAACGGATGCCAGCAACATTTATCTCTTGCCTCTTGTCTCCTTGAATTTTCAACGGCATGGCACTCTGAATAGTGGCTTTTGCTGTTCAAGTCCCACAGTGTGTACAAGTAATATTCTTACTTTCATCAAACTTTTTTACTGAATGACTCTTATTATTTGTCTGAAAAGCAGAAATAGGTGCGCAGTGGAAACAGTATGTCAGATTTTCAAGTACAGTCTTAAAAAAAACCAAGATGACAGTGCAGGTTGTTGTTTTTCTGTTTTAACTTTATTTTCCCTTGTTAATATTTTGTGCAGTAATGGTGAAAAAAGAACCTCATTCTCTTCCCCTCCCTCTGACCCTTCTGGTAAATAAGGTTACTCTGGCAAGAATTTATGGGTTTTTTTCCATTATTGTCAACCCATCACATCATCTCTACCTATAACATAGAGGAACTTGATTTTAGACACTCATCACTGCTGACATAACTTAATTAAAAGTAAAACAAAAAATATCCAATTTATGACCTCTGTAAGAAAAATAATAACTTGGCAGTCATATTTTAACAGCTGATAAAGAAGGATTTCAAATGAGAAACACAAGAGACTGGAAAAACAGTAAAAATTAAAACCCCCAAATTTGTTCTGTGAGCATGTAGCAGGGAAATGGGGAATAATGAAAACTGCAAGTGAGTGAATAACTTAATTTTGAAGTTAAGATGTATGTTGCTAGATTCCCCCCTGAATTGCCCCATTTTTAGTGTATTGCTAATTTTTATATCCAGTCACATTGTTGTCTGATTTGATGTATGATGTTAAAGAACTACTGCTGTGCAAAACTGTTTTCTGTTAAAGTTTAAAATTATCTAACTATGCACCTTATTAGTAATTCAGATTATTTCTACATAATTTACCATGCATATCATTGTGCATTTATGGATGACATTGCCAAGTTTCATGTTCACGATTGCAAATATCTTTGTGATTAAAGCTATGATTTTTCTAAAACCTTTAATAATCTGAACAATCTAAAGTTCACATGCTTATCTTATAAACATCCTACATCTGTTTTTTAAATTTCATTTTAAATTGTAAAATCTTTTAAAATGGAACAATGAGTAAGACTGCAATTCCTTGTCTCATGTAAGAGTCTGTTCAATTCTAAATTAATGGATATATACCTCATGATAATGGTGTCCAGTAACATCTTACTTTCCTCTCTTCCTACTTATTATCATATAAAACCAATAAATCTTATTGCTGTCATTTGTTACAGTGGGGATCAGCAGGGAGTAGGTGAAGTGAAAAGGCAGGAAAAAATTGAGGAGTATGTGCAGTGACTTGGTTCTCTCTATTGTTTTGTCTAAAAAAAGGATACAGACACAGGATTTAACAGCCTTTATCTTCTTAACTTTAAAGCAGAATGTCCTAAAAATGCCCCTTTCATGTACATTTCCTTCCAAGTGAACATATATTTATTGTGTCTTTTACTGTTTTCAGAGTTCGAGCCCATGGTAGGTTCAGTTACCATGATAACATCCTTTAGCAGTCACAGGTGAATTCAGGAAGAAAACTACCTTGGCATAGCCAGCTGAGAAGTTTGCTTAATAACAGTGCTAAATCCTTCAGTAGGATGATAAAATTCTAAATTCAATGATGACTAGAAGTGTGTGATAATAATGGCTTATTTGACATTCTCAGATGCTTCAGGGAGAAAGAGATACAAAAAGCTTAATTAACAGATAGGGCACTTGTTCTTGTCTCTGTCTATTAAAACTAGAGTACATACAATAGCTAATTGTTAGGCTCATGCCTTTAAATAGAAGACAGTTTTTTGGTTGAAGGCTAGGCAGATCACTAAGGTATTTGGTCTACCTGCAATAGCAGTGTTTCTTAATGTTTAGGTTTAAAGGGAGATTCATTTCTTCTAAAAGATACAATTGAGGCCATGCCACCAGCAGAAGAAACCTGTTTCTTTTGGCTTGGAGTATGGAGCTTTGAAGTAGCCTATCCAGCCTTATTCATACAGTTATGATTTTTTAGTTCATGTTTAGTCTTGTCAGAACTACTGTGTTATCAGTTGGTGGTAGTCTGGCAGGGAAGGGGGAAATACAGTAAGTACACTGTCCATCACTTTGTGTTGCTCTGCTTTTATTGAATCACTGTGCAACTAAAGGCAATTTCCAATATTTACCCATCTTCTCCTTCTGCCTATTCCTGCTGCTAGGTCATCACATGTTTGTGACATTCATCTGTTGCAACAGAAATTAATGCAGTATAAGATATTTAGAATCATTATGGTTTCAGCACATGATTCCAGAAGTAAAAAAGATGGGCTGGAAGTTTTCAAATGCAAACCCATCATTGCTAAATAAGAGCATGTCAGGAATAATTACAGAGAATGAGTTGGAAATAGATTTGTCTGAAACATTTAAAACTCACCTGAAGCATGGAAATCTACATGAGGAAACTATTGTCTGAGTGGCTGACATGGCCTTGCACGTATTCAGAGTTTTTTATAACAGCACTTACTGTGCTATTTTAATGATGCCATCATATCTTGTGACAATGCTATAGCAATAACAGGATAAAATACAGTGTTTCTTAGTTGTTTAGCACTATCACTGATTCACACTCCTATTTCCTGAATAAAGTAGACAAAAGAAAACGATCTTTCTCCTCAAACTACTCTCTTATTTTTATACACCAATTTAAAACATATTTCCTATCCTCATCTTAAATCTGTTGGCTCTCTGATTCCACAGTAATTTCTGAAAGCTCAGTCTCTTTCATTAAAAATGTCTTCACTGCATGCAGCATTTGGTCCTCACAGAAGCAACAGTTGGCAGGATGGTGCTAGACTTTTTAGGCATGCTTGAGGCATGGTGAAGGTGAAGTAGAGGAAAGGGTTTCTGAAAGCCTGGGAAAGTGGAGTAGCTTGGCAGGGGTTCTCTAGGTGATTGTGCTGAAGGGGCTGGTTTAACAAATTAGAACTCTTGTTAGCTCCCTCTTGATGCCACCTCAGTTTCCAAATGCTATTGGCAAGGAGATATTTGGTTAGCCAGTCTCCTGTTTGCCTGCCATGACAGTAGCTTGGCTGCCTCTGTTTTCTCAGGGCTGAGGAGGCTGGTATAAGGTGAGCATGGAGGCTGATGAGGTTACTTCCCTACCAGAAGCCTCCTGTGCCCTTGTGTGAATACATAGGATGAGTTTCCTGTACTGCCTTTGCCATGGCTGTGATTACCGGGGGTGTATATATTCAGCAGCTGTCGCTGCTCATTAGCACTTTTGCCCTGCTTAGAAAATGGTTGTTGACAAAAAGCCAAAATCGTACAAACAGGTTTAAAAATTAAACTGATGCATACAAGGATGTTATTTACGTGATTCATTTGGCATAAATGTAGGCATATCCTTGCATGCAGCAGCAAAAATAGAGTGTAGCTGTTGTAGTGCAAACAGGATTGAATTGGTTTATGTTCTCAAGGTTATCTTCACAAGATTTAATTTTTTTTGTTTGGAGAAGACAACCCTATTTCTACTGCTTAAGGGCCATCTGTGGACAGAAGTTCTCTAATAAGCAACTTCTGGCTTTTCCTTCCAAGGATGTCTAATTATAGGAATCTTAAACAGAGAGAATATCATTGTATTTACCATTGGGTAGACTTGAAAGGCTTCTTCAGAAGAAAATATTCTAACTACTGATATAATGTGACTTATTTAATACCAGATGTTAATTTGCAATAATTAATTTTATTAAAAATTGGTGGAAAGCAGGTTGTGAGCTACAGGCAGCTGTCTAACTTGCTTTGATACACAAAAGTGTTTTCTATTTTCCTTTCTGCAGACACATAAATTATGAGTAACTTAGTCACTTTTGTCTGTCTCTACATAGATAGAAACCGAGCTATGGAGACAACAGGGACAATAAGACTAGTTTGCAGTGGACACAGATTACTGCTTGCTTGAAATTTTTCTCCTTATTTGAAGTAAATGGGTAAAACACAGAGCTTGTTGCATTCTGCATTGTTTAATGTCCTGGTTTGAGCAGTAGCAGACATTTTTCTCCTTCTTGGTAGCTGGTGCAGTGCTGTGTTTTGACTTTCGGGTTGAGAACAGTTGCTGATAGCAAGTATGTTTTGAGTTACTGCTCAAATGTTTGGTTTTATCCAAGGCCTTTTCTGAGCTGATGCTCTGCCAGGGAGGAGGGGAGGCCGGGAGGAAGGAGAGACAGGACACCTGACCCAGGCTAGCCAAAGAGGTATTCCATACCATAGCACGTCATACCCAGGATGCAACCAGGAGAAACCCAGAAGGGCTGGAGCTCTGGGGGGATGGAGGAGGTATCGGTCGGTGCTCGGTTGGGCAGGGTGGGGTGAGTTATGGGTTGGTGGCTGGTGAGGTGTTGTATTCTCTTCACTTGTTATTGGCTTTATCATTATTTGTAGTACTAGTAGCAGTAGTGATTTATGTTATACCTTAGCCATTAAACTGTTCTTATCTCAATCCGTGGGGGCTACATTCTTTGGATTCTCCTTCCTAACTCTCCGGGAGTTGGGGGAGCAAGGGGGGGGAGTGAGTGAACGAGCTGTATGTGGACTTGGTTTAAACCACAACATTTAACAATAGCAAAAAAGTTTCCTCCAGTTGTTCATTTATACATTCCAAGGATGTAATTCCCCACAATGCTTACCCCATCAACAGTTGCTGGGCATTAATAGTACTCTCTCAAGGACAAGTCTGTAATCTCTTTGATGTTAGCAGATCTTTTATCAATGATGATTACTAATCTAGTCAAGGGAGACCAGAAAGGCTGTTAATTATTCTGTTCATGTGTGCTTTCATTAAGTTACTATTGAAGTACATCTGTGAACTTTCTTTTACAAAATAAAGCTTGCAAAATATCTGAAATATGTTTTCAAAGGAAGAAATTCTGGCATTTAGCTTCAGGGTGGAATGCAACATCTGTGACTATAGGTATATTTGTTACTTTATCAGTAATCTACCCTAATGTGATTCATGCAAGATAATTTCTATTTTAAAAGTAACCATTATTTATCTTGGTGGTTTCTTTTCCTGGTAAGTAATAGCTTTTCCCCCTGTCAGGTTCGTTAGCTCTGGGTATTTTTTGTTTTCTCATGCTTTTCCTCAAGACAGTGTCAGCAACCAGACAGACCTGGCTCAGGTAGGGTTAAATAGGGATCCAGTAACAAACGCAATAGATCTGAATCCTAAATCCTGTGGCAACCCCACTGCTTACAGATGCCTTTAGCAAACAATACTTGCACATCCATGACTGATGAGCCTGAACTGAAAATCCAGTTGCAGAAAAGGGAACAGGACTTCAGCTTGGGAGAACAGGACAGTAATAGCTATGTGGGAGATAATGCTTCACAGAAGTACAATTTTCTTAAAAGGTTAGAGTTTGGGGTTTTTTTTTTTGTTTCTGTTCCCTCAGAGCACACATGAAGAGGAAAAGAGATGGGTAGTACCATATAATTCTCCTATTCTCATCTGTTAGGTTCTTCACAAAGAGCTGATGTCAATCAGTGGGAAAGTCCCACTATTTCGGTATAACTACGTGTTTGAAACATGACTGTTGTCAGTTATCTTATTACTTTTATTTTAAAACAGTGGTTCAGCAGTGCTGTTTTAGCTTTACTACTGTACTGGATGACATTCAGACTCTCAAGTTTTTAAAACTGTGGGGGCAAAGGCTAAATAGATAAATGTCTACTCACTGGCAGTTCTCCTGCATTCTCCTACCCCTAATTTCTGTCTGTTGTTAATTTCAACAAAATTTTTTCTGCACTGCTTCCAAAACAATTTTCTGCATTGCTGTTCAGCAAGTCTTAAAACTAGTGTTTTTAGGTCAAATAATCATAATGTCTCCCAAGGCTCATATTTCATATATCCTGAATATGTTCTTGCATATTTTCAGATATGCTTTTGATAATTTTAAGTAAGTGAACGTAATATTCACTCCAGTCTTTTCTTAAAGAAAAGATGTCTTGTGGTGATAAAAGCTTTTACCATTACAACCTGTAAAGGGCAGTGTGTGGTGAGTTAGAGAGGTGTACATGAGGACAGGTTAAAAGTCTACACAATTTCTCAGTAAGGCTTGGATTCCAAATAGGAAAAAAGGGGTTGGCTGACTAACGCTTAGAGTACACTTAAACATGCACAGCCTCTGCAGCTGCAAAGTTATCGTAAACCTAATATTTGAGCATGTGAACTTCAGGTAACAAGGCCTGTATTTTCTCTTGTGGTCAGTTTAAAAAACAGAGACCTGGTTGCACTTTCCCTCAAATTTCCAAGATGCTCTGCTTTTCCATGTGTTCTTGCTGCCATGTCAGAATTAATGTAGCATTTCATTTCTCCTCCTCTGTGATGTTTTTATAGATGACATTGGTCATCAGAAGGTGCAATCTCCTTCTTCTTTCCCATTTTCTGTAATAAATACCTTTGCTATATGTACTTTGTAGCAGGAAAATAACTGACTTCGGGGCTGGTGATTAATTTTATGTGACTGTATGGTCCTAACCGTAAAAACTCCTGTTTGCATTCAGTGTTGCAAAACTTGAACCTGGGATTACACAAGCCAATGTCCCAACACCTTGGGGTTTAAAACTGTAGCTCACCACTAAACCAATTGCAAGATTACAGATTAGAAGGTTGGTGGGCAGTATGCAAAAGTATTGGGT
Source organism: Melopsittacus undulatus (assembly GCF_012275295.1). Classification (NCBI taxonomy): domain Eukaryota; kingdom Metazoa; phylum Chordata; class Aves; order Psittaciformes; family Psittaculidae; genus Melopsittacus; species Melopsittacus undulatus. Next base: position 65,516,875 of record NC_047529.1, read on the forward strand.
TACAGTAATGTTCAGTAATGTGGCAAGTCAAACCACTGTATTACATATGGAAGAAATAGGGGAGAGGATGTTCAAAAGAAAATGAAATCTTGTTGAGTGGCATGGCAGAATGCTCTGATTTCTTCAGAAGCAGAATTGAATTACAAATGGCAAAGTTAGTTTTGTGTGGTTTTTTTCCTAGCAAGGAATAATGTGGCTCTAACATTGTTTATGAAAGATATGTTACCATAAGCCCCTTCAAAATACAGGAGTAATAAGCAAAGCAGCCACAAAAAAATATCTCATGCCCTAAAACATTTCAGATATTAATAAGTTGAAACTGCTTCATGAACAACTGAAAATGTTTTTGGAAATCTTTTGCCTTTTCTTTTATATGAGAAATTAAGTCTTCTGGAATTTTGGTGATAGTTTATTGTACAGGAACTGGGCTGCACTTGGCTTTGAAACCTTGCTAATGATTTGTATTTCACTTGTTGATCTGGTTGAAACTAACAGATTCCATGAGTCCTGCTTCCTTAGGTCTTGATCTTATTAACCTTAAAGAGGCATTTAGCTTGTAAGTGTACTGTTAATAATTTTTTTCACGGTGTAGAATTATAAATTCATATCACACTTCTGGTTCCTTTCAACCCAGTAATATTCAAATAATTTTCTCTCACTGAGAGTCTTTTCCTTCCAGTATTCTACTTAATTTATTAACACTGAGATAGAAGAAATATTAATGTCATTTTTAAAGCTTTTCTAGTGTGCAGTGTCTGGAAAAAAGGTGAGATCTTGGGGTTGTTTTAGATTTTTAACACATACTCTATTTGCAGAGACTCACACTAACTTTAGCAGTAATTTGTTTTATAAGGTTCTGCATGCCATATTTGCATTTTACCAAGAAACACTATTCACTGGATTAAATAACCAGTAACAAGTCTTGTTGTAAGACTGTTGTAAATCTGGTGGTTTTCTTCAGATTTTCAATATGTCAGCAAATTATCTTTCAAAAGTCTCCTTCACGAACAAGAATTGTGTTTATAACGTATGTGATATGGGCAAAACAGGGGAAAAGTCTTATTGCATGTGCTTTATTGTGTTCTTTGTATATTACAATACAGCATTTCTTCCCTATAGTTAATGCACTAACATAAACTTTAAATAAAGCAGTGCATGCTAATGTTCTTTAAATTTTGCTCTTGAGAAACAAAGAAGCAAAAGGATGGAATCTTGCAAAATTAGGTTTTGTATTTTTGCATGCTTATTGTGAAAATTTAATTTGGATGCAAAGCAAATGTGGTTTTATGTGCAATTTAAAGGCAGAATATTTTTCGGAGGCTATAACTGAAAATATTATGTTATAGACAAACTTTATCCAGTTGTCTAATTTCTGAGCTATACTATTGATATCTTAATGTATTTAGTGTTGTTACAGTAAATAAAATGATAATTATATCTATATACCCATACTGTATATATCATATTGAGAAGATGTGTTGCATCTTGTAGGTGGCATCTGGCAGGCTAGGACAACCTATGTTACCTTAGCGAACCAAATGAAATTGTTTGCAGAGCTGTTGATTTAGGCACCATTAAGTCACAGACCTGCACTGTGCAAGCCTTTTGACTCTTGGATGTCAGCACGAGTAAGGAGGACAGCCTTTCAGTTTCAAAAACTTTCTAAGCTCCTCAGCCCTGTTTTGTATTAATCTACTGTGCTTTGACTTTTCTTAAAATTTAATTCAAGATCAGAAGGAAGATTGTATCATCCAAACTCATCTTTGTATCACAAGCCTTTAAACTTCATATTGAGCTGATAGCTTTGGTTTAACTAAAGTATATGGTAGATTTACTTTTATGGTAGATATGACTAAAGCACATTTATCAGAAAAGCATCCAGTTTAAGTGCAAATGCAGGAAGACACACAGTTCACCACACTCCTGGCCTCTTCTCGCGGAAGTTGCCCTTGCAGCCCCAGGTCTATCAAAACCTTTCCACATAAACCAAATACAACCAACATTGCAGATGGCTGCAAAATTGCCTTCCTATTCCAATTTGCTATCTTTGTTTTTGTTTACCCATTCCAAAATTTCCTGGCTCCCTGACCAGAGCACTGATCTGGGACTTAGGTTGTGCTGCACGGTTCAAATATTTGTGGAAATCCCTGCACTCTACAGCAAGTATATAGCTGCAGTATATTTTTAATTGGGTTGCTTTGTGTTTGTCAGTATAAAGTCCCCTTTATATGGAACTAGTTAAAATAAAGGTTGTGTATACATTCAGACACTGGCAAGCTACTGCTGGTTCTGACTGAAGTCATACTTTGTCATTTTAGTTGCATTATCATGTGCCAAGCATGAATTAGAGAAGCCTAATGAGAGGCAGAGTGTACAAATCTGGATTTGCACCTGACCTATAAAGTGTCATGTAACAATCACCAGGAGATTCAAATTGCATATTGTGATTGACCTTTCATCCATTTACTGTTTCACCAGTCTTTATGCTTCACAATTATTTTTAGTGGGGTTTTAAAGGTTTTTGGTTTTGCTGTGGTATTTTTTGTTTGTTTCTTTGTTTTGTTTTAATGGTTCTTTACAGATCCCCCATTAAAATATGAAACATTAATGGACTTATTAGCATCTCCTGTGGGTACCACTCTCTAACTGGTGATGCCTTTTATAGAGCTGCTTTTCAGAGGTAGGACCCAAATGTCTGAGGTATGATGTTTTTTATAAGCTCTTAGATGTACAACTGTGTAATTGTCTTTTTATTGATAGTAGATGAAGACCCAAATATTTTACAATTTGAAGATAGCTTAGGAAGATTGTTGATCATGAGACTTTTTAACAAAAAGATAAAGCATATTATCTCCTCCATTTTATAGTTTAACAGAGACAAAAGAACATATTGAAATGAAGAAATTAAACCAAAGTTTTGTTGTTTGTTGGTTGGTTAGGTTGGGGTTTTTTTTTTGCTGATTACATTATTTCAGTGATATAAAATGGAATCTGTGAGGGCAGATTTATTCTAGCTCCTGCTGTTAATTCTGCTTTGAGTGTGAACCAGCCCATCCTTGTAAAATCTGTTCTTTCCCTGCCAACCTTGCAATTTGGATACTGAACTGCATTAAAAATTGCCCGCTTGTACCTGAAGAAGTCCAGTACTTCAACTAAGCAGGTGTCATTTGCTTTTCTCACTCTCCATTTTTACTTCAGGTGTTTAAAGAGCCCTTTATACAACCTTTGCCACTAACTTCGTCTTAAATATTTCTTCACCAATATGTGAAGTCTCACTCTTCCTTGCAGCTGACTTTTTTACTTCTTTTTTTTCTTCTTTTTTTCTTTATTTTTCTGAAAAAAAAATCAATTTCATTGCTTTTTTCACCGTGCTTTTATTCCTCAGCTCTGCTCTATAGCTCTGCACTGCATCTTGCAGTCTGAGATGCCTCAGGGAGCCACATGCAGATTATGTTGATAGGAGAGAAAGAAAATAGTGATTTAGCAAAATATAGTTTCTATCTGTGAGTTAGCTGGATTTTCCCAAGTCATGAGGGAGAAGTAAAATGCATCCTAAATTAGGATGGAAGGGAAAGCTAGGGCTGCCCTGCTATCTTCCTCACCTTTTTCAGAGCAGTTAAGTTGTTCCAACAATCATTCTGTAAACTTTTACAATTATCAAAGCTGGGTGACAGTTTTTGCTTTAGTACATCTTGTAATTGTGCATAGATACTTCAAACAAAAAATTTTTTTCATGTCAAGGGTGCCATTAAAAGTTCTATCTGCCTGCTTTTCAACTTCCACATGCATAGGGGTTGTTGGCCGATGAGAAATTTAACATGAGCCAGCACTGTGTACTCGAAGCCCAGAAAGCCAACCGTATCCTGGGCTTCATCAAAAGAAGTGTGACCAGCAGGTCAAAGGAGGTGATCCTGCCCCTCTACTCTGCTCTCATGAGACCTCACTTGGAGTATTGTGTGCAGTTCTGGTGTCCTCAACATAAAAAGGACATGGAACTATTGGAACAAGTCCAGAGGAGGGCCACGAGGATGATCAGGGGACTGGAGCACCTCCTGTATGAAGAGAGGCTGAGAAAGTTGGTGTTGTTCAGCCTGGAGAAGAGAAGGCTGTGTGGAGACCTCATAGCAGCCTTCCAGTGCCTGAAAGGGGCCTACAAGGATGCTGGTGAGGGACTCTTCATTAGGGACTGTAGTGATGGGACAAGGGGTAATGTTAAAACTTAAATAGGGGAAGTTTAGATTAGATATAAGGAAGAAATTCTTTCCTGTTAGGGTGGTGAGGCACTGGGATGGGTTGCCCAGGGAAGCTGTGAATGCTCCATCCTTGGCAGTGTTCAAGACCAGGTTGGAGATAGCCTTGGGTGACATGGTTTAGTGTGATGTGTCCCTGCCCGTGGCAGGGGGCCTGGGGCTAGATGATCTTAAGGTCCTTTCCAGCCATAGCTATTTTATGATTCTATGATTACAGCCAGTGTAAATTAGCAGAACATCTCTATCACAAATATAGAAGCATCTGATGATTATCCAGAAGACCCTTCTTCTCTGTATTGTAAAGCAAACTTGTAGTCTAATCTGCTACATGAAAAGTCATCTTGTAAGCTATATTCTGAAGGGCTGATTTCAAGTTGTTGATACCTTATAAACTCATGCTTATGATATACATTTTGTACTTAGTAATAAAGTATGCTTCCTGGCTTAGGCACTGTTTGTGAAACACTTTTGTTTGTTTTTGTGTTTCCACACATATGTAGGGAGATCCATTTAAAAGAATTGAAGGTTACATAAATTCTTTACTCTCTTCTTTCTGAAGTACCAGCTCACCACATAGTCTTTTATATTAATTGTCCCATTTAAAATATGAGGAACTTAGCAATAATAAGCTGAAAGAAAAGAGATTCATGAGACAAATTGTTGAGTGTTGAGAAAAAGAAATTTGTATTTGTAGGGTGTAAATGGAAATAATGTTTTCTTGAAAGTAAGGGGTTTAACTGCATATTTAATTTCTATGTCAAATCATTCAACATTTTAAAAGATCATTTGAAATGGTTTAGAGGAATACCAAGGAGATAAAACTTTGTCTTGTAAAATTATTGTCTTGCCATCTCCTATTTACACTACATTTGAGTTCTAGGCAAAAAAATCTACCTATCCCCTACCTAAACCTGTAGCCATTTATAAGAAGCTATTTCATTTGGAGCAATTTTCAGTATCAAAGTCAGAAAGGTGTATTCTCTCACTATGAATTTAAGGAACCTAGGAGTAAAATGACCCAGTGACAGTAAATAATTTTGCCCTTCTGCACTAGAACAGAATTTCTGATGTCTTGTTTTTCATCTCTGCTACTAGTGTCTCAATACAACATTTTCAGATTACAATGAATATGATAATGTGTCCTTAGTTTATTTATGGGATACACTGCTGTGTGGTGAAGCCACCTTTTTTGTATTATTAATCAAATTCCAGGCTGATGCTAGTGCAGCACTCAACCCCTTACACATCACATTTCTAGAGAATTTAAGTGCTTTTATATCTATAAACAACTACTTCTAAAATTACAAAGGCTAATAGAATGTTAGGTTATTTTTTTCTTTTTTTTTTTTAATTCCTGGAAGGTGTGGATGATATCATGGAGCCAAAACTAATGCCAAGAGATGCCAGGTCAATGCAGAATGGATGATAATGGAATTACCCCAAAGGTATTTGTAACTAAGAAGGCATAGTTGAACTATAAATCACTCACATGAGTGTCTCCAGACCAGCTGAGAAAATACACAAGATGGAGAAGCTTGCTTTCAGATGAGAATGGAATTATTTTTATGTTTCCAGAGATTTTCATTCTTTTCTGTAGTATGCTTTTGGAGATGGAAGTTCTTGCTATAATCACCTGTGGGAAAACACAAAACTATGTTCTAGAGGTTTCATTATTGGGCAAAGGAAAAGAATGCAAGATATGTATGTTCTTTTAAAAGAAAACAATACATCACATAATATAACTCCACTGTGCACAGTGGTGCATGAACAGTCTTGTTCTTAAGATGGGGGTTTGGCAATGAGTCAGCAATCATCTCAAAAAAATATATCAAAACAAAAGTCATGATTAATACTTTGGGATGATGGTTACCTATAACAAGGATTTCAGAAAACTAATCAATACAAAAAAAAAAGAGGAGAAAAGGACATGCAAGGAAATTTAATAGTTCTGTGGTGATCCATGGTATTTCATCTTTACTGGAAAGCAGCCTGGCAGAAAAGAACAGGCACGGTTCTGGTATTCACCATGAGCCAGCAGCAGAAGCGACCAACATCCCCTATGGCAGCATTAGGAAATGTGTCCCCAGCAGCTTGAGGGCCAGGGACCTGTCCCCAGTGCTCTGCATTTGCTAAGTTACTTCTAGATTACTGGGTCCAGTTTCGGGCTTCCTGATACAAGAGGGACAAAGTACCATGAAGATTATTAAGGGCTTGGATAGTCTGATATATGAGGAGAGTCTGAAACCTGGGATATCTTAACCTGGAGAAGGGAAGGTTCAGGGTGGTCTAATCAGTATGTAAAAATACTTGATGGGGTGGTAAAGAAGACAAATTAGACCCTTATCAGCAGCATTCAAAGGACAGGAAGCAATAGGTTCAGAATGAAATACAAGAAAATCCATATTTTTAAGAAGGAAAACCTTTTTTACAGTGATCACAGTGGTCAGACACTTGAACAGGTTGCCAAGAAAGGTTAAGGAGTCTCTATCACTTGAGCAGAGGTTAGAGCTAGGTGATCTCCAGAGGTCTATTCCAACCTCAGAGATGCTGTGATTTAGGTGACAAAAGTGTTTATTCTGGTTATGTAACCTTAAGCCTTTAAAAGGCAAAATTAAAGGGTTTTTTCTTTAGCGTTTCAACATTCAACATCACATTTAACAATATGAACTCCATTGTTGCAGACTTGAACATTTTAAGATAAACTGCCAAGCGGTTTAGTTTTTTATACCTATCTTACTCTACAGGCAGTGTAAACGCATTCTCTTTAGACATTGTAAAAATTCTTCCAGTGTATTTTTGTCTTCTGAGGGATGAACTACACTTCCTCTTTTGTTTTCTACCCATAGGATCCCAGGTAGAGAATTTGGTATCTTTTACCATTGATACGGCAGCATGTGCATTTAATTAACCTTGCATTTGTTAGCAGGGGTTCTGTAAGGAGAAGAGGACAAGGGAATAGATAACATGTGAAAAAAAAGCAAAACAAGGAAAGTCACACTTGTTTCCAGAAGTTTAGAAAACATCAATTCTCTTACCTTTGGTTCCCCAACTTGTAACAGAAATATGTTATCCATCAGAAACATGAGAAGCACTCTAGAGAAAATTCCAAGTAGAAAAAAAAAAAAGTGTTATTCAAGCACAGTGGAGTTCTTTCAGTAGGTAGGACCGAGTTCATCCTACTCCAGAATACCTTCCTTGGCTTAACTACACTCCACAGGAGAGCTAGGACTTGACAAGACCCTCTTGTCTTGGTGGCTGCTTTAATTTCTGAGCTGTGGGTAAAGGTGGAACAGAGCTGCTGCTTTAATACTCACAGTAACAATACCTGAGTGGGCACAGAGAATTGGTGGAACCAAACATCTCTGTTTAGGATGCAAGCCTGACTGTTTAAGTGCTTTCTGTTTATGCAGCATGTAATCGAGGAAGTTGCTTTGCCTCTGTCAATGATGCAAATTTAAGTCTTAAATCTTGTAACTGTTTATCTCAAATAATTCAAAAACAGTGATTTCACCTGAGAGGTCTCTGAACATAAAAAGAAACTGAGAGCTTCCTGAGATAAATTGTACTAATTCCTGTGAGATGTCTGTGGTCTGTTAGACTTCCCAGCTCTCAGGATTTCTAATTGCAGAGGGGATGTGGCAAAGTGCTGCTGACAAGCCATCTGGACAACTTGCATAATGTAACAGACTTAAAAATGCATGTTGAAGAAGATACATTCCTTTTTCTGTGTGGCAGCTCCTTTCTGCAGCTTGGTTGCTGTTGGTTGCTCTGCCTGGGGCTGTGTGTGGCTTGGAGAGTGGGAGCACAGGGACAGAATGCTGAGAAGACCAGGTTCCATTACTGATATCAGTAATATCTCACCACAAGCAACTTAGTTTTCTGCTCCAGTGCCTCATCTACAGAACAGATATGATGAATGCCTGTTGAAGGTGCTGGGATTTAATGTTTACAAAGTTACAGAAATAGTAGTTGACATTCACTTTGGCTTTCGATTATGTCCTTTTCCTCCTTCCCCTACTACAAGAAAAGCTCAAGGAAGGCCCTACTGAGCTTGCTTTCTAGAGAAGAATACCTCAATTTTCTGTCAGTAACAATTGTTAATTTTAGAAACCTTTTGATTATTTTCTCATTTTTCTGATGAAAACCGTCTCTGAAACAAAGAACACAGACTTGTTTGGCCTTTTCACCACTTGCATAGCAGCAAATACTGGATATTACCTTTCTGATAAGTTGAGGAAGAAAGTACAATCTGGCACTGAAGTGTATCTCCCAGAGTTACCACTTTTCCTCTTCCTGCTCTTACATACACTTCACAGCTACATCCAGCACACATGCAGCAGGACACAGATATTCAAACCTCATTAGGTTATTGACACTCCTGTTCCTCAGAAACCTCCTGGGACCAAAGAAGTTGAGCTCAACAGGCAACTCTATATCACAATACCCCTGACCTTTTGCCCTTGCAGTCAGTGTGGTGACCAGATGTGAATGTCAATTAACAAGCCATGAGCGCTTTGACTGAGGGGATTTCAGAGTAAAATTGGGTAAAACATAGCTTTGGGGTTATATAGTCACATTCCTTATTAACTCCTGAACTTCAGAGGTACAGAATTTCTTCCCACCTTCCTTCTACCAGTGAGTGTTTATTTGTACTTGGAAGACGTCCTTTTTTGCAAAAGCAGATCAGTATGAGCTGCTTTTAAATCCATCAGTAGGATCCTTAATCTCCTGGAAGACTTACCACTATAACAAAAAAACACTACATTGTGGAAATAGGGATGCTTCTCCCTTTGTTCACCACCCTGTCTCAGATAGAGAAAGGAAATGAGAATATGTTTGCGTTGAGGGTGATAAGACTGAAATGAACACTAGCTCAGAGTTCTGCTTGGTTCCTTAAGGTGAGCCTGCTTTCTGAATTGCAGCTGTTAGCTTTTTGGAATTAAATGGGAAAATTACAGTTGCACCAAGAAGGGAGAGCACAGATGCTGAACTGGATGAGCAAATGGCCATGAAAGAAAATTCCCTGTCTATAAACTACAACACCTGCACAAGCAGTAGGGTTCAGAGTTGAAGCTTGTGTTGTATAGACTAACTTCTGTATCAAGCCAGCAGATCTGCACAGGGGGTCTTTGTTATCCACAGGGGCCAGCAGCAAAAGAGCTTTAGTGTTTTCTGTTTCATTTGCTGAAGCTTAGTCAGCTCTACCCTAGGAGTCTATGAGGACCCACTTACATGTTTCCACCCTGCATTAGTTTGTGATACATAGCTTTCAGTTTTAAATAATACATGGGCAAAATCAGTTTGTTTTCTTGTGTTGCTGGTGTGGTGGAAATTTTCCCTGTACAATGGAAAACAGTATTGAAAGAAAATAACATGGGCATCTATCTGACCTCCACTTTCATGCTGTGAATGTGATGTGCAAGAAGAGGAGGAGAAAGTAAAGATTTCATTAGATATTATAGGAAAAAAAGGGTATTGTAAACAACAAAGTAATGAAAATGGAATAGTTCAGCTAATGCATCACACAGTAACTCAGACAAAAAAGTCTGCTGAAATATTCATGAGAAGTCTCCAAAAAGAATATGCTAGGAGGAATTAAGGGAGCAGAAAGATGTGTGTGAGGGGAATTCAGAGGATGTGCATGGGCTGGCACTGAACATGGAGACTTCATTAGAAAGAAGCAAGTAACAAAATGGAAATGAAGGGTGAGCAAAGAGAGCTTTTTCATGAAAAGGTGATGCTAATCCTTAACACCTAATGGGAGCTGATCTTCATGGGAGCCCTTTACAGCAGCTGAAGAAATTTATGTATGCCAGTTCTTGGAGACTAGGAGTAAAGGTGATGGAGGTCAGGAAGAAACCTACTTTCAAGATGGGAAAAGCTCATTAACAGTGAATAGAAATTAACACATCCCACAGAGACATGGTTTCTTGGTAAGTATTGGTGTTTGGTGGTTTTTGGTGATAACACAGCCTTGTTTATAGGCTGCTTGTGCTACATAATTCTGAAACAGTGTATTTCCATTGCATGGTTTGTCATATAGTCCTCCATGAAAAGCTGCATTGCAAGGGAATTTTCAGTTTGGAGTTAATGAACAAGGGATTTATTTTGATAATGTATCATTTTGCTCATGCTAAAAGAGAAGCTTCTGAAAAAAACACAGTAATGCTTAGTTTGCCAGGGAAAGCTATTTCGTTAATTGAGAAATCTCATTTGAGAGGTAGCTTCATGCCAGGCCACTACTGCAGTATTATACACATAGCACGTATGGCAGTGATTATATTTTAATCTTTGGGCTTGATGGGGGTCTGCTTCCTGCAGCCTTTCAGTTTTAATTCTAGCTTGGAAAACATACAGGCTCCCTGTAGAGTGACATTTATGCTCTTGTTTAACTTCTTGTCCTTGAGGCTGGCAGCTTGGGTAACATTGCTTCTGGAAACCTGACATCACACTGAGAAAAATCTGACTCTTGCCCTATGAGCAGAAGGAAAACATGATGCTCTGTACACAACAGTGTGCTGGTATAGTTACAAACAAGAGGAGCAGCAAACCCTACATTAGGTATGCTTCAGTGCTTTGTTTGATGATTTTTTTTTTTCCCTGTGGAGTCATGTTATTTATATCTGGTTTTGTAATTTGAAAGTATTGTGTCTAGCATGTGCTTATAGGGTCTTTAGGCTGTGCCCTGGGGAAATAGTCCCTGTGATTTAAGGGTAGGATTGGCAAATGATGGCTGAGGCACAGTTCTCATTAGTTTTGAGATTACAGCACTTTCTCCTATGTGTGGATGCTGAGGTACAGAATGGCTAAAGCACACAGACAGAAATAACTTCTAAAAACAGCATTGCACAAGGAATACTGATCGCAGCACTGATAATAGCAAGCCCCTAGATGTGACCTTTGCTCAGGGAGAAAAGTCCACAGGATGTCACTGATGCATCATTATGGGAAAACAGAGAAAAAGACAAGAATACAGGTATGCCAGGTTTGTGGCTTGTGATGGTATTGAATGCTACACTTCTAGTTTGCATCTAAAATGGAATAGACAGTGCTGGATACAAGGACAGTCTGTGCATTAGGATCTGTGTAAGTGGCATGATTTAGCCCTAGCTGGCAACTAAGCACCATGCAGCTGCTAACTCACTCCCCCTCATTGGGATTAGGGAGAGAATTGGAAGGGTAAAAGTAAGAACATTCATGGGTTGAGATAGAGGCAGTTTTCTATTGTAAGCCTACACATGTTTGCAAAGCAAACAAGGAATTCATTCAGCACTTCCTATCAGCAGGCGGTTGTTCAGCCATCCCCAGGAGAGCAGAGCTTCACCACACATAATGGCTACTTGAGAAGACAAATTCCATAACTCCAAATGTCCCCTCCTTTCCTTTTTCCCACAGCTTTATATGCTGAGCATGAGTCCTGGTATGGAATATCCTTTTGGTCAGTTGGGGTCAGCTGTCCTAGATGTGTCCCTTTCTAATATTTTGTGCACCTCAGCCTACTCACTTGCACTGCTCAGCAAAACCCAAAACATTTCTGCATTATTAACAGTTTCTAGCACAAATCCAAATCACAGCCCCATACTAATTACTATGAAGAAAATTAAATCGATCTTAGCCAAAACCAGCACAATAAGCAAGCTAAAGGGCAGCAGGATGAAAAGAGTAACTCAACTGTCAGTACTGTGTGAGACAACTAATAGTGGAAACAAGAAGAGGGGTTTTTTAATGCCTGTTCCCTTTGTCCTGGGTCATGATTTCTTTTAGTCTTTGTAGGACAGGAAATATGGTCGTACTGTTACTTTTGGAGTAGATGATGTTTGGACTACACAGTTTTTACAATTATGTTGCACTAGATGATCATTGTAGGTCTCTTCCAGCTAACTATTCTATTCTGTTCTATGTCTATCTGTTCATTGCCACACTTTAAACAAGCACCAAATATGTATGTTCAGCAGTTTCTTGTCACTGGATACTGGATGTCTTTTTTCAAAATCTGAAGAGTAACGTTCTAGCTTTACCTCACAAATGTGTGTTGTTTTAAGATCTTTTTGTGCCAGATGCTTGTAAATATCTGTAAATAACGAAACAATTCTGAGATATTCACCAAGTCATTCTAGCAGTTATGACTGAAAGCCCAGATAGTAATCCACATCCAGAGGGAGAGACATGTAAACTCAGAAACATATAGTTTTGAGCTGAAATGATCTTTCTTCCTCACTGGGAGACTGTGCGTAATCCTAAATTGTGGAAAAAGAACAGGCAGCTCTTTCCATGCTAGGAGCCAAGAGATGAACGGTTAATGACAGCTTTTAAAAGCATGCTTGGCTTGAAGTTTTAGGCAGCTTACTTTCTTTTCCAGTGGTTTTCTTGGGAAAAGGAAGGAGCTCAATTCAGGTGATCCAAATACAGAAAATGGAGGAAAGGAATACCTATTGAAGTAGGGAGGGGGAAAAAAAAGCAGCAATAATAAGTAGGTAGGTAGGTAAACAGGTTTTGATACAGAAATGCTCCAAATGGTAATCTGAGGAAAGGTGTACAAATATAATACTCTTACATTCAAGTTTAGAGACTTGAATTTAATTCCTTCTTTTTTTTTTTCCTATAGCAATTTGGTGTCACTTCTCCTTCCAAAATCTAGCAAATGGCATGCAAGAAATTTGCAAAGAGGCAGAAATTCATACTTGAACTAGATCAGGAACCATAATTTTTTTCCCTTCTTTTCCATTTGGTTCAGCTTCAGGAAATCCTTAACAGAGCTATTTCTGCTTTTTATAACACACTGAAGAAAGACAGGTTGACTGAAGCCTGCTTTGTCTTTCATCTAATTCTATCTGATCAGCATTGTGCAATTGAACAAATGTATAAATGATGCAACCAGCTCCAGCTTTTGACAATGACTCTTGAAGATAAGCAGTTCCTTGTGTTGCTGACTGTGATTCCCTGTAGTGAGATAGGATGGTACTTTGAAAGAAAGCAATGCAGATGAATGCTGATGGTGGTGCTGCTGAGAGCAGTGGAGTCACATCCTACTGAACTGTTTAGTAAGGCCATGTCACAGGATCCCTCTTTATATCTTAAGGAAATCTACTTCTGATCTGAGAGTATGGCAGAAAGACTTCCTTTCTCATCACTTTGGCCTCTTTCGCAGTGGTGATTTGAAAAGAAGGTGCTCAAGTGTACCTGCCAGTTAGTCCGAAATAAAAGGAAGTATTGCTTCTGAACAGTATTCAGTCACCCAGAAGAGGGATTTGGCACTTACTTTTTGTCTGCCAGATCTTTCAGGTGTGATTCTAGCTTTGAAAAAGTTGCAGTAAAAATGGTGATGTGAGCTCCCATATTTATTCCTTCTAAAGAAATGTCAGATCAGACTCAAAACTGTATAAAATATAGTGGCTTTGCATTTTGATTTTATATATATGCCTTCTAACTGCCAGTCATGTCTATTCAACCTAGATGCTGAAAAGTTGTGCAGATTCTGACTCATGCTGCCAATTGAAAGATTTTTTTGGTGGAAATTACTAAGTAATAACCAAACTTGAGTATGATATGTTGGTTTCATCATTTATTCATGTAGTTCTGCCTCCTTTCCCAGGTCAGCAAGGAAAAGTGAACAGACAAAACTACAGATATGCATAGAGAATGTTTCTCTTTCCCCCTCCTCTGCATAAAGTACAAACTATCAACAATGCAAACAAGTTGTGTGCTGTGTCTAACTTTCCTTTCTCTCCAAGGTCTTTATTATGTCTGCTGTATCATTCTCATCTGTCTCCCATCTATGTCTGCATCACTGGCCTTTCCTCTGCCAGGCCTAAGGGCAAAGTCCTTAGGAAGCAGCTACCGTTCTCGTGTCCAAACAGCTGAATCTTTCCTCATTCCTTGTACACCAAGGACTAGCTTTTGAACTTATTCTTCTCCTGACTGTCTTCCTCCAGACATGTTTTTACCAGTTAATAGCAAGCAGTTTTCTGTAACACTCTATTTCAAAGGCCGAAAGTCTTTGAACGTCAGAAGGTTGCCAGAAGGCTGCTTAGACTACATCTGGTAATGCATGTCTCATTACCAGCCTGCATCTCAAACTGTGGAGATTCCCCGTTTTGCTTTTCTTTTGTTGTTTTGGGTTTTTTTGTTTAATTATCACTGTCTGAATTTGTCTAGAGCTTCTTCATGTTCCTCTTTCTCCTTAGTGTGCATTAGTTTTCTCATTCTTACAATTTTACATGGAAATTCTAAACATCAACGAGATCATGTATTCATCAGTATCTTGAAAATCTTTATTTAAAATGTTGATATATGCAGGGGTTTTCTGTTTGTGATCATCATTATTTATACTAATACGTTTCTTAAGCAATGTGTACTAATTCTCCATACAAAGGAGATGAAATTTAGATGGAAGAGCAGCTAGAGTTCTAAATTAAAGACTGGGATTCAGGGAGAAAAATTGAGTCAATATTTTGTTTTCCTCTGTGTGTCCATCTGCATGAACACATGTGTAACCAGTTCTGTTCTGCATGAATTAAAAATTGCAAGAGGTGTAACCGTAAAAAGTCTCAGAATAATTTGGTACTTAATAGGCTAAGACTCAGAACTAGTCAAAAGCTTATAGTTGCCAAAGAAATCACTGGAATCACTTCTTGATAGTGACCTGAATAGGAAAATAATTTCCCTGTTCCAAAAAGTACAGAAAGATTTGGAAAACTAGCCAGTCCATTTAGAAGCCCAAACTCTCTGTCTTAAGCCTCACTATGGCACAGGATACAGTTATAAATTACATTTATTGTGGATAAGAACGTTTGGGCAGAAGAAAATCTTTTTGTGTCATCATGGAGAATCATCATCAATGCTTACTTGCCTGTTTTCATGATGAAAATGAATTATGGTGAAAGAAGATATTGCCTAAGTCTGGACTTTGCTTCTTTCACTGTTTCTGTGAGGCTCTAAGGGCTGAGTACAAAAGGCTTTGTCTGAAAGATGGGATTTAACTTGTTCTGTGAATGAAAAGGAAACTTGGTAGCAAACTTGGTGTTTAATGCTACTTCAATAGTAGTATAATTCAGCATCTTTCACTATAGTTCTCTGGATGCTTTATGAAATCAATTATTTGTTTATTGCCAGCAAAACTGAACTGTAGAACTAGGATTGCCCAAATGTATTGGCAAGTTTAGTGGCTGTGAATTGAGAGCTGAGTTCCGATGTCTTTTAGGCATCAGTTTTTAGGCATTAGCTTCTGATGTCTTATTAAACCATTTTCTTCTTGATATTTTAGCCAGAGTTTATCTAAGAACAGTAATAGCAGTTTATGGGAAAAAAAAATTGTTAAACCAAAGAAAAATAAGATTCTTGAATATTCATTCAGAATGGATTTAGGTTTTCTAGAGAAATCAAATTCAATATTTTCTGTCACCTTTAAAAAATTACTCAGAGAATATTTCCTTAAAGGTCAGAAACTTTTTGTGGACATTTTATGCATGTATTTTAGCTCTGAAAAAGGGGAGTGATCAGAATACCAAATTGTGCTATTTAAAAACTGACTTTAGTTGCAGACTCCAATGGAAGGCAAAATTCCTTGTTTTGCACAGGTAAAAAATTGCTGACATTGTGTACTTGATAATTTCAGTAGTTATCCATAAGGAATATGTTATTAATATATTTATAGGTATCTCAGGAAAAAAGGGTAGTATGGTGTGAGGAGATATACTGTAAGGGTGGTGAGTTGCCGGAACAGGTTGCCCAAAGAAGTGGTAAATGCTTCATTCCATTCAAGTCCAGGTTGGATGGAGTCTCCGGTGACATGGTCTAGTGTGAGGCACCCCTGCCCACAGGAGGGGGCTAGAATTAGATGATCTCAAGGTCCTTGCCAACCCAAACCATTCTATGATTCTATGTAAGGACAAGAGAAAAAGAATGCAAATATAAGTGTGTTCAGCTTATATACTAAAGGCATCTGGGAACAGGGTCTTTAAAAAAAAAATAGTGTAGCAAGTTCTCTCCTTGTTTGTGTATACTCAGCATTGCTTAATGGAAATCACATGCCTCATTTCTTCCCTGTGCTCTACTTCAAACCTAACTCCTTTGTTTTTAAATAGTGCTCAGTTTATTTGAATTCGTTCTGATTGAAGAAAAAAGGTTGCTTTAAAAAATGTTGGTGGTTATTATTTTCAAAGGTATTAGCTCTATCATTATTGTTTGCTTCAGATTGTATTGTTATTCAAATCAGTGTTTGTGCTCCTGGTTAGACTGTCAGAAAGAAAACCTTTTATCTTCAGAGACAGAAAAGAATACATGGATGTGTTCAGGTTTTGAGAAGTCTTTGTCCCTCTCACAAAATACAGACATTAAACATCTAAGATAAATTAAACTTGTAGGTGAACAAATACATAGATGGAAATTATTTATATAATTTGTTTATATCAATTTCCCCTTAACAAGGAAGTTTCCAAGAATAAACTTAGAAACTTTCACTAGTTGAAGAGCTGGAATTGTGCTGGCTCAGAGCATGGATGAGTAGGCATGCAACTGGATGTACTCGGCCATGTATGTATTGTCTCTGTTACATGTTTTATTAGATGTAGTGGTACATGATTCCTAGTGATGGCAGTTGATCCTGACTGAAAGGATCTCTCTTACATCCCTAGTTCAGTGGGAAGCCAAACAAGCTTCAACCTTAACTTCAGTAACTGATTCAAACTTTGTTGAGTGCTAGGTGCTGCTTTAACCATTTCTACACAGCTGAAATTTGAATAAATAAATGAAGGTGAAACAACTATACATAGCTGGAGGAGGAAAGGAAAACAGGGATTTTATTTCTTTGAAATAATACCTGGGAGTTCACACATTAATGCTTTAAATGAGCTTTCTTCTATTTTACTGTTTTGCTGTAATTCACAGATAAGCATTTTGGATTGTCCTTACATATACACATGCAACTTGGACTTACAGTGAACTCAAGAGAAAACATGATGGGGAATGCTTATGCATCCCATTCCAGAGAAAGTTGCTAATGTAGGTCTAAAATAGCCTCAAACTACTACAGTTAAAATGAGGTGCCCTAGAAAGTTTCTGACTTCACTTGAGTAACCAGCCTGAAGGAAGGTCACATCATGCTGGGAGGTGATCTGGCCTGACACAGTGGAGCCCTTTTCAGACTGAAAAATGAAATTGTACTAAGCAACTGAAAATAGAATGTAGTTTATGTTAATTTTCTTTGGTTTGTTCTCAGTGGTGAACTTGCTCTCCTATAACAATCTGCCCTTGATCCAGTACCTGAAAAATCCCTGTCCTTGGTGAGGACATGCAGTCAGATACCAGAATAATGACATTGCCTCTTCTTTCTTACCTATTTTTCTTTATATGAAGATGAATATATGTGTATGTATGTATATGTATATTTCACTGTGTGCTTGTGTATACATATTTGTGTGTGTGTGTTTGTGCATTTACAAAGACAAAATTTAAAAAGTCATGACTTAGGGAGTGACTTCATTTAACTTTTTAGGACACTTGTGTTATAGATTTTACCACATTTTAATTTGCTTAACTTTTAGGTCAGTAAGCAGAATGTATGAGAATAGGATCACAGATTAGAAACAGCATTAAAAATAAAGAAAAGGAAAATGATTGTGTGTTATATACACACTAAGGAGTACAGTTTACTTTCTACCTGGCCAAAAATTATTTGGATATTTCTCAAATAAAGCTTAGGGCACGTGCTGAATATCCTCAAGTGTTGGTTTGGGTTTTGGCATTGCATGGATTGCTATATCCAGCAGTCCAATACAGTCAAGGCTGCCCAGGTCCACGCCCCAGGTCCAGCCAGTAGCAAGGCTGAGCATGCACAGACAGTAGACAGGTACATAACCCACATACATACACATAGCCAGCCACACACATCAACACAGACAGACACATTTGGCACTACCACAAATACAAACAGCATCAGTGGCCTCATCCTATTTCATTCTCTGGCTGACCAGGATAAAGGTTCATTAGTGGGAAATATATACATATATTTATGCATATACTGTATTATTTGCTCTAGTACCTGATGCTAAGTCTACCTGGTAACTTCCCCTGGATCCTAGGACTCCCTAGCCACATTCCAGCTGCTGGTACAAACACTCATACACATAAACACATGCACACATGTACAGATATTGACTGGATGCCTTCAGTAATTATACTCAGATATGTAGTCCATCAAAAAGCTGCCTGGCTCCTTGCATCTCCAGGTGTCTCCCTTTCCTGTTTAGTTCTGCTCCTAGACATTCCATAATAACTTTTATGCACTCCCCAAGTGCTCTGCTCCCATAATGACTCCATATGCCCCATCAGTGACCCCTCAGTCTGTAGATTTCAGGACATCATCTCCTGCTGACTCACATTGGTGTCAGCCAGTGGGATTACACCCTCTGAGATGTCTTAAGGGTGCCAGAGCAGAGACTCATGTCCCTGACTGTGTGATTAGAATTTACTCCCCTGGCCCTTTGCTGGGCAGCTCTGTTTCTTCATGCTTGGGGAAAAAAGCTTCTTATCACACATCCTAACAGTGCTGCTGCTGAAGTGCTGATTCACCGCCTACAGGACTATCAAGGTTAATAAGTTTCCTGAGCAGTTTTCAGTTAAAATTCCATTCTATCTCTTCACGGTTTCCTATTTTGTTATTTTAATTTAACTGTTTTTCATAACCTAAGCAAATGTATTGAGGTGCAGCGTGATATTAACTAATTGCTTTGCTTCAATCACAATGTGGCTGCACATCTTGTGGTATAGTAGTTATTTGCACGTCCTTGTAAAACATTTTTGAACACTAAAAGTCCTGTGTAACTCACTCCTGCACCATTTATTCTTTAGATGTTAACTATCTATTTAAGATAAAATGAACTACTATTTTGTGTTCAAACTCAGAAGGGAGATGAGGGTTCAGGTCAAGTGCTTGTACACTTCAGAACAGCACTGTGAAAATAAAACAAGACTGCAGTCATTAGCACTGAAGGAAAACTTCTTTCCCTAATTCCTTGTCTTCATTTTTTCACACTCATTGCTGTAACATCACACAATCTTACATTACTTCAAGAATTCCTTTTCTGTGCTCTGATAAGTATATAATTACACTCAAAATCCTCAAAATACTGTGATTTCCATTTGTGTTTTCTTCATAATCACTGCAGTGTAAATTAGGCACAGGTGTAGAGTGGACAGAAGGTTTCTTTTAACTAAAATCTTTTTCTTTCTTTCGACTGTAATGAGCAGGTTCACTGCAGAGCTCCAGATTTTGAGAAGATCTTCCTTTGTAGCTGCAGAGTGTGTTTGCATATTTGTAATTGATATGGGCAATGATTTATTGCAATTTTTCTTTGAAATGTCTTAGTAAAATGGTTCTTTGCTGGAAATGCCCATCTTGCACTGCTGATTCTGCAGCTCATTTATAGAATCCTGGAACTTAAGGTTTTGGTTTTAATCAGGTTTGCTGTTTAAAATTAAGGCAGCATATAAATAATCTTGCAGCAGAAATTCAAAGCGGTTGCCATACTTGTCAAATGTCTGTAGTCTGCACAACTAAAGGCCCTTGGAGGGAAGCGGGGGTGCAGAGAAAGTACTGTTTGAAAGAGAATTTACAATGAAAAAGAATCTTCTCCTAAACAATTGACAGAATGATAATGAGGTTGGGATAAGCAGAAAAGAGTGGATATTTTTGCTTGGTAGTTAATGTAAGACTGCTTGAGCTTTATCAAGAAGAAAAAGGTAAGCTTAAAAATCTGCTTGCTTCATGCATACAGAGATTGGTTCCTCTTCAGTACTCTGTCACGCTTTCCCCAGGGTAGGTATTACAAAGCAGCCTGTCCCAAGAGTTCTTCATTAAGCTTCATATCCTTAATCTAAAATCTACATTTATATTCCTTTGAGCTTTTGAGGGGTTGCTTTTTTGTTTTGTTATGACCTGACTTTTTTAAACTAAATTTAGAGCTAACTTTCAGAAATCATTACAAATAAAAATGTATTTGATTTTATTGATGAGAAGCAGGAGAATGAAATCTTTCATAGTTTGTCTTGAAAACTTATGCCTCTACTGGATAATAAGAGGGCTTTCTTACTGTGGCAACTCATTTTCTAATACAGAGAATAAGCAATGAATATTTGTTCTTCTCCTCATTTTTCTTGCCTCAGGGATGCTGAGTGATAATGCACAGAGGAGCTGGTTTACGATCATTTAAGGTGTTCAGGGACAAGTACACATTTAATCATTCAGTTGTCTGACTAGACATAGTAGAATAAAATGCTTTCATAGAAGACATACCCTCAAATATTTACTGACTGTTAGGATACGCTGTAGAAGAGATGGTCATCTTACTTAATAACCTCTGAAGACAATCATCTCCCTTTCATAAGACTGATTTTTATCATGTTTGTTGCACAGTTCGTGCTTTCTTGCCCCCTCCCCTGGAGTTCTGACTGTCTCCAAAATGGCAAAAGAAGAATACCGTGTCTTCCATTCAGACTTTATTCTGTCACCTGTTTCTTCAAGTTCTTTTCTTGAGATTTTATGAGGCAGGCATTTCAAAGTACTTCATGAATGAGAGAGATTAAGAGAAACACAGTATCTGTGGAAGAATATGGATTAAGTAAACACAGAATAATGGCTTGCATGTTCAGCTTTCAGTGTTAGCTTTTACATTTTTTAAAGCACTGTGCAAGGTTGTTGCCACACAAGTTCTGTAAGTAAAGCTCTGCACAACTCTTACAATTGCACAACTGCTGAATGAGGAAAAGCCCACTAAGTATCATCTTGAATTTTTTTCAGCTTGTTTTCTCAAGAGGTCATATTTCTTCTAAACACTCAGAAGATGTAGAAAGGAGTAACATTATTTCTGAAGTTTTAAACTCGGCTTCCTAAAGAATAATCAGGTCTCTGAAAATCAGTCCATACATTTTCAATACCGTAGTGACTTACTATAAGTGTAAATACTAACACTGTTGTTTCCTAGGGATATTACATTGCTGTATACCAGATAACAAGGTAGAATGTTGTGTGTAGCAAGGTCTTGTTCAGCATGCTTGAACCGAAAGGTCTATCAGAAGTTTGCATTAACAAATCTGGTTACAGATGGGACAAGACTGCTCACTCTTGCTAGCTCAGTGTAGTCCACGGCATAGCAAGACAATTCGTACTGCAACCTTATGTGATCTGGTCCAACATAACACAAAAATCTCATTATTTCTACTCACTGATCAGCCATGATCCAAGTCTGTGATACTCTTTGAGAATCCAAACCATTCTTTTCAAATCCCAAAGGCCCATAATGCTTCTGACCCATTTTAGCAATAAATTGAGTCATCTTCCATAAGATTTTTCAGAGACACCAGTCTACCCCTTTCTGTGACAATACTTCACGCCTACTTCATTTAGAGTGAACAAAGTTGATTTAATTGATCTTAATCATGATCCAACCTGCAAAAAGAAATTGGATTGTCAAGCAGTACTGGACTGAATTACCATATCATTTTAGAGGCTTAATTGCCATCAACCTGTTTTCTTACAATTCCTCCAAGGAACTTTGTAAGAAAGTTGAAACACGGGACATGTAGACCTCTTTGGGATTCCTTTCTGTAGGACAAACATTTGTTTAAACCCTCCTCAGCAATACTATGATTAGAAGGAGTGAAACCATCTATGAGCTAATTTCAAGTCTGTTTCTGATTTAAAATGGTTGTGTTCTCCTCCACTATGTTGGATAAAACAGTTAGCACTATGGTTCCTTTGATACAGCATTAGACTTTCACCTAAGACATCTTGAGGAGTTTTACTTTGGTAATGTGTTCCTCATTAACTGGTGATTTCTTATAATTGTCTTCCAAAATTTCTTAGCTTCAGAATAATACAGTTGAGCAAAAAAGCACCCTGGGCAATAATACATTATAAATGCAAACAAATGCGCGTTCTGCCATAAAGAAGAGTAACAAAGCCTATATTGAGAAATAACTGGCTATGCTTAAGGCTAAATTTAATAAGGAAGCTATTTGCTAAGCAATTACCCCAGAATGCATGAGTTTGGACTGCGAAAACCTCAATGAATGACTGAAATTCATGCATTTTTAGGACACCAGTTAACTGCAAAGCCCAGTGCAAGTAAATATGTATGGTTGCACTTGTCTACTTGTTCAGACTCTGAAAGATTATTTTGATTCTGTAGCACAGCTTTCTTATTACTCTCTCGCTTTGGCAGACTGGACTGAATAGCTTTCGTGTGGTCAGTGTTAATAATTCTTTTAATGTTTGTTTACATGTTCTGTGACTTCTTTGAAGGGTATCACACAAGACTGCAAGTAATTTGGTTATTTGGCTAGATTGACCTAAGTAGTAATGAACTGTCTCTTCCTAAATGTTCTTGATTAGAGTAGAATCAGTGTTTGTTACTATAAGCAGTTTGTTGCTGTGCCAACTTATAAAATCAGATTTTTGTGGCTTGCTTGCTTTCACAGACATGTGAAGATTTTGTTAATTTTGTGGTAGGGTAGGATGCAATGACCCAGCAGTGAATGCTGCAGTAAGAAATGGTTTTCAAATAATGTTATGTAAAGAAAGCATTATGCTATGATTCACAGAAGGGTGGAACTCATTGCTATAGCTGCTATTTACAGGAACACCCAGAGAGGTTTTGCAAAAATTGACTTCAGATTAGCTAATAAAGACAAAGTTCTGAGAGGTATGACATCTTGCTTTTTTCCTTTGCTGCTTTAAAATCTCTTATTTACTTCATCATTTGCTGTTCATTTGTTTTTACTCCCTAAAATATTGTCTTCCTTGGGAGAGAAGGAAAGTGGTAGATTAGTGCTGTGTGGCCAGAGTGGAAAGGATGCCTCTTTTAAGAAACTCACTTGTTGAGTTTCTTTTGATAGAGAAGATGGATAAATATTTTTATCTCAAACAAAAAAAAATGCACAAAAAAACAACCAACAAAAAGAACCCAACCAAACAACAACAAAAAGCAAAACAAACAAGCAAACAAAAAAAAACCCCAATCAAACCACAATGTCTAAAACCCCTTTTTTGGTGGCAACTTCTTGACAGCTGTTGAAAGAATTTGATGGCAAATTAAATTTATTAAATTGCATCTATGAACCATTAGCAGTTTGAATTCATAGGTCTTCTTTCTGAAGTAGCTAAAAGGCCTCTGATCCATTTGTATCTTGTTGTTTCTCCTTCAACACTCTCTCCTGCCCTTGGCTCTATTTTGGTTTGTTTTTCTTTGTTGGGTTGGGGGTTTTTTTTGTTGGTTTTATTTTATTCCCCTTTTTTCTTTGGTCTCTTGTTTGGGTTTTGCTTTGTCTTTTGTTTGTTTGGTTGGTTGGGGTTTTTTTTTCATAAGCTATTTGAAGATATCATCATGTTACTTATTTTTAAGGTCTGTTATTTTTTTAAAAGGCAGGATTGTTTTCTGAGTATAAGGATTATGGCCTGAAAATATGGTCCTAGGACAAATTCCAGAGGCTGTTGGCGTTTTTACTGTTTGTGTGATTTCAGCTGGGTTTGTTTGAGTATGATTCTGAACACTCTGATTAGTGATCAATGGGCTTGATATATGGATAGCTGGCACAGAGAAGCATAATCTTGTGTCAAACATATTGAGCATTAATGGCCTAATTAATGTCATTTTTTAGAAGTGGACAAGCCCATTGAGGATATCCAACAGCATGAGATCTTCACTCTTAATTCCTGGTCTCAACTGCATTCCTCCCTGTTCTATGACAGATGAACAAATGAACAGGTGCAAAGAAGCAAAAATAGATTATATGCTCCGTGTTCATAAATAAGTGGATGTGTTTCATCCTCATTTTGATTGATGAAAGCTTTGTTCCAGGAAAGGTTATTCTCAGTTTATTATTCACACCTTGTGGATGATCAGCATAGCCTAGAAAACACTTTTCTAAATGAGCTTACTAAACTAGCAGAGCCTGTATGAATAAACTTGCAGGCTTTCAAAGAGAGGGGAAAGACAGAGGAGTGTCCAAGACAGCAGAGGTTCTTATCAGAGTATATTCAACCAGGAACCAACCCCTTCTGCATAAACCCACCTTCACAGGACCTAGATCAACTGCTAATTTTCTGCCCTATGTTTCAAACCTCTGTTTAAGCTCTGAATCCATCCACGATTGTAGTCTATACACAGACAAAGATTTACAGCTACTCACCTGTCAGTTTTGTTGAGCACAAGAAAGTTATCAAAACACATAAAAAAATAAGTAAATCCATTCTGTGTGTCATTGTATAGAAGTCATTTAGGAACTTAGGACTCTGAAAATTTGATATTTCTTCTCTGAAGTTGAGGAGGGTTTTTTTTTCTCATTATTTGTTATTTCTATAGTTGGGGTTTTTTTGTTTCTTTCTGAATATTGACTAGGTCAATGACTATAGTAAAACCACTGAATTTTGAAACTTGGTAAGATGATACAATCTTAAAATGTTTTGGTTACTGTAATAGAATAACACTTTTATGGGCTTTATGACAGGAAGCTACTACTATTTTTACAGACAGAAAAACAAACTTGGGGTGTCGCCAGATTATTTTTAAGTCATACCACTCCATGGCAGAACATGGTACCTTGCTCAAACACACTTAAGGGCAGTAGCCATTGGGGTAGGAGACATAGGGTGAGGCAACCAAAGGAAATATAGCCAGAGATGCTGTGTGCTGGGGAAGGTATGCCTCTGAGGGGCTGGGACTGCAGGCAGCCCATGCCAGACTAGGGGCACTCCTGAGGGACTCTGGCCTGATACCTGGCTTGTTCCTGACTCTGTAGCATTACCTATTTAACTTATTTTTGCTTGTTCAGTGTTGAATTCTAGAACACTCCAACAGGTATGAACTGTAAAATGGTGTTTCAGTTAACTGCTTCTTAAACTGCCTTTTAGATGCACGCCATCTTATCAGGTCACAATACTTTTTTTAAAAAGGAGAGAACAGCCTGTTTTCAAAATTACACATGTCAAATGAGCATTCATACAATCAGATCAGTCTTTGCAGAATGTTGTGAAGGGTGCTTTTAGTACACTTGTAACTTTAGCATGCATAAAGATGTAGTCATATATTCACGTATCTCCTAATATGTCACATTCAAACTTACTAGTTTTTACAGTAATCAGCAAGTCTTAGATTTTCCTAAGCCTCCTGCTGAGCAAGGAAGTATCTTTCTTCCCTCACTTTTCCTCTGCCAACTGTGTACGAGTAGGCAGTCTGTTAACTAATACCAAAACCAGTACCTGAAAATATGGGGCAGTAATTTTGTTCAATTACTACTCTCCTTCATTACTACAGGTAATTAAGGAGGGCATTCAGTAAGTTCATCTATAGATCCATTGTGTTATTTGAGGGTTTCTTCCCCTCCCACCCTCCAGTGACATTTTCTTGGTCGGATCTTCTGGCAATTCACACAGTTCTTTTCCCCTACCATCATTCACTCTCAAAACTTAGAAGCAGCAAGGAAAACACTTTTCTCCAGAGATGGAGGAGAAGGAATGAACCAAAGAAAGCCATCTCTTCTGAAAAAAAAAAAACTAAACCAACAACAAAAGCAACAAAGCGTTCAATTGACAGCTTCATCTCTACATTAGATTTTGAGTATTAGGAGATTTTCCCACAAAATTTTTTTCCAATCCTGTATTCAGGGAGTCAGTTAAAAGGATGGCCTCACAAATGTTTGTCATTAAAGAGGCATCACTGCAGGAACTGTTGCTGGAGACCCTGTATCAGAGAGCTGCCACTTCGGTATATAATTGCTTATTCTAACTGGTGTTCATATGAAAAAGCAGAAGGAAGTGGCTGGGGGGATAACTAAGTATAGAAGCATAGAAGCTAACAGTTTTAGTTCCTTATAGCTTTTTAGGTGAAGTGTATTTGTAAAAATATGAAACCTTAAATGATTGGTCTTGCACTATATCATATAACAGCTCCTGAAGGCTTATTCAGAGTTCCTTTTTTTCCTCTTATCTAAAGAATCAGGTGTTTGGTTGGTCACTTTCATGCCAGGTGTTCAAGGTGGTGTTTTTGCCTTCCTGCTTCTCACTTTCAACAGATGATGTTTGTGTTGTGGAGACTGTTTTTCCATCAGGAACATTTTGGCAGTCTGGAATTTCCATTTATGCATGGCTCGCTGCTTTACTAGCTGTAGTTTTATGGTTACTGAAATTAATTAAGGCATAAAATAAAGGTTTCACTGTGCACTGCTGGGGCATTTTACACCTTGCTGGCAGAACAAGCACCTTTCTAATTATGATGCCATTCTCATACTGCCATGTCTGACCTTGCTGATAAATCTGAGTCAGAGAAGTGTACAGGAACCTGTAATTCAGAAACTGTCACCATTCTCAAAACACTGGAATAAGAATTGAAACCCATATTGTTTTGAAAGGGAAAATTCTTCTTCTTAATGACTCAAATGTAGCTTTATAGAAAGAAAATAATAACATGGAGAAAATCAGCATTGAAAGACGTAATTTCATGTGGAAGAATGTGTTATTTTATTGTCATCTAAGTATTGGTATTGGTTTAGCTAATGATAGGTTTATAAATAATGGCTTGATCCTGAATTCAGACACACAAAACAATGAACTACCATCTACGTACTCGTATTTAAAACAATGTAACATGCTTTCCTCTGACATATATCTTCTGGATTTGGAAAACAAAAATGCTGCATACTATCACCTGGTATCCTGTAATATGTCTAGCCCTGATTCAAAGAGAAACTTTTGTGTGATTATGTGGACTTGTAGGTGCTTGGCTGATACAAAAGGTCAGCAGCAGTATTATAACCAGGTTGCCAAAACATCTGGGTAAGTTGTAGATCCATGTTTGCCAGCAAAAAATGTACAAGACCCTGGAAGTGAAAGAAGCGGCAATTTCTGGGTGCCTGACTCTAGTCTGTTTGTTAGGACACTTGCTGAAGATATTTTTCATTTACCCATGTGCTCCTAGGTTAACTTCTTCCCCCTTTTCTCCCCCTTTTCTCGTCCCTCTCCTGTGGATATGAAGTGTGAAACTTTGTGTGTCACTGAGCTTTTTAGACATTTAACTAAGATTCCTAAGTCATGACCATTAATTACATCAGGTCACTACTTTCAAGACTGAAATTATAGGCATCTTGAGAGGATGGTTTGACCCACATAAGTCCTCTATTGCTGTCTAGATCCTATTTCTTACTGAGATGAAAGATCCTGAGAGAGCTGGGCTTGTTCAGCCTGTAGAAGAGAAGGGCCCAGGGAGACCTTGTAGCAGCCTTCCAGTATATAAAGAGGACCTACAAGAAATCTGGAGAGGGACTGTTTATAAGGGCATGTAGTGGTAAGACTAGGGGCAATGACTTTAAACTGAAACAAGGTAGATTTATATTAGATATTAGGAAGAAATTCTTTACTGTGAGGGTGGTAAGGCACTGGAACAGGTTGCCCAGGGAGGTGGTGGCTGCCCCCTCCCTGGAATTGTTCAAGGCCAGGTTGGACAGGGCTTTGAGCAGCCTGGTCTAATGGAAGGTGTCCCTGCCCAGGAACCGGGTGATCTTTAGTCCCTCCAACCCAAACCATTCTGTGATTCTGTGGTCTTCTCATTTGCTTAAATCTCTAACATCTATGAAATCTCTCCATGTTACACATTTAACCCTGTGTTTGGCTTTTTACATGATTCCCTGACAGTAACCTTGAAGGCATAAATTTTTCAAGCACCAGATTGACACTACTGAAAGAGGAGTTAAGTCCAACCAACTAGAACTATATTTTCCTAGATTTCTGGTTCTTTGAGAAAAAGCATCCTTAAGTAGTTATTTGAATGCAAGCTAGCAGAAGGCCTGACCTTGGAAGGGATTTCCTGATTGCTTCTCAGGCACCAGATGTTATTAAAACCAGTAAAGACATCACTAAATGGAGATGCATAATTCTATTATGAGAATCAAAATTCTGGAAAAGCACTTTGCTATGTTGACTATTTAATAGCTGACTTCAAAGCAAAAAGGTATCAGTTGATGTAGAATGTGAAGAGTGGAAAAGATACCCAAAAATGCACAAAAAAAACCCCAAAACCAAACACACAAAATTGCGTACAAAAATCATAATAATTCAAAATAACATTATGTATTTAACATGTTTCCAATGGAAAATTGTCCTAATTTATCCTAACAAACTTCTGAGATAAAATTTATTTTTAAAATTGCAATGCTTGAGGAGGGAGGCTATTCTTGGTATAAGTTTAAGATATTCTGAAAATGCTTATAAGAGGAGAAAGTGTTGTCTTTTAAGCTGCAATGACACTTTCTAGGTGTCTTATTGTAGTTGTAAAATAGTAAATTATTTCACAGGAAATTTGACTGCATGTTCAATTAAATAAATTTTTATTTGCCATCAAAACAATTCTAAGTGTTTCCCAGCTCTAATAATAATCTTGAGCCATTACATTGTTATTTAATTCTTTTGTCTAGTGTATGATTTAACACTGTATAAATTAACTCTGTACAAAAATTTTAGTTTTGAAATATCTGCAAGAGAATCACCAAATGACTGAGGTAGGAAGAAATATTACAACATAAGAAAAGTTTTGGAAGACAGATAATCCAGGGACAGTGATATTTGAAATTATAAAGATCAGAGATTATGTGTCAGTTAAGAAAGTCTAGGCATTTTTGCAGTCCTGGTTACTGTGCCTTCTGATAGGAAGACAATAAGTGGTTTAATAATAATAGTAGAGTTAATAGCAGTATTAATGATAATAACGTAAATATAAATATTTATACACTAGTGTAATATTTCATCAAGATAACAGATTTTTATCTTGAGCATTTCTTCATTTAACATCTTATTTCAGTAGGTGTAGGAGAGGTGCTGGTTTAGGATTATTTGTTACACCTTAGGCAGTGAAAAAAGTTCTGAACAAAAGTGGAACAGAAATAAATATGGAATAAAAATGTAAAGTGCAATAATTTACCGAGAATGAGTTGGTGGTGAGACTTTTAAAATTTACAGAATGCTTTAGAAGGCTTTTTTTCTTTTCAAGTATATTCATTCTCATGATCTCATTCTGACCTAGAATCTTGAAGGGGAAGTAATTGGTTCCAGAGATAAATTCAGTGTCTGCTATCTGTAAGGTACTCAGGAGCTTCACGTGATTCATTTATAATGTGAGTGTATTTCTGTGGACAATGATTAGCCTGTCCTTCAGTCTTCACAAAATATATGCATGTGGATTCCCTATGTGCTAAAGAACAAAGGATAGAAGGAGTTATGTAAAACAAACAGAGAAAGACACTGGCTAGTAGGACTTACATTGACAACTAGAATTTTAAGGTTTAAGAGATCCGATTTTATAGCAATGACATTCTTAATAACTAGTTATTTTGGAGATATACCACACTTCATTAATTTTTTTTCCTTTTAACGCCTTTCACTGTGATTCCAGGTCCTGAACTTCACATGTTAAGAGATGGCTGTAAGAAATAATTTTGCTGAAAGTCTCCCATGCAGTTCTAAAATGTTACCAAATCAATATCTGCGTAGTTCATCAAAATGCATAACACCTCGGTGTTGCATGATCTTTTTTACCAGCACTCTGGTGACCTTTACAAGACACCTAAATAAGTATTCCTCAAAACTAACCTTGATATATATAACATGACCACCTGAAATTCAGACACATTGACTGCTTATATATCACATTAACATGCATTTTATTTGGGGAAGAACATCTCTTAAATATCAACATAGACATGTGTGCTGTTTACAAATTGTATATTTCATCTTAACATTGCATAGTTAAAAATCTAATATTTACAAAACTATTATCTAGAAATGCTTCAAAGTTCTGAGTCCTCTATAGAAAACACAAGGATATTTTTTTCTTAACTTCTATACAACAGGGTCTTTCATATGTGCAGCCTGCTTGAGTCATTTTTTTATCAATTATTGGAGATTGTTCTTCAGTATTTGATGAAGAAAGAGCATTTGCTTTTCCTCTTGCTTCTTACTGTATGCTGCATAGTGTCACCTGGTATCTTGTAATACATCTAGCCCAGATTCAGATATAAACTTTTGTGTGATTATGTAGACTTGCAGATATGGCCTGTAGCCATAGAAAGAGGAGTAATGGTTTTAAACTAAAAGAGAGTAAATTCGGGCTAGATAGAAGGAAGAAACTTTCTACAGTAAGGCTGGTGAAACACTGGAGCAGGTTGCCCAAAGAGGTGGTGGATGCCCCATCCCTGGCATTCAAGGTCAGGTTGGATGGGGCTCTGAGCAACCTTATCTACTTGAAGATTTCATTGCTAATTACAGGTGTGGTTGGACTAAGTGACCTTTAAAGTTCCCTTCTAACCCAAGCTATTCTATTATTCTGTGATTTTCAAAGTTGGCTGTTTCTGTTTTCACTTTTAACTCAATATAGTCTTATGATTAATTAATGAATATTGGGGTGTTCTGATGCCGCTGCAGAAAGTGGAATCTAAATTTTGTGGTGCGTGAGTGGCTGCTCAAGTTGTAGATGCTGCTTCTACACACCTCACCTATTTTCCTCTGGCAATTATGGCTCCATATTTTTAATGGAACTATTACATATTCTCTGCCACAAGTGATTGTCTAAGTTCTGGCATAGTTCCCAACAAGAGTATTTCTGCAGAGCCCTTCTTCATTATGTTGACATCAATTAGCTTTTTGTCACTAGGGGAAATAAGGTTACTTACGGTAAAAACTTCAGTATGAATTTAAATTACTGTTTGTAAAGGAACTTGATTTTGAATATTAATTGTAGATCCACATATTTTAATGTATTAAGGATCATTTTCTGCATCAAATCTACTTTCACCTTTGGACCCTCTTCAGTTAACCCTATAATTGACAGTTTCTGGGAGAAAAGGTGGTTTCTGCACATAATTTATTCAACATCAGATGTAATGGAGAACAGGAGGATTGTCTTTCAGATCTTTTCAGACTTTGCAGCTTCATCATCTTGTGATCTCTCATGTAAGTAAAAGCTTGACTAGCTGCAGTAGAATAATTCAACTCTTCAGAGTGCTGCAGGTGGGGATTTGAGGCATTGACCTCGTCACCATCAAATCTACAGTTCAAGTATACATTGTGTGGAGGAATATTCTAATGAAATGGTCTAAAATGACCACTTTAGGATTGCACCAAATTTTTTCCTTGCTAGAAAAGCTATAAAGTACAATTTGATCAGTCTCAAGTGTACAGATTTTGATTACGAACATCTTAATTGAATCTCCATTAAATTGCTTCTGTTCTCACCATCTAATTCTCATACTTAAAATCTCCTGGCATATGTAAAATCTGCATCGTAAAAAATTTTCTGCAGATATATCATGAAGTAACTCTGCCATAAAGGTTATATTCAGCTTTTCAATTAAAGCAGACATAAATGTCTCTATTTCACACTTTATTGATCAAATGTAATCTTCAAAGTCTCTAATACCCATTAAATTTTTCTGAAATGTTTATAGGCTAAAACAAACTGTTCCATTAGTAGCAGAACTAATGAAAATACTTTCCTATTGTCACCAGTCCTTGTACACCAGCCCACATTTGTATATTTTGTCATGCGACCACCACAGCAGGCAGTCTAGTTTGTCTGAAACTGTGCACCTGCATAACAGATAAAAGATTTTTTTTTCCTTCCCATATGGTGGCTGCTGCCTCTTAGAACAGATTTGAACTGAACTCTGGTTTTTCTATTATCAAGGAAATAAATAGCGTATTTCTCTTCTCTCTGGAAGAAAATTTCTAGTGGAAAAAAAAATATAATAATAATTAAAAAACCCAAATCAAACCACAAAACAATTTTAATATCCTTAAAACTGTCTATTTTCAATATTAATTGAATATTGAGGGAACAGTATTGAGAGAACAGTAATAGACAATTATTTGTATTGAGGGAACCGTAATAGACAATAATCACTTGAGTTTTATTTTTAGGAAAGCTCTGATATGCTCTATAAAATTAGTGAATTGAGAATACATTTAGTTTCAAAATGCACTTTTAAGGGCATCATTTTACTTTAAAGATATCCTAAGAATTCCTAAGTTAAATTCCTAGCTACATGGAACCTGGTGAAAGTTTTCTGTTCATTATCAATTTGGAGAGAACTGTGTGCTTTAGGAGGAGCTTCAGTTCAGCTGGTTTTAATGTTGCTGAATGTTTGCTTTGGGATGCAGTTGACTCTGACTAGCTCTCTTCTGATTCAAAAAAGGGTCCATGTTGAATGATTCAGATACTGACGTTTAGTTAAATAAATCCATCCACAGCCATCTATCACCTGCTGTTTGGTTTTTGGGGTTTTATCAAAAAAACCCAAAACTTACCCACCCAACCTCATGTCTTGAGGCTTGATCTGGGATGTCTTGTTTAACAAATCTGTTGTAGATAAGGCCAAAGCTGAGTTCTGAATTTGGGAGTTACAGTTAGGATGTTGTTTGAAAAGAGATCTGTGAGTGGCATTTTGGCCCAGTTTAAGCTGATAGGATTTTACTGAAGATATTTTTGTAGGGAGGAATTCATGTTGAATGCATAGTGCAGCTCCAAGCTCTTTGTGTTAGGGGTTGCATGATGCTTGGCAGTCCTTTCTACTTCAGGTTGGTGGGGCAGCATTGGTTGTTAATCTGCCTTACCTGTTTTTAGGTAGAAATTTAACGACCTTTTGCTGTGTATGGTATAATCATACTTCTCTAGTTTTCTACTGCAGTTTTCTTTCTCATACTTTCATAACACTCTGAAAGGTAAGAAAGAAGAGACTTTGTAGTGTCTCCT
Organism: Melopsittacus undulatus; assembly: GCF_012275295.1. Taxonomy (NCBI): domain Eukaryota; kingdom Metazoa; phylum Chordata; class Aves; order Psittaciformes; family Psittaculidae; genus Melopsittacus; species Melopsittacus undulatus. The sequence goes on from NC_047529.1 coordinate 65,549,912, forward strand.
TTTTTTCCTGCTGCTTAGAAAGTCCACCCTGAACTATCAAGATTAAGGGCATAATTCATTGTGAAATTTCCACCTGAGAGTTTAGGTCCATGTTTTAACAAAGCCAAATGATATGATAGAACCAGTTATAAAAAAAAAGTACATAAAATCCTATTCTCTGTGATATCTGAGGCTAACTAGAGATGTGTTTGACCTGAAGGAGTTACTTTTTATTCACAGTTCTGTTCTTGTTTCTTGATTTGAAAATACAGGGTTTTGATTTAAACAGGCTATAAAATTACAGTGGTAGTTCACTTTTTATGGGGGTAATTATTAATTTGCAGTGATAACATTATTTGCAAATGAAAGAGATGTTAATGCTCTGCCTTTCTGCTAATGAGTATGGTAACCTGAGGTTTTGGGGATTTTGTTTGTTTGTTCCACATCTCCCCCTCTGTCCCTGATTTAATCATAACAGAAGTTTATCCCAGTTGCTTGTAGACACCACAAGTGAGAGGGGTTGTGGTCTGAACCAAGGAAGGCATGGGAGAGCAGCTTCTGCATCTGCTGACTGACAGCACACCCGGTACGAAGACATAGTGGTGTGGATGCTCTTGCATGTTCAGTTTCCCCAAGAAATGCGTTTCTGCCTAAGAAGCAGTGAATCTTCTAGTTCGGATAACAGTTTGTGGTGCAGTAGCTACTTAAAAGCAACAGTGACTACATGAGAAGTAAACTGGTAAGAAAACCAAAGATTCAAAAGCCAGAAAGATAAAAAAGAATTAGTTTTTCGCACTGTGAAGTATGAGTGCTGAAACAGCTCTCAGGCTTGTTGCAATTAGCTTTCAACAATTTCTAAAAACACAGTGTTATGTATGCAGTTGCTACTTTTTCCTGTGATTTTTTTTTCTTGAAACAGTACAGCAATTATCACTGGTATTGCTGGGGGCGGCTGTGTTTTGTTTAACAAATAAACATCCTCTATTACTCTGACAGGTGTATGAGCCATTTTGTCAAAAAGATTTCTTTGAAAAGGAATCAGTGTGTTCAGTTGCTTTTCAGAAAACAACTACAATTTAGAAGATAAAAGCAGTTAAAAACAAAAGGCCTTCATTTATATTCAGGTATCATTGCTCACACGAGTATATGAAAGAAATCCTCTTTTTGTTATGTATTTCAAAGCTGAGGGAAAAAAGCAATTCTACCCATGGATTTTAAATGTACTCTTGTTAGTGTTGAATAAGGTAGTAATTTTAAATTATGACGAAGTCTTAAATTCTCTTAAACCTCGTTTGCTGGTGCAATCTCTGATGACAGTCCTTGTTGGGCAGGTGAGATTTTAAAACTGCAAGGCAGCTAGAACATGAAACCTTGTGCTTCTGACAAACTCCTGTCAGTTCCAAGAGATACAACTGAGATTGGAAATTTAAAGTAATGAAATGTTTGAGTTGAGGAGATTCCAGACTCTGGAAGGAGATAGAGATAGGAAGCAATTTTGACTTACATACTGCTTTCAGACAAAAATATACAATGTGACTTTGTGCAGGACTGTGTGCAGTTAAAGAGCAGGATCTGTATTTTCTGTCAGAACTTGCTAGAAGGAAAAGATTTTTAAGTCAGGTCATGACTGCTTTTTGTTTTGGTGTGATATTGTTCTAATGTGGTAGTGAATTTTAATAGCTTGTTTTTTTTCCTTGTGTGAAAGTTTAAGATCGAAGGAAGTAGCTGTGACACAGCTGCTGATTACGATACCACTCCACTTGTTGACACACCAAATTAAAGTGTTTATTTTGAAATAGAAGCCTCCTATGCTCATTAATATTCTGCTTGGATATTTTAAAGAATTTCTTTCAGTGTTAGAAACTAATAGTGATGTAATAAAACAAAACAAAACCCTGTTGTATTTTACATGTTCCATCAGTTTAACATTGTTCAAATTGTCAGCAACATTTGCATTTTATTAGACTGCCACTTAAGAGCTCACTGTGAAGTCCTGGGCACAGATTGGAAAAGGTGCTTATTTCCTTTTATATTCTGGAACTAATTAAGTCTCACTTTCATCTTGTTTCCTCCTTTAGTTGTAGACTGCTAAAGCATTGCTGTTTAAGAGGTTTTTTCTACACTGCTAACTTGAAATGGGAGGTTAAAAAACTGCAGTGACCAGGAACATACCACAGTCTTAGAAACAGAAACAGAGTTTCAACCTTCTTGATTGTTTCTCAGTTCCTGGGTTTTTTGAACTATCTGTTGCCACCTTATACTGGTCTGTAACTCAAGGATCTTCTTAGCCTTCTTTCTGTTCTGTGTGTATATCCAGTGTTTCAATGATAACTCTAAGCCAAACTGCAAAAACAGCTGTTATTTTTCAGCTTTTCCTTGAACTCACTGTGAATTTTGATATTTCCCTTTGAGTTAATTGTTATCAGGTCATGTGTAAGGAAAGCTGAAGTACTATAGAGAGTATTAACAGGTAGCTGGATCTTTATAACTTTTCATTTTACACAAGCCTAATAAATCTAACTTCTGAAGAAAAACCTATGTTCATAAAGGTAACTTTTTAATCCTCATTTCTTCTTTGTATTTTTGAGGAGTACAGGGTATTTAATAACAAATCTGTGATATCTAAAAACTTAATTAAATTAGCTAGTGAATATACTGGCTTTAAAATGTGCAAGCACCGATATTCAGCACCTTTATTAGTATTCCTTTGCAATTATTAATCCATTTCTACTGAAGTCATGGTAAAAGGATGTATCTCCCTAGAGGTAATGTAATATCTGTGAGCTCCCACATCTATTAACTGATGAAAAGGTACCCTACTGGTTAATGTAGTGCTATTGTATGTTAGAAGGCTGAGAGTTCAAATTCTACTGTGATTGTCTTAAAGTAGGTTATTATTTTGTCATATTTTGCAGTCAATTTATATACATGTAAAATTCTTTTTGTGTAAAGGATGTTTGCATCTTAAGCATTACAATAATTCATCATGTTATCAAATCAATTCTGCACATTTTATTTTTTATTGAAAAATTTACTTCTCAGCCACAGTAAGTTTAAATAGTGTTTCTCCCTTTGAAATAGACGGAAGGGGGAATTATCTTTTTGTGGCTCATGGTTTTCTAAGTGGAAACTGTTCTGTTGGCTTGTTAGAAGTAAATTGATGTTATTTGTCTGCTTTAAAGACATTTCAAAAGGGCTTTTGCTCATGATTGTGCATTATTTATTTGTAGTGCTAAAACAAGACAAATAATCTAAACAATTTTTCACACTTCTGCATGTTGTAATTAAGGAAACACATTTATCTTGTGGTATCTAATATACTAGATACAAAGAAATTTCCATTTTCTATCCTATATTAAAGGAAATTCCATTTTGCAGTTGGAACAGATATGCTATGTTTCTATTATTGCACAAAAATGCAGAGTATCATCTCCAAATATATAATTCTTTTGAGCCTCTGTATATTCTCAGCCTGTGTTGCATCCTTGAAGAAATTTGATACCTGAAGTCAACTTCTTTCAAGAATCTCTTAACAGAATACCAAATATGTGTAAAGCTTTTTATCTCCAAAAATATTAACAGAAGGATTTCAGTCTGTGTTTGAAGAATAGACTTTTGAAATTCTCTTCAAGTCTTACTTAGTATGATCTGACAGAATATGTTGTAGCTGACTAAGATAGTCAATGACTTATACATAATCACTGTGAGTTTGTAGTTCTACGTGGACTCAAGGCAACAGCTCTGGACTATCTTGATGGAAGAGCCACAGTAACAGATGATAAGAAAGCTGATCACTAGCATCACTAGCGGCTGGGTTTACATTATTGAACCAAGCCTAATATATCGGCTGGGTTTACATTATTGAACCAAGCCTAATATATCAAGAGTTCCCATTCAGAAAATGACAACCACAACTCGTGCACCTGGCAAGCTCTTATTACCAAGCATGGGTAATATGTGGACTACATACTGGGAATCTCTACAGAAGAAAAATGTGGCTTCATAAGTCTATTGGTTTTGACATACAGAAATAATCTTTGTGGAAATACAGCTTATTAGCTAAGCAGGTAAATATTTCCCAGAAGTATTTTGATTTTTTTTTTAATAAGTTCTAAACTCTAGAAGAGCCAAGTAAGTTCTCAGTATGGAAAAACTGGTTTAAGTATTTTGAAACACATGGCACTCACACACACCTGACCCTGTCACAAGAGGGTTTGCGTAAAGCTGCTGGAATCTTCACTGTTAAATGTTTCTCTTAGTGCAAAGTTTGTTCAGACTAGAAGCATATGTTTGCTCTTTGAAGATGTGGAAATTAAATGACTTTTGAAAGTGAGTAGAACAACTCTAATGTCTATCAAGTGAGTATTATTCCATTGTCTGAAAGCTGCTGTCACGTACTTATGAAAGTCAAGAGCTTTGTCTTTGCCTTCATCAAATAGATTGTAACACTCAGCAGTAAATTTTAGAAGTGTGAGTGACAGGCAGATGGGACAGATGTAAAGCATAGAGGATTTGGAGAATCCTCTATGAATATGCAAAAGTAACTTTTGGAATCCGTGTACTAAGGGCTGTATAAAACAAAACAGCATTAGTGGGACTGATATCAAGTCCTTAGCCAAGTCTAAGTCCTTCAGCAGATCAGAGTATTTATTATTTTGGTTTTCTTTCTAAAGTGTTTCATTAGTCAAGGACTGAAGAGCATATAAAAATTAAAATGCCTTAAGGGACTTCAGTAATTTTAATAAACTACTAAATATCTTGTAGAAAACTTGGTATTGCAATTGTGGTAGATAAAGCTGAAGCTGAGTCTTTGTAAAATTTGTTTTAAGATATGCAAAGTTTTGCCTCTTTATCTTAATATTTGGGGTAGATTGAATCAAATTATTTTAAAATAACTTACCAGGATATAGTAAGATCTGTTGAATTTTGTGGACTGGTATAATCTGAATCTAAACCACTGAATAGTAAAACCTTTACTCTTCAAAGTATAATATGCTTGAATATAAGTAAGTACAGCATCGGTGAAAAACTGTATTGTTCCTAGAAGACTTTCTTACTGCTTTTAAGTCCCTCTTTTCTAAACGTCAGTGCTTCACTCTTAATAGTGAATGATAAGTTAGACTTTCAGAGAGGGTTATTGAATATAGTTGATATTTTTATGCATAGAGAAAAAAATTCAAACATGGACCTTGAAGGTAAGCCTTAAACCAATTTTTTTCCTTGTATTTTTTCTCATTTTCTAGACATCTAAAGTTAGAACTTCAAACATAAACGATAATGAGATGCATGGTGTACAACATCAGACGATACGATCCTGTCTGTTCATTCATGTATGACAGGTCACTGACTGACAGAAATTCACTAAGTTCAGTAACCAGTATTTGATAGGCATGTCTGATCAAGAAGACATAAATTATTGATGTGAGGATGTTAAGAAATCAACATTTACCACTTTGGATAGCTTGTTTCAAGAACTATCCATCTTCTGATTTTAAATATGTTTACTTTATGAATTGAGTACTTTGTTATGTTCTTCCATTGCTTGGAAGCACATGTGCTTGGAAGTACATGTGCTTGGAGCACAGAGGATGTAAAGGTTTATCTTTCTTCTAGAAAAGGAAGTAGGATATTTGGGTGCAGATGGGAAATTTTGAGAGTGGATATGCATGGGTGTAGTGTATCTTACTGGAAGAACAGGACATCAGAATTTGACCCTAAATTCTGTGCAAGTAGAATAACAGAATTGTTGGAGCTGGAAAGGACCTTAAGATCACCTAGTTTCAACCCCCCTGCCATGGGCAGGGACACCTCACACTAGACCATGTTGTCCAAAGCTCAGTCCAGCCTGGCCTTAAACACTGCCAGGGACAGAGCACACACCACCTCCCTAGGCAACTTATTCCAGTGCCTCACCACCCTCACAGTAAAGAACTTCCTCCTTATATCCAATTGAAACTTCTGCTGCTTAAGTTTGAACCCATTATCCCTTGTCCTATCACTACAGTCCCTAATCATAGAATCATAGAATAGTTAAGATTGGAAAGGACCTCAAGATCATCTAGTTCCAACCCCCCTGCCATGGGCATGGACACCTCACACTAAACCATATCACCCAAGGCTTCATCCAACTTGGTCTTGAACACTGCCAGGGATGGAGCATTCACTACCTCCTTGGCCAACCCATTCCAGTGCCTCACCACCCTCACAGTAAAGAATTTCTTCCTTATATCAAGTCTAAACCTCTGCTGTTTAAGTTTCAACCCATTACCCCTTGTCCTATCACTACAGTCCCTAATGAATAGTCCCTCCCCAGCATCCTTGTAGGCCCCTTTCAGATACTGGAAGGCGGCTAAGAGGTCTCCACGCAGCCTTCTCTTCTCCAGGATGAACAGCCCCAACTTTCTCAGCTTGTCTTCATATGGGAGGTGCTCCAGTCCCCTGATCATCCTCGTGGCCCTCCTCTGGACTTGTTCTAACAGTTCCATATCCTTTTTAAATATGAATAGTCCATCCCCAGCATGCCTATAACCCCCCTTCAGATACTGGAAGGCTGCTATGAGGTCTCCACTCAGCCTTCCCTTCTCCAGGCTGAGCAGCCCCAACTTTCTCAGTCTGCAAGTGCAAGTGCATGATCATGTTGTTTTCTGAAAGAGTTTAGGAGTGTCCTTATGCAATGTTTGGAAAACCTTTTTCTTTTAATGTAGATACATTTTTGTGTGAATGTGTGGACTAAGAAATATTTTGCCTCTGGCTCTAACATAATATTGCATATACTAATGTTTTAACTAGTGTTAAAAAAGTGGGCCGGGTTCTGAGTTAGATCAAAGGCAACCTTACCAAAATCACTGGAACCACCTGATCTCCCACAGCTAACAGTTCTATTTGAAAATCTGTCTGAGTTTAACCTGGTGAGTTGCTTCTTTTTCTGCTTTTGGGATTTCCATTTTTACCAGGACATGGTTTCTGTCTATTTTGTCTTCTAACTGATATAGAACCTTTGAAAACAAATCCAACACTGTTTATATGAAAATATTTTTTTTTTACAAATTGCTTTTCCAGGGTTATTTACTGTCCTATACTTATGATGATAACACATATGTGGGAGAGGGGAAAACTGATTTAATTTGGTTGAATGTATCTGTATGACATAGTGCTATTTGAAAGGGGGGCACAAGTGCTCAACCAGTTAAAAAAAATGCAGTTAATGTGCTAGAGCATGGCCTCAATAAAGATTCTGAGCAGAAAAGGTCTTTTGCTTTTACTAATGCTGGGAACTTAGACAGGAGAGGGCTGAACTGCAACATGATTCAGCAGAAGAAATGAGCTTTACTAGAGTGAATCAATATTTGAAAGTACTCAACTTGTGTTACCAGTTTTTCTAGCATGTATTTAGCATGTGCTCTGCTGTTGTCAGAAAATTCTTACTGGTACTTCATGTTTTAGAGATTTGATGAATGATCAATTTGTAATCCATTGGAGAGGTGAGATCACCCTTTATGAGAAATTTAAAGGCTGTTGTTTTACTTGAGGAATGATCAAACACAAATATTGCAAGGTGTTTTATTTATATAACTAATATTTACACCATGCAGAGATATAATTTCGTTGATACAGGAATCGCAATCAACAAATACGTACCATGCTTATTTTCTATGACATACACTTCCTATTCTAGATTGTCTACCTCCTGCCTACAAATGTAGACATATATGAGTATGCTAAATATCTAGCCTGGAACAATTTTCATTTGGGGCTGCGTAATTTTATTGACACATGTTTGCTCTGATCTTGTGTTGGATTTATAAAAAAAATATGTATTAGAATTGACAATGAGCTAATATGACAAAGAAATTTAATTAGGTAATTAGTAATGTAAATAGGGGAATGTAAGTAGTTAAAAAATTCAAAATAATGCTTACTTACAGTAGCACTGGAAAAGTTCCTTGTTAAACAGTACGCTGAAAATTTGTTTTGGAATAACAAGCTAATCCAACAACTCTAATACAGAATCAAATCTTCATAACTAACCTTTGGGAGTTTTCCCACCCTATATGAAGTAGAATATGTGCGCCACTGGGCCACTTTTATATGGTCCTCTTAATGCAGTGAATCAGGCAACCTTTCAAAAATACCCTATCCCCATTTCAAGAGTCTGAGTATGCAGCTGTTTCGGAGAAGTATCTCTAAATGGTCTTCATGTAGACCTTCTTTTGTTCCCTAGGGCACTGTGATCCAGAAAGTTTCATGGAAGTTGTATAAGTCATCATTATACCTGATGCAATAAAGAAAAAAAGTAAAATAGAAGTAAATATAAGTTTAAAAATAATAGTAAGTAATAATGTTTTGGCCTGAAACTGAAAGTTTATTAATTGTCAATTACATTTTGTTGTATGTGCCTGTGAATATGTATATGCATGTGTCTACCTCCATTTGTTTTACATGCAGTGTTTGAATCAAGAACTAGTTGCAGACAGGCTTCTTATAAGCCTTGGTCTACTCGCCTCTACAGAGCCCTAACCTGTTTATTGCTGGCCAATGGTGATAAACAAAATCTGCAGTTCTGCTGCTGTTTGTCTGCAGCTGAACTGTATATTCTGGAAGTCCTTGTGGTGACATGCTCCTGTATTCCCAACATGCTAGTTAGGATTTTTCGAAAAGGACCAAACAGGCACAGGAGGGTTAATCCGTTATGCTAACAGTGGTAAAGCATCTACCAGCATTTTCATTTCTGAAGCCGGCTTTGAAAAGGATATGTGCCTCACTTGTTTCCCCCAAAATTAATGGAGTGGTCTTTGAAACAAGACTGGGCTGAATCTTGTGACTGCATGTCCAGATCAATACACGAAGCAAACCGCTATCAAGATTTCCTTTTTCACCAAAAATTAAAAGTTTTGACAAGCTTTTGGTGTGTAAACAAAAGAAGGCAGCTCTTCTGTAAAGCTGAGCTCAGATGTAGTTGTGGCAAAGACCAAGATTCTGTCTCAAAATTTCTTCTTGTGTTTTTAATAGCCCTTCTTAAAAATGAACTACAGATATTTACTACCTGTGAGGTGCATGTGAATTAAGGAAGTGATTTACACTTGGACCTCAAAAAGTAAGCTATTCCCTGCCTAACTGCAGTTCCTAGGCTTGTATTATAGTCTACAGTGTTCTGCAAATAAGTAACTAAACCCTAACTGACAAGTAACACCATGTAGTTCTTAATATGTGTAGCTGCAAAGCACACTAGGTATTGAGCTGGGCAATGGGTATTCCTGTAACAGTGCCTCTGCCTACCTTGTTTTGTGTGATCCTAAGCTAACCATTTTATTTCTCTGTCGCTGCATCCATGCTTAGAATGAGAGTAATATATGACATACTTGATTTCTTAATATTGTTGCTTGGAGAAACAGTTATCCAGACTGTACATAGAGTTCTGAAAATGTAAAATTCTGTATGAATCCACAGATGGCTTTTGATTCCTAATCTAAAGAGACAGCTGTGTTTCTTAGCATGATACTTTGCTAACTGTTCTCAATGTTTCAACAACATGAGTAATATCTTAGAAAATGTTTAGGCAGCATCAAAGGGACTATTATAATGAAAAAGGCAAAAATGCCTACTAGATCACTAGTTGGAAAAGACTTGATAACTTACTGCAGATAATGCAATAGGTTAATCTACAAATTTAAAAATATGTGGTACTGACTACCGCTCAGGTTCACAATATTTTTTAATTTTATCTAATGTAGTGTCAGATTTTTGAGTCTGAGGTTTTAGAAAACTACATCTATTGTTTTCACTTTTAAGAAACGGAACTTCTTCTCATGCAGTCAAGCTATAAAATTTTCCTTTTTTGTAGCATAACATAAGCTGTTCAATGGGTTTGAGGTTTCCATCAACCTTATAAGCCAAGGTGCTGATGAGTTAGTGTCCTGAGACAATTGCTTTAAAGTGTTCACTAGCTGTAGATCTTCCATTGCACTGGGAATTAAAGATTAAGGAAGCTTGTTTAAAGAATGCTTACTGCTGTGTTTTAGCACAGAGAGTACTAATTTGCCATTGTAAAAAGATATAAAACACAGAGATTCTTCAGTATCTTGGGGTCTGCAATGGTTTGCTCATTCACTCCCCCCCCCCCCCCCTTGCTCCCCCAAATCCCGGAGGGTTAGGAAGGAGAATCCAAAGAATGTGGCCCCCATGGATTGAGATAAGAACGGTTTAATTGCTAAGGTATAAGACGAATCATTACTGCTACTACTACTACAAATAATAATGATAAAGCAAACAACAAGCGAAGCGAATACAACACCTCACCAGCCACTGACCCATAACTCACCCCACCCTGCTCGACCGAGCACCGACTGGTACATCCTCCATTCCCCCAGAGCTCCACCCCTTCCCGCTCTCTCCCAGTTACATCCTGGGCCTGACTTGCTATGTATGGAATACCTCATTGGCTAGCCTGGGTCAGGTGTCCTGTCTCTCCTTCCTCCCGGCCTCCCCTCCTCCCTGGCAGAGCATGAGCTCAGAACAAAGGCCTTGAACAAAAAAAAACACCCGAGCAGTAACTCAAAACATGCTCGCTATCAAGCAACTGTTCCCAGCCCAGAAGTCAAAACACAGCACTGCACCAGCTACAAGAAGGAGAAAAATGACTGCTACTGCTCAACCCATGACAGAGCCCAACCATTAACCTAGCACTACCAAGTCCATCCTAAGCACCACATCTAAATGTCTTAAACACCCACAGGGTGGTGACTCCACCACTTCCCTGTGCAGCCTGTCCCAGTACTTGACAACCCTCCCTGTGAAGAAATTTTTCCTAATATCCAATCTAAGCATTCCCTGTTGCAACTTGAAGTGACCTCCTCTTGTCCTATTGCTTGTTATTGGGAAGAAGAGACCAACCCCTACCTCTCAACAGTCTCCTTTCAGATAGCTGGAGAAAGAGACATAGTCTCCTCTAAGCCTCCTTTTCTCCAGGCTAAACTACCCCAATTCTGTCACCCGTTCCTCATAAGACTTGTGCTCTAGACCCTTCAACAGCTTTGTTGCCTTTCTTTCGACACGCTTAAGCACCTGTTCAGCCTTAAGATTTTTGACTTTTCTATAAATGTAAGTTTCTTATTAGTGCTTTAGTCCTTATTCTCTTTGATCCGCAATTTACCTACAGCAAGGTTTGTTCAGAGCATTTATTTTGTCGGTTTTGGAATGCTCCTGATTGAACACTTGCATCCTAGTTCCCTCAAAATCATCAGTCTATCCCATTAGCACTTTTTATATGGGACTATGCAGAGCATATGGACTGACAAGCTATCATAACACAGGAGCTATTGTCCTCTATTGTCCTCTTATTCCACATTTTGTCTGTATGAATACATTTCTGTTTGTCAATAATGAAACAGGACCTTATCCTTTGATTGATGTATTTATTACCCAACTGCAACGATAAAATGGAGACCAGGTGACTGCAGATGGAATGATTTCTGTTGAAGTGGGTTTGTGTCATCTCAGTATCTAGGTTTTCATCTTGGCAAGGACAATGCCACATTTCTATATGCAGCCAATATGTGTCTGTCCATCAATAGAGTCAGTGGGGGCCTAGCAGTTCACAGATTAAGTGACACCTGAAGGACACAGTCTCTATCATAATTTAATTTAGCTCTTTATTAATTAGATTTGACCAGTTTCCTTTCCATTCCAAGATGAAAAGCTTTTAACCACACCCCAAATAGAAGAAAGCTATTCACTTTGTTTCTGACAGAAAACCCAGCAAGGTAGAATAAATTTTGAAGTGATAAGAACAAACAGTGCACCACCTTTACACACCCTAGTAAGATTAATTTTTTGCAGATCTATGCACTACACAACCAGAGGTTGATTATCAGTGCTGGTGGAAACCAGAAGCAGTGAGTAAGTCAGTTTCACTCTTTTCCAGTGTTAGCATCATTCAGGTTTAGAGCCCCTTCACTAACTAAATCAGGAATGCCACATAAATCTAAAGTTATGACATCTCTCTTCCTAAAGCCAGGAAAAAATTACTTGCTTTTATGGTGAAGTATCATTTGTCACATGGGCTATGCTTTATAGATGTGGCCTGAAACAATTTTCACAATGGTTAGAATCACCTGTATTAATTAAGTGTAAGGGAACTAAGGGCCAAATGCACTACTTTTCAGCTGAATTCAATTTGTAGTTTTAAAATGAAGACTAGACATTTGCTAATAAAGCTTATAACAAGGTGAAGAACAGAAAACATAAGGCCTTTTTGGTACTTATTTTTGGGTTTGAAACGTGAAGTCTGAACTTTTGCAAAGGTGCAAAACAGCACTTCAGGATTTCTTGAATAGCTTATTCTTCTTAATAGGCTTTTAAAAAATCCTGTTCTGGATGTTTTCCAAATTGTAGTTTATTTCAACTTTAATCTAGAATTCTACAATTACTCCACACTAACTCATTGTGATAGTCAGAGACTGTCTGCATTATATATCTGTTTCAGGGGAAGGCAGATAGAATTTTTGTTTGCCTTTTTTTTTTTTTTTTTACTTAAGGCTTCATATCTTTTAGTAGAACCCGAGGAATTTACTTGCTTATTGATGTTCACATTGCTTATTGCTAAAACTAGTGTTCATGTTTAATCCTCACTGCAGCCCTATGAGCAGATTCTCATATGGGTTTATTTCTGTAGTTGCCAGATATTTTGATGAAGTGCTGACCACTTTATGTCATCAGAGCATTGTCTCTGCTCAGATTTAACAATCTATCCATGTTGCTGGGAATTTTCTCATCTCTTCTTAAAGGAAAAATGGAGATGTAAGGAAGGGACAATATCCCCCATAACTATAAATCATTCTGGGATTGATTTTGGAGGAAGAGGGAGATGGGAAGACAAAGGTATAAGAGTTGTGATATCTGGTCATAATAGGCAGGCGAAATAGGAATTCATTGCAGTGCCATACCATATATTCCTTCTTTTGGGAAGGATCTTTCTCACACAAAGGTAGCATCTATATGAGTTTGTAATGTGTCCAGGCCTCATCTACTCCAGTGGATGAGGGAATTGTTTGGAGGAATTGCACTTAGCCCTACCTGCTGCCAGTATTCTGTTCACAAATTCAGCCCTGTGAGGACAGTGGAAGCTCAATGCACTAGAAAAAAAACAAACAAACAAAAAAAAAAAACAAAAAAAAAACCCCAGTGAATTAAATTAAAGTCAGGAAAGGGCAATTTTCTCATCAAAGTGTGCTAGCTGAACAGTAGAGCATCAGTATTCAGCATCAGCTGATAACAGGTTTAAAAGCTGTAGAATAACCACCACTGCCAGGAAACAGCACAGGAGAAGCATCTCTTGTTTGCTGCTGTAGAATAGAAATTACATTGTCCTAAAAGGCTGTATTGAAATAGAACTTTGTATCTGTGTTTTGTGCTTTATAAAAAGTTGTGATACTTGGAGATCGCTGAACCAAAAGTTTTTTCTGTTTGTTGGTTGGTTTTTTTTGGGTTTTGTTTGTTTGTTTTTGAGTTTCACACCTATCTGAAGAAGTGGGTGAAGTTTTAGTGTAGTGATATTTGCTAACAGTTGTTGAAGGTGTAACAACATTTGCTAATGTTATTGAAGGTGTAACAACTTTAACAGCTTCAGGGAAGGCTTTTACGCAGGCTCCAGGGTACTTAATCGGCTCTGTTTTGAGGGATGCTCTTGATTTTACTGAAGTTAAAGAATGAAAAGAATGAAAGGAAATATTTTCCCAGAAGAGGTCTTTCTGAGTTAACGTTATGGATGTCTTAATCTCCAATCTCTGCTGAATGAATAGTGAGGGGATCAATATTGTCAGTTGTGATGCATGCAGAAAAAAAAAAAAAGACAGAATGTGAAAGAGAAATAGTTTTCTGTAGTTCAGTCAAGAATCATGAAAGTTGCAGAATTATGTGAGGCATATAAGACTCTGCACACTTCATCGGAAGGAGAAGCATAGTCCGGAGGCCTGTTTCGTTAGGTCTGATTTTACCTCTGACTAACTTTTAAGAGTATGGCAGTCTGGCATTTGAAATCCACAGTCACCTTTAGTCACACAGTACTGTGCTACTGTGGAATGTTACTTATACATAGGTGATGTAGACTGAGGTGAGTCTTGCTCATAGGCAAAAGTCAGTCTCAGCTATGAAATTTGGATCCTAGATGATGATTCATAAAGATTTAAAATGCCTGGGGGTTTTCTAGTTTTGCGGATAAACACGAGGCTGTAATTTAGCTTCACTGTTATTACAAAAATAAATCAGAACTTACCTAACAGTAATGGAAAATAGCATGATTTGTTATTCTTCCTAAGATGCTAAAAAATGTATAGAATTTTCACTTTTAACTTCTATTAGAATTGAGGAAGAGAGGAAATTTTTTAGTTTTAGAGGCTTTTTTCCTTTTATTGTGAAGGTTTCCACATGCACCAATGATGCTCAGAATCAGAATTTTACAGAAATGTAATCTTTCTATATATATTGGGTAAAAGACCAGGTTGATTCTGAGTGAAGATAACGAGGTTTGATCTAGTGAGTCAGTTATGTTCACAGCAAATAAAAGACAACTTGTAAATGAAAACTCTCTGGAGAATGGCATCAGTTCTTACATGGACTGGGGAAGCAATATGAACAGCTCTTATTTAAATCTGCCTTTTTAGCTGCCTGTGTTTTGCAATGCCACATCAATTCATTAGCACTGACATTCTGTACAAATGTCATTGCCTATCAGTTATGCAGTAAAAAACCTGTTGTTCAAGACCACAGTGGTAGATAAAATGGACGTATTCTATTTTACTCCTATCTAAAATTCTGAGTTTCTGATGATGACTGCTGCTTTCTTAAAAGGGATTATGTTTCAGATATTTGAGAGCACAAAGAATCATCCTAAGTACCTCAAAGAGGCTCCACTGAAGAATGATCAATTCTTGTAATCAACAGGAAAAAAAATATCTAATTTCCCTGATAAGCTTCACATCCAACATTGATTTATTTCTCATAAAGTCCCTCTTCTTTCTCAGTGCTGCTATTAGACTACCAGGCACCCTCACAGAAGATCAGACCATTTTATTCCCCATCGTGTAGTAAACTCAGGTAGGATGACATTAAAAAGCCTGGGATGAACTAAACACCTGGAACCTTCAAAAATCCAACCCTTGACAGAGCTGACCTTGGTCTGGGTGCAGGTATGGCATGCTAATGTCTGATTCAGAGCTTAGGACTGAATTAGACTTAATCATTGCAGGCAGAATTGCAAGGCAGAAACAGAGCAAACTGCGACATTCAAATAAAGGAAATGGAAATTGTACTAAATAAGGATAAATTGAATAAGCAGCTTTTTATCATTTTTATTTTGTAATGAAAATTTGTTTTTGTACTGACCTATTGCTCAAACCAGTGACATTAAAATGGAACTGGAATGTTAATAACCTAAGTATTTATTCCTGATGATTCTGGCTTAATGCACCTTTAATTAAGTTTATTGGAACAAGTGCTTTGCTTTTCTTGGAAAGGTGAAAAAAAAATCGTAATGTTCCATTGCTAATTTAGGGATTGCATTTTTGTAACAATCAATTCAATTAGCGAAGGTTGCTTAGATTCTTTGAAGCAAAATGTAATGTTAGAGCTTTGAAATGTTTTCTGTAATCTTCATGTTTGACTCTTAGCAGACTGCTATAATAGGTTAGTGATAACAGTGAGGTGATTATTCTTTTTTGTTAAATTTTTGGTGCTTTCCCTACAGCAAGTACTGCCAGGAGTACTATTAAAAACAAAGCAAAACCAAAAACCAACCAAACAAAAAAGAGCTGGAAAAGAGAAACCCAAAGCATCTTTACTTTCCACTTCGTTCTTTCTGCTGGGCATGTGAATGATATGCCACTAAATCTTACCTTATATATATCAATAAAGGCAGAAATCCAAACAGTGAATTAGCAATGCTGCTGAATTTGGTGGGAAAACTACCCTGACAGAGTAGAGTCCAGTGTGAACTCGAAATGAACACTAAAAGAACTAGTTCAGTTCTGGCAGTAGATACAGGAAGCATGGCCGGCTGGCTGGCTGATATACCTCAGCATTCACTAGTGCCTCTTCACTTGCCCATAACTTCCAGCCACAGCTGTGGTGGAAGGGTAGTGAGCTTGGGTAGCTCCAGAAGAGCCACATTCTCCTCATTTGCTTTTTGTGCGGGGACAGTGGGGAAGGGAAAGCAGAAAAAATAAAAAAAAAAAGGAAAAAAATGAAACCTACTTCTGAGTATTCTTTTTCTAAAGGAGAAGAAAGTATAGTGTTTAATGGGTGATGATAGGCTTCTTCTGGAGTCTAACAGAAGAGCCTGCTTGTTTCTATTCAAGAGTATAACTGGGGAAGCTTTTCCACTGTTCTGATATCCATGGGAAAAGATAAAAAATTGCTAGGAATATCATTAACACAAAGGAGCTTCTGTTCTCATTAAAGTCCCCCCATGCTGGCATATAGCACAATTTGCTGCTATTCAGTGTTATTTCAATGTCTGGTGTGATGCATCAACATGGAAAGAATCCTCCTAAACTATAATCACTGGGCCATGGCAGTGGGTGGTGGTAATGACTCCCCTGGGGCTGTGTTTGCAGACAGCAATAAGGTCTGCTGTGGTGTATCCAATATTGCTTTGCTTAAGACAGAAGATTTTATACCAGGAAGATACCTTTAAAACAGAACAGCTGGTATCCAGTAAGATATTATTTGTAAGATACTTGTGTATTTCCAGACCAGTGTGGTGGGTTGGCCCTAGCTGGACACCAGGTGCCCATCAAAGCTGCTCTGTCACTCCCCTCTTCAGCTGAGCAGGGGAGGGAGAATATAATAAAAGGGCTGAGATAACCACAGAGAGGGATCACTCACCAATTACCACCATGGGCAAAACAGACTCAACTTGGAAAACAGCTTTAATTTATTACCAATCAAATCAGAGTAAAGTAATGAGAAATAAACCAAATCTTAAAACACCTTCCCCTCATCCTTTCCTTGTTCTTGGGCTTAACTTCTGATTTTCTCTACCTCCTCCTCCCAGCAGCAGGAGGATGTGGAAGGGGGGTTGTGGTCAGCTCATCACACTTTGTATCTGCTGCTCCTTCCTGCTGAGGGGGAAGGACTTCTCACACTCTTACCTCCTCTAGGATGGGGTCCTTTCCCACAGAAGACAGTCCTCCAGATCAGGTAAGTATTTAAGAAAGCATTATTTCTAAACCTAGAGAGAAAAAAGTATCTATGGCAGCATATATAGACTGAAATTTTGAATCCCAAAGCCCTTCCCAAAGTCTTTTTGCATTCAGACTTAACGCCCTATCTTCAAAGGCATATAACCAAACTAATTGATGAAAGCATAATCAATGAAACCCTAACTGAACACCCCGACATAATGTTGTTTAGAAATAAGATGATATTTGTGTTTATATTAGTACAGCAGAGGGTATCAGACTGATAATTCTGCATGTTGATTTCTGAAGTATGATAAGAGTGAACCCAGCGATTTGTTTTTCTGACTTATAAGAAAATATAAAGATACCTCCACCTATGTAATGAGTTATAGTCAATATATATAGTGTTTATATACCCTTTTAAGTGGGATAGAATAAATGAGGTTTTCCAGAGCTGAGTTGATAGATTGTTGTAAGTTGAATGTGTCTATTGTTTGTCCATTGATGATGCTGCAAAAATGGTGGAAATAGTATCACTTCATCAGTATGTCAGAAAAGTAACTATTTGAAAGGATGGGAATGAGGTAAACATCAGTTTTTAAAAAACAGTTATATCATTTACTCCAGTATTATAAAAATGTGGAAAATACCAGACATAGTTGTTCATTTTGCTGGGTGGAGGAAAACCAAAGAAGCTGTAACAATTAAAACCAAAGTATTTTATTTCCTCCTAAAGCAAGGGGAAAAGGTGCTTGGCAATGTCAGAACAAACCCCACATTGTGGTGGGTTGACCTTGGCCAGCCCCCACCCAGCCAGTTACTGTCTTGGGCAAAACAGACTTGAACTGAGGAAAAATAATTTAATTTCTTGCCAATTAAAAATAGAATAGGATGGTGAGAAACAAAGACAAAACTAAAGCACATTTCCCTTGGACACCTTTTTCCCTGTCTCAACTTCACTCCTTCATTTCTGACTTCTCTATTTCCTTGCACCATGAGTGATGGATTCCCTCTCACTCTGTACAGTTGGGCGGTGTTTTCCCCTCCCTTATGCATGCTTTAGCTGAGAGTTTCAGCTGTGTCCTGTGGTGGGTGTTTTGGAGCTGCCTGGAGCCAGTGTCCAGCACAGGACAGCCCTGACTGTTCTCACAGAGGTTGCCCTGCAGCCCCCCACCAGCACCTGGGCAGCTGAAATGGATGTTGGAAAGAACAAAACAAGAACTTTTAGCATATGCGGCAGAAGAGGCGAGGATAACGCAGGGAGAAAGAAACTGTAGTACTCATTTATATGGATATCATGGCTTTGTTCTTGGTGTGGTTTCCACAGCAGACTGCTGGAGTGCCTTCCTTACTGCTTTTAATTTTTAAAATGCAAGCTTTGAATGCAAAATGCTGAGTTCAGTTTTGGCAAAGGTTCAGAAAGACGTTGTATAAAAAAAACCTAAGGACTTCTATGTTTCAAATAATGTGCTGGAAACAAACCAGGGTTGAACCCGTGTTGGAAGCAGCATATGGTGTCATGAAGCCCCTTACAAACTGGGAGGTCACTCAGCCTGCAGCTCTGAGCGCTCTTGCCTGACTCATGGAGATAAAGCAGAAAAAGAATGAGTAGAAATGCTACTCAAATGAGTGTTTGTCTAATGACTAATATAATTCTAGATGGGTGATCAGTTATAAAGTCTATGACAGAGAACTCTGGCCTGTAATGACTTAATCTCTATAGCTTTAAATTGCAGGTATTCAAGTATTCATATATTACAGGTGCTACAGGCCAATTGTGTTTGAGGGAAGTGGAAGCAACACAAATGAGGATCAGTGTTATGTGCACAAGCAGTAGGGAAAAAGAGGTAAAGTCGAAAAAGTAATCATAGTAAACGCAGGAAGAGTGTTATCAGTGGTCTTGGGTTGTGAAAAAACAGGTCTTTAGAGTTTCCTTTGAAATGTTACACATGTAGTGGTAGTAGCTGGTATAAATTACTGACTTCTTCAGTGCACAGCAGGAAAGCTGAGATTGCACCCACGAGTTATGTATTACATGGTACAGATTTAGGAGTTATGAAAGAGCCAGGTGTAAATTTCAGGTTTTAGTAAATCTAAAATGGTTGGATTAGGTTTGGAGATCTCCCTGTCTGAAATCCCAGAGACTGAATTGTCTACAGGGTTACATTAGAGATCAGCAGTGATTCTTACAGTAACAAAAGTAGATTAACCAACAGATTTATAGGTAGTTGGGTCCCAGTTCTCTTGGTATTGTGAGAAATGGCCTTTTTTACAATGTCATCACAATCATAAAGTATAAATCCCTTTCTCCTATTGGCATTAGACTGAGATGCAGAAAAGAGAAAAATTTCCTATCCCCATTTTTATTAATCTTGGTGGTTTGAGGGCTTATTTATTTGTTTGTTTTACTTTACTTCTCTCTCCAGTTAGCTTTTGTTGCTTACTGGAAAATTTGAGAAAACGGGATAATTTGTTATTAATTCATCTGTAATTTCTCTTTTGCAAACATCTTATCTATAGCAGGTTCTAAGAGTGGTGTTTTGCTTTCAGACCGACAGACAGCAAGAAAAATGTTCTCTATCAAATTGGGCATGGGCTTAATCCCTACTTTTTTCTGGGTAAAGGGGATTAATTTATCTTTTTTTCTTAGTCTAAAATCCTTCTTTTTGATGAATGGCCTATGCTGCTCAAGAGCTTTTGTACCTTTCATCTCTAGACCAGGTGGAGTCTTGCGCTGCTGCATTTCAGGACACATTTTCTTTTGGTGTTCCCTATTCACAAAGAAATAAATCGCTCTTGCAGAGTCACAGCAAAGCAGAGCAGGAGATGGGGATAGTCACAATTTGAAAATAGTCAGAAAGAAGCAGTCTCCTGAATGAATGTTTTCTACTATATGTAGCTAATTAAAATCCATTACTGCTTTCTGCTTTGCAAAAAGCAGTTGAATAGATTATTGGTGGCTTGTGGATAAAGCCTGTAAAAGAACATGTTGAAAAGCAGTGAACTGTTTGGATGTTAATGTATCAGTGACGTATATCTGACACTGAACAATTGAAGTATTTTAAAGAAACTAAGCAATTTCTTAGGATGCACATCCGTAACTGGCAGTGGATCACTTACTTAAAACACCAGTTTTGAAGGCTTAGATCCTTCTAAAGATGTGAAAAATATATTGTAATTTGAATGTCTTCACAAAGAATTGAATGCCAAGTATTAAGTGATCCAAACTTTGAAACAAGTACGTTTCTTGAAGCTACTTTCCAGCATTTGTTATATGTTGCAGTGCTGTTGGACTACCTTTACTTAAACAAATGTGTAGACCTGGGGCTTGCACATGATTTTTGCAATTGGTTTTTGATTCAAAAGCCTGCAGCTATTTTAACACTTCCATATAATAAGACGTGTTCAGAGCTTGCAGTTTCTCAGTGAGACTGGAACTGGTTAGGCTGCCATGGAAATGTGCAAATACGTGCTAATTCAAAGCTGATCCCTCTTGCCTGGAAGTTGTATGGACATAGCATGGGCATATGTGCATTCATGTCTCTGAAAGATTTTCCAACCTGGACTGGGCTGTGCACTGTCAGCTAACAGCCAACTTGTCTAGTGTTACAAGGTAAGTACTTTCTTGTTCACTCATGATGAGGTTGCAGCATTCCACATAGGTCAGGAGGGTGGAAAAGCTTGATCCCAGCTAAGGCAAGCAGGGTTTTTTAAATAGCTGCCATGGGTTTATGGAAAACTCTTCATTGTAAGATATTTCAGAAGAGCTGCCTGAGGCCAATACACTTGCAGTTTTAATAAGATGGTTCTGTCAAGAAATTGGCAGCATTGCACAGACACCATTCTACAGTTGGGTGAGAGCTCTGTTGATTTCATATACTCATTGGGGCTGATTTTTGTTGCAAGTGGCTGATACTTTTGTATCCATTGGAACTGCAATTTTAGATTCAGATGGTCTCTGTTGTGCTCTGATTATTTTATGAAGCGCCTTGCTTTCCAGCTCCATGCTGGCATGCTAATTTGATAGTTATTTCTTTTCTAATTTCTTAGTCTCAGACCTAATGTTTACACTCTCTCTAATTGTTTTTTATTATTGCGTTTACTGTTTTAAATTCTGGTTTCTCTCTGTACCTTAAGTAGCTTGTTGCCACTGCAGCATCTTTGCTACACCACTGTGCACACAGTGTTCACTGTCTGAATTTGCATAATGAGCTAATCTTTGTTGGCTGATTACTTTGTGGAAAGAATTGAACATTTAACTGATAATAATTGCAATCTATCAAACTGCACAGTCACCTCACAAATGACCACAGTATGCTTGCTAAAACCTCTGGTGAATTTGATGAGCTCTCATTCTCCAAAGAAACTTTACCTAACGTTCAACTCTGTCAGAAGAAAGCCTGTGAAATTACCAGAGCAGTTGCTCCGGAATTAATAAAAGCAAGAGATTTCTGAAAAAATCCCTGTTCTTTGTTAAAGGTAATGATGTGTCTTAAGATAGAACAGCTGGGGGGCACATGACATTACCATGGGGATCTGTTACAGACTACATGACCAGGAGGAGTCTGGATGAAACACTTTATAGACAGATAGGAACAGCCTCATGCTCACAGGCCCTTGTCCTCATGGGGGACTTCAACCACCCTGACATCTGTTGGAGCTACCGTACAGCCCGACACAAGCAAACCAGGAGGTTGCTCAGTTGTGTGGAAGACAACTTCCTCCTGCAAGTAATAGAGGAGCCGACGAGGAGAGGTGCCCTGCTTGACCTCGTGCTCACCAACAGGGAAGGGCTCATTGGAAATGCAATGCTCCAGGGCAGCCTTGATTGCAGTGATCATGAGATGGTCGAATTCGAGATGCTCAGGACAATGAGAAGAGCGTGCAGTAAGCTCACTGCCCTGGACTTCAAGAGAGCAGACTTTGGCCTCTTCAGGAACCTGCTTAGTAAGGTTCCATGGGATATAGTCCTAGAGGGCTATACTGTTCTGTAAAGTCAAGGTCAAGCTGTCTGCTTACAATCCAGACTATGGTATATCATGAAGTATGTTAATGTGTTTCTTTGAATCTTTCACACTCCTCCTTCAATAGTTGAAATTTATAGTAGGAATATGTTCAGAAGGAGGGTGAATGGGGTAACCAAACTACTCTTACATTGGAGTTCTGACAGTTTCATCTTCTCTACTGTAACAAATAACAGTTTAACTGTGCATTACACATGTGAAGGAGAGTTTTTTCCATGTGTGCACTATTATTCATGTTACAGGTTCAGCTCACAAACCTCATGGGGCTCCCACTCCCCAACCAAGCATCCAGAAAACAGCTCCCACAAAATAAGATGTCCTTCTACTGTTTTAATGATACAAACCAGCTAGTGGAAGGACCTGGTAAAAATCAGAGTGGTACAAGAGGTAGCAATATTTAAGATAGGAGCAGGAATTACAGGCAGTAGGAGGTGCTATTTAAGGAAGACATTTAAGAGGGTTTCCCTCTGAAAAGAAACGCATATTTGATGAAATCTGATGTCGAAATTTTGTTGTAGCAAGCAATTTCATTATTATTCTCAATAGAGAATGAGCTAGTAGCTTGTGGTAGGAAGATCATACTGTTTTCCTCAGCATAGCATGTTAGGATTGCATGGTGCTGTCAGTAGCTGTTTGAAACTCCAACCTCACAGACAAAAAGCAGTTGGCATTAAGAATTGCCATAGTGGTAGTCTGTAGCAGCATTGCAAAATAAATCCAGAACAGTGATTGTTAAGAGTTAGACTGAGATTTTCCTACTCCTGCAGTTCAGGAAGTTTTGGAAAATTCAAGTCTACTGCATGTTGAAAGATGAAGGCAGTTATTCAGGATACAAAATTAGTTTCTCTAAGGCATAAAGCTGTTTGCCTCCATGTGATTTGACCAAGAATTCGTTAAATTTAATTTTCATGCATGTCTGAAAGGGTTGAGGTATCTAGAGGCTATGGTTCCCCCTCTCCTCCAAGATCTGTGCAAAATGAATTTCCTATGAGTGTCTGAATGACTCCAAAGTGATTTAGACAGATGGTCTAGCTGGCTTCACGGGTCTATAATTTCCCTCAGAAGGAATTCCTTGCCAAAACTGTATTTGTTCCAAACTTTGGTTTCCTATTTTCTAGCAGCAGGCTTTTCTTTCTTGATTTAGAGCTGGAGAAAAATAACATTGTAATGAAACACCATCCTGAATTGAAATGGGGAATAATTTCTGTTGGACCTGAAAGCTTTACCTACAAGGTTCATGACACAAATTGTGACAGTGTACAGCACTGTTCACAACAGTGCGTAAGACAAAACAAGGAAAGATTGATCTGTAAAACCTACCTGTAATTTGCCTTCTAAGTGAAAAATGTGCTGCAGGAGCTAGTCTTGATAACTCCAGGAAATGTACCATATTTATACATTCATAAATTTGGAGGAGAAGGAAATACAAATAGATGAATGCAAATATGACAGAATGGGCATCACTTTTATGCTTTGTTTGAAATTTCATCTTCTAGTCTAGAGAAAACCTGACAAATCCGTTTTGTTATTGGGCTACTTCTCTGTTCAATGGATGTTCATTTTATCAAACGGATGAGACCCTCACTCTCCTGGTTTTGTTACAACTATTGCCTTCTTTCAGCAGTGACCTTACCTGTAGCCATGGTGCAAAGGAATGCTGCAGTGTAAATGGATTGTTGTGTTGGCTTATGAATGTCTGTATTAATTTAAAGAAACATTTTAAAAGCTAAGTTCCTTTTAAAAGCAGCTAATTCCCATACCATGGGTGAATGTTGATACCATGGCAGGCTTTGAGTTAGAGGAAATGCCAAGAGCAGATTAAAATCTTTTGAGAGAGCAAATATTGATTTCTTTCCCCTGGAGTTCCCTTGGTTAATTTCACCTGGAGTTTTAATTTTTGCTATGTTTGTTTCTTTAAAAATCTACCACAAAAATAAAAAAAAGTATACCAAAGAAAAAAAAGAATGAGCCTGCTTTCCCCATTCATCATTCTAAGCGAATTTCATGTATTCCCCTTGTCTCATTCTATTTCTGAGTAGGAAACTGACCTGATGAAATATTAGTCAAGTGTCAGTTCCTGATTTAACCCCATCTAAACTAATTTTTCAGACCATGTTGTTACCTCCCTATGCACCACTGCATTTGTATGTTGAGTTTTAAGACCATTTCTTTGTGTGTGATGAAACAGAATCAAATAGCATTATGCTCTGGAGCTGTGAGGCTTTTTTAATTTACTGGTGGTTTGGTATCAGAGGAACAGGGAAAGCATTTTTTTCCTTATCCTCTGATGACTATGCAAAACTTTTTGAACCAGTTCTTGTTAGATGAAGTAATAAAACTAATACCTCATTCATGATCTGAAATTAAAATGTTCTGCTTTAGCTTAGATTTTGAACGAAGTCTGAAAGGACATGGTCTGAAAATACCTGGAAATAGTATTTTAAATTATGGGAAACTAAGTTTAATAATCTAGCTTTGAAGAGCCATACATCTGTTCACTTGTGTGTGATCAGTAAATACACTGTGCCAGAAGAGGTGTCATGAACATACTCCAGTGATTTGAGAAATGGTACAAACATTGCAGCTCTCCAAATGCCTTCCTTAAAGAAAATAAATGCTAGTTACTTCTTCTGACACAAATATAATGTTATATGTCAAACAAGTTAGGTTTTCTCTCTGCTCAGATCTTCCCTTCTAGTCCAATGCGATCTATAGACATATAATTTGAAAGGGAAAATGTGTGCTGTCACTACTATCTATTCTGAAATTATATATATATATATATTTTTTTTTTGCTGTTTGACCTCAGATTTGTTCATCTCTAATTTCTTGTATTGATTTTGTTTGGTTTTGTTATGATTTGCCTAAAATACATCAAAAAAAATTGGAAGATATCACAAACTACTGATACTGATTTTATTTTTTTTTAATATATATTAGGAACATATAAGTTACTTCACTATAACTGGGTCTGTGGAACTTGAAATAAATTATGTATTTTAGCATTGCATGTGTTCAGCACACCATCTCAACAAAAAAGATCAGGACTGATGATTTATTATCTCAAAAGTAACTTTGTTCTACTGGATGGTTATATTCATTGTAAAATGACAACCTCTTCCAGTCTGTTTCCACAGCTCCTCATTGCTAGATCTCAGATTCTTGATGGCAATGTGTTTTTCTTGTTTATGGGGTAGGGTAGAGGGGAAGACGTTTAGCTAGGTTAAAAAGATGTTATCAGAAATCTCTTCCCCATGCAGGCAATCACAGACAGTGAGCAAATAATCTTCCAAAATCTAACCTAAGAGTCTTCTAGTGAATGGACTAAATAGGCTATGTCTCATAGGTCCTTAAGTGTATGAGTTATTTAGTATGACACTTACTGTGGCTTTTTTTCACAGCATTCTGATTTTTACACATGCTTCTTGAAGTGCGGGAGTAGAATAAGATGTTATTTCTTTAAATAGTCCCTGATGTTACAAATAGAGGAAAATAGTCTCTTTTACAAATTAGGATTTCTTTCTTAGCCACAGCTCATAAATTTCTCTATTGTGATAGTATGGGATTATTTCAGGCAGCAAACTGACTGGTCTTTGTCACTGCCCTATCATAGCAAAGTAAGTCCTTCATGCTATAAACACGATGTTTGGCCCCTATTACTCAAAACACATTATACTGAGATTCAGCCTATTTACTGGGATCTTTTACTGTTACTCACACTTATGTCCTTTTGTAATCTATGGAATATTGCTATGTATTAGCTAGAAATTACTTTAAGACAGCACGAAATGGTTTAGAGAGCTGAGAGACCTACTGATTATCTGAGTTGGGCATCTTAAAGCAGTGGAAAAAGGACTCTACAATGTAACTATTTAACTTTGTTCTATTTTTTTTTTTCCCTACCAGATCTAAATGAATTTTTTTTTAAAAAAAACTTTCTAGTTGCTTCCACTGCCAGTATTTCTCTTGCTGCAAGAACACTGCATGAACACATGGGAAAATGTTTCCACCTGCAGAACTGTCATTTCTATAAAAGCAAGTAAGCATTATTAATTTAATTAGATATGTACTCAAAAGTTTTCAGAAGTAAAATGACTTGGCAAAAGGCAACATGGCAGACATGAGCAGATGAAAAATGTATTTGTAGATTACT
Source organism: Melopsittacus undulatus (assembly GCF_012275295.1). Lineage (NCBI taxonomy): Eukaryota > Metazoa > Chordata > Aves > Psittaciformes > Psittaculidae > Melopsittacus > Melopsittacus undulatus. The sequence continues at coordinate 65,576,242 of NC_047529.1, forward strand.
GATTTTATCCCAAAGGGCTGAGTCATGCTGCAGAGGCTGCTGGAAACTGCATGTCTTTTAAGGAAAATGTCTATTCAGAGTGGCATCCCGGATGATGGTCAGGGGGATGCGACAGGCAGAGTCAGCAGTGCTTACCTCTGTCCAGTGGAAGACTGAGTCAGGATTGTTGATGGCTTACCTGGGGGGGGGCTCATGTCTGGATTGTCACGAAGTGAGGAATTTAGACTAGATGTGATGGTTAAGTTAATGTGTTATATTAGAGTTACTCAATCTGTCCAAAGAAAAAAGAAAATCTTTATGTATTCTGCTTGCAAAGAAACACCTAATTTCTCATTTTTTTCCAAGTTGGGCTTTTTAGTGTTTGTACTGTTTTTTTTTTTATTTGTTTGGGCTTGGTTTGTTTGGGTTTTCATTTATGTTTTTTAACGCTGTGTTTATTTTAAATCATATTTAGTTACAAATTTTAGAGACAAGCGAGGGAACACTTATTAACCATTAGGGCTGGGACCCTCACTGGGGATTGTAAACAGGGAAACATCTGAAAATAAGAGACAGAAGAAGCCTGAGAGAGGTAAATAAAATCATGGAAAGCAGGGAAAAAGAAGCTGGAAGAGGCAACCAGAAAAACACATAAAGATTTAGAGACAGAAAAGATCTACATCTCAGTAGACTTTAGCTCCCTGAAAGAAAAGAGGGAGTGTAGAAATTATATATAAGCCAGAAAAGCTGGATGAGGAAGGCTTCAAACCAGAGGTAATAGAGGATGTGAGCATGTCTCCAGATTTGTTGCTAAAATGGTAATTTATTTTCAGACTGTTATTGATCCAAAGAAGATGCCATTGCTTTCCCTGACCACCACCACTTCAAGCTGCTTCAGTGTACTTGTAATATGTGCCAATGTCCTGCTTTTGTTGTAGGGCACAATCGAATTTCATATTATCTGGTATTAAGATTTAGCATCTACATAGAATTTTCATGCACTAAATGTTTTACAAATGCTCTCCAATTAATCATCTCAGCACCTACATGAATTGTATGAAAATATAGCTATTTTGCAGATGGGGAAACTGCAGCTGATGGAATTGCTGGAGGCAAGGCAAAAAGTGTTTTTGTCAATAGCAGCATATGGCACTTAAGCTGTTTGCTTTGTATTCGACTCATCTTCCTGATTATTCTGTGCTGTACCTCTTTGCATTGATTTGGTGCGGTATTGGTAAAAGTCGTTGATATCAGTCAGCTCTGCAGTGCCTATCTCTCTTGGGGGACTCTGCAGTGCCCCTCTCTCGGGGGATGATGAATAGAAAGTGGCACCTATTTAGATGGTGAGACCCAAATACCTAGCACATAGCTGATTTTCCTGACAAATATCTCCTGCAGAGTTTCTAAAAAGCACCTTAATGAACTATAATATCTTTAAAAATGTAGAGAATTTCCAGAAAGACATATATATTAGTTCTCCAATATTATTTGCATCTGGATGTTTGTCATTTGGTTATTTTGAGATAGATGCCAAGAAGCTGTTATTTTAAAAACAGAGTGCTATAAAGATTAAAAAAAAACATATTTTTTGAAAGTCTTAACATTCTTTACCCTGGTGTCAGGCAAAAACTTGGTTCCATCAGTTGTAATCTTTTCCTCATACTTGCCAGCCTCTTTTCTTAATGTAAGAAAGCCAACACGGTTCACAGAAGTAAAAAAATATTTAAGACTTTTATTTTTTTTATAGACAGGGAAAAAAGCTAAACCCATGAACTTCTGAAATACACAGTCAAGAAAACATAAATTAGTGGCAAAGCCTTTGTCAGTGTTCACTCTTAGGTTGGTTACATATAATTACAGAAATTCACTGCAGGTTCTAATGTATTTTATAATTTGAATTTGTGTACGTGCTCACACATTCATTTTAGCTAGTGAAGTTGTTTTTCCAAGAACTTTGCAGTAATGTTTAGTTTGTCTCCCAGGGATGTGGCGATAATATTGGATAAGTCTAAATTCGACACGTGGGTTTTGTTGGACTCCTAAAACATTTATTGTATCACAAATTCTCATCAAAATACTTCGAGATTCCAGAGGTTCTGTAAAGCAAGTGCTACTGCAGCTGGTCATAAAGCATAATATTTTCTCTACTTCTTTAATCAAATAAAGAGCTACTTAACTTTCACTATGTAATATCATGTGGTAATGTTGCCTAGATAACTTGGATGCATTTGGGGAATTCATAATGCTTAGTTACAAAATTAGCTGCAGCAGGGATTTGACCAATTATGCCGTCTCCTTAACACCTCACAGTGTAAAGACTTCTTGTGAGAACACAGCAAGTTTTTGCTAGAGAAGCTAGATCTTGTTTCATTCGATAAAGCACCAATGTCACTGGAAACATCAAAGTACTAAGGGTCTGATATTGCAAGGTACAAGGCAATTTACCAAACTTCTACGCCAAATAATTACCAAGACCAAAAATCTCTTTGAATGTAATTGCAGGGATAGGGCATATCACTTTAAACTGAAGTAGTGCAACTGTTATTTTGGCTGAAACAAAACTGAAATCCTAAGAAAGGCTAGATCTCCTTAAAAAAAGATGTATTTGGCATTTGACTGAAGCTCTGGGTGGTTAAAGAATGAAGTATGAGTTTAAAGAAACTTCAGAATTATTGATGCAAATTTACTTAGGGAAAAAGAGTATTTCAGGATGAGAACAGGTCTATTGTCCAAAAATGATCTTGTTTTCAAGAAGTTGTTTAGGAACATGATACTGATGACACTAGAGAATCTCTTATACTCTCAGAGTAGTCAGGTATTTGCTGTTTTCTGCAAAGCCTATTTAGATGCCATCACTGAATGTGCTATTAGTCAGTGATACTGTGTTCCAACACAGGATCTTAAGACCTTAAATAAAGTTTTGTGGGAAGATGTAGTAAATACAGGTGCTGGGTAAGTCTTGTTGAAGGCTGGGCTAGGTGAGAGGGCAGTTGGGTTAAGTCTGGGTTTTTCTTTTTTTTTTTTTTTTTTGAAAGAACACAGTTTGAAACAATGCACTAATAAAGCGCATGGGGGGGGAGGGGAGGGGAGAGGGTGTCTAAAAATAAAGCCTTCTAAGCAAAATCTCCACTAAAGCCATTTCTGACCTCCAGTAAGTCAACTTTCACCTATGTCTGAGTTTTTGAAACATTTTTTGTTTGGGGTTTCATTTTGTTTTGAGTTTTTTTTCAAAGAATATGTTGTCATCTGAGTATTATTGACTCAACATCATGCCCAGAGCTTTGCAATTTGGATTCAAAAAAGTACTATTCATTGGTGCACAAATATATACTGAATTCTTAATATTTAACAATGACTAATATGGAAAATAAAGCTACTAGAGTGTTTCCTCAGCAGCCCACTGATTATTACTGGAAACCCATACTTACAGTGAATGTGATGCAGCAGTCCCCAAGAAAACCATGTTTCTTTGGGAATGTCAATCGATCAACTTCAGTAATGTGAAATTTTACCTACAGTGCGCTGGTGTTAGAAAATACCTAACAAACAGCCTTAATTCTTGCTTTTCATTTGTGATGAAAGGCAAGCACAAATGAAGCTTCTTATTAGTTTTCCTGTCTGAATGAAACCAGAATATTTAAAAGTTATAATTTTCCAGAGGTATTAAAAGCAAGCTGCTCAGGACTTCTCGTTTATTTATGCAGCTGAAGTGTGTATGCTACAGATAAATGCTTTATTTTTTAGAATCACAGATTCTATGACTTTATTTTTTAAAAAGACAGGAATATCAGTCTTTTTTTATTGCATGCATTTGAGCACCCCATTTTCTCAACCTTACCCACACAGTCAGAACAGCTGCGTACAGGGAATTTGTTTTTCATTTGTTGACTTTTCATGCATGTGAATACACACTAGCGTTGTTTCTCAGAAAAATCACTTTGTCAGACCTTAGCAAAATATGAAGGTTTTAGGACTGTGCAACAAGAAGGTGACAATGCAGAAAGTTGGGAACAGGCCCAGGACTTTTTAAGGAAGACACTTCAGCAAACTACAGGTGGGTTCTGAAGCTGCCTTCTGCTAACTGAAAATGAGGCTGCACATACACTCTTTCTGGGAAAATGTTACTTAAGGTCCTTAAACGTAGATTAAGTCATTTTGCAAAATATATATTCTGAAACCCCTCATTTATTTATTTATTTTATACTATGTATATTCACATAGTCTGACTTATTTTAGGTGCAACTGATACATCAATCAATCAGCATCCCTTTAAAAGGTGTAACCAAAGCGGGAAAATGAAGTGCCTGTTTGTTTCATCTACGTATTCTGCACTCTTATGTTCTTCATGTCTTCCAGCAGCATAGGTCTGTAGATTGCCTCCAACCTTTCCATATATTCTAAATAATCACTCACTCGAAATCCATAGAATGGTTCTTCCTGCACAAATAAACACAGAAAACATTTATAAGCTAGGAAAAAAGATGCACAACTCAATGAATTCGAAGCTTCTAAAGACAGCTCATTTTGGTCTGTTTGGGTGTTTAAAATACATGTTATTACATTTCATTTAGAAACAAAGAACTGCTAGTATCTGCTTTCAGACAATTCTTTTTAATTAAAGTTTTAGTATCTAATAGTTTTTTCAGGTGGATGCTGTTCATCTCATTTTTTGAGAATATTACATACTGAAGATTTTCAAGATTAACAAAGTAAGCTTTAAGAAGGCAAAACCATGTACACAAATATTCTTTTAAAAGAATTCTATACCAGCACATGACATGCTGGAAGTTTGTTAATGCGGTTTTTATATCCAACTAGATTCTCAATAAAACTAGGACAGTAACAGTAGATACTTTTAAAATCAATGATAAAGATTGTTATAAAGAGCTTAAAAACATAATAAAGACTTCTGCATCACTAAAAATCATTAAATTTTCACTAATTCCAAGAAACAGAGTAAAAAAGGGGACCCTAAGGAAAAAAAAAAGAAACAGGCCATGTTCTTTCCATGGCTACTAGATTAGAGGGTTGGGAAGGGTGCACAGCAGAAAGTAGGACCTGAAGAACAGTTTAGATAAAATGAGTGAATTAGTTGCTGCTTTGAACTGGAAAAATTAGTGTGCCCAGCATCTACTAAGCAGTATTACCACTGTTGGCACCATATGCTGCAAAAAGCTCTCTGGAGCCAGAGAGTCATTGTGGACACATTTTATCTACTGTTGTATTGACTCTATATCTCTGTTAAGTAGAACTCTCCTGAGAATGTCTACTTAGGCTTGGAAGGCTATACTCTGGCATCTGAACAGGAATACAGAGGAAAAGAAAACAGACTTCAACAGAGAATTGCAGTAGGCATTTAACTCTTTTTCTTTCCCTTTTTAAAAAAAATATATTGATTAACTGTGCACACATATTAAAACATTGGTTAGTGATTTAGCTGTCAATAATATGGCCCATACCCACAGAAAATAAAGTGAGCGGTAGCTAAGTTACTTCCAGAAGACTGACATACTAGCTCTGTATGTGCTGTTACAAGTCACAAACCCTGTAGCCCAAGTTTCTCTATTTTATCCAAATTAAACCAATGAAATCAAGATAGTCAAGATGAGCTCACTGAGGTGGCAATTTACAGTATTCTTGGTTCACATGTAGAAATTACAAATCTATGCGCCTTCACCCTTCAATGAAAGGATTGATAAAGGGCCAAGCAATAAATTTAAAATTCAGTTAATGCTGAAACTCCCAAGATGTCTCAAAGGTATCATAACTGTTAGCAATCCATCTCAGCAAACTGAAAGAACCAGAAAAAGGGACAGAATGTTCATGGATAATTCATTATTTAACTTTCCTCTTGGCACAGAGGAAAGGCAAATAGTAGAGTAATAGAAAATTATCTCTTTCACGTGTGGTCATGTTTTTATCTCTAGAAGGCCATACTGTAAGAATTAATGTTTTACTAATTAATAATGTTTCAACTTTAAGTCCTAGGTATAATGTCATATGAACTGACAGCAAAGCTGTCTCAAACTTTTCTGTGTGTGTGCAAATAAAAGTACAATAATAGTGAAGAAGAAAATATTTGGGTTTAACAGCTAGCTGGAACTACTTTTTAGATAATACCAACAAATGTGTATTGCTATCAAATCATCATATTTCCATTACAGGCATAAAGCATGTTAGAAGCTTAAAAACAGAACATACTATTGGTTCTTGGAAGGAAAACAAGCAGCAGGACTTGTTTGTATAGCAAATGACTATTGTTAGTATGAAGTCCAAGATGTGACATTTCCTTGAAAAAATATAACATGAATATTCAGAGATTGTAGGTGTCTTGGGGTTTTTCTTCACTTGGACTATGTTCTCAGAATAGTTTATACTTCCACTTTTAAAAGAATTACTCCACTATAGTAATCCAAATTCATGAATGTTGTGCTGAGAAAAAGGCTAAAACTTGAAAATTACTTGGTTATTTCTAAAAAAAGGCCAGCTAACGCCTTTGCAAGTATTAAACTCAAGTAACCTCGCATAAAATTGAATGGATATAATAGCATTTTTTTTTTGTTTAGATGAATTAAGAGCTATCAAAACCAAGATTACTATTTCAGTATGACATTAACTCCCCATTTTCTACTGTAGTCACTCAAGGAATTTTAAATGCTCCAGTAGTGCACTAATATACAGCATTTCTCATTAACAGTACCATGTCAAATCTTTGGCTTATTTATGCTGTAGGTGATGACAAGATATAGTCTCTTTTCCTAGAAATTACATACCCTATCCAACTAAAATCCTCAAGATGTAGTAGTTTTTCAGCCAAATTGACCAAAACCACATTCAAACAAAACAATCCAATCATTAGACCTTGGCAAACATTTCCAGGAAAATTATCAGCTTATTCATATTTAAGTATATGTAAGTTCGATGAAAATTAGTCAAGAAACTTGCTTTTAGGATAGACTAAGATGTAGATATCTAGCTCTCAGAAGTATTTTGACTGAAGAAAAAGACCAGTGAAAATAAACAGAGGTGTCTCTGGGAAGAAGAGTTATGACTGTATCTATAGCTAAGCACAAAGAGTCCAATAAGGAAAGGTAATTTATAAAATGGCAAAGAATATTAAATTTTGAGGCTGATTATACAGTAGTTATAATAATAACAAAATATAACAAATATAATAATAACAAAATAACAGCTCACTGAGCTTTGTGCCACGTCTCATCTCTTCAAGCTTCAGGAAGAGACTGCTTTGTAAACCCACCTCTCTGAAGAACATCTAGTTTAATGAGACTGGAGTCACGTACAGAGAACTGAATTAAATGCCCTCATGACTTAGCATGGCTATTTACTTTGCTGGCAAAGGGACCTGACCAGGCCAAATACAGGAAAGCTATTCTCTGGAAAATACCATAATTTTCTGCAAAGAAGTAAATACATTTAAAGTATCATTTCACTCAAAATCAGTGAGTGAAATTCAGTAAGAGCTTTCACTATTGAGAGTTTTGCTTCCCTTCAGCTGTTAAAATTTTTTAAAAAGAAACCCTTACTTTAAGGAAAACCTGGAGATCTTGGGCTTCAGTGTGCTTCAGGATGTCTTGCTGTAGGTGTTTGAACACAGAAATACACATATATATTTGATAATCGGAACCAAGCAAGATACATGTAGCAATATAGTGACAGATCTCCCTCCAGTCCATGTAATTCCAGAAACACTGAGTTATCCATTGCAGACAAATCTAGATGAGAACAAAATGATACATAATTAAATTGCTGTAGACATTCAGTCTTAATTGATCAGCTTTATCTCTTTTCTATACTATGGACACCTTTTTCTACACCATTACCCTTCTTATGAGAATAAAAGTGATAAAGTACAAAAGAAGCCAAGAATCACCATTTTTTAAATTGCAGCCTCCAAATAGACTTCCAGTGGGTTCTGCTAAACATAACACCCTGCATGTGTGGATCTCACTTATCTGAGTATGTTCTGGCAACTGAAGTTGAGACATAAAGCTCAAAGTCCAATGAAAGCAAAGGGGATTTTTTTCAAGATTTTTTAAAAATGTGGCCTAAAGTGTAATGAGGGTTATGAAGGTATGTTTAACATGGATTTTCCTCTAAATAAAACCAGTTCTTTGCTTATAAATTAATGTTAATCCCTTCCCTAAGACACGTTTTCATTTAATGAAGTATGTACGGAACACACGTAGTGACTCCTTTTTCCAGTTTTAAATCACAACATATTGAGAAGCATACAGCACATTTCACTTCACTTAGTTCCAGACCACAGATCTTCTGCTAATCAGTCCTTAAAGTGTTTAAAAATATGCAGAAGCAGAAGTACCAAAATTCTAATTAGATGACAGCAGCCATACTCTGGCATTGAATCTGTTTTCAGGTATTTATTGATGTACATGCACCTAACTACATCAGAGTTGTTTTCACAGTTCAGGGTTCATTTGTTTTTAATCCTGCAGTAGAACTGCAGTAGCATACAGAAGATACAGTGTCACCCACCAGTGGCATTTCAGTAACACATTAAATAAAAATAAAATACCCAAACAAAAAACCTTGTCAGCAGTTCAGAAGAATAACTAGTCTATTACTAATTGAGTGTAACAAAATATAAAAGCAGTATAACTGTATATAGCATAACTTACACAAGACTAATTGAGGAAGGACTGATAGTCCCTATGTGTTTCCCCACCCCAAAACAAGAACTTTATTATGAGCACCTCATTCCTATGCTGAGATAAAAGTCCCTCATCTGCTGATCTTCTCTCCTCAAAGACCAAATCCCAAGCTGACTTTTAAAAGTAATATCTGTACCACACTGGCATCTGCTCCCATTAAGAAGTCTCTTAAGCTGCAAAGGGATTTTGAAGGAATCAGATAAAATATATTTCCCTTGGAAGAGCACTAAGCTTTCTTATTGTGGTGAGAGGTCCTTTGCATTTGCAATCTAATTTATTATTACACGACACTGTTTACACTTCATCATGACTGTAGTCTTTACAAGTAATCCTCCACACGTTACCATACCGTATTACCAAATAATAATAGTAAGTAGGTAAAATGAAAGCTAACATTATGGATAAATACTCTTCTTTAGTAATATCTCCTTAATATAGAAGGCTAGTGTGTTGCCAGATTGTAATAGTACGGGTAGTTCGTATAAAATTAATTTTGCTATCATATTACCTGAACTGGTTCCTATTATACACCTACCCCAAATTACTCATTTCCTTCCTATGGAAAATTTTAAAAATTATTTCAGGGAATAAGATATTCTATTTATTTTTAATGATAAATCTGAGGTTTTTAGTAAATAGTACTTTTATCAGGTTTTCTGCATGAACATGTAATAGAAGGTAATCAGCTGCAGTTCACAGTCATTATTCTACCAATATCAGTTTCTTTCTATTTTCAGATGCTCTAAGTCATTCACATTCAATACCACCTCTCACCCACACTTTCATAACTGCACACACATACTGTATGACCATCCTTGATTTGGTGGATTTAAGTCCAAAAATTTGATGATACTTTGATAAGCTTTCATCAGTTACCTGGGATGGAGTAAAACCAGACCTCTGGAAGGCTGCAAAGACAAGTGGCAACTTAGCTTTCAGCAACATTTCAATGTAGTGAGTGCTGCAGAAATAGACTGGATGGATGCCAGATTCCACTGTGGTAGCAGGTAGGTGCATCTGATTAAAAACAACAACAGCAGCAGCAGCAAGAACAGAATTGAGGAAAAGGATTACAGAAAATATGTTACTTTAAAATACCTTTGTGGGAACAATATATAAAAGTACACATCTTTACTTGTAGAATAAGTAATCCCAGTTATTTTAGAGATAGGAAATAGAATTAACAAAAAAAGTACTACCATTAAGAAAAACATGTAGTTATACTAAAGAAAATTAAAAGTTAGAAACATATTAAATATATCCTGACTATTCCTTTGCAATAGCAACCTAGTTCTTTATTTCTTTTCATGTAAGCTTAAATTGTGAAAGCAGGGATGGAGAAACTATTGTCATATTTTAAACAAAAGAACAGAAGGGGAAAAAGACTATGTTACAATTTTTTTTCCCCCATTTACTGGTCAAGAGAGTGGAACTTGTATTTGAAGTTGTTCTGTGTGTGCACATTTCTTTGCAGTACGTATTGCTCGTGAAATTCTGTTCTGTGCAGCAAAAGTAACAGAGATTTTATTAGTATGGAAAAGCTTTAGAAATCAGGGTCTGGTTTCCAGGTAATGCTGGAAGGTCAAGGTACATCCTTTGGCATTTTGCTCCTTCCTGAAGTAGGCAGCAACATAATCCCATGGCTGGATAATTCATCATTCATGTTTTGACATTTTATTTTAGTTGACATTGCAGCAGTTACACAAATAGGTTAATTACTTAACTTTCTCTTTGTGTCTTGAAGATATATTATGAAAAATAAATTAATTTAGGCATTGAGAATGAACATCAGCACTGCAATAACCTGCCAGCACTGCTGGCTAGTTCTTGTAAAGACAACTGTACAGGTAACTGAAGTTCTCAGCAATGATGGTGTCCAGCACAAGTATATTCACACAATGGACCAAAACTTCATTCGTCTGGAAAAACCTCATGGCTAAACTCAGTGCTATGAGTGGACCAATACAGTCACTTCTGGTGACAGGAGGGAGCAATTCACATTAATATGGAAGACTGCGTGCAGAAGAGGTAAGGAATCTAATCTGTGCTTCTTGTACCCTGGAGTTCTCTAATAAAGACTAAGAGTTGTTCTACAATTTCCATTCAAAACATTTAAGACAACATAGCAACGTACAAAATAAAACTCCAGGGGTTTTACCTTAAATAGCTAGAATCACACCTAATGAAATATGGAAATGTTGCTTCCTATACTACAAACTTGATCCAAGATGTTAATAATTTCAAACTGTCAAACAATCAGTATTTGGGCAGTAATATTTTTTTTTAATTTATCAAATATATCCTAGTTTATTTAGTAAATTCTAAAACTGATTGGTAGTTTTACTAGGAAAAAAAAATCAAAAGGATGAACTTTCACTCTATAACAATAATCAAAAAAAAAAAGGTCATTCCACAGTACCACAGCCTTCACACAGAATTTAATAGCACTGTTTATTTTACTACCAGCTTTAAAATTAATTAATGTTGCCGTTATTATCAGTCTACCTGTATTTTCACTACTTTTAAACAACCATTTGAGCAAATATCAAATCTATATTTTCCTGAGAGACTTCTTCCGGTCACTTATTCAGTTAGAGGTGTTTAATGAAAACTTAATGCATTAAAAAAAATCAACAGCAACAACAAAAACAAATAAACACACCAAAAATAATCCCACCCAAAGCTAAGGAAATTAATAGTCTCCTTTAGAAACTTTCAATGTTGCTTTTCAGAAAGAGGCAGCTTTTAAGTTCTTACAGATATATGCAGCCTTGGTAGCCACAGAAATGCTGAAACAAGAAGACGTGAAAATTGTTTAAGAAACATCAGTGTCTTCTCCCCGTCCCCTGACATTATGAGGAAGATAGAAGACGCAAACCAGTCATAGCCAGGACAGTGCTCCTGCAAGCAGCCTGCATGAGAAGGTTAAGGAACTTGGGTAGAAAACTCCTCACTATACTTTGGGAACTGCAGCCTTCCTATTCCCCAGGCCCATGCACAATAAAGGCAAGAGCTGGTTTGTTAGAAATGGGACAAAGGGAATACAGCTGCACAGAAGCCAGCTTCCTGAGGCACAGATGCCTCTCAAACTGAATTAAGAGGAACTTAAGCTATTTTCCCAATACACTACTTTTTTCCAATCTGAAATCAAAACATTCCTGTTGACCAGTTTACAGACACATATCATTACATGGACAATACCATTAATATTGTTGGTATTGTGGGAGTACCACAAATACTCATTAATGATCAGAGATGCATTGCTGCAGACTCTTTATCACATACAGAATGATGTGATCCTACTCCAAAACAGTTTATGACAAAAATGAGGAAGACTTACAATTTTAACAAAGTATGGGAACAAAAGGATGAATAGTTTCTGGAGTGCACTGGGTATGCTTAACAAAATTTCAAAGTAAAAGTGCTGCTTTGGGGTGTTTTGGTTTTTTTTGCCTTCCCACCCCACTTTTCACATATGTGGATGTGCACATTATACATTGAAACTACACTAAAAGCCCAAACTGAGAGTTCCAGTTCCAGTACATTTAGGCAACAGAGTTTATGCCATCAAGAAAGGATACAAAGTGAGGATACCACAGTTCTTTGCTCTTGATTCAAAAATTTTTTGCAGTTCATTAACACGAAGCCCAACCCATTTTCAGCATGTTCATTTAGTAAGTTTAGGTATTTTCCATATCTAGCACAAAAAGATAAAAACCAAAACTGTTCAAATGTTGGAGGGTTTTTTTATTCCTAAAACCCAAGAAATTATACTTAATAGACCTGTGAAAATTAAGCTGTCATAGTGTTGGTCATTACAAACATTAGGCTGTAGATACACACGTAAATGGTTTTATAAAACCTACTATGCTTTATCTAGGAAGGATGCACACCAAATATCTGCTACTCAGTGTTACAATTCCTCACCTGAATTCCTTTAGTTGAGTTTTAAAGTCTATGGTGGGGAGGAGCATGTACTCTAACACTCATTTTCTTCACATACATTATTTAGAATTCCATCTAAATATATTTTGTGTGTAATTACTAGCATCAGAATTCAAATATTATTACTAAAGAGTACAATCTGCGGAAGTACAGACACATTAGCTTTTCCTTCATCATGGCTCTGCAAATTACCAGCCAAGTAAAATGTTCAAATGGCATGTAACTAAGCTTGGCTAAACAGAACCATTTAGAGAAGTAATATACGGAAAAAAAACTAAAACAAAACAAAAGAAAAAACACATGTAGCTAAGGATAATATAATTTTATGGTAAATCTTACTAACAAGTTACAATTACCCTTTACAACACTAAAGGATAATAACCTATAACATGTAAATATAATGTAATTATGCATTAATACCTTTTTCACTTTGAAAGTTAATTTTAAGATGATATTTAGATTTAAAATGGTAGAAAGCATTGAGTTGATGGATTAAGTATCATTAAAGTCATTCCATGAAAATCAAACAAATCTTAGAAATACACTAGGGAAATATTTTAATACCACGTACCTGACTGTCATTTCAACACCAAGCTGCTGCACAGGTGAAAGGCTTTCATTCTTCACATCCACATCCATGGCTAAAACAAAAGATATAATAAAGTATTACAAAAAATATGATTTTAACTGAATACTAAAGTAAAGCTTCTATTATGTATGAATACCAATTCTGGAGAACTGCTTCTTAAATCAAAATGAGTTTAATAGTGTTTGCAAAGGGTGCATCAGGAATCGGAATTCTTCATATATGCTGTGTTTTTTGTAATTATTATTTATTAAAATCATCTTCTTTAGAAGGAAATCTTCACTGTTAGTATGGTTATCATTAGCTTTACAGCACAATGTAAACAAACAACGTATTTTTCAGTCCCATTTCTTAGTAGAACTTTATCCCTTCTGGCCAAGAAATAAGATAAAGCAGCATTTTCTGATCTATTTTCTTCCATTCCAGTGTTCTTTAAGTCTCCCAGCTGTAAAACCAACTTTATTAACAAAAAATCTATTTTGATATGAATAACAAGAAGCTTTATAATTGATGGATTTAAGAATCCCGTCTTTCTTTGCCTTGTTTTTTCACACAGTAACATATAACCCATTATCTGCATTTGTTCAAACTAAAAAACCAAGTTAGATTAATTAGTATATAATGAATTAAAGCTACATCTGTTGTAATATTTTCTCAAAATTTTAAATTGCAAATGCAATTAAAAATAGGGCATTGCTTCTCTCATGTACATGTTTCATCTAATATCACTATAGACAGAAAAAAAATAGTTTAATAATATTATGATTTACAAAGCTGAGGGCTTAAACCTTTAATATATTTGTTTCAAAGTGCTACTTAAAATACAACAAATTAAGGAAATAAAAAAAAAACCAACAACCCACAACTGACATAATTTGCTAAAAATGTAAATAACCGACATGGCAGCAGAAGTTAAAATATATTCATGTAAGTGATTAATGCAAAAATCTGATTAAGCAGATCACACAGTAACCTGATAATGTATTTTTTTATAAATCCTCCTCAGACAGAGAATTAAACCAGAAATAAAGGCAGGATTCCCTGGCTACCTATTCAGGTAAACACTCTATGTTCCTAGTAACAGAGAGTAAGGTATTACAGATTAAATATTCACAGGTTAAGGGAGGAGATGCCTATGGTTGGGAAGAAAAGTTCAAGAAAAATAATTTAAGGAGCACCTACTCAGATGGGATGAAGTAGGTTAAAATTTCTTTGAAGGAAACAACATAGCAAAATTACACTCGACAATGAAGCCATAAAATTCAGCAAAGGAAGTATGGTAAAAAAACCATACTCTGTATTGTAACACTTAGAATGATCTAAGTGTTAGGGTCATGAGAATTTAACCTTGTATTTTTGACAAATACATTTATATATAAGAAAAATCAACTGGTCTCCGAGTAGAATGAATTAATTTATTAATCTGATGGGACTGATATACCAAAACCACATCGGAAAGGGGTATTTTTTACCCAAAGTACAGAAGTTCAAATATTTTTTGCACAGCATACTAGCAACACAATATTTGGAAGAATACATATAAAATCACAGATCATTTCAGTTAAAAACCCACAGACATGAGTGAAACAGCTCCTATCTTTTTACAGCTCCTGTTCCAAGTTATCTGTTTACTCAGGCTGCAATTACCATGCTAAGTCAATTAATTTTCAGGCTTCTGTGTGCAATCATGAAGGCAAGAGGCATTCTTATAACCTAAAAACGGGGGGAATCTGAATGAGTTTGCTATGAATAATTGCTAATTCAGTCCTGACATGACCATATTTGATGACAGAAGAGGGGCAAGCAACATAACAAATTCTAAGCCACAAGGAAGCCCTGCATCCACTAGGAGGGAGGATCATCCCGTGGATAGCAATGCATGAGCTGGTATCGCAGTCCAGCAAGGGTGTAATTAGCATCAGCTGCATCACAGCCTACAATCTGAGCCCAGTTTCTATGCTGTAACAGTTTACAGCAAATACTGAATGCTTATTTCTCAATCACATTAAAAGAACACCACTGATTTAATTGATTCTTATTGCCTTTTCTTCTCTGTTGTAGCAATTTCTTAGTTACTGAAAAGGGTTTTCTCCCTATCATTTTTCTTTTTGATATTTTCCCCTGTATTGTGAAAGAAGATAAAATTAACAGAGAGTTTGGATTGAATAATAATTCTATATTGCATACTACCTCATCAAGGCAAAAACTCTTGCTTTTGTACACCAGTGTATATGATATAATCATAGCTCCATACATTGGGTAGTAAAGTTGCTGTCAATCCACAACTTGTAACAGGAACACACAAACTTTGTCCTGAGTCAAAGTTTTGATTATCCATTTTCTTTACCAACTACAAACTGGGAAGATTAGGCTTTAGGAAACTATACAGTCAGAGAGAATATACAAAGGACCACTTCCCTCTGATTAAAAACTGGACCTAGAAACCTTAAATGCTCCATTAAGCTTAGAAAATTGTTATAAACAAGAAGCAGAATACTGAAATACTGCATATTGCAATCCACAGACAAAAGAGTTGTTGACCAGTATGACTGCAGGAGTATGTTGTCATTGTACTACTGTAATGTTGCTCAGACACCTGATTTAATATACTGAATTTAATTTTCTACAAAGCTCATTTGACAGATATTTATCAACATACCTGATTTAACTGTCTTGAAACACAATGGGTTTCATAACTTCTGTTATGCATCAACAGATCAATTTTCTGAATAAGAATGCCCTTTATGCTCAAAGAACACACCACCTCTCTGAACTGTGAATTAGATAAAACATGATACAGCACTGTGGCTATACAAAATGGCATGAAGAATACGCTTTGGCAGCTTTTTATTTACCTAATAAAAATTATGTTAAACAGGTATTTTATACTTTATAAATGTAAATCCAGTGATTTGAAGGATAGCAGAATTCTCTAGGAGCAGATTTACGATTAACGGAAAAAAATATAATAGAAAGTTGACTTTATCTCTTATTCTAAAATGCATTAAAAAAACAACAGCAGTAAGTATGGACCATTTCTAAGTCTAAATGATTTTATTTTTTGCCTTTTTCAGCCACGTAACTGCTCTTCATACTAGCATCCTACCATACACACTTCAGGTAAGTGAATCATATTAAATATTGGTATGTCTGCACTCAATTTTTTTTTAATCCACTATTTAACACAATCCTGATCATTCAAGAAAAGAAAATACTTCAGTTGAAATGCCAGGGACTGTAAACTATTAATTGTCAGTGATGACTTGAAACAAACAAACAAAAGAACACTACATGTGAAAAAATGTAGAATATTATCTTTATGACTTGGACTATCTTTTTATGACTTGGTAATCTTCCTCTTAACTCCAACCCTTCTATCTCTTGATCAAATTCAGTGTTCCAGAGAACCAAAAAGAGAGAATTAGGTCCTCTACTGCATGAGTGGGAGAAGCAGCGAGGGTAGGGAAGAGGACTCACTGAGACACTTGTCAGTGTGAACAAGATCCAAGAATAACTGTTGAATTATGTTGCTGGCTCCCCATCAGAGCTAGGTAATCTCATATGCAATTCCACCTTCAATATTGAAAGTTCCTGTTATGTCAACAGTATGCTTGTCATGACAATACATAATCAAAATGCTCATATCTAGAGCTTCTTCTTTATGTACTGACCATTACAAATACTCAAGCTATTGGCAGCAACATTATTAAAAATTAATACAATTTTCAGTTCAGCTACACATAAACTGGTAGAGGGCAAAATGCTTTCTGCTAACAGCATCTTTAAAGTGGGCATCCATCTTTAAAGAAGTGAATACATCAAATGATGCAGGAAGAAGGGAAAAATGGGATGGGATTGCAGTCCTGTGTTTCTCATTTGCTACTCCTCCTGATCAGCTCTCAATAGATAGCTTTGCATTGATGTTTATAAAATTTCTCAGTTCATTACCTGATCCACCTAACCCTTAGAAGATTAAGAATTCATTAAATGACAGAAAACTACCATGAGATTTTGTTCAGCAAGAGAACTAAACCTCATCTAGAGAAGGAACACACCATGACATTTGAGTTTAATGGCCAAAGCCTGAAATCCCTGAGATTCTGTCCCTGTAGCAGTGCATGGTCATCCACACAACCAGAGCTACCAAAAAAAAAAAAACAGTTGATACTGAAAGCTCAAAATATTCCCAAGCTTGGGCATTCTGCAACACACAGAATCATAGAATAGTTTGGTTGGAAGAGACCATTAACCCCCTATAGGCAGGGACACCTTCCACCATGTCGGAGATCAATTAAGACATCCAGACACCAATGTATTAGATGACACAGCAAATGGAATTCTTTGAGAAATGGGTTTATTGGAAGGTTGAGAAAACTAATACATTTCCACAAAGCATTTATGTCGCAGTGAACTGGAATTTGCTAACAGGAAGAGCAAGTGGCTAGTTAGGAACTTCATATTCCCTAATGCATAATGCCTATTTTACTAATATAGCAAATTTCAGTTTCATATCATTCTATTGCCCATTACATCTAAATATCAATGATCTGGTTTTCAATGTTTGGTGTTTTTTTAATGAAGAAAGATAAAAATAAAAGCAAACTAAAAAGTACTAATTCTAGGAAAGGGAATAGATAGTGTTCATTTACATTGAATGTACATATTGTATGTTATCTTACTTATATGAATCCACATCATTACTAGCATGAAGTAAACTTAAAGTAAGATTCGTGTTACTGTTTATAATTAAACACTGCAACTACATAGTGGTTTATTAGACATTTTTTTCCTTATCTCTTATCTTGAAAATGATAACAACCCAAACTAATTTGATTTTTCCCTATTTGCAAATTTTATAATAGACTCAAATCCTGAGGGATTCCACAGCAGATGGATGACTGTTATTCTAATTACAAGTACCTACAGGTTTAGAAAGCTGTCATTTTTTAAGAGAACTAATTTCTCATTGCAAGAAACATGATAAATACTGAATATCTATGCATTGCACTGAATCCATTTTCATAAAAATTGTGGCCTCTTTTCATTAAAAATTAAACAACTATTGGAAGGCATTTTTCAGTTCCTCAGACCCAAATTTATTCAAGACAATGGTGGACGTACACAGCTGCCAAGCACATGTTTGGCTTACTTTGATATGCAGCTAGAAAGACGCGTTTGGAATATAGATTACCTTCTAACAACTCATTAGCTTTAGCTTAGATAGGAACTACACATGTGTATACAGAAAAGATGCTGTGAAATAACACAGTGTTCAAATAATTAATAGTTCTCCTTAGAGAAATTCCAACCCTTCATACGCATTAGAAGAAAACCCTGGGAAATGTATAGAAATCTGATCAATTGTGAGTTTGATTGACTGATCAATCTGATCAGTGAGAAAACTAATTTTAAGTAAATAAGGCCTGATAAAGATTTGAGCATGTTTTCTTTGTTGCTTCTGTACAAACAGGAAGTGTAACACAAACTTGGGTTCTCAAAGTGCATTCCTATTTTCATAAGTATTCCACACTGTATATTTTATGATGTAAAAAAAAATGTGAAATGAATGGAAATTTATCTATACAACTAATTCTTAAAATCAAGCCTTTTTACTGTTCCAGGGTGGAGTATTATCACAGCTTTTAGAGCCATACTTTTGTTTCACTTTCATGTTAATTACCATGAATTTATTGGTCTAAACTAATGTCCCTGGACTCATTGCCACAGCTGCCTGAAAAAGGTGCTATGAAATTTAGTAACTATTATGCTATAAAAGTTACAAGAAAGCCTTGATGAAACATATGCTGTTTCCCTGAACAGGACTCTTTTCTGGTCAGGAGAACTCTTCACAACAAAAAAATGTGATAATGGTTTTGCTGACAGGGAAAGAAAGCTTTAAGACAACACCAACCCTTTGCCTACATTTCACATCAGTTGCTTACCAGACTATTATCCTTGAGAAGGCTTCTCACTCCCTGATTTCCAAGCTTGGCTTTATTC
Source organism: Melopsittacus undulatus (assembly GCF_012275295.1). Taxonomy (NCBI): domain Eukaryota; kingdom Metazoa; phylum Chordata; class Aves; order Psittaciformes; family Psittaculidae; genus Melopsittacus; species Melopsittacus undulatus. The sequence continues at coordinate 65,595,442 of NC_047529.1, forward strand.
AAGCACATGGAATATCAAAAACATTTTCGAATGAAAATTGTTTATCAGCTGACCCTTTAAATTTTGGAGCTTTTTTGAACAGGCAAACTTACCCAGAATTCATGCCCAGTAGTGCCTCTATGAGACTAAATGAAAAAAATATTCATAACAGGAATTTCATACAGATTGCGTTTGCTCATCATGAAAAAGGAAAAAAAATCTGTCAAGCTCAAGAAAATCAAGAACTGAGGCTTTTACTATGTTGTTATTGTTTTGTTTCTGTACCTGTTCTTTATGATCTTCCATTCTAAAAAGGTAATTTAATGTATGCAATTGTCACAGGATTTTCCAACCTAGTGTTTCTTCAAAGCTAGCATTAAATTTTTGATAAATAACATAGTGTTGCTATATCCACCTAATCAGTGGTTCATAGGGAAATCAATGAAGTAGAAGATCCAGGTGACATTTCCTGAGCATGTTTTAAATCCTAGCTTTCAACAAAGAGTTGAGGAGAGTAAACTGAAACTAAGGTATCTGACATCTAAGTGAACAGAATATGGACTACTGCTTTCCTTCATTAGAGTTCTTTCATACTGGATGGAAGCACTTAGCTGTTATGATTAAGAAACAGCAGCCTGGGAACCTGGAGGTTGCAAAGCTAGATGTCTGTTCCTCCTCTCTTGTTTTTGACTTATTCAAACAAAGTGGGTTTTCATGTTTTTTTTTTTAAGGGAACACTAAAATAACCTTGAAAAGTTTGATCTCTGGGCTATGCTGTTCTCCAAAGAAACGGAAGATGGACATTCCCCAGTGCAGAAAACTACACCTAGCATTCTATATCACTGGAGAATGTGTGATGCTTTAAACTGTGACCTAAGAGATGTACAGAGAGGAACAAGAAGGGTAGTCTAGCTGCTGAGTAAATCATTCACACAATGAAGATATTATGTGGGCTTTCAAAGGACAATCAAAATCATAATCTGAATTGGAAAGTATCAGAAATACGTAAGTATCAAGTCTGATGAGTCCATGAAAAGACTTTTATTGCTCATTATGTCTCCTGAGAACTTAAAAAGTAAATTACTAACTAATAAAGGACAACAAAAAACTCTTTAAGCATCTTTTCAGAAAAAGTAAAACAGTGATGGAAAGAAGTGCTATTTCAGCAACTCTCTTCATTAAGAGGAGAGAGATTCTCAAAATTAAGGGTATTGTGTTAGCAAGCTTTCAGAAGGTAAAGGCCGTTACATAAGAGATCCTCTAAAGGGGTTTTGTGCTTTGAAACTTTAAAGACGAGTCTGAAGCCTCCAAGGACACCATATTTGCATCCTACAGATGTGAGAATTAAAATATCAGTATAAATAACACTTTCCTCAAAACAGGCTGTTATGCAGAGTTAGTGGCAGAATAAGAACACTAAGTGACTGAACTACAATCTAAGAGAAAAGCCGTGGACAGATAGTAAAGAATGAAAGTGCATTTTCCGGTGGATATTAACAATGCTTCTAAATCTTCTCATTTTTCAAATGCCTCAAAATATTAAAAAGTATTAATTCACACTCAGAATAAATTAACTTTACCATTCAACCTTTATTCTTGGCTGCAAGCATGACATCTGTATAAAACTACCATTCAGATTACTCTGCCAACAATAGCAGTTCTTTAATACATATTCTTTACTGCAATTTCTTTTTTAATTTTGTGAATAAAAGGCAGACTAGGGACAACATGGGCCCTCTCTGGAAGCTATCAGAACTGGCTACAATGGATTTGGAGGAAGCTGAGGTTCTTAATGACTTCTTTGCCTAAGTCTTCACTGGCAAATGCTCTGACCACACCACCCAAGTCTTGGAAGGCAGATGCAGGGACTGTGAGAGTGAAGACCCCAGGCCCACTGTAGGAGAGGATCTGGTTCAAGACCATCTTAAAAACCTGAACATGCACAAGTCCATGGAACCTGATGAAATCCATCCGCAGGTCCTGAAGGAGCTAACAAATGAAGTTGCAAAGCCACTGGCCATCATATTTGAAAAATCATGGCAGTCAGGTGAAGTTCCTGATGACTGGAAAAAAAAAGAAATGTAACCCCCATTTTCAAGAAGGGGAAAATGGATGACCCGGGGAATTACAGACCAGTCAGTCTCACCTCTGTGCCTGGCAAAATCTGGGAGCAGATTCTCTTGGAAGGCATGCTAGAGCACATGAAAAATAAGGTGCTTGGTGACAGCCAGCATGGCTTAACTAGGGGAAAATCCTGCCTGACCAATTTGGTGGCCTTCTATGATGGGGCTACAAAAGTGATGGACAGGGGTAGAGCAGTTGACATCATCTACCTGGACTTGTGCAAAGTGTTCAGCCCTGTCCTACATGATACCATTGTCTCTAAACTGGAGAGACATCAATTTGATAAGTGGACCACTCAGTGCATAAAGAACTAGCTGGATGGCCGCATGCGAAGAGTTGTGTTCAATGGCTCAATGTCCAGATGGAGACCAGTAATGAGTGGTGTCCCTCAGGGATAAGAGTTGGGACCGGTCTTGTTCAACTCTTTATTGGTGACATGGACAGTGGGATTGAGTGCACCCTCAGCAAGCTTGCTGATAACACCAAGCTGTGTGGTTCAGTTCATATGCTGCAGGGAAGGAATGCTATCCTGAGAGACCTTGACACACTTGTGAGGTGGGCTGACGCCAACCTCATGAAGTTTAACCATGCCAAGCGCAAGGTCCTACACCTGGGTTGGTGCATTCCCAGGCACAGCTACGGGTTGGGCAAAGAAGAGGTTCAGAGCAGACCTGCAGAGAAGGACTTGGGGGTGTTGGTCGATGAGAAAATGAACATGAGCCAGAAGTGTGCGCTTACAGCCCAGAAAGCCAACCGTATCCTGGTTGAAGGAGGTGGTCCTACCCCTCTACTCTGCCCTTCTGAGACCACACTTGGAGTATTGTGTGCAGTTCTGGTGTCCTCAACATTAAAAGGACATGGAACTGTTGGAACAAGTCCAGAGGAGGGCCGCGAGGATGATCAGGGGACTGGAGCACCTCCTGTATGAAGACAGGCTGAGAAAGTTGGGGGTGTACAGCCTGGAGAAGAGCAGGCTGCATGGAGACCTCATAGCAGCCTTCCAGTATCTGAAGGGGGCCTACAGGGATGGTGGGGAGGCACTCTTAATTAGGACAAGGTGTAACGGGTTAAAACTTAAACAGGTGAGGGTTAGATTGGATATAAGGAAGAAATTCTTTACTGTGAGGGTGGTGAGGCACTGGAGTGGGCTGCTCAGGGAAGTTGTGAATGCTCCATCCCTGGAAGTGTTCAAGGCCAGGTTGGACAAAGCCTTGGGTGATGTTGTGGTTTAAACTCAGTCAGCCATGCAGTCTCACTCCCCCCACCCCCTTCTTCCCTTCTCCCCACTCCTGGGGGGATGGGGAGTATAATCGAAAGAATGTAACTCCCACAGGTTGAGGTAAGAACAGTCCAGTAACTACGGTATAACATAAATCACTACTGCTACCACCAATAATCCTACTCTCACCTGCTCCATATCTCCAGCTTTCCATTACACATTCAGAAATGTGAAAGCCTATCATTAATAATTATCTGTACTATTTACACACGCACATCATCTTTTGCACCAAAGGTATTTCCCACCCGTTAAGAAATCAATTTCTAAGCTGATAAAAAAAACATTTTAAACAACCCCCAAAATGCTACAGATACATTAAGGAGGAAAGTTATTTAAATAGAAACAGGCTGCTGGCAATAAATTATTAGGAAACTGACCTTTATCATTTCCCGTGCTGAAATAACAATCCAATTGGCTTTCAGAAAGATGTGACACGAACTTCTCAATTAACTCAGCCAAAACTGCAGAAAGTAAAACCCATTAAAACATTAGAGGCAGGGAACAAAATGTGGAACTACATAACCTACCAAGTGACAATATGTGAGAAATTAAAGCTATTTGAATGCCCGCATGTTTATTTATACTTTATGGTGGAACAATTCAAAGCACATATAGCCCTTCTGCATTCCTAACAGTATTCCAAACTTAAATTTTAATAGCTTAACTGAAAAGATATTGTGTGTAAATAAAGAGAGAATCACTAATTATCTTTATATCCTCAAGGGATTACTTCAGAATTTGTTAAATGGTTTCAATATGAAACGAAAATTAACTACAATTAAACTACAATATCTTACCACATGCCTGTGCATGTAAACAGGAAAAATAAAAACACCACCAACCCCCAAAAAAAGCCAAACCAGAACCCCTAAAAAACCCCAACAACCTGCACAGAACAAAAAACTTCCATGACCCTGAAATGATGCTAACAAAGTAAGTGAAGCTTTAGGGATGTTTAAAAAAAAAAAAAAAGGTTATAAATCCACCCATGCCATCACAGGATACAAATTATTCACTTAAAATTAAGAATTTCCTTTGCGAAGTGCTGTATTTTATGATGACCATAATATGTTCAGTTCTTGCCACGGAACTCTGAGTCAGCAGATGATTCATAGGTAAGTCAGATGCTGACATCTAGGTATTATGTAGGAAATCGTATCTCCCACCTCAACAGGATGGTAGCCAGGAAGTTAGCAAGAAATCAAATAACAAGTCATTAACAAAAACTGATTCTTCAGTTCTGCAAGTTTAAGGCTACTCCAACTGAGCACGTGCCACCTTACAGGTTTAAACAAAGGAACAAGGAAGCCTTTATGCATACTGCATGTGCATACTCTATGGAGGAAGCCCATAATGAGATAAACCACATTAAGAATTTAAGATAGCAACAATGAACAATTTTTATAAGCAACTGCTATCCTAAAAGTGTTGTAATGATAAATAGGGTTTAAAGCACAGTGGTATAACCCTCTTTTCACAATGATGAAAGCAAGGAAATTTATTTGGAGAGTAACAAGTGCCGCTACCCATGGGCTTTCCTGTTTTAAGAGTGCCTGTTACAATTTACTGGCAGCATCTGAATGTAATATCACCAAAGATTCAGCACCTGGTTCCACATTCCTGCAACTAATGCCATACTCTCAAAGGTGCTTTTGCTGGTTTTAAACTGAATAATTCCACTACATCATTTTAGCAGACAGGTGCGAATAGTTGTAATAGGTGTGAACAGCAGCACAAGTAAGGCTTAAAGATTTATGGTGAAGGTGGCAGTGGAGAATGCTAGAAAACTCTTGAACTAGCCTTGAACAGGAAAACTAAAACAGGAAACTGCAATGCAAGATCTTTCGTGTGTGAGGAGGAGAAGACAGAACCTCCAACTAGAGTCTGACGCTTGTTATACCAGAAAAATAATTAATATATCATAAAGACAATTAACTCTCCTTCCAATCATTTTAAGCCAACACACTGATGTTAAATCATGACCTTTTTTTTTCCTTTGCTTAGTTGTCTAAAACACGTACAAAAGCTCATTGATACTGAATAAATCCAGAAAAATGTTTTAAAAGGCTGAGTTTTGGCAACACTAGATTGATGGTTAGGGCAAAGGGGAAAAGAGTTTACACTACAACAGCTAAACACAGATTTACAGTTAGAGTAGCCAATGCCAACAGTAACAAAGTTAGTTTTGTACTGCAAAGGACTACTATATCAAAACAAAAAATCCCCCATGTGTAATTTATATTCTTAAAAGCACTTTTATGGTGAGAAGAAACTCTTAATTAATTAATAGCTATTTTTAATCGTAGTTAGTAAACAACATGGGGGTAGCAAAAAGCAGTTTATTTTATAGAAGAGTAATAGTTTATTCATTTTGTGAAAATGAACATAATACACAATCTCACTGATCTTCACCAATATACTTAGTGGAATTTGGTCCACAAATAACATAAAAAGTATTTGTGTAAAATGAGCAAAGTTGTCTATACCTGGAGTTGCAGACAGCAAAAAGCAGAAATTAAATTTGAAATTTGTAACTATCTAGATGATTGCTGTATATCTACTAGCATAGCAATTACAGAAATATGCCATGCTACAACAACAAACAGGAAATATGTTAAAAAGACCAAAATATCACATAATTCAGAAAATTTAAAACTGAGTCAGAATACTGTACATTTTTTCCCTTCTGCTGGAAGGCAACCGTACACTTGACCTAGCAGCTGAATATTTCAGTTCAGTGCTTGACTTAACGGGAGAAGTGACAGCTCAACTGCTAAGGAATTTTTTGAAACTCAAGCACTAAATTGATTTCTGCCATTTGACAGTGTTTATCTAAGTGCCTAACAGGATCTTTGAAAAGATTTTAATCAAATTTGAGAGTGGAAAACACACAAGAATTTATCAAAACAAATATGATTGATACATAAATGGTTTTTACAGGACACTCGAACATCCATGCGAAATGACAAGTAGTCATTTTAATTTTTGTCTCTTAATACTGTCATTTATCTGCCATTTGGACACTCCCTGATAACTGTTATAAAGGTGGAAACTGGCTTAGTAATTTTTCATTTAACTGAAAAAGCAGACAAAATTTTTAGGAGAGTTCATTGTATATACTACAGTCGGTATTATAAAAGCTCGCATTCTTATGCTGATGTTATGTTTAGAGGTAGAGATGAGTGCTGTGGCCTACTAATTCAGTGAAAATGTTGTTTGTCTTAAATTATGGTAGGTTGGCTGCATTAACATTGAAGTTATTAAGAGAATGACAATTAACTCATGCAAATTTAATCGTATATCCAAAATAAAGAGAATTTTAATTTAGAAATGTGTAATCATATACAAAATAAATGAAGGAGTTTTAAGATTCCCTAAACAACTACAGTATGCAATCATAAAATACTTGAATTCCTGATGGATGCTTTTTTTTTCCCCCCTTGAAGAACTAATGTACAAAAGGAAGGAAATTAAAATAGCTTCTAAACTGCTTAAGAACACTGATTAAAAAATTTATGTGATTAAATTTTTTTTAATAGGTAATCATGAGAGGTTATCTAATTCCTACTCTGAAAGGTTTATACCAAAATTTCCAAAATTCTGAAAAGCGACAGATTTTTTAAATCCTCTAATGTAACTAGTGTTACTGGATCATATTCTGGATTGGATCTTATTCTATAGCAACTCGCAGATGCTTGGGAGGAGTTTAAAAGAAGAAAAAAAAACTTTGTTAAGACTTAACAGTAGCCCTGCTTGACTTGTCTTAGAGGTTAAAAATAACAAGAGTAAAATCCTTGGACAGCTGAAAAATTTATAAGAGTAGTGTCAGCAATTTTCAACTTCAACAAATTCAGTTTAATAAATCTATGACAAACCCAGCTGGCAGTTCCATTCTCAATGGCAACAACAAGAGTACTTTTTTTTAATTGCTAAAATAACAGGAGAGACTTTCAATTACTGTACATTGAAATAGCAAAGGAACTATTTGCATTTTCTTTGAACACAAGAAAACAACTTATAAAAAATTCCTACGGTGCTTCCATGAGCGATGAAGATTCCATATCTTATACCAATATACAAGTACTGTCTTTACTAGTGGTAAACACAGCCTTTCAAATCCTAATCAAATGGTGTAATCTTTACAGACATGCAGGCACACTCACATGCACTTACACTGCTTACAGGGTATTAGTTTGGAAACTACTCCAAACTGTTCTGAGGGACAGAAGAAAGAAGTTTTGATCTGCAATTGTTCTTGTGTAACGTGAAAGACTTAGTATTCCACTCTAATTCTGAAACAAGCCTCCTTGAAAAACCAAGTAAGGACATAAAAAGGCAAATATCTTTTTTATTATTATTATTTTAAAGCCCTCTTTTGCAATGCAGTATTTTTAAATTGGTCACATTAAAAATGTGAGCAGAACACAGACAGAATCTAGATCTAATTGAATGATCTTTAAGGCAGAAAATTTGATCCACGTTTAAAAAGATCAAACTGAGCTTTGAGAATACGTGTTCTTACAGAGAAGGTTCCTCTGATGATCAATTTAGAATGAAAATCTAAATCAGAGAGAATTCTCTCTCACATACTTAGCAAGTAGTCTTTGGAAGACTAGAATGCAAGACTAAAGACAGTCAAATCTTCTATAGCTGGACCTAATGAAGACTGATGACTTGCTAATGCTAGTCTCCATTAGACAGGGTCCAGTACAGGAAGCATAAGTATGCATCTTTGTTCTATAATCTGTGGAGTCTGTGCCATCTGTAACTAAAGAGAAAGTTTTGATTGGAAGATTTCTTGAGATCTAGACTGAAGCCTCTCAGTCCTTTGAAATTTGGGAGAGCCTGGGAAAGCTGTCTGTCATTAAGTAGTTTCAATGAACATGATGTTTTCTCAAACCACAGATATTTTGCTACATCTGAAGTATCTTTATATTCACTTTAAATTACCAGTAGTTACACTGAGTTTTTATTATCCTTTTGTAGGGTGTTTTTATTTATTTAGCACTTCATTATGCTATTCTGTTTCTATTTTCCTGCTTCACTTTTTTGTGTGCTTTTTGAAAGCACTTGCAGAAGACTCTGTGAGGCTTAAAAACAATTCCACGGATACTTTTTTGCTGCCTTTTACTCCCAGTTCCATCTCAGCTGGAAACAGTTATCCAGAAGAAAGAATAATTTTTTGCTTGGGGTTAACAAATCTTAATGGCTCTCTTTAATTCCACATTCTAACTTCTGGTATTTCTAATGAAGCTGCAAAAAAAAACCTACAGAGGTTTTGAAGCTGCATAAAAGAAAGACTTTTCTTTTCTTTTCTTTTCTTTGTAAGCCACATATCATCTGGTTTTTGTAAAAACATGTTTTTACAACAAATAATTCCTTTTAGATGCAGGAATACATACAAACAATTTTCAACAAAAATTTCATATAAACCAAAAAGAGATCAGTCTAGAAAATATGCATTCAAATAAAATTGATTTTACGAGGACTAAATTATTTATGGTTCACAATATATAACATCAAAAAAACCCTCACTGAACTTTTAGATCAGAGTCATGCAAGAAAGTAAACATATGATTTTGCTAGAAAAAAATAGGCTTAATTGCTACTCCTCAATTGATTTTTCTTATACTAACAGAAGCTCACATAAAATACATTTAGGTATTTCTTAGTATTTACAAATCTCTATTTGTTCACCTTTCACAAAGCTCTCTGAATATATGCATTTGTGGATGTGTACAATAAAAAAGTGCATAAATGCATTATTTACAAATACGTAAGTATTCTGTCTAAACACACATTCTTCCAAATGAAAGGTGAAAGCTCAGTTTACAATCACTTAAGACTATAGACTTGAGCTTGTTTCAAACAAGCAGCAAGAACAGAGAACTCAAGAGTTTAGAAACATCCAATAATTATTGCCTTTAAGCATATTACATAAATCACAAACTTCTTATTAAGTATTTTAATATTAAATCAGTTCCTGTATAAATGACTTCCTTAAGGCTTCTGAAATCACCCTGTAGCTTCTATATTGCTATATAATTTACATAAAATTCAGGTCTCTTATATAAAACACAAATGCAAGGCTACTTTGATCCCATATAGAAGATACTTCTGTCTTCACTGTCAGTTGTATTAATTGCTTACCTAAAGAATTTCAAGGGAAGCCTTTGCATCTGTAAACAAAGTTAGGCTATGTATTGACCATTTGACCATAATCAGAATTTTTACAGAAATGGAAGACACTCTGAGGTACCATCTGATGTACAACGTCTGAAAAACTCCTAGCTTCTTTACTGCTAGACAGGTTTATATGACATGGCAATTAAATTATTAAGTCTCTTTTCTGAAGATCTAAGTTATATGGGTGATCACAGTTTTTGTTTTGCCTGGTATGATGTTTTAGCTGATCTATCCCAATTCTCCTGCATGAATGTACTCTTCACTAGAAAATACACCTGAAAATGAAGAAAAACCTGAATGAGTAGGTTCTTTGATGTTTAGTATGGCCTAATTCTGAAAAGTTTTACTGGATTGCCTATTAATATAATTTCCCAACCCATCTTAAAGTCATTCACCTTAATGCGCCCTCTTTCTGTGTCAAATTTCAGTAAAACCAGCCAACACAAAAGGATGATGGCTATAAAGAGAAAAAACTGGACATGAGGTATAAACCTTGTTTTCTCAGGAAAATCCCATTGAAATGGTTTTCATAATCAAGACAAAATTATTGACTACTTGTATAGGTAATGTAATCTTCAATGAACTTTTAAAAAACAGTTGTTTAGTAGTGGCCTTCTGTTTGCTTTCTCTTAAACTCACAAAGTCATACTCACTTGTTCCACTGATGATATCTGGTCTGGCTTTCATGACTTTGTAGAACTGTTTTCTGCAAATTTCTGTCCATCCACTCTGTTTCTCTGGACTTTTTAAGAGTGATAAGAGCTTGTCAAGATCTTTATCTGGATGAAAAAAAAAGTGTTATTCTGTAATGATAATCAAAGCTTTTTTTTTTTCTTTCTGTTTCTTTTAAACTTACTATATAAGCAGTAAGAAGCTAATAGGTACAGAGTACCACAGAAATTAGTAGCTGCTTTCAGCAACTAGAAAACATTTTAACAAAGAACAGGAAAGTCAGATGTACCTTAGAGCACTGTCACTGCCTGGTATTTTTGGCAGACCTCATACCTTAGGAAGAAGAGACTAAATAAATATCTCTTATCTGACAATTAAACTCGAGAAGCAGTCCTAAACCTGACTAAATTCTGCTTTATAAAAAAAAAACAGAAATATTCATTCTACTCTGTGATGGGTTTAAAACATTTAAGACATTACTGAGGCACATTTTGTAACTCCTCTAAAGTTGTTACTCTTCTGTCTTCAAATTATAAGAATTGGAAAGACATTTTAAAGAAAGTAGTTTGGTATTTCCATGTAATTTCACTACTCTGAAGATCAAAAGTAGAAGAGAGGCAAAGATCCTCTACCAAATAACACTGGTTTAATAATAAAATAGAGAGGCTGCAGTACTATTTTGTAGGACATGAAATGAAACATAAGACAGTTACATAACAGTGTTTAACAGAAAATTTCTGCTTCTTTTTGTAAGCAGGTTCCCCTCACAGGCTTCTATTCTGGACAGAAACACAGGCACATATGTGTATGTCTTCAGGTTCCTAGGTATACCTACTGAGTAAATTCTGCAAAATACAATGGGATGCTTTTAAAAGCTTTGCTAGTAATCTCCAGTGTTTCCCAACCTTAGCAAAAGGACTTAAAATTGTGACAAAACGTTACATTAAAATATACTTCTGCTGTCATTGAGATGTTACCTTGCATGTTTTGCATTAATATTTAGAGAAAATTAGAATTTCAAATTCTGAAAAACTTAGGTGCACCCAGCATGATTTGGCCCTGGGCCTCAGGCTCATTGTTGGTGCTGTCAGAGCCTGCAGCAATATAATTCAGGCACTTTCTAATTTCCGAATGCTTGACTTTTTACTTGAGCACTATTAAAACACAGTCTTTTGGTGCAATTGTAACATTTTTATTATATGCTCAGCTTGCTTATAAAACAATTTTGCAGAAAAGTTTACAAAAAGATCTTTATGAAAAACTCCTTTTAAATGCAAAGAAAGAATTTCAGAGATTGCTCCTTACTGTTACTCTTACCTTGTTATTAAAGATACATTCTTGCTTACAATAGGGATATGTCTTCAAAATGAAAACTGCCATTGATGCAATGAAAAAAGGCTAGTAAGTATGTTCTCTTCTTTTCTGGCTAAAAGTGTTTCCCTTCCCCTGGCCTCCTCTCTATTTTCCACTATGTTAGAGGAAATTGCATATACTTAACCAATTTCCTATAGTAATATAACAGAGGCTGAGGCAGTAAATTTCACAACTGGCTGAGTCCTAAAGACATTTGAAAACAGAAGAACCATACCAACAAATGTAAAACCAGCATGTGTAATCATACATGAAAACGTTAAGTTCGCTTTCAACTACTTAAAGCATTGAGAACTGTTTTCTTTAAATGAAATATCTTCTGCAACCAAAATGTGGAGTCTCCTATGTTGGAGATATTCAAGGCCCGCCTGGACAAGTTCCTGTGTGATGTACTCTAGGTTACCCTGCTCTTGCAGGGGGGTTGGACTAGATGATCTTTCGAGGTCCCTTCCAACCCTTGGGATTCTGTGATTCTGTGTATCTTGGAATTCACAGTGAACAACGAATATTAGCAAGCTATCATGATACCTGATAACACAGGACACTGAATAATAAATGCAAAGTAGTGACTAAAATAATGCATACATAGGCTTTGGAAAATCAAAGAGGAAATAATTTTTTCCCATATACAACATATGTTTAAAAATGCAAATATATCGGGAAGGGCTGACCATTCAAATTCCTTTTCTCCGAAGGCAAAACAAATTTCAAGTTCAAATGACAAGTCCGTTCATAAAGTAATTTTACATGAAATAAAACTGATCAAACTCAAGATTTCTAACAGAAAATACTGACTCCTACAAAATGGAAACAATCAGTTAAGCTGCCTTGCCTTACGCAGCTCCATTCCCGGACTACTTGATGCTACTATGAAATATTTTCTGATCAACTTGATGGGAAAAATAAAGGTGGCATCTGTAACAAGGGAAATGAACATACCCTCACTCCAGCTATGCACAATCTCTTTGCTGTGGGATCATTTAATACATCCATTACATACTGTAACTGGTATCATATAGTGGCAACTTACAGCACCTTATTTCATCCAGCTAAACCACTTGCTTTTCTTAACAGCCTGTCATTCAGCACAGACTATCACTTCCACCAATAGGTCATCACAGTACAAAAGAAAGAAAATATCAGTTTGTTTTTTTTTTTAATGAAAATAAGTTCAGAAAACCCTCATAATATCAAATAAATGTTAACTCACTTTCACAAGTTACCAGGCACCTATAACTTGACCAACAGTATTACCATGCAGTTGGGACACCAACTACCATACAGTCCTGGGTTATGCATATTGCTGGTTACTGAATGGGAGGTGTTCTAAACACATGCCAATGCCAAAAGTGAAAAGTCCTGCTGTTCTTTCTTCTCTTTTCACATACATCACTAAATGGGTTTACTAGTTATGCCACACTAATTACTTGAATTTATTTACTTTTTCTAGAAGAAACACCATGACTGCAGAGGAAGGTGAAGGACAGAAGGAGAGAGAATGGGTGGGAGGAGAGATTAAAAAACAAAACAGCAAGGAAGGAAATAAGTCAGTCCTTCCTTTTCTGATGATAGTTTTCTTTTAAATATGCTCAACCCTAAGAGTGTGACTGAAGAGAAGTTTATTGTCAATTTAATTAATTAAGCTGCTACAGTCCTGCTTTCTTTCTTATATGTGGTCATATTTTACCATCCCACCCCTTCCTTTGTGCTAGTACTGGTTGCTCTGTGTAGCCTTGTCACAAATAACTACATTTACTAGTTTATGAAGCTATGGAACTGCTCTACAAATAACCTAGAATTACATGCATATATGAAATCTTAACCACCACACCATAACTTTCTGCAGGTTTAGACTGATCTCATTCCTTAAAAGATCCTGCTTTACAAGCCTTCAAATAATTCTTCACTGAACTTTTGTATCTAAAGCGGGTAAGACTTAGGAAAATCCATAGAATCACAGCATGGTCAGTGTTGGAAAGGACCTTAAGATCACCTAGTTCCAACCCCCCTGCCATGGACAGGAATGCCTCACACTAGACCGTGTTGCCCAAGGCTCTGTCCAACCCAGTCTTGAACACTGCCAGGGATGGAGTATTTACCACTTATTTGGGCAGCCAGTTCCAGTGCTTCACCACCTTCACAGTAAAAAACTTCTTCCTTATATCTAACCTGAACTTCCCCTGTTTAAGTCTGAACTCACTACCCCTTGTCCTATTGCTGCAGTTCCTGATGAAAAGTCCCTCTCCTGCATCCTTGGAGACACCCTTCAGATACTGGAAGGCTCTGAGGTCTCCACACAGCCTTCTCTTCTCCAGGCTGAACAGCTCCAACTTAGCCTGTTTCATACCATGTCTTCATAGCTGTTTTCATAAATGTCAGAAATGCCCCAAGCCCTTTCTCATCTGATTGGATGTCGTGATAAAAATGTTTTTCTGTGACTAAGATACGAAGACCTGCAAATCCATGCGTATCTTATTCAGAACCTAAACTTGAGATAATGAATAACATAATTATATTATACTTGACTATTACATGAAAGCAAATTCATATAAGGATATGTATTTTAGAAAGCTCAGGTACATTTCTGATGGACCTGTCCACTTACTTCTCACCAAGATTTATTAAAAAGTGAAGGACAACAGGCTCATACATGAATACAGAGACAAATATAAAAAAGAGGTCAAGTCAAATAAATGCAGATGATGAAGCCATTTAAGTGAAATTCTAAGAGATAATAGGAAAGCCAATATAGCTGGTTCTTTTACAGAGAAAGTTAAAAAAAAATAAACTGATAGCTAGTTTCAGGCAGATATAAAAAGAGAAAAAAAGAAAACCAAAAACAAACAGAAAAAAAACCCCAAACCCATGGCTGAAAAGAGATCTGATTAAAAACAAAACAAAACAAAAAAACAGAAAAAAAAACCCACCAAAACTGAAAACCAACCAACCAAAACAAAACAGAAAAAAATTACGTGATGGACACAGGACCAATTTTCAAAGGAGAAAGAGAAGATAAGCTTCTCTTCAGGTGTCAGTGTCACCTAGGCAGTAGGAGAGGGGGTAACTAAGAAAGCAGAGCAGACAGAATAAAACCTACAATTACAGCCTTTTCAGCCTGTACTAAGGATCTAGTAGTCTTAATAACCCAAGTAATAGAAACACCCCAAGAAGAGGACAGGAATAATACCACACAGGTTACATAATGAAACACTGCAGCATGAAATCTGAACACAGACAGCTTCAGGGAATTGCAGAAACACTGTGCTAGCCTTCAGTTCTTGGTGACAGATGTAACAAAGCAGTCATGCATTCCCAGCCATACAATGTACAAGTGTTTGCATGACTACAGAATTCTTGCCATTCAGAAAAATTCTCTGTGAATCCCGTCCATCTCCTTGCACTGAAACGGAATTAAAGTTTAACAAGTATTTGTCCAAACTAATTTTAAAACTTTCAAGCAAGCCGTATAACACATGACATGAAATCTGAATATTCACAACATCAAAGAGGTTGTCTTAAAACCTCCAATGATGATTTCACTATTTCCAAATGTATCCAATTAGAATTTTTTTAATTAATTTATAACAAATCTTTATTGCCAAGTAAGTAAACTATTCCTTTTTCTGCACATGGACATAGAAAACCATCAACCTGCTTTCCCTATAACTGTTTTTAAAATACTGACACCTGCATGACCTCTGTTTTTTCAGCATCAGCCAGTTCCAATTATTTCAATCTATATTGGCATATCACATTTCTAAGTTGTGATACGTAGCTGTGCTCCAGAATCCCTCAAATGTATCTATTTTCCTTAGACTGCAAGTGCCCCTGCTAGAGGTACTCCACCCAAGGACTCACCACCTTCAGCTGATAATCATCATCTTCTGTCTTGTATAAATATAACCCAGAGATCTTTCTCACAATCATAGTTTTAAGCTCTCTTGTAAAAGAGTATTCCTATCACTACCATACCATAGTGCTAAAGAATACAGCTCAGATATTCCCCATATTCTCCTCATGCACTTGATTTCTTTTTTTACTAACCACTGGAAATATCAATGTATGAATTTCATTCTTTTCATTTTTGATCTAATTATTTTGATACTTTCTTTCAATATAACTTACTACATCCTGAAAGCCTCAGTCTGGCAAATCAGATATTCAGTTTACTGGAGAAATCAATTTTTTTTTTTTCTTTTAATGAGAACTGAAATAGAATATTTTCAATGTCTTGTTTTCCCTTCTTTTTTCAAACAGAAAACACAAAATACTTTGACTATGAAAATAAATGTTTTATTCATTTTTAGTCTTTTACTTCAGTTACCTACAATATAAAAAATACTATTTAAAATTAAAATAATTCAATACTTCAGCAAACATTTGTGAACTTTGAAACTTCATTTTAGCCAATTTACTGTTAGTCAAAAAGTTTTACCCAAGCTTTTCTAGGTGGCTGTCACCTACAAAAGTGACAACTATAATATCTATTCCATTATCCCACTGGTTAATGATGAGCAACAGAATTGCTCTGAACAAGACAGCAGAGTGGTTCTGTAGGATACAAAAAATATGCTTGTTTCCAATCTAAGAGCAATATTACCTGCCTCCTTAAAGACATATTTAAAACAATTGGGCACTCATTTTATGGTGATTTTGTTGCTGTCCTATGAAAATTGCCTTGGGAAGCCTGGAATGGTATTGCTAACATTAAGATACAGAAAAAATCCCTTTTATAGCTACATGGCCTTTCCTTATTAGACAAGGGAATCACTTTTTTGGTTTTGTTTCTTTTTAACAGATATTCATAAACAGACTATTTTATATTATAGAGTTAATGTAGAATTTCTGTCATTTCTGAAAATCTGCATCTGCTTAGGAAATTCACAAATAATTTCTAATAAGCACATCTCAAGGATACAGTAAACATGAACAAATACAACAAATTACTTATTTCCTATAAACCATTCATCAGGTTCT
Organism: Melopsittacus undulatus; assembly: GCF_012275295.1. Taxonomy (NCBI): domain Eukaryota; kingdom Metazoa; phylum Chordata; class Aves; order Psittaciformes; family Psittaculidae; genus Melopsittacus; species Melopsittacus undulatus. The sequence goes on from NC_047529.1 coordinate 65,612,030, forward strand.
TTTGCATTTTCTATGCAAATAAGAACCTTAAAATGGTTTCTCTGTATGAATTAAACTGCTTTGCCTAGGTAGTTCTTGAAAGGATTCTCCAGTCTGCTCACATTCCAAATTGATGTTCAATATGGAAACCAACTATCCTAAACGCTGTCTATTTCACACACCACCAAGCTTTGTAAACACAGGGATCTGAATCATGAAAATAGTGTACAAAATAATTGTAGCTTAACCATACTGTCTTGCTTCAGTTACTGGAGAGATGATATAAATGTATCTCCTGAGTCACTCACCTAAGGTGAGCCAAAAGGTTAATCTTGAAGTCTGCATACGAATTAGATTACTAAACAGAGCTTTGCAGATTGACAGCTGGACAAAGCCAGGCAAGCAAATCCAAACGAACTTATTTAACTACAAATGTAGTGAACAATAACAAAAATCCTTAAATACTTATGAGATTATAGTTTGGGGGATGGAGGGAGGTGTGGAGGAAGGATAAAAAAATAGATACAAAATCAACACAGATGCTTGTTTGACATCTGCACTGTTTGCATGCTTCATACGTACCTTGTCTGAATTCACCTTTCCTAGGGATTTCTGCAAGATAGCACCTTGGCAAAGGGAGCGATGAAAACATTGGCCAAGGATATGAATTACTGCCCTAGAAACAAGACCAGAAAGAAATTAATTTAGGAGAAGAATTAACAGCATTTGCGTGATTAACACACAGGTGAAGTTCCCAGAATTACTGCCTATGCACCAGAATTATGCTTGATACAGTAATTTGCAATTACATTTTCTGTAACAGGAAAAACGAATAAAAGTTAAAGGATATAAAAATCTAAAAAGCATTTGAACCAGTTTTTTTTTATATTTCACCAAATAAATAAACACACACAAAAACATCCTACAAAACTGTATTTCCAATTTTATACATTGATCTTTGCTGTGCTGACAGCACAGTAATTTGCATTTCATCTTTATAAGACTGACAGCCAAGTGAGAAGCAGAACATTTAAAGGAGCTGCTTACAAAAACTATATTGTTAGAACATTGATGAAAAGCTCCAGATATTAGATGCTGCGGACAAAACCCAAACATGGAAAAAATATCAAATAAAAAGAAGACAGTACAAACAGAAATATGAAAATAAGTAAAAGATGAATTGCATTCACTTTTATAGTAGGCAAAGTAACATTGACATGAAGCAATATAGATATTACATCTGAACACAGCATGTCCTTCACATATGCACATTCCACCAGATACTGGAAATAAAGCATTTTTTTTCAGTGCGTCACTTCTTACAAATTTTAGCACTTTCTAAAGCTAAAGATGGACTGGTATTTTGTAAATCATGTTCAACATGTTGATTATCAGCAAAAGTGTTCAATTAATGAAGGCAAGAGTTATGGAAAGAGAAACTCTAAAACTTTAGTTTCTAACCTTATCTAATACTCTCAAAGGCAAAATCCTTTCCCGTGGTCCTCCAATGAGATTTATCCTTACAAGAACATGATTTCTTTCCACTGATAGACCATCGATTATAAAATCCCTGGGGAAAAAAAAAAAAAAAACAAAACCCCAAAACCTCAAAAAATCAGAACAACTTTGATTTACCAGCAGTTTAATTTGGAAAACTTCAATAAGCAAGAATACCTTGAAACACATGCTGGAGTTAAAACTCAATCTGGAAAACACAAAGGCATAAAGAAGCAAACAAAAACATAAAGTATTTTGAGATGTATGCAAGCGTTATTGTAACTTTGTACTGACTGCTGATTGGAAACATCTGAACAATTACTGTATGCAAAAGAGTAGAAAACTTTACAAGCTTTATTATGCCCAGATGCTCAGTAATTAGGGCACAGCTAATGGCAATAAAATTTGCTCCTTATTTGGCCTACCAGCAAATGTCTGCTGTCACAAATAAGCAGAGTTACTGATAACTTGACATGCAGCCAACTTGTTATCTGAAGTCACTCTGTGGCCCAAGCTACATAATTTTTTTAATGGAATAAAAATCAGTTTTTATACACCAAGTTTCTTACAATTTTTTAAATAGTAAGGAAATAATAGGCTTCATCCTCAAATGGTAAATAACAGTCATCTATATCTGCTGAGATCTCACCCATACTGTTTGGCTTAAACTCTGTACTGGTCCCATGTAGCAAACACTAAGAGGAAGATTCTCCAACTCAGCATGCTGAGAGAAAGGACAACATGCCTGTGACTAAATGACAGTCCATTTCTGTCCCAAAAATAGAGTTTCCTTTTTGAAAGGATGTATTGTGCAATTTTATTTAGAAATCAGCAATGGAAAGTCACAAAAGTTGGAGAGTTGACTAAGTTATAAATAAATAAAAAACACCAAAAAAAAGTACTGATGGTGCCTTTAATTTATAAACATTAAAACAATACCCTAATTTTATATTATATACAAAACATAAAGGGGTACTATTAATAGGCATATTTACATCCATAAATTTTGCACTTTTTATTTAAGAAATAAGATAAACACAAATAAAAATGAGAAAAATATTTTCTTTTTTTATCCCTTACACTTTTAACGTGGTTGTGGGATTAAAACCAAGACTGTTGCATCTTCTCACAATTTAAGACTGATGACAAACTTGCATGTAAGTAAACTTACATATTATAAGCCAGCTTCAGTGAGAGCACTTGTATGTTTAAAGCCACTAAAGTATACATGTATTTGTTCTCAGGAAGAAAGGTTTATAGTCAAAATAACATTTATATCAGTCACTTCTTACCCTGGTCCTTCTGAAGTTTCTATGACATTTTCCTCCTGAGCTGTTAGTAAAACTTGTGACACTTTATACTGACTCTCCAAGAGTAAAAGGGTATTGAGCTCACAGCACAGTACATTTAATAACCTGCAGGACACATGAAATGACAGTGCATAAGTCAGGAATCTAGTAATGCAGAGTAAGACAGAGGCAAACATGTTTATGAGATCTCAGAATGGAAAAAGAGCTGAACAAAAAACTTGAGAGATACGAAACATAAAAAAATACCCAGACAGAATTGGGTCAGGAATCTCTTTTATATCCTTTCTAGCCACTAAAGAGGTACAGCCTTAAGCAAACAGCGAAAGTTTCCCAACAGATTTTTTGTATGCACTGATCAACAAGGAAAAATATTCACTGGTCAGCCCAGTCTGGTTTTCAGTTTAAATCATGGAATAACACAGACTTAATAACACATTCCATGTGAAATAAGAGGAAATTATACAATAATAGGCTGATAAGGCAACTCAGAATCAGTTTTTCTAAGTAAGGGGGAAGAGGGAGATAGAAATATATCTTTCCTCTACAAAACAGGTCTTTAAGCATTTCTGTATAATCACATTCACCACAGTTCAAAAGCAATAAAGGATTTAAAATGTAAATAAAACCCCGAACAACCAAGTCTACTGTTTTGGGGTTGGGATTTTTTGAGAGAAACACAAAACAATGGTAAATGAAATTAATAATCACGAGCACATGACAGCAGATTACATACAATTTTTATAACTTCAAGACAATGAAAGTAATCCAATATATTTCACATAAATCTGATGTAGGGCAATTCAAATCCTATTAGTTTTTTTTTACTGATCTATTCACTCTAACTCAGCAACAGAAAAATTTCATTCAAGGCTTCCCATTCCTGGAAAATAATATGACTAAATATTCTTATTGCTAATTTTACTTCTTATCACAGTCATAATACACCACATAAATTAGCCTGATCAGCATTGTATTTTGCATTCACATAAGGCTTAATATGAACTAAACCATACATAGTTAGAAATTAGAAATCTGTTAGTCAACACTTCTCTTCCATGTAATTCCCAATATGCTTCTACTAACAAACAGCAAAAAAGCCTTTCTCCACATAATTTAACACTTGCAAATTCACACAGTTGTGGCCAAGGACTCAATAGTCAAGATGATAATACATGGGGACTTGGTGTTTTGGGTTGTTTTTTTTTTTGTGGGGGTTGTTTTGTTTTGGAGTTTTTTGTTTGTTTTTTTGTGGGTTTTTTTTGTGGGGGTTGGTTGTTTGGGTTTTTTTTTTCTTTGTTTTCTTTTGTTTTGGTTTAGTTTTTTTTTAATGCTTTTCTTAAATACAACTTGATCTGTTCAATTTCAGTCCTCCTCAGGCTTTATTAATTTTATGCTAACTATTTCATAGAATAATAGAATAGTTAGGGTTGGAATGGAACTTTAGATCATCTAGTTCCAACCCCCCTGCCATGGGCAGGGACACCTCACACTAAACCATGTCACCCAAGACTATCCAACCTGGCTCTGAACACCACCAGGAATGGAACATTCACAACTTCCCTGGGCAACCCATTCCAGTACTTCACCACTCTAACAGTAAAGATCTTCCTTATACCTAATCTAAACTTGCCCTGAATAAGTTTGAACCTGTTACCCCTTGTCCTATCACTACAGTCCCTAATGAAGAGTTCATCCCCACCATCCCTGTAGGCCCCCTTCAGATACTGGAAGGCTGCTATGAGGTCTCCACGCAGCCTTCTCTTCTCCAGGCTGAACAGCCCCAACTTTCTCAGCCTGTCTTCATACGGGAGGTGCTCCAGTCCCCCGATCATCCTCGTGGCCCTCCTCTGGACTTGTTCCAACAATTCCATGTCCTTTTTATGTTGAGGACACCAGAACTGCACACAATACTCCAAGTGAGGTCTCACAAGAGCAGAGTAGAGGGGCAGGATCACCTCCTTCAACCTGCTGGTCATGATCCTTTTGATGCAGCCCACAATACGGTTGGCTTTCTGGGCTGTGAGGGCACACTGAAGCTGGCTCATGTTCATTTTCTCATCAACCAACACACCCAAGTCCTCCACAGGGCTGCTCTGAATCTCTTCTTTGCCCAACCTGTAGCTGTGCCTGGGATTGCTTTGACCCAGGTGCAGGACCTTGCACTTCGTATGGTTAAACTTCATAAGGCTGGCATCAGCCCACCTTACAAGTGTGTCAAGGTCTCTCAGGATAGCATTCCTTCCCTCCAGTTTATCAACTGAACCACACAGCTTGGTGTCATCAGCAAACTTGCTGAGGGTGCACTCAATCCCACTGGTTCATGTCACTGACAAAGATGTTGAACAAGACCGGTCCCAACGCTTATCCCTGAGAGACACCACTCATTACTGGTCTCCAGCAGGACATTGAGCCATTGAACACAACTCTTTGCGTGCAGCCATCCAGCCAGTTCTTTATGCACTGAGTGGTCCATCCATCAAATTGATGTCCCTCCAATTTAGAGACAAGTCCAGGTAGATGACGTCAACTGCTCCACCCCTGTCCATCACTTTTGTAGCCCCATCATAGAAGGCCACCAAATTGGTCAGGCAGGATTTCCCCTTACTGAAGCCATGCTGGCTGTCACTAAGCACCTTGTTTTTCATGTGCCCCAGCATGTGTTCCAGGAGAATCTGCTCCAAGATTTTGCCAGGCACAGAGGTGAGACTGACTGGTGCTCAATAGGTTGAACGTGAGACAGCAATGTGCTCTTGAAGGTTAACAGCATCCTAGACTGTGTAAGGAAGAGTGCTGCCAGAACATTATGCAAGGGTGGTGACCCTTCCCCTCTATTAGTACTGGTGAGTCCCTACCTGGAGTGCTGGGTCCAGTTCTGGACTCCCCAGTAAAAGCATGAGATGGAGTGGGTCCAGGAACAGGCCACAAAGATGATTAAGGGCTTGAGCTGTCTGACACAGGGAAGGAGGCTGAGAGAGCTCAGCTTAAAGAAGAGAAGGCCCAGAAGAGAGTTTGTCAATGTGTATAAACACCTCACAGTAGGGTTTGAAGATGGAGCCAGATGCTTCTCACTGATACCCAGTGAAAGAACAAAAGGCAGTGGGCACAAACTGAAACACATGGAATTCCACTGTGATATACTGTGATGGTGGTGTAATAGTGGAACAAGTTGTCCAGATACACTGCAGGATCACCAACCCTGGAGATATTCTAAACTGGATATAGCCCTGAATAACGCTCTCTAGTCAAACTGACTTTGCATATTCCAACTGCTGTGCTCCATCTTCAATCGCCCTATCAATCCTGAATCTACAGTTCCATGAAAGCTACTAGTAAGATATACTATATTCCCAGAAACAAACTGCAATACAGAAAAAATAAGTTTAAAATTTATTTAAAAGAAATTTTAAAGAAATTCAGAAAAGTCAAAACATGCATCATAGTTGTGAAAATATAGTATTAATAAGCAATTTTGTTTCCTAATTCTCCATTTCCTGTCCTATGCCATCCCTCACTTTCTTGGACAGTCCTCCGTGGACTCTTCCCCTTGAACTATAATTTCACAACTAATACTTCAATGTAGAACTCTCTAGTCTGAAAGAAGGTATTCTAACTAGTACTTATGTACCTACATAAACTGATATATCCTTGGTTTTGGTAGGTGGAATCATAATGAATTCTTTAATTATGGCAGAACAGAAGGTCCTCTATGGAACATAAAACAACTAGTAAATAATTCCAGCTGTTAATTTTTATGTTGCCTCTAGATTTTTTCAGCTGAACATAGTATAATTAAGCCACCTATGAATTTCTCTAAGTTGCTAAAACCACACATTAAGAGGATAGCTTATGATCATATTTCTCTATATTTTTTCTAAGTTCCTTTAAAGAACATAGAATAATATGATATTCCCTCTACTCCCATTTTCTGTTGTCTCCCTCCCCCCAACTTCAAATCACACCCCTCTCAAACACTATCTTTACTACCATAAACCCAGTTCTAGTTTTCAGCAGTTTCCACTATACTCCCGTACTCTCTTCTTCCTTACTCTCGTAACAATCTGATGCACTGTCCTCACTTCAGAGATGCTTGCAAATGTCCAGATGGCAAGGAAAGATGCAAGGTACTGCTCATGAACACAGTACTAGTCTGTGGTGGACAACAGACAGCAACTAAGCACTCACCCAGCTGCTGTAATCGCAGTCATAATATGAATCCAGACAGTGTGTAATGGCTAACCAAACCTGAAATGCTTGCATCTATGCTGTCTATAAAGATGTGATCCCAAAATGGAGGACTAAACTGGGCTTTAGTATAAGGTTTTCTTTTGGCTTGGAGTTACTGCCTGCTATAGATTCAGGCACAGCTGCCCAGACCAGTGTAAAATAACTGTCTACAAATGTTATGCTGTATATGGGACAAAGTAAGGTCTTTCTTTTCCAGGAATCAATATTAAAACATAAGTGGGAAAAAAGCAAAGACTGGAAGCTCTTTGCAGTAGCAGGACCTCCTTTTTGCTAAATGAACATATGTACCAATATTTATACTAACAGAGAAACACAAAGCAAAATTTTCATTAAATAATTCCAGTGTCAGCATGATGGGGGATGGCCTCAAAACAAACATCACAGCCTACACAACCATTCTGATTTTTTACTAAGCTTTGAGTTATGGTCAGAGGAAGGGGGTGGGGGAGAAAGCAAGCCAAAAGTTACCCAGTAAATGCTAGAACACGAAGGGCACGTGGAAGCTTCAGCCATGCAAAGCTTTGTACACTGCCTTTGCAGGCTGCACAAAGAGCATTAGTAATGAGCACAGAGAACACACCTCTGCATGCGGTCTTGCTAAAGGATCAAGACTTTTAGTTATTCCACTGACGGCAATGCTCATAGTGGTCCTGAAAAACATCAGACCTTGTGGAAACACAGTACTCTGAGTTATACCTCCAATGCCTGGGGCACTGGAAGCTACTACCTCAGGGCAATCATGTCTTTCCCAGTAAGAGAACTTAGGGACTGATGTATTCCTTACAATGTTTTCCACATGAAAAGATTTTCAAAAGAGCACCTACAACTACACAATGTACTTACAAACCACATGCAATGTGATTACTAACTATAAAAGAGTTTCCCTGACTAAACAGAAATGCTTTTCATGAGCATCACTTGCCAACCTAGAGGACTCAGAATTGAAGCAGATTTTAAATTGCACAAGTGAAGCATTTTAATATCCCTCAGTGAATTAAAAATAAAAAACATCAACAAGTGACACAATCCTGTGATGGAATCTATTGCTCCTATTTTATTAATTATAAATGGTTTTAAATTAATCTAACAAACTTCCTTTAACATCTAGACTAACAAAAAAATTAACTCTATATGGAAGCATGGCAAGTTAAACCTGTGGCTAATCCCCATCACTGCTAATGTAGACTCTTGTCACCTTCGGATCATTAAACAAGGTTCAAGGACACATGCACTATCCAGTGATCACTACTACAGAAGTCTTTTCCTTCACACATCCAGCATGCACACTTGGAAGATGTTTGTTTCCAAAGAAATGTATATCACTTACTAAACAGAAAACAAAATAATAGATCATAGGTCACTGACTAATTATTAATTCAATTTTCCTTATTTAATTGAAAAAAATTTGGTAGTAAATAACTGGAGGACTACATAGACTTTCAATGCCTCCAACATACTCAAATCTCGCAGATTCAGAGGAAGAAAGAAACACTGTTACAAGCTCAGTTCCTCCCTCCTCTTACCATACTCCTTCCTCTGAGAAGAGGAACTCCATGAATATGGCTTTCTTCCATACACAAAGATATGGGATGTTGAATGCTCCAGGATGTGGCATGAATACATCCAGCCAACAGCACCACAAATCTTATTGCAAGACTAAATGTACCAGCCAATCATTAGAATGGTAGTGGGCAAAAAGACTCATCAGTGACATCAGACAACAGTGCTCATGGGCTGTGACAGGATATTTAAAATAAAGATACACAAAAAGCAAGACTTAAGGAATTGTTTCTGGCTTTGCAGCAAAGATGGGAAAGAATACAAGAAAGTAGTAAAAAAATGCCAGGTTTTCTAAAGGGCAAACTGAATTTGCTTAAAACCAGTTTTAAATAAAAAGTCCTGCTTCAATTTTTAATGAATGACACTTTAAAAAAATTATATAGAAAGGCTTCTGTTATTCGTGATGCTTTTTAATACAGAGAAAGAGAGGACAAATCTGAACAGCAGATTGACCTGAAGAATAATGATCAGGTTTCAAATCTTCTACCTTAAGAAAACAAGGTAATTAATGCTCCTTCCACTGTGTTGCGACCATTAAAATCACACATTTTCTTAATTAACAATACACATAATGTAAGTACAGTTAAGCAAACATTATTTTATATGCTGAATCTACCTCATTAAAATGCAAGTATATGGAAAACAACGTGTTTAAAATGCAGATGAAAAAACAATGGAAAAGAATGCAGGAGTGTTTATTACCTGCATTTCCTAAACCCACAAATTTATCTCTTGCCCATCACGTTTGTTCGTCTTCCAGCTCCTGTAGGATTTAATTCATTCATCTGTATTTCACTGGAGTGCACTAGATGAAATTTTCATTAATACATATTGTTTTGAGGCAAATTCCAAGATGCTGATTGATTCTGATGTCAGTATCGTATAAGCCATTTAAATTTTCTCTCCTAAAACTACTCCTACTAGTTATGTAGGCCAACAAAATGCATTTTTATCATCTCCTGCACCAGTTCAAGCAATAAAATGAGTATTACAAGAAAAAAAAATATTCACAATGATATCTCATATGACAAAAAAGTGACTTAATGTCAAAATATTTATTATACAAATCTGAAAATTACAAGCCAATATTTTTTTTCCTATCTGCAGAGGGCTCTACAGCTCTGGGGTTGATACTGATGAATATGTCACTTAAACTAATATTTACAATATTCTATAATTCTCCAGAAACATAAATGTATTTATATGATTCACACAGAGCATTATAATTGTAAATACTTCTTTTTTAGCCTTACCTTACCCAGGTTTAAAATAAATCTGTTTTTCATTGCAGATCAACTTGTGACTCTACAAAATAGGTAATCTTCAAATATCTCTAATGCCAAGCAAGCACACTGTGTCTTTAAAATTAAACAATCCAATTTATGTATCTGAAGGAAAAAGATTTAATCTGTTTCCCAGGTATTTTCCTCAGAAAGCCAAACTTGAACACAGTGCTGTACTTGGTGCTTGATGCTCATTAGCAGGAGGTGTTTCAGTGAACAAATAAGTATGAGGCTAACAATGATTCTTCTAATTCAGAATGTACACACAAAAGACCTTTCGACCTCACAATATTTACAAGTGTTACTGACTTATAGCCCCAAAAAATCGTATCAATAGTGACGTATGTATATAATATAGCCAAAGCAATAAATGAGGGGAATTTTTGCAAAGCTGCCTTAAGACCAGATCTGATCCCCATCTACTGCCTGCAGTCTGTGTCTGTTCCCAGCAGTGTTTCTCCTTCTGTTTTTCATGCAAGCCAACACTGATGGGGTACCTTTGGATTTATTTTGGAGTATACTTATATGATACTTATTAGGGATTGGGGGTTGGTTATTAAAGGTAAAAATTTTGTACTTTGCTCCATTTTAATCCAGCTAACAGCACAGTGTCACTAACATTCACAGAAAACTCAAGTTTCTGAATTGAGAGAACAGCAATATGTAAATACCTGAATAATGCTTTATGCAGAGGCTTTGAAAATATATATTATGCATATGTTTATATTTAAATACTAGATAAGTTGCCTTGATATAATTTACCACTCTGAAAAAGTATATTACTGATGTTTACTTAATTCCTTTGTTAATATAAAAGAAGATTCAAAGAGCTTTGCCTTGAAAGGGAGGTGGTTAGGATCCTTAATGTTGCAACCTTTACAAGAATTTTCTCTCATATTCAATAACTTCTAAAATAAGATCAATTTGTACATTTTTGCAAAAATAAAGTTGATCATTAAGTGAATTTTCCATGTTAAAATTTATTACCGTAATTACTGCTTTGAACTTCCTTTTTCTAGGATTTGTTCTCTGGCAGCAATTCAACTTCAGAATCTTGTAAAAGAAAGAGACTGAGAATTTTTGCATCAGTTCCTACACATCCATATTTCTCAGCCACAAAGGAGTGGCTGAGACAGCCTTCAGTGTTCTTTTATCAACCAATACTGGCTGTTTGAGAAACTTCCTGAGTCTAAATAAGTACAAATCTGCACTGAAATTGAAAGTTGAACTGACATCTTGAAAAATCTTTCAATCCACAAAGTAGGAACTATCTATAGACTTTCACTTTTCTATTCTTATCTCCAACTTCTTGTCTGAAGTTTTTCTTAAACAGTTGTCAATATTATTAAAAAAAAACTGTTTAAAAAAACCTTCAAGGGAATAAATCTCATTCTAGAAGTATGCAATAACTGCAATTAAAGGAATACCAGAGAACTTTTTGTGAAACTACTGAAGAAGAATCATAGGCCAAGATACTTCCAAGCTAAAAATTGGGGAAAAAAAAATAAAATAAATATTTGCACTAGGCTATAGCTTGCTGTGGAACAAAGTATTTTACCTTGATCACACAGAACCTAGTCTGTCTGAACACACTCTTTATATTCTTTATGGAATATATTCTATATAGAGCATTCTTTATAGACTGAGAGATATTGATTATGCAAAACCATATCTACCTTCCCTATGTTTACGCTTTGATTTCTATTGCATGCACATAACTTTTCAGAGTGGGCAAGCTTGAAAAGGAAAGTTGACCTCAGAGCCTCTGCAAGACTGCCAGGCTACATCAAAACGAGTGTGTCCAACAGGTCGAGGGAGGTTATTATGCCCCTCTACTCTGCTCTCATGAGACCCCACCTGGAGTACTGCATTCAGTCCTGAAGCCTCCAACACAAGAAGAACATGGAACTACTGGAGCATTTCCAGAGGAGGGCCACAATGATCAGAGGGCTGAAGCATCTCTCCTGTGAAGACAGGCTGAGAGGGTTGGGCTTGCCAAGCCTGCAGAAGAGAAGACTCAGGGGAGACTTTAGTGCAGCTTCCAGTGCCTAAAGGGAGCCTATAAAAGAACTGGACAGGGACTTTTTACGAAGGCATGTAGTGACAGCACAAGGGATAATAGGCTTAAGCTGAATTAGAGCAGATTTAGATTAGATATTAGGAAAAAAATCTTCACTATGAGGGTGGTAAGACACTTGAACAGACTGTCCACAGAAGCTGTGGCTGCCTCATCCATTCCTAGCAGTGTTCATGGCAAGGTCTGGTGGGGCTTTGAGCAACCTGGTCTAGTGTGAAGCATCCCTGCCCACAGCAGGGGGGTTGGAACTAGATGATTGTTAGGGTCCCTTCCAACCCAAACCCTTCTACAATTCTATGACCAGAAAATGCAATATTAACATTAGAAGTATAATAGATATGCTTGTGTGTTTTGGATTAAACAGGCCTATACCTATGTAAGTCTTAAATACAGTTACACAGCTAGTAACCAAAATAATTTTAAGTCACTGAAGCACAGTATATACATGAACAAAAATGTAGTTCTAAATTGCAGAGTTGCTCAACTTTCAAGTAAGCAAATTTGTAACTCTTCTGAACAACAAAAGTGGGTTACAGGACGTCAGAGTATAACCTGTAACTTAAGTAGATCTGAATTTCAGCACTCAGCTCTGGGTGAGCCAGATATACAAATAACAAAGTATATAGCTGTGCAGATCTGTGAATGATTAAAAGAATGGGAGTTTGGCTGTATCCCTGGTATTAAGTCTAGCAGAAAGAAATGTTTCTAGATAAATGTTTCACAAAACTGTTCACTTTTTCAATAATGTAGTTACCATAAACATTTAAGTATCTTATTTCTACATAACAGCAGAGTTTTGCTCTTTCTAATTTATTTTCATTTTCAGATATGTTAAGCATTTGATATTATTGGATCTAACTGCTGTTGAAATTGGTATTCTGATGGAATTTGGTCAAGGAGTGAACCAACTACACAAGGCAAGTTTCACTTTACAGAATACAGATGTCTGCAATCAGGAGCACTCACAGAAATGTTCATGGAACTTGTTTTCAAAAGGTATTTAAGATAAATCGTAATACATTTCATATTCAGATAATATAGCGTAGGGTTTCTTTTAAGCCTTAACACTTTAAACAATATAGCAAGCATGATGAATTCCAGAATCATCCAGAATTCTTGTATCATTTTAATAGGGAACTTCGAATAAATGTAAGAATAAAAATTCTCACTGTGCAGGCAGTAGAATTAGTCATAAATTGTATGTGCTAATTCTCTATTATTTGTAAAAAAAACATTTGTACAGCAAGCCCCAAATGCTCCTCAGAAGCCATTTGATCAGTATATAAACGCACTCTTATGTTGTTTGTGGTATAAGGAGACTCATATTAAATTCCCTAGAATTTCACTTTCCTTTCTTTTACATCAAAGGTAAAGAAAGCTAGGGGGTAGGAAACATAGCTTTTTAAGAGTTAAGAAAAAAAAAGTATCATTGAGATTCTAAAAATCCCTGCAGAATATAAAGCTTCCACTGAAAATATTTAAATATTTCAAAAATATTTCCTTTGCCTGATTACTACTTAATTATTATGATATCTACCAGTTTTAGGAGTAGGTTTCCACACTGAAAATACTACAAAAACTTTTCTTGAAATCTGGAAGTTTGGCTGGATTTTCACCTGTTTTTTTACTTTGTCAGTGTGCAGCAGTACACATCGTTACCACAGTGTACTCTAAAAATCTTCTTATCCGTGTAACAATATTTTTTTTACATGATTACAGATGAGTTTGTTGCATTGCTCATATGTGTACTTACAAATAGTTGTGTTGCTTCACAGGGTGTAGGTCTCCTTAAAAATATACTGTAAGCATTCACCTTAACTTCAACACGTTCCATGTATTTGTGTACCATCAGCCTCTGTCTTACAGCATGAGAGTCAACCGCATACACAATCAGATTGAGTAATTCAGTTTTGCCTACATCTTATAAGTGTTCCTAACATCCTACCTTACAAAGACAGAATACAATCTAAACTAAACTATAATTTTAAAACCATAAAACATCTCACTTTCCCTTATCCTAATTCAATCAGTGGGAGTTTTGTCAAGCTTTTTATGAATTCAGTATAATCCTTAATGAAAAATAATATCTTATTTTTCAAATCTCATCTTGGGACTTCTCATTCCTAACCATCTAGTGACTTCTTCCAAAGCAGCATTTAAAACTTCTGATTTGTATGACAAAATCATCTATCTTTCAATTCCAAATTCTGCCACTGTTCATCTCCTCCATGCTCATCTTTATCAGCAAACTATACTGTATCTTATGGTTATTTATACATAGGTATGAAATAATTTTACTGTGATATCAAGGGAAAAATACAGCTGCAGAAAGCTAACATCACAGTACTTAATCAATTGGGCTATATCTTGTCAAGCAAGGTTATTAATTTTTTCCATGCTATAAAGAACAATCCAGCAGATCTTCTACATCAATTACATTAAATATGTTAATAACAAAAATGTGAATTCAAGGATTTATATATTCAAATTTGAAAAGAATCAGAACCCAATTTCTATGCTAAAATATTATAAAGCACTTAATATTACAAAACATCAGCATGACCCAACAATGTGAGCATGTCTTCCTTTATGTTCTAGAAATAGTTGAGATTAAATGGCACTTCTCAAAATACTTTTTGGTGAATTGGGGATAATTAAACTAATACTTTAAAAAATAATTTTAAGTACAGGGAAACTAGATATACCCAATTCCAATATAAGCATGGTAAAAAATACTTTAGTACTGTGGAGGGTTTTTCTGTTTATGTGCTACAATGGCTGTGCTGCATGTTCTTTACAATCAACTAGGTGAAATAACAACATGCAGTTTCTGTTACTGCATATCATATTACAACATATCCATTTACAGGTAATAAGATTAGATACATCACCATTTCCATTTTGTAGGTCATTTTTCATTTAATCTTCTTACGTTAAAAAAAGAGGGAATTTCACCTTCATGCATAACAGAAACCAAACATTGTTATCTTATCAGAAGCAAAGCATCCAAGCATGCGGTATCCTATTTAGTTAATGTGAACAAAGAACAAAAACTGAGCATCTTACCTCAGCCCAAAGATATGTGATTGCTCATAACTGAATAAGGAATGAATTTTAGCTTCTGAGTTCAAAATTATAAGCCTGTCAATGATATCCTGCCAAAAGACAACAAATATTAAAAACCTGATGTATGATTTCATATTTTATGCATGCAACAGTTTCATAGGGATGTTTTCTATAAAATGAAACCTACTATTGAACACACTGTGGAATTATTTCTGTCCACCATAAATGTCTATGGCAAAAAAGAAACCATACAAAAGGTTAGGGGAGATAAAAGATCCTAGCATATCAAATATCCCATTTCTCCTTTAGTATTAATCCACAACAAAAATGTTAAACTGTTTTTCCTATGTTTGAAATGTGCATACATCTGCTTTACTGAAAAGAACAGCAAATCCTTTAGTATAATACCCTTTCTAACACTAGTTAGTGCTACATGCTTCAAAACACAGCTATTTATTCTCACTGTAGCAAGGCCTGGCTTGGATGTTGAGGCTTACATCTTATCCTACCTACAGCATCTCATGTAACAGACAATGATCTGTGGCTGCTTCCCACTTCTTCCACAGATCCAACCTAATTATCTTCCGCTTTGGTTCACTGCATATTGAAACTGCTTCCAAAGAAATTATTTCATTAAAAGGCTAAGAAATGCATAAACACATTCACTGATGTTATCATCTCAGACACAGACTGCTATGCTATGTTATGGTCAGAAGAAACAAGCTACAAAGTCCTTGTGGGTTTTATATAATCTGGATTAAATCCAAACTTTAATATTCTCCATGTATAAGAAGTATAGTTTCAGAGACTTCTGAGGGAGTACTTATTCAACTAGTTAGATCGAGTCATATCAATATGATACGAAAGTAAGGATCCGTTGTTTCATGAAATCAAGAACAGCTCTGTTTTTTAAACAGAGAGAAAAGTAAACTCTACAAGTAAAACTTCCAGGAAGAGAAAAAAATAATCTAGTACTTGTCAAAGTACTTGTCTTCAAAAAATGCATTCTTATTTAGAATACAGTGAAACCATATCTTCCCTATTAGATTTTCTGGGTGGCAGCTGTGAAAAATGCACTTTTTCCATATAGCATGTTCACAATAAAATTCACAATAAAACAATTCAACTCAGACCTCAGAGTTGTTGATAAAATTGGTAATAAAAGCAATTGATTTGTTTGGGGCTTTTTAGGTATTTGAACATACAAAAAGTTAAATACCAAGGGCTATTTCTCTGGTGACAACCTCCTCCTCTTATCTATATATCAAATCTTGGAGCTTGCAAAAGATATGAGACTACTGAGAAAGCAAACCAAGCTCTGATCTGGGAGATCAGGAAGGAAGACAACGAACAGCGTCCAACACAAGGCCCAGTAAGAAAAATGTGCAGACAGATCTGCACTGCCCAACTGCAGAGCACAGCTTAAATATTACAGGTAGGGTGTCATCTACTTTGACTACCTAAGAAACACCATCTAAAAATAAGATTCTCCATATTCATGGGGGAAGGCAAGGAGAAGGAAATTTCACCCACTTTGGCATGCCTTTCAAAGCTACAGATCTGGAGGGTACCTTCCAAGCTAGATTCCTGTGTACTGAAGAACCTCTCAAAGGAAGAGTGGTGGAAGGTAGAGGGATTTATCTGCTGATATTTGATTTATCTGCTCCATTTTCTAAAATATGGCAAGGAGAGCTAAAAAAAAAAAACCCAAAAAAAACACCCTCAAAAAAAAAGGAAGAAAAAAAAAACAACCACCAACCAAAACCTCAACCAAACCAAAACCATGACGCCAAAACGTCCCTAACAACCTGAGGCAGTATATAGTTAGAAAAAAATTCCTAAGGGCACAAAATAAAAACCTCATAAACCTGATCAGCCAACAGTTGAAAGCAGTAAAAGCTCAACTGATGATCTGTTCAGTCAATGATGCAAGTACTGCAAGTAGTTAGTTAGCCAAAAATATAGACGAAGAAAGGTTTAAATCCTGTATATTTTAGAAATAAAGGGCATACAAAGATGATGAAGTTCTGTGTGCTATCAAATAAAGTTCAGCATAAATATTAAAAGTCAGATTCTGTGGTAATGTGACATGATTCACAAATACAGAAAAAATTAGCACACAGAGCAATTGAAGTCTTCTAACCAAATCTTCTGGTGGCACTGAAATTGCCTTTACTTTGCTTTTTAACCACAGTTACATCTGGTCAAATCTTTTCTCTATAGCTTTCTGCAATCATTGCCCAAAAATACAGTTATAAGATATCTATATATCTGCTTAACCCCAGAAGTTTTCTGAGCATTCAGACTTAGCCATTAGCTGCTAAATTAACATCAGAGGAACTATTTCCCTTCTGTTAGTTATATAATCTTGGATGTCCAGCTTAGGGTTGCAAAACCCACTGTTGCACAGAAGTTAGTGAGACAATCCCCATCCAAAACATCTATAACTGTTCACAGAACTTCTAATTGTATCATACATAATTGTAGCAGCATCACTACTTCTAGAAACTGGCAGAATTCCATCAAAATACTGAAGTGCTTCAAAAGCCAAAACAACATAAGCTTTCAACAGTCACAAAAATTATTACTTAAAATCTACCCCAATCTGACAGCTCTCAAATAATGTATCACTTTCAACATAGATCTGTATCCCTTGCCCTCAGTGCCTCAGAAAACTTCATGACTGAAGAGAACTATCCACTGGCGGACACACCAACTTTGAATGAATTGGAAAAAATAGAATTTATCATAAAATTTCCTTCTGAAATCATCAAAACAGTATTACATAAAAGAACTAAAAACTCCCTTCCAAAAACACACTATCACGGTATACTCTGTCTAAACAACTTCAACTAACATAAATCCAGATCTTGTGCTAAACAAACACTTAAAACACAGCTGCAATTCGAAGTGCTAGCTTATTAGAAAAAAACAAACAAACATGATTTTAACTGCCACTCAAGGTCACAGATTAAATTTTATATTACCTTTAGGATTTCAATTTTTTTTTTTTTAACATGAAGTGATATGTGCATATACTGCCCTCATGCTGTATATAATATAAAATGCAGAAAATTTCAAAATCTTTCAGTAAGAAGAAAAAGCATATTCTACTATTACAGTAACATTTTCTCAGGAAAAATATCTTTAGAGAAGTATTTATTTTTCTCTCAAAGTAAAAATTGTACTTACGATAATACCTGTAGGTACTTCACGGAATGAATACACTGGCTTATTTGGTATATCTTGTTTACTCAGGAGCTCAAAAACTGCAGGATATGTAAGCAAGTTTATCAGAGACAGAAAAGACTAGAAAAAGAGAAAAAAGGGCAGCGGGAAACATTAATCCATTAAGTCTAACCAAGTAAATATTAACAATTTGCCATTTACTTTAAATTTATTCTTATTCTTCTTTATAGGCTGAACTTCACATAAATAATGTTGCCTAAAAAGAGAATGCAAAACCTGGCAGGTGTCTATATTCTAAAAGGGCAGCAATGGCTGTGAAATATGTACTATTCACCAAATTGTACAAGCAATTTTAAAAATTACAGTATTTTTATAACCACATAATTCTAAAATCTAGAGACACAGCATACTCTAAAACATGTCACTGTCTCTGATCTAACTACAGTAATCAGAGACATGAACTGATGGCCAGTATTTCAAGAATTTCACTTTTGTCAAGATTGTTATGTATTATTTTATATTTACTTTAATGGATCCGTGTCATTGTGACTTGCCATGAAACAAAAGAATGCTTTCAGTCAGTCATCCTTTGACTAGTGTATTATACTAATTTTGTCCTATGTGTCAAGAAGCTGGTATAGTTGCAATAAAGATTTGCAGAAAGGTATGTATATCCTATCTGACATACATCACTGTTTTTTCCATGCCAATACAGAAGATTAAGTTATTTCTCACCTTCTGACAGCTTCGGTCAATAGGGTCAATAGGAGTAGATTTGGGTTGAGTTATCCTTAAATCTTCTTTTCCACACTCCAGAAGAGCCCATAATTCAGTTACAAGTGCCTTTATAAAGCCTAAACAAATTTTTTTTTCTAATCATGAAAATGACAAGAATACCAGAAAAACAATTTTCATGATAAAAACATTTTACACCACAATTCTGACTCAAATTCTCAAATATTCTCTACATTGTAGACTACAATTTCACAAGACAGACTGCCTGAGGGGTACTTTCCCTGCCATTCTCAATCCTTTGTCAAGCAACCTCCTTATATTAAATCTAAGCTATACAGCAACAGTTTGCAAAGACTATAACACTAGAGTAGGATGATATTTATATACATTCCACATAAACGAGCTGCTGACCTTCTTTAACAAGTTAACTGCTACAGATCAAGGCTTAGCTAGCATTGTCTCTATGGTTTAAAAAAAATACAGATTTAGTATAACTCATTAATAAATGAAAATATACCACAATGAAAAGTTAAGAACTGAAACAAATCTTTTTAATAGAAGTACTACTAGCTGACTTTATAATGTTACCTTTTAAAATACAAGAGAAAGGTTTGGAGATTCCAGAGTTAGATGACTATCCTAAGTTATGCACTCAATACAAACTTCACATCCATTATACAACCTCCTTTCAGGGTTGAAACACAATGCTTATTATCTGTCTTTGATGCCAAAGGCTATACGAAGCAACTTGGCTGAGAACCACAAACAAGACAGTTACTCCTCAAGTAGATCTGCTCCCTCCTTTCTGAAAGACCCCAGATGTGTAAATAAAAAACAAGCAGTTTCCTTGAATTCCTGGCAGAATTTGCCTACATTTCTGAGTCTTTCCATCAAGTCATTTTAATTATGCATCAGCCAATTCTAGACACTCAAAAGATACTTGGAAACTTTTGTACCTCATGGACTTCCTTAGCAACTTAAGTAGCTTTACTTTATTGGTAACATTCTAGTCTTAACATAAGAACTACCTAGACCACTGAGTGGGTATGGCAACAGTTGAGGTATCTGGAAATGAATCTGAAGGGACTTTGTGGCATGGGTTGACATACAAGAAGAACTGTCAATTCAGACAATCTGAATTCCATCTCACTATTTTATAAGAGCACCAATGACATTCGGGCCTTTGCACAGTTTCTCACTCTTTGAGCACCCAGCAACCATGGAAAAGTACATATAAATTACAGAAATCAACAGTTATCAATTCTGATCTGTAGATCAATAAGAAGCACTTGCAAATTGTAAGCAACATTTTTTTTTAACAGATGTAAATGTCTTCATGCACATACACAAAATTTCTGGAAATCCAAAACAATGGAGTAAAGATTTTGATTAATTTAAGGAAATAAAAAAAGGTAAACTGAACCAAAACAAATACAACCCTGCATCAAGGTAAGTAGATGACTTAGAGGTTGGAAAGAATAAAGTTCCATCAAGAAGAAATCAATGGACATCTAGGCATTCTTTGCTAATAAAGTATAATTATTCCCTGCAGCTGATCTTTTTTAACATCATTCTCACTGTCTTTTTCCACTATGCAAGACCATAGCAGGTAAATATTCATAATAATACCATTCTTCAATTTACCTGAACTTTGCAGAGCTACTGCACCTGATGGTGTTGTTGCCATTTGTGTAATAATCACTTTAGTACCAAACTCTTCATATTCATTTGCCTGTTAGTAACATATATAAAGCTCAGTGTTAGTTATCCAGAGGGCATGAAACTCTCCAATGATCTCTTAAATATTGATCTTTCCTACACCTGTTTACAGAATTTAATCCACTATATGGTTAGACTTGAACAGTTCAGAGAAACTAGCCTCTAAAGACTTATCAGGGTTAGATTCCAAAGCAAACATCTTTATCAAGTATCTTCTAAAAATTTAAATACAAAATACTATGGCTGAGACATGCAACACCAGCAACGAATAAAAACATTGGTATCATGGCTTTTGCACACATTCACTAAGATGCCTGTAACATCACCTTTCTTCTCCTGATACGTGCATTTCAAGTACTGTCTAACATATCTAGATTTAACATCTAACAAGGTGGTAAAAAAAATTTTGCACTTAAAAAAAGTAAAAATAAAAATCCTAGCACTTCAAACTTTACAGTAAAAAGTCTGAAAATAAATGTCTCTATATCTGAAGATGAGTAACACTGTATAAACTTAAATTAATGTAGTACAAATATCAAAGATGAGCTGCATTTAAATTCATTTTCGGGGAGAAAAAAAAGTGGTAAAGTGGCTTCTGGGTTTTCTTTTTTGTACTAGTTTCTTCCTTTTTTATTTTATTATAGTCACTAAAGAAAGTAAAATTGTACAGACAGACTCTGTAATGCTTACCTGGAGTTTCTTTGATAAACTGCTGAATATAAAGTTCACACAGTCATTCATGGCACCTGTACTATGAAGCAGAAACAGTCCTTTGGGTGTGGCAGAAAAACTTAGCAAGGCATCTAACAAAGTCTCTTCCCATAACAAACTGCAAGAGTAGAAAGTAATAATTTTAAAAGATATGTAAAAAAGCAAGGGAAAAAGAATTAAGACTACAATTTCTAACCCTGAAAAACACCACCACTTCATTTCCTAGACTCTATGCTTACTCTATGTTTACAACATTTACGTTGGTTTTAAAAAAAAGCATTTGGGAAACTTACGTATTAGACTGTATTTTGTACAAACATTCACACTCATCCTGGCAAAACTATGGTTAAATAGGAACACGTAATAGAAAGATGATGTAATGCGGAACCCAAAAGATCTATGCCATCTTTAAATACACTTATGACTTACTATCTGACTTTAGACAATTCTTGAGATTTTAATGTGGCAGTTACAAACTAGCAAAATGGACAGAGTTTCTCACCAACATAAGAAGACTATAAGGAACTAAAAAACATTAAAGGAAATAAAGCACCTTCTAAAAATGAGTACAGAATTATGAAACTAAAATGCTATATATAAAGAAAATACACTCATGTACTAACAACAATAAATGGAACCTATTTTCTACAGGCATGGCAGGAAGGACAGCAATTGCAAGAATGAAATATGATTATATCCTCTGCCCTACAAAATATTCTACCCCCCATAAAGAAAAGAGAAGCAATTACATCATCTTTGACTACGTACCATCCCTGCAGGTACCATTAGGCTCTTGTGATTCTGCTTCTCTAAGAGCACCTGCTAAGTGGATTCTCATCTTGAGTTCTGTTCTCATTCCTCATTTTTGACTTCTCTCACCAGTAAGCAGCATGCAGCTTTCCTCATAGCAGTCATCCATTACCCCAAGCTTTAATCACTTCTGCAGAACCCCTGCCATGTCATGTTCAGAAGCAAAAATTTCACCCAGAAAAGACCCAGCTATCTCGTTCCACAGTTAAATGAAAAATCTAGATACTAGGAAAAAATTTTATTTATGTCTCTGGTAATGACTAGTAATAGCCTTCACAGTCAGAGCTCTGCACCCTAGCTTTCTTTTTGCCTCTGGATTTAAGTTGCTATAACCAGTTCACATGTCACCATCACAGACTAGAGCTGTTGAGACATCTTTTCAAATTATACATGAACTTTATAGTAAAGTATAAACAAGAATCTAGTTCATTAACTAGGTGCTGCACTAACACCAATATCACCATGAATTTTCAGGGTCACAAATAACTGTTATTTCTCAACCTAATACACACAAACTTCTATAAAAGGACATTAAGTTTTTGTATAAAAGGAAGGATGACTTTCACTTAATATGCATAAGGCATTTTTTGCTACATAATATTGTGAAGGTGTCCGATACCCTTCGGCAGAACAGCATTGTAAACTAACACCACATTAAACCCATCAGATAAACTCTGACGGGCACTTTGTTTTATGCTTTCTAATTAACATGTTCATCAAGCCGATTTCTGTAGTCAAAATCAACCATAAGTCAATTTTATATAAATTAAACACAATTCTGTAAGCCAAGAAAGTTGTGAAAGCTCAAGAACAATTCTGTAACTCTACTAAGGCCTATGCCAGGACGACTTCACTCTACCAACCACTATGCTTTTGGAAAAAAAAACAAACAAAAAAGCAGGGTAATTAAGATGGCCTCAGTTGTGGATAAAGAGTCAGTGTGTGGCTCAGCACTTATGCATGGGTATAAATTAAGTATCAACTTACCTGTTTTTTGACTCTAGACTTATTGATGAAATTAAGTCCACACCAGTTACAGGAGTTGGTACTCTTTCTGAAAGCAAACTCATCTGTGAAATAAAATCAAAAACAAATAAATACCTACTTACTGTTTATTTACGCCATTTTTAAACTCCAGATATTCTTGTTATATGTTTAAGAAAAAAAAAACCAAAACAAAACAGTGAACAGGTTGTAGTTTAGCCTTTGGCACAGTATACCCTATTTCACTACATTTTTTATTACAGAAAAGTTTGGCACTTTTTTCTTCCTTGAGTATAAACCGTTTTAAAGCTATTACATTTTTATTAAAATTCTAAAACTCCTCTTTTTAACTTTAATATTGTTAAAAAAACAATAAATAAAGCAACTCACTTGCTGAGGGGGGTGGCTTGAGAAAGGACACCTATAACACTGGAGCGGAGCCAGGGGAGATCAGCATCCAGAAGCCTCACCACAGAGCGACAAAAGCCACTGAGGAGGGAGCCTCAAGTCCTCAACAGGACTTGCCCAAGAGCTCAGCTACCACGAGGAGGTGACTCACCGAGGGCGGAGACTGGAGGAGGGGCACCAACTGTGAGTGGTTAAAAATCTACCCAGGGAGCGCGGCGAACAGGAGCTGGTGAACACAGCAGGCAAACAGGGCAGGTCGAGGTAGTTTGCGTGGGCAGGCGAGCGGGATGGTGAGCACTCGCCGTATGACCAGGGTCCGGTCTGGGAGCTCTGCCTTGGCTGCCCCGGTGGTGGCCAGTGTAGGCACCCAGACAGAGCCGGTAAGTGGGGAGGTTGGGGTGCAGAGCTCGGAGTGTAGAGAGTGCCTGCACTGGTCTTGTGAGGGAAAGGTGCAGAATGGGCAGGGCTGCGCTCACTGCTCCCTGATGGAGGTCCTCCTCCAGCAGGTGGCTGAGATACGGGATGCTGTCAGTAAGCTGCAAGATGTCAGGGAAGCTGAGAGGAAGCAGGACTGCTTGCTCCAGGCCCAAACAGCACAGGGGCCTCAAGATTCCCCTCTAACTCATGGAGGAAAGAAGGAGGCTGTTGATCAGGGAAGCTGGGAATTAGTAACAAAAAAAAAGAACAAAAGGAGGAAGAGAGCAATTAAAAGCAAGGGGCTTCCTCCTAAATCTGCTCTACCCACCCAGAACCGCTTTGCTGTCCTGCAAGGGGCTGATGAGGAAAAGCACTTGCATCAGAAACAGCCAGCTGGTGCACTGGTACAGAAGATCTCTACTGGTGCCACCAGGAAAAAGCGGCGGGTTGTAGTAGTAGGGGACTCTGCCTTGAAAGGGACAGAAGCGCTCATCTGTCGGCCTGACCCAGTTGCAAAGGAGGTGTGTTGCCTACCTGGGGCACGGATCAGGGATGTTGCAGAGAAGCTGCCTGCTCTAGTAAGTCCCACTGACTGTCACCCATTTCTAGTGATCCATGTGGGTGTTAGTGATAGCCTGAGTATAAAGAAGGACTACAGAGCTCGGGGAGAGGTGGTCAGGGGTTCTGGAGCTCAGATAGTCTTTTTGCTAATTCTCCAAGACACAGGGGAGGACCTTCCAAAGGCAAGGAGGATTGGACAGGTTAATAAATGGTTAAAAGGGTGGTGTCATAGTCAAGGGTTTGGGTGTCTTGGACATGGGGCCCACATTTGTAGGCCAGGCCTACTGGGGCCTGGTGGAACTGCTCTGATAAAGAAAGGGAAGAGTGGCTTTGCTGGGAGGCTTGCCAGACTTGTCAAGGATGCTTTAAACTAGTTGTGTTGGGGGAGGGGAGCATCATTCCATCCCAACACACCCAGTCAGCTGCCAGCACCTATAATAAATACTCTGAGCAATGTAGTAATATTCTAGCCGCTCCAGCCACTGAGCCGGCTTCATTTGGAGCTCGGATCAGATGCCTCTATACAAATGCCCATAGCATGGGGAATAAACAAGAGGAATTAGAGATGTGGGCACATCTACGGGGCTATGATATAACAGGCATCACCGAAACATGGTGGGATGGCTCCTTTGACAGGAGTGTTGGAATGGAAGGTTATAGGCTTTTTAGAAAAGACAGGCCCAGCAGAAAGAGAGGGGAAGTTGCCCTTTATGTTAGGGACAGGCTGGAGCATATGGAACTCTGTCTGGGGACAGGTGAGCAGTTAACAGAAAGTTTGTGGGTCATGGTTAAGGGAAAATCGGTGATGGGACACATTACTGTGGGGATATGTTACAGACTGCCTGATCAAGAGGAATCTGTGGATGAAGAACTCTACAGACAAATAGGAAAAGCCTCACACTCACAGGCCCTTGTTCTCATGGGGGATTTCAACCACCCTAACATCTGTTGGGGCAACGGTACGGCCCGGCACAAGCAATCCAGGAGGTTTCTTGATTGTGTGGAAGACAGCTTCCTTCTGCAAGCAATAAAGGAGCCAACGAGGAGACGTGCCCTGCTTGACTTCGTGCTCACCAGCAGGGAAGGGCTCGTGGGAAATGTGACTCTCCAGGGAAATCCTGGATGCAGTGATCACGAGATGGTCAAATTCGAGGTCCTCAAGACAGTGAGAAGAGCCTGCAGTAAGCTCACTGCCCTGGACTTCAAGAGAGCAGACTTTGGGCTCTTCAGGAACCTGCTTAGCAAGGTTCCATGGGATATAGCCCTAGAGGGCAAGGGGGACCAAGACTCTTGGTTAACATTCAAGGATCACCTGCTACAGGCTCAAGAGTGTTACATCCTGACCAGAAGAAAGTGCAGCAGGAGGGCCAGGAGACCTCCTTGGATGGATGAGAAGCTGCTGAGAAAAATCAACAAGAAAAAGGAGGCTTATAATAGGTGGAAACAAGGACAGGTGGCCTGGGATGAATACAGGGATGTTGTCAGGGTACTTTGGGACCAAGTTAGGAAAGATAAGGCCCAATTGGAGCTAAACTTGGCAAGGGATATTAAAGATAACAGGAAGGGATTTTATAGGTATGTAGCAGCTAAAAAACAGACTAAGGACAATGTAGGCCCCCTCCAGACGCTTTCGGGAGAACTGGCTACACAGGACTTGGAGAAGGCTGAGGTTCTGAATGGCTTCTTTGCCTCGGTCTTCACTGGCAAAGGCTCTGACCGCAGCACCCAAGTCTTGGAGGGCTGATGCAGGGACTGTGAAAACAGACCTTGGGCCCACTGTACATGAGGATCTGGTTCAAGACCATCTTAAGAACCTGAATGTACACAAGTCAATGGGACCTGATGAAATCCATTCGCGGGTCCTGAAGGAGCTGGCAAATGAAGTTGCAAAGCCACTGGCCATCATATTTGAAAAATCATGGCAGACAGGTGAAGTTCCTGATGACTGGAAAAAGGGAAATATAACTCCCATTTTCAAGAAGGGGAAAATGGATGACCTGGGGAATTACAGACCAGTCAGTCTCACCTCTGTGCCTGGCAAAATCTGGGAGCAGATTCTCTTGGAAGGCATGCTAGGGCACATGAAAAAGAAAAAGGTGCTTGGTGACAGCCAACATGGCTTCACTAGGGGAAAATTCTGCCTGACCAATTTGGTGGCCTTCTATGACGGGGCTACAAAAGTGATGGACAGGGGTGGAGCAGTTGACGTCATCCACCTGGACTTGTGCAAAGTGTTCGACACTGTCCCACATGACATCCTTGTCTCTAAATTGGAGTGTCATCAATTTGATAGGTGGACCACTCGGTGGATAAAGAACCGGATGGATGGTCGCACTCAAAGAGTTGTGGTCAACGGTTAAATGTCTAGCTGGAGATCAGTAACGAGTGGTGTCCCTCAGGGATCAGCGTTGGGACCGGTCTTGTTTAATATCTTTGTCGCTAACATGGACAATGGAATTGAGTGTGCCCTCAGCAAGTTAGCCAATGACACCAAGCTGTGTGCAAGTTAGCCAATGACACCAAGCTGTGTGCTTCTGTTGATACGCTAGAGGGAAGGAATGCCATTCAGACGGACCTTGACACACTTGTGAGGTGGGCTGATGCCAACCTCATGAAGTTTAACCATGCCAAGTGCAAGGTCCTACATCTGCGTCGGAGCAATCCCAGGCACAGCTACAGGCAAAAAGGAAATTCATGGCAGTCCTGCGGAGAAGGACTGGGGGGTGTTAGTCAATGAGAAAATGAACATGATCCAGCAGTGTCCACTCACAGCCCAGAAAGCCAACCGTATC
The DNA here is from genome assembly GCF_012275295.1 of Melopsittacus undulatus. Classification (NCBI taxonomy): domain Eukaryota; kingdom Metazoa; phylum Chordata; class Aves; order Psittaciformes; family Psittaculidae; genus Melopsittacus; species Melopsittacus undulatus. The sequence continues at coordinate 65,639,373 of NC_047529.1, forward strand.
CTGGGCTGCATCAAGAGGAGCGTGACCAGCAGGTCAAAGGAGGTGATACTGCCCCTCTACTCTGCTCTCCTGAGACCTCACTTGGAGTACTGTGTGCAGTTCTGGTGTCCTCAACATAAAAAGGACATGGTACTGTTAGAACAAGTCCAGAGGAGGGCCACGAGGATGATCAGGGGACTGGAGCACTTCCCATATGAAGACAGGCTGAGAAAGTTGAGGCTGTTCAGCCTGGAGAAGAGAAGGCTGCGTGGAGACCTCATAGCAGCCTTCCAGTATCTGAAGGGGGCCTACAGGGATGCTGGTGAGGGACTATTCATTAGGGACTGTAGTGATAGGACAAGGGGTAATGGGTTCAAACTTAAAACAGCAGGGGTTTAGACTGGATATAAGGAAGAAATTCTTTACTGTTGGGGTGGTGAGGTACTGGAATGGGTTGCCCTTGGAGGTAGTGAATGCTCCATCCCTGGAGGTGTTCAAGACCAGGTTGGATGAAGCCTTGGGTAATATGGTTTAGTGTGAGGTGTCCCTACCCATGGCAGGGGTGTTGGAACTAGATGATCTTGAGGTCCTTTCCAATCCTAACTATTCTATGATTCTATGATTCTAACTCTTCACTTCTGTCACAGGTAATAGAAATAACAGCCTCTGGAGTCAACAAATTAAGTAATTCTGACAATTTGTATTTATAAATTATATAAATTTATTTATATTTGTGTGTATATATATTTATCTATGTAGCTCTACACATGCCTTTATATTTGGCGAGGTTTGTTATTGAAATCATATTTGAAAATAATTGGTGTGAAAAACACTGTTTATTTCAGATGACTGATTTAAGTGGCTTTATGTTTCCAGAGACTAAAGCAAACTGCACCACTCAAATGAAAAACCTTAGTCATCAATCTACTCTCTTATAAATGTGATTTAATAAATATACAAAAGATTCTTCTATCAAAATAGTCAATTGTCCTGGATCTGTTGAGTTCCCCTTTTATTACCATCTGTACAAATTCTGTCCCAGAATTCCAGTAGAAACTGCTAAAAAGTTGCTTCTCCATCAGTCTTAAGACTCCAGGAGATGTGTAAAAGAGGAGGAAACAAATTAGCACTCTATCCAGTAAATAATTGTCACTGCTGCTTGGATAGATTCAAAAATCCACCATTTTTGCTACGCTATAAATGGCACAACATTTTATAAACAGCAGATGTTTTAAAATCGAACAATGACAGAAAATAATTTTAAAAAATAATCAAGATGGCAAAGCTCAAAATGTGACTTCCCTGTAACAATTTGTCAATTCTTGAAGTCCTGAATATGCAGATTCCATTTCAGTCTCAATTTGATCTCCAAAGTGCATGAAGAAAGGGCCTTTTGTCAGTTAAATGTTTCATTTTTTTTTAATTCAGCACATTCAGCCTACGTATCTTGTATGTGTCAAAACAATTTGTCTAAACTATGTTCTACACCATAATAAAAGTTTTTCATGTGCAAAGAAGTCTTTTGTGCATGTGTAAATGCTGTTGTGCTTTAGAGCAAATAACTGGAAATGCCCATCAAAAGCATCTAATGGTTTGCCTGTGATAAACATCAAACAGACTAACAGGTTAGTTCAAGGAAGACTGACTTGCCACACAACAGACAGATTGCTGAGTTATGTAAATTACAGCACGATTCAAGAGAACCAAACTCCGTAATTCAACAAGATCCTAAAGTTCTCAATGCAAAGAAGAAAGTAAGTTCCAAAACCAGTGCTCTCTGATGAGAAACAAGAGCTCATTGTGACGGAATTATGACTGCAAATTAAGTAAAAAGTATGCATTCATGATAATATTAATATACAAAAACAGTGAGAAATACCCTGGTTTAAGGTAGTGGTGGTGGTTTAAGACTCTCTTCTGTTCATGTTTCATCTTTCTAATGTTTTCTGCCTCAGTTTAAATTGCAACTGTAGTTATTAAAATTTCTAACTGTAATAAAAGCATACAACATTTGACAGGAAGAACAGCTGATTCATTTTCTCTCCTTTGCATTTAATCTCTCTCCCACTTCCTCGCATGAAAATAATAACCTTAAGGATTCAAACATTTGTTTAAATTTTACTTCACTGTCAACTTTTTGAAAACTAATCTTGAAGCATCTGCTATCATTTTTCCATCTTAACTAAATTTTTATAACAGATAAGAATTTTCACACTTCACTTGGCTATCAGAACAATTGAAAATAGAATAGTGAATAAAGCAGAGATCTATATAACTTTTTCAGTAAATTTATAACAGAAAGCAGATTACTCAGAACTGTTAGATCCAAGCTCTTAGTGGACTTGCAATCAAACTGAAGCTGAAGTACAGTACAGAGTCTACACTTCATAAGATGTCTAAGTACATAGGTAAGCAAGAACTCTTACCCAGCACTTATTATGGTTTCTTCAGAGCATTTCAGTGCTATTTAAGTCAAATATTTGGAATCTCCCTTTTTTTTTCCTCCATATCTCCCACCAGAATGAACTAGTTTAATCTACAAATTACTAAGACTACATCTCGGGAGTTTTTCCTTTCAATATTTCCCAAATCAAGAGAGAAGTCAAGAGCTGTGGTGGACACTGGCTATCATGACAGCGAATAACCTTCAGCATCAAGAACAATGGTCTTTCCACCTTGATTGTTTCTGGGTTAATCTTAAGGCATCAAGTCTCAAACAAAGCTTCTGCTAGGTTCAAATAGAAAAATCTGAAAAAGTAGAACTTTATTTTTAGAACAATCCTAAGCACTACCTCACTACTTAAACATAAGCAACCTGAAGCAAAGTACAACTACTGAATAAGCTGAATCTCTCAAATTTTTTTTTCCAATTTTCCTAGTCCAAAACAAGATTTACCTTTTTCCAGGCCTCTCCCATAGATACATGCAAGCCATAAGGAATTAGCACCTGCAGGCCTTCACACGTTCTGTACATCTGACGGCATACAAAAATGAAAGCTCCTTTAACAACTGGCAAAAGCTCGGATCCAGATAGAAGAGAAATGTCGTCATGAAGAAGTTTCTTTGTAAACTGAACAATTACATGAACAGCTGTAGGACTAGAAATAAAATAACACTTTTAAAATGCTGTTTTGTAGTCATCAATAAAGCTTGAGATAAAACCTCTGACCAAACTTATTCAATTTTTTCTAGGGGGAAAAAAAACTATGATCCACTATGTCATAACTTGTGGCACCAGGCAGAAGGAAAGAAATCTACAGGAAGTGATTTTACTTTGGCTACAGGTCTACATAAAGCAAAAATGCATCCATTGCCTTCCAACAATCCCACATGGCCATGAACTACAGACTGTGTGTGTTTAAGAGTCCAGTTGGCAAGAGTAACAAGACAGTCATTTTAGCTTCTGCTTAATCAGTGTTAAGGATATCACTACAAGTCAATATTTGTCCTTTTTCCTCTTTTTTCCTATCTGAGATATCACTTTGAAGTCTTCTAGGTTTGCAATACAAGGGACAACTCTTTTTCAAAATACTTTCTCTTACTTCCAACCCCCCATAAAAACAAGCAACTTCTGAGATTCATCCACTTAGAAGACATATTCCAAACATTTTCATCACCTGCAGCTTAGCTATTTTTAAAGGCTAGTCTCAATTTTCCTGTCCCGTTTTAAGTTTTAGCATCAGATAACAATATACTGCCCACAGCATCACACAGGTCTTAGTTAGGTACAGTGTTACAAATGTCAGCTTCAGATAGAAGATCTGTCTTTACCAGATGTATTGAAAAGTGAACGCTATATTAAATCTATTCTTTAAATAAACTGATTATTAATATTTATTCTAAAAAAAACCAAACAAAAAACAGAGAAGAAAAGCCTTTGACCTCAGTAGTAGCACTATAAATACAGTGGAAATATATTCAGAGAAAGGAAAGCTCTCACATGAATAAGAAAAACAAGAACTGTTGAAATCTCTCTTTATAAAAGTATTTCTTTAAATTGTCATTTCACCTGGTTATACACATCTCCCTGATACATCACTTACTACTTTACTTGATAATCAGGTATTTTACTCCAAACAAAACACATAATGTTACAGATAAATGAGAAAAGAGAAAATAAATCTCATAAGATTAATCTAATGCATTAAAGTACTCACTAATGCCATTCATTAAAGCACTCTTACCTATCTTTTTTGGCAGTTTTTTCATTTTCTCCATGAAGAAGAAAAGAAAGACCATCATCTACAGCAGCAATCCTTGCCAAAATATCAGCTACATCAATTAAAGTGGTTTCAAGACAATTCAAATACACCTATTCGGAATTAAAAAAGAAAACAAGAGAAAGTTTTAAATTAAATACTTTTGTGAAAGCTGTTTATTCAAGTCTGGCTTATGTATGCAAAACCTAAAGGCTACCTCTCCTACGCCTGCTTAATCGCTTAAACAAAATAAGTAAACAGCCCATCACCATCATATAGAAATCTTCATCACAAATGGCAGTAATCATCACTTTTAATGATTATGGCAGGAGTCCAAAGATTGCACAGATACAGAAAACAAACATTTCTGAACTCCTTTTTCTCTTTTCCCACACGAATATGAAAAGGCTCTGATACGCCATCTAGGAGTTTAAGAACACGTGAATCAAGACAAGAAACATTCTTACTTGTTTGTTGCTGCATAAGCATTGACAACTTTTTGGCTAGAAATGGAATTCAAGTTTCCAAGATCATTTGCATTCACTTCACTTGTAGGCTGCAGTAGGCTGAAACAGCCGTTTGCTTTGGAATCATGAGGAGATTCTCCCCCACTACAGCAAAGCAAATGTCTTCTACCAATTTCTTATTCACCTCAGAGTATTGTAGAGCTATAACTAGACTGTAATCAAGCAACCTGAACATTTAACACTGAGATTCAGACTGTCCGGTATGGTACTATGATTAATGAAACCAAGGTTAAATCCAAATCAAAGCCACTGCTTTTTAGTAAGTGAAGTCCGTATGTCCCATGGTAGACAAGCAGAACATGGATGTTCCATGAAGAACCTGTCACGGAGCAGCAAGGGCAGAATCCAAGGAACAAGAAGCCAGAAGCCAAGCATGATAATGAGGCAGGCAGAGGCAATGGCTTGCCATCGGATGCGCATAGTCCCACCATACCCAAACAAGGTCAGCAGACAAGGTCCAGTCATAGTAACCAGGTTCACCCAACAGTCTAGATTCCCTCCACAGTGATGAGGAAGGTTCAAGGTTAAGCTAGGAAACCAAGTCACTGAGTTAGGGTCAGCTCCAGAAAGAACAACCAGAGTCAAAGTACAGTGCTCACCACGCAACCAGATTTTTAGTGACAAGGCAGGTCTGAGGTAAAACAACCAAAGAAATCATAGTCTGTGGGTTAAGGTGCAGATTAATGGACAGGAGGCTTCCTTGCTGCTACTACCATAGTATAGGCAGGGAAAGAGAAGAATGTAATCTTAAAAGCCACTCCTGTGATGAGTCCACACTGAACCCTATTAAGAGTAGTCACTGGGGAGAACTCTGCTGAGTCTTCCTAGCAGAGCTTTCTAAAATGGTTAACTTGAAGGCTGCAAACCCACAGCATTACCTATGCTGCCTTTGAGCCTAGGCTTCGAAGCCCACACGAGGGGAAGTCAGGAGGAAGATGTGCCAAGGCCTGACAGCAGAAAAGTAGCTGTAATTCTGCAGGACTTACAGTTTCCTAAAGGTGCTCACTAAAACTCTGTTACTGTCCATGTGCCTCAACTATAGAGTCATGACTTAGCCAGAGTGTACCCTCTCATCCAGGGACTGAGAAACACTCCAAATTCCTAGGATTTATGCATAAACGTTCTTAAAAGGAGAAGGATGGTTTTCAAAGTGAGAAGTCCTCTTTGGTAGTTTCCCCATGTCCACACCCAGAACTACAGAGTGGAGTCAACAGTGAAATGACTTTGTGGCAAGGATGAGCTAGGGAGGGTAACTGCTCCCATTAACACTTGTTAAGTATCTAGTATGTCAGAATAGGGAATTAAATACCACTCTCCTGAAGTCTGCTGTTTAAAGCTTTCCTACTCTTCTGCTATTCACGAAGGACAGCTGGACTCACAAGACAAATTATTTTTTAAATGCTCCTGCTTCTCCTCTTACAGGGAGCTCTACATTTTATATAGTGCAGAGGAAAAACAGCCTTCCTACTTTAAAATTTAAAAAATTTATTATTAATGCCAGCGATCAAAGTAACCCATGAGAAAAACAAAATTTTGATTTTGTTTTATAGTTAAAATTTTCAGTGATGGTTAAAAATCTCCCTGACCTGTTATTTTTTTCAGTTACTGGGTATCATTGTTCAGGATTCTAAGAAAGGACACACTGCGCTGTCAGTTTCTTTAAGACTGTTCATTTGTTTTCTTTGTGCAGCACCAAAAGAAAATCCAAAACACAGTACTTTGTTTATTTAAAATGTGAATCCAATGTTCTGCACCAGCTATGCTTCAGCAGCAACTCTGAGGCTACGGAGCCCAAAAGGTCAATACTGCTGCCCAGAAACTGATCCTTCTGACAACTCCTGCTCTCAGATGAGTTTCTTCCTCTAACCCCACAAATACGCAATACTACTCTGCTTAAAAACCAAGTGAGGCTTACACATATCTGAGTGAATTCAAAGCTCAAACGTAAAATAACAGCATTTGCTCATTAGGCCTATATGCAGATCTAGTGCTACCCACTCCACAGCCCCAGCTGAGGAAAGATGCATGCATGGCCATATCCTTCCCTTTGAGACAGACATGGTCCAGTACTAGTATCCAGCATTAGGATTTCTGGGTGTCTAAGAAGTGACAATGGCTTGGCTGGGGAGCAAAACCAGTTAAAATTCTTGTAAAAGAGGAAGAAGATCACTCTGACTTGGTCTACCTTTCTAGCTATAGGTTTGCCAGGTGCAATACAAAAAATTTGCACCTTTGTTAGAACAGATGTGACATTCCAGATTCATGACACATAACGAATCTACTACAGCTACTGTGCATTAAGTATTCCTACACATGATCTACTTTTTTTAAACAAACGAGTTATTAAGTCACAGGAGGGCTTACAATTTGTTGAGTTCATCTACCTATGAGAGACAGCTGAGCATGGCAGAAACAAAAAAAAATGAAAATAAGAAACTGTTAAATATTAAAATGTTTTCTTTTTTTAATTACTAATGTATAATAAAGGCTACAGTTGCACATTCTTTAGCATACCATATAACTACAGAGACCCCATCACAGCAAATCAATGGAGTATTGCCTTTGTATGATTTTCAAGTTTCACTGTGTCCAAAGTATTCATAGGCTCAGCCTACTTGAAAAAATTTGCACTAAATTTTGGAAAGTATGGTAAAAACAAGACAACTTTAAGTATTAATCATGCAGAAGGATCCATAGATAAGCTTATAATGAAATGTATAAATAATGCTACTGTATTCAGTACAGATACCCACAGAAGTGCTAAATTATTTCCATGGTCAAGTTTTTGCAGGACTATGGTTTTAAGCTTCAAATGGTTTGGGTTGGAAGTGACCTCAAAGGTCATCTAGTTCCAATCCTCCTGCCACAGGAAGGGTCACCTCCCAATAGACCAGGTTGCTCAAAGTCCCATGCAACCTGGCCTTGAAAGGATGTGGTAGCCACAGCTTCTCTGGGCAACCTGTTCTGGCATCTCACTGCCCTCACACTAAGGAATTTTTTTCACAATAAAGAACTCTAATCTACGTCTACTCTCTTCCAGTTTAAAACCATTCTCCCTTGTCCCATCCCTATATTCTCTTGTAAACACATACTTTAAAATATTTACTTGGAAATTCATTTTTTTACACTTTTGAAACAGCACTGGAATATTCCTCTACAGCTAAAATTGCTTTCAGGAATTAAAATACAAAGAATTTTTTCTGAAAAACAAACAAACTGCTCTGAAAATATAATTAGAAAGATTCTGACAAAATTCAACTTAAAGAATCTAGCTGAGGTATTTAAGTTGGGGACCCAGACTCTTTGCAAGCATGAGTCTCAGGAAGTAAATTCAGAAATTCTCAGCATTCATTTCTCTCAAAGTCTCTTTATGTGAGACAGGTCAGGCTCCTCCAGTTATGTCAGGCCTTTTTCTTGAGACTTAAAGTTACCTAGATCAATTAAATTATCTCAGTCAAAACAAAAATAATACAACAATCTAAAACTGTAACTTCACTTTTAAACACCTAGAGGTAATGTTTCTCAACATTTTTACAATTCTTACAGAAATGTTTTAGAAAAAAGCAACAATAACAACAAAAAAAAATCTTGCTTTTACCAATTCAGGAAAAGACAACAGCAACAACAAAAAACAATCTTGCTTTTACCAATTCAGAAAGTAATACTTTTCCATGAAGAATTACATATTTTACATATACTGTTATTAAGAATACTTTGCTTCAAGCTGCTATTTGAATTAAAAAGAAATAAATGCATGATGCCTTTTAAATAGCAGATAGAGTAAATAAGCACCCAAGAAATATCCAAAAGACAGCAGAAGTGAAAAAAAATTAAAATAAGCTATATGGTTTTCCTGAGGGAACAGTCTCACTCACCACATTAGATTTTTTGTTACTATTCACATGATTTCAAGAAAGCTGAGTTTGCCAGATCAATCATAACAGCCTGTGCTATTTAAGGCATACTATAACAGCAAATGCAGAAAATACTACAGAAGTTACCATTTGACTAAATGGATCTTACACATTGAAAATACAGAAAAATGTAATATTCTACAGATTTAAAAATTATTTGTAAGATTTCTACAAACCTCTGTGCCACTCAGTACACTTTGAACAGGACGAAGCAGGGCATCTATCACTGCATCTGCATATAAACATTCAGCAGCACATCCTGTCTGATCACAAAAAACTTGCAGAATCTCCATAACAAGACTTGCTGGAGAATAATCGTCTGGTGAACACAAGAAGTATTTATTTATATTTTAGCTTACACAGACATATCTATATGGCTTATATACATGCTTCTGAATTACAATTTTGCTAAGTACTGATTTAACACAGAGAGCAGAAAGGTAAGGGAGAAAGGGAAAAGAAAAATCTTCACAAATAACAGACCCAAATTAAAAACTGCACAAGAAGTTACCAGGTGCCTCATTATAATTAGCATATATTAAAAAACAAGCATTTACCTGTATCCCCTGCCAAAGCTGTCTTTGGGTAACTTGGAGAGTAATAAATAAGCTCAGTAAACAATACCAACAGATCAGTTATGGATACACGATCTATTAAAGAAAAAAAAAAAAAGAAAGTCCTCTGCAAATTAATGTGCAACTTTAATTTCACAAATCAAATGGATTTTGTAAATACATGGTAAACATTTTCTTGCTATATTGAAGAAATCAACATAAGTACAAGTGGTAAAGGACACGCACGTCCCTGGGATTCTACCGAAGTATTTCATGATCAATTTAGAAGCCTTCATCTTGCTCCCAATTTAGCCAATTGCAATTTTATCAAGTCTTCCCTTAAAAAAAAAATGGCAGCAAACATTTGAGAATATTGAACAGACACAGCTGTAGGACAAAGCGCTACCTTGCTATTGGATTAAGTGAAGCAACTGGAAAAGAGACAAGCTGTCAGACAACTCTTCCTCAGGTCTGAAACAAAAACGTGTAGCTAAATGTCGGCTGGGAACTATTGCTCTGACTTTAACGTAATTATGCTAATAAATCAGACAATTTCTGAGGAAAGCATTGCTATCTATGAGGTCGAGAAGGACACTTAAGAAGACTGAGATTGTTACTTTTGTAGGGGAAAGGAAAAAAAAAACATCATCAATGGATCATTGCTTGAATAGTCTTGTACAGGGAAATGACAAAAGCCTTATATTAGATATTTCTTCTTCACAACTGCTCTGTTGCACCTATTAAGTCCTGATCCTCAAACCAGAGGGAAAAATACCTTCAAAAGTCTCAGAATTAGTATACAGCAATGTTTTGAATTCTACACTAAATTAATAGAGATATTAATGTAATGGAACCCTACAATCCTCACACACTTGTATTTGCCAACCGTACATAATGCAAATTTCGCTGGGTGTCCAACAGCTCTTCCATCTCTTACCTTCTGTCCTTATTAACACACCTGTTCCACAGGTACCACCTTTTCCTCTACCATTGTTTTCATTATTAGGTTAAGCTCAGAGCAATCATTTTCAATGCACAATTAGCTTGAAATACTGGTTTTCACACCTGAAAAACAGTTTTGGTCTCTGGATATGTCTCTCTTCCAATCAATTATATTGATAGTTCAATGGAAGTTATTATTCATACCTAGAAAAACTGAATCCCATACTAATCCAACTCCTTCAACATGAAATTAACATATTAAACATAAGGACAAAAAGCAATCTATTCAACCACATCCATCAAAGAAACTGTGTAGATGCTCAAAGTTACCCGTACTATCTTTTAGGAAAGGTTTCCAGGTACTGAATTATTGAACAGAGTACTGTCCTATAATGTCCACAATGTTGCAGTAGAAGCATATCAAGTATGGATAAAATGTTTCACAACAGCTCCCATTTTCCTCAGCCCTCCTCTTACCTTTTTTATTTTTCAGCTGTACTGGAAAGAGATTTTGCCCTTGCTTATAGATCAACAATCTTCCTAAAAGGCACAGTGAATGAACAAAATAAACATACTGCAATTCTTGTCCAGTGTAAGAAAAGTTCTGCTCATCACCTTTAGCAATACAAAAAAAAAAGAAACAAATTAGAACTTGATTCTTCACTAGTTTACTTCACAATACCTAGCTATTACCTGCAACATAATATGGATCATTTGGTATATAAAGACAGACAGCTTAGCTTAAGTAACTGGTGTTACTTAATCACCGCTATTAGTTCTCTCTCAAAAGACATATATACAATATTTTGGGAATAAAAAGAACAGATAGAATGTCTTTCTCTTGAGGTAGCATACTCCAGTACCTAGAGAATGTGGATGTATGTGCATACAATGCAAGCCGTGCAAAGATACTCACTACAAGACTGATGGGAGAAGTCACTCACACTGGAATTTTTATTAACTCGTGCCTTGCAAGACTCAAAATAATCAAGACATTGCTGGACAGCTGCGTTTATCTGTGAAGAAATGCACAAAATAATAAAATACCTGATATTTTACAACATCTTTCTCTCTTGTATCCAAGTATTGTCCTTTAACACAAAAACCTGAACAGCCACTTCACAGCAAATACCTCATGTTTCAGTACTTTGGATGAGTTAACCAGAGGAGGCAAAATTTCACAGGATTAAAACACATTACAATTATTATTACATTATCACACTACTAGCTCTATAAGCATTAAGACAGTCTATGAAAAAGAGTACAGAAAATAATGAAAGTATTTTGTGAAGTTGATGGCAATCTGTGATTGCCATATTGCTGTTACTGTGGAATATTTTTATTGTCAACACATGAAAAACTTTGCCTTGAACACACTTACTAAACTGTAGGTTTAATTGTTGGGTGCTCTCAGTGCTATTACTGTTCTTTACAGGAGTGTTGTATAGTTATCATAGCACTGTCATCTAATCAATGAATATAAAAGTGTAAAAATTATCAGCATGGATTTAGAAAAGAATCATAGATATATCAAGAAAAAAAGTACATTTTTGATTTATTACAGTTTGGAGCTTCTAAGATTTACTCACAAGTGTAAATAAAGTATACAGACATACATAATAAAAAAAATAATTGGACGTTTACTCTATGCTTGTAAATTAAACTACCCTGCTCACGGAACTCCTATTATAAACTTTTTGTTGCATGGAACACACTTTATTCTATGCTCTGCTCTACGCATACAGATAAAGACAAACAGCTATTATAGTTGTCTGTATCCTTGTCTCCCATCTTAAGGTTTTATCAGTCACATACATCTTACATTATATTTCATCTGTACTACTAGATTTTACAAAACATAGCCAAAGTCCTGTCAATATGAATTGAGCTCACATCTGTATTGGTCTTACTGACATGAATGACAGGTCTATCCCACTGAAGACATTTGCCCATACAGAATACGCAACAGGATTAACACCTCCATTACTAAAGAAATTTTCTCAGTTTATCTTTGAATCCTTAATGCTTTGTATCACAACTTTAAGAACACATTGGTGGTTTTTTAGTTTACTTCCATCAAAAAACCCAAATTCAGAATAGAGGTTTTGTGATGTTTTTTCATGCACCGTTTGGTATTTTATACATTGTCTGAAATAATTCTGACTATGAATGTAACATCAGGAATTAAGAAATAATAATCCTAATTAAACACCTGCTATAAAACATCCAAATTTCCTCTTATTCAGAGCTGGTCACACACCCTTCTTTGCATTTAACAGTAAGTAATTTAAGCAAAAAGAATTTAAAAATAAATTTTGAAAATCCAAAGGGCTTATCTAGCTAAACAATGTGGGATAGCTCTGACAATACAGAAAAAAAGGAAAACACATGTTCAAACCACAATGTGCAGAGCAGGAAGTTCCAGATAAAGTTCCAGATAAATTTACCTTGGGAAATACTTACCAAAGATTTGTATTTCTGTTCCAAAAGCCTAAGTACCACTGCTCTGCTGTAATACGCATGCTAAAATGACAAAGACAACCTGATGTCACCTGCAAACATGTAAGTTTTATTTTTTAATTAAAAAGTAAAATTATCCCCAATTCTGTTCTATTAGGGATCCTGTGCACAATACATATTTAATGTGTTGAACTCCAGATTGCGTAAACCAAATTATACTCAACTGAGTCTTTTGTTTGCAGTACATTTAGGATGACAAAAAAAATGTCATTAGAAAAATATGTAGCAGAATATGCAGTAAACAATAACCACACTGAAATGTTAGATTACATGCTCTGGCATAGCCATGTAATTCCTACACTATAATTTTACACATGGTAGGCTGGAAAAAGCTCTAATGTCCTCTGGAGTTTAGCAAGTTGTGTAGGGCGTATCATATATGCAACTGTACTTTCATGTTCATCATTTCTTCCAGAAAAATACTCATATCTTTTGATGGCTGTCAGTTGGTCATGACAAAAGGGACTGAAGTCACTAAGCACAGTAAACTCTCAGAATTCTTATGAAAACTATTAACTGAATAGAAATGGAGGCAGACAGTAGCGTTAAAGGGCAAAGGACATAAACGCCTAAAAAAAACCTCCAGACTTCCTTAATTACAACCTACATATAGGTTGTTATCAGGACACAATGGGTCTGTGATAATAACAGTCATAAATCAAACTTTTCAAAACACATGTCAGACATGAACAAGTCATGGGTTGCTGGGTTGGAGATTTTTTGCTTACCGTCCACTTTTTAAACCATACTGCTTTGATATCTAGCAAGGCCATGAAGTAGACTGGACTCAAAAAATCTGAAGAGGCAGGATGATCAGGCTCGTGGTTTACTGACAAAAGTGAGAAGGTAGTATCTACTACTTCTTCCATGTACCTTACGGCACAAATAGAAAAAAATTAGCAGAAATCAAAAATTACATAAATCTTTCTACCAGTAATACCCAGTGAAAAAAATTTCTTGTAAAACCTTGCTGTTCAGATAAATCATAAATATCAACATAATCTTTAACTTGATCTTGTAAGAATATTCATCCTTAGTATTACCATGAATAAAACTAGTATTAACATACGTACTCTCCTAAATTATTTCATGTTTTGTAAGTACCAAGTCCTACAGTTGTCACTTCTTAATACAGATTCAAATTATTTTTGTTAAAAAACACTTGGAATGCTTCAAAAGCTAAATGAGCAGCTTAATATGACCCATAATTATTCCTATACAACTTCCCTATTATGCCACTGACCAGTCATTATGTATCTTGTAATTAACCCTTTGCTAAGCAATTACATGCATCTAATTATATGTCAGAAGTCATTAAATTAAGAAACAGTGACAGATTTTTGCAGGTAACATACTTTTCTGGATGCCGAATCCACGAAGACGGAGCTTCCTTTTGGTACTCATTTAAAAGGCGGACCTGAAACATAATTATTAAAATTTAAAAATAAATAATGCATGATGTTTTAGTAATTATAAAAAGGTATAGAGAGTTTATTTATACCTTTCTAAGTAAACGATCTATATCTGGATTAGATACATCCAGACCAGCTGAAATACGGAGAGAATATTCTTCAGAAAGAAAATACAACTCCAAATGTTTTGCTAAAAAACAAGAGAAACAAAAAAAAAAACCTCCATGAAACTAGTGGCAAAACAGACTATACTGCACATGAATCATGAAGTCTTAAATATAATTAAATGTACATACCTAAACTTGTATACACATCTCTTGTCATATTAAATGGAGAAGAAGAAAAGGCTTTTGCATAGAACCTAAGAATTTTTTCCTAAGAGAGAAAAAAGCAAGCAATTTATTAAATAGCCATGTAACTGTGTATTATTATTGCACAATAATCAATATGTAGTGGCATTATTCTTAATAGATATTGCTCTGATATGCACAGATGTTAAGCACAGTTCATGAAAATACACAGTTTCAGACAACAGAAACCACCAGTCTAAAGGAAATTTTATTTGAATACTTTAACTGACAGCACCAAAGTCTCACTGCAATACAAATAACTAGATCAGGGTATACTGATGTAATTTTCCATTAGCATTAATGTTTTTATATTATCAAACATGCTAGTGACTTGTAACTAGCACTGTTTTAAAATAAACAGTACACTTTCTACTATGACAGAGAAGTGCATGACAACAGCTGAGGCAACTTTCCTATTAATTTGGTAATCACTTTAGAAGTCAAAGAAATTAAAGACTTAACTGGCATAATAAATAATCTAAAAGCAGTTTAAGTAGCTGCTATGTTTTTTCCTCATCAGGGCCTGTGTAACATTACAATCTATAATTTTCACCATGGAGTACATACCTGACATAAATAGGAAATATTAACATGACATGTTTTACAGAAGGATTTTGTCAACTTTTATTTTTACATGTTTGCTAAAAGATATTCAAACCTCTTCATTCCCATTAAAAGATACACAAGCGAGTACTCCAGTGTCTAAATATTCTGAAATTTGAAATATTGAAATCCTGTTGTAATCTTTTAAATGAAGACGTACTGAAATCATACAGTACTTTACTTCAAAAAGAGTTTGTGACACATAAATAACGAAATGTCCTGGGACACTGATGGACTACTCATAACATATATTTAACTTCTGAGACCTATTCAGAATTCTTTACTATGGCTACTAAATACAGAACATTAGCTTACACTGAATGCAGCATCAGGATGTGACAGAGACATTGTCAGATGCATACGCAGATTTGGCCAAGTCTCAGAGTTCAGTATATCAGAGGGAGGGGCAAAGCACAGTGTCTGCAATGCTTCTTGGCGAACCTGAAGTGGTCAAAAAGATAAACACCATAAATCCATTCACAGCAACCTCTCAAATATTTAATTTACAATTATAATTTGGAGGAAGGAAGGAAGGAACAGGACCCAGCTGTACAACAGATAAAGAATTCCAGATTATTTACCTTCTGCTACATTTTTATGGCAATTTTGGCAAAACACTATATCACTTAAGGTTAAAAAAAAAAAAACATATATTTGAAAACGTAACAAAACTATGTCATGTAAGTTTTCAGTGCTGGGTGCTAAGCTTATGTTCTACTTTCTGCTTGTAGTCAGATAGGTTTTTATGAGGGCATATAGGAAACTATTGCCAAATAATACAAATGCGCCCAGCAGCTCTCCAAACTGTCAATAAATTGGAAACAGAGTTATTCGACACAGTTTTATTGCTGAATTTCATTAGCATTATAATCTAAATAATTTCAAATAACTTCTTTTTTTCTGTTTGTAGACAATTGTAATCTCTAGTAATTCATTTCATATTACTGAAACAAACTGGAAATTTTAACAATATTTAATAGCATCAGACTTTCTACATTGTTTTCTAACAAAACTTGATCACAACGTTTATACCAATCCCAACCTAAACTGCGTTTTTCAACTGGCATACAATCCCAAACAAATGTTACTGGACAGCATTCTCAAAATGATGCTTCTAAAAGCCTCAAAAGTATCAGCAGCTGGTACCGACTGATGGTTAGAGACCCACATTAGTACAGCCACTGACAGGAAGGCAAACCTAACTTGGACTTTATACATTCCCTCTGGCAGTAGCATGTTAGCAAACCAGCAGGAGGTAACACAAAGGACAACATGAAAGTTACCAAGGACAAGGGACACATACACAGGAAAATAAGCTTCAATAACTTTATATCAGACAGAACAACCTTTTGCAGACTATAAATGTCCATCTATAGGCACATAAACTACCAACAAAACAAAACAGATACTTTCTACAACACTAGTTTTTGAAGCACATGGTTATGAACAATGAAATAATGCACTGCAGAGCAGTTACCACTGTTCTGAAGCCAAGAGATATAAACCAACAAAGACAAGATTCCACTTAGGTACATATGAACTCCTATGTACACAGTCTGTTTTCCAATATGTCATAAATATTCATCATTAACATTTTATTTCTGCTTTTAAACTTACTTCCATAGGCTGAATAGGGTCAAGCCTTTCTACAAGCAGCTGCAATTGTTCTTGAGTCAAGAACGTATAACTCTGTAATATGTATTATAGAATGATCATTAGTATATTTTATTAAACTGAACAGCAGAAGATTAAAATCATCACTCTTTCTGATATCTAATTTACTTTTAATAATTAGGACTTCAACATTTGTATTAACTTAACATTAAAATCAACATTCTAAATGTCTTCCGCCATTTGCCCAAAGTTAAATTTACAGCAACAAAATTACTGTTACATACTTTACTTTGCTTTAAAGTTTCCTATATCTTTGTAAAATTCCTTGTAATAAATAATTCTTTCAATAAGCAACATAGCATAGCGCAGTACTCCAGAAATGAACTGCAGAAGTAAAATCACAAAAATTTAGATGATGTAATAACATTTTACCATTATTTTATCTTTTTATCTGTAGTACTTGCATAGGTACTTTAGAGCATATGGCCAACAGATTAATCTCATCTAGCATATGCTATCTAAAGGTTAGAAAGCTAGCACACGCTTAGTACTTCAGTGTGAAAGAAAGGTAATTCATCAGTCTTGGGATATATCAAAGATAAGGAGTATGAATCTTTTTTTACAGCTGTTCTCAGCCTCCACTGACAAACAACAATTTTGCAGTATCATGCTTATTTTGTAACAGAGAGAGAGAAAACACATCGTACTTGGTTGAACGAGGAGTCACTGTCGGAACAGTTGTCTGTGTAATAGCCACTCCGACGTTCTTTCTTTGTTTTACTATCCAGCTCCTTATTATGCATCCGATCTTCTTCAAACTTGTTAATCAAAGATTCTACCACAACCATCATGACATTCTTCAAGGCGTGCATCATCTCTCTGTATCTTCAAAGTAAAAATTATTTTAATATTAAAAGAGCATAAGAATCCCCAATTAAAAAAAAAATCTCTAAATCATGAATAACTGAATATGCCACGTTACTTAGACCCAAACTCAGTGAATTTACATAAATGAATGAAAAGCAAATGCATATCCAAAATGAGCAACAAAAGACATATGTACCTCAAATGTTTAAGATAACTATATTTTTGAGGTTTTATGTATTTCCTAGAAATAACAGCTGTATATATTAAAATCCATCTCATAAGCACTACAGACCACTGCTTTAAAGAATCACAGCTATTATCTGCCTATGCAAATTCAAAATACAAAGCATGAAAATTCAGTAAGATTGCTACCACCCTGATTAAAGTTAGTAGGGAAGAGATGACCAAGAAAAAAAAATTAATTGGTACTCACGGAGCCTTTTTTAATATTTATGACTTCTTTACTAAATACAGTGTTCAAAGGCAATTAATCTGGACTAGAGACCCCTGTGGTAATATGTTGTTTTGCACATCTACTTATTTCTGGCCATCTGACAGCCTGAGTCAAAAAATCTTGTATAATTATAGACAGTTGGTCTGCATACCAGCTCTACATTACATGGACAGCACTGCAGAAGTATCTTCATAATAAATTCAACAAGTTCAGGTCATAGCTCATAATCTCAATTCCAGAGTGAGATGAAGCATGACAAATTGCAGTGTAGGGTGGGAATATCTGAACTGCTTAGCACTGTGTTTTGAAAGCAAAGAATCACTTTTGTTACCCATCGCTTCAGAATTTATTTTTTCAAAACAAGTTCTGGCAAAGAAAATGGAAGACAAAGGCCAAGAAGAAACAAAAAAAGTTAATTACATGTATACACTCACTCTTTTGATTCACGGGTCTTCTTAGTAACATGTTGGACAAGCGTGTCATAGCCAGATACTTCACCCTGACTTTGAGCAGAAATACATTTTTCTGTTTCTTCTTCAATCACAGATCCCACAGTGCTATTTATACATTTCCTAAGGTATTTCACAAACTCATAGCTGCAACAAATATACAATAATAAAATGTAACAGATTTCCTTAAGCTCACCATCAAACATTTGCAACATTACATGTGCTATCATCTGTCCCACCAGACCTGTTACTTTTAAGGTGAGGTTTTATGACTTTATCGGTGTAAAAAAACACGTTTGATTTTCTTTAATATGGTCATTATCAGAAACACCCATACAATGGTTTGGTTGGAAGGGACCTTAAAGAACATCTAGTTCCAAAGTCCCTGTCATGATCCAATACATCATGTTTCCAAAGCCCCATCCAACCTGGCTTTGAACACTGCCAGGGATGGGGCAATCACAGCTTCTCTGGGCTACCCCTTCCAGTGTCTCACCACCTTCACAGAAGAATTTCTCCCTAATAAGCAATTTAAATCTACAATATGAAATAGATCCTAATTCCCTTTTGCACTTCTTTTAAATTAAAAATTCTACTCAGACAAAAGGTTAATGTTTTGTAGATAAAAATCATAGAGTATCAAAATATCTCAAATCTAAAATTTCACAAGAACCTTACTTGGGCACCCTGAATATAACACTGTCTTATGGTACATCCTTCTGGTATTATTATTTATGCCATTGTATATGAAAGGTAACACAAAAAACACAATTTATAAATTCTAGCATACAAGCACGCTAGAAGGTTTTCTGAAAGGTTTATGAAAGCCAATATGTCCTGACAATATGCAGAAGATCACAAACTGTCTATGATTACATGCATGTCTCAAAGAAACTGGCACTTAACGCTCTTATTAGATAATAACAGAAACTAGTTTAAACAAAAGGATAAGCAGATGGGTTTCAAAAGAGGGACCATCACTGGGTTCCCTGTATTAGCTACAGAAATTGCTTTAAAAAAATTCTCAGAATGTATAAACTTTTTTTTTTTAGTCTTTCAATCTGTGCAAAGGACAAGACAAACAGAAAAACACATAAAAAAGTAAACATACATAAACAGTAGATGCATCATTGTATTTTCTATGCATCATTGCATTTTCATTACATCACACACAGATGTGCAACCACTTTGGGCTAATTTGGCTAAACACAGAATGAGAAAAATTCAAATGAAAAAGTCAGTTCACCATGTAGGTACAGAGTCCAAAGCTGTAAAAAGCAAATATAAGTAAAAACAACTGTTAAAATAGGAAGCAGCTTTTGCCTTTCTTGTGTGTATATCATAGAATCATAGAATAATTAGGGTTGGAAAGGACCTTAAGATCATCTAGTTCTGAGCCCCTGCCATGGGCAGGGACACCTCACACTAAACCATGTCACCCAAGGTTTCATCCAACCTGCCCTTGAACACCACCAGGGATGGAGCAGCCTGCTCTTCTCCAGGCTGAACAGCCCCAACTTTCTCAGCCTTTCTTCATACAGGAGGTGCTCCAGTCCCCTGATCATCCTCGTGGCCCTCCTCTGGACTTGTTCCAACAGTTCCATATCCTTTTTATGTTGGGACACCAGAACTGCACACAACACTCCAAGTGTGGTCTCATGACAGCAGAGTAGAAGAGCAGGATCACCTCCTTCAACCTGCTGGTCATACTCCTTTTGATGCAACCCACGATACAGTTGGCTTTCCCGGCTGCAAGCACACACTGCTGGCTCATGTTCATTTTCTCATTGACCAACATCCCCAAGTCGTTCTCCACAGGGCTGCTCTGAATCTCTTCTCTACCCAGCCTGTAGCTGTGCTCGGGATTGCTCTGACCCAGGTGTAGGACCTTGCACTTGGCATGGTTAAACTTCATGAGGCTGGCATCAGCCCACCTCACAAGCGTGTCAAGGTCCCTCAGGATAGCATTCCTTCCCTCCAGCGTATCAACTGAACCACACAGCTTGGTGTCATCAGCAAACTTGCTGAGGGTGCACTCAATTCCACTGTCCATGTCACCAACAAAGTTCTTGAACAAGACTGAGTGGACCACCTATCAAATCGATGTCTCACCAATTTAGAGACAAGGATCTCATGCGGGACAGTGTCAAACACTTTGCACAAGTCCAGGTAGATGATGTCAACTGCTCCACCCCTGTCCATCAGTTCCATGGCCCCATCATACAAGGCCACCAAATTGGTCAGGCAGGATTTCCCCCTAGTGAAACCATGTTGGTTGTCATCAAGCACCTTGTTGTTTTTCATGTGCCTTAGCATGCCAGGCAGAGGTGAGACTGGTCTGTAATTCCCCTGGTCATCCATTTTCCCCTTCTTGAAAATGGGGATTATGTTTCCCTTTTCCCAGTCATTGAGAACTTCACCTGACTGCCATGATTTTTCAAATATGATGGACAGTGGCTTAAACAAAGTACATTCAAGATATATATATAAAAAATAAGCATCAAATATTGTCTAGTATCAACATACATACCTTCTTCACTGGATTGCCTACCTCAAGTTCCATCAGGTATAACAGTTCCATCTCCCCCTTATTTGCATTCCTATATCACTCTTTATTCTCAATAAAAGTATCAGAAATACACCTCAAGAAAGATGAAAATGTTTATTTTCATTTGTCTTCGAGGCTGTCTTTTTACTTCTGCAATAATGAAACTGCACATGACTCTCCACTGAATGAAAGCTGTCATAAAACTTTCTCCCACTTGTTTTATGACAGTAACATTTTCAGGGTATACATTTTTTGCAGTGACAGCTTCTCCCTGAAATACATAGCAATCACATCACTATTCATGTCCCTAAGTTTGTGTCTTCTTGACATTGTAGCCTTGATCTTCTGCATCATTCTTTCACCTTAAAAATGTTTCGTAACAACAGGTGTTTCAGCAATTACAGAACTAATTCTCCACATGTAGAATCAAATAGGGTTTACAAAGGAAGCACCAGGGACACAGGAGGAGAAAGAAAACAAACAAAACCCAAACAACAAACACAAAACTAGCTGTAGGACTTTAATGAAAAAATGCAACAGAAAACATGCTACTTATACAGTTAAAAATCCTGATTTCTATCACTGCATGTAAATTCTTAATTTTATTCAATTTTCCTTTTCATTAGCTTTCAAAGGATCTCATGCTTCCATCTTTTCTTGTGGGAACAAGGGATAAAGGCAGGTCTCAGAATCTGATAAAATTTCTGAGGAAAAATAACCATGAATCAAAAGGAGTGATCATCAAAATACTGAGCTGAACTAGCATACTGGACTTTCCTAAAGCACACACTACTAATAAAGGCATTTGCAGTCTAGGTGGATGGGATAAGGTTCAAAGAGAAAGTGTCTTAATGGTCTTACTAATAAACCACCACATGATCTCTTTGACCTTCTACAAACACCAGCCTATACTGCCATGGGTCATGAACAAGATTAGAATACCTCCAGGAAGATATTCCAGCAGCAGAGAGCAATGCTCACATTCTGCATGTAAAGCATCACTTGATATTCCATTAAATTAAAGTTAAAAGCTTTTCTCATGAAAACAAAGAATCTTTAGGGTGACCCAAGTTTTTAACATACCAGAAAGCGTAATGGATGCCATGGTTTCACTATTCTGAAGTGGAAAGCTATATATGCACTGTTTCCACCAGTTGTGGGCTTTACTTCCTCATTCTGGGTATTCTCCTCAGAAGAAACATTGACAGAAGTAATTTCACTTTTTTGTTGTTGTTGTTCATACTTTCTTACTGTATATATCCTCCTTTAAAGGATATATTGTTGTGGTTTCATTTTTTTTCATTCCAAATTACATGTAATTTTCAACTTGATGTGTTTATAATCAACCTTTTTCACTCTGATGCTCGACACCTGGTAAGACTGCCAACAAAGTGGTAGCTGATACAATTTGTAATACAAATTAAAATTGAGCTAAAATACATTTTAAAGCATTTATCATCTTCAGAAGATACAAAATCACAAAAGTTTTAAAATTATAGTGAAATTTTAGATAAATAAGCTCTATTTCACTTATTTTCACCTAACTTCTATCACTAAGTAATGTTAAGAACTAGACAAATTTAAGAGAATATAGATAGTGCCACTTTTGGGGAAAAAAAAAAAACAAACAAAAACATAAACCCACAACAAACAAAACTGGCAGAGAACCAGCTTTCTCAGGAATCACTTCACAAAATTCTGGTCTTCACTAAAATATCTCCAAAGTCATTCCAGCTTGATATTCTCTTGACTTGTCATAAACGCATCCTAAAAATCTCCCATATGTAAAAAAATAAACAAGCTAGAATACCATGGAAAGAGGAGCTCCAAAAATCTAGATCGCATGTAAGCAAGGTCACACTGTCATGTCTGATTTAACAGGAGTGTGATGGGGATACATTTCTACTTTAATCAAAATATAAACTGAAGAACAACTATGTGTAACATATGAAAGGGTTTGGTAATATAAGCCAGACAGATCAAATACGGAAATAGCCTATTGAAAATATTACCTATTCTGGGAGGGAAAAAAATAAAGAAATAAATTATAAAAAAAACAAAAATGGCTAGCAGATGTCAGAAATACTGCCTGACAGCCTTAAGTGAGGATTTCTCCTAGCTCCTGCTTACGTGTGCATTTAGTACATTACATGTGGACATGCAGAGTGGGCTACCTAAGGCAGTTTTGCAAGTTCCTCTCACAAACAGCTGGTCAATTACTATTACATTAGAAATATACTACCAAGAGTGAAAAGGTAAGGACAAAAAAAAAAACCACAAAAAAGAAATCTGAAAAAATTAATTTCATTCTTTAATTTAGCATCTTTTGAGAGCTGGTTAGTGACAGAAATGCCTATATGTAAAAATACATACACATTCGCATTGCAATATAAATTGTAAACATTTCCCAGGAATAATATAATTCAACACATTTCACATCCCTTCAAAATATTAAAAATAGGAAAAATAGTTTTACTTGTGAAAATTCTCATCTGTTTCCTCCAAGTGCAAGAGAATCTCTTCTGCACATTCTACTGATGGGGCTCCAGTGATTTTTTCCTTCACACTCTGTAGCAACTGTCTAAGCATAGACTGTAACTGAGCTTCATTTTCACTTGTAAAGCAAGACATCTGTATAAAGCAAACATAAGAATAACAAGTTTTCAGAGCTTCCTCCCCACAAGATTCTAAGAAAAGCATAAATCCTTAAATTGCCACTTTTTTCCTTTTATAAATAACAAGGGATATTTTACCAAAAGACAACTACAGACAGAAAATACTTGATAAGGGCTTATCTTCAGGCTAACTGGAAACAAAATAACCAAATCAGTTTTCATAAACCTATCTTAGTACAACATTCTTAAATGAGATACTGCATTAAGAAAAATCTGATTATTCCTTTTTGTAGTTGTTTAAGGACCTGCCTATCAAACAGGCACAAGTTTACACCACAATTTTTTTAAAAAGGGATTTTTATAGATGTAATGATGATGAGAAACCTCTACATGTCTCTCAGTTGCTTCTCATCTATTGTTACTACCCAGTTATAACGTTTGGATCCTTCTCCTCAGTGCTATAGCCCATGACTGAAGGTGCTGGCAGCTTTTGCAAGGATGAGGTGGAATGATGAGAATTGTTTAATTTCCCTGCAGTAATCAATTTAAATGACCCAGCAAGGGTCCTGTCAATTCAACCCTACAGTTACTGGGAAAAACTGGAGACATCTGCCAAGTTCAGAAGACTGTCCATCAGCTTAATTTTCAAAGGTTGAGAAAAAAAGAAAGAAACCCAAGGGAAAAAAATAAAACCACCACCCAAACATCCACTTCTGTCATGGATTAATTAACCTAAATTTGTGGCTTAAACTTCTTTATATGCCAAAGAATACTTTCAACCCTCAGGGGCAGTTCCAGCTTATGTATTTCTAGTCTATTTGAGGAAGACTGATTTTGAGACTTTTATTTTAAAGTCAATCAAAGACTCTCTTTGAATAAACAACATGCACACTTGAAAGAATCAATGTAATAAATCACTTCTTCAGACTTAAACACTATTAACTAACAAAACAATCAAGGCCATATAGCACCAGCTGGAAGAATTACCCCTTTATGAAAGGTAACTTCTCTGTGAGAAGTAGCACAGTTGCCAGTTTACTTTGACCAAACACAGCTCAGCATTAACTCAATCATCTTATCAGAAACTGCATTAAAATAAATAATTAAAAAAAACCCCACACATAAATCCCTTGTAATAATCTTAACTCCTTGATTTGCAGCCCTCTTTCTTTTAGAGTCTCAAGATATTTAAGTCAATGCATTTTTAGGTCTATACAAACCAGTTTCATAAACCTTCTATTTTGACCTTAGCACTGGGCAATATCCTAATCCCCTGCAAAAGCTTCACTTAGTATTTTGGTATAACTAGGCATTTTTAAAAGCACAAGTATATCTGGATACTAGCTGGCAATCAGTGCAAAGATCCATTCAAATTGTTCATAAAGGCAAATAATGAGAATACTGCCATTTCACCTCCAGTTTGTTTTGAAAAGACTTATGTGACTTCTGTAATCATCAACACAGATATTTATCTTAAAATTAATTTGTAAAG
This sequence comes from Melopsittacus undulatus, assembly GCF_012275295.1. Classification (NCBI taxonomy): domain Eukaryota; kingdom Metazoa; phylum Chordata; class Aves; order Psittaciformes; family Psittaculidae; genus Melopsittacus; species Melopsittacus undulatus. Next base: position 65,664,412 of record NC_047529.1, read on the forward strand.
GTTTGTGACCTGTTGAGTTCAGGTTTTTTTGGCCATTTTTTCTCTTCAGACATATCCCCCGTTCTGTTCCCAGACAAAATTATGATTGTTTTCTCCCTAAAAAACCTTGCCCCAAGGCCACTTTATGTGTGGTTCAAATGAAGTTCAAATTAATTTTCCCAGCATGTCCCACACCTGAAAATCCTGCCCCAAAACCCATGGGATGATTCAGAAGCAGCAGGTTGTGGGCAACGTTTACCTTTGCACGAGCTTTTGCCTGAAAAGGACTTTGAACAAAGGAAAGTGGCAATTTTAGCAACAAACATACACTAGCAATTAATAGACATAAAAGTAGTGTAAGAATTCCCATTCTCTCTTGATTTTTACCATCATTCAACTGCGCATCAGTTTTTGGCAGTAACCAGATTTCTAACAACTCACGTACGAGTGCAGCTTGTCTTTTTAAGTGTTAGGAGAAGCTAAGCCTGACCAGGTCCTTCTCTCACGCTACCTCTAAAAGCGCAGGGGAGCTATGCCACGGCAACTTGAACGCGCCCAGACCCAAGCGCGGGATTAGGACCGCGGCTGCTGCCAGAACCTCTCCTAGGCGCGCCCCGCCCGGCCCGGCCCGGCCCGGCCCCAGGGCCCCGCACGCCCAGTTCCGCCCAACCCCAGGATTCGGGGGCCCAACTGGGCCTCGCGGGTTGCGGAAAGGAGCGTCACCGTGCACAGCCCCGCCGCCTCTCTGTCCCTGCCCCATCCCGAGCGCCCGGGCCGGACGGAATCACCTTCTGCCGGCAGCTGCCCTCCCCGTCCCGGCAGCCGCGCGTCTCCCCGGGCAGCAGCCTTTAGCAACCGGCAGCGCCTGCTGCCGACTCTCGCAGGGCCCTTAGCAACATCGCGAGAGTCCGGAGGGACGCAGGAAGGCTGGGCCATGGCAGCCCGCCGCTGGTTCTCCTCCCGCCTGGGGTGGAAGGTCGCACCCCCGACCTAGCTCAACCCAAGACGGAGGTGCTTGCTCTCGCTGACTTCAAACCCCGCCTGTACCCTCGGTCGGAGGGAAGAGTGGTAGCCCCAGAAGTCCTGCGGCAACCGTGTCGAGCGTGAAGCTTCCTCGTTTGATGTGCAGCGGCTGTCTGGCTTTCTCGGTCTTTCATAGCGTGCCTTGGTGGTCTGTGTTGGCCAAATAACGCAAAACGAAGATGCCGAGGTATAGCACTAACCTGGGAAAGATTGATCTGCGGTTTGCCCTCTTAGCGCTGTGATGGCATATTCTGAAGACAAAATTACTAAATTCTCACCAGTTCTTTTAAGTGGATGAATTGTAATTATTTCTTAAAAATATTTAGGAGCCTGTCTAATAAAAAAAAAAATCAGAAACGGCCTGAATTACAGAATTTGCATGCCATTGAGAAAAACCACATGCAGGAGGGGATTGAGTTTCATGCATGTTGTCAAGTGGAGAGTTATGTTAAGGGTGGGTACAAAGAAGACAAGACTCCCCTTTTTACAAGGAGGCACATGAAAAAGATGAGTAATGGGCACAACTTACTCCTGGGGAGATACTAACTGGACACAAGGAATATTCACAATGAGATCAATCAGCCATTGGAAGTGCTGGCCATCAGCAATGGACACTTAGGCGAACAGGGTGTTGGGACATCTAGTCTAGATCATGCTTTGCCTAGAAAGGTTGGAGCAGGCGATCCTTGAGGTTCCTTCCTACCTGGTACTCTACAGTTCTATGATTTATATCCTGAAGTACCCTGCACCCAGGTAATAACAAAAGAAAACCCATAGCCTAGGTAACTGAAACACGTTTATCGATAATGATCCCCCCCACCCACCCCCCAGCAAAACTCTAAACATTCAGCTGCAGATAATTTGGCTTTCCCTTTCTTCATACTGGAGTGTAAGGGCTCCCCGCTGCCCAGCCCTGGTGGCCCACAGCTGCCTGTGTGGCATAGGTTTTCCAGAGAATTCAAAGGAAAACACCCCATTTATTCTAGTTTACATCAGCAGAGGAGCAGATTTCCTCAGTAGATCGAAACATGAATGGCAAGGTATTTTCCAGAGCTCTTCAACTCTCCATCCCCTGCTGAGATGAAGGACATACAACAAAAAACAACAAATATTATTTTAACTATTTGGTAAACAAATGCATAACACGAAACAGCAAAAGCATTTTTATTTGAAATCATTTTCAATTAGCTTAGCTATAACAAGCCAGGAAGGAGTTCCAATAAACACCAGTAATGATGTTTGACAGTGCTTCAATGTAATGTGACACACCTTTTTTATCCTTTACTCCTACTTTTTTCTAATGATTTTGATAATGTCAGTAATACTAATCTTCCATGAGAACATGTTCCTTTATGTGTATCTGTAGCCCATTCAGTTAATAGAGCTCTACCTAAGTGGGGGGATCCACTCTCTCATAGAGCTGCTAGGACACTGGGCTCAAGCATGTAAAATGCAGTATTTCTACTGGAAAATGATGATTGAAGAACTGAAACATAAACCTGGTAGCTCCTCAGAAACAAGATTTTGATCAGTTGGAATTGAGTCTCCAGGGTACCTTTAATGCTGTTGCCTCCAGCACTTTGAAGTGGTCAGTGCACTCAGGTTCCTACAAAACAAAAACTGGAATAATTGTCTGCTGCATGCAAATTCAGTAAATTAACCAGAGTCCTGTTAGCTCAGCTGCACACTCTCCACATCTTCTAAGTGCGCTATTCAGAATGGGCTACAAGTAGCAGCAGCTCTTATTCATTACAGGCTCTTATTTCACAGGCAGCAGAGCAGCATACTTCTTATCTGTCCCCATACCAGCTGAGAAGTGTTGTGGTCCAACACTTCTAATTGCTGTATTGCTTCACAAGCACCGATTCAGGTGACAGCACCTCAATTTCATGGCTGGTATGGAATAAAGGAGCTCAATATACATAACATTCAGCATTCCTAGTCCTCACTGAAAGAACCTCTATTTTAACATGCCATTCCTTATAAAGCACCTTATAAGACAAATTTCAATTGTAGTGGTATTACAGAAAGAAAGTTCTCATGGTACCCATACTGATTCCGAAATACTTGGATTCCTTTCTATTCTCTCCCACTTTCTGGATCTCCTCCATCTTCTCTTGCCATATGTTTTGCAGCAATTGGAACCCAGAGCCCTTTCTCCTGAGCCAGACTGGCAGATCTCAGGTGCCATTTGGCATGGTCATTAGTGTGCATCCAGGCAAATACCTCCTGAGGTTGATATCCCAGAGAGAGCAACACTATTCCGAAGATTATTATGTTTACATGGATGCATGTCAGTCACACAAGAGAGATGTTACAGTCACTGTGAAGTTACTCATGCCAATTTCATGCTTCTTAGATTCCACGGTCTCTTAGACCAAGGTATCCTTCTCATTGGCAAAAATAGTCGAGTTGTTCTCTCCTGGTTGTACAATCAGAAAGACCCCTGACTTCTATAATTTTAGAAACAGAGAAAACAGCAGGTCCTCCAGTTCTTGGAGTGTGTAGCACATAGGATAAGCAAAGTTTCAAACTGTGAAACATCACAGAGATGTGAGTCAAGCATTATAGAAGAGTTCAATTTCCATATCTTACGACTCATAAGAAAATCCTCTCTCCATACCGTGAACATGTACCAAAATTTGAATTACTAATTTACTCTAAGTTTCTGTAAATTTAAAATGTACCTGCAGTTTCTCCAATGTGGCAGTTCAGGATGGGGGAAAGTGGAAAACAAAGTAATCTTCTTTACAGCTAACGGTAGTGGGAACAGCTAGTCTTAATGCTGATGTCCTTACACCATGGACAGAATTTCTCTCTTTCATCATTCTCTTTTTTTTGCATTGTAACTGTCCATAAGACCACACTTTTGTGGATGGCACAGAAAGGTCTGGAGAGATTTTGATTTCATGTAGTTTATACACAGCTATTAGTGTCTCCAAGAATGTTTAACTAGGACTTTCAGCAACTCAGTAGGTAGGGACTTCCTACTTTTTTTTTTTAGCAAACTAAAGGGATTATTTTTTGGTATCTGATAGATTAATTTACCATAACCAGTTTGTATTGAAATCCCATGTCATGCTTTTCATTGGCTGATACAGTTTTTAAATGAGTATGTATCAAAGAACTAAAGAGAAAAGCAAACTACGCTTGATCAAACCAAACTAAGGTAAGTGTCAGAAAAGCAGAAGTAAGTGTGAAATCTGGCTGTGGAGGTAACACAAGAAGCCTACCACACTTTCCTGAATACTCTGACATCCTTTAAGCAGTTCTTGAGCCCCCAAGTAAAGATTAAGACCCTTTTATGGGTCAGCCCTTTTATGACCACTGTGGCATTTGTTGCCCTCTCCCATCATTATTCATGGGAGTTTCCCAAATTTGGAGGAACAATTAACATGCTTTGAAACTTCATTAGATCACAATCTTACCATAAATATCAAAAAGGAAACTGCTTAAAATATTACTGCTGATGGGAAAGTATTTTTAAATAATCTCCAAAGGAAATTTTCTGTTTTGGAGACCATCTGTCCTTTCCTCCCTGTGTACTCTGGGGACATACTAGAAATACTAGCACATTACTAGATGTTTCCGTTAAAACAAACAATAAAGAATTGGTGGGTATATGGGCATGAGGGTTGCTTGCTGGATCACTTCATACTATCAGCTCTGCTTTGAAGGCTTGTGTTAAAACATATCCATACAGAATTTACCTCATTTCTGTAGCAAAATAAGTATCATGACTTTTGTCTAAAGTTATATCAGCTGAGTTTGTACCCTACTACTGAGAGGTAAGCCAATATGAGATGCATGCAAGCTCTTACAGGAATCAAAAATTAAGATTAGGTTAGTTTACTTATTTGGTAATGAAACTTCAGTTATGCTGACATTTCATGAAGACTGAAGACCTTACATTGCTATTTCTGATTTCTCCTGTCTAAGAAGAAGAAGTGAGAAACTAGCAGGAAATCGATAAGACTCTCTTGTAACATTGTAAGGCACCAACTCAGAACCATTCTGCCCAATAGCAACCAGGAATGTTATTGATTAAAATTTTAACTTAGTAAATATATAGACACTAATATTTTCATCTGTATTTTATGGTGCAATTTTCAGGTTTTGCTTGGGGCTGTAAAAGCAACTACTGGAACTGAGGTTCAGTGCGGGTGATAAAATTTACACTGCAATGCTAAGTAAGTGCCTCAATGAATTAAAGACAAAATAAGCTTCAATGACAATATAAATATCCAAATGCCAATAAAATTATTTTCTGATCCACAAATCTTTCTTGGTGAAACTTCAAGGAGTGAAGAACATCCATGTCACTGGCTCCCATTGGCCTCAGGCAAGTCTCTTAACATTGGACTTGTATCTTTATTGGAAATCGAACATAATAAAATTATCTTTACATACCATTATAAAAATTAATGTCACAGAAATACCACATAACCAAGTGGCATCATAAATCTCCAATTTATTTTCCATTTCTTTTCTAATTAGTATTTGGTCTTTTTTTTATCATATGTTCCCTGAAGGTGGCAGCAATATTCTGGAGTTGCATGGCTGTCTGACTTTTGATTCTATTGACCTGTAATATGCATTTCTTTCAATGTAAGTGTATATGAACTTATGTATATTTATGATGTTTGAAGTTTGATGCCATAGATATTGCAGTTGTGAACATATGAGGTACAATATCACCACAGAATATGAAGAAAATATGTTGATCTGGCATGATGGGATTGCATATTTTTTTGTCTGGAAAAATTCAGAAGCTAAAACAATATTCCAAAAGTATTTAAATTAGCATTTTTCTGTTACTTGTAGTGAAAGTTATCCATTTCATGGGCATCAGTGAAGTCTGGATCATGTACATTTTCTGAAGTGAACTGTTAGCTTGCTTGTGGGCACTGTGTTAGCATTTCAGAACACTCCAAATATTATCTGTGATCACTGAAGGAAGATCATAGACTGACTGTAGGGTTCCCTGTAGTTCCATTCCTCCATTTGATCTTAATAATTTATCACTGCTAGAGTCACTCAGGTGAACTGTATCTCACACCGGCATCACGGGGTTTTAATTTGGACTACTTCTTTTGCCTTAGACTCAATACACTTTGCATTATTGTGAAATGTTTTTGCTGTGATGCAAGGCAATTATGTCAAGACTAGAAATAGGAAACAATTTAGAGATCTTTCTTCTCCTTTCATTTTTCTAGCAGTTACCTGGTCAGGAACTTGCAGATCCCAACTGCAGTCTGAATGGAAAATCATAGAAGCCAGCAAAGACATCTCTGCAGCAGGGCTCTCCCCTCCTTCACCTTCCACTGCAGGACTGCATAATGTTATGTGACTCTCATGCCTGTTATTCTTCTGTCAGATCCAAGTCTGCTTTCACAATGCATCCAGGATAGGGGCTCAATGGTACTGCTGTCTGAGAAGGGTGATATTTGAGAAAGGGAACTGAATAACTGCCAATGGCTGTGCTACCAAATGAGGTGCAAAATGGAGGCAGAGGCTTCCCTGTGAGGCTCACTGGTTCAGATGGACTTTCCAAATCCTTTCACACTTTCAGAGCTAAATGTATCATCCTGAGAGAAAAGTAAGGAAGCAACTGCATTTGTTTTAAACATAATCTCCCCATGTGTGCACAGAACACAAAACCTACAATTTTAATTATGCTAGCAGAGTTTATTACATTGCACTTCTGAAGGAGTCTGCTCACCCAATCTGATAACGTTTTTTTGTAGTTGTACCTGAATATTCCTGTGCCATAGAATTGCCTGACTTTCTTTTTGTCCTCCCCAATTACTTACTGTGCTACCTTGCAAACCAGTACTTTGATATGCTGAACGTGAATATTTTACAGTTGCTTGATTTTATGCTCCTCTTTTGTGTAGTATCACTGAAGTAACTTCCTTCAGATTTCCTCCCAAGATTAAAGTTAATTTCTGCACCTGTCATGCTGACATTTCAGAATTCATTCATTAGCTCTTCTGAGCTGCAGATGTGGTATTCTGTTGCAGGTACTGACTGCTATTCCTTTTTGGCTTTCTCTCTGTCCTAAAATGCATCATTGCTATAAATTTATTATACAATCCAAGCTATCAAGCTATGTAAGTGGTTTTCTGTTGATCTACCACGCCTTTGTCTGTCTTCTGAAAATTGAATCTGCCCAGATAAACTACAGCTCTCCTTATCCAGTGAGCTGTCCTGCTATAGTTCTGAATCCCACGATCAAACACAATGCAATTTCTTTCCTGCACCATCACACCAAGTGCTTTCTGTAATCTTCATGTTTGCAGGGAGGTGGTCAATTACTTGAGACATTTGTTATGTAAACTGTTGATTTATATTTTGTTAATACAAGTTATATTCTTGTTTTATGAGTTTCTTCTAAAAGTACAGATGAACCTAGCTAGATGTGACACATAGAAAACTTTGTTCTCTTCATTTTTTGAATGCTATAAAATGCTTGAAAAGTAAGCAAATTGTGCTCTTTGCTGCTCATTTGAAACTACTCTTTTGTAAGACTAGCCCAGGAGAGCAGAATTTGGCCTGTGTTTTGCCGTCCCGTTGTGTACTTTCATCAACATGAGCTGTACACTTTGTACTTTGTTTTTCAAATATTTTGCTTACTAGCAAACTGTGACTTCCTCAAACATCAAAGTGATGTTTTAAAGAAATAGCAAAAACATTGCTTGGTAACAACACTGTTTATTTAAATTCCAGAAAGCACTTTTTTTTTTTTTTTACTTTCTCTTTTATTTCACTTAAATAATGTCTGGGATCCTAACGTAATTTTACATCTAAGAAGAGTTTTTGGAGCTCCTCTGAACAAATACCATGTCTGTAGAAAGATGGATGAAGGAAAATAAATACCAGTCCTGAATGCCTTCACACACACAAGAAATGGTTTTGCAGTATTGGAGTTGATATGCCACCCTCATCTCTGGTATAATTCCAGTGAATTTTAGTGTTAAGGATGAATTAGGTTCTGTAACTCTGCAGATACATTTCTCTGACATGAATAATAATCTCTAAGTAACAAATAGAACGCTTAATATTTTCACTGGTATTTATTTTAGTGCTCTCATGGCATGAGTAAAATTCCAATGGAGACACGGTTTTATGAGTCAAACTCATACTTTTATATCTTGATACACCTCCTCAGTAACTGTCATAAATTCTGTAGCATATTTTGTCCCAGACTGAATCACTGTCCTCAGAAGATACTGGCAAGTAAATAAAATATTACTCTATTTTAGTATTTTGAGAAAAAAAATAAATTTTGTGAAAGCCATATGGCTTGCATCAAAATGAAGAAATCCGTCCACAGAGCTGGCATAACAGAAATACCTAGGTCTCTGCCTGTGCTTCAGGATGTAAAAGTGCAAAGCTACAATCAGTTTGACAGGTCTTGCATCCCACTGATTGGGACTTCAAGTATTACAGCCTGCTTGACATGACATGTTCTGATTTTTTTAATCTCTCCCTGCAAACAATAACATTGAAAAGCCTGCAAAAAATGTATCATCTATCTCTCCCACCACCACCCACCATCATTTCAGAAAACTTATCCCTTCACTTTTTTTTAAGGGAAGCACCTCCTCCATCCACACCATTCTGCTTATGCATACCTGTTTGGGGCAACTACTGGAAAAAACATATGGGGAGTCCCTGTTCTCCTGAGTTAGAAGCTTATTTAAATCCCCAAGTTGAGACTCAGGTCCCGTGATTCAGGCAATACATTTTTCCTGACTTGTGAATGGTCTTTACCCCACCAGACCTGCAGTGTACAGGTCAGTGCTGCTGACAGGGAAAGAGCTGTGATTCTAGGATGGGAGAAGTCAGCTAATGATGGGGGCTGGAACTCAATAACTTGGGTTTACAGTCAAAGATGTGGGCATAGTCTGTTTCAGTAAGGCTGAGTGTAATCTTCAAGCCTTTTACATAATGAGTATCTCATCTGTCAAATGGGGTTTGTGAACTTGTAATGACTTGATTGAAGACTGGATACTCTGCTTGGAATCCTTGGAGCACAGTGCAAAGTATGCAAATAATTTGGTAATTATTATTTTTAAATCTGTTTCCTTTTTAGCGCACTCTTTTAACTCAGGTTCCTGGGCTTGCACTGGAGAATAATGCAATAGCTGAAGGGAAGAACTCTTGCGGATGTAGACTCTAGGCTGAAGTATGTTGATTAACTTGATTTATGCTGATGGATCTATCTTAAATTACACCAGTGGAGAATTCAACCCCAGTTTTGAGGAGGATATGCTCACAGCTGAGTAGTTCTTGGCAAAGTTTTCAAAAAACTGTAAAAATACATTCCTGATTAGTTTTCAGCATAATTTTGCTAGCTGCTCTGATACTTTATGATGTTTATAGCACTAAATAACTGTAATGCCATCGTGTTTCATACTCCTTATTTTACTGCTTATGCACCATATGGTATTGATGTGCATTATATTGCATATAACTCAATACAATAAACATAGCATTACAAAATAGAGCTGCTGCATTTTTTTTTATTACAAGTAGGTTACCTACTGTGATGAAAATAATATAAAATATAGGGTATTTATTATTCCTTTTCTTCCTAATTTTAATTCATTAAATAACCCATGCTAAATTAGGTGCAATTTTCATTAAATTTTATACAAACATAGATCTTGGTGTAAAACAGTAAAGACACTCTGCTTAGAATTTTATGGGAATTACACCTGATTTTTAAAATTAGCTTATGTTTGTAATGCTTTGCCACAGAGGTTATTGGAAGATCAGTCCTCAGGGTTATTGCACATTCTTAGTTGTTTCTGAACAGTTTCTTGCCATCCACTGGGATGGCAAGAATCTCATTTTGCCGTACTGAGCCATTTACTCTTTCTATTATTTAACTGTATATAGATTTTTTTTGCATTTTAACCAGGATATTCCAATTCCTATCCATTAGAAACGGAAACACTTGGCTAATTTACTGAGATGAGCTGTCCTCTGCAGATGTCTAATTACTTACAGAAATATATTGCATATACTCTCATTTCGTGGACTTGATTCCATAGTGGGACCTGGTAGCCAAAAAAGACCATAGAAATAGCATTTTTTTAGGCAGTACATGGAAAAGTTCAACGGCTCAAGGCCCTCAGATCATTCTTACTATTTTTTTGTTTTGCCTTCCCCCAACATCCTGAAGAAGAAAGACGCAGGTAGAAAATGCAAAATGAGGAACTGTCCCTCAAATTCAGCTCTCGAGTTTAGGTGCCTTATGGAGGTCTACAGGCACATACCTCTACTTTTGGTATCCAGATTCCATATTCTCTCCTGAGCGTAAGCACCCATTAAGACTGCTTGAATATCTAGGCAAAGCTCCTGGTGTAATGTGTGTAATGTGAGCACCACAGGGAGGGGAAGGAAGTTTCCCAAAGCAATGCTAAATTCCTGTATCTGGAAAGTGCATACAGTGATGAAGCTTGACTGTAGCATTGTTAAGTACTGATGTGAGAGTGTTAGTACTTCTATTACTCTTAAGTCTAGTAACTGTTTAATATAAAATACATTATCAGTTCTGACAGTAGAGACACATCTTACTGCTACACAAGTGTCCTAGCGAGAGCAGACCCAAGCTCCCCCTTGTTGGCTTTCCTTTCCTCTTTGGCAGATCCTGATCTCCTTCACAAATCCTCAGCAGTAGAAGAAAGTCCTGCTTAGATTAGCTTACTTGTCACTAACTATAAAACTCTCCTAGAAGCAGATTTGTGTTGAAATCCCAGTTTCTAGGTCTGAGTTAGATAGCATCAGTGAGCACTGTGAGACTTTGAAACAGAAAGAGGCGTGCAGGCATTTGGGATCTTCAGAGCCAAACAGGAGGTTACATCCTAATTTTCAGTTTGGGGTATAAAGTTTACCAAAATGTGTTTATAGGAGAGTTCCTTCTGAATGTGGTCCTAAATGTTTTCCATTTTAACATGTGTATCTTTACTCAATTCTCTCTAGGTCAGTGACAGTTCTTATACCAATTTCTGGTGCCTAGAATAACATAATAAGCATAGAATGTAGAAGATGTGTCATATTTTTATATAAGCATAAGTCTCAAATTGTAACTTATTTTGTGTGAGAGGCTTTTTATCAGACAGATGTTAGAGCAAATTACAATCTACATGGGGCACAGAAGGGAGCGGAAAGCAATCTAGATCAAATGTACAAGGAATTGCTTATATTTTCTGTATTTTAGAAGTTTTATCAGAAAGAGAGAGAGCATGTAGGAAAAATTCAGCCACCCTTTCACATCATCTGTCAAAGAACATTTTTTAATAAGTTATCAGAACATCTCATCTTCCAACACTACAGGTTGCTTGTGTCAGAGCACCAAAGCCTTGGTTCATAGTGCATTATGAACATAATACACCAACACAGACTAATTTTTCCTGGATAATTTTTCCCATGTCAGTAACACTGGCTTTATCTTAACACTCTTATGATTTTACAGCAACACAAGACCAGTGGAGCTATTTCACGTGAATCCTCCATCTCTTCAGTTTTGTGCTAGTGTAACTCAATAATCAGAAAGAAATCACATCTACCCTTGTGTTGGTGACCTAGTCATGCTTGGTAGTATAAAAGCATGTCATGCAGGCCGCATGGAAGAAGAGACAGGGCCAAACTCAAGCTCTCTGCAGTCATTACTATTCAACCTGCTGCAACTGTGACCCTCCTGGAATTTTAAACAGAGACACTGCAGCAGCTCATTGGGAACAAGTGAAGCTGTTCAACTGCTGATTATTCCAGCAGAGCCTGAGCAAATTAATTAATAATTAGGTGTGAAATTAATGTACACCTTCTGTTTTCCTTGGTACTTTTCCCGTGCTGCCAATTTGCTTCTGTACTACCAAGGGACAAAGTAGATTTAAAGAATATGTGTGAGCTAAAAGTCTCCTCAGATAAACCTTGTTACGCTTGCTAGCTTTTTTAGTATTGTATAGAGTTTTGTCTTACAATCATAGAATCATAGAATAGTTAGGGTTGGAAAGGACCTTAAGATCATCCAGTTCCAACCCCCCTGCCATGGGCAGGGACACCGCACACTAAACCATGCCATCCAAGACTCTGTCCAACTTGGCCTTGAACACCGCCAGGGAAAGAGTCTTAACTCTTTAAAGTGTCTGACTCCTGAAATCCTAAATATTTTTAGTGCCTGTTAAGGCTTAATTTGCTGATGAGGAAGAGAAAATTGTGTTTTATCTTTCTGTTCTATTATACTATGTAGATATATAGTATCTTACTTCTTTATGTCTTATCCTGTATGTTTCTATTTCAAATGCATAGTTTGAGAGTGTTTATATAGAATGTACTAGCTAAAAATGGTGTGAGTTGATGTCAGGACCTCAGTATTTTGTTTAATGTAGCAATGTGTTGTTGGAACGATTTTATATGTTTTTGTATGTTAAGCAGGTTTTACTCTGAGGGAGTGAAGCTGAGTGTACCTGACAGCCTCCATATGAGCACTCAATTATATACAGAACCAAAATGCAATGTGAATATTTACAGACATTTCAGTGAAATGATAGTTTGGATTGTCATCTGCAATATAAGGTTTGGGAAGATCTCTTGGAAAACTGAGGTAACTCAAGTTTGAATCTCTGTTCTTCCTAAAAGGTGAGTTTAGGGACTTTTTGGTCTAACTGGGCCATCTCTGGGCCCTTTACTGTGTGTAAGGCTGTAGCTATGACAAATTTTTTTCTTAGTCCTCATCCTGTTAATCAGGCTGTGACTTTTGTTTTCAGTGGTCTTACTAACTTGACCACTCCAGGCTAATGGACAGGGATAAGGATACCTCTAGTGCAAGGGAAATTATTTACATGTGGAAACTTCCATGGGGGTAGTTAGAAGCAAGTTGCTTAACAAGTTTAAGGAGTGTTTATAGGAGCAACACATGGCACACAAGAAGATGAAAGGTTCTTTCCCTTTTCAGAGAACAGAAGAGAATAGGAAATCCTTTTGTAGGCAGAAGGATATTCACAGTCCCCAGTTTTACCTCTTTCTGAATGTACTTGACCTGGTAGGGAAACTTAGCAGGTCTTTACAAGATTGCTTTCTGCTTGTTTTGAATTTAGTACTGTTCAGGTATCTCACTTCAGTTCCAGGTAAGTGTATGATTTTAGTCAACTAATTTCAAAGGTGAAATTACTTTTGACACACTCTAGCAGTCTTTGAAGTATCTCATTTGTAATGTAGATAATTTCCCAAACTGCTCTTACTGCATACACTAAGAAAATAATCTGGACAGATTTGAGCTAACCCATTTTATTCAGATTAACCTTCTTGCCAGCATGTTAGGAGAGGGACTTTTGTGGTCCCAAAGGCTGTTTATTTTAGTGATGCACCAAAAAGTAGCACTTTCCTTTCTTTGGATGCTATTTACTATCAAAAGTTCTAGGGATAATCTGAAAGGTAAATAGTTAGACCACTTGTAAACTATAGTAGGAATATATGCCAAGGGTTAGTTTTACAAAGGGTAGTATTTGCATATAAATCCAAAGAACAGTTTACATAAAGATTTTTAAAAGGCTGATTCATCACAAATCGGTTACAAAAATACATTAGGATTAAACAGAATCTAAATGTTATGGCTGGAGTTAAATAGTATTATTATACATTTAAATGTTTGGCACTGCTTTCCCACAGTCCTAATAAACCAAATTACTGTTTCTTAAAAAAACTGTTTCTGCTGTTTATCTCATTTGAAGAAATGTTTGTGCTTGGACTGGCTGGCAAGGGCAGGGAGGGAAAACCCTTCCACTGAAGTCATTGCTGGTGAAAGCACTGAGTAGCACCTGCCATCTGGACCATGGCACGTGTCTATGTGAGGGACTGTCCCCTCAGCAGTAGTTGCAGAGTTGGTTTGTGACTGTTGAGGCTCACCATCTCCCAGTAAGTCAAATTTTAAGACACTCTCTGTGCAATCTTAGGTTAAAATGCTGTTAATGCAAGCTTATTATTAATACGGATGTCACCAATTTTCTGATATAGATGTTCTGTTTCTTTCCATCTCTCCATATAGCCCCTTTCTGCCACCCATTCTGCTTCATCCATGTAGTCAGAATCTCCTGAGTAAGATAAGGCCATTAATTCCATGCCCATTTTTAATCATATTTTCTGGTTATGGATCCTTTGTTTTAATAAGAAACCTTTATCTCAGCAAAACCTTTTTCTTCAGTATTAACTTATCAATATATACAGGTGTACTATGGCAGTGCAGAATAATTATTCATAATTATAACAATATTTCATTATTTCATCAAAATAACAAAATCAGCATTGATTAATAACTTGGGTCACTTCTTGCTTTTCACTTTGTGTTTATTTGCTTAGTTTAGGAATGGAAACTGCCGTCTTTTTAGTTTTGTCTCTTATGTAGTTTAACAGGTAGGTAGGTGGATAAATTTCTTTTTCCCAGATGCATCTAACTTAAGCTTCTGTATCCCATTGAGGAGGAAGAACAAATTCTGCTGAACAAATTGGAAATGCTTGTAGTGTGCAGTTGCTCTGTGCCTTCAATAATCACATGATTTTTTCAGTGGCAGAATCAGCTGGAGGCTTTTATCTCCACCTCTATGAGGCACAAGTACCATAAGAGGGAATTATATTAAAATCCCTAAAACTGAATAGGGGGACAGAATGTGTGACATACACCAACTTTTCATTTCCACTGCTTGAAGTCAGTGGCATGTGTTGGGGACAAACAAAGCAGCCTGTCAAAGGTGGGAACCCCCTGTGTGGTGGGTTGTGTGCTGTTGAGCTTGTGATAGTGACAAAGAGAAGGAGGAGAATACTCAATGGGCACACACCGCTTGCCACCACACTATTTCTCTTTTTCTGATTCAGTATTATGCTCAATGTTCTGATTCAGTATTACATCTGATTACACCAGATTCAGGAATACATCTCTCTCTGACACCTAGTGGCTACTGCTTTCAGTGCTTGGATGGGAAAAAGAACTGCATGTCATTATCTACTGAAAAAGATCAAACATGAGAACATCTCTTTCTTCCCCTCATTTCTTACATCATATGCATTTCCCAGTCTTTCCAGTCTTTATGTAGCTCAGAGAAGCTTTGTGTTCCCAATAGCCTTGAAGTTCACTGTATTCTAATATATGCTGCTATAGTAGCAGAATACAAGACACTGCATTTTATGTTTGTTTTGCATTAATTTTTTCCTCATAATTGGCAATGTCCTTCCACTTGCCACCAAAGCAAAGCCTTTCCTCTTCCTGTCCTCTGTTTTTTGTTTGTTTGTTGGTGGGGGTTTTTTTCTTTCATTTTTGCTTGAATTTGTAACAGAAATACGAAAGTGGGAGAGACTCATCAGGTACTGGGAGGATCTTAAATCCCTGCAGCTCTTACCAGAGCTCTGTAGAATGGCCACCAACTGCTTTCTTCATTGTCCTCTGCTGTGCCAGGCTCTCTTTGGCTCTCTTTCCTCCTTCTTCCTTGACCCAGCTTTCTAAAATCCCTATTCCCTTCAGTCTCAGTTTGGATAAGGGCCACAGCATGTATCATTACCTTATATATGCCTCAGGAGAGAAAGTCCTAAAGTTGCTATTATTCTTTACAAGGTCTTCCTGGCCTCCTCCCTCACTATTTTTTTCCCTCCCTTGTTAGGCATGGAAAGATTAGGATTTTGTCCTCTGAGTTTTCCTAAACTTTGGTGCTAGCCATAAGTTCATTTCACTAGAAGAGAACGTCAAAGTCTATTTAAGTCAGTGGAAAGGCTCCTGGTGATTTTAGAGAGGTCTAAATAACGGCCATGGGACCACAGGATGGGTTATGTTTGTCAGAATTGCTTTCTGCAGCAACCCCATCCAGCAAGTCAGAGGAATTGCCATAGCTCACGCTAATTCCCCGGAATACTTGCTGTTTTAGTCAGTGGTAGCTACAGTTAGAGTGATGAGCTCTTTCTTGATCTGTCATGAGCTATTTGAAATGTAATTACTTTTTCAGTGATGGTATTATTAACAATTTTCAATCTCTCGTCACCAAAACAAAAAAAAAAAACACAACTTTTTTTTCTTTTTTTTTCTTTTTTTTCTTCTTTCTTTTTTTTTTCTTTTTTTCTTTTTTTTTTTTTTATTTACAGGCAGTGGCTAACCAATTCATACAATCCATCTGCACTTTTACAATGATGCCTCATGTCCAAAATATTCCCAGGCTATGCCACTTCCTTTATTTTTCACCAAGAAAATTGGAAAACACTTATTCTCACTTTTTACTGATGTTTAGCCAATTTTTCCAATATTCCTTTATCCATATAATATTGAGGTTAACATATTTTTTTAAAATATATGACTAGCTACATTATGCCTCAGTAAACCCTTTGCTAAGTTTGCATTTAGCACTTTTAATTGTAGCTTATAATTAGTCCCATCCTTCTGACCATTTCTGTTACTCTTCACTGAACCTCTTCTTTATTTAGTAATGGTTTCCTGCTTATGAAATCAGTCATAAAATTCCTAACCTGTTAACCACATTGTCCCATTCAAATTTCAGCATCTGGCTGGTAAATGGGTGCAAGAGGGTGGATATCTTATGTTAATGTTTTAATGAACCCCTGAAGAAATTACTTTGCAAAGCTTGGAGCTCCTAATATTCTTCTTGGCGTGTATCTCTCAACTGTGCATACCCAAGTATTCATCAGTTCTTGGCTTAACTTTCACAACAAGATCTTTCCTCTGTAAATGTTTTTTGCCAGTCACTTCTGACCTCAAGATGTAACTGCAATTTTTCCAACCTTTAAGATTAAATCACATTATCCTTTGCTGTCTTTTATTTCTTCCTAATAACTAAAATCTCATGGTTTTAAGTCCTTGTGTGTCATCTACTGGTACTGTGCTTTAAAGTTATGTCAAATGAAAATAGTACAAAATTTATGCAAGCTGATCCACAAATTATGATATTTACAGTAGTTTCTTCTCATTTTATTATGATTTCTCAACTATGGAGTTTTTCCTTTTCTGTATATATGGTCAAAGTAATTTAGAATAGAAAAAGTCAACATGATCTTTCATAAGGCTAAAAAGGGGTGATTGCAACAATGATAATTTTGCTGGTTTAGTCACACAGTCGAAGAAAGGTAAGATGCAGCAGATAAGCCATTTGTTCAGCACTGGCTGTGAATTGGAGCAGGCACAGAAGAGACAATAATTCATGTCAAAAACAAATTCTTAATTTATCCAATCTAGTTTAGAGTCCAAGACAATCATAAAGAGGATGAGACAAAGGATATAATCAAAGATTTTTGAAACATCTCTGATGCTATCTAATTCAATCAAGTACATGGTTAATTGTCCCATCTGCTTTTCAAGTTCAGGCTGTGATGGTATTCCTTCAGGTCTTGCATATTAAAAAAAAAAAAAAAACAAAACTAAACAAACAACAACAACGCTGTCTTCTTTTAAGATATTCTCAGACCTGTATCATTGGAAGTTGAGAAATGAGACTGTACAACCTCTGCTATTGTTGCCTTACACTGAGAAAGTGACACTGGCACCTAATAGAAAGGAGAACATTTGGCCCACCTTTTATATTATATTAAATATAATGCCATAAACTAGCATCTTTTGTAGTTTAGCTCATTTTTTTCTGCTGCAGGACCCTCCAAAATCCATGTATTTCCCTGCAGTATGAGGGAAGCAGGGAAAAGAAAATCTGAGTTCTTGTTAACTATCTCCCAGAGCCATATATGTGTAGTCCAGATAATTACAGTCCTCATTTCATCATATGAAACTATATGAGTATAGAGAAGGGAAGGAAGAAAAGTTACTGCAAAACCAGTTTGGGCAGTGTCACAAAACCTACAAGTGCCTCAGAACTGAGCAGCTATGTATATCTGTTAACAGTTGTTCCCTTTCACTATTGGGAGCCTTAGTCACTCACCAGGGCTGCATTTTCCCAGATGATGTCTAAACTTGGCATAGACAGACAGTCCTTGTCACAGTTTACAATCACAGCGTAAAAATAACAGGAGCAAGCAAAAAAACCCAAACATACATTAAAAAAAAAAAAAAACAAACAAAAAAAACAATACCCAAAGTTTTTCTGAGTTGAAATTTGGAAATGTTAAATGAACTTTCCCTGCAAAACCAGGTTTCAGACATCTCAGTAGGCATTCATGGATACTAGAATTGAGCATATACCCCAATACAGGTTTAATACAGAAAGCAGTGTTAAAGGTAGTATTTCCAACCTTTTTCATGTTTAATATTTCAAACCATAACTCAGATTTCTTTAACATAGTTAAAATTATATAAGCATTGTATTATATAAACATTATATAAGCATGTACAGTTCTAATAAATTCAGCTAAAGGCATTGTTTTGATAATGAATTCAAATGAATGAATTATGGTCACCACTTGTCTTCTGGAAAAAAAAGAAGTTCCTCTCAGCTATCTTTACAGATTTCAGCAGCTTTAGTGGGTTTTTATAGCCCAAGCCTTGAATTTTACTGTCAAGCAATAGACAAAAGATCTCATGAAAGAAGTGGAAGTTAATGAATGGTATTCCTGAAGACACTAACTTAAAATGAAATTGAGTAATTAACCAAATGTTGTATCCACTCTGAAGATTTCAAATCCGTCTAGTAGCATAGAAGGAAATACAACACAATTTATTTACATGGAAGTTGGAACTTTTTTTTCCAATAGAGCAATCTCCAGAACACTGATCTCTGGCAAAAAAATTCACAGCAAGTCCTCTAAAAAGACACTTCTGGGCACATGAAGATTAAGGAAGTGATTTGCAATAGCAAGCATGGATTTTCCAGGCAATAATCATGCCTGACCTGCCTGATGGACTTTGATGTTGGAATGACTGGCTGTGTGGACCAGGGAGTGCTGTGAATGGCATTTACCTTGACTTCAGCAAGGCTTCAAACTGTCTTCTACAATATTCTTGTAACTAATTTGGGACATTAGAATGTGGATGAGTGGGAAGGTAGTTGGTTAAAAGGCAGTTGGGTGGTTGGGCTCAAAGGACAGTGATTAATGGATTGTGTTTACCTGGAGGCTGGTGACAGTGGACTCCCCTGTAATGTCACAGGAGCAGCCTGGTCCGATCTCAGTGCTGAGCCTGCTGCACTGGGAATGGACTGGGGACCTCCAGAGCAGTTATATGGCATAGCCTTTGTACAGCTGTCTGTCTACATTGTGGAAAGGATTTGTTTAGAAATTATGCTAAGTTTTTGCTTTTGAAAGCCTGTTATCATCACGTAAGTAACATTTAAACTACTTACAGGAGGCACCAGGCATCACTCATGAAGATCTATCAAGGTTGAACAATATGTTACTAACACTCTGAAATTTAATCTAGTGTGGACTCCAAACAGTTCTTAGAAATGAGGTTTTGATTTTTAATTTCAGAAAAAAAACCCAAAATCAAAATAAAGTAGGAATGAATCTACTTACTAATAAAAAACCTGCTAAGCAGCAAATCTACTTAGTAAAAATTTAATTTATTTGCCAAAATGGGCACAGAGTCAGAAAAAGTCATTATGAAAACAGCTGAACACAAAAACCCAAATTCAGCACTCAAATGTATTCACATAGCTATCTTTGACTGGGAACAGGGTTGGCGCAGAGCATGGAAATTAATAAGCCTTTGCCAAGCAAAGAAAAACTGAGCCAAATTCCAGAAACCACATTACAGAAACATTTCCCCACTGTGCCTGTGGTTGTGGTCTAGTGGTCTGCTGAAGTGAGGGAGGAGAGAGAAGCATGAAATCAAGACAGACAGATGTGTCTACAGGCACCAAGCAGCAAGAGCATTGTAGGATAGTGGCAAGGTGCCTCACTGTGTGTAACTCTTTCTTATGAAGATGAAACTGCATTAAAAAAAGAAAAAAGTTTAATAATGCTTTAATCATTTTGAGAGTGATGGATGGGTGTGTCTTTTAAAAGTTATATGCTGCTTGTTGAATCACAGGTATGCTCTTCCTGAACAGGCTTCACTGAATTGTTTTTTCCTGTCCACGTGTGACAATAGGTAACTTATGTTACCAGAAGAGTCATTCTATAAACCTGCTTTCACTGTGTTTCTGAAGGATGTTTTAAATGGCTTTATTAACAGTAAGGAAAATGAAAATAATTTTAATGAAATATAATTTTAAATGAAAAAAAAAAAAATCAACATAGCCTAAATTTGCTAGACCTTCAGGACAAAACAGTAACTCTAACCCAGTTATTTAGCTAATGAATATTTGACTAAGATTTTGCAGTGATAGAGGAGGAATATCCCAAGAAGAATTCTTATTCATAAAAAGTACTAAGTGATTACTAGACCAGATGGACATAATTTCATTCATATTCCTACCATTTTTTCTAGGCTGCAAAATCTTTTTCAGTTATTTTCAGTGGGACCAGATAGTAATAAAAGATTTGACTCTCAGTGCTCCTGAGCAGACCTGCAGATAGCACTTAGCAAGTCTAATGGGCTTGGGGAGATGGTGCTGCAGTGATAGCTGAGCTGTGTTTCAGTACAGTCAGCAGCTTTTGAGTGCACCAGCTTCCTTTCCTTGCTGTACTTTTTTATATACTGTGGGGAAAAAACCCAAGGAGTCAGCAGTATGAATCCATCTTAAGCTGCTAAATTTTATTATTTACCCAAAGGATAGAGAAGGTTATTCACAGAAATTAAGCCAGTCGCGATCTATTGAGACCAAGTATGCAAGCTAGCCATAAAGTTCCCACTTTTATGACCAAGGAGGACCATGCTTGGCCAGTGCTGCATACTGCTGTGTGTAAAACACTGGCTGCCCACCTTGCTGTGTTGCTGTGTCTGCGTAGTGGATTTAGTAAATATTCACAGCATCCTCTCCTCTGTCTGCTGAGGATGCTTTTCTGTTCCATAGTGCAACTTGCATTATAATGATATAAAAAAATGGGAAGCATGAAAAATTGATGAGGCTGTGTCTTAGTTTTTTTAAACCACTAGTGTATTAGAAATACGTTATGTGTAATAAAATGAAATATGAGGAAATATCTTTTCTTTGCTAATTAAAAAAAAAAGTAATTAAAAACTGTAGTTACGGGTGGTTTTCTCCAACACATGCTTGATGGTCTTTTCTACACTTACCTCATTTTTGAATGTCACCTCTAGCTACTTTTCCTCTTAATTCTGAGGTTTAGGGATTGTTTAGTGCAGTGTTAACCCTTAGGGAACAGCCAGCCCTCATTGTGCCCTGAAAATTTCTTTGGAGGGCAGGGAGAACAAAAAATGAATTGTGCCTACACAGTGATTTCTCAATACATTTCAATGGAGAGGCTGGATACAAAGAAAGCAGAATCTGTTTCCTGAGTGACACAACAGCAGAGGTTGCATTGTGGACAGAGGAAAGACAGGAAGGCTGGGCTTGTGCTTGAATGGGTAGGTCGTTCCTGCCACGTGGATTTTGCAGTGCTTGCCGAGTGGCTGCTCAAGCTGGGGGGCTTGAGATAAAATACCGCCTGAAACTGGTTATTTAAAGTGATAGCGGTGACTTCTTAAATACAAGACACACTGGTTCTCCCTTTCATTTTGATCACCTAAGTGACTTGACTGACTTCTGTTAGGTTATATATGGGAGAAGTTTCCACTGGCAACAGAAAGGGGCCACAGAGTGATAGCAATAAAAAGTTAAGACCAAGATTTTCGAAACAGACTGTTGATTTTTGAAGTACTTAAGTATTTTTCAGGAACTTCGGTGGGACTTGCTACTTTGCCTGTCTACTTTGCACGCATCGCTGCCACCTACTGCTGAAAAACAGGCTACCTGCTTGCATCAATTCTAGGCGATGAGGGAAATCTAATTAAAAGGGCCATTGCAGCATCATATGAAAAGCATGCTTTGTGGATAAAACACTCCAACTTCTGTTTGTACACCCTTCCTTTCCAATTAATGGCATCTGTTCAGTGAGTGTGCCAGCATATCCTGTGGTGCTTGTCCATAACAGCAGGAAATTGAAAGTTGAATTTCTACTTAAGGAAGCTGAATAAAGAGTCTGCATTCTTCCAGTTTAACCATTTTTGAAAAAAAAGCCAGAGTTTAAGGATGCAAGAAAGCACACTAAAACCTGCAGCCTCTTGCAGACTCAGAACAGACACTTTTAGCTGGAGGGGAGTGGCAGAAAGAAAGACCAGCATGAAAGACCAGGAGAAAAAGAGGACAAGGTTTGGGAAAGCTGCAAAGAAAGCATTATAAAGTTGGCATTATAAATAAATCATGGCATAATTTTCCTGGAAGTGAAAGCTGCAAGCCTGATGATGAAGTAACCTCATTGCTTAGTGCAATCTGCACTTGCTGATGGAAACTGCCTTGCTGGATGTCGAGCAAAACATTCCTGAATATATTAATGCTACAAAATGTTCATATATTAGCATATTCTTTCACAGGAGCACTTGAAATAGAGAAGGAAATGACCTGTCATACCAACTACACAAGAGTCCTTCTTAACAGCCTCTCACAGAGCTGCTGCATACAAGTAAGTGACTGATCCATCAGTGATCTGAGAACACTGCAAATCTTATCTGCAAGCATAGGTCCTGTTTGTGCCTGCAGGCAGCTTACTCAATTACAGCCAAAGCTGAAAGTCCTTTGAAAGTTGGCCCTTAAGGTCATATCCTCTGTCCTCGAGTCTGTCAAGGATTTTTCCCTTCAAGATATTCCAGGAAGTTTTTGTAGTGCATGCTTGTCTTGTTTTGTTTTATTTTTGATGTGGCAGGAACAACAACCTTTGGGAGAGTTCTGATAAGCAGATTTACATTTTGTTTAGCCAGTCTCACTGCTATCTTGAAAATAACTCCCAATATTTTTTTATACTGCTATTCATTATCATCATATCTGATCATCTTTCATGCTAAACAATAACAACAAAGGAGTTCCTAACGGAATTTAAACAGTCCCTGACATTTTTGGTTTTTTTGGCATTTTTCTTTTTCAGTGTAGGTCTTTGCTTGAGCTCTGTGATTTTTAATTTTTGAGTCTAATAATTCTGTTTACTGGCGCTTTTTTCTTCAGATTCCTGCAATACAAGTTGGGGGGGGGGAGGGATATTAATGGTTCTCAGTACAAAGCAGCATGGTTCTTAGAGCAGAGAGTCTCTTCTGTTTAAGGTTTTGCTGTGTTTTCTAAAGAAAGTCAGAATATACTATTTTCCTTTTTTTTTTTTTTATTCTTTTACAATAACTGGTTCCCTTCTGTGAGGAATGCTTTGTCCCATACTCTCACAAGCTTTGTCCTGTGTTTTTCAGGTTAATGCTGTAAAAAAAGCTGTCTCCATAATGGATATTTTACCCTTTAAATGCTTGCATACACTTAGCAGCTGTTTTCAAAAGTGTTGAGCTTTTTCAGTTTAATATTTTGCTGTGACTTTCTCAACCTTCAAGGTTCTTCAGTTTACCCTTTTTAAGTCTGTAAACTCACTGATTTGCATCCTTTTTGTATTACTATTAAGTATCCTGTTGGGTAAATGTGAAGGCATTTAGAACAGTAAATCGCAAACCTGATAAAGGCAGAACGCTCAATTTGCTTAAAGTATATATATTAATGAAAACTGCTCAGTGGAAGTGGAGTATGAACCAGCAAGTTTATAAAATGTTGAATTCTATTCTTCTAGAATAGCAAAAAGCAAAATTACATTTATTTGAGAAGCTGTTAACTAGAAGAATAAGCAAAACAAAAAATGAGAAGGGATTTAGGGCACACTGGTAAATGGATAGAAGTCATGTAGGCAATCTAAAATTATTTTATTTCTTTCTTTGATTTTTCTTATTTTACACTGGTAAGTTAGTCCATTAGAAGTCATCCTTCATTTATAATAGTGTGATAGGAGAATCTTGCTGAAATAAACTTTCAAAATCTCCTTAATAGGAATCACATAACCAGGAGCCAAAGAAAACACAAACTGAATTACCTATAGTGTGGTCTATGTTAAGAAATGGACTTCATGTTAAATAGCTACACTTCTAGACCTCTTTTGGTATGTAACTGCATAGCCCTTTCCCGACACAGACTGTCTGCAATAGAAGTGTGCAAGTGCTTAGAGGCTCTCACAGCAATCACAAGCTTTTGTTTCATCTCTGTCTACATCTGGGTCATTAATTTCCACGTCATCAGTGCTGAGAATGAAAATACAGTTAACAATTAATGACAGTAGGATGTTTAGTGAACTCAAAGGAATCTCACAAAATTGTTTCCAGCCTTACCTGGGCCCTTAGTAGTGGTGTGTGGGCAAGTGTTGATCTGTTGGCTATGTAAACACACTGCCGTGCAGAACTGGGCAATGTAAAACCCTCTTGCTTGGTATTTGCAAGCTGTCATTGGCAATGAGGACTGTAAAGTACCCTGCAGATGTACTGGACATGCTTTGGAACAATGCTAAGATAATAATGGGAAAATAATCCATCTGTTAACAAAATCCAGTTTTTATTCTCTGGAGCAATTCACATGAAAATTCTTTGGTTAAATACGGCCTTCTTTTGGTATATTACAATATATTATTGTGGCTAATGGTTTCTGAAGCTTTGGGAGGGCACAAGCAGCAAATTCAGTTGTCTAAAACAGCAGTGTCGTTTGAGATGTCCTCAGGCACAATGTGTGGTATACAGCTGCTCCAGAACAGCATAAGGCATCCTGTTTGTCCTGTGTCACATCTGCCAGACAAAGGAGTGCATCTCAAATGCCATTTGAGAAAGGCATTAGATGCCTGGTTTAGTCCACTGACCAAGCCTTCTGTGTTTATTTCAGTTAAGTTTAAATTGAAGGTGGGTTTAAGAGGAATTAACTTCAGGTGCGTCTCCAATATTTCTATGATTTTCTCCAAGTCCCATGGATATCCTGGTTATATCAAATGGCCCCATCCACCTGTAAATATAGGCAGTTTCAACACGTGCAATTCATGCAACTAGATTTCATCCTTAACATCTACTTAATTCCTGTTTAGGCATTCTGTGTATGAAACACAGGACCTGTCATTTGAATCTAACATGTTAGTTCAGTCTGTTTGCTTTTCACTAATATGCTAGTCACCCCTTAACTTTGAGGTACTTCATGCAGAAATTAATCTTAGCATGGGATCAAAGCTATGAAATTAAAGACAATCAATTCCTTTCCTTTATGTTTTAAATAAAATACAAGGGCTGTGATTTCTAATGGGAGGATCAATCTAGCCTTAGCAGTGTCTTATTTAATGTGCTTTCTATCACAGAAAAAAAAACTGCTGTCACAGTTTTTCCACCAACTTACATCTTTATTGGAGTCTCTTGTTGTTAACAATTTTGAATTTTCCAAGGTAAAGTGACAATTCATCATTTCAAAGTGATGTTATCACTCAAATCAGAACCTATGGTTTTTGTTTTCCAGAGAAGCAAAAAAAAAAAAAGTTTTCTCTATCAAGAAAATACTCCTTCATAGATGACAGGGAAAAGACGCATAGGTGTTTGGCATATTAGAATCTGACTGTAGTTATATTTCAAAGAATGAATGCACAGGTAGAAATGTAATACTTGTCAGATTCCTAATACAAAAACATATTTCAAAGCTGCAGAGTTCAGCTCACCTTGAAGAACTCCTTATCCAGCTCTTGGAAGAGTTCCAGTTCAATGCACATCAAAATGGTGAGAGTTCCATAGTGGAAACACAGAACTTAGTTCAGTCCTCTCAAGGACAAACCTGGGCAAGAGCTTTAGGCCGTGTCAATGGAAACAATTTTATAATAGTCTAGCAACAAATGAGGAACTAATTTTGTTCCATGTTGTACTTACATAAAATTGGCTGTTACTATAGACCAGTGAGAGACTGGTTCTGGAAAATCAGGCACCATACTGCTTCTACTTATGTCCGTGAGCTGTGTCAAGAGTAGGCCACAAAAGTTATTCCATAAGAATAAACCCATGCTCTACAGCTATTACCCCAGAAGAGGCAGGGTCAGCAGGGAGAGCCAGTGGTGGCTTGCTGGATCAGCCAAGGACACTAATGTCTCTGATATGAAATCATGATGCTCGAGTGGCAAACTGCTTCAGTGCAGCTCCCCCTTACAAAAATCCCTGGTACCCAGACGGAAATTAAAACTCCCAATGATGGCAATTATTAAAAAAATATAAATACAAAGGAACTATTATTTGTAAAGATTATCTCATCCCTTAGTTTTTCTCAGCTTTTTGCTCCTGATTCATTCTATACCATAGTTTGCCTACCTTTCTCTAGCAGATCACTCTCTTGTCCTGGTAGTCATCCCACTGAAACTCCATAAGAGTTCCCGGGCAGAAAGATGCTATTCATTTCTCTAAAATTATCTAGAAGATGAAAGCTACTTGTGGAGCAGGCTATGTCTCCACAGCTATCACTGAGACAGCACCATACGGAGCAGTTTGACTGAGACATGAAAAAAAATGCACCCTGCGCACTCAGGCAGGTGACATCGTTAGACCAATATTGCCCAGCTTGTGACAATTTTCCAGCTTGTGCAGCTGTTGGGAACGTATGGGCCTTAATGTTTCTGTAGTTAGCAATTCTTCCTCTTGCCTTTTCTTACGTGTACACATCCCACAGCCTGACTCTACTGAGCACACTGAGCATTAAAATAACAGATTTGCTTTCCAAACAGGATAGTAATGGATTCAGCTCACCTTAATCACTGAATATTTTCACTGCCTTGGAACAAATCTGAATCTATTGCCAGATCTGTCACCTGCTTCTTTGATACTGGTAAAGATTTTATTTGTATAAGTGCCTTCAGCTAGGTATGTAGGGGAATCTGAAAACTGTGCTGAGGCACAACTTGCTTCTTCCTGATTATCATGAACATTTTACAGGTACAGATACATTGCATTTTAGCTGGCTACAGTAATTTAGGTGGAAAGGTAGGTGCTGCAAATTTCAGTGCTAATTAAACAGAAAAACAGCAGGAAAAAGTGATATGCCCTGGGTTTCCAAATCTGGGTTCAGTCCAATCTGTCTTTTTAATTGATCTGCAAGAGATTATTAAATTATTCAAATAAATAATGGAAGTAAAGTTCAACTAAAATCCTGCTGAAGGGGAAACTGCCTCTTATTAAAATGGTATCATAGTATTTTGTTCAGCATTCCGACAAATATACAGCCATCAATATTCTTCCCTCAGTATGACAGAAATTGTTCATATTAATAGCTGGCTACTATTTCTAGAAATTGTTCAGACTAATAGCTTGGTTCTCAATACAAATATCCATTAAAAATGCTGAAAAAATTGCCATCACATTTTTCAGTGAGCAGACCATGAACAACTGCATTACCCTACAGCATTATTTAATAATTCAGCAATTTCAAATATATAGTGGTCTGAGAACTTTAGTAATTAAACTCCCAAGTGAAGCACATGTCTAAGCCAGTGTTTTCATATGCCCCAATTCAAGGCAGAAAGAAAATTCAACAGTTTTACCTTTGAGCAAACTATGCTTTGGAAGGAGGAACACTAACAAACAGAAATTGAAGGTTAATCTTTCAATAGCTGAGTGATTTTGAAAACTGTCTGAGAAGAATTCATATGCCTTTATTTGTGCTTAGAATAGGAAAAAAGCTGGGAGTAAGGCAAACAGCTCCTGGAATCACATAGAGAATCATTGCTGGGAAACTATCTGTCTCCATGAAAATTGCTCTCAGAAAGTGAGAAAGTTTTAATTTTAAGCTATTGGTACTAAAATACAGGAATAAGATACAAACCTGTTGATCATTTTGCAAATCACATCAGTGCATTCACCTGTACAAAAGCAGAGCCTTGGAAGCAATTATTGAGTAACAGTCTAGAGCGTAGAAAGGACTAATCTGCAGGAAAAAATAGATCAGGGGATAAATGGAAGACTGGTGGACTTTCAGCTTTGGAAAAGGCATGGGGACTGACAGCATTCCTATAGGCTTAATTATCTCTTTCCTGTTTGGTTATTGCATTCCCCATTTTTTTTTCCTTTTACCTCCAAATAAAAGTTTGCACCTGCTTACAAGATACTAATTCTTCTGATTTTTTTAGCTGTGAATTTTAAAGCAGGCTTTCTGTCCCAGACCCAGTACACACATTTGTTACTTTGTAAAAGAAATTTTATGTTAAAAAGAGTTAAGTCTGTAATTTAATCCATCAACTTGCATAGCTAGATCTTCCTTGCCTAGGTTGCCAGAGGTGGTACATGTAGAATAGAACCCTACTTGACAATAAAAGAATAATTTCCAAAAGCTGGAGAGCAACTAAATCAGAAAGAACAAGATCTACCCAAATCATTAATTGCATGGCACTGGATATGCGTACTTGACTTTGCATAGATTTCATAATGGAGCTATGTTTCTTACTGATTAGATCCAACCACTAAATCTTGCATTAACAAGGTAATTTTATGAATCATCTTTCAAATGCAGTCCTTATAGCTCAGATAATCCTATTTCCTACATTTGTCCATTATTTGCTCCACCCTGAGCCATGATTCAAAGTCCAAGTTGTTTGGATACTCAATCTGATTTTGAGAACTACATTAATCCAGCAAAGTTCTTAATACTGAGCATGGAACACTGTTCATTATGAAACCAAATAGTGAACGAAGTAGAAAGACAAATAAACAAATAAAAAACCCCTAAGAACAAACAAAAAAAAAAAAAACAAATAAAAAACCAAGCAAACTGAAAATCTAAGTCACTATGATAGCAATTAAAGAAATACCTCAATCTGTCTGTTTCAAAAACAAATCAGATCACACATACAGTAGAATAATTCATATTGAAGCATTGGTCATATCACTGTCTGGTTTGTATCATTAATATTTCATATACACCTATGTCCATTTTTCTTCCATGAAAATCTCTCACACTCCTGCACCACTGTTACATGCAATTCTGTGTTGATGGATCTTTCCAGCTACTGGAAATTCTAAATATCACCACATCTTTTCTAAAGAGAAATAGCCATGGCAAAGTGTTCTTTGAATAAGTTTGTGCACATCCATCATGCACTACATAGCTTTAAATAAGAGGTTTTCATCTTTATGTGATACATTTCTTTTTCAGATTGTTTCATCTTATTTGATTTGATGTTTAAAAATCACCCATGACTTTGGCAATATCTCCTCATGCTGTTCACTTCTGGACATTAATCTCCACAGCTTTCAAAGAGGACACAAGAAGTAGACATCTCTGACTATATTTCAGCTTTCTCCACTACAATGAAGGAGTAGACTTCAGTTGCCAAAATACAATCAGAAGATTTAGAGATAGAAATAGCTTTCATTAGGTCCTCTCATCTATGGTTTTGCCCTTTCAGAATTGCTGTCTTTTCAAGGGCTTCTGTCCTAGTTAGTTGTAAACAACTCAGGCCATACAAAGACTGAGAACAAAAGTAGTGAATTTTTAGTTTCAATTCCCTGATAGTTGGAAAAGCTCTTTCTTCATTCAAGAGCATCGTTAGTAGTTTTCCTTCTCCTTTCAAATCTTGCCTTTTCTCACTTTCCCTGCAGAAAACCAAATAATCAGGCAAACAGGAAAATCCCAAACTTTGTCATTATTCTTCAATTTCTATCACTGTCTTGGAGTGTAAATTACACTGTTCTGCCTACTCTCTTGATTTGTCTGTATGTAATTCAGATGCAGCCAGCATTGGAAGATTTATCAGACACAAAAACCTGCAGGACAGATTCTGTGAAAGTATGGGTTTTAATTAAAATTCACATCTACTTATTTATCAATGGAGTCATAAAGCTTATGGCTGAGAAAGGAGATCCTAATATTTTCACCTCCTAAGTACTGTATCTATTATTCTTTTTTGTTGGGTTTTGGGGTTGTTTTTGGTTTTTTTTGTTGTTTGTTTTGGGGTTTTTTTTGGGGGGGTGGCTTTTTTTGGTATTCTAATAGCTTTGTATTGAGTAAAATAACTCAAGATTTTACTACAACACATCCACTGCATTCTGCACTTTCTTAAGGACAGTCATACAGGGTAAGCCTTATTACAAGGGTTTTTTTCTGCTGAAAACCAAATACTAGAATCAAATTAATGTGGCTTATACATGTATTTTTATTAGGGGTGAACTAGAGGAGTGCACATGATCTTCTGTGAGGTATCTTGTGGGTTTATTATGAAACCAATCAAGCAATAGAAAGAAATAGCAGCACAAACTGTAGCCTACAAGTAACTCAAAGATTGGAATGATGCATACCAGGAGCATTCCTGAGGCATTCCTTAAATGCATTAATGTAAGCATTTAAATAGAAACTTTTGTATAAGGAGTACATTTGTAATTATCAAACTGTGCCTGGAAATATCATGCAAAAATGGAAAATGCCTAAATTAATTAGTTATATTATTTACTGTGGCTATTGCAGTCAAAATTGCATGACTGCTACAATAACAGGATGGATGGAAGTGGTCACATTCTTTACTTTTTGCTAATTTTTTTCCCCTAACATTAACTTATATCTACAGTTAAGTGGAGGGATGCTTGTGATTTGATTATGCTATAAATAGTAGTAAGAAAGAACTTATAAATTCCTGCTGCTTGCATCTGCACTTCACGTGTTATTATTATGAAAGATGAAGTTACATAAGTAACTTAATCTGTGTTTACCTTACACAGTATTTTTTTTTATGTTCCAAACACACACAGTGCCTTTCTGGAGGTGACATCAAGTGGCAGCATGTCCTCAGGTATCATTATTAATTGATACTTCTTCTATTGACTTACTATTAAGTAATTTCAATGCTTCTAGAGGTAATTAGATCTCAAGTGATCCAAGTACCCAGTTTACTGCAGGTGAACACAATATCCAGACAAGAACATTAAGGCTTACATACATTATCTGAAATTAAAATTGCTGTTAAAACAATTGCTGTATGATATGGCCCAGAAGGAATTGACCACATCAGTTATAATTAATCACTCGCTTCATATACAAGTGACTGACACCTTTAATGAAAAATACTTGTGTTGTAGGTTTATTGACAAAATGATACATATTGCTCCCAAAAGAACCAGAACATCTTAACAGACTAATATGAATGATAGTAAAGAATCTGGAAGACAATTAATGTTAATTAATTAGTTCTACTAACAGATCTTGAAAACTCTGGGGTACTAGGCAAATCATTACGCTATGTACATTTTGTATTTCGTATGTAATACAAGAAAGCATGTCACAAGAGGAAAAATAAGGACTGATCTTCTGAGATGTACTGGCCTGTGGTGGAAGCTGATTGATTGTGCAGATGTTCCAAGCTGATAGACAGCAAAGCAAACATTCCAGCAACTTATCTTGGCTTTCACTGGAAAAGTGAAACAAAACTGAAATTGTCATTCAGTTTGTCAAAGTCTGCAAATGCTATGACAAGTATATATTATAGACCATGATATAAAAGACCTTGGAATATATTTCAAGAATCATTACTGTTTCAGGTGGAAACCCTTCACTAGTTTCAAATTCTCACATATGAATTCCTTAAATAAGAGAAGAATGGCCATAAGTGATGTCTGAGTGACATTTTTTAAACATCACAGTTGATTGCTGTATTCATGAGCCTTTTTTTTTCTGGGAGGGGTGGGGAGGAATAAATCTGTGAAATTACATATATATATTATTTCTATTTAATTGGTATTCTGAAAAGTGTTTATTTGTGCTTGTGTATCTATACTTGAGCATATGTATACATGAGCTTGATGGAATCGATGAAACAGGCTGTGGAATGCCTTTCTGGCAGGGAGCATGCTCACCTACAGGGGGTTCACTGCTAGTGCCACCAGTCTGCACCCTTCTTCCACTTGCAGGTTTTCTCACCTCCTCTCTTCTTTCTGTCCGCACAACCCCCTGTTACCATGGCGTAGCAAGCCTGATCCACCTGCAGCAGGGCCAGAACTGGTACTGTGAGGACCCAAGCTCTCCTCTATCTGACACCCTTTGCTAAGTGGGACCTGGCCAAAAAGTGGACCTCCC
Source organism: Melopsittacus undulatus (assembly GCF_012275295.1). Lineage (NCBI taxonomy): Eukaryota > Metazoa > Chordata > Aves > Psittaciformes > Psittaculidae > Melopsittacus > Melopsittacus undulatus. The sequence goes on from NC_047529.1 coordinate 65,696,376, forward strand.
CAGGTCCCCACCTTCCCACACACCTGTCCTCTATCAAAGTTTTTCATATTATGCCTTGGTATCAAATTAAATCAGAATTATTTTTTATAATATTTTAATTATTTAGAATAATATACCCATAAATAAAACTTTTTCAAATGAAAGGATCTATTTTTTAACATTTTACTATCCTTGTATGTATTTTTTTTTCTGAGTATAGAGGTTCTATATATAGATGTGGTGCAAATCTGAATAAGCACAATACGGAAATTCCTTTGTGCTATCCTTCAATGTCATCCAGGCTAATTGCTGTGTTTGTAGATGTCACTTTCTGCTAGCCACCAAAAAACTTCAAGCACTGGTCAAGACTGGGATGTTAAACAATCTGTCGGGCATTTTGCCCAGTAGTAGTTATTCTTCTTGGCACGATCTGAAAATTGTGTCTAATATCTATCTGCAACCTTGGTTTGCAGAGCTGCATAGAAATGTGAACTTGTAGTAAAACCGGTAATTAACAGTGACATAAAGAAAGATTACATTTCAGTATAACATTTTGAATTAAGATAAAGATTTTGGCTTAAAGACACACAATGTTTCTAGTGCTGAATTACATTTAAGGTCTTTCTGTACTGCTGTAATAGCCTGGAAGCTCCAAGTCTGCAATTGCCTGTCTTGAGGCACCTAATTTCCTCAGAAGTCCCTTAATTGCTTCCTGCTGTGACTGCATAGGAGTGTGCTTGTCTTGAGAGCATGAAGCTGCTTGATGCCTCAGTCTGTGGTATGTGTCAGGAAAGCATCTTTCTAAGCTAGAACAAGAATTTGAATAGGCTGGTTTTGTGGTTAACATCAGTGTGGCTACATTGATAAGCACTGAAGTGTTAGGATTCTTTTCACATACTGGATACACAATATCATTGCTATGCTGCTTTCCTGAATATTTTTAGTGTCTTCATGAAAAACAAAACAAAATAAAACAAGCAAAAAAAAAAAACCCAAACAAAAAAGCCCGAACCAAAAAACAAACCAGGCAATGATGCTGTCTTTTTTGTTCATTCTTTCATTGTTTTTGTTTTCACCCCTAAGCTGAAAACACCGGCAACCAATTGTAGGTATATCGAAATAAACCTTCTTCAGGACAACTCATAGGCTAAAAGAAGCAGTACGCTTCTGCCTACCAGTCCTGCACTGGGAAGTTTACAAGGGAGCCAAAAGAAGTTTCCCACATTTTTAAGTACATAGTATTGCTTTAAATGTGCTTCCCTAGATTTCATGAATATGCATAATTATTATATGTGATATGTACTCAATTCCCAGTTGCCTGATGTTAAATCTACATCTATCCACCATAAGAGCAAAACACTTTATTAAAAATTCGTGGTGAGTTGTTACGGTGGAGGCCAGTGGTAGAAGTGAGCTGGTTTCTGATGGTACATAATACCAGGGCTTCCAACACATACATCAGCACTTTTCAGATGGAGTCTGCAGGTCAAGCAGATTGCATATCAAGGACTTTCACGATTTCACACTTCTACATTTCCATTTCAAAGGCTGGCTGAGGCGCTATTTGTTCTTGATGTAGAATTCCTACTTGAAATCAAATGGTATTGAGGGCAGGGAACAAAAGTTGAATAAGTAACAAAGTTCTATTTACATGCCATGGAAAGAAAAAAAAAAGATTTTGCAGGTGCGTCAGTATCACTTCACTCTACATGAATGATCTGTGCTTTATGTAGTGGTTTCATGAAGTAATTAAAAGATATTTTACTTCGGTTTTAGCATCCTGCTTGCAGTTTATAGTGTGTGTGCTTCCCTTTCCTATACCTAAGATTAGCCTTCACTTTCTGTCTCATGTGGCTGATCGGTATGATCTTCCCTTATCAGTAAACATTTTTGGCAGTTTCATTTAGAGTTATCAGCTTAACTGGCTTCATCCCTGTGACTGCTTTCCAGGTTTCAGAAAAGGAATTTACCCAAAGGAGTATAAACAGTGACTAAAGAAGTTCATCTGAAATGTTGTAATCACTCACAATTTCCATAAACTAGTGTGCAGTGGGGTGGTAAAGGGAGTTCTCAGGCTCATGTAGATTTTATCAGCTTGGGCTGTGCACAATCTTTTGACAATCTGAAGCTGCCAGAAGAAATAAATATACTTTCTTCAACACCACGTTATAAATACTTATTCTGTCTTCAGATGTATTTTTGGAAAAGATGTTAAAAGAAGAAAGTTATCAGTGTCCAGACTCTGAAGTTTCCAAAAATGTAGAAGCAGCTTTCACACATAGCGTGTTATGAAAGTCTCTGGATTTCTACTTCGTATCTTGCAGTTAGTGAATTAAAATACACTATAGTGGTAATCCAAATGTCCTCAAATTTCATTTTGAAATATTATTAATTAAATATTATGGGTTTAATTTAATATTCTTATTTTTCATTGAATGGAGGCAATGAAATTCAGATAGCTTGGTACATGAATAAAGACAGTTTTCATTTACAATCCTTGCTTACTAGCTTGGAAAATGTGCATGTTCTTCTATATGAACAGATGGATAGGCAGTCAGCTTTTTTCTTCCAGCCCTTTTGTGAGATAGGCAAGAGAGGAAACCTACTGTTTTACACCTCTTTTTTTTTGTTGTTGGTGGTGTGTTTTGTATGTTCCAAATATACAAAATTGAAAAAGAGCAATATTTTCACAAGATTGTAAAACTACATTGGCAAATTGTTACTATGTGAATTTTCTATTGACCACAAAATAAATTCCTGATATAGAGCTTCAAAAGATATATATATGATATATCTATTTAGGTATATATACGAAGCAACTTTGTTTCCTGAAACTGTGAGCTTCTGCACTGAAATTGAAACTTACTGAAAAAAATGGAGAAAAAGGACACTCACAGGGTACAAACCCCTCTTTCTGCCTTAGTGGTTTGAGTGCTTGGCAGGGTGAAAAGAAGTCAGACCTTGTTTCTTCCATGAGGATTGTTTCTGTGTGGCATTAAACTGCTAGTAGCAGTAACACAATATCTCCTCTTAGTCATTAGACTGATTTTCTTTGGCTTGTCATTCTCTACATGAAGGAGGTTGCTCAGGTTCCCCAGGGAGAGATGTCATTCCACTCCTGGAGTTTATGGGCATGTTCAAACAGGAAAAAAATGGGAAAATTTAGCTACACAGTTAAGGGCTCAAGCACTGGTTCAAACAGAAGCCTGTTCAGTAAATACCCTCACTTTTTTCTTTTTCCTGAATTATTTCCTAGGTTAATGAAGCTTTCAATTCTCATTCATAGAAACAGAATCATAGAATAATTTGGGTTGGAAAAAACCATTAAGATCATTGGATCCAACCATAAACCAAACACTGCCAATCCCACCACTAAACCATGTCCTGCAGTGCCACATTTTTGCAAACCAGCACAGCTTTCTCTACAGGAATAGAAGATGCATCCATTTTCCTTCTGTTGTCCTCTGTCTTGCTAATTAAAGCAGAGGCTTGGGAAGCTAAAGATACTGTTTTGAACTTTATAGTCTCAGCAGGGCTTGCAAGAAAGTTTACCACTTTGCAGGCAAGTGTTCTGATCACTTAATGATTAGCAAAACCTCACCAGTGGCAGAAGCAGAATCACAAGTGGCTTCAGCTAGGAAGAGGTAAGTGCATGGTGTGGAAGCCCCATGTGGCAGCCCATCCTGGGCTGCTTAGGAAAACATATGGCAAATCAGGGCCTCTGTAGTGAGGGAGGTGGGGTACCTCGGTTTTCTCAGGGCTTCTGGCCAGAGCAAGGATGGTAAGAGGGCTCTAGAAAGCACAATATGGGGCGGCTATGGGCATGCGGAGCACCGTGAATGATGCCTGGGTTTCGCAGGAGTTCACACTTTTCCAGAGTTTGATCATCACTGGGGGAAGGCTGCTGGGCCAGAAATAGACTTGTGTGCCTCAGTTCCCCATATCTGGAGTGCAGTGTCAGTTCTGTAGTCAGTGCTTACACTAAATCACCCTTGAAGGGCACTCACATAAGGACACTTCATTTTTTTTCCACAGGGGATAACATTTCACTGGCTTTGCCTACTAATTTTTACTTATATTTTGAACAGAATAATTTGCAAGAAAATTTTACACAGAATAATTTGCAAGATACAACCTTCACTGACTGTGGAATTAATTCTTACATTCCTATCTTCTGAAAATAGTCTGTAAATATGGAGTAGTGTGGGATTATTGATAGCCATTTTGGGTTTTATTGTGATCAAGTTTACAAGAATTATGCTTATGGATAATATGTCAGTGTTAGTTTTGAGAACAGGTAATTGAAAATTGTTTCTTTTGAATGCAGCCTCAGAAAGCTGTAAAGCTTCTGGGTTTCATTATTCAAAGCTGACATGTAAAATTTAACCCTTAGTTTAATGCTTAATACATTACAATTAATTTTTCTCACCTTAATGAACTGATTTTATTCTGTATACTTTTAGCATGCTTTTGATGTCATGTAGCTTGCATTAAAGATTAATACCTGAAATATAGTTATCTTTTATGTGATGCTTTCCCTTATGCACCATTCATGTTTGATGAACAGTGCCAGCTATAGCTAATGAGCAATTTCTAGCATGAATTGTGGAGTCAGAGATGTTTATGTTCTTTATGCCTCATTTGTACATGACATTAACTTACTGATGCACTGTGTAACTAACTCTACTACCTTTTTTTTTTATTGTAGTTAAATTTTAAATTTCTCAGAAATTAAATAGATGAATACACATACCTTTAAATTCCAAGCAGACTACTGGACTTGATGTTCTTTACTGCCTGGGAAAAGGACTCATGGATTATACTGGAAGATCCTTTTCTGGGAAAATTTTATAACAGAAACTCTTAATTCCAGGAGATTAATTTTCCAGTTGTTTTCCCAAAGCTGTTCTTACGGGAACTCCTTAATTATATTTTTAATCAATCTGAGTTTTTACCAGAAGTCAACTCTATTTATAAGTTTCACTTGCTTTTCTGTAAAATTTCTTGATGTTCAGTTCTTCGCAGATATTTTCATGTCTACAACATGGTTAATCCTGCAGATTGCATAAAGAAAGAAGCAATTATGCTCCTCAAGTGATTCTGGCCAACGTATATGCAGCTGTACAGCAAATGGCAACAGAATGGTATAGGGAAAATGAGAGGGAAGCTTTGAAATGTTCATGTCCTCAAACACCCCGATGATGCTATCAAAAAACCCAGTGAGTATGCCTCTGCCTTTCAGACAGGAACACCTCACGCACCCTGCCCCTGTCTGAAAGAAATCTTTTGAAATACTGTATTTCAGGCCTGTTCTCCCAGGTGACGTTAAACTTCTCTTGTCTGCAGCTGGAAAAAAAAGCCTAAAGTGAGAAGAAAGCTGATTGTCTTTGTTTTCGTGGCAGCTGTGTGAGAAGACTTTAAAATGACAACCTTTGTCTGTCTGCAGGTGAGTGAACACAGTCCCCCAGCTAAATGTGGACCAATGTGCACATCAATCTAAAAATGATTGTATCTACAGGAAAAGGCTGCCCACAGGCATTCCCTAATTTTGTGATGAATTTTTTAAAAATAGATTAATAATGTGATTAGCAAATCCTATTCAAATGTATGTAACAATAAATGAGAAATCACTGATATTAGGTCTGTTTCTACATAGAAGGTGGTAACAAGAAATGAACTTATTTCCAATTATTAGACAATTTCTAGACCAACATAAATAAAATGTTCATTTTGATCCTCTGGATAAAAAGTGTGTTTGGCCAGACTTTAATCCTTACTTAAGTATTGAAGCAGCTCAACTTAATTTACTGTAACCAATGATATTGCCTAACTATATGTAGAAATACTGCTCTGTGGCTAAAAACCAATGTCTCCCATTATCAAACTCATTCAAATGCTGAGTGAAACTCTGGAACTATTTAAATGAGAAGAACAAAAATCAAAATGAAATAAAAGCCTGAGTATATTCTGAAGACAGGATGGAAAAGGTAAGATTTCTTGAGGGGAATGGAGCTCACCCTTTCCCCTCTGCTCTTCTGACATGGCCAAAGTAGCCAAACTTTCTGTCCCTTGTTTTAGTCATGTGGAAAACTCATCAATCTCTACCAGATTTCAAAGACTACCATAGGCAGCGGCTGTTTGAAAAGTCTGTATACAAAGTATTACATTTATGTCAAAACCACTCACTTTTTCTAAACATGTAAAGCACAATGATTATTGCACAGCTGTTTTTCTGCTTGGAGCTAAGGAAAACATTTTCATCAATGAAGGTGCAAAAATATCTTCAACTGGGTAGGAATTTGGGGGAAGAGAAGGTATAGCTACACTGGTTTTATTTTATTTGTGCAGTGGAGTTTGGCTATGTAGCCTCTATTTACATTTCTGGGTAGTACTTAATGTGTGCAGATTTTCTGAATTCATTGAGATTACCCATCACAGTAAGTAGCAGATGATGTCAATACATGTTCTGAAATTTTGATTTATTTCATTGCTAGTGTACTTAGTCATTGCAAGACTCCCTGAAAAAATTTAGAGACTGTTTTGTGACAGACTATGTTACTTTCACATTATTTTACTCTATGGTTTGAAAACCTGAAATGGCCATATTTGTCCTAAGAAAGCCTCCCATTCTTTGGAGCCAAATGACTGGAAAACCTTAACACCAATATGGAGAAGTAAAAGCTCAAAAGGTAGTATGAAACCACCTCAGTGCAGGATTTTTGAAAGTGAAATGGAAAATAAAAAAACAAAACAGCTTCGGTGACATTTAAGACGCAATATAATTCATGTTTATTTTCACTGTGTACAGAAGGTGGAGCCAAATTCATAAGGATCTGTAACTCATACTTCATTCTTTGAATGGTTTTCTAGTGTCTTTCTAGAGGGGCAGCTAGTTCAGCGGAGATACTGATTGGAATCAGTTACAGTGTTGGGATAAACCCTTTTAAAACCAACTTTTCTGGTGTTTAAGCTGTCTGTAGTGAGGTTGAGAAGTTCCTTGACACAGCTGAAGAGGATCTGAGCCTCCATGTATTACCCTTCTCCTTTTCTGTCCATGAGTGAGCCAGGAGCAAATCTGTATTTCTAAATGGAGCATGGGAAAGTGAGGAAGCTGAGTATCACCATGAAGTAGTTGTGATGAGATCTTCATAATATTCTTAGTGGTATGAAGTGGCAGGCACCAATCAGCACAAAGAACAGGAAGGAAACAATCACCCCAAACTTTTAAGACAGTGTCTTCCTTCTCCAAAATCCTCATAAATTTTAAAAAGAAACACCCATTTAGCTGTTTTTACTGCTAGCTGATATTTCAAAAGGAAGCAGAGAATAAGTGAGAGGAATTTGGGACTTAAATGATAGAGTCTGCCATTTAAGAAATTTTGCTCCTAATCATGGTTGCGACATGAGCTGTCTATGACTCAGAAGAGCTGCTGATATTCTCCATGACAAACTTCCTATCTCAGTAAAAGAGGTTAATACAACATAACTTGTTCAATGTTATTTTTATAAAACACTCAGATTCTTTACAGATGAATGTGGAACAGTGCTAAATATTTCCAGACACTAGTGACCATTTGCTAGGCAGAGCTCTAATCTGATGGCCTCTGCCACTGAGAACTTCTCCACATTTTCATCCAACTTGCTTCAGTCTTCACATGCTTCCAGCAGGGTCTCTTTTAAAATGGCAGTATTTTTCTTTTGCAGGCTATCTACATTGACTAAGCCTTCTTTTTTCCCTGAGGAATATCTAGCATTAGGAACCCCACAGCAAATGAATCCAAGAGACCCATTTTAATAAGGAATGTCAAGTGCGCTCACCATTAGACTGGTTTGTGATTATCCCACCTTTTATTATTACTGTCCTTATGATTATCCAAAAATATTTTCTTATATATGCCATGCCATGCCAGTGAGGGCAGCTACCGCCTTGATGGATGACAATTGCCTTTAATAGCCTTTGCTTTGAACAAGCAATGACCCTTTGAAATCCAGGGATGGGAGGAAACTGTTTTGCAGCACCAGCAGTAGCAGCTTCTAGTGGGCTCCAGCCCAGACACCCCAGCTTCTAGTGGGCTCCAGCCCAGTCACCCCAGCTGAGAGAACATACAAGCACTGTGGCCAGCAACTTCAAAGCTCTGTTGTATTTCTACATGATGTAAATTCCTTAAACAGGCAAAACCACTGGCTGCTTTTAACAAAAAAAAAAAAAAAGAAAAATCATTAGTCTGCACATTTATGTGCTTAGGTAATCAAGAAATACTGCATTATTGTTCCTTGAACGTTCTGAGAAGCTTTACCTCAATAGGGCATGAAACACACATTATTCACAAGTCTGTCTTTAAAGCCAAATGTGTGAGAAGGGATATAGGTGAAAACGTGCTGAAGCTTACGTGCCATCTAGGGATGCGGGTGACTGCACAGCTGCCTTGAAAGGCACCTAAGAAAATCTGCATTACATGTGTATATTCATCTCAGTTTACTGTATATTCAGCTCATGGATTCCTCTCCCCAGTTGCACAGGATGAGGACAGTGCTATACATGAGAATATTGAGAAGTGAACTTAGCAAACAAATTGAAAACAACTGAAGACATACTATTTGTCTTAAGAGCTCCATAAACCTCAGATGTACTTAACTGGTAGTAGAATATGAGCACCACTGGTATCAACAGGGAATTCTGTAATGATCTAAGGACTGGAGAACCTTCCAAGTGAAACATTCACCAGGGCTTTCCAAGCAAATCAGGTTACTAAAATATTATTGAGGGAGTATTTGGAGGCAATATGAGGAAAACGTTTCTGTATAGAATTCTGTACTTGTGTTCAGGTAATAAACAGAAAGGAAACAATGGCCTGTGTTAACGATTAATCTGTGTCAAAGGCTTAAAATAATAAATAATACAATTAATGATTCCTTTGGTAAGTCTATTTGGAAAAGGAACTCTGGGCTCTGAACTATTTCACTGATTCAGCTGAGATTCAGCAGAGAGTGGACAGAAATCCTGTGGAAGTCACTCCAAAGTTCAGTCCCAGAGATGCACTTTGAGCTTGGGCTCCAGTACTGTGTCTGGGTTGCAGTGTGAACGTGCCCTTACGAATTTTACTGTAGCCTGCCAAACCAAGACAAACAGGTTCTGGAGTCCTGGCATTGCTATGCTAAAGTTTGCTTCACAAGGCAGCGCTGTTTGCTGCAGAAGGCAAAACATGTCAATGAATGTCAATATAGGTACCAGAGAGCTCTGCTCCCCAGAATCTTATTCTCTATCATGTAAAAAGACACTGTGACCCACAAGGCTTTGAATCTGTGATCTTCTTACCCTATCTCTTAGTCTGTAATTAAGAAAAGACCTGCAAATAGGTCAGACACCCCTGTGCTTTCCTGCTGAACACAGCTTCAGCTGAAGAAGAGATGTATGTGAAGACAATCGTTCAATCTGAAAAGCTTATTTCCATTACAATGCAAATTGAGTGTGAGACTTTCGGTAACCTTGTGAAACGGTAGATCATTGCACCATCTGAAGTTGGGTATGTTCTGGTAATAAGCTGTGAAATGCGATCACAGAGACATATTTCCAAATTCTAGAAGACATTTCTAAGGCATTTTTATCAGGACTAGTAATAATTCTTCCTAATTCTACAGAGCATCATAGTGAAGACTTGAAATACTTTCCCTTTTTATGTGGATAAAGCCGTAGCAAAGCCAAGTGTTATGCTTATTATTACTGCAAAATTATTCTTCCCTTGTTACTAACATACATATTTTAGTTTTCCAAAGTGGATTTTAGGAGTGCTGGGCTTCTCACAAATACTGTTTTTTTATTTAAGTGGAGAAATTCTTCTCAGTCCTTCTTTTAAAAACAGAGTGCTTGAAAAACTGCAAAGCCTATGTACATGGAAAAATGCAAGATCAGGCAAGCAGGACCCTGTGAGCCTGCCGGCTTCGACAGGGAACAATAGCATTGTATTCTAGCATGCTATAATTCAAGCATTTTTTTTTCTGGCATAATTCTGCTTTCATAAGAGGCAGCTTTTTCAACACCGACACATACAGCATCCCAAATCTCCTCATTGTCTCACCACCGGCACACACGTAGCCATGTTGGTGGAGTTTCGTACTTTGCTCTAGAACAATTGTGTTTTATGGGGCAGCAGCAGGAGCATTATCTGTATGCTGCTCACTGTCTATACCATAGTCACAAAAGCAGTGAAATGCTACAGTTTATAGATTACAATTTTTTTTATTTTCAAGAAGGGCCCACAGCCTATTAAGCACAAAGCTCAATTTCTCCCTTACTATGAAGATAAAAAGCAACCTTTAAACAAGACTCAGAGAACAGAAAGAAAAGGCTTCTTTCTTCTACATGGCATGGACAACTGTAAAAAGCTGTCAAAACTAACAGACAGCAACAAAGGAAAGGGGGCAGACTAGGGAAACCAACCTCCATCTGTACCTGAAGTCAGAGGAATGGAAGATGTACAGATGTAGCGTACTAGCTCTTTCTCTCAACAGGAGGCAGTGTGGTCTGCTACAAACAACTCCAGAGCAAGAACCAGTGTTCTTGTTTCCCAGCTTCAAAGCCCCCTGATGAGTATCTTCCTACAAAGATCTTGTCTTAATTCTCATCCCCAGAGAATTTTGGATGAAAAAGCAGTAGGTAAGTGCTGTGAAAAATAAGCAGTGATATCCAAGTTGTGTTGTAGAGTGTAACATTAATTATTTCAGGAAGAAACTGTAAAGAGGATCTTTATTTGGAAACCCCTTAATGGCCATTACTGGACTTATCCCCTCCTCTGTAGCCTTTAAAGAGCATAAAATGCTCATCCACACTATTGGGCCCAGAAATAGCCTATAACATGAATTGAAACCCAAATGAGTCAGGTAGGACCCAAAATGTAAAACTTCATTAAGAACTATCTAACCACAAACCTTCTAGAGAAGCTCATAAGTAGTCCCACCAGGGAGCTAATACCCCGTGACACAAAAAAGTACAAGAGCAATTCCTAATGCAGTTTGGAATCCATTTGTGAAGAGCTTAACACAGGCAGAGAAATACATTAATCTCTGTTCTACAGAGGAGGCATTTTTCAAGGAGTGTTTAACCAGGGACTGGTCAGGAGCAAAGGCAAACTAGTTTCCTACTAATTGAATAAACCAGTTTTGGAGCATGCTTTTATTGTGTAAAATGCGTTCAAAAACTATCAGGAGCATTTCTTCACACTATGGTAGACCTATTTGCTGGACTATGCTTTATTTTCTGAAGTTTCCTGGAAAGAGTTTCCTGGAATGTGAGATCATTTCTTCATTTCTCCCATGGGACGGCCACACGCGCAAACGCACACACACACACAAATAATAATGAAAAAAAAAGTGTGATGTATCTCCTGTAGAAACAAAACGCTGCTCCTGGTGCATACGTTCATGTGTGCACGTAAAGGAAACAGAACTAAGTAAACAAAGCTGTGTTCACAAGAAAAGCTGAGAGGGTTTCCTCTCCTATGTGGTGGCAAAGGAGGGACTGGAGAAAGCAGCTACACGGTCCAGCCCCAGCATCCAGGAGGCTCACTCTGGTTGCCTATTAAACACTTTCATGCATTTTCCCCTCTCCCTGTAGCGAAACTCCTGAGGCACACAAGAGAGCCAAGTTGTTTCGTCTGTCCCAGGCAAGCCCAGATGTGGATGCAATACCACCCAGGTGCCCTCAGTGGCCAAGGGGGAGGGGAGGTGCGGGGTGGCTGCTGCTTCCTCTTATGTTTGTTTTGTTAGGTCAGCAAGAGTGGGCTTCCATGCCCTGCTCTCCCCGCTTCCCCAGGAGCGTTTTTGCTGTGCCTTCAGTTCTGTCCCTCCTCCCCCCTTCCTCCTCCTCCTCCTCCCCACTCGCGGAGCGCCCCTCCTCCCGGGCTGCCACCCCTCCTTTTCCCCTCCTCTTGCACAGCCAGAGCCTTAAAAACTTGTTAAAAGCTCTCCCAGTGTTCCAAGGTAGAAAAAACTTTTACGAGGTATCAGCACTTTTCTTTCATTAGTGGGGAAGGAAGGATGAAAAATACAAAGTAGCAGTAGACTTTTAAAGTTTAAATAGGTCTGAGTTTCTGAACGTGCTCTTCCGTTTTACTTTAACCCTCCACAGAAGTATTCTGATCCAGTTTCACTGCTGATCAGCAAGGGTAAGTTGAAAAGTTTTCATTTTTCATCTTCTTGTGTATCACTTTTTTCTGAAAACACTTTTTTTTTTTTTTTAACCCCAAGCATTTTGTGTTACTGCGCTGGTGGCTGAACTTGTTTTAAAATACACATCTCTAAAAGCGTGAGTTCTCGTAAAGTGCTAAGTTCAGACTTGCAGAAGTTCTTTGCTTTCTTTCGTCTTCTTTCTGTACGTTTCTTCAACTCCTACACTTCCACAACTTCTAGCCTTGTTCCACTGAAGGAACTGCGGTGAAGCTGCAGCTGCGGGGCTGAGCTGCAGACTTGTTGCTGGTGCTTGGGTGAAATCCCTCCTTTCTGCCCTTCCTTCTCTCAGGGTAAATGTACTCCTTTAAAGAGCTAAAAACTGGAGGTGCGCCTCAGCTGCCTCGGTGGTACCGAAATTGCATCAAAAGTCAGCTACAGGGAGACCTTGTCCTGAGTGCACCCCATTTCTGCCCCGCACATTTTGCTTTCTTATGGAAATCCTGATTGATGCCTACTAGTTTGCGCGGAACAAGGTTCTTAATTAGGTGCTTTGTTAAATGCGGCAGCTACTGCATGGTGACTTGCACGTGGTCTTCCTGATAGGTTTTCACCTCTTCTTTTAATATAGATGTGATAAAATCCAGACGTGGGTTATGAGTTTTTAACCTGGTTTGTATATAGTTACTCTGTTTTAGCAACCTCGGTGAGGGATTTTAGAGAAGGAATGTGAGATACCATGATATGCCTTACCACGCTGGCATAAGTTTGTGAAAGTTTTGGGTAGATGTAAATGAAAGTTGTCTAGGAGGAACTGGAAAGAATACCCACAATATGTGTCATAATTCCAATATGACACATTCCCTTTATATTACCTTGAAGGCTTAAATACCAAAATGCAGAGGAAAAAAATGCTTCATGGCATCTGTTGGCGAACTAAGAAGGTTTTAAGTTGCAAGACCTGGAGTGGTTTCTTGCAGCAGTTGTTGCTTGCTGCTAGCAAGTAGCTAAAGAGCTACACGAGGAGGCAGGACAAAGCTTTCATCTGAAAGACAAACTAAGCACAGAGTCTATCTTATCAAGTAACACGTTCTCCTCTCAGGCAAGAATACTGTGTCCTTATGTGTGTCCTCACATTCTGCCTTGAGATAACCAGCAAGCATCATGAAGTGGCGTATTTTGTCTGAGGAGTACCTTTTGATTTTTGTATGTGAGATTTATGACAAAAAAGCCCTGGTAATGGGGACATAAATGCGTTATGGACACCTTGTGCCCAACTTCTGTCTGTGTGCGTGTGTATGCGCATAGGGAGCAAGTTGGAGGACTCGAGTGAAGCTTTCATCCTGCCGGTTTTAACATCTGGACGACACACTACACTGCAGAATTTAAGCCTCAAGTCTTTGGGATGTTTACTGAAGTGTTTCCTTCAGAAACTTCAAAGCCAAACACTGGCACTGACCCATGATATCTAACAAGCATACAAATGGGAGAAGGGTGAGCAGCAGGCTGGGTTCAGGAGAGGGAAGAGAAGGATTTGATTTGCAACATAAATCTGAGCACTTATACACTCAAAGCGAAGAAAGATTCAACATTGTAACATTATCTCAGGTCTCATATTATGCAAGCCCAAAAGATTATTTCTGTTTGTCTCTGAAATGAGCATCGGTTTAGGCCAAGGATTCCTGTGGGTGTGAGGAAGGTTATATGACATTGAGCAATCTATCTGTTTCATCAGATATGTTGCTCTTTCCCCCAGTCTCTGGTATCTCTCCCCATGTTACCCTCTGAATTTATCCTTAGTGGAGGCACCTAGGCTGTAGCGTATGCAACAAATATGTTTCAGAAATCTAGGTTTCAAAATCCACTGGCAGGAGCATGAAGAGGGTTTGAGACCCACTCAGGGAATTGAGAGTTTCATCTTTGATTCAAAGCAAGTGAGGAAAGGGATGAATCTGGGCAGTAACACACAGGGTAGACCTGACTTGTACAACTAGAGAATATCTAAAAAAGTCCTTACAGTTGCTTTTGCAACTACACCTTAGAATTAAACTAGGTGTAGAGGGTACAAGACAGGAGCGGCAGAGGCTATGGGTAGATAGATCCACTAGCAGCTGACTACCAGCAATACTAGCAGACAGCGAAAAAAACCACAAAGTTGTGACACTTTAAATCCCAGTTACTGCAGCCATTTATCATGTAATCTTTGTCCAGGGGATGAAGGGAACTGAGCTCATCCGCAGACCTACAAATGAACTACACCTTTCCAGGGGAATGTGTGGAAGACATTCACTGACACTTGTAATGTTTCAGAAAACTAGTCTTCACTGTTCCAATCCATCCAAACCCCATCAGTTGTACATCTCAGCTGCTTTCTCTGCACTGCTGGTTGCTTTGGGGAAATACTCAAGCTGATTGATGTTCAAGGTCCAGAATCTTCTCTTTTGTTGGCTATTTGTGTGTGTGTGAGCACTTATAAAAAGGTAGGAAAAGTTGGAAAACCAAAACTTTGGCCTGTTTCCCAACTGCTTCAGCTGCACAATCCCATTTTAGAGCCCACTCTAACCCCTACCTCTCTTCCATCAACTAGCATGTGACCTTCTATCACTGTAGTCAGACCTGGGCATGTTACCACAGCACTGGGTTTGCGTTATTCTTCCTGGAAAATATGAACCAGATGACATGATGAATACTGTCCATAAAAAATAGTTCTAGAATTTCTTAATTGTGGCTTACAAATCAAATTTCTTCTATATGTGGTCATCCAAAACCCATGCAGATGAATACTGTCATATCTCCTGCTGCTCTATGGCTTTTTTCCCCCTATCTTTACTCACACACAGTAGGACCTGGAAGAAATTCATCTTTCAGAGAGTTTACTAGGCCGGCATTGGTCTGTTTCAGAAAAAAGTTATAATGCTGTAAAGTAATAGACAGTAAGAGCTTATGAAATACACATATTCATCATGAGTTGTATCCTTAAATTCCTGAAGTACTGAAATCAATTGATCAGGTCAACATCTGTCCTTCAGGGGACTCATTTAAGGTGTCTGGAAGTTTTAAAAGAAGTCCAGAATGCTGAGGAACTATTTTAAGGGTTATCTGCCATCCATTTCAAGCTATTTACAAAGCTAGAATACTTAAATAACTGATACAAAACCTCTTTTTATACACAGTAAACTAATACTGTAATCAGTTAATAAAAATGGTCTTTCAGTGCCCTGAAAGTAAACAAGTTAGAGCCGATGAATGAATTTTCTCTACAACAAAACAAGGTACTGTGTTTCATAAAGCAGTAGAATCTACTTAAGCAAAGGAATAATATATTTGTGCCACCACGAAGCTATCTGATTAACAGCACAATGTTTTGAATTGATGTGGGTTTTTTATCACTGGCAAAGACCAGCATGTAACTGATCTCTTTAAAAAAAAGTTGCTTTTCAAAGCTATGTATGAGTAATTCAAGCATGGAATGTTTCCTCCTGGAGTTTATATTGCCAGAGGACATAAACGAAACTTAGCGATTTTGCATGCTGAAGCAGATTAAAAAATAGGTAGTAAATTCTCAAAATATTGCAGGTGTGGGATTAAGTAGGTCAAAAGTGAAGTAAATCATGTTGCATTAATGGACCAGAGTGGAGTGTAATTAAAAAACAAACCACACATAACAGCCTAGAAATAACACGTCCTCTGTTTTCTTAATCAAACTGACAATCCAAAATAACATTTAGACAGTGAAAAAATATGTTGAGTCTGAGAAAAGTTTGTTAATGCAGTAGTTTTGAATCATCACAGACCTGACTAATTAAATCAAGAAGCTGTTACTTGGAAAAAGGCTCCTTCTGTCCACTTCCACGACATGGAGCAAATAGCTTCCCTTTAAAACAAACTTCACATGTTGTATAGTTACAGGCTGTTCTCTGTTTTAACAATTCCAGCCTGAGGAGGAACCTGGTCACATTTCACTCCAGTCTTTCGAGAGACCTCTGCACTCGTGTGCCCTACTCCTTCTCCGCCACCAGATCACATAAAGACACACTCTCCTTTCCTGGGGAGGATGAAAGCTGGGATGGCTGAAGGGATGTGTCAGATATAAACACACTGCCTACAACTCCTAGCAGCAGCAGCAGCGGCTTACAGATTTAAAAGTCTGAAGGAGCCTGACCCTTTGATGGGGCTTCATTCATGTGAAGAGCTAATTGCATGGGGAAGGGTCTGCAGGCTGCAATAGGTAAACTTCAGAGCAAGCTGACTAAGCAGACTGAGGAAATGGCCCTAGGATATTTTTCAGGAGTTAAAGGTAATTGTCATCTCTGAGCTATAAGAGTGAGCACTTTAAACACTTGTCTTCCATTACTCTCCCAGACTCTTTCCGATGGCAGGAACGGTGTGTTTTTATTTGGCATCTATTGTTATGCTTGAGCTTGCCAGACTTACAATCATGTGTTTCCAGTGACTCACTGCTTCTTGAAAGCAGATCTCCTTGGTGCTAAAATTTCCTATTTTATGAATTATCCAGAAAGGGCTTTTTTTCTATAAATGACCTTCACTAGGGAACATATCTGTGATGCGATGGGGAGGAAATCATTTGGACAATATCAGAACTATTAATACCAGGAAGGGATTACTCAGCATGCACGGAACAAATACCTATACCCAGCAACATGTACTTTAAAAGGAAAACTTTTTGATTATTTTTCCTTTTAAGTGCCCAATTTCACATATGTGTTCATGTGGGGCAAGTTTAAACATACGTTTTTAATGCAGTTAAGATTACCTTTCTCCAGTTGATAAAAATCCTATAGTGAATTTTGGTTTTCCTGTGAAGCTAGAACATAAAGTAAATGATTCCTTTTCTGTCACCCTGTGTATTGCTAGATATCCCCAAGAAGCTGCCTGTGTCCCAGAAATGCGCACTTTAAACTCAAGTGGAGAGAGACAATTTAAATTTGCAGTGTTCCACACTTGGAATGCAAACTGCATGCCAGGAGTTGGTTTAAAAACAGAAAGAGCTCATTTACCTTTTTTTCTTGTTAAGTCTTTTTTCCTTTCAAAACAAAGTGGAGGAATTTAAATACAAAAAGATGCAAATACAAAGCTGAAACTGATGAATCAAGCAGGCCACAGATAAACAGGAAACCAGTTCCTCCAATTTAGTAACATGAGCCTAGCTGCGCTTTGTGTATTTACTGGTTTTGGTTCATAAAACTGTAGGTAAAGTATGCTGTGATCTCTGTGCTGCAAATACCAATGTATAAACTGTGCATAGATACCAAGGTTTGTTTTTTTTTTCTGAAATTCAGTATACTATAAAGTTGGCATCATTAGGAGCTATACTCTTAACACACAAGATATGCAAGAGCTCAGTTTCACGTTGCTGTAGGAAATACAGCACACTTCCTGCAAGGATAAAATTTTAGGTACCCGACCCTGGCATTAACTTGGTATAACCTTTTTTATCTAGGTTGTATGATGGTTTTCTTTCTTACTCTTTTAAAGAGTGAAAATAAAAACTACTGTGAGTGATGCACACCGAAAGAGACAAATCTTTCATGTGTTCTTAGAATATTCAGGCTGTGCCACTCTGCACTTACACACCCTGCTTCACCAATGTGTCACAGCTGTTTTCTACCTGAGGCAGGTATATATCATGGAACTGAGGCTGCCACCAAGGAAGCTGAGGCTGCCACCAAGGAATGAAAGCAGGAATGAAATTAGAAACTTCTGTTTTTCATTGTGCTCTGAGACATTATGTGTTACTTTCTCTTTTTCACTTTCCCTGACTTTCCATTCCACCTGCAGACTAACTAAAACTCTGGTTGCTCTTCAGATCACGTAAAACACATGAAGTAAAAGCGAACTGACATCACTGCTCTATTAGCATTCATCTGTGATTCAGTGTATCAAAGGTATTAAAGCTCTGTCTTAACTATCGCTTTTTTTTGTGTGTCCTTTTTTAGCCAGCATCCTGTGAAGATGGGTGATTGGAGTGCCTTGGGAAAACTTCTTGATAAGGTTCAAGCCTATTCTACTGCAGGAGGGAAAGTGTGGCTGTCTGTCCTCTTTATTTTCCGAATCTTGCTCTTGGGGACAGCAGTTGAATCTGCTTGGGGAGATGAACAGTCTGCTTTCCGGTGCAACACTCAACAGCCTGGTTGTGAGAATGTCTGCTATGACAAGTCATTCCCCATCTCCCATGTACGCTTCTGGGTTCTGCAGATCATATTTGTATCTGTACCTACACTTTTGTACCTGGCACATGTGTTCTATGTAATGAGGAAAGAAGAGAAGCTGAACAAAAGAGAAGAAGAGCTCAAGGTGGTCCAAAATGATGGTGTGAATGTGGATATGCACCTCAAGCAAATAGAAATTAAGAAATTCAAGTATGGGATCGAAGAGCATGGCAAAGTGAAGATGCGTGGGGGACTACTCCGTACTTATATCATCAGCATCCTGTTTAAATCTGTCTTCGAGGTGGCTTTCTTGCTGATTCAATGGTACATTTATGGGTTTAGCCTGAATGCCATCTACACCTGTGAGAGAGATCCATGCCCACACAGAGTGGACTGTTTCCTATCCCGTCCAACTGAGAAAACCATCTTCATCCTCTTCATGCTGGTTGTGTCTTTGGTGTCTCTTGCTCTGAACATCATTGAGCTCTTCTACGTGTTCTTCAAGGGTGTCAAGGATCGTGTGAAAGGGAAAAATGACCCTTACTCCCACAGTGGTGCCATAAGCCCCTCCAAGGACTGTGGCTCCCCCAAATACGCTTACTACAATGGCTGCTCCTCCCCGACTGCCCCCTTGTCTCCCATGTCTCCCCCAGGGTACAAGCTTGTGACCGGAGACAGGAATAATTCCTCCTGTCGTAACTACAATAAGCAAGCCAGCGAGCAAAACTGGGCCAACTACAGCGCAGAGCAGAACAGAATGGGGCAGGCTGGCAGCACCATCTCCAACTCGCATGCCCAGCCCTTCGACTTCTCTGATGAGCACCAGAACACTAAAAAACTGGCGTCGGGGCATGAGCTGCAACCCCTCACCATTGTGGACCAGAGGCCCCCCAGCAGAGCCAGCAGCCGAGCCAGCAGCAGGCCTCGACCCGATGACCTGGAGATCTAAGCTTCTAGCTGCAGTACTTGCTCAACTATGAAACGACATGCATTGGAAGATGCAGTCAGTGCTGATCTTGTTCCAGTGGAGGTGGTACTTAACAGTCTCAAGCAGAGGATTTTAACAATCATAAAAGCAAACAAACAAGCGAACAAACTTTTAAAATACTTGCTGTTTTTTTGGGGGAATGTAGGGTTGGTGTGGGGTGGTACAGTACACATTGGTATTTAATGTAGCTGGTTTAAAGAATTTAAATACTAAAAAGAAGAAAAAAAATAAGAAAAAGATAAGTAGTCATTACTAAGGTAGGGGGGTGTTTTTTCTAGAAAGGCTGTAAATATCTGAGTGTATGTGTATGTGTGTACTATCATGTTTGTTTCTAAAGAATCTTCTGTAATACTAAAACCCAATAATAACTGAACTCACATTTGTCAGGGTGAAGTGCTGCCTGAAGATGAAAACATTTTTCCTATTCAACAAGCAAAAAAGTCCAGGATTGCCTCTGATCATTTCCCTGTCAAGAACATTCCATTCTTGGAAAGTTGCACTTTGAAGGTAAACTTCTCAATGTGGTCCTCCAGGTTGTCAAAAGGCTCCTGTGTGGACAATCTACAGCCTATAAATCATTCAACTCAAATTTCAGATATGGCCCACCAAGAAATGGTTTGGTCACCTGCTTTTCCAGCTCTTCACGCAGGTAGATTTTGTGATGTGCATAACCGGGATGTCTCCACATTAGCAGAACCAGCAGCCACACTCTTTTGCCCACAGGGATACTTGTGTCCTGCTGCTCTCATAAAGTCTAATTAGTATCATATAAAGCCCAGTTTGCTGCCACTTGCAGATTTAAGCACTAAGACAGGCAAGCAACTGGCTTTAGTAAATTTTGTCACACCCTCATGTCTGTTAAGGGTGTACATATGTGTGTGGATGTGGAGGTAAAGGTATACACAAAATACCCTCGGAAGCATACATTGGGAAATAAGCGCACACAGATTATTTGCAGTTGACACTTTCTCATGGGTATTGTGAAGATGTGGGCCACTGTGGTGTTTACATTCTCTGATTCCTTCAATGCAAGTCAAGCACATGTCATATTGTTTTTTAATTTTATAGAATATTTTCCACATATCCTAGATGGATGCTTTTTTAAAAAATAAAAAATCAAAAGGTCCTAGTCCTGGATGTCTTGCTCTGGAAAATATTTTGAATCAGTGGGAGTTTTGCCTGAACAAAGGCTACAGGATCAAGCCCAGGATGTAGTGAACCGTGTTCTTACTGGCGTGAATGATTTTCTTTTGTAGAACTTAGGGGTGAAAAAGACCCATTAGGTCATCTAGCCAATCTCCCTGATAGGTAATAATGATGCTTGAATGATAGAAGATGTAGTACTGTAAGCAAGCTTTAGTCTTTTATGTGAGAAACTTAGAAGAAATGCTTTGTGCTGGATTAATAATAAAATATGCCTACATGACTTTTGCAGCAACTGGTATTTTTCTTGTTCTGAATATTCACATTCACTGAACTGTAATGTCCACTCTGAGTTTGACAGGTCTTTCTAGATGGCTCTAGCAACTTTAGTGTTTACACTTAGATTTTGTTTGAAATGCAAGTGAAGTTGAAAGGATTTTTAAAGAGTACAATTCTAGCTAATTTATTTGAAATATATGCTAAGGAAATCTACCAGTTTCTTCAAATGCATAGCCTCTTAGCTGAACACAGGTTGACCAAGGAAATACATAGCTTGGTTTCATTTTGCAGCAACACAGATAAATTGTTTCATTTAATGGATTGTATTAATTTGTTTGACATTCCATGTTAAACTACTGTTGTGTTCAACTTCATTGCATGTATGCAGCCATACTCCATTGGATCATGTTGTCTGGAGAACATTAGTCAATAAAGTTTTAATTTAGTATAAATATATTTTCTAATTGTCTTTTACTGTTTTATATGGACATGTATCTTTTGTTTCAGTCTTACAATCCAAACTCGTTCCTCCCCTCTTTGTTTTTCCCCAGTTGCACTGCATTTTAGCAGTATTCTTTATTTAATCCATCTGGATTTACTTTGAACTGAAATTTCGCAGGACCAAATTCAGATACTCTCACAACTCTGAAAAACCAAGCACTGTTTGTGCTATGCCACTTCTGAACAAAGTCATACTCGGCATGAACTACTGCAATTCAAATCCTGCCATGAGCCCCAGAAAATATGTATGTATTTGCAAACTATTATTTAAAAGGTAGTAGTAGGATACTACCACATATTTTTTCAAGCAGTTTTTATATATGACCTATATTCAACCTTATGAAATCATTGCCTCTAGTTTACATTTCCCCATGTAATCAGATTTTTTGACTGACAGTGGGTTTCAGTTTATGGAATGAAATCCTCATTCCTTCAGAGTCAATGGGAGAAAGGTACTGATTTTAATAAGGCTGGGATTTCACATGGTGTCTACTGCTTCACCATTTAGGTCCCTTTCCCTAATGAAGACATACAGTGCTTGGTTTTCCAGCATTTAACTGTAAATGAAAGATAGCTCAAACTCTTCATTTGAAAAATCGAAATACAATGGTCATGCAGCTACCATACAGCTGTTTTCAAATTTGTGTGCCATTTTAGGTCCAAATTCTTCCCCCCTCCTATTAGTAAACATGGGGGAAAATAAGCAGGACAGTGGTAGTGGACTTGCAACTCTAAAAGATATTACACAAGAACCAGTACAAGGAATGACTCCTTCAAGTAGTCCTTAAATAATAACAATGAGTCATATTTCAGCTGGCTTGTCCTAGTTCATCTGTATAAAGGGAAGGGCATTCCAAGCATTTTGTGAGGATCATGCCCTTGGAAAGGAGGATGCAGAAACATCCAGGGAAGGTCTCACCCTGAGACAAAATCTGGTGTCTCCTAAACAGGCTGATTGCCAGGTATGTTCCATGTTAAGGACTCAGTTCCTTGAGGCATCTTGGACAACTGATACAAATTAGTGCTTCAGTGTCAAGACTCTCTGAGTGATCTTTTGTGGGTAATGCATGTTTGTGAGTGTGTAGGGTAAAGACATTCCACAGGCCATTTCTCCAACCTAGATTTATATGGAGTGCATTCATTGCGCACTCCAAAACCATCAGTGACACATTTTGTGTGACATTTATCCAGTGCTTTGTACGCTTTCTCCCAGTACATATCTGCAGCAGCAGTTGCATTGTCTGCAGCTGACAAAAAATACCATATGATATAATGCTAGTGTGTGCTTCCCAGTGTCTAGAAGAATATGTTAGATACGGAATTCAAACTGGAAAAGTTGTTTTAAAGATACACATCTCTGAAGGTAATTAGAACAAAAGCAGGGTTTCAAACAAAGCAGCAAGAAAAAACAAATTCAAAACCTGTCAAGTATTTAAACTTCATGTTGGTGAGTATTGTGGAAGTATTTTAAGAAAGGACAAATTCATCCTAAGGCCCCCACCCTGCCCCAGTAATTTGAAATGTTTGTAAAGATTAAAGTTAGAAGGGAGAGTTACAGGCTGCCTAAAATCTATATGCAGATCATGTAATTTCAAGATTTTTTAAGTACAGTAAGGTTACTTCCTAAGTTAGAAATGAAATTTTCATATTTAAAGTGGAAACTGTAGTAATAGCTTGAGAACTGAAACTTTGTGACAGTGTACCTTTCGCACACCCTGAAATGGGTCAGTTTTAAATTATGTACTCAACTCACTGTTCCAGAACCACGGCTGGCAGCGGTGCTGCTGTGCTACATAGAATCACCAGCTCCGCTGCCCATTACCAGCATGCTGGTGTTTCCCTCGGAATTTCTCTGCAGTGTGGTATTGATTCAAGACAAAAACTAGTAGTGATGTAAGGGTAGAGTTTTGCAACTCAAATCTGGGAGTTGATCCAAATCTGAAGCTACCTTGACCTTGGTAATGAGGCCTCCTGGATATGTCAGATCAAAACCTCCTTCAGATTTGGTGGAGGCTGTTTCTACCCCACTGGGTCGGGCTACTTTTAATTCTTATAATTCTTCTATGATTACCACTGCTCCCTTTTCCAGAATTTAAACAAAATAGGGCAGAAAATAGGTTTTACCTAACTCCTGTAAAACATTTTCTCTCTATTACTGCTAATCCAAACCTGGCAGGACTGAGCCTTCTTGTGAGCTCATGCACTGCCCTGAGATACAATAGTTTTTTAAAGCAGTGCATTATATAAATAGACAGATTGACCATGTCCTTAAAGACGTCTTCCTTTCCTTCTGCTGTTCACTCCATCCATTTGCATTTGCATTATATCTACCAGAGGACTCTGACAGCTGAGGTGGGGCACATGTCCCTTGAGGAGATCTCTGGCTAAAATAAAAAACAGTTCTCTAATGGGATGGAGCTGTTGAAGCTACTCCTACACTACTTTCATTTCTGCTGCCAACACAGACAATAAGGTCAGAAGCATAAGTCATTCCTGAGAAATCCCTACCTAGACGTATTCTCTGGCTCAGTCCCTTGAAACTATTTGATGGCCCTCCATTTTACTCTGATTTATTCTAACATAATAGCTCCAGAAACACAGGGCTGCAAGATCAGCTCTACAAAGAGATGACTGCCTTTCCCTAACTTAAACGATGTGCTTTTGACCGTGCCTAAGGACATACCCACACCCAGACTCTGTGAGTCCTGGAAAGTGTGTCAGATGTAAATTACATGATGCTAGCACATCACTAGAGTGAAACAGGAAGAGTTTATTGGTTCCTGTATTATTTTAAAGGTATTTTGATCAACACGCAAAAAAAAAGGAATGTACTAAACTTGTCTCAAATACTTTGTAACATACAGCACTACCAGGAGACCCTATGAAGCAATACAGACATTGTGCATGTGTTCATAGCAAGCATTACCTATGGGTACTACGTGCAGAAGCAGTTTAAATAGATACAACAGTAAGCTCAGTAAACCAAACTGCCCCCAAAATGGCTCCCCTCACTCTTTTCTCATGGTAGCTGTAGCGCTGCATCCGGCTTACTGGCTTGCTGGAATTTGCAATGCAAAGACACTTTGGGCAAAGACAGACATGTTTTTACAGTGATTGTTTTACATTAACTCCTTTTAAGTGCTGAAGAAGCACAATGCTAGAAGCTAGAGGCAGAGTCTGGGATAGGCTGTACTGGGTTAGTAATACACAGTTGAGGGTGTCAGCTGGTCAAAAGTAATGACTTTCTGGTGACTGCGGACTCTCTCGTCACTTAAAAAGACTGGGTCTCTGCTACTATGTGAGGAAATGTGCATAAGAAATGAGACATCTGAGCTTAGACCAGTATAAAAGGGAAAATGTTCAGACATTTAAATTGCTCTTTGAAACAAGCCTAGACCTCAATTGCATGCTTCCCATTAGAACTGACAGAAAATGCTCACATGAGTTCCAGGGTTTCAGTCATTTAAATCAATGTAAAAGTTCCTCTCAAATTCAGACATAAACAAATTGGATCCAGAAAGATATATTATGACATCTAATTTTCATTGATGTAACTGCAAGTGGAAAGCTTCTGGATATCAGCTACTCTTGAATGGTGACCATTTGAATATGTGAATCATACTATTTGCTCACAACTTTCTTTTTACTATAACTCAGTGCAGAGGCAAGTTTATAGAAAGTAATCTAAAATATTTTTACAAACAAATGGGAACTCTTTAATGAAATGCATTTGTGTGATGACCATGTCAAATTTACACAGGACTAGATAAGAGAGTGTAGGGTACACTATAACATGCATCTAACTGCTGGGCTGGGCAGCTAAGGAGTGAAATCTTCACTTTTCTTCTCCTTATCTTTATTAGAAAGGTTTTTATATCCCAAACACCTGAGTATTTTTTTTTCTAATGCTGACTCTGTTATCAGTAGTTTTTCTGTGAGCTTTGCTTCAGTAGTAGTCTTTGCACCCTCGTCTTACCTCCTCCTTTTCCCATCTATAATATAAGCTCTGTAGTTGAAACGATAAGCAGCCCAAATATGTAAAGAAATACAATGACAATTGATAGCAAAATAGTGCAATCATGGAATATGCAGTAGTTCTCTTCTGCACGTCTACAACTGAGTAAGAAAAAAAAGCATGGAAAATAGCTTAAGGGATTAGGAAAGCTTCTGGGTACTTTAGCATCTTAAAACCACCGGTCCTTGCTGAAACAGGCTTTTTCAACCCCAGCTTCTGCTGAGTCATAGAGTTTGCTGCTTTTGAAGGTTGAAGTAGCTTGGCTCAAAATTGAAGTTGTTCTGGAAAAGTTCAAGCCTTCACTAATGACTGTATTTGCATGCTATGCTCAGTGGTATTTACATATAATAGGACACTCTCCACAGGGAGGCCTCTTCAAAACACAGGCTCTGCTTACACTTCGAATTTCCTTATGCAAAGGGGAATATTCAGAATTATCTATGCATCATTACTTCAAAGTGTTTCACTGGGAGTACTCTGCCATATATTTGGGAGACTCATCATAGTTGTTTGAAAGCTGAATATATAGCCAACTGTAAGATTGTCACCTCGGTTTTGTGTGTGGAGGGGAAGAAGTATTACTCAGGCAAGAATTCTACCTGGTGTGACCTGGTGTGCTCCTATTGAAGACAAGGAATTTCTGTTGAGTGACTTGAGATGAAAACCCTCCTCTGAGCTTAGTACCTTCTTTCATTCAAGGTTCTACAGTTTTACTTCAGGGGCACACAGAGGATCCAACCATGAATCCATGGGCCTTGTGTAACTTGCTGAGGTCTAAGGCAATCTCTGATGAATTTGTTCTGCCTCCATTTTGGCTGTTGGTACCCCCCAGCTCTGTGGACTTTGGGCTGACTGTAGCATTCAGTCCTTCAGTTGTAGATGGATGTTCAGTTAGTGCTATCAAAGTACATGAGTAGAGAAAGTGTATTGTTTCCTGTATGATTTCCTGTAGAATCAAGGCAGAATAGTCAATTGCCATTTCTTGTCCTAAAAAGTAAAGGTGTGAAAAGACTTCTGCATGGACGACCGTGAAAATTGTAGAAATTCCCTCTTCCATTCTAGCTGTGGCTTCTGTTGGGAGCCATAACATCCTGTTAATCTTCTCCACTCCTCCATGCAGCCATCTTCTCCCACTGCCCACTTCTTTTCTGCGTATCACTTATGAAATAGGTGTTTAATGTTTTGTACTGAAAAAGCTTTCTGCAGTGATTATTTTCCCTTGTGTCATGTTGTAAGAAGCACTTAAATATCTTGGAATATGCTGCTCCATTAAATATTTATAAATTAATAAGATGGTGTTTCTCCTACTTCATTCATTCAGAATGACTGAATTAATTCTATTTCCTTGAGAATGAATCTTACAGGTGTTAAGTACTATAAGTTTTGGCTGAGAGCTTAGAAAGCAATTTTGTATCTCACCTCATGAGAGTCCACATTTGCTTCAATCACTTTCTTTTTCTTAGTATCTTATAATTAAGGAGACAGCAAAGGAACTCAGAATGCTAGCTATCTACCTTAACGAGATGCAGTGAAAGTTCGAAGAGATGGAATTTGTCCAAATCTTCCTCCTACCTTAGTCCCAAAGGGACTTAAAGCTAGGTATCCACTAATGATTATGTATGCTATATAAACAATAATACCTGGAGTTGCACTGATATGGCACTTTTCATCTTCAAAGTACTTTGAAAACCCTATGTAATTAGTGTGCTGTGAAGTCATCTCTTGTGATGCTGCATGAACTCCAGTACTACCCACTGTGGGAGCCAAAAAGGGAATCTGAACTGCCACACCGATTATACATATAACCTGCATTATCATTACCAAATGAAATTGAAAATGCTGAACAAGGTTGTTTTAGAACTTCATGCAGGAGGAGGATCCACAGCTAGCAGGAAGCCAGTCTCCCTAAGATAAGGAAACAGGAATGTTTTCTTTGCTGGTAATCTACTACTTCAGATCTCTAAACACATTTTACCTTGAACTATGTCTCACTCAAGCTGGCAGCAGATCACAGGTAGATTACCTCATTACATAGAGTCTTCATTTGCATGTGACTAGAATTCATCCAGTTTTTCTCTGGGTTTTTTTTTTTTATTAAAAATCTGCAATTTGATGAAATCAAAAGGGGTTTAGACATGATAAATATAACATTAAATAGGTTTCTACAGGTTTTAGTAAGACTCTAGGGGAGAAAATTATCTGGAGTGCAACATCGGGAATTGACAATCCAGCCAATCACAATTTAAAGGCTATAGTATTGTCCACGTATTTCCAACATGCTTACAACAGGCCCTTGTAAATGTTCAGGAGCTTGCTCTTCAAACAAGTTTAGCATTTGCTGGAGATTATCATCCCACTGTAAGTTTGCAAACAGCCTTTTCAAAACTACAACATTAAGAAAACTGAAAAAAAAGAGCAGTAGGCAGTAGTGGCCTATTCAACCTGGTGAATATAACAATGAAGAGGAACAGAACATTTTGGATAAAGAAAACTTGGACTTTCTTGGTGTGAACTTTAATAGTGCCTGTCTTCACCAGAATTGTACTCTGACTCATATGTTATTTTCTCAGCAGAAAGGCTAATGTGCTTCATTTGCCTTTTCCAAATACATCTCCCTGATAGAGATTTAATAAGACAAATGGATACCTTCTAAACTATAGTATATATTAATGGGCATCTAAAGAATAATCTTGAGACTAGATTTAAAAGCTGCAATCAGACAGAAGCAGCTTCCTATGTAGTTAATGGATACATTCATCCACATGCCTTGGTTTTTGTTCCGTTTTAAGATCAGTTGGGTTTTTTAACAAATGTTGTTCTTCCCTGTTATATTTAAATATCATACAAAACCATAAACATAACCATATGTCAGAATGAGGTTTTTACCAGTGAGCGATGGTTTGGACTTAGTCTCTTTGCTTTTATTGCTGTTGCTTATTCCATTTGCTTTAGTTAAAATATATTGTCTCTACTTATTATATTGAGCATATTTTTGGCTACTCCTGGACTACTTAAGAAGAAGCCAGCACGTGCCCTCAAGAGTATGAGAGGTACCTCCCAAAGCTTCCCTTTTTCTTTCCCATGGTACATAAGGAGAGCTTCATCTGAATGGTCCCAACAATCAGGTATCTGCCAATAAGAAACAGTGTTTTGGAAAAGCAGCAAAGCAAGAAAAGGGCTGGGGAAGAGCAGCAAGATGAATCATTTGGGCAGTCCTTCCACATTTCAAGCAACCAGAGCTGTTTCAGTCCTCTAGCAAGAGAAGTGAGCCTTCCACGCCAGCTATTTTTACAGTGGTGGAGCTGCAGGTCTCAGAGCAGGAGGAAGGAAAGGGAGTGACTAGGAACAGCCACATAAGAGGTGGTGTAGGGAAAAAAGCTGGCAACCAGGAAACGGATGTTTGAAAAGAAAGAGTTGTACTACAGTAGCTGTTCTGTGATCTTCCCATATACAACAATAAAGGAACTCTGAATTTGAGATTACTGTGTGGAAGGTGTTGGAGGTGAGAAAGTTGGAGATTAAGAGTCTCCAGGAGCTCCTGGAGTTCCTTTGGGCTTGACAGGGCACTCTTTTGAAACATGCAATGAATAAGTATTTCAGCAGATAAATGCTGAACGGCTTCACAGTTCTACCTAACAGTGTACAGCCGTATTGAGGCATGCTGTCCAGCGAAAGGGTAGGAAGAGGAAATTTATGAAGGGTATGAAGAACAAACTTATGCTCCCCTTTTTTTTTCTCTTTGTTTAACACATTCAGACTGCTCATTTTCAAGACCATTTTTACAGCCATATTTTCCCACTGTCACTCCTGTTGGACCCCTGTTTGGCCCTCCTTTGTTATTTATCTGTTGGTGCTTCCTTTTTTTCCCTCCACTCACTGGTAAGGTATAGGCTGTGTGGCTGAGCATGGTACGACTATCCAGAGGAAAAGCCAGCCTTGGGTCTGAGGGCAATATTTCCACATCCTAGCGACGCTGTGGCTGACTCAGTGTGTCCCAAGAGAAGGTGATGTTACTGGCTGGGGCTGGGTGCTGCAGCAGTGTGGCTGTCACACCCTGCCTGCCGCGCTGAGTCACCAGAAGCACAGGCGCAGGATGCTGCAGCTCAGAGATGGGCAATCACAGGGAACAGCACAGCAGACCTGCCAGGCATCCTCTTCCATGCTGCTCATTCTCTTAGTCTTTACTTAATCTCTGGGATCCCATCTGTGCTCTGTGGCGTTTCACCTTGTTTTCCATTGCTCTGGGCAAGCTTTTCAAACTGTGAGCTTTTCAGGCATTCCTTGTCAAGTGTAAATAGACCATTTGCAGCAGAATGCAAATTGGGTAATTGATCTTTAGATGTATTGGGCAAAGGAGGAAGATGCATTTTGCAGGCTTTTAGAACCAAAATGTCAGAGAACTGATTCTTTTGGCACCTGCATATTCTTGGGACCTTTGATCAATTTACAGTTGAATGAATGGAAGTCTTAGGTACATTTCTGTAGGCAACATTCATCAGGAATGTACATACTTCCCATATATATTTTTATTTCCTCTATTCAGTCCTGAAAAACGTAAAACCAGCATACATTTTCTGAAGTCCGTAGTGAAGTATCTCAGGGTGACCTGATGTCACCCACAATGCTTAAAATCTGAACTGGGCCTTGTCAGTGACTACATGTCACTGGGAGAAGACTCAGGAAATTTTCAGTCTGTGACTAAATGACCATGAGTGCTAGATTTCCTTCCTGAAAAATGCTGATTGTACTCCCATTCCTTGACTACCTTATATATGGAAGCTGTAAGGCTTGAGAACAAGGAGGTGACTAGTGTTGTGCAGAACTAGGCTTAACTGAGGCACAGGGAGAGCTTACCTTTGGAGAAGGGATAACGTCATTGCTCTGGGCTGCCTACCTCGTCCTCACACAGGAAGATCTGGCCTGATGATCAGTCAGTTCCTGCAGAGATTTCATGTGTAAATAGGTATTCTAAACAAGTTCTAACCAGTAATAATTTAAACCAAATCTCACTGTAACCTAGTGGCTCAGAAGCTGATGCATGAATTGGTCTGTTCTCTGTGTAGTGCAGGTGGAACAGGCAGCTGAGCACCTTGTCGGCCATCCCTGTGAACACCATCATCGTTTGTCTGTCAGAAATACATAGACAAATTCAAGTACCAAATACCCCTGGTACACTTGAGTATAGCTGGTCAGAAGGTTTTCTGGTTTCCATAGGCATCTAATTTTGCAGGAGCAAAATGGAAAGTGGAATTCTGTGGAATTCCAGCTGAAAATGTTAGTGAAAAAGGGACTGTGCTCTTTTGGAAAAGCTACCCTAGGTCTTCGTGGCAGCTGCTGTCCGGACTAAGCACTCCTGGCTGAATTCCAGGGTACTTTAAAGGTCCCATAATGTACCATGGCCAGCACTCTTGTATATTCCTATGGTGCATCCTGGAAAATCCAAAATATGTTGCACCAGAGGGAATATTCTTTTCCATTCATGAATATTCACAAGTACTCAAAACCCAACCTGACCATGGAACTGGATATATAAAACGTCTTGCAAGTTTTTTTCAGTAAATGCCCTGATTAATTTATGTGTCCTAATCAATAATGATAATAGTGTCATGTTTAAGGCTGATGACTGAAGATAAACAGAAAGGGGGTACAGGGTGAAACAATTTGGGACAGCAGCTATTTGCCATCTGCATTTATGCCATCTTTTGCTTACTGAGGTGTTACTGTGGCACAGAAAAACAAAACTCAGTATCAAAAGCTACAAACAAACAAACAAACAAACAAACGAACGTAATATCCTGTCTAATATTGCTACATTTTTTAACAGCTGCTTCACAGGTGGAGAAATATTGCAGGTGGTGATTTTCATGTTGGGTGCCAGGCTCACCACAGGTATCTCAATGAGGATCATGTGTCCCCATGGAGAATCTGATTGAAAGGAAAACAGGTGGCTGAATTGCAAAAAAAAAGAAAGAAACTGGTCTAACTTCTGCTGAGAACTCCTGTGGCAGGGTGGGGAGATGCAGTGGTGATGCTTACGTGCCTGAAACCTCGCCAGCGTTGGCCATCTGGTTGCTCCTGCACTTGATGAATCGGCTCTCAGAATACCTCCTGCACATACCTTTTCTTGATGCTTTGGGTGAATGCTACCTCAGTCTATTTTTAACAGCTACGCTTTCCATGATTAGATTTTAATGCTATTTATTTATTCAAACTGAACCAAACAATTCCACATAAGCTGAACATTCCAGTGGGCATCATGCTTGGCCACGCAGAGGAGTCTAAATCTAGTTCAAATTACATTCCTTGAATGGTAGAAAAAGCTGGGTCATGTGCCGAAGCTTGGTGAGGAATAACAGAGTCATTCTTTCATAGATTGCAAAAACTTTTTTATGGAAAGACAAACAAGTTAAAGGTCTCTCAATGACTGCACTGTCTATACATAGCAATTACCCCTTGCTTTCTCCCCTCCTGCTCCTAGTTGAAGGTGTAGTGCTTTACAGTCTTATCATCTGCCAAAATGGAGCCAGGTACTCTGTATGTTCACTGAAGTTAAAGGGAATTAAAGGCCTATGATAATTAGACTCAATGTCTCAGTTATGTCCTTGCAGATATCTGGGAGTGTGAGGCTTTTAGCTTCCTCCCTCCTGCATAGATAGTAAAGGCAGGTATGAAAATTAGGTGTCTTTCAAAAACATCTTTTCCCAGACAAAAAGAGCATCTCCCCACATCTGTGGCATCTCTGTTTTCAAGGCTTTGTGCTAGGATTACAAGGCTTCCTGGTAGGAAGGGTGAACACACTTACTATTTGCATCCATGTTAATGAAGTAAATTATTGGTGTTAAAATTAGCAGTGGGCTGTTTTAGTTAAAAGAAGAATTGTCCTGGATTGGTGCCAATCCTCAAACTAAATTCAAGCCAATTTTATTTTTAAGTTTTAAAAGTAATAAAAAGTAATGAGCATGCAATATGTATATAGACATACACACAGGGAGTAGCTCAGGGATTAGAAAAAGATGTATTTCGCATCTGGATCCCCGGTTTTGCACATGCATATGCATGCAAGTAACTTTACTCATGTGAACTACCCCCTGGTGCCATGCATATTTCCTGTCTAATCAGGCAGCAACATATACAAAAGGCTTTAATGCATAAGGGCTCTCTAACCTGCAGAACATCACTGCTTGATGCATCAAGTGAAGAAAGCCGACACTTGTTAATAGGACAAAGCTGGCACCAATTAAACCACATCCAGCGCATTGACTTCACTTGCTGGAAGCAGAGTCATCCCCAAGTGTTGTGTTAGGGAGTACAGCCAGCCCTGCCTACAGCAGGATGTGGCTTCCAAATATCACGCGTTGCATATAATCTATTGCGTAAACCGGGGGGGGGGGGGGGAGGGAATGATGGGTGGAAGGGGTGAGGCTGTGAAGCTGTGGCCTCAGAGAGGAAGATCGATTGGGTGTATGTGGGGAGCATGGGGTTTATTTTGAGGAGTGGGGGGAAGGGAGGGTTGTCCATGTACATTATTTCACACATCATAAACTTCATTTCTCGGGGATTTTATTTTAGCAGTCCAGAAACAGATCACTCCCATGTGAGGTTTCATAGCACCAAACTGCGAACATAAGGATTGGGGGTTTTGTTTGGATTTTTTGTTTTAATCTTCAACTGCTTCAGGGTTGGTGCGTGTCTATGCCTCTGCAATTGTATGCATGTGCAACAATCGTGTGAGGGTGTGAGAATGCCTAAATTTAGACTGTCTGCCTAAACTTTAATCAAAATAGTTTCATGGCTACTGCAGCTCTGACCTGGCCTATAGAGAGTGACACATGGTGCCAACCAGCACAACTGCATGATTTCTCCTCGTAGGAACAGGTCAACAAGGGCATTGCCCAGTGCAAACCTGGGCTCTCAGGAAAATATACTTAACTTCCTCTTTACAGGTCCAGAAACCCTTTACTACAACTGCTATCTTGTATTTCCACCAAACTATTAGCTTTCCACAGCTCTTGCTTAGATGTATCTTCTAGAGTGGAAATGTGGCTTTATAACTACCATCTTTCAAATTAATCATAGAATCACAGAATCATAGAATAGTTAGGGTTGGAAAGGACCTTAAGATCATCTAGTTCCAACCCCCCTGCCATGAGCAGGGACACCTCACACTAAACCATATCACCCAAGGCTTCATCCAACCTGGCCCTGAACACCACTGGGGATGGAGCATTCACTACCTCCCTGGGCAACCCATTCCAGTACCTCAACACCCTCACAGTAAAGAATTTCTTCCTTATATCCAATCTAAACCTCACCTGTTTAAGTTTTAACCCGTTACTCCTTGTCTGATCACTACAGTCCCTAATGAATAGTCCCTCCCCAGCATCCCTGTAGGCCCCCTTCAGATGCTGGAAGGCTGCTATGAGGTCTCCATGCAGCCTTGCCTTCTCCAGGCTGAACAGCCCCAACTTTCTCAGCCTGTCTTCATATGGGAGGTGCTCCAGTCCCTTGATCATCCTTGTGGCCCTCCTCTGGACTTGTTCTAACAGTACCATGTCCTTTTTATGTTGAGGACACCAGAACTGCACACAGTACTCCAAGTGAGGTCTCACGAGAGCAGAGTAGAGGGGCGAGATCACCTCCTTGGACCTGCTGGTCACACATGAACATCCTTCACGTGTTCCTTTTCTTGCAGGAATAGTAAGGTAACACTTTGGCTCTGTATCTAAGAGTGGATGAGCAATGGAGCCTGCTAGAAGTAGCACCTAAGTATACAGTTCTAACTGTTGGATTTGTAAAATAAACATCTTGAAAGTGCTGACACACACAAAAACTTTTCCTGGCTGCAAGGGAATGTTGGGTGAACTGCTTCAAGCTCCTGCAAGTACTAGCAAATCAGCATGGTATCAAGTATACAGGAGTGAGGAATTCAGTGATGAGCTCCCAGTAGGAAAAGAACAGGAACCTCTAGTTCTGCTCTGAATATGATTGATGTCTTGATATCTTGTGAATTAAATCCTAGTGTATCAAGTTGCCAAGTTTACTCTAAACATGAGTATTTATCTCCATCTGTACACTTAAAACAGTCAGCACTATGAAACAGCTTCTTGAACAGCTCTCACTCTGCCTTATTATGTAGCATCTATGTTGAACATAAGACTTTTTTGTGCAAAAAGTAATAAAACACAGTAAAACTGCAAGAGACCAAGTTGTAAAATGAAATTAAAATACTGCCTGAGGACCTCCCTGAAACAAGCTGAGTTGCAAACACTTTAAATTCATCTTAATTGGGCCATATGGTCCAGTATTTAAGCAAAGGCATGTATTTTGTTTGGCCAGAGTGTTCAGGAGAAACTTTAGGAAAGCCTTCATGGCCCTGATGAAATCTGTGATCAGCTGATGGAAATGTTTACCTCATAATAAACATGAAAGACTGCCCTGCACAGAAATGACACACAGGAGTTCATCACTGTGCAGCTTTATAAAAACAGCTGCAATTCCTGTATCTGTTGTGTTACTCCCAAGTCTCTTGGGAAAAACTAAGACAGGCTTCTGAGACATTGCCCAGAAGGAAGGATGGTACAGGATTTATCACTCTTGAGGCAAGTATGCAGAGGAAAAGGGTTTCCAGAAGCCTTCTGGCCACTGACTCTCATGCCAGTGATGGCCTCTGCACTGGGAAAGCCGTCGTATTGTGGCCCCTGCACAAGTTCGCTGCATCATCCCCTATCTCCCTGTTTAGTGGACTGTGGGACCCTCGCTGGCAGTGGCAGTGGGACAGTGTAAGCTCTACTTCTCTTTGGTCTAGTGCAACAAAGATCAGAAAAGATCAGTGAGAAAGACCACCTGCACTAGCCCAGGCAGCAAATAGAATCATAGAATCATAGGATCAACTATGCTTGGAAAAGACCCTTAAGATCATAAAGTCCAGCCAATATCCCAGCACTGCCAAGACCACTGCTAAACTGTGTCACTAAGGACCTCATCTACACAGTTCTTGAACAGTTCCAAGGACAGTGATTCCGCCACTTCCCTGGGTAGCCTGTTCCAATATCTGAATATCCAGCCTAAACCTCCCCTGGCACAGCTTGAGGCAGTTACCTCTTGTCTTATCAGTTGTTACTTGAGAAAAGAGATCAGCCACCTTCTTGCTCCAGCCTCCTTTCAGGTAGTTGTAGAAAGTCATAAGTTCCCCCCAAGTCTTATGTCCAGACTGAGCAATGCAATAGTGTTGTAGGTCCAAACTGAGCAATGCAGCAGTATTGTAGATCCAAACTGAGCAATGCAGCGTGGAAGCCAGGATCTGCCTGTGAATGAAGGCAGATCAGGGAGTAGCAAGGGAAAGGCTGTTACATATTAAGCCCATGAGCTGCACTCATGCACCAATCATACT
This sequence comes from Melopsittacus undulatus, assembly GCF_012275295.1. Taxonomy (NCBI): domain Eukaryota; kingdom Metazoa; phylum Chordata; class Aves; order Psittaciformes; family Psittaculidae; genus Melopsittacus; species Melopsittacus undulatus. The sequence continues at coordinate 65,732,003 of NC_047529.1, forward strand.
GTTAACCTGAGGGAGATAGCATTCCTGTACACTTATGACAGATATGTTTCCTATTGCGTTTGACGTCATGTACACATGGGAGATAATAGTTTCTATTTTCATGAGAATATTGATCCAAGAGAATCACAGCCTATCAGGACCTTTTTCTTCCATCTCCACAAAACCAAGAATTATAGCTATTTAACTTAGGTTCACTAGGTGACTCATTGTGTTGTGCATTCAATATATTTCACAAGGACAATGCTACATCTCTTCTCAATCAGTAATTTAAAAGAGCTGTTTGTGACATGCGAGCTACAAACAATCTTTCTGTGAGCCACTGTCTTATGTCCTGATCAGCCCTGTCGTATTTTCTTGTTCTTAAATGCCTCATCTTAAAAATATGAGTCAACATAAATAACTTTGAATCTGTGTTACCTTATTAATCAATGACGGGTGACTCTACCCATAAAATATTTACACAGCAGTCTTTTGCTAGTAATGTATTTTCACATTACTTAGTAATTTAAATCATGTCAACTCCTTCCAAATAGTAGAAGCAATCCAAACATGGAACTGATGTTGACCTTAAAAGGCTACTCCTCTTTATTTTAAGTCAAGCAGCAATCATTACCACAGATTATCCCTGGGCATTCTTCATACAACCCCTTATCAGCAATGCCCCCAAATATAACTCTAAAGAAAATAGTAGATGGAAGAGGCTGATGCTACATGAACAGCATGCCCTTTAAGGGAGCTTATGGAAGACTATATGGAAAATATATAATTTTAATATTAATGGGGTAAATCAGTGACATATTTTGCTTTTTTATAAAGTTAATGAATTGTGTGTTTGGCAATCTGAACCTTCATCTAATCTTTCTTTGAATCATAAGAGTATGCATGAGTATGCAATTGCATTTATTTATATTGACTATATGTATACACATGCATGGATGTTTTTATATAATGTATGTGTGTATTGGATAGAGTTTTTTTGTTTCTTCTTTCTGTTTTCAAAGCTCGTTTTCTTATTCTGTTATTAGGGGACCAGGTGATGGAGTAGGAAGAAAGGCATTGAATGTGTGTTTTGGAGTGCAACACATACTATGACCTTCTGGTAATGTAGACTGGGGAGAAATAGTGTCCTCCTTTTTCCCATGGCAATCAATAAAACTGAATTTTGGCTTCCTAAGCTATAGCACATTGACATGGCATGAGCTGGAGCTGGTAAAAGAATAGGTGAGTTGAATGTATTTATTTAGCCTGTGGATATTTGTATTATGCATGATATCTTTTGTGTGTTTAGCAGCAAAGGATAGTAGTCCCCATGTTGCTTAATAGATGACATGTCTCCTTTAGCAGACACTTAGCCCATTCAGCCAAAAAACTGATTACAATGCGTTATTAAAAGAAAAAGAACAATAGCAATAGCAAAATTCACAAGTCTACCCCTTGACTGCTTCTCCTTGTATCTCAAAGCAATTTTTCAAGGTGTGCAGTATAACCTGGAAAGTGGTCTGTCCATTAAAGGTAGTATCTTAATCACACTGTTCCCTGCAGACTGGAGCAGATTAGAGAAACAATAAAACCTCTGTCAGGTACAGGACAGAAAACTTGATAGCACCATACTCCTCAGGGGACAGGCAGGTATTGAAGGTTTTTGGGGCAGTTTTTGTGATCTTACTGACTTATTGTTCTGTTACTGTACCTCAAGGTTGTTACGTATTTTAATGTTGTGGGGGGAATAAAAAACCTCTTAAAATATTTTTGTCACCTTTATCTCTGTATTTCATGTATAGCAGTGTGGGAATTAAATATTGTCTTTTCCAAAGGACATGAAATACTCAAGAGAATGAATGCCATGAGTACAATCTGAAGCCGTAGGGGCTGTGAAAATTGCAGTTTGAATTTTGCCTTTTTTTTTTCTGTTTTCAATGTTGTAGCATTTTAGTCAGCCTTTGACTAGTCTTCATCTTGATCAAACAATCTATTGAAGAATTGAAATGTACTAAAAAGATTTATATTGAATTAAATTTTTTTAAATGAGTGTAGACATTCTTATTGTCCGTAATAGGTAAAGGTCACACAGTCTGTCTTGTGGTAAAGCAAGTCCACTGGCACTGAACATGAATGGAAGGGAATGATGCTTGATGACAATAGTGAAATGGAAGAAATGGATAGTAAGGCATTTGAAGTGATTGTTAAAAGTAGCACTGGTTGACCCAAAGACAGAGAGCAGCACAGTGCTCTCAAGTGGAAACCAGAGACACCTACCTCTAGGCCTTCCCAGGGCTAGAGGGATGGAGATGACTAACATGGGGTCTGTGACATGAAAGGGGAAACAGAAAAGGAGAACTTAATCTACTGATTTCATTGAACTGGCCAGAAACTTGCAGCTGAAATGGCAAGAATGCTGAGCAGCCCTGGCCAGAGCAATGGAGATTTCCAGTGTCCAGATGGTGGTAGCAGGAAAGCTGCTGAGAGACTCTGGGACAATTTATATGTAGCTGATGTTGAGTGATTTACAGTTGGAGCTTAGAAGCCCCATGATGGCAGATAACACTGAAGCAGGGACACCTGTGACAGTGTGAAGGGAGTGTTGGGGATGACATTTGTAGAGGGAGCTCTGCACAGTGATGACCTCTCCTGCAGAAACTTACCTGAAATGGTCATGGTTGACATAGGAGAAGGCAGAATAATTGCCTCAGCTGTTTTAGCTTTTATTCTTTCTTGTCAATCATCCTACTCCTCATGCATACAAAATTCCTATTTTTAGTGATGTGCTGAGACAAAAGTAGTGGTTCTCCTTCTTTTTTAGATACTTCATTTTCCAAGGCAAAATGTGGAAGCGGTCTAATTCTTCAGTAAGAATGTAAGCCTAATATTTTGAAGAAATGTAATCTTTCCTTTTAGTCAACAGTGGACACACTTGAAAAAAGGCAAGAATATAGCTAATAACATTGTAAAAACCCCAAAACAGATGGGGCTAATCCTGCAAATGAAATCAACTTCAATGTTATATTTCTATTTTTAATTTTATTTTCATGTCTATCAGAGATAGCATTTTTCACAATGCAGTTACTCATCTTAGGTTGGAGTTTGGATGATGAGATGAGTAAAATGTTTACAGGTCTTCACTGAATCAGGTTCTTGGAATGAAACATATGTGTCTATTCTGTTTTATTTTTTTAAAATAATATGTTTAATTATAATATTTATGATCTAGCAAATCTGACGCAGAAATAAAATTCCCTGTGGAGACAAGTATTGCAAAGATAGTGTTCAGCAGGAGCAGCAGTTAAGAACAGAACCACAGTTTTAGATGCAGAATAAAGTAGAAATGTGTGTTCAGCTGGAATTTTTTGAAGTCTGTCAAACATTTTTCAAATACCTACCAGCCGGACAGTCTTGTTCTTCTAATGCAAAGTCCAGTTTTCCTGACTCTGCTCACCATTCCAACCCTTGGATTTTCAGGATATGAGGCAATTTTCAACTGGATGCAGACAGGGTAGCACTGATTTTCTGCTACAGTATTCTATTTCAACATGGAAAATCATCACACAGGAGGAAGCCTGGTAAGTCCCCTTTACAGTTTCTGTCAAGGTTCTCTATAAGAAGGCCAAAGGCTACCTCTGATTGAATGTGGCAGGAGTAAGTTATGTGGTGGATCTGGGAGATTCCCATCTGTGGGAAATCAGAGTGGTGTAAGGAGGGGAAGCTGGGACACAGGGCAAGGGGTTTGTAGTCTTCTGCAACTTCTGTCAGTTATGTGTGATGAATGACTGTAAATTATTATCCCCTGCCTTTTCTTCTTGTTACAGATAGGAATTAAAGCCTCACAATATATACTGAGTGAAACGTGACCTAACAAAGCAGATGCCATTCTCTCCCAGAACATGTTGGGAGAAGTGTCAGGAGGTTTTAATTACTGACTGACTGGTAGATGGAAGGATGCTCCCTATGCAAGTCTCAGCCTTCTCCTGTTTCACCTGCCTGTTTCATTCAGTTGAAGATCCAAATCTTCACATACAATCTCCCAGATTTGTTCCAAGTTGCATAAATAGTATATGGCAGAGGGATAAAACACAAGGCTAAACAACTTGTCCTAGTCCTTTCCACTACTCCTAAAAACACCTGTGATATCTTTGTTAAACATTTTGGAGCTCTGGCAGTGTATAAGGTAAGGCTCAACCAGTCATTCTACATTTTTTTTTCAGTTCTGTGGTGGAATTGCTTGGAGGAAGAACTTTCTGGTGGAGCACAGTAGTAACATCAGTGATTAAAACAAAACCGATGTTAAAAGAGGAAGATGAGTAAGGCTGCCAAGTGAAATACTAGTGCATGAAATAAAGCTGAATTAATTATATTACATGTACATTATAATTTGATTTTTGATTATGTGATCACATATCTTTTTAAGAGGATCATCGCCTGATTCAATGCGTCTGATAGGCTGCACTCACGTAACGTACTAAACAATGTTCAGCCACATTCTCCTTGTTCAGTGTGTGGCCAGATGCCTTATTTACTGCAATCCTTTCTAAAATTAGAATTATTAATTTCCTCACAGGCCTTGATGTGTTTTGTGTTGTGCTTGTGTGAGAAGAGTGTTAAACCAGGAAAGGTGTGGGAAAGGGAGAATTGCAGGGACCCACACGCAAAACAAGGCTCAGGTGGGGATACCTCCAGCAACTGCTTGCAGCCAAGGAAATGCAGACAGCTCATGACTATGGGGCATCCTCTTGCAACATTCCTGTGAAAATCACACACTCAAATACTTCTCTGAAGTGGCTGTATACCAATGCATGTAGTACAGGAAATCAAGAGGAAGAATTAGAGATCTATGTGCAGTTGCTGGGCTTTGATCTCATTGCAATTACAGACATGGTGGGATAGCTCACATGGCTGGAATGTCATGAATGGCTACACACTTTTTAGGAAAGACAGGCAAGGAAGGCAAGGTGATGAAGTTGCCTTTTATGTGAGAGAACACCTAGAATGTATGGAGCTCTGTCTCAGGGTGGATGATGAGCAAGTCAAGAGCTTAGGGGTCAGGATTAAAAGGCAGAAAGGGTGACACTGTTGTGGATGTTTGCTACAGACCACCTGATGAGGAGGATGAAGTAGGTGAGGCCTTTTGCAGGCAGCTGTCCATCTTGAAGAAGAAACTACTGCAATTCCTTGTGTCATTTATTACCCATTTTCAGCCTCTATAGTGGCTGACATTGGTAGGTATCCTGCAACTGAGGTTTTCTTTACTGCACAGTATTGATGCAGCTCAAATCTTCCCTCATTTAGTTTAAAACCATTACCCCTTGCCCTGTCACAACAGGCCTTGCTCACAGGGAAAGGGAAAGACTTTTTAGCAGGGCCTGTTGCAATAGAATGAGAGGAATGGTTTTAAACTAACAGAGGGGTGATTCAGGCTGGATGTGAGGAAAAAAGTTTTTACACTGAGGGTGGTGAAATACTGGCATAGGTCACCCAGAGAGGTGGTGGATGTGCCACTCCTGGAGACATTCAAGGTCAGGCTGGATGGTGTTCTGGAAAACTTGATCTAGTTGAAGATGTCCCTGCTCATCGCAGGGGTGTTGGACTAGATGAGCTTTGAAGGTCCCTTCCAACCCAAACCATTCTATGATTCTATAGATTCTAAGAGGCCACTGTTACCATCTTGTAGGGGGAAAATAGATAATGTATAATTAAAGTCTGTAGCATAACGCTTATATACCAAGTTCTAAGTACCTGAGAACTGAGTTTTGCTGCTAGATAATGGTGTACCAGCTCTAGAAGTTATACCAAGAGTTTCAGGTGCCACCTTCACAAAGACAACTGATTTCCTAGGGGTGGCTTCAAAAGCCATTTGGAATATACTGAAGCAAACAGTCTTGAATTCATCTTTCTTATCTTTGTACTTCAGTGCAAAATTTCTTCTGTGATAGTATTTGAGGTCCTCACATCAGAACTGAACACTGCTGATATTCTGTCTTCAATATATGAGGCTAGTCTGTGTATAGTTTTATTCATCACTTTAATGGCATATTGCATTTAATGGCACCCAGATTTCCCACCTACAAGTGTTGTTGAAAAGAATTTTGTTTTGCTTCTTCAGGATTTCCAGCATATGATAGTTAAATTTCTGAGGAAAAGCCACAATACTGTTTATGTGCCAAATATTTACTCAGTGGAAAACAAGTAACACAGGACCTTTGATCAGTGTCTGCCCCTTTTTCTGGAATCAAATTTGTTTATCTAAAATAATTTTATACAAAATATCTTATTTGCTTAAAAAGCTGAATTCCACAGGTATAAGGTACTATGTATTTGCAACCATTGTGCATAGTGAAAGGTAAAGTGTTTTCTTCTTGGAGACAGGCAGTTTGCACTTTTACATGTGAAGGCACTGCCTTCACTTTACATGAAAAAGAGAACAATCACATTTTAGCAGCCATGATGTGATGTAGGGACATCTGGGGGTAATGACCTTTGGACGTAAAGAGCTTAGAGTGATTAAGGCAGGGAAAGAAGCCTGTGGAGTACCACAGGAAGGGTAGCCTCTGGTAGCTGAACCAGCACCGTGCCTGCCAGCATGAAGTTGATTGGTCATTATTTTTGAACTTGGTTGATCTGTCACTGTGAATTGATATCAGATCAGTGATTTGGACCACATGGTGAGTATCAGGAACCCTAAAACTGGATTTGCAATTTCATGGAGACATGGCCTAGGATTTTCCCTCGTGATTGTTGCCACACATATGTGCCTAACATATGTTACTGGTTTAGATTTTAACAGCAACTAGGATACTTACAGTGAAGATGCCCTAGCAAGCTACTGACCCTCTAGTGGTCATGTTATGACCCCCTCAGCAGAAACCCTGCTACCATATCCAAAACCTTTTTCCAGTTCTTCATCATGAAAGTAAAATATATTTAAAAAAAAAGCTTTAAAAACCTCACATAGAAGCTTCAGAGCACATTACAGGGATTGTTATGTTTGGACTGGTTTGCACATGTTTCGCAAATTCCTGAGCCTGAACCGAACCTGGCCTCTCAGCTGCTTCTCTGTAGGAGCAAGGTGGAGTACTGCTATGGCCTGCAGGCATCAAACAGAATGAAAGTTATCCCCTTAGGCTAGCCTGTCTCAGTCCATGTAAGATCTTTTTAACAATCACCAAGGCCTGACAATCTGCTTGAAAGCAAAATATTGCAGAGCTCTGGTTCAGGGCATAGATGTTCTGTGCTGGATCCAGTCTCAGTTCAAAACCTGCTGCATTTTCATAGAATCACTGAATGGTCAAGGAGACCTGTGGAGGTCATCTGCTCCAGCCCACCTGCTCAAACAGGGATGCTTAGAGCTGGCAACTCAAGACCATGTCCAGATGGCTTTTGAATAACTCCAGGGGTGTAGCTTCTTAACTTATATTGGGCAACCTGTGCCAGTGCTGTGACAAAGTCACTGATGTTTGAAGGAAACCCGCAGTGTTTCAGTTTGTACACATTTCCTCTGGTCCTTTTCACTGGGCATCACAGTAAAGAGTCTGGCTTCATCCTCTTTGCACCTTCCCTTCAGATATTTATATACGTTGATAAGATGCCTCTTAAAGATGCCTCTTAGCCTTTTCTTCTCCAGTTTGACAAGTCCCAGCTTCCTCAGCCTTTCCTCATAGGAGACCCTTAATAGTGCTAGTGGCCCTTCACTGTGCTCTCTCCAATATGTCCATGTGTATCTTGTACTGAGGAGCCCAGGTCTGGATGCAGCATTCTGGGTGTGGCCTCATCAGGAAGAGATCACCTGCCTCAACCTGCTCACAGCATTCCTCTTAATGCAGTCCAGGATATTGTCAGTCTTCTTTGCAGCAAGGACAGTTTGCTGGCTCATGTTGAACCTGTTGTCTATGAGGACCCCCAGGTCCTTTTATTCAAAGATGTTTTCCAGCCAGCCAGCCCCCAGCATGTCCTGGTGCATGGGCTTGTTCCACACCCGCTGCAGGACTTTGTGCTTCTGCTTACTGAACTTCAAAAGGTCCCTGTCAGCCTATTTTTCAGCCTGCTAGTCTCCTTCTCAATGGGAGTGCTACCCCCTCATTTATCAGCCATTTCTCCTAGTTTTGCATCATCTGCAAACTTGCTGGCAGTACATTCTGCTGCATCATCCAGATCATTCATGAAGATGTTAAACAGGATCAGAACCAATATTGATCCCCTAAGGATATCCTACTAGTTACTGACCTCCAATTGGACTTCATGCTGCTGATCACTGCCCTCTGGGCCTGGCAGTTTAGATATCTTTCAGTCTATCTCACTGCTTGTCTAGCCCATATTTCATCATCTTGTCTATGAAGATCCTATGTGAGACAGTGCCAAAAGCCTTACTGATGTCAAGGTAAACAATATCCACTGCTCTCCTCTTGTCTACCAAGCCAGTCATTTCATCATGGAAGCTTACTAGGTTTGTCAAGCATGACTGTCCCTTTGTGAATCCTTGCTGACTATACCTGATCAGCTTCTTGTCTTTCATGCGTCTGGCAGTGGTTTCAAGGATTAGCTGTTCCATCATGTTCCCAGGGACTGAAGTGAGACTGACAGGCCTGCAGTTCCCTGGGTTCTCCTTCTTGAAGATACGAGCAACATTTGCTTTCCTTTAGTCTTCAGACACTTCCCCCAATCACCATCAATCAAAGATTATCCAGAGTGGGTCAAAGATTATTGAGCATTTTGAACAGGATTTAGCAGATTGTAGATTGTAAATGAGCATAATTTATTGGACCAATTTAATCTCAGTAGCACTTTATCCTAGTGAAGACAAAGCTGAGGGTTTTTATTAACTATTACAGTTCAAAAAAATGAAAGCAGATGAAGACTTTTTTTTTTAATCGAGAATCTTAATACAGCTGCAGAACTGAAGTGACTTTGTATTATAAATTGCACTGATTTTGATGTATTTGACATGCTCTCTTGTACAATTCTGATGACTGCAGTACTGGTAATAAGAATAAAACCTGGCATTTGTTGTTTAAGCTTGTACAAATTTTGTGTTTGCTTTCAAGTCTGAACAACTCCTTGTGCTTTTATTGAAATAAATTGATGGTGAAAGGAGTGTTGGAGCACATTATTTTCCAGGCCCTGACACTCTGTATTTATTATCATTATTTGCTGAATGTAACATAATTCCTGATGAGCTATAACCAGAAAGTTACTTAACTGCCCATATATTGACAGCTGTTAGGGGAAAAGTTTCTATTTTATTCTAGTCTCTTCAGTTCACAGTTCTATTACAGATCTACATTTGTAATGATAAGATTCTTGTTCATCTTTTGTTGACACAGGTGATAGATGATACTTGAAAGTTTGAGTTTGGGTTTGTCTCATGATTCTTTGGATTATCTGAATTATTATTTTTTTCATTTTTTAATCTGTGCTATCTCATGAGATTTCTGCCATTTCTGTTGTTTATTATCAAAACAAGCCTTTTACTCAGAATTTTTGAACATTAGTGTTCTGGCTTCATTTTGGAAAAAAAAAAACCCCACTGAAAAAACCCTAAGCAAAAAATGTTAGCTATTTTGTTGAAAATGTTCATGAAGGTCCAGTTTAGGCATGTATGGCTGTACAAAGGAGCTGTGGAGTGAACATGCATCCTCTAGTAACATCACACTTGCTGAATGACTGCATCCAGTCTCAGTCACCACTTTCATTCACTCCTGTTACAATGTCCTAATGAAGGATTTTTTATTTTTATAGAAACTTTCAACAATACTCTTTGGTATGCAAGGTGGTGCCAGAAAGGTATGTGTCCTTTATGCGAGAAAGATCAGAGGTCAAAACACACAGTTAAAAGGCAGGAGAACATTATTCTACTTGCAACAAACTACCCCATCCTTAAAATATTGCGCTCTGTGCAACAACTACAATATAAGTAAATATATAATTTAATCTATGGAGAGGTAATCCTAGATTCACAAACAGGCAATCATAGATTCACAAACAGGCAATCACAGATTCACAAAATGGAATAGAATCCTAGAATTGTATAGGTTAAAAAAGACCTTTAAAGTCATCGAGTCCAACCGTAAACACAACACTGCCAAGGCCACCACTGAACCTTGTCCCTATAAGCCACATCATCAACGTGTCTTTTAAATACCTCCAGGGATGGTGACTCAATCAATTCCCTCGGCAGCCTGTTCCAACACTTGACAACCTTTTCAGTGAAATGTTTTCTTAATATCCATTCTAAACTTCCTGTGGCATGACTTGATGCTGTTTCCTCTCATCCTATCACTTGTTACTTCGGAAAAGAAACCAACCCGCTCCTCACTGCAACCTACTTTTAGGCAGTTGTAGAGAACGATAAGGTTTCCTCTGAGCCTCCTTTTCTCCAAACAAGTGAGTTCTGTGCTCAATTCCTAGTGATCTTCACTGACAGTCAAGTGTGAATTTGCACTTCAAAATACTCTTCCACATCACTTTAGGAAGTATATGCTATACAGTTATTTCTGTGGAAAAAAAACCCCAACAAAACAACAACAAAAACATCCAACCAACTAACTAAAAGCCCCTAAAACAAAAACAACAACAAACCCTACCCCTGAATTCTGTTTTCAGGTTCCTATTTGGTTTATTCAGAGTATTTGGCCAATTCTCAGGTATTTAGAAAGGTGGGGGCACACATCTTAGGCACTGTTATGAAGAGTCAGACCAAAAACTTGTTCTTTACAGTTACTTGGGACCTATGTTTAAAATGTTAGCATCTAGTCAGCAAAGATAAACTATGCATGTAATTGACTAATCTCACAAAAGAAATAATGAAGAGTCATAAGAAGGCCATAGAGCCATCAGGTCATTAAAAAAAAAATCAAAATTATAAATATATTGTCAGAAATGTTTTGTGACCACCTAAGGAATAGCTAGCTGGTATGCACTCCTAATACATTGTTTTTGCTATTTCTGCATCCATCAGTTTTCACTGATAAACCTCATAAGTGTTCTTCATGACAGACACTGAAAGTGAGTAGTACTTTACTTCAAAAATAAGCAGCTAAATGGAACAGCAAAGACTGAACATTTTGTTCAGTGGGAGTCAAAGTACCAAAATCTGGCCATTCATGAATTAGAGTCAGATCAAACCTCCCATTGACCTCAGTGGGAGTTTTGCATTTACTTCAATGGAAGTAGGATCAGAATATCAATGCTTTAAAGTAGTTCAATAGAAAGTGTTATTGAAATGCAAATGTACGCGTTCTCTTAATCTGAACTTCCCATCTCCCCATTCAGTGCTGTTTGTAGAGTGTTATCTATCATGGGCTGTTACTCTGGGACCTGTGTTAAACAAAGAATTTTGTATGCTCATCAGAGTAACACTGTGTAGTACAGGGGAATACAACTGTAAATTTTGAAATAACAATTCTAAGGAGATCTAGTGAGCAAACAAGCCTTGCTCTATCACCAAGCTTGAATAAAGATAAAGTTGTCTATGCTCTTGAGTACAACACATTTACTTAACACTAAATGTGATCTGACCTGGTTGATATCTCACACACACAAAAATCTCTCAGGTATTAAATTATCTGGAGACACTCCTTGCAGTGGTTTTAAGTAACACTTAAAATTGCTGCAACTGAAAAAGACGTATAGGGAAAGGGAAAACAGAAGCTGAGTTCATGTATTTGATTTACTGTTTGCTCATTTTTATTCTTTATGGATCAAATATAAACACAAATGAGTGGATAAAGCAGTAAAGACTCAATTTTATTAAGTTTAAACTATGTATCTCTTTTCCTTCTGTCTACCATAAGTCCTCATCCTATTGCAAATACTTTGCTTTCTCTCTCTCCCTCCTCCCCAGCAATGTTAATTACTAATACCAAGCAAGTTGCACTGGGGAGTAGACACATCCTGTTTAGCTTGCCTGAGACCTTGAAAAGCAGTTTAGAGCTCTCAGCTGCAACCAGCATGCCAGCATGCATATTTCTCCTAGGCTCAGCCAGAAGTGTACACACATGCAGTTGGGTGCCTGCCCAGCCAGGAAATACATACCTTCTGAGTGGTGGCTTTGAGGCAGTGTGTTGACTAAGCCTTCAAGGGGGACAGGTGTCAGCATCACTCTCACTGGGAAAAGACCAAAGGAATTATTTTGTGAGATATGTTATACAAGCCCAAGTCGGCTATTTCCCACTGCTCTTTGAATACAGCAGCCAAGTCAAAAGAAGAAGGAAGCATTAAAACAATAAAATAAAAATTTAAGATGTAGTTGCAATCACTTCATGGTGTAGTGATGGTAAAAAAGAGCTAAATGTATTAGCTTAAACTCTATTTTTTTTGCCTGCTAGGTATTAAGTCAATGGCATCGCTTGAACATGAGAATAAGAGACACTACTAGTCAGGTTACAGTCTGTTAATATTATGTATGGCAATCGTTACAAATTTGGCCTTAGTGACTGGTGTGTACTAAGCTAATTAAAAAGACAATTGGCTTGTTCTCTACAAGCGATTAAGCCACTAATAATAAGATCTCTTATTTCCCTATCAGTAATAATCTAATTGCCAAGGATGTGTGCCAGGGCACATTGCCACCTGCTCATTTTGCAGGGACCATAAGTTGCATCCTTACTGTAGTAAATACAGGCTTGATTACTCTCCCACAACTGTCAGCATTATTGAGTTTTCAACCTACTTTCTGACATAGTTTTGGCCCTTGTCCCTCAGATGTGTCCTAGACGCAACCTGGGAAGAAGCATGGCCAATAATCTGCTATTGACTGTTGTCAGTAAGCTATAGGGCTGAGGCTACCATGTCCTAGAATGGCAGGTAGCCAAAGGAAGACAAAACAGAAATCATGCAAATCATGAAGAAAGAGAATGATATCTAGTGTCATTTACTAAACTAGAGTTAGAGTATGAATTCCTACTGTCTTGAGACGTGTAATTGCCATTAGAACAACTTTTAGTCTTGCAACACCAATAGCACTCTGCCAAGAAGGAGACACAGCTGTGAAGAGCTCCCCCAAGGCTATTTAAAAGAACATATTCATGCTACTTACACTCTCTTTTTGTTCTTTTGGCCACAAGTAATTGTTTTGCCATGATTTTTTGCAGCTGAAGAGGATTGTAAGTGCATGAAAATGGTGGAATTAGTCTAGAGGATGCAAATGATCCTGAATGGCCCTGGGTCACAATGAGATTTAAAAGAGAGATGATATTTCATGCACTTCTCAATACATACTATATTATTATACTGGAAAAAATACTGGGGGACTTTTGGATGGCACTGACCTATGAGGGAGAGGTTAGAGTTAGGTCTGCTTTGCAAAATAGCAAGATGAGCATACTGGGAACATAAATATGGTTTCTCCCAAATTGTTACTTTTCTAGGTGATCCACTCATAACTGTAAGCTTGCACCTATGAGCTAGAGAGTAATGTCTTCCATCACCACTTGTTCTAGATACTAGTTGCAATAATTTTCCTAGTAGTACAACTCTTCCTAAGAGCCAGCATGGGTCCATGAGTCTGAGAGGAGTGATCTTGGAGAGCTCCCCATTGAGCAACTTTGCTGAGCAGGCTTAGCCCTGCTAAGTTTGCGATATCTAGCATGATCATAGTTGAGGTGATGTACCACCTAGCCACGAGAACAAAGTAGCTGCATCTTGCATATATAAAGGTGTTAATTTTGTTGAAAAAAACAAACAAAAATACAAACTGAGAATAATTAGGAACAGTTTTTTTGTCATTTCCCCCTTATCCCCTTTATAATTAAGTACACTCTGTCACTTTGTTCACCCGTTTGAGGGGATTTGTTTTTAACTTTGATTGAAACTGTTGCACAGAAGTCTGTGTTGTATGAGTTCCAGACTTTGTTAGGGATGGATTAAGTTGTGGAGACTCTGACCTTGTGATACTACCATGTTTCTGCTAAACAAAGTCCAGTGTGCCAAACAAAGATGCAGCAAGTAGTTACGAAATGGCATGGCTATTGCACATGATTTTGATTCTCATTGTCTGTTGTTTATTTTGGGATAATTCTGTTTTGAGAGTGGAAAAACCCGACTGTAAATAAAAAGGAGGCCTAGGATACATGCATTATGCTACACAGTTGTCAAAAGGCCAAAGGAGGGCTCCTCAGTGAGTGCCTAGAAGGTAGGAAAATTATTCTCAACAATGAAAGAAGAGGGTAGGAATATTCTGGGACACCATGTCAGGTCAGAAAAAGAATAAGGTTCACCTACTTGCGCAAAGCCTGAGTAATTTACCATTGCAGCTTGCAGTCTGCGTTTCTAGGTCACTGACTCTAGTGTCATTCTAAACAACACAGATCCACTCCCAGCTCACGTCCCTTCTCCAGGACATTGGGAGAATCTCTATTGCAACTTCCAGGAGATATTGAGTAGCCAGTACTGCGTTTCTGCTCCTGACTTTTCGCCTATATTGCCCCACCTGTGAAACCAGATGACAGGAAAGGGAAGAAGAAAGAAGGGAACAGGTCAAACTGAAGATCACATGAATCCAAATATCTAAAAGAGCATAAAAATAATCTAAAATCATATTCCAAGGGATACTAGTGACATTTTAAGATGAAACTTTTGTTAGGGATGTGGAATCAGCCCGAAGTTCCAGGAAACATCATCTACTTGTATTTTTACAGCTCTATAAATCTTTAAGGCTAAAGTCTTCCCTTCTACACATGCAGAACTCCATTTATTCCACAGAGAGTTTCATTCACATATCAGAGGTTAAAATCTGGTCATATTTTCTAGATAGCAACAGGAAAAAGGGGAGGGCTTTAATTTTTAAAAACATTTACTGTATCCTAGCAATGTGCAGTGATGCTATGTAAGCCTGACAACAGACAAATGGCTTTGGAAGATATTAAACCTTACAGAAATACTGTAGGAAGACAATGTCTTTGGACTTGGGAGTCTGTAGGTAGTGCAGGTTCCAAACACTGTGTTGCTTCTAGGCACAAAATAACTAAGGTAATACAGAAAGAAATTTCTTAAACACTTGTGTTGAGGTTGATTCAGTACTAAAGAAACTCTGACTGTTCAGAAATGAAAACAAACAGGGGAGTTAGAAGAAGTATTTTGTTCTCAGGGGTTTATGACAAAAAAGATCTACCTTTTTTCCTTTTTTATTTTTTATGGTCTGCCTTTCAAAAATCTTAACTTGGGATTGCTCCTTTACAGCTTAGAGATTAAGTGCTTTCAAAGTTTTTAAAAACAACAACAGCAAAACTTTGCATAAGCAAATAAAGTATGAATCAGCTGTTCTAATTCTTCAGGATAAAAAATGAAACAGAAGGAAGAAATGTACTGAATGACCAGCTTTATGATCTTGTTAGCTACAAAGTATAGCTAATTAGAAAAAGCATTCTGAGTTTGAACTTTGCTGGAATGAAATATCATTGTTATTCATAATGGCACAGTATGGTTATGCATGCAGCCTACCACTATCTATGATACCAAGTTGACTCTTGAATAAGTTGTGCTATAAGAGGAGGACAGATAGTCAGGAGTCTGAAGATAACAAACAATTTAGAAACTGACAGGAGGCTGCTGGTTTCCATAAGGTCAACTTCTTTCAGCCATCTGTAAATATGAATAGAGTAAAAGGAAAATGGCACTGCTGGAATCTTTTCTATGGAAACTTTGAAACAATTTTCTTTCCATCTTCTAAAATACCATACAGTGTGTTCCTAGTCTTCATGATGAGGTTCTGCCTCTTTAGCCACTTGCCTTCTTCCAGTTTTAAATAGTACCATTTGGTCAATATTTATCATTGTGCATTAGAGCTCTGCCAGATTCTTTAAAATTAAGTCTCCCACAGTAATGTATGAAGAAGTATGAATGAAAATTTGGGAAATATCAGCTGGGGGAAAAACATTTTTATAGTCAGACCACAGTTCCTGTAAATGCAGCATTCTGGTATGGCTTCATATTTTATTGACATGCATACTAGTGACTTGACAGCATCACACTCTGGAACTCAGCCATAGAGAGGAAGGGAAGGAACAGAATTTCCAGGGGGAACTGCAGCATCTCTGACCACGGTGGCAGGAAACTCTGCTCCATCTTTCAAGCAGAGTTAATATGAATTTTGAAACATTTAATCTGATGTTGTTACTGAACAGTACAGCAATCGTAAACGCAATTTGGTGGAAACTGAGGTTGAGAGAGGAACTTGAGTGATTTGTGGTATTTTTATAGATCAGCAACAGGTTCAGCACAACTTTTTGTCAAGGATCAGATGAAAATATTTTAAAGGGTACTTGTATTTACAAAAAAATTAACTCTAATATCCAACTGTTTTAATATAAATATCAAATAATTTCAAATGCACACTTAGAAAGCAGATACAGTATTCAAGACTTCTTTCTAAAAATACTTAGGAGAGAAAAAATCAGGTATTTTATAAAACCTAAAAGCCGTTGTACCTCTAAGTGCAGTACATTTGGATTCATGGAGATAAAGGCATGGCTCTTGATTCACAGATATTTTTACATATACCGAATGACAGTTTTGGAGTCATTACAATGGAGGCCCTTTCTTATGACAAATGCTTGCTGCTGCCTTCTGCCACAAACAAGAGACTTCTGAGACCTTTTTCTACTCAGGCTGCTTCCTTTCTTATCAGTTTACCAATGAATTGCCCAGTGATTTTGTGGTAACTCCTGCTTTAGAGTCCTCCAGAATTTTATCTTTAATGTACTTAAGAAACTTCTTCACTGGTAAAATATGTGTGCTAAGCCCAAAACCAACACTAGCGCAGCTGGGGTGTCTATATTTTCTGGCATCACTTTCCAGTACAACCACATTATAATTAAATATCTAGCTGATATCACACCCAGTCTGCTTAGCTGTTTTATCAGATATTACATAGCAGAGAAACATACAAAAATAGCAATGGCAAGCTCTGCTTTATATGATAACCACAGAATGCATCATACAGAATAAGAGATTATTCGCTCTTAGTGCTGGTTAAAGTAGCATACACATTTCTGTGGTAGTGAAGTCAGTGAAATGATAGTAATGGAGTCCCAGTAACTGGATTCTGTGAATTCTTCTGGAAGCTCTGGTGTTGAATATAGCTATTCCTGGAGGTAGCCATGATGGAGATGGATGGGCTGCCAGTGGGGTGATGTTTTCTTTATCCAGAAACTAAGAGATTGCTCTACGTCTGACAATGCCAAGCCAAGGGCTGCAATTTCTTTTGCCCTCACACATCTCACTTAAATCCATGTCTCACTGTCCATTTCTGAGTTGCTACTCCTCACAGGCAATCTAATTGTCTTCCTCCGTATCATTGACACTGGTAAGGCTGAACAATATCATTTGCAGATCATTTAATCAATCTCTCTGGAGAGAAAATTATTCTGCCTTGTCATGGTTCTGCCACTTCCTTTTCATGTAAACTGCTGTACCTCCATCTGCCACCCATGGAATGGGGTTAATGAAATCTGCCTCACACACTGGGTTGCTGGGTAGGGCTTAATTCCCTGGGTGTGTCTCTACTGCTGCTTTATTTTGGATCAGGGAATGCTTTTGAAGTGGACTTCTTCATCCTCCCCAATTATCACCCTTTGATTCACATCATAGAGCAGTCTCAACACATGCTAGCAGTGTCCTTTCTTATGCTGAGCTAGAGGACACACTCCAACTGCATATTTGATACAGTCCAATCAACAGGAATGGATAAAACCTAGTCCAAAGTAAAATCCCCAAAATAGTTAGTACTGGGGACATTGGGTCCTTGATACTACCTGTTTTCTGCTGCACGTGCATTCCTGTCATGCCACGATATATAATAGAGACATAGATATTATTGTAACTGATGGTTGCCTTTGTGATCCTTGGATGAACAGAACAGCAAAAGTATGAGGTTTTGTGTGCGTTTCACAGGATAAATACAGCCTTTGTATTTCAACCCCAAATTTTGGCTTTATTTCACTGTACTATTTTAGTGGGAGATTCCATAGTTTATATAAGACAGTTTACCTTAGAAGATCTAATAGCAAATGGAACCTGCTTCTGCACTTATGTAAATAAAATCTATTCATGCTGTGCTCGTTCTAGTCCACGGACATTAACCAGCAATGTTTATTTTTTTATAGCTGGCAAAAGTCCCCGAAATTTTCATTTTGAATAGATGCAGAAGGTTAACACCAGTAGTTTATTTTCATACTCACTCTATGCACATCTTCAGATACTAAGCTACACTTTGGGGTTAAAGTAAAGTTAGTTTTAAAGACTTTGCACTCCAAAACAATATTCCCCTTACCCCACCATATGTTTGAAATGGAATTACAAATGTCAAAAAAAACCCAACCCATACACATAATTTCATTGCAGCACTTCTGTGTTTTACAGCATATAATTTTTGCTGATGCCATCTTGCGCTTGATTCTTATTCCACCTTCATACTCTTCACTCTGATATAATTCTGATTGTCTCTGCAGTGTTACTTTTGATATAGAGAGATGTAGGAAGACTTGGGCCTAGGCAAAGAACTTCTATTACTTGCTCAGATCTCTAGTTTTTCTTTTGTTTTGTAAAGTAGCTGGTGAATGAAGTTGCTAAGCCATTGTCCATCTTATTTGAAAAACCATGGCAGTCAGGTGAAGTTCCTAATAACTGGAAAAAGGGAAATACAACCCCAGTTTTCAAGAAAGGGAAAATGAAAGACTGAGGGAATTACAGACCAGTTGGTCTCACCTCTGTGCCTGGCAAAATCTTGGAGCAGATTCTTCTGGAAAGCATGTTAAGGCACATGAAAAACAACATGGTGCTTGGTGACAGGCAGCATGGTTTCACTAAGGGGAAGTCCTGCCTGACCAATCTGACGGCTTTCTATGATGGGGCTACAGAACTGATGGACAGGGGTAGAGCAGTTGATGTCATCTACCTGGACTTGTGCAAAGCATTCGACACCGTCCCACATGACATCCTTGTCTCTAAATTGAAGGGACATCAATCTGATGGATGGACCACTCAGTGCATAAAGAACTGGCTGGATGGCTGCACGCAAAGAGTTGTGTTCAGTGGCTCAATGTCCAGCTGGAGACCAGTAACAAGTGGTGTCCCTCAGGGATCAGTGTTGGGACCGGTCTTGTTCAACATCTTTGTCAGTGACATGGACAACGGAACTGAGTGCACCCTCAGCAAGTTTTCTGATGACATCAAGCCGTGTGATTCAATTGATATGCTGGAGGGAAGGAATGCCATCCAGAGAGACCTTGACATGCTTGTGAGGTGGGCTGATGCCAACCTCATGAAGTTTAACCATGCCAAGTGGAAGGTCCTACACATGGGTCGGAGCAATCCCAGGCACAGCTACAGGTTGGGCAGAGGAGAGATTCAGAGCAGCCCTGCAGAGAAGGACTTGTGTTGGTCAATGAGAAAATGAACATGAGCCAGCAGTGTGAGCTCGCAGCCCAGAAAGCCAACTGTATCCTGGGCTGAATCAAAAGGAACGTGACCAGTAGGTCAAAGGAGGTGATCCTGCCCCTCTACTCTGCTCTCGTGAGACCTCACTTGGAGTACTGTGTGCAGTTCTGGTGTCCCCAACATAAAAAGGACATGGTACTGTTAAAACAGGTCCAGAGGAGGGCCACGAGGATGATCAGGGGGCTGGAGCACCTCCTATATGAGCACAGGCTGAGGAAGCTGGGGCTGTTCAGCCTGGAGAAGGCAAGGCTGCATGGAGACCTCATAGCAGCCTTCCAGTATCTGAAGGGGACTATAGGAATGCTGGGGAGGGACTCTTCATTAGGGACTGTAGTGATAGGACAAGGGGTAACAGGTTAAAACTTAAACAGGTGATATTTAGACTGGATATAAAGAAGAAGTTCTTTACTATAAGTGTGTTGAGGCACTGGAATGGGTTGGCCAAGGAAGCTGTGAATGCCTCAACCCACGTGGTGTTCAAGACCAGATTGGAAAGAGTCTTGGGTGACACGGTTTAGTGTGAGGTGTCCCAGTCCATGGCAGGGGGGTTGGAACTAGATGATCTTAAGGCCCTTTCCAACCCTAACTATTCTATGATTCTATGATTCTATGAAAACTTGTTCTTTCTGTTTACCATTGCTACTGACAATGTTACCGGTACCTCTGGTTTTCTGAATGGTGGCAAAGTATCACTTAGTTTTGTGCATATGGTTTTGTATGCCAACTATTTCAGCTAGCCCTCATACCAATAAAAATCTCTCCATGTCTCTTAGCCAGGAGGAGGTGCTGAGGAATGATGCAACAAATATCTTTTCACTGAGATTGTCATATTCCCTCTGTGATTTACAAAAAGATTTTCGCTGACTTGTGAGCTGGATTTAAATGCTGTCAGGATTTTAGTTCTATTTTTAGGATGGCACTTTAAATTTGGCTAGAGCAGAGACATTCTTCTTTTGCTCATGTTTTAATTAAATAATCTTTAAGACAAGTAAGCAGGAGCATTCATCCCAAAGTAATGTTTTCTGTTACTCCAAGAGGAAGCAGTGATAGTGCACAGCATGTATTAAAGGCTTTGCTTTTCTCAGTCTATTTGGAATAGATAGCAATGTATTACAATGATAAAGGCGAGTTAATCAACAAATATTGCTAGTCCTTAAACCAACTAGCAAGTTAAACTGTAATCACGGCTTTAGATGTTATATCTTGTGAAGCAGTGATCAAAGAAAACATAAAGAGAATAAGAAAAACGTATCAAGATATTCTTGTTGTCAGATAATAATTAACTACTGGTTATCATACACCTTCATATTTGTTAGCATTAGTCCTAACATAACCAAAATGACTACTGAGTCATTGAAACAGGAATTCCCTTCCCACTCCTGTGTTGCAGATGAAAGTTTCCTTATACTGACTAAGAAAATATCCTCAGTACTTGTCTAAGGAACCATTAGTAAGGACTGGAAAATGCAGATTGTTTCTCATGTCACTTTATTCCTTCAAGTCCTTGGAGGTTTCAGTTCTGGGTGTGTGGCATAGATACCTTTCTTCCTGTAAGATGTATCAAACAACACAGGCACCAAACACAAACATTTTGTTGACAGGAACAAGCAGGTATGTGCACCTTGCAACACTAATCAGCTAGCCAAAAGGAATCATCAACCAATGAACATGCGTATTAATGAAAATACAGAATACCATGGAAGATACCAGAGTGAATGTTTGCTATATCACCTATCTGTAAAAATGGGAGTCTAACTGTAGATACCTAGAAAGATAATACTGTTACCAGACAAATCTTATAATACTACAACATATAATCAGTCTGTGAACACTTTGAACATTATACTGTGATAATAAAGTGCTGTGTGAATTTATCAGAAACAAATCTCTTTTTTCTTTGACAGAACAGTAGATGAAAGAGGTAAGAATGAAGCAGTAGCTTGCTAGATCTTGATTTTAAGAAGGCTTTCCACACAGTCCTACATGCTTTTCTCAAAAGTAAGCTAGGAAAATACAGCACAGAATGAGTTCACCATAACATATGCACAGAAAAGATGTAATTTTTTGGTCTAGTTCTGCTCAATATTTTTATGAGTGACTTGGAAGATAAAGCAGCGGATCTTCAAGTTACATCAGCAGATAGAAAGTGCCAGCACTTTGAAGGACTGTATTAGAGCCTGGAGAGATGATCTGATATTGGTAGTATGAATTTAGAAAAACATATCATTGTAATTTGCCACAGATATCAACTGTGTGAGTACAAAATGCAAAATATTTATGTGGGATGGAGGATAAGAAAGAAAGCTGGATTCTATACTGCCCCTAAACTGAATAAGAGTGAGCTGCAGCATGTCTGAGGAAAGACAAATCTTGCTGTAGTGCATATTTGCAAAAGAATCTTATGCAAGAAGTGGATGGCAGTTCTGTTTTACTCTGCTGGCGACGCTCAGCTTGAGTACTTTGTCCTGTTTTGGGCACTACACTTTAAAATTGATAGAGACTAACTGGAGAGGGTTCAGAGCAGAACAAGAGAATGGTAAGTGTTGTGGAAAACATGCTGCATGAGGAAAGGTCAAGAGAATTGGTTTTGTTTAGTCTAGAAAGAGAAGACAAGAACAATGTGACAGCAGCCTTCCTGTATACAGAGCTATCTGTTCTCCACCTCCATGAGGGGTAAACAAGAAGGTGCTGATTTAATTTGTAGGTAAAGGGCTTTGCTTTGCTGCACTACTGGGAAAAAGCTGTAAGCTGAAAGACACTGATGTGGTGGAATAGGTCCCCAGCAGAGCTTGTAGAATCCACAGCACAAGTCAGTCTTATGCATGGTGAAGTCTCTCTCTAGAATGGTCCAAGGATGAAGGATTCCTCAAAGCAGGGAGAGAGAACAACTGTCCAACAGTGTGCCTGTGCTTTATGTCTTTAACTTTCTTACAAGAAAAGAAATCCTTGATGGACTTCAACTTGTGGCATAGAGTTTTTGTGCCCTACCAGCATTTTCCTGATTTCCAAAGGATTTATTTACCCAGTTTCCATGATTTCAGTCTTGCTCAGACTACACCCAAAACTCATGCCAACATGTATGTTAGTATCACTCTCTCACTTTGGGATTATTGCGCACATTACCATTTTATGTAATATGAAAAAACATTCTTCCATTTAGAAGTATGCAATATACTGATAACACATTAAAAGGAAAATATTGACATTTGTCTGGTTGTGATAATGCAAGCAAGTATTTAGCTGACTATTTAGTAGCAGGGTAGTCAAGAAATGCTGTAGAACCCCAAACCAGATACATAACCAGAAGATTCAGTTTCCTTCAGCCCTTTCCTGGCTCCAGATCTAGGTACTAGCACAGAAGCAGAGTCTTAGCTGTTTTCCACATGTCTGGACAGGCCAGTGTCTCAACTCATCTTACTTCAAATGCCACTTTAAAATATATTTGTGCTGTAATGCATAAAAGGAACCTGCTGTGCAATAACATCTTATGTAAATTGTGACTTGTGGTTGTTGCTACAACTCTGCTAAGTATTACATGCACATTTCACCCCTCCACTTTAACTGGCCACTGCTTGTCTTGAACACCTGTCCTGTGTTTGAGATTGCAAACTTTTCAGGTCAGAGTTTACTTGATGTAGAGTGGCCTCCTGCCTGTCATTCCCATATGTATACTAAGCATTATCCACAGTCTCCTTTAGTTCTACAAATGCAGGCTATGTCTAAACTCTTCTTTGAAATACCTTTGAAAGAAATTTTTCCTGTTAATCCAGAGTTATCCCCTAGATCTTTATTAACACACCATGAACCTTTATACTGCAACATTAATTTATCTTTCATTAGGTGATGCAATACTGCCCTACTACTATCATTACAGGAGGTTTCTGCAGTGCTTATTTGCCTGTTCCTATGGCCTTCTTGCCCCTTCTGCTCTTCTGCTGGCTCCTCCTTCACTGCCACATCAAATGAACTACCTCTTGCTCTTCTCAGGCTGCTTCATGGCTTGCTGCCATTCTCCCTAGCAGCCAGTTCTGTTCTCTCTGTTGGCCAGCTTTCACCACCCACATCCTAGATTTTCAGGCATGTACTTGCACATTCCCAGCTCAAGGTTTCTCAGCAATGTAGGCAAAATTGAATTTTGCTACCCCAGCAGGTAGGCTGCTGGTGTGCTGGCACTTTTGACCATGGTTTTTAATAGTTTCTTCTACTCCCTTTTGTACTGGCAATCCATATCAATCTCCAAAATCTTCCCACCCTCACGAGGTAGAAATTTGTTGAGGAAGGAGCCATTCATTTGTTTCCCTATCCAGCACAATAGGCTCTTGGTCTGTCTGGAACTCAGAGACAGATCATGCAGTCATCACTAGTATCTCAAGGCTTCCGCTTTCCATTGCAACTTGTATGTTTTTTAACAAGAACAACAAATAAAGTCACTCCCAGGCTTGGATTCTAATCATTAGGCATTTCTTCATTATCTTTTAACACTGACAAATCCAGTTCTAGCTTTCTTATAGATTTGGAGTTCAGTCACTCCAAATCAATGCCTTCTAAGAACTTCCCAAGACTTTTCATTTTTCTTTTTGTGTTCTTTGCTGGTTATTTTATCTTCTTTGACAAATAATCACAGAATCATAGTTCATCCTGCTTGGTCATTTTTCTATGTCCAAATTATAATTAAAGCATTTTTCAGTTTGGTAAATAATATAATCAATGACTATTGTTTCACATTAACCCTGAAGAGCATTATATGCTCAGATGAGTTGTCTGCCTATTTCATAGGAAAGTGTGCTGGAATCTGTGATGACCTCTAATGGCTGTAAAAACCCTGTACTGAGCACAAGAAAGGAGGCATTTCTGGGTTTCCTACCTTTTTCTGTTCATCTGCAGAGATGAACATCTTCATCACTGAAGACATCTAGTGCTATTCTTTTTTACTCAAACTGATGATTCTGTAAGTAGAATTAATCCAATATGCCTTTTATTGTCACTTATCTTGTTCAACTCCTATTTGAATACCCTGAAGGAAAGCATGAGATATCTAGGTCAGCAGCATGCAGGTACCCTCAGCCATGCATCTTCTTCACTTCCAGTGCTGATTATCCAGAGGCTTGAACACCTGATTGAAATTATCATGTTCATAAAGGTCAACCAGCTAAAACTCACAGTAAGCAAAACAGAAGCAGTAATCTCAGGAAATGAAAAATATTTGGCAGAACTAGCTACAGCATTTGCCGTCATGGGGAGCTCTGCTCTGTCAGATAACCAGGTGTAGCTACTGTCTCTATGGATTTGCAGAAGCATTTTGGTTTTGATGGTGAGTAGCAGAAATACTAGAGCTACATATCTCACAACTTTGTCACAGTGACTTCCCTACTGCTGGGACTCCCAGCAGCTTTCAGCACATTTACTGCAGTGTACTGTACTTGGAAAGAAGTTGCATCCACCCTGGAAAGAGTTGCTACAACAGCATTTGTGCCTGCAGCAAGACTGTAGATCTCATTGCTATGCTTGTTTTGCCAGATGGCTGATGTATGACAATGTGCTTTGAAGTCTCAGGTCTCCAGCTGGAGTAAAGGATCTTCAGTCAAGAAGTACCTGCTTCGTGTAACACAGCATGTAAGCTGTTAATAAGGGTTCTTAGTAAGAACCCTTTTCATTTATTAAAATAGAACTACATGTACATGCAGTGGCAACGAAAGGGAAGGCCAGGCAGAAACCACAGCTGGCATTTTAACAGTGTGGCACACAGATTAAAAAATAACCCAGAAGTCAGAAAAGAGCATACTTGGTGAATCACCCTCATAGTTTGTGGCTAGTATAGAAAATGAGCATTATGGTTACCATAGACGAAGTTGAACTTCATGGGAAATCACAACAAGTGCTTTAAAATCATGAAACTGCGGAACTTGTTGGGTTTTGGCCAAGTCCCCAGATCCTTCATTCAGGTTGCACTGTCTGAAGGACAGCTTGACTGAGGAGGGAGACTAAATCCAAATGGTCATCTTGCCATTCTGCAGAAAAAATTGCAGCATATGAACCATTTGTTGAGGAAAAAATACACCTTGTTTTCTACCTTTGCTTTTTGCTCAAAAAGTGAAAAAAAGTCAAGATTAGTGAAAATTCATTAGTGTTTTATAAGTAGTGCAAAATATATCTGCAGTTTCCTCACTTACAAAGGTTAATTCAGAACTTTATCTTTTTGTTGCTCCTTGGACTCAGTATTGAGATCACAAAAACCTCAGGTTCAATCTCTTGACTCAACAGAGAGGTGTTTTGAAAAAATAAGATTAGTAATCACCTATAATGGATCACAGGTCAGCAGTGGAAGGTGATGGGGCACTAGAACACGTAGGTCAGAGAACCTGTGACTTCCCCATCCCTTGTAGTGTTCAAGACCAGGTTGGATGGGGCTTTGAGCAACCTGGTCTATTAGAAGGTGTCCCTGCATATGGCAGGGTGTTGGAATTAGATGAGCATTAATGTAGCCTGCAACCTAAACCATTCTATGATTCTGTGAATGTATGTTTCTATAATATTTTAGAGAGAGACACTATGTGCTCATTAAATGAGAGAACTCATCTTCTATCCTTTTCTAGACCATCCTTTTCAGGACTCTCCTATCTTTTTTAAGACTCTAATGATCGAGTTTTACTGGCACAAAAGTTACTGGAAAACAAATGCATTGGTGGCAGTTTTGATTTATGTTTGCAGCCCTGGAAAAAGTTTCAAACAGCAATTTGAACTGTGCAGGAAATCCACAGATGTGAGTGTGAGCTAAAAATGGCATTGGTTGGGATAGTGGTTTGGTACAGAAGATTTGGGCAGACAGTAGATTTCATACTCAAGCTAACAAAAAAGGGAAAAAAGCTTTGAAGAAGCAACAAGAATCAGATGATCATTACATTTAGAGAATAAAAAAAGGCATGAAATTTTATGCCTTAATGTAGAAACAAAAGAAAATGGTAAAGGAATTGAAGGTAATGAGATTTTTTTAAAATGAGGGAAGCCATCTTTAGGCACCTTAAAGCATATTCTTCATTAAAAACTAACTATAAGCATGGTTTGAGTTTAAAAAATAGTAGGGAAAAGGCTACTTACTGTTTGATCAGGCACTTTCAAAAGAATTCACCTATACCAGACAGCTACAGAAAAAATTTCCAGAAAATAAAAGGCTGAGAAATATTCCAAACAAGCAACAATGAATGTGATGTGGCTGTCCACATGAGAGGTCTTCATTGTCTGATGCATATGTGGAAACTCCTAACAAGTCAAAATCTGCAAAAATGTAACTTAAAGATGCCAGCAGAACTGAAGTGTTCAAGGATTTCAGTGTGTGAGCAGGCTGGAATTTATCAGGTAGACCAGGAGCTAGGGTGATTCACTAGTCCGTCCTGGGGTGAAAGGCTTATAGAGAAATATTCCTAACCTAACTGATGGAAGAACCAGATTCAGAAGGATATTAGGTATAGGAGTGACAAAAGATTTTGTTAGGAAAAAAAACTGTTTTTTTTTCAAGGTTGAGAAATTTCAAGGAAAAAGTGGGTGTTGCTAGAAGCTAAGTTCAACTTTGCAAAGAAAACTAAAACAACAGCAAAAAAAAAATTGATAGCTATATAAAGAGCAAGGAAAGAAGAGGCTTCTCATTAAACCTGTGGCAGTAATTACGAAGCATATGGCAGCTAATGTAGGTCTGACCCCTAAAGTAAATGAATAATTTGCCTCTGAGTTTGGTGCCAAGGATGATGGTGGCCACAAAGGCTGGGCTGGAGGAGTTAATGGAAGTAGATTCCTCCAGAGGTGGGGAGGAAAAGATGTGTAGAACTTGTTTTTTTTCAAAGCCTCCACAAAGGTCAAAGAAATGTTACAGAGCAAATAGCACCCTGCCTTCTGTACTGAGTATTTTAAAACTCCTTCGTACCAATGAATTCAGCTATGCTAGGCACTGCTGAAGTCATTATCTGCCATCAGGCAGTTGCTTAGCAGGAGGTATCTGGTGCTTCTTATCCCTGTGCTCTCCCACACAAAAATGTGTATTTTTCAAAAACACCTTTTCCGCTGGCATCCTCCCCAGAGGGGCCGGTGCCTGAGTGAACCTGGAACTTGGAGTCACTTATAATCAGTGGGGGAAACACTAAAAGAGAACTATTCTTATTTATTAATTCTTTAAATGAACAGAATAGCAGAAGACTGTAAAAAGGTATTAGCTAATTAGAATTGTGTATTTTAGGAGTTTCCTTTAAGCAAAAACATTCAAATCTGTTTTAGAAGAAAGAATCATCATTTAAAATGTCTTAAAGCAGCTGTACAAGAAAATACTGGAGAAATATTAAAAAGAATAGCAAGTACTGTGGAGTAATTTAAACAATTAATAGAAACAGTTAAGATGAAATAAATATAAGCAAAGCTAAGAAGAATTACAGCACAAAGCACGCCCATAAATACTATGATTAATATAAAGAGAGATTGCATATTCTATTATAAACGTTTAATGTCTTTATTTTTAACATTGTGGTTTATATTATGGATATAATGACCTTTCAGAAATGGCAGATAAATGACAATTTCAAGCTAAGAATTTTTCAACTACTTAGGGAAAGTTTGAATGCCAAGTTTTCTTATGATTTTTATTGCAGTATATTTACATTAAAAGCTACAGATATATAAACTGGAGCAAAGAACACTTTACTCAGAAATATAATTTGTTTGGAATTCCTATCGCTCTGCTCTCTTACAGTGATATGCACGTACTTAAATGATCACAATAAATCTAAAAAAAAGAAATCTCAAATCTAGTGGCTTAATGTATATAGAATTTCACAGAAAATTTTATGTTGAAAGTTCATTTTAAAATTCAATTAACAGGAAAACCTCATGCAACCATTTGTAAGAGTCTATTTATGAATTTATTTTTTTTTAAATCCTATCTAAACTATTCTTTATAGATACAGAGTAATAGTCTGGTTTGTAGATTTTTGACGAACATAAGTATCCCCTAGTGATGACTTTTGTATTTTTACATTGGTACTGGTGAATGTGTTTCATAAGACACATATCTGCTTTCAAGACTGAGGCAAACAGATGAAGTGTTGATCTGATAATATACAAAATTCACTGATGTGTGATACAAAATGTCTGTGACCTTTTCCAGATTACTGGAAAAATATTTGCTAAAAAAGGAAGTTAGCATTTTTGGGGAGGATGTAAACACTATGGAAGTCAAAGCTTAGTTTGGGAGACTACTTGCATAACAATACTTTTATTATATCATTTTCTTAACACCATGGAAATGTAAAATGAGCACCATCATGGTTACAGATACTGTGGAAGATCCAGGTCAAACTCAGTCGTTCAACTTCACCGAGGTCTTCAGCTGGAGTCAATTAATGAGATCACTGAAATAGATTTTGTTATGGGCTAGACGAGAGGCTCTCTTATGCTGGTATTGCAGTGTGATGATGTGAATTCAGGACAAAGAAGTATTGGACTGAACAACCTAATATAGGTAATAACAAACTCTTTTATGTGTATGTGTGCTGCCTGCAGTTCAGTATGCTCTTCTAAATTGTACGTTTCCTACTAGCAGTTGATCTGGAGTTAGGAGAGATCCTATCACATGCTGGAACTCTCCTGCTATGCTGTGAAGGACATAATTTACTACTGATGTATGAATTCATGGTGAAGGCTACTCTGCTTTTGATCAGTTTGTTATGCTGTTGTCTGAAGCATTATATAAAGCCTCTTGGGCAGAGAAATTAAGCTAGTCAAAGCATTGGTATAAGACTGGTTTGCTAGGAGCAACGTACGGTGGCCACATATCTGATTTATGCTGATCTAATTCAAATTTGTGCTGCTGCATGGCTTTGTATAACTTTACTTGCTTTATGCTGCATTATGTGCTGCACCGCTTCTCTTGGACTGGCAGATTAGTTCGGAGGAGGATTTGCTATTGTCTTTCCAGTGTTCTAAATACTTTTTTAATATTTGGAAATTATTACGTTTAAATTAGAATAAAAATCTAGTAGAGTATGAAAGAAATCAAAATGACAAGTAAAGGAGATAAATTTGCCTACTATTCATCAGTCATTTTAGTTTCCAAGTGTTTATAAGCCTCTTACCAGAGTGGCTATCCTTAACTGAGGCTGATGTTCCCTAACTAACTGTTTCCATAGTAATGTCCTTCAGTCTCCCTTTAATGAGCATCTGTTATGTAAATGCTGGCAGCAGCATGATAAATGCATTTCTATGACATCGCACTTTCAGCAAGTGGGACTTGTGCCCGTTGTAGGAGAATGATACGGCAAATTTTCAGCTAGAGTATGATGTGATGTATGCCAAATCATGTAGCTATGTTTTCTTCTTCACTGGCACCAGTCTTGATGAGGGGAAAATAATTAAGGACTCTGATATTTCTACAGTTATTGTTGTGCTCCTCATTCAGAATGGGCTATTAAAAATAATATAATTGAAAATAAAGCAAAATGATCCAGAAGCATGAATCTCACTGGTTTTCAATATGTTACCAGTCTGCACTTTCTAGTAGTGTGAAGGACACTACCTGTGGAGCTGCATGGACTATTCAGCATAAACAATGGGATGCTAAGAGAAACACAGTCAGCCATCTCTGCCTCCCCCTATCCTGGGTAGGTATGGAAAGGGCTAAGCATAGGTACATTCCTTATTGCCAAAGAAAATTCACTGCAGTTTGCAAACAAGATTTTGTTTTCAATCAGCATACAGTACTGTCATTGCCACACTTTGTTTAACATGTTTTAAGCAATAGAGAAACTGGTTTACTGCTTTCCAAATGAGTTATGTTTGTAGAGGGTCTAGTGCTCTTAAGGAAGCAGACTGCAAATATTTAGTTGGATATGTGTGAAGAAGAGGCTGGGGTCAGTTTCTGTGTTCACTGATCTGTGTAATTTTTTGTGGGATTAATTTTCAGTGCTTTAAATGTTTCTATTTCTCTTCTTCAATTGACCACACTGCTATGGCTTATTTTCTTGCTGACTGGCTTTATGAAGTTTTCATTTGGAGCAATTAGCTGGAAGTTAGGATATAGATAAGGTTAGGGAGGCTAATTTGTTAATGTAGCCTCCTTTTCCAAAACTCTTCTTAACACTCTCAGAGGACAGAGGGTGTGCTATCAGGTTATGCAGCCCAGCTGTCATGATTATGAAGGTGTCATCAGAGCCGTTGACTAGACAGCAGCCAAATCTGCAACCTCAGGGAGGTCGAGGGTGACCTCAGTTTGTCCAGAAACTGGGGAATGCTCTGGCATATGACTTGCTCCAGGCAGGAACTTACTCTCAGCTCTAAGGACATTAAGAAAATTAGAATTCCTCTTTAATACAGTCTATTTTCTTTTTCTGTGCAATGTGAGAATGGCTCTAAGTGTCTGTTAGGTGAATGGAGCTAGGCATACATACAAAATCATAATTATAAGACTTCTCAAGAAATTGCTACAGGACAAAAACTGTCATCTCTGAGTTCAACTCAGTTTGGAGATACTCATGGATGCCTGCTAACTTCAGTGAAGGTCTTTGTGGCATGAATGTTTTTTCCAGCCTGCCTGCTTAAGAAGATGATAAGAAAAGGTAAACACAAGTATTTGGTAGAATGAAAGTAGTGCTTAAATGATTGTGCTGAGTGAGTACCTCCAAAATAAGATTTGTGTTTCCCATGACCTTGTCCATATTATCAAATTTGCACTTTCCTAGCAAGATAATGCTTTGAAAACTGGAGTAAACAAATCAGTCCTTGAGCACAGATTTGTAGGGTAGTTTTGGTTTTTTTCAGTTTTTCATGGGATTTGCAATTTTCTCCACAGTCATGTGATGGAAAATGTTAGTAGAGCTGCCCTCAGATGGTAATCTGCATTCACAACAAATTCAAGCAGTTTGAGTGAAAACTGGAGAATGATAGTAAAAGCACCTTGAAATGATCACTGAGTAACTTCAATCTATTTTGTCCCTCCTAATGGCTTACCCAGTGCACAATGAGCTCAAGCCAGAGCTGAATCAATATTAAGAGTGTAGAGGTATTGAGAGATAGAATAAAGCCTAAAAGCTATGTACCATCAGCCCAGGAACAGCTTGGGGTAGCAGGCTATCCCGACACCTAAAAGGGTGGAATGCCATACCTTATTGGCACATTTACCCACAGACAGGACACTCTTCACTTTCACACACATGGACACCTAGCAATCAATGCACTGTGCCCAAAAGGGCTCTAAGGAAAGAAGACTATAAGGAAAATGTGATGGAACCACATTTTTTTAATTCTGAAGAACACGAGATTGAGAAGAGTTAATATTAGTGTGAATTCACCTTTAAATGAAGCTCGGATGAAAATGGATGTATTGGAAAACCTGAGCTACTTCTGGTGGGAATCCACAGCCGTGCAGGCCTAAGTCATGGAAAGAAAAAGATGAGTTGAATTGCCTGTAGTTTCCAAAAATTGTTCATGACCTGTGAACATATATAATCCCTCCTTTTTAAGGTTAAAGGAACGTCTCCCTGGCACCCTTTTAGGTTTAGTGGTGAAGGCACACAGACACAGGACAAATGCACTTTTGTAGTGAGCTATAAGAATGGCCCTTTAATGAAACTGAACAGTAAAATGTCTGGTGCCAGCTAGAACTTTTGTACTGCTGATTGTAACTGAAGAGTAAATAATAAAAATATTTGAGGTTTCACCAGTACCTCAGAGTGTTCAAAGATGGGGGTGAACATTATCTTCGTAAACACATTTGGGAAAGAGGAGTCACTGAGTAATATCTCTGCTATTCCCAACAGACGCAGCACACCTGGCTTGAGCAGATAGAGCTCTCCTTGAAGCAAGTGGGAGCTGCTGTGATAGCCAGAACTGAATGTGGCCTGATGTGACAAATATCTGAGAATAGAATAGGAAGCCCTTATTACCAGTCTCATACTTTAACCACAAGAACATCCTCTTTACCAGGAAAACATATGCCTTTTCATATAATCTGACAAATGTGTCTTATTCCAAAGAAAATGTTTTTATGGTGTGTTTTTTTTTGTGGTATTTTTTTTTTCTTTAGGCAGGGGGAAAAAAAACCCAAAACCAACAAAACCCAGAAATGTGAAGAAATTCAATCAGTATTACCTAATCTTCCTCCCTTCATCTGGATGTTCTCAACTCATTGATATTGCACAGGCTGTGTTAGAACAAACAAATCAATCACGCCATGGCACTGTTACTGGCTCAGCCTCTCTTCAGCCAATGATAAGTTACCTTTTTTTTTCTTTTCTTGCTAAAGAATGCATTTCTTCCTAGTGGGAGAAACACCATCAGTCTTACGAATGTCAGTACAGGTGGGGATGCTCCACAGTGCTGTCCTCCCCTCTCCACATACCCGTGTACGTGTATAGACAAACTGAATACTAAGAAGCATTTTCCTATCTCTGCTGGGATCCTTCTTAGAGGACAATCAATAAATAAATAATAGCAGTTCTTATGAAGCAGGAGAAAACTAGCAAAGTGGGAAAGTGAGCAAACTGCAAGACTTAGTTCCAAGTCAGGAAACAAAAATCTCTGCAAAGCCATGTTCTGCAGGAGGACCATAGCTTTTTACTATAATACTAAGTGGCTGCTGCATAATAGTGCTTTTGCTGCTAGCCCACTGGAAAATGCTTTTTTCATTTCTTTTTGTGCCTGATTTCTCCTATTGTTCTGGTAACTTTTGCGTGTGTAAATACTGTGTGGTTCTTTCTTCATTTACTTAAGAGCTGTATTATAACAAGTCAGAAGAATAAACGGTTTGCATGATTCAGCTGAGATAAGTCTGTATTTTTTTTATATACAAATAAAAATGTGTTTTAGAGATAGAAAAAACTGAATGTTAGACTTGTGTTCTGCAAGTTTGTGAAGAGGTACTAATTAATGAAGAAAACCCATTGGCAAAATATTGTAATATGAAGAATTTTTGCATATATTATATAGGTGCATGTGTGAGGGAGATTAAGGGAAATTTATTTTTATGTTTTTAATACTAGTGCTCTTATAACTTGGAAAGTTCAATAATACCTGCGTGAATTAAGTAGAAAACCTGAGAATTCTAACATTCCCCTCTACTTCCCAACTACAGAGTGAATCTCTGCTAAGTGGTCTGAAAAACAAGGCATGTGTTTGTGGAACTCTGTTTCTGTGGATGTTCTGCAGTCCCTTGTTCCACAGCTTCACAGTTGCACATGCAGCTGTATGGCCCCTGGCTGCTGGACGTGAGCTCTGTCTTGTAGCAGTGTAGAAAGAAGTTACAAAATAGAGAGTGGGAGTTAAGCTGTTTGAGGCAACACTTGGCTATTATATGTGATGAGCTAAAGTCTAGTCATAGAGTAATTCAGCTAATGTCTCTTTCAGCTTATCCCATTCCAGTCTGGTCTAATTATTCCTCAGAGGCTTTCTCTGTACTTTGTTATGATGGGAGCAAATCACTACACTTTTCAATTTTTTTGCCATGTGGTTTTATTCCTGCTCTGCAGCACATGTCCATCCTAGAGATGGTTTTCTTTCTCAGTGCTACCAGTTACATTTGGGCTCTAAACATACATCCATTGCAGCAATCCTGCTTTAGAATTGGGTCCCACAGGCCCAAAATTAATGTAGTGTGTTATCAGATTTTCTTCTTTTGGTCTGTTTTTACATCAGTATTTGTTTTACTAGTCTTCCTTTGATGATCATTTTCTGAGTGCCTTAAAAGTCACAAAAGCTGAGGATCAGCATCCATCAGCTTTAACCGATGCATAGTGCTTCCCTAGACATCTTTGAAAGAAAAAGAGTAGAAGTGGTAATCTAACATAACACAAAATAATGGAAAAAGATTTCTTGCATCCAAGGCTATGTATTCTGCTTAAGATTCTGTTCTCACACATTTTTTGACATATCTAATCATTGTCCATGGAAAAGGCATTCATCATAACAAGCAAAAAGAGGGTTATAATCTGCGGTTGACCTTCAGTGGAGATAATGATGTATTTTCTCCCAAAATCTGTGTGGGGCAGGGTTATTCATAGCTTCATGAAAATGCCCTGTTTAAAAACAGTATGTTGTTTTAAGTGGGGGGAAAAAAAAGAAGATTAAAAAGATTTCACATTTGATTATAGTTTAGAAATGGCACAGTCCTACCCTGCACACAATAGGAGAGTTGTGTTTATGTGGAGTTTTGACAGTTGAAGAGACTGAGTTCAGTTTCAAATATAAAATAAATACATGAAACTAAAAAATAGAAACAACTTCATGTTTTGCATGTTTTTAAATAGGAGGTCTAGAAATGGCATGATCAGATAAATATATGAATTGTGCAAAACGTTGTAAGACTTCATATAATTCTCTATTGTTTTGACCTAAAATCTTGCCCTGAACCATGTAACACAAGTTTGGTGCATTCAAAATTCCAGTGGAGCTTCATACAATTTGTTTTTATCAAAGTGTTTTTCTCATCCTATAAAACTCATTGTCTGCCTTTCAACTTCTGATCAATATTATATATAACAACCCTGATCTGTACAATGATTCTGAAGGGCACATCTTTGGTCAAATTATACCTATTGATCCAGTCAATGTTAAAATTAAGATAGAGTTTATTTGAGGATCTTCAACCTCAAACTCTTCATGAATTAGTCCTGTTCAGCTCAGAGACTTTTTATTGCATGTGAAGTATTCATGTTAGCAATTAATATAGAAGTAAGTCTGCTGGCTGACTAATTTCCTGGGCAAATCCAGTTGGAATATTTGTTTTCTTCAGTGTCCAGACTTGTTAATTTTCCTGATGTTCTGCAATGCCTTGTGCAGTTTGTGGCCTTTTTTTAAGATGGGATGACAGATAGAAAAAGATGCAAGAGGGCAGCTTGTATTTGCAGTGTTGTGGAGTTATATGCCTCTGACAGTCAACAGTAGATTTAAAGGTTTAAATGTGTTTGTAAAGTGTTGTGTTAGTTTTAGTATTGAAAGGGACACATGGAGAATAGATGTTGACTATATGCAAATTTTCATAGCAGATTTAAATGAACTCCATTTGGATAGATCTATTCATGAAAGAGTTTAGAAGTTTCCACATTATTAATACTTCATATTAAACTTGTGGTATCCTCCAAAAACTTTGTTATTGCAAATGAATTAAATACCTAATTGATAAGAGTCTGAGGATGGAGAAGAGGGGAGTAGAGAACCTGGATGGTTTAGGAAGTGGACTTTGGATTGTAGGATAAACACAGTAGCCATAAGTGACTGCAAAAATGATGAGCACTAATGTATCAGCTGAGACAAATTTAGGGAGCAGTTAAAATGTCGGCATTACCACCCAGTCTGTGTAAACAGGGCAGGCTGTTCAGACCTCTGAGTTGCCATGTCTGATATTTTACTGTGCTATGATTTATAGCTTTTCTAAAGTAGTGTAAACTAGGTATGAGATCTTAGCACATCACTTTCCTTGAAAATATGGCCTCTTGCCTGAAAAACATGGAAGAATTTATTTAGGTTCATAGAAGCACACATTTAAGTACTTTCTGATCAGGGACAGATTTGTGAACCACTGTGTTGAGCAGTGACTAATTAGGCCTCTCATATGCTGTGTTCAGTAAAAGTAATACAGCCTTTCAAGCACAAGAACCAAAGCTAAAACCTAAGATATTTCAACCTACATGCTTTTGTTTCCAAGGAATTCAAACATCCAAAAAACTTTTCCATCACCTCAGGGTTACTGTCATTTCATTTAGACATCAGGTTAAAAATAAAAAGCTATCAAATTCTGATGAAATATCCTGTACAAGTTTACATAAACACACTGCTATGACAGTCCTGGAATCTGTTTCCTACTCCAAGATGTACCTGAGAATTTTTTTTGTAAAATAAAGAATTGTGGTGGTTTTCTCCTCCTTTTTGTCAGGGTGCAGTTCATGGGCAAATATAGCATTTAAAAAAGATTTTGTCCAGACTTCAGTATAAACTCAGAAAGAAAAAAGGACAACCCAGAGCAGATGGGAAATGATCCACCAAAATAATCATTATGTGGTACCTTTTCATGCAACAGAAAATTAAGGGTTCAGATTTCTGAAGCAAAGAAACAAATACATTTATGCAGTTTCTCAAGCTGCTGTAAATAGATTCAGCTTCACTGACCTCAGCAGCACAAACAGAGCCTGCATTTAATTTTATTATTCGCATCATAGTATGGCCATGGAAGCCTAATACAGTCCAGAGGTATAAGAGAGATAGTAAGGGAGGGATCCCTTTCTCAAATGCAGGTTGTAAGAGGTCATAAAGGCAAAGACTGGGCAGAGAGGCAAAGAGCACAAGTAGCAGATGCTTTCTGCTGACATAATGCAATGCATCTTAGAGGCCAAGTGCTGGCACTATGGGTGGGAAGTATGGAAGCACCGTCCAGAATAAGCATGAAAGAGCAGGACTGTAATTTTTCCAGCAGCAAATTCCCATATGAGCTTTGCCCCTTTAGATACCACTTTTAGTTTTACCATGTCTCAGGCCCCCGAGGCTGTACTTCTGCACATGCAGAGCCCAGGCTTTCTCTGTACATGTCCAGAGCTGCTTGTCTTGACAGAAAGAAGCAGCCCTGAACCAGTATCTCCTGAATATTTTTTGCTGTGTTGTGGATCAGTTTCAGCAGGGTGGGTGGATTGAAAGCTTTATTCCTGTCCCACAAGCTAATATGCAGCTGATATGCAGACTGCTTTTCTGAAGGCAGTAGGTTTGAACCCCTCAGGCTAAGAAGGTAAATTAGTTCCATTCTTTTATCACTGGGTTGTATATTGGGGGGTGAGGGGGGGAGAGAGAGGTAAGGGAAGGAGGGGAACCAACAACAAAACTAAACCAACAACAAAGAAAAAAATCAATGTGATTAACAGTTGTTTCTTAAAGGCAGTTATGAGGAGAGCTGTTTGGTTCTTTGAAGGAGTTTTTCCTCTCAGCTTTCTCAAGGTCTGTTTGCAGGCTGGGCAGCAGCAGTGGGCAGAAATGGCTACCTGCAGCTCTGTGCCAGCTGCAGGTTTCAGACCATACCCTGCCCTTAGCTCTCCCTTATTCATCAGCTGCCTTCTGAGTGTACTGATTTTAGGCAGGTTCAAGCTTAGCATGCTGGCTGTTTTGGATTTCTTTCAGAAGTACCTTGCTCTCCTCTAAAGACATATCATGGTGAAGATTTCACTCTCAGACTTAAGCCGGCAGCCAGTGATTTTCTGGGGCTAGTCTTTATGTGCCTGTGAGAAAGCAGCAGGGATCAAACCTGACACTTCCTTTAAAAAATATTTACTTTAAAAATATGTTTTAAAATATATTCCTTTTACAATATGCTTCTTTTAAAAATATTTGTGAATTCTTGCAGAGTAAAACAGGGGCAGTCCACAAAATCACTCTTTTGCTGTAAATATAGCTCCCCTGAAAACAGTCAGAAAATGCTTTATACCCTTATACATGCAAAATACATGCAAGGTCTAAGACTGCTGTACCAAAAATTGTCAAAAATCAGTCCTACCAGGAGACGTTGTTGTATAAAACTTTCATCATATTCTAAAATTCTAGTATATTTTTTCCTGTGTCTGAAGATCCTTTCACCAGAACTAGTAGCACAGATTAATTAATCCATGAAAGAAAGCCACATTTTTGTCACTTTATCATTTACAGAGAGCAATTTTGTACAATTTATAGGCTCTATAAGCTGGTACAAAGCTTCTCAGCTTTGTTGGTTTTGGCTTAGGCTCATTGATGCATGCTTGCTAAAGGTTTTGCCCCAAAGTATTTGCTGCCACATGGAGTGATACATGTTCTAAAGTGTGCTGAAGGGAAAAGAGCTCTGTTTCTGCTGGAATTTTCATGAAAATTAAATTATTTTAGAAACTACAATAATCTTTCCTTAGCTGAAATTTTGTGTTTTTCAGATGCCATTGTAAACATGTTCTTTCTTGTGCAAACACAGGAGGGAGAGTTGCCCTTTATGTTAGGGATAGGCTGGAGAGTATGGAACTCTGTCTGGGGACAGGTGAGCAGTTAACAGAAAGTTTGTGGGTCAGGGTTAAGGGGAAATCGGTGATGGGACACATTACTGTGGGGATATGTTACAGACCGCCTGATCAAGAGGAATCTGTGGATGAAGAACTCTACAGACAAATAGGAAAAGCCTCACACTCGCAGGCCCTTGTTCTCATGGCGGACTTCAACCACCCTGACATCTGTTGGGGCAACGGTACGGCCTGGCACAAGCAATCCAGGAGGTTTCTCGATTGTGTGGAAGACAACTTCCTTCTGCAAGCAATAAAGGAGCCGACGAGGAGAGGTGCCCTGCTTGACCTCGTGCTCACCAACAGGGAAGGGCCCGTTGGAAATGTGACTCTCCAGGGAAGTCTTGGATGCAGTGATCATGAGATGGTCGAATTCGAGGTCCTCAAGACAGTGAGAAGAGCGTGCAGTAAGCTCACTGCCCTGGTCTTAAAGAGAGCAGACTTTGGGCTCTTCAGGAACCTGCTTAGCAAGGTTCCATGGGATATAGCCCTAGAGGGCAAGGGGGACCAAGACTCTTGGTTAACATTCAAGGATCACCTGCTACAACCTCAGGAGTGTTGCATCCTGACTAGTAGGAAGTGCAGCAGGAGGGCCAGGAGACCTCCTTGGGTGGATAAGGAGCTGCTGAGAAAAATTCACAGGAAAAAAGAGGCTTATAAAAGGTGGAAACAAGG
Source organism: Melopsittacus undulatus (assembly GCF_012275295.1). NCBI lineage: Eukaryota > Metazoa > Chordata > Aves > Psittaciformes > Psittaculidae > Melopsittacus > Melopsittacus undulatus. The sequence continues at coordinate 65,771,122 of NC_047529.1, forward strand.
ACAGGTGGCCTGGGATGAATACAGGGATGTTGTCAGGGTACTTTGGGACCAAGTTAGGAAAGCTAAGGCCCAATTGGAGCTAAACTTGGCAAGGGATATTAAAGATAATAGGAAGGGATTTTATAGGTATGTAGCGGCTAAAAAACAGACTAAGGACAATGTAGGCCCCCTCCAGACGCTTTCAGGAGAACTGGCTACACAGGACTTGGAGAAGGCTGAGGTTCTGAATGGCTTCTTTGCCACGGTCTTCACTGGCAAAGGCTCTGACTGCAGCACCCGAGTCTTGGAAGGCTGATGCAGGGACTGTGAAAACCTAGACCTTGGGCCCACTGTACATGAGGATCTGGTTCGAGACCATCTTAAGAACCTGAATGTACACAAGTCCGTGGGACCTGATGAAATCCATTCGCGGGTCCTGAAGGAGCTGGCAAATGAAGTTGCAAAGCCACTGGCCATCATATTTGAAAAATCATGGCAGACAGGTGAAGTTCCTGATGACTGGAAAAAGGGAAATATAACTCCCATTTTCAAGAAGGGGAAAATGGATGACCCAGGAAATTGCAGACCAGTCAGTCTCACCTCTGTGCCTGGCAAAATCTGGGAGCAGATTCTCCTGGAAGGCATGCTAAGGGATGTGAAAAACAACAAAGTGCTTGGTGATAGCCAGCATGGCTTCACTAGGGGAAAATTCTGCCTGACCAATTTGGTGGCCTTCTATGACGGGGCTAAGGAACTGATGGACAGGGGTGGAGCAGTTGACGTCATCTACCTGGACTTGTGCAAAGCGTTCGACACTGTCCCACATGACATCCTTGTCTCTAAATTGGAGTGTCATCAACTTGATAGGTGGACCACTCGGTGGATAAAGAACTGGCTGGATGGTCGCACTCAAAGAGTTGTGGTCAACGGTTCAATGTCCGGCTGGAGATCAGTAACGAGTGGTGTCCCTCAGGGATCGGTGTTGGGACCGGTCCTGTTTAATATCTTTGTCGCTGACATGGACAAAGGAACTGAGTGCACCCTCAGCAAGTTTTCTGATGACATCAAGCTGTGTGATTCAATTGATATGCTGGAGGGAAGGAATGCCATCCAGAGGGACCTTGACATGCTTGTGAGGTGGGCTGATGCCAACCTCATGAAGTTTAACCATGCCAAGTGCAAGGTCCTACACCTGGGTCAGAGCAATCCCAGGCACAACTACAGGTTGGGCAAAAAGGAAATTCATGGTCGTCCTGTGGAGAAGGACTTGGGGGTGTTAGTCAATGAGAAAATGAACATGAGCCAGCAGTGTGCACTCACAGCCCAGAAAGCCAACTGTATCCTGAGCTGCATCAAAAGGAGCATGACCAGCAGGTCAAAGGAGGTGATCCTGCCCCTCTACTCTGCTCTCGTGAGACCTCACTTGGAGTATTGTGTGCAGTTCTGGTGTTCTCAACATAAAAAGGACATGGTACTGTTAAAACAGGTCCCGAGGAGGGCCACGAGGATGATCAGGGGACTAGAGCACCTCCCATATGAAGACAGGCTGAGAAAGTTAGGGCTGTTCAGTTTGGAGAAGAGAAGGCTGCGTGGAGACCTCATAGCAGCCTTCCAGTATCTGAAGGGGGCCTACAGGGATGCTGGAGAGGGACTCTTCATTAGGGACTGTAGTGACAGGACAAGGGGTAACAGGTTGAAACTTAAACAGCAGAGGTTTAGACTGGATCTAAGGAAGAAATTCTTTACTGTGAGGGTGGTGAGGTACTGGAATGGGTTGCCCATGGAGGTAGTGAATGCTCCATCTCTGGCAGTGTTCAAGACCAGGTTGGATGAAGCCTTGAGTGATATGGTTTAGTGTGAGGTGTCCCAGTCCATGGCAGGGGGGTTGGAACTAGATGATCTTGAGGTCCTTTCCAACCCTAACTGTTCTATGTTTCTATGATTCTATGATTCCCTGAGTCAAAAGGACAACATATCTCATTACTGTATGATCTAACATTATTCAAGCAGCCCTGCTAGTTAGTTCTTTACAAATCTTCTGGAAGTAATTTTATCAGTGTTTTGGTCTTTATAGTTTGGCGTTGAGCTTCAACAAATTTCACCTCCCAAGGTGTGATGTCATGAAGGATATTACAGAAATCTGTTGGTCTGTAATCTTGCTGGAAGAAAGGAGGCAGTGATTTTAATTCGTCACTGCCAAAGCTAAGATGTGAGTCAGTTTTACAAGAGCTGCTAAGTAACAAATGGAAAGAATAACAAGCTTAATTTAAAGCCTTACAAGGTACTACTTTCTTGTCAATGCAGTTAGCTCATTTTCTTCATAGAATAATAGAAACATAGAATCACAAAAAAGTTTGGATTGCACGGGACCTTTAAAGATCATTTAGTTTCAACCAGCCATGGGCAAAGACATCTTTCAAGTTGCTCAAGGCCCCATCCAACCAGACCTTGAACATTTCCAGGGATGGAGCATCCACAACTTCTCTGGGCAGCCTTTTCCAGTGTCTCACCACAATCATCATAAATAATATCTTCTGTATGTTCATATAAACCTATCCTCTTTCAGATTAGAAATGTTGCTCCTTGTCCTGTTGCTACAGGTCTTGGTAAAAAGAAAGTCTCCATCTTTCTTGTAAGACATCTCTAAGTGCTGAAAAGTCACAACATGGTTTCCTCAAAGCCTTCTCTTCTCCAGGCTGAACAACCCCAACTCTCTCAGACTTTCTTCATTGGAGAAAGCCCTCTGATTATTTTCAGGGCCCTATTCTGGACCTCATCTAACAGGTACATGGCTTTCTTGTGCTGGGGACCCCAGAACTGGATGCAGTAGTCCAGATGGGATCTCATGAGAGCATAGAAGTGGGGAAGAACCACCTCCCTTGACCTGCTCGCCATGCTTCTTTCTATGCAGCCCAAGATAAAATATTGCCCAGGCTGTAAAAACACATGAACACAGTGGGATCTTCTGAACTTTCCTTGCTGGTATATGACCAGGGAGATTCTCTTTCAACTGAAAAAAGTTATTCAGTGTTTTTATTAGTAACTGTAAGTGTTGACAAGACTCTCTAGCTTGAAAAGTGCAGGTGTTTAGTGCATGAAAATAGCAAAAACACAACTAAGTATATAAAATAGCATGGTTATGACAGCTTCATGATCTGTGCCAACCACAGCATTGAGCAGGCTTGGGCTTTTCCAGGCCATCCTCTCCACCCAATGGATCCTGCAAGAACAATGCTCTACAGGGCTGATCCCCTAAAAACAGGTTGGTCATGGTCCTCACTCTGAGTTACTCAACCACATAGGGCACTAAGAGTAAAACAAACAAGAGTCACAGACAGCTGGAGCTGCTAGGAGCTCTGCCAAGGCTGAAATGCTCTAGAAGTGTAAGGGATTGCTGGAGGGGGGCTAAAAAGTAGTTCAGTGTATGTGCCAGCAGCACCTGCCAGCACAGGAGAAGCTATACAGAAGATAGCCTTATTTCAACAACAGTTGTTTCTGCAGCATTAAATATATTGAAAAGGTTTCAGTTCAGTCACACAGAGGAGGCTAGCATAAAACTTTAGTAATGAAATGTTAAACATCTGTATCAGCAGAGCACTGCCGAGATCCCCCAGCTACTTTTAAACAAACTTTGATATTGGCAGCAATATGGCCATAGCAGCCCTGAGCTCAGCATAGGCTGATTTATTCTTGTCGGAGGAGTATTTGGAAGTGATTATAGTGTAGTCAGCTTCTATAACAGAAAAAAAAGTCATGAAAACTGCAAACTGCAGCAAAAACAAACCAGGTATGAGTGTTGTACTCCGAGAATACCAAAGCTGGAGAGAAAAACTTGGAGTTGCTTGTAGTAAAAAGGGTTAAAATTAGATTAACATATCCCTTATAAAAGACCAGATCAAAATGAATTCCATGAACAAAGTTACATAGTTATTTATGGGGTGGGTATGGATCCCTAGCATTAGTAATATACTCCTAACTGCTCTTGAGGTAGCTATAAACAATTGCCTCCAGCCAGGTCCAGCCCTTGTCCTCACCTGGTAAGCTACACAGGATGCATTCATAAACCTGTTCGTGCAGTGCCTGCCCTCTTAAACACCAGTTCTGTCGCCAGTTCTGCAATAATTTATTCTCTGAATGTGGGCAGTAGCAGTAACAAAGGCTGCTTTTCTACATGTTTGCCTGCCAGTTGACTAGTTTTAATGAAATTTTCTTTTATCTTTGTATATCTCTAACCTGCTTCTGAAGAGCATTTTGGCAATGATATATGTATCATGCATTGCATATACACCTATTTTGTTACAGAAATTAGCTGGCAATACCTGTTGAAGACAACTTGCAAATGCTCAGGCCCCATCTCTCTTGTCAAACCTGTATCCACCTGTCAGGTTTGTTTGACATCAGACAAAGGAGGCAAAATGCACTGTGGTTGGCACAAATATTCAGACAGTGTGATGTTGCAAGTTTTACTTCCACTGGAAATATGCCAAAGGAAGTTAAAGAAGCACTCTGAAGATCAAAAATTAATCTTTGAACAATGCGCTTGGTGAGCCAGGACTCACTCAAGCTTGTGAAGTACAGTAGTGGTTGGATTATGTGGGCCAAGGAATCCAAACTATCACATGAGAAGGGACACAGACAGACAGGGGCAATTGAGTGTTGCATATGGCTTCACTGCTAGAAACTGGAGAGTCACTAGAGACTTTCAACAGCCAAGGTGAAACAAAAAGCTCACTGTGAACTGGGGTTCCAGAGGCTGCTACCACTTTGCAAAAATTACCCTGGGAAACAATGGTTGCTTAGCAAAAGTGAGCAGCCCCAGGCTGGAAGGATCATCACCCAGATAGACGCATATTACACAGAAATATGCAACTTATTCTCCAAAACCCCTGAAAGAAGAAACCCTGTTCATCATTTTTCTAAAGCCATTTGTCAAACAGACAATAGCTTCAGCAAGTTGCAAGGGCAGAGCTCCTGGACCAGGAGGAAATGAGGACAAGCAGTGACCCTGCCACTTGGCAGCAGGGCCACCATGGAGATGCAGGGTTCCTGCTGGCCTCCAGTGGGGTGGCTGCAGTTACAGCAGCATGTGGGGCTGCAGGGTGGCGGGGAGGTGGAGTGTGACACACACCATATGTACTTGAAATCCTGCACTGGGTCATTGGTTGTTGGTGGTGTTGTTTTGGTCCTCTGGGGAGAGGAGTTGCTGAGAAACTCAGCCTTCATGAGGCCCTGGGGAGAGCCAGCCAGGAGGAGCTGCACTGGTGCTCAGGGCTCCAGCAGCAGTATTGACTAAGGAGGGGCAACACTGGTGCTGGGTGAAATGCACTGCTGACAGCTTCGTAGACATTCCATGGAGCAGCTCTGGGGAAGTTCCTTCCGGTATGTGCTCCAGAAAGACCATTGACACATTTGGGGTTGGACTAGATGACTTCTGCAGGTCCCTTCCAACACAAACAATTCTATGGCTTGACCTAAGACATCATACCTAGAAACTCAATATAGTAGGGAAATGGCACCGAAACCTTGCTTGCCTTCTCCCATGAGGGCCATAACCCCGTGGGAGCATCATGCTCACTCATATTCTTCACAGCTGTTGCAAAGCTGTGGTTTGTTCCTGTAGGAGCTTCAAAGGGCAGGATGGAGAGCACTTTCACCCAGAGCAGCCCCAGCCTTGTGGCAAGGGCGTTGGTTTTGATCTCCTGCGGCACAGGAGGGTGTAAACTCCAGCTTTCCCACATCTAGGGTAAAAGCCCTGACCACGGAGCTCTTGAATGTGGAAGGGGAGAGCAGCAACAGCTGCCACTGCCCTTTGAAGAGCAGCAGCAATCTGTGTGTTGGGAGCATTCACTGGCTTTACCCCCTAGACAAGATGGGTGCAGGTGCAGGAAAGCTTAGTTCATCACACAATGCTGGGGTGTGAGCTAACTCCAGTGTCATGACATGAGAGGCATTTCTGGACATGCCCACAACAGAATTTCAGGAGTCTGGGGAATTTTAATGTGAAAAGCTGGCGCCTGTGGAGCTTAAGCACCTCCAGGGTGTGGCAACAAATGAGAAGGAATTTAGAATACTGCAGTTTTGGATGTAGGTGCTTAGTCCCATTGGAAATACCTACTTTCCTCCTGTCAGGCTGGACACAGATCCCTAAATTTGCCAGCTCCAGCAGCGAAACTGTTCCTAGCTGAGTAGGAATAGTTTTTCTCCAATTTAAGGAGCATTATGCTTGGCAGAAGAATGAAAATTCTCAGCAAAGATTATGCCACAATGTTCTGACTCCATAAGATTTATGAGGCCGTGGGAAGCCACTTTGGATGAAACAGAAATAATTGCATGTAATATACTAATTTAGTTGCAGAATGGGAGTGTGTTTAGCTTTATCCATTAATTCAGAAGACTCTCCCTGTGAGCATTTGGGAAGAGTAATTTAGTAAATTCAAGCATGAGTCAAGACAACTAAAAATAGAGAAGAACCCTCCTGAATGGCTAAAAATGAAATGGAAAAAAAGAGGAAGAAATAAAACCTGGTATCACAATATAACAACCCTTTTCACACGAAGGAAGTTTCCATAAAACACATGCATAGCTGTTAATATATTACTGAAGAAGAATTCTTTCTACTTTTATAAAGATACCATGTGTATCTTTACTAACACAGGGAATAAATTATGTCTTTAGCAATATGTGCAACACAGTTATTAATGTTGAGGGCACAGTGCTAAAGTCAGCTGTCTTTGATACTAACTTCACATCTCCAAGACTCACAGTGCTGTGACAGCAGAAGTTGACTTAACACCTAAAGTCCATACAACAAAATGGAAAAACACCACCACCAACCAACCTGTCAAGTACTTGTATTTCAAAGGTTTCATGTTTTTCACTAGGGGCTGATTTTATCACACTGACCTTGGCTTATGCTGGTATCCCTCTGTGGCATGGAAGAAGTTTTTTTGGTCGTAAATAGCAACAGTATCGAGCTGTAACTGGCAAAGTTGCTAAGGATGAGAAAAGCCCCATCCTTTTCATGTCAAAGCTCTAAATTTATGGAAGCAGAGAACTCCTTGGGCAATGGAGATGAACGACAGGTTTGCATTTGCAACTAGAAGCTAAGAGCTGCGCAGGAAGCAGCTCAGCCTGGTTTGCTAGAACTGGGTCTTAAAGACTTCTCCTAAGAAGTTCTTATTCCCACTGCTGCAGCAGCTCTTCCTACCTTGTCTACTCAGACCTAGGCTGGGAGGTCCGTACAGTTTGACATTGCAAATGTGGCAATACTGCTACCATAGTGTCCAAGGATGCACAGAACAGCTATAGGTTTTAAGGGTATGATGATCTGTAAAATATTTTATAAGTTAAATAAGAGATGTAAAAAGACAAAGAACTAGAAAGTAAAACCCAAATCTGTCAGAGCCAGGACTAGAACATAAATCTCCTGCTGCAACTCAAAGACTGATATTTTGGAAGACACTGCCTGTCATTCCACATCTGTTTGTTCCATCAGAAGGATGCACTTAGCATGTGATTTGCCCAACAAATATGGTTATATTTCCTCCCTTTCATTTTTTCCTTTCCAGCAACAAACTTGCAATTATAACTGGCTGGGAACTTTTGACAATGTATTTTTCCACAAAAAAAAAATGTTTACTGGGTTCATATTGTGAAATTTATTGTCAAAATGAAAGTGAATCCACGCTATAATGTGTATTACTTACCTAGAAAGTAAGACACCTGGAATCAAGCCCATAGCCTATATGAAGGAGAGCAAGGATTTTAATCCTTTTTCTTGAATACGCAATGAAAGCACATTGTACTCTGTGTTCTCTTTTGTCTTTCTTATATTTAAAAAAAAAAGAGAAAAAAAAGAAAAAAAAAAAGATAAACTGTTGTCCAAGTTTAGATTACTTGAGCAGCGCTGTGTATTTTTTAGCATCTGTACTTTTCCAGTTTAAAATCTACAAGTGGAAACTTTCTCAAATACATGGATTTTGGAAACTTTACCATGTAATTGTTCTGAATAATTCTTGGCCTTCAGATTAGTTGCAATTAGTGTGTTGTGACTGTCATGTATTCAAAAAGAGAAGTTTGAGTTGTTTTGATTATGTGAGGTGGGAGAAATAGGTCATACATGCACTTCGATTCTGACTGGTTGGGGTCTGTGCTTAGATCCAGGTTTCTGTTTTGGAACTCGCATTCTGCACAGTGTTAATCACTACAGCCTGTACTTCAGCTTTTTTGTTTGAAAACATCTGACAGTAAAATCATTTGCTTGAACAGAAGAGGGTACAAGCAGAGATATATTTTCTAAACATTTGCCTGATTATTTTTGCAAATTCTTTTTGCAGTGATTTCCCAGACTGTTTAACATCCAGATAAAGCTCCTTGAAATTCTGGATGGGAACTCAGTGTAAGGAGATATTAAGGAAGTAAATGCAGATGTGGAAATGGATTTGAAGCAATGCAAATTAGATGTAAGCCAGTTTATCCAGATCCTTTGCCTGCCCGGCAGATAGCACATGGCATTTGATATTCTGGTTTTCCACCCCTTACTCCCAACTCCATGTTATTCTATGTAGACTTTAGGTATGCTACACTGCTGAGAGTGTAAAGAAAACGTGAAGCTACTTAAGTCTCTCTTTTGGCGAGACAAGTGCCTCTAGGGGTGCTTATGTCACTACAAAAGGGCAGATATGATCAGACTCCATTCACTTTTACTCTAGACCTGGTGTAGGGAACCTGCTTCAGCAGTGCTACAGTGCTCAAGCTGAAGTCATCTGGCACCCTGAAAGAGAAGAGTTGGGGTAGTTTGGGTCCTAAGCACCTTCGTTGAACAGGCTGCCTGCTCCAGTGTTGTTCATACCACATTCCCCTTTACGTAGTGCAGTCCCCTATTCTTTTTTAGCTTGTCTTTCCTCAAAAAAGCATTGCAAAAGACAGTCTCACCACACTGAGCATTAGATATATATGATGTATCTGTATCATGTATGGAAGCTGTGAATATGTGTAGTGCAGCCTTAGTTCTCATGTAGTTAATTTTCAGCACAGTGAGTATTAGTAGCTCAGGTTCAGCATGGCTTTTACCTATGTTCACACAATTTCTTACCAGCCTCTAATGGAGCAATACAAATTGTTACATTCTTAGAGAAAAACAAACTAACTTATGCCTCTAAATTTATGATATTAAAATGCTCTCATTGTGTAATCAGATTTTTTTTGTCCAACTCATTTTTTGAAGAAGCAGATTTGAAAGTAATAGAAATAATGTATAATAATGTCTCTGAATCTTCATCTATCCAAAGCTGCATAAGGCTTTAACAAATGAAATAAATAGTTCCACTAGTACTGCTGATGAGATGCTTCTATGAATAAAGACTATAGTGAGGAATTACAAAATCATGCTGTAAAAGTGGTATTCTACACCTGAATTATTTTCTTTCCCTATCTAATGCAAGAAATACAAGTCCTAAGAGAGTACACGCATATTTTTTTTCTGAGGAGTTATGTGTTTGTGTTGCCTGAAGCTAATCTCTTTGCTGCAACAATATTGACTGTACATTGACTAGCAAAGCTAAAATCCTTGCCTACTCCAAAACACTGGAAAATGCAATTATTAATCATCCTGAAACAAGCTTGGACTGGCTGAGGCAACACACATAAACCATAATTTTAAAACCTAATCTCTCTTGAATTTACCAGATGTCTTAATTTCTACTTTTTATTAAAGGTGCCAAGGACTCTTCTGGGCTGATCTTCCTCCTGACTGAAGAAACAATAGAGATAACAAGGAAACCTAGTCACAGAAATTACTTGTCAAGGCCAGTTCTTGCTTATAAAATGCATTTTTCAGAGTGTATATAATCTCTGGTTTATTAAGGGATCAGATTTTTACATTAAGGACATTTATGAGGACATTTATGCTGGCTAAATGCAAAATGTTAGGTTTAGGATTTCAAAGCCCTTTCTCCATGGACATGTCAGCTGGTGAGCAGAAGTATTGCTCTGGAATTTTGTGAGAGCACCAAACCTGTATTTGAATAATTTTTAGTTCAATTCACTTAATGAGTGTTAGGCTGGTTAGTTATATCCATCAGATGTTGATTTAGATGGTTTAGCAAACTGTTGAGAAGGCATAAATGTTAATTCTATCATAAAATAATCAAAGGCATAACATCTAGAAAAGTAGTTTAATTTCAGCTTACTTATACTGCTGCTGCTCACTACTTACCCTAATAGCATTTAGTATAAAACACAGGTTATTAAACACAAAACATATTATGACACAAAGATGTCTACCAGATAGCCATAAATTGTTTTATAATTTTGATTAATTTGCAGATTTACTTGATTTGATAAACATTTACAAATGAAAAATTCTCTGGTCTAAAATGATACCCTATGTTTGGCTTCACAGCAATCCAAATTTGTTGGGAGGTCAACTAGCCATTGTATTTATATGACTGTTTTCTTGGAATGACCTTTCAAATATACATAAAGTATCAATCCATACATTAATTTAAAGCTTTAGAACTGCATACTATGTTTTTAAATCATCAGTGCTATAAAAGACAATGAAAAACTTTATACTTCATAGTGATCCCAAGCATCACAATGCATTAGAATTCAGAGATGATCATATTCTCTTCTAAAACTCTAAGGATGAATAACAGTGTGCCTGGGGGAAGATTGCTGGCAGGCTGGACATCGTAACAACTGGATTCTCCAGGAGCAGGAAAAATCCTTGGGCAAATTTAAACAATGAAGGAACTCTCTAGATAACGGCAGAAAATTTTTGGGTTATCTTTGGGCTGTAGCACTACTAGGAATTCTACTAATAAGCTTTATGGTAACTTCTTGTTGCTGGTCTGCATCTCTCATTGCTGCCATTCCCTAGTTGTAAGAGGAGCAAGCAGGCAGAAGTACTTGCAAAGAAAGTATCATAAAGAGAAAGATTTCTTTAGCAGAAGCCATCATTTGTGGAAGTCAATACGGTTCACCTTTTAAGCAGAGAAGTGAATACACAAGGTAAATGGTCCCTGTCTCATCAGCCCGCTGCACTAATTGGAAGACTTAAATTTACAGCGAATGGGGAAAAGAATACAAGACATACACTTAATGGAATGTCAGACTGTCAAAACAGCCTTAATCAAGGCACCAAGGAGCATGAAGGAATGTCTTTAATTATCTGTCTATGCTAGGATCCAGTCTAATAAACAAGAAAAATGAGAACTGCTCATTTCATGGGCTTAATTTGAATTAGTTGGTATTAATGAAATTTGGAGAGATGTTCATGACTTGAACTTTAATATCATAGTTATAGAACTTAACACAGAAAGGGGCTGGCTGAGTAAATGGAGAGTGTGAGTGGTACTCCATTAAAATGAAGTTATTTATTTCTGTCTCAGCAAAAACTTAGAAATAAATTATATTGAGTCTTTATAGATTAATGTTCTAATGAAGAAAGCACAATGGCTACTGACAACCAAACCAAACTAGTAAGCAGGATTATCATCTTCCTAAGCACTGGGGGGGGGGAGAGAGGGGGGGAAAGGGAAACAACCCTGCTATACTGTCAGCACCTTGTCATCTTTGAACTCTCATAAGGTTCTAGAAGAAAGTGTCCTGTGTCAAAAATTAACAAATGAAATAGAAATTCCCTGTTAACAAATGAAATAGAAATTCTACTCAACAGATGCAATGTACTAGTAACATGATTAATAATGCTGTACTTGTATATATAATTTTAGGTGTATATTAAGCAAGTTTTCTTTTTCCGTCATGACTCAATGCCAATGAATCCAATAGAAAAATATAATTGAATTCATTGGGCTTTAATTGTGCTTCATATACTTATACTCTCAATTTCTGGCTAATATATTATTACTCATCATATATAGCTCAGTCTGGCAGTTTGCCTTACTTGCATGAGTAGTTCTATATGGGTCCTTTATAGCAAGGAGCTTTGAGAGTCACTAATACCTGGACAAGGGACACTGGTTACTGAATTCCTTGGCTCTGTTTTCAACATTGGACTGACTAGCATGTTTATATGATGTAGAAGTCAACCACAGGATGCCTGATTCATACTTACAGCACTGCATGTTCCTATTATTTTGTGTAATAATATATAATTTACTTTACAAAGACTTTTCTCCTTCTATTTTATCAGTGGTTCACAGACGAATTTAAGAGCAACTTGAACATCAGGACTTGTAATTTTTCTAAGCCTCTGCTTAGAACCTTTTCCCTGTCCATGTTAATTATAAATTGCATTCATCACACTAAAGATTATTTATTTGCTTCTTTTGTTTATCTGCTTTGCCTATCTGTAATACCACAGTGGGAACGACATCTACAGTGGCAAGAAAATGACCTGTGGGTTATAGTCAAACAAATGGATGGCTTGCATACAGATAAAAGGACAGATAAAAAAAAAACAAAACCAAAATGTTTGCAATACAAATAATATTTTTCTGCTATCTATCTTTTGACTTTTCATTGTTCAATGTGAGTTAAGATCCAAATTGCTACCAACAATCCTTTTGCTTCCATTCCTCCATCAAAAAGAAATATGATGCCTTTCCTTTCTGTTTATTGTTCAAGGTCTGAGAAGAATTTTTATTTCCCCCTAAGAAGGGAAACTGGATTTCAGTATCCTAAAACCTTACCTCAGCTTAATTTGATTGAATTTTTTAAAATGTGAATTTCTTATTCTTCCTTTTGTAGTTTTCATTAATACATGAGAGTTCTCTTGATTTAGGGAAAAAAAAAGAAAAGAAAATAGTGCAAGAGTTAGCAAGGGGAAATGCACTCAATATGAATGAACAAATAAAGCAGCCTGTGAAAGGCAGGGATGAGCATGTCTAATAAGTGGCCCAGTTTTAAGACTTCGGTCCTGGTGCAGAACTGCAGTGTAACCCCAGAAGACCTTAAATATACTAACAACAAATTTAAGCCTTGGTGTGACTGGCAGGTAATTAGCTTTCAGATTTTATTCAACCAACTCACCAGTTTAGGGGACAAAGAGTGAACTGTAAGTAGCACTTCAATTCCCAAGATGTAACTCAGGTGCAGGAGAGAGATGCAAACACGCTGGCTCTAATCCATCTGTGTCAACGTGCAGTTAAGCATGGAAATCTTATCACAGGGTGTTTCAGATGCTGAAAGTTTACATGATTTCAAAAAAGCAACTGGACAAATTCATGTAAGGAAAATCCACTGAGAATTACTGTATATGAGACAACTGGTTCAAAACGTCAGTGAGGCACAGAAGGTTGAATGCTGGATGAATATTCTTTAGTAGCATCACTTACACTCTTCTGTAGACATACTCTTTTTGACTTTCTTGAGAATAGGACTCTGAGTTGGATGGACCTATGATGTAACCCAGTCAGACCACTCTCTTATCCTTAGGCATCAAAATATCTGAGATAGCACATGCACATATCTTTTCTGATGGAAGCTCCACAGTATGTGAAAGTATGTGACCAGAAGTGTGTCTGCTCACCTGAAATTATTATTTTCTACTTAGATCCATTTGAGAATTATTGACAAAGTATTCTTAATTCTCTGTTCAGAGAGCACATAATACTTCTGGATGGGTTTGAGGTGACTACATGTAGGCACCTTCCCTGAAGAAACTGGCTGATTCCTGCTTCTTGTAAAATGGCCTAAAGATCAGAGCACATCCAAGTACTGTGGCACCTGGATTTTGATTGAGCCCCACCAGGTTGGACAACATAGTTTCCAGCCCCTCAGGGAGCATGCTATTTGAGAGTAGAAGGTCCCTCTTGTGTATGGAGGGAAAAGTGTTTTCCTTTGAGTTGAAAGCTGAGATCCCAGGAGCACACACAGGTAGGCAGGGAGACCTGGCAGCAATGTGGCTCTCTTGAAAAACAGCTGGAGTACCTAGGCAAAATTCAAGGGTGTGAATTTGCCCCCAGCCCACTGGGGACATGTGCTTCATGACAAGCAAGAGAGTAAATATAACAAGAAGTCTAGACAGCAGACTTGTGTATCTCCATGGCCTTAGGGGTAAACGGAGAGTCTTTTAATGTCTTTGGTATATTTCCCTACACTCAGCTCAAGGAAAAACAGAAATGGAAACCAAATCCTCCTTGACTGGATACTTTGTATATGAAGATAATAACTTCCTCTATAAAGCATATGTTTTGAAAGACTTCTCACATTGCTGCTTCAAGGAATGGTCTTTTATACCCTGAGATTGATACCATGTAAGTGGACAGAACTGGAGGGGAGAGGAGAGCTAATAATGACATGGCAATCTAAATTTCCCAGGGGAAGACAAATAAGAGTTAACCACAGCAAATGGAAAATTAAATTCTGAACAATGTTTGCTTAAACCTAATTTCTAGCTACTGCATCTCGATTTCCAAGCAAACTGTTGCCAAATTAGAAGTTTATATCAAATGGCCTCAATGTGATCACAGTTTAGCTCTTGCTAGAGGTATTTTAACGTATTCATGTTTGTAATAATTGCTACACTTATTTTTTTATGGCTAATCACAGCTGCTTTGAAATGTAAGTAAATCTTTTTATATTTTATTTCTGTTATGAGCAACTATTTTTCAACCACAACTTTCACAAACCTTTGCTACACTCATTAACTCTGGAGATGCTAGGGCAATATACTACAAACCCAGACAGGTCTAAGCCTTTTCTTGCCTGAATTTCAAACAGCAAAAAAGATCTTTAAAACAAAAGGCCTGTCTCAACATCATTCCATTCCTGTCAGTTTTCACTAAGAAGAGGTTCAATATTGTTTTGAATAGACATTAGTTTACAGTGGTTTGTTCCTCTCTTTTAAGTCCTAACATTCATATACGTGTTGAATCATCCCCATCTGTGTGAGTGAGGACAAATACAGGTACATGGAATTTAGCCTGTATAAACTGTAGGTACTTCCCACATACACTAAAAACTAATTCTTTACATACTCTTTTATTTTCTAGGCCATGCATGCATCTAACTTTTGTGTTCCTTTCAGAAATATTTATATATCCCTGGCAGTGTTCAAGGCCAGGTTGGACAAAGCCACAGGCAACAGGGTCTACTGTAAGCAGACTTTGAAGTCACAATGATAAACATGTTAGCAACCTTCCAAAGTCATCCTTTGGCATATAGGGAAAAAAAGATAGATCAATTGCCAAATGTTTTCAGAAAACAATGCTTTTCATTTTATGCGGTTTTCAATCAGGTTATAACTATACCAGCAGCTAACCTGCTATTGTGCAATTGTGGATGAGTTAATAATTCAGATACTTTTGTGAAGTGTCAGCCAGAAACACCAATTTTGCCACTTAAGGATGTTTGGTGGAATAAATGTCTTGATATGATTATAAATTGGGACACACAGAAACCTTGTCTGCAGATAACCTGCAATTTGCAGAGGGAATATTTGAAATGGAGGTCAGAATCCCTCACAAGCAGTCCTTCCAGACATTGCAATGTTATCTTGAAGGTAAAATAAGGTGACTGTTGTTGGACAGTAATTGCATTGAAAGAATAGTGGATTTTTGTCATATTGCTAACAGAATATTGAGCTTAATTTATGGTTCTGGCATACCAAAAATGAAAATTTCAGGAATTTTCCTTTTTACATAAAATGTTTCTCTTAGCTGCAGGTCTGCACTTGGACCCCTTTTAATTTTTTATTAGCTTTACTATTATATTAGAGCACACAATCTTGCCAAAACATGGCTTCATTCACATCTGGCAAATAACTGAGCCAAATAATGAACCTGCAAGCATTTTTTGTTGGAGTTTCCCTTTCAAGTATGGAAAGGTGATGGACTTGTTTGATTAAAAAAAAAAAAACAAAACAACTCCCACATATTTGCAAACCGAGAAATTAGAAGACATAGATTTTAATGAAGAAATTTCATTTAGATGATGACTGGTCCTCATAATTATTTGCAGGATGAAAATTGTCTCTTCCTGGGAAGGTGTTTGAAGAAGAACAATGTTCAGGGTTCACTCTGAGGTGTCCTCTTGTCTACTCTGTTTTCCATTTCTGGTCTTCCATTCATCCTTGCTTTCTCAGTACTTTTGTTTCATGGAAAAGAAACAGCAAACGTGTTGAAAATCACCAAGTGCAGGTTTTCCTTCTAAAGAAGAGGTTAGCAAAGTGAAGCTTACAAAGTCTTTGTAAACAGGCTGCATACTTATAAATCCTTGCAATTTTTTTAAGTGTAATAAGCATTTTTATTGAAAAGAATTTTGTTCTTGTTTTCCCTTTGCCCTCCAGAAACAAACTTTTGAGAAACACTTTTCTCTATAGTTTTTAGATGTTAGTTATTTTTCACTTCTCACTGACTTTTGAGGTAGTTGCCACTTCTATTTTATTCTTCATTTTTTAGCATGTGTCGCTCCCTACCAAGTTCATATTTTTTTAAACTCCCCAGGATTTCATTAGTTTAACCACTTTTTTACTTCTGTGACACTCCTATCTGTCTTACGGATGCATAAAACTCTGGGCCACTAACTGTACAATACCACGCTGATTGATAGGTGATTATAAGCAAGGCTTTCTTCAAAGTATATTTTCTCCTCATAAGATAGATTCTACAATAAAACTGGGTGTGGGGAGACAGGAGAAAGGAGGGAACAGGGGAAAGAAAGTTTGGTGACAGGACATCTCATTCATAATGCAATGACTGTTTCTGGACTAGCTTTACACTTTTTTCCTTCACATTTCAATAACACTAAATTATCTTCAGAAAATGTTCTGTACTTTGGAAGATAATTTTGCCTGCAGGTGTAATATTAATTCTAAGTTTTGCGTATCTCCCTCATTCCTTTCTCACAGCCTGGTTTCAAGTTTCCCAGACTTCCACAGATAGTTCCTGACTTATATTTTTGGATCCTGCCTCTTAATTTCTGTATTTTTGGATTAAAAAGGATATAATTCATGGTAAATCCAAGAAGTATGGAGTGGCACAAAAATCTCAAAAATGAGGTTGGTATTACTTGTGACCATATTCTGTTCATAAATCATTAGGAAACCTCAGCTTTTTCTTAATATTATTCTACAAAGTACGCTGCCAGTAAATTGCTTCACTCCTTAGACGTCGGGCCAATAGGACTAACAAATCATACACTGTGAAAGTTCAGATCACGTTCATACCTTGTAATGTAAAGTTTTACTATCTGCTGAAAAACTGTTAACTGCTCTTGAAGACATGGTCCCCAGGGCCAGTACAGGGCATTTTACCATCCAGTGGGAAAAATGCAAAACTTAATTTTTTTTCTGGATGTCGTCGGGGTAAATTTTTATATACAGGCCTGCCTCTGGCCATGCACTGGGAGTGTCATAGCTTACAGAACCAGTTTAAATCTGTGGTGAAGAGTATCTTCTCCCTCAAATCCTGCCAAGAGACATACGTGCAGATAAGAGAGACAAGTAGGAGAACTCTAAGCAGATGTAGAGACAAAAACGAAGCAAAATGCCTTTATGTGGATGTCCTTTGCCTCAAGCAGGTCTTGGAGGACCTGATGATGCTATGGGTGGGACCCTTCAACGCTTCTCATAAGGCAACTGAAACCTACTGAAGTCTTCTAAAACAAAGTTTGCCCTGCCCTGTTCACAAGAGTCACCCTGTGAAAAAGTCTGCAGTCTGGGAAGGCTGCATTCCACTATTATGGATTTCATAAGCCCTATACAAGCTGACATGTGGATTTAGGAACCTTAAATATTTGCATAAACGTCTTTTAGCAACTAAATAATTGTCCCCTGAAGCACCCCAAAAGAAGCCAAAGGAAACAGAAATCACCATCTACAAAAGATTAAAAAAAATTTCTAGTTTCTCAGCCAAGCCATTTTATAGTTGCTATAAGCCAAAAAAAAGTTAGGGAAATTTTGAGGAGGTGAAACTGCTTCCTTTTTAGAGCCTTCATGTCTCCCAAACACCTTGTTGAATTTACCTCAAAATTTCCATTAAACTTCTGCTTTGGCAGAATAACACACTTCTGAAATTTCAAGCAGATTGGTTTGGTCTGGTAAAAGGCTAGAGGTAAAAAGCCTGACCTGGAGTGGAAACCTAATTTCTGAGATATCTGTGGAGAGCATATAAAATGAGAAGTCTACCAAAGTGAACCAAGAGTATTAGGCTGTGTATTCAATACTTATTTTTGAGCAGTAGCATATAGTGCCATTTGGACTGCTCTCAGAGCATAAATCCAAAGCTTCACTTAGATTTCTCCTCAGCAATTTGTACTACCAGTTGAAACAAGCATTTCAAGAAATAAAAATGCAGTTATTCAGTTTCTTTAGCGCTGATGGCAAAAGGAGTTGATGAACACCGTGACTTGTATAATCTCACTGAAATCTGATTTTTCTTAAAGGTTATTGATATGTTTTATTCCCAAATTCAAGTAGCACCCTCTACTGGCAAGTTCACATTGATCTACTGCCAACAACAACAAAAAGACATCTTAAGTCAAAAGTCTGTATAATGATCTATACTGGAAAACTGGAGACTGAGAGATTGGCGTAGAAATGTCGAAGTGAGTGTAAGAAACAAAAATGTGTAGAAGCACTTGGAAGAACTATACTCTGTGCTATGAGGTTCAAATCTACAAATTTCAATGGAGTTTGGCTATTTATCACCAAGACAGAGTTTGGCCATGACTTTGTGGTTAGCTTCATATTTAAATTTCAACAGAAGCTGAGAGCTTTCATTGGCACAGATATTTTGTCTCCAGACTGGTGAACATACACAACTTTTTTTGACATCTTTGGAAAATCAGCTCATGGTCCCCTCCAAGGTAATGCAAGAGATGCATATGTTGATTCTGCAGCACAAGAAGAAATAGCATACTGAAGTGCTGTGGTTTTGGAGGCTTATGCACAGACAATGTTCATGACACGCACATACGTCAAGCAGGCGTACTAGACAGATTGCCTTTCCTTTCACTTCAGTGGGTTCTCTCAAGGTTGAGAGAAATTTGGCTGTCACTGCTTTAACCTCTGTAAATGCCTGATGTCATTTACTCACACATCCTGGCAAGTACTTCTGTCCGATCTCTCTCATTTTTTTTCTCTCCAAGGAAGTTTCATCTTAGTGCCTATTTTGTACTTAGTTTTCCATCTACTTTTCAATCCTTTCCCAGGAGTGCTGCGGCAAGACCAACCATAAACTTTAAAAAAAGACTGAAGGCAGTTTGCTAGAAAAGGAACAGTGTTTGGCACAGCACCACAGAAATGACCTGGTGATGTGGCACTTGGCTGAGAAGACACTTTTCTGAGAGCCAGCTCTGAACGGTACTCAAATTAGTGAGTGTTTTCCCACCAGTCTTAGTTAGATTAGATCAAAGCCACATTGCACATCTGGATGCAGTTCATTCAAATGAACTGCACTATCCCACCTTTTATCTGGTAGCACTTTTGAAGGGGTTAAGGAAAGCCTCAGCCTTATCACTGATGCTCCACTGTTTCATGATTCTTTTCCGGTAATAGCACAAGTGACTTTCTCATCTGTGTATTTTATTGTTAGTGTATATTTAGATTTATATTTTTTTCTCTGCTGTCAGTATAATAACCTCAAAGAATGTGCAGCCTCTTGTCTCAAATGCATGAGTTGGTTTGGTTTTTTTTTTTTTGTTGTCTTGTTCAGGGTTTTTTGGGTTTTGTTTTTTTGTATTTTTTTAAGTAGGAACCTACAGTTTTGCCTGGGATTAATATACTAGCACATAGTATGGTTTACTACTCTACTGTATTTCTAGAATAGCCATTAGCTTTGAACAAAATATATCTGGGGGAGGGGGGGAGTGAACTCCTTAGCACGGCTGATACAGAGAATTCTAGTAAAAAAATCTAACTAAAAACATTTCTAAAAATCATAGCAGGATTCAGTCTGTATCAGGTAAATTCCAATTCTTCATTTCTTCCTTGTATCATACGTAAAATCATGCAATTATTTTTAAAAGTTCATTATTCAATAGTTTCTGTAAGAAGATTTGTTCTCACTAATGCGCAGCTATAAGTGACAGGAGGAGGAGAAGTACTATATATCTGCTCCTCATGGCTGGAAATTCCTCAGATTTCAAAGCTGGAACCACTTAGAAGTGTCCACTCAAATGTGTCATGGAAAAGATAATAACTTCTCTGTTTGCCTTAAAAATGTGGCCTATGAGTAATGTCAAAACACTTTTATTTTACTGAAATATAACCTGGTTCTGTAATTTTAGCTTTACTTGGGAAAGAATTGGTTTGTTGAAGAATTCACACAAGCCTATTTTCAGTTGTTACAGAAATGGGCTGGAATACATCTTAAAATAAGACACAATTCATCTTTATGTAGAGGATTTTAATAACACAGTGGAATCAAATTATACTTTTGTATTTAAAATGCAATACTGACATGTTTTTCAAGGCAGACATTACATATAATTTTGTATTATCCTTTGATGATAGTACAAACCGGTAAAGAATTTTTGAGAGTATGTAGAATTGGCATACCAAGAATATGATTACTTTGAGCTGGAAACATTTCAAGTCATGAGTTTTTTCTATATTTGCAATTGGAAACTGGCAGGAAATCTTCACAAAAATATTGGATTGGACACTTAACATGCTCTTACCTGTAAGAAAATCAGATTTGTCTTGTAATATGCTAATCATCCATCCAGAATAGTTGTGAAAAAGAGTTGTCTCAGTATTCTCATACAATTTTTCCCTTGGACTTTTGAAAGCATTTAGGTATGTACTATAAATTGTAAGTTATTTCATTTAAAGCTGTGCAGAGGAAGGTCTTTTCTAGCTTGTGTTATGATTTTGAAATTTTTATTCCTTGCAAATCAAAGTCCTTTTCAACTTTGGTATTATTAATGAAGGGAAATTCTAAAAAAAATATGCCACCTTTTTGAAACATCCAATGTTGGAAATATGACAGTTTCAATCTTTAAGATTTTTGTACTGTAATAACATATTTCAGAATGAAAACATTACAAAATAAATATTACGGAAAATTTTGTAAAGAAAATTCACATTTATTACCTCTCCAAACAAGGAATTTGTCAATTATTTTGCTAGATTTTCTTTTTAGGGGAAATTTCTACTCTCCTTTGCACAATCTTTGGAGACATTTCAATGGGAGAAACACAAATGGATTTTGGAAAAGCACATATAAAATTTACTGGATGAGACACTTCCATTTAATAGAATAGTTGTGGGCAGAAGGTCAGGAAGCCTTGAGGACAGACCCTGAAGATAAGGGCAAAAAATTTGGAAGAGGGATACATTTTTAAAACATGGAAGTCCTGAACACAGGAAGGAGACAGTGATATAACTGGCTGACAAATGAGTGAATTGAAAAACGTGGCTAACAATTTAAAAGGTCTGGGATTAATAAAAGCTAGTTTATATGAACTGGGGAGACTAGAGTAAGAAAAAGAACAGGAAAGAGTTACAGTGGGTAGACCAGAGCAGCGCTTGATGACTTACATTAGGCTTGAAAAATATATAGTTCTGTAACTATTTTTCATATGTTTTAATTTCTTTTCTTACTCTCCCAAATGTTTGGTTTGGGTTTTTTGTTTATTTCTTTCTTTCTTTTTTATATAACAGTTTCCTCTGTGATATTTATTATTTTGCTTGCTAACTCTCCTTCACTGAGTTCATGAGTTTTCTTAACTAACCAGCATGGAAGGGGCATGTTTACATGAATATGGAGTCAGCTGTGTGAGCAACCTCACTTGTAAGGTACTTGCCATGGATCTAACAAGACACACAGCATCACAAAACCCGTCATAACTTGCTGTGAGCAATGGTTGTTTTTTCAACATCAAATTGCTCCCTGATTTTGTCCCTCTTACTTCCAAATATTATATTATGTCAGAAGATGGTGCATTCATGCTTATAACTTTTTCTTTAATAGGAGGAGAGATAGTCCTGGATGGATGTGTGGGTGGAGGAGCATGCAGTCAAATATCACTTTCATGTGACTAAGGGTATTCACTATCCCTTGCCATTCTTTTTGATAATCCCTCCCAACTTTTAATCCATCCATTCCTAAAGTTGTTTTTTCAGAGATTGGGCACCCAGTGAGTGAACAGTTGGGAAGTCCATCCTGAAAACGCAGTGGGAGAGGAAGGTTTTCAGCAAAATAATGAAAAGAATGGTGGGAGGAGGACTGTTCACAGGGATGATCACAGGCTCCATATACTGCTGAAGCCAACTGTAAGGTCTCGGTGCTTTCACTGGAGAGGCAGATTGTATCCTATGGGCAGGGGTTCTTCCTGCAGGAATAGTTTCAGAATGCTCAGCACAAAGCAGCAAAACCAAGTCATCAAATGGTGCAGGTGATCTGATGAGCTCTTTGTATAGGCAGAGTTTTATATGGTGGTTGAGTCAGCTGTTCTGAACTATTTTATAGAGAGGGGCAGGCACTGAGTCACACTTGTGCTGCTGAATTCACTGCAGACCAAGTTGCTTTAGGCACCCTCTGTGCATCATCAGCCTTTTTTGCACCCTACTCAAAGAACAGATGGATTGGTGTTTGCTGAGGTTGCAGCTAATGTGCTAAAGACACTAAGGACCCATAGCTTATTAGTAAGGAAATTAGGGAACATAAAGTGAAAGAAAAGAGCTAGTGTTCAGCAAGCCAGCAACTTTAGCAGCTTAATGTTAATATTATGAATGATATTAAGGAGCTCTTACGGAAAACATAGCGACTGTTACTTTAGATATTCTACTGGCCAAGATTTGATCTAAAATAATCCCTGATAATTTAAAAACTCTTAATTAAATTTTCTGTTCATTTCTGATATGTAAGAAAAAGATACACAACTACATTTGGTTGATGTAGAAAAGGCAACCTACTGGCAATCAATACAGGCTGCAAAAGCAAGACATAACAAACTTAACATTCAATTTGCAAAATTCAGGGCTAATTTTCCCAAACTGCCACCTGCACCTGCAGATCCTCCTCACAGTTGCCAGAACATGTCACTGCTTTCATGTTCCCGTATTCTTTATATATAATTTTTAAATTATGGATCTCACTAATCCTCAAATACTGTCTCAGACAGCAGATAGATAGGTGCAATAACTAACGCAACAGCAATTGCTCACATGCAAAGCTAAGGGTTTTTAAAAAAATTCAAATGAGTTAACATCCATTAGGAAGTTCAGTAAGAAGAATGGCAAAATGGGACTTAACTGCAGAGCAAAATTTCGGCATGGGGAAGGTTCATAATTCGTCTGGCATCTGCTGGAGAACAGCTGTCTGCAAAAGCCCCTCTTGTCTCTATGACCAGGAAGGAAGTGCTCCTCAGGGATCCTGGCCAGACGTAGAAAAACAAGGAAGAAAAGACAGGGGAAGGCAGCTGTTCACCATGCAGCAGCCGAGTTGAGAAATCCATGACATGAGCTAAAAATGAGGGTTCTCCTGGGAGAAGGCAGTCAAGTGTCCAGCCAGAACACGCTTGCCTCTCTGCCAGCACATTTGTGTCCATGATGCAGGGAAGGAGATGGCGTAACATGGGAGACTCCAGAGAGACAAATCTTAGTGGAAAGAGAACACTAGCTGCTCAACACATTTTACAGATATGAATTGTGCCAGGAGAGTACTTTTACTCAAGGCTGTAAGTACAGAGGATGACCAGTGATGCCAGTGTGCAGCTGGAGCACCCAGTAGAGGTATATTCCCTTTCCCTGCACAGTAAATATGCACCTGGCTATACTACCATGATATCAAAAATCACTGTAGAGGCATAGCTGTAAGCCTGCTTAGACCATTTTGGTGTTTATGTGGGATGATACCACTAGTACACAATTCGCCTTTTCTATAACACCATATTTCTTGCCAGGCACTGCATAAACTTGCTTTTTCATGAGTCTGCATAGAAACTTCCTCAATAACTACATGGATTCCAGATTGGTCTTAGGAATTGCTGGTGTTATGTGGATATCTGATAGCCTTTCAAAATATTTCCAGTACAACAGGAGGTCTTCTGATTACATACCTGTAGGAATATACTTGAGGGAAACCAGTTGCAAATAGAAATGGAGTTGCAGGTAGCTTAGCACAGGTTAAGGGCATAGGTAAGCACGCAGTTTCCTGGTGTTGACAGAATGGCTCCCAGTAACCCAGCAAGGTACTGGGAGTACTGTAAAGGTAACTCAAGTCTGCATGTGATGCAATCATAGATCTGACTACAATGTAGACATGCCTTTGTAGTGACTGCTTCTGCTAAAAAACCAAAGAGTGGCGTCTACAAGTCTGTCTGTGGGAAGGAGAGGGAGAGAGAGGGACTCATTAAGTGCTATTATCTTGTGAATAGACTTGGTCAGACAAAACAATAGGATAGCTGAAGCTTAGGGGAAAGCTCCTTTGTGACACATTGGGGTCTACATCATTAGCATTTCTTCAGAGACAGAGCCAAAGAAAAAAGTTCTGGTAGAGCCTTTTGAAAAGAGAAAGGCCAAAGAGGTGAATGCAAGGACACACATAGGAACAGGAAATACGGACATGAGGTAGAAAGGGGAAATGCTGCTCTTCCAGCAGGGAAATGCTTCCATCAAATTATTGTGACTGAAGAACCAGAGAAGGAATCAGGTATTTGAACAACTGCAATAAAGACAGAAAATAAGCAATATGGAAGATGAAGGATATCCCCCAGCTGCTCAAAAATGTGAGAAACTCAAGATAGAGGAATATGTATAATTTTGCTTGGACTGATGTATTTCACATGCTAACTAAAATAAAGGGATTCTTAGGATTTCCCTGTGTCTACATATCCTTAAATAACCCATGGATTTACAGAGTGAATGGAAAACATGGCATGCCAAAAAGACTGGACCTGTGAGATGAGGTGCAGTGGAGAGTCAAGATGTGTGGTCCTATGGGTGGTACTGGGTTGAGGTTAACCTCTGCTTTCATTTGTGAGATGAGTAAGAGAAATGGAAAACTGTCTCATAAAGCACTCAAAGATAACTTTTGCTGGTTACACCAAGGGTTTCTGAAGATCATCACACTGATACTACTGGAGGTCATTGGGATACAAAATAGGATGTTTCATCAGAGTATAGTCATGTGAGCTCGACAAAAACACAATAAAATTTCAGTAGTAGTAATAACAAAACCTACTCACAAGAGTAACAAAAACAATAGCAAAACACTGTATAGAACAAATAAAAAAAATCTGACCCAAACCAACAATATTCACAACAAATTTCAAAATAAGAAAATAGAATTACAAGACAAAGGAAACAGATACTTGCCCTACCTTTGAGAGCATTCAATCTATATTTGTTCATTTTGACAAGCTAGAAGTTTCTGAAGAAAGGAATAGGAAAGATACTAAAATGCACTACCTAATTTTAGAAGTGAAGGAATATGAAGAAGGCAAAGGCCACTGACAGTGTATTATTTTATTGTATGCAGGCTCTCCTTTCATGTCTCTCATTTATATTACTGCCTTGTGACAGCTGAGAGACTGAGACTATCTGGAGACAAAATCTTCGCTGCTGTCATCCTCCTCATCCAATCTTCCGCCTCTCAAGGTACTGCTTTAGGACACTGCACCAGCACAGGCAAAAATAAAGGCTTTGTAATGAAATGGTACAAGACTTTTTGGGAAAATAAGATGGCCTTCTAGCATGCAAAAGAGGAAAAGCATGCTAGTAAGAAGGACAGTTGAGGAGCATGGCTCTTCATCCCTGCATATCGCTGAGGGGAGAAGTCTGTTATCATACCATCAGTGAACTCTGTGCAGCCTTTGGAGAACAGGACTGTCTTCAGGCAGCTGAAGTGGACAGGAGGACCATATTCACTCCATTGCTATTGATGATGTGTGCAATGCATTACAACAGAGCAGGGAGTATGCACATATCGAGTACTTATGTTGGCTTTCAGCAAGTGTAGTGCCATAGTTCAACAGGTGATTTTAATACATGGATTGAAACAGCTGTAGCTCTTTGACAATAGAGCAAGACCTCCTGAAATAGCAATAGTTTCAGGCACTTTGTACAAACATGCCATTTGTGAAAATCTTGTTTGCTTCACAGAGATGATTGATGAGTGTGCTATTTTGTGCTAAATGTGACAATTTTTCTGGAACATTCTTTGTTGATGACCTTGAACTTCATTCCTTGCAAAGTCAACTGAGGCTGCAGAAATGGAAAGAGCATGTTCTTAGTCTGTCATTGACAACTCTTTCTAGATAAACCTCTGCTTCTAGATAAACACTTTTTGCAAATGGAAAAAAAGGCCATCAATGTCCTTAGAACACTTTGGAAAACAGTTTTCTAAAAGCCAACTGTTATTTCAGTTAGATCTATTTTAGAATCACAGAATCACAGAATCCCGAGGGTTGGAAGGGATCTCGAAAGATCATCTAGTCCAACCGCCCTGCAAGAGCGGGTAACCTAGAGTACATCACACAGGAACTTAGGGTTAGAAAGGACCTTAATATCATCTAGTTCCAACCCCCCTGCCATGGGCTGGGACACCTCACACTAAACCAATTTTGTATATAGGAAACCTTTAGCTGTGTCTGAGCCATTTGATTATACATTTTGAAGAGTAGAAAACGTCACCAGAGTACTTGTTGCTGCATCACAGATCCTTTGTCAGTATTCTGAAACAATACAATGTTTGAAAGAAGAGCTTTTCCCCTAGTGCTGTATCAACAGCTTTGCTGGGGACAGCTGACATTAGCAGCATGTATAAACCCAGAGGACCTTCTGTTAGATATATTTGGGAGACTAAGGAAAGGATTTTGTGTAGAAAGAGAAAGGAAAAAAATATCTCTAACCCCTTTTGGCAACTTTTTTTTTTTTAACCTGCTCTACAATGCTCTACAGCATGGTACATTGTAACTGCAAAGTAACAGTGGGGCAGCACTGGTTCTTGGTTATTCCCATCAGGAGAAGCAGGAGAAGATCCAAGAAGCAGAACAAATGCACTTCTTTTACTGACTCTACTTCTTGCTTGTTTAGCATATTTTCATGTAAATAATTTATTGTCATTTCCTCATAAACCTTCGCAGGCTTAAAAACTTTGAATGGGTTGAAGCATTACATACCCCATCGGTATAGTTCACAAGGCCTCCTGCGTCTCTTTTTCAACATAACTGCAAGGTCTTTATTATGGGTTACAATATAATTAGAATGATTCAGTGACTTTAATGTAAATGGAAAATAAATGGGATGGATGCTGTTTGTAACATCATTAATGGTAATCTCAAGGCTTCTTGGTACAAAGATCATTAAAATTAAAAAAAACATCATCTACCTCACAAGGTCAGCTTCTCTAGTTGATATTAATGGCATATCCTATGGCAATCTACGTTATTGTGCTATTCAGAATGGATCAAATGATCGCTTTCTGTTATACTAATAGTGTTATGTCTAACTTGCTACACATAGCACTGGAAAATGACCCACATGCACCATGACTTTGAATCTTTCTTTAAATAGGATTCTGAACAAATGAAATTGAAATAGAATCATAGGAAATAGTGCTTCAGTTAATCCAGTTTTCATTCAGGCCTGAAAAATCTCTTCAGACACTGAATGAAGCTCCTCTCACCATGTACTTTTATTCTGCTATCCTGAAATGTATACAGTTTTCTTATTCTTTCTAACAGAGCAGATGGTTAAACCTGGCTCTTGGATACTTTAAAGAGTCAATTTTCTAGGAAAATATTTCCTGAATCCAAGGAAGTAGGAAAAAAAAAAGTTACAACTCCTCTTAAAACTTTTCTTCCAAATCCAAGTGGCCCACAAAAAGAAAATTTGCTTTCACCACAAGTAGAAAACCTGTTGAATGCTAAATTTTCAGCCTAAACAAAATAATGTTCCAAACATAGAGCTGGACAGTAATGAGAGAGAAACGGAACCATTCCAACAGCAGAGCTATTGGCCAGGTACCATCTGCCTGTTGTATATCCCTCCAACATTATGTTACACCTGGGCTATTAAAAAATGACCACACCAACAAGAGAGATTTAGCAGTGACTCCTCTGGCTGTGTTCCCACATTTCTTTATAGTCTCTCTGGATCATATTTTCTTCCTAGAATGGAAATGATGGAGAAGAAAATGTTTCAGTGACTTAGTTCACATACAGCCTGGACTTACTCCCATGAACCATAGCTGAAGGGATCAGAGAACCTTCCTGCCCACTGCTGGCCAACAGAAGTTGTTAGTGATTTGCTCAAAGTAAGCTTTGTGCTCTTATTTGGCTGTGTCAAGACAGTCAAATACTTTGCTGCTATCCAAGGAATGTGCAGCTAATGTCAGTGATGTATTCACAGGAAAGCATTGGTTGTTGAGTGTCGTCTTAACACAATCATTGCAAAGTGTGTAAGAAATGAGGCAGGGGATCTTCCATGAGCAGGATATTTACTATGGATCCTACTTAAGTTCTTCCAAGAAAATTAAAAAATAGCAAATCTATTTAAGATCTTATTAATTAAAAAGGCAGGTAATACTCAGTTTGAAAGCCACAGGAGGGACTTAGTTAAGGTGAATTTCAGACATATAAACACATACGAAACTTTTATACACTCCAAGAATTACAAGCAGCAGCAGAGCTACATCCTGTTCTGCACTAGCAAGTGGAACTATCTTTGGAGAAAGATTTATGAGCTGTCTTGAGTAACTGTATTAGCAGTTGATGGGTGTTTAGAACACGCAAAAATTTCAACCCAATAGGTCAATCAGAAAAAAAAATAAAATAGCACTAGCATATTTTAAAAAGAAAAAATAAAATCCAGACTAAAGTGCGGTTGTTGTGAATCCCAATGGAGTTATGCCCACTTACAGAAATGACCTGTCATTTAGTGACATATCTTTGATGGCATCTGAAGGAGAAAAATCAGTTACTAATGTCAAAAGCCACAACCAATCATATGAAAGACCAGGCAACTTTCTCACAAAGAATTGAACAAATGCAAATGAATTAGGGCAGATAATGAACATTACCCCTGTTTATCAGCTGTGTACGCAAAAACACAGTAAAGATAACTGAGTTGCCCACAGTCATGCAAGAAGGGTTAAATATGGCAGTTCTTTTCTAGGTGAAGGGTGGAGGCAGCAGACCAGAACATGAGGTGCTTGATGTCAGATACAATCCTAAGGTTGCAGTAGCTTTCCTTTTAACTCAGCAATGTGTTTGGCATATTGTGTCTCCCATACATCAAGTGCAGGAAGACAATATGAACAGTTTCTAACTCTACCTCATAAACTTCCCTGAACAGGCACTGGAGTTACAATAACATCTTTGTTGGCAAACATTTCCAGGCACTGTAAATCTGTCTGACTCTACAGGAGAGATGGCTGATGTGCAAATCTCTAAGTCACTGTTGTTAAAAAACAGAGCCCCTGTTCATCCATCGTGCACCTTATTTTATAGCACACCATATAAATGAGAACTTAAAATAGTTCTTTATCCTTCCAAACTGCGCAGTCACTGGAAGGGGTAACAACAAATTTAGCCTCAGGAACCTGAATCAACTTAGAAAACAGCAGTTGAGGGACATATCTGTGTTTGCCTTCCCCTTCCCAGAGGTAGCCTCTGCAGTCCACACCTATATCAGTGTTTTTTTGCTCACTTAAGAAATTAAATCTGCTCACACAAATGTTCACCAGATTGAGTAAAGGAATCACAATCCTTATCACTTACCATTGGGGAAGCAGTGCAGTATTGTACAGGAATGTTCCCAAGGAATGCAATAACATGAGCTAGAAAGATCTGGGTTCTTACCACATGTGGCTGTGGTGAAAAAAAAAGCTATTCTTCCCTGCCTATGAGAATGCAGGAGGATATATATTTATCCTTTGTTATCCATGCTGCAATATTCATTTATTAGTAATAGCACAAAGACATTTTTACTCATGGTTTTGACAGAGTCTTTGACATTAGAGCTAGATTGAGAGGACTTCCACTTTATGAAAAGGTTTAAGGTTTTGAAAGATTTTGCAGAATACAAATACAATTTGTTATAACTAGTGACCCAGAAATGGAAAGAAAAATATTGGAGAGTTAGGGCTATCAGCTACTATAAAGCCTTTTGATTCCCCACTCTCTAGTAATATTCTGGATCTGAGAAACTTTCCAGGTGAGACATTCATCACAATCTAGTATTTCTTTAAAGCGTGATGAGTTGAACAAAATGCCATTTTTCAGGGGGAAAAAAAAAAAAGCTTCAGCTTTTTCTTTTTTTTTTCCCCGACAGCTCTACTGCAGAGCCATATTTAGAAATGCTTGATCGTAAGGTGTTTGGATTTGGCAGGGATGATGCACTTTCCCCAGGGCCTGGGAAAAAGAAGCAAGCTCCAAAGACAGCTTTCACAAGTTGCTTTGAAAAGCGGTGTATAATTATAGAGGCTGGCAATGAAAGATGGAGCAGCCTCCAGGGATACCCCTTTCCCATTCTGCCACTTACAGGGATTCTTTGCATTCAAGTTGTGTCATGTCCTGAGTAAGAAGCTCGGTCAGCAGTGGGTGAAACAGCTTGCATCATTTTTCTCCAACTTCAGCTAAACTATTAAAAGGAGGCAGCTCTAAGCTTCTTTTCTCTTTTTTTTTTCTTGACAGACCTGTGACTCAGAATGTCACAGAAAGGAGAAACCAATAAAAAGCTATTTCTACATTAGCTTCTGAGCTTCCCTTTTAAGGATCACGTAAGGTAGAGTGCTCACAGCTTTTGTTAATAGTGCTGGTATAATTAATCATTATTATTATTATTATTATAACAACTTTGTATTTAGGCAGCTTACATCCACTCTAAGAATAGTCTTAAGTATACAGCAGATCTGTGTGACCATGCCTAAAAGCTTTGTGTTTTTAAAAGCTCAGCGCTAGGGCCACCTGCAGAGCTTCCCAATAAATGTACATTGCTTCCAAAGATTGTTTTCAAAACCAGTACTGTCTTCCCACAGCCTGTTCTGCTGAAAGCAAAAACCTGCTTGTACCAGTGTCTCATCTCCCTTTGTGCTGCACACCCCTGCAGTATTTCTGGTTGCAGAGCAGAGAGGGAAGCACTATGGAGCTTTCACACACTGCGTTTTTGCTCACCAGTAGCACTCTCCTCCCTAATTTTTATTCCATCAAATCCAGTGCCAAGTCTATGGCTTAAACCCACCTCCACACTGAACTTGCAAAGTACCAAAAAAATTTAATGACCCCCACTTCCCTCTGCCCAATGCTGTTTCAGAGGCAGATATTATGTATCACATTCTCTTTAAAGCAATGAAAAAAAGTGTATCTATGGCATGAAAGTGGCATAGGGAATGAAGGAAGAAATGGATCAGAAAATGGCAAAGCAAAAAGTATGTGCTGCAGTTTAAAAAGACTTTGTTATTTATATTGCCATTTCCAAATTAAACCTGAAACCATTCAGATGAAATGTATGTCAATATGTGGCCATCATTTTTGTTTATGTTATTAGTTCTGATCTCTATAAAGGCCATTTCCATTAGTGGCATAATAAACAGCACTAGCTGGAAGTACAGAGTGATCCCAAATACATTCCTTCTGGTTCTTCTTTCTGGAGTGCAGGATGCTTCAAAAGGCCTTACAGAATTTAACTGTGCTGCAAATGGAAATAAATACAGCTGAATGGAAGTGAAGTTCCTGTCACATTTGTTCATTTCAGTACCTGCTTACTTTCCAAGTAAGGACAAAAGGTCAAAGGACACTGTGGAACAGAAATTACAAAATATTTTGATTCAGAAATACTAAGCTAATTCATTTCACCATTTTTCAAATGAGAAGAAGCATTTTTATATTCTGCTAATTAGTTGAATTTACCCAAGTAAAATTATTTAGTTTCAGTTTTCCAAAACAAAAAGTTTCTGGAAAATTAAACCCTTTCCATGAAAATACAGATCTCTGGAAACTTTCTTTCCTATTCTGAAAAGAATTTCCAAGTGGTGTAAGGGAAAGCTCATACCATAACATAATATTCTGTCAAATTCTTCTTACATCGTGTTGTACCATGTATACCCTTCATGTATCCGTGATGGATTCTAATTATTTCTTCCCCCTCCTTACCCCCCTTCAGTCAACATTTGAAGCTCATTATTACTCCTAGTGAATGTGCTGGAATTCTGCACAGTGCAAGATCTCACAGTCATTAAGAGTCATAAACAATTGGGACAGGACTCTCCAATGTCACTATTCCTTTCTACTACAGAAGGAATGGGAGAAAAGGCAGTTGCTCAGCTGTCATACACCATCTTTTCCTCCAGCCAGTATGTAAAGGTGTTGTTTCCCCTTCAAATAGTAATAAATCACACAATTTGATTATAACTACCTAAATACTGATTTTTTTTTCTTAGAAGAAGAACTTCGGTTAGAAAGTAGACTCAATGGTTAAAATCTGGAAAAGATAAATCTCAATGTGCGTTAGGCTCCCAGTGTCTGTCCATTGACCTTAATATCAGACTCCTTTAGACCAATGCCAAGTGAGGAAAAAAACACAATTTGCTATAAAAGATTCATGAGATCAGGCACAAACAGTTTATATCACCTTTACCTCTTCTGCAATGCTCAAAAAAAAAATCTTTAAACAAGTGTGTATGATTTTGATACCTTCAGAAACCTAGGCTTTACTTTTCTAGAGTACAGTAGTTGCAGAAGGGAAGATAAGCTACATAATCTTGGGTCACATGTTATGCTACAGGAGTATAGCTTTATCTTAAGGGTCTCTCAGTCAACATCACCAATAAAAATGTACCTCTACATTTTCTGAGGGGAGCTGAAAATGCTGCAGAGAGGGCTTACACCATGCACATGAGAAAATTCTTAACGATTTTTGTCTTTACACCCCTTCCTCAAAACCCAGAAAATGACTTGAGTGAATAGCTCAATAACCAGCTACAACTGGTATACTAATTATATGTCAGTCATTGCAAAAATGCAATAGGAGTTTAAATTCTGCCAGTATTCTAGCATTTATAGATAAAATACATTAAATGCAAGCCAAAATTGCTATATCTTCTAAGACCCCACCCAATTGTCATACCTGCAGCTTGTCACATTTTAGAGGTGTAAACCTGTACATTAGTCAACATGACTGCTGTCAGTTATCCTACTACTGCAATGTTGAAATCAGTAGTTCAACATAAAGCAAAGAAGTCCCAATGTTTGTCTTTTATCATCATAGGAGAACTGTCTCTAAACACACAGTCAGAAGAAAGACACTTAAGTTCAGAACAAAAGCTGGTTTTTAAAAGGATACAACTTTTTTCTTCCTTTTGTTCCTATACCTTTGTTTCTTCCCTTTGTTTCTATACCTTATAAATGACATATGCAGTTTAAATGGTGGAACAAATGTGAATGAGAACTAATAATATGTTATTTTGTTTAGCTTATTTGATTTTATTCTGGTGTACCTGAAATTATTGCAAATGTTTCTCTGGAAGCAACTGCTTAACGTATAAAGAAGGGTGGCACTTTTTACCATGTGAAACGGTATGAAAAAAAAGTAAGTCTTCCAGAAGTATTTTGAACACTTTCGAAGGTACTTGCAAGCTCTAATGATGTATCAATCTTCAATAGCCTGTCTTAGGAGAAAACTAGTGATTTTATTTGGAATAACAGTGAAGTTATAATATAGCTCCACATTTAGCCTAGATGAAAATAGAACCAATATGGGTGGAAGATTAAAATAAGGGTAGGATAACTAGTAGTGACATGAAATGCCAGACATCTAAATTTAGGAAAGTTTCAATGCTTCCAACTTTATTTTTATTGGCTTTTATGTGGTGTTTCATAAACTTATTTAGATGGAGCTAAGAGCCTATAGCAATGACAGTCAGTCTTTGCACAGAAGTATTCTGGAAACCACCACAATTTTCTCTTTCCCCTAAAAGCTGCTAACAGAATAAGAATAAAGATCCTTATAACTTCTATTGCACTTGGGCATGGCTGTCACAATAGCTTAGGTTGTGAGAGTGACATGTAAATTTACAAGTAGGTATTTGATTCAAAAAGAAATTTATTCTCACACAATTTGACCCTTTTCTGTTTTGGAACTGAGCACTTAATGCTGAGCTGGTCTGTCCTGCAGAACTGTCAGATGATCATTTCTCTTTCTGCAGTCTGGTCCTTAAAAGTTATCTGTGGAAAGATAGTGCTGGAACTTTATGACACTTTAATTGACCAAAGGAGGCAGAATGCATCTCTCTTCCTCACTGAAAAATGTCCTGGTTCCCAAGCCACGCAGGAGGGACTCATCACTCAGGGGTACAATGAAAGCAGGTTAGTGTGGGAAGAACAGATCAAGCTGCTCAGCCATTCCTTATCTGGGGTACTATCTTGCAAGCTGAGACTGGCCTGATATTAGCCATGTGAAGATTAGTCATCTGGTCTGAACAAATCACCTATGCTTCCTCTGGAATCAATGAAGAAAGATGGGCATGTCTGTAGGACTCTCCATCCTGCCCTAAGGAAAGTATCTGACTTATTGGAGGGGCCTTTTTCTTTCTACAATCTATAATACAACCTTCAAGGATTAGCTCAGACTAGAAGCCTACCTTTCAGATGGCTAGAGCTAGGTGAATCTTACTTTCCATAAAAAAAAAACACCATATGAGTACAACCATATGAGATCCAAAACTAGCTTTCCCCATGAGTCTTCCATTACTGTGCACCAAGTGGAGATCATAGGTGGGAAGTCTTTTCCTCTACTATTCTTTATGGAAAGTTTTTTTTTACAAACTGCCTCCCCCCTTCAGCCACTTACTGAAGTCTCTTTGCAAAACTAGTTCAGGAAGAGATGGAAGACAAATACACAAATCTACCTGACAAGCAGCATTAGAGAGAAGAATAATATTCAGATCTGTTTCTTGGCACAATGTTTTGCCCTGGTCCTTATAAAAATCTCAGTCCTGCTCCAGCTTTTGATACTAAGAGCTATCCTTTCTAAAGAGTAGCAATAGGTGTAATTTACTTGACATAATACTTTCTCATTGATCCACTTTTTGCAAGATCTTAGAGCCTGATATATGTTCACCAGAGAGAACTGGAAATGGAGATTAGTGTACCGTAATGGAGATTTCTTGCTCAAAAGATTTGAACAAACTTAGCCTTCAGTATCTTCATATTATGAAAGAGAACATATCTATCTGCCTTTATAGTGACAACCAAAGTGATAGCAAATTGCTTCCTAAGGTAAAACTAGAAGAGAGTACACTGCCTCGGCAGGATCTTCTGATGGCTCTTTTCTAGGAAGATGGTCAGAGTTGTGTGTTGAAAGATGACAAGACAAATAAATGGAAAGGTAAATGTAAAAAAAAAAAAAGAAAAAATGTAGAAAAAGAAGACACGAAAGAATTCATGTGAACTGGGTATCTATACAGATAAGACAAGTCACCACTTTCAAGTTTTATTCATCTCTAATTTGAGCAGCTGAGTGGTAGCAAAGAGGTGCAATTGTATGCAATTTAAAAAGTGTGTTTGCACAATTGTCTGGTGGCCATAAAGGAATCCAGACTTGATTCTTCTTTGCTTTGTGCAAACTTTTTTATGTACTTTATTAGTTATTATTTATTATACTATGTCATACAGAAGTAACAAAAATATTGCTCCAAATATTTCTGGTTTATACTCTATATCGTCATGTACATATATTTATGGCTATACCTTTACTGATACTGGTGGGAGGTCTGAGAATTTATGAAAAAATGCTGACATTATCTATCTGGTCCACAGTGCGTCAAAAAAAAAAAAAAAAGAAAAAAGAGAGAGATTTTAGGATTACGAAAGATTTACATTTTCCCTTGGTACCTGCTCCTGCAATTTGAAAATATCTTTGCTTTGACCCTTTGACAATGATGACAGGGTGTGTAGTTTAAAGAAGCAGATAAAACCCTGAAGACTTAAAAGAAAACATATTTTTCATTTCATGATCTCTGAATAAATGAACTTTCACATTCAGGAGGGAATGAAAACTTGGCAGAGAGGTAGAGATTAAGAGCACTTCATTTTCTATTTTCTAATATTTTTTTAAATGAAAGGTTTTTTCCTACTACAAAGTATGAAACAATGTGAAGTTAAAGGCTTACACTTGTTTAAAAAAATGTTAATTTTACATAAAAATATGGAGCCATAAAAAGAAATGTTTGTATAGAAAAATCTATCCATGAAAATAATTTGCTTCAGCACTTATGCTAGACAAAGATGGGCAATAAGTCATAGAAAATTGTTTATCATCTGTTTTAACTGAAACTCTCTGTTAATTTTCTTCACTGTGACTTTTTTTTTAGGTAATTATATGATTTGTGTGACCAGCTTATAGATATGCATTTCCAGATTCTTGAAACTAAGGATGGGAAATGGTAACACTTTCACATATATCCAGCATGATCTCAGATAATGAAGTTTTTGCTCCATGAAAGCAACTAGACAGATTGGGTTTAGCAGCTCTGATGCTCCCAGTAGTAGCCTTTTTGGTCCCCTCATCCAATAAAATTTAACAATTAGTTTCTGTCCCATTTGTCTCCTTCCAGAGTGTTCTTGCCAATTCCTCAGTTTCTCTTTCATCCTCAGCTGATCTGAAGAACTGTGGTACTACAGAAGTTCCTGGCTCCCCAGTTCTTCATGATTCCTGGTGCTTCACAGACTTCCAGAATCTCTCTTCAGCCAACAGAGCCCCAGTCCTCTGACCATTCTGGTGTGGTAAGGCCATATGCAGCTGCATAGTGCATAGGGAGCTATATAATGCCCCATAAACATTAATCTTCAGAAAAGCAGTAGTTTCCATTTCTTAAGTCTACTACAATCCAGTTTAAAATTAATTTATTCTAAAATGTTTTTAAAATGTTTCATATTAATAGCATTTCAGTTCTCACATCCCCTTTTTTAAGCTAAAGGGCTCTGAAACGTCATATACTCTTTCTTACAATATTCCATTTTCATCACAAGGAAAATTATATTTATATTGCCTACTAGACTATAACAAAAGACAAACTTCTGGCATTGAGTCATTCAGTGAATAGATTGCAGCAATATTCCTCAGGGCACTGCTTGGTTGCACCAAGCCATAGGGAAACAAAAGAATTCATACTAGTTCCTCCCTAAGATCTCTTGTTTGGCCGCCCTTAACCCCCGCCTCTTCTCTCCCCTCCCCCCTCCTCCTCCTATTTCTGTGGGGTGTAAGTAATTCTATCATGTCTATTGGGAACTGGTTCACACCAAGCCCAAAGAGAACCTCAGTGAGTCTGAGTGAAACCCTGGCCCTCTTTCATCAATGTCCATTGTGTATGAGCATGTTCCAGCAGCAAAGCAGTGAGTGCTGTAACACAAATTTGATAGAATTTTGTTATTTTGTCTGGATGCTTTCTAATTGCCTTCTGTTTTATTTTTGGGCTCACTTTGAGGCTTATAGCAATAACTGAAAAGATGAGGGCAGTGTCTAACCTGCCTGCACTGGATTATCTGCTGGCAAATAGAAGAATAAAGAAAAAATGGTCAAATTCAAGATAACACAGAAGAAAAGACAGAGCTTTTGGAGATACTAATGCTTTTCAGCCATTAGATTTAATTTTCTGTGTCAGTCACAGGCCATTGTACTGTGGACCAGATCTCTCTTCAGCAGCTTCTCCAAGTTTCTTTGGTTTTGCTTTTGCTTTATTCATGTTTGAAAGTTGCTTCTTAAATGCAGGACAATAAGACAGTGACTGTCCTCCACATTAGTTTTACAGCTGTAGTGACGGGCAAGATCTATAAGCACAAAGACTTTGTACTAACATGAAATTATTTACACACTTTATTGCCAAATGGAAAACACAATAATTATGTCAAGGTTTACTCTTTGCCCAACAAGTCCTGAGGTAAGTGGGCAGGCTAAGCAATCCAGCCAGTTTCAAAGGTGACAGCAGCTTTTCCAGTTTTTTGGGATGCTACAGCAGATGCTATGACCAAGTAGAAGGATTAGCCATGCAGTTCCCATTAATTTAATTGCAGTTTTGTAGCTAAATACCATAGAGAGCTCTGATTAGCTCAGCCTCCATTACCAAAAGTCATAGATTAAAATTATTGCCCCCTTGACTTCAGAAGACCAATATTTTCTTTTATGTAAAATAAATGAAACCTGCACTAAAGAGTATAATCATAGGCAACTCCTACTGTACTTTGAAATACACTTGTATTCTGTTACAAGAGGCAAACTTATCTGTTTCTGAGTATGGTTATGCAATTTCATTGTATTATGGTGCAGTTAATTATATTTAAAAGTGCTGATTTAAAACAAAAGACAATAACATGCAGTCTAAAATGAATAAAGGGAGGCTTTATACTTTGTAAAGCAGACATAAAAGGTATGTCTGTTTCCCTAAAGGTAGCTCTATTGAAAAGAAAAACATTGTATCTTTTCAGCTGATGTAGCATTCTGAGCAGTTGACTATGCGTCCATGCTTTAGAATTTAGGTAAACCTTTAGAATTTAAGTAATATACAGCAGAGTGCCGTGGAACAAAATAATTGCACCAAGAAACTGGAGTAAAAATTCTGAAAGACTAAATAGTTGAGCCAGAGAGAGGGCTATAATTTCAGGGAGAAGACAGTAGCAATTGCAGACATGTTGAAGGATTGGCTAAAAATCAATTAACTTAATTAATCTATTAAGTAGTTACAACATATTTTTATAGTATTGAGTCTCTCGGGGCATGTTGGCACATGTGGCCTTTATTGGTTTATATGATTTTGTTTCCAGATGCTTGCATCAGAGTGCAAAATACACTGTTAGAGATCTGTAACGAAAGTACATTAAACTCTTTAAGTGTTTGAAATGTAGCTGCAGAAGGAAAACTTTGGCAAAAGGCTGTGAAGTCATCCTGGTATAATCAACCCAAAAAAAAATGCATCTGGCAATGTGACCCTCTGATCTGAACATTCAATAAGAGCTACTTCTCCTTCTGGAAGGACTCAGATGAGCTGTAGTGTTCTTCTCGTTTTTAAATGTAAGTTATATTTTGAATGTGTATGCATGTGAAAGTGAGTGTGTGTGGACATGGGGGAGGAATATCACCTTGTCAAATACTACTGATATCCTGGTCTGTGTTATATGCTGAGAAGGTTCAAAATAGAGAGTCTTCTGTGTTTATGTGGTTAAATATAAATGATAAAAAGTAAACGAAAAAATAATCAGAATGTTCTAAAGAGCTACAAATATTGGTGTACTCACACAGATGTATGCGCATAGAATGTGAAGTTTCTATACATACGTATTTATGCCACATGCACACAAATATAGATGTACATATATTTATATATGAACTGGGTTCTTAGCTAATTGAAACAGTGATAACAGAAAATGTGAATCACAGATTTTTTAGTAACTTCCTTACTTTCCAAGCAAGTCTTTTGCTCTTTCTTAAATGCCCATTTATATACCAGCAACTGAAATGTCATCAAATGCCTTTGGGAAGGAGAAGGACTTTGGTGATTATACAGCATGGAGTAGGGAGTTTCTCTCTTCTCTTCCTAATGTGAAAAATGTGTTCTTTGCAGCATCACCTCCAAAGAAGTTCAATAGGGTAAGGTGTGGCTGAGTGATTTGCACTCAGTAGGAAAAGCCTGAAGACATTTTTGTCCTCTGTACACAGATCCTTACTCAGCAAATTCTGGTACATATTTCCCTGGTTCAATGTCAGTACAAATACAGTATTTTTGTTAATATTCTATTCTCTGGGAAGGTTTGGACCCTTTTAAATTTTTTCCACTTCTTTTTTCCTCTGCCTATATTTCTTTTTAATTAATACTTCTGTCTTCTTTAAATTGTTTAGTACATTCTAAGGAAAAAAAAATCAGCATAGGAAAGTTGCAAAACTCTGATACTGAAACAGCTGAATTACCATCAGGAGGATGGGAACTTTGATAATTTGGTTATATATATTATGTAATATATATATTTCAGATATACATTTGATCGTCTCAGGAACTCATCGTTCAAGAGTGAGTGCAAGCATGATTGTTGCTAGTGTTGTCCTTTGGAGCTGCTTGGGATGTGCAATTTGCTTGGTTTCCAGGAGGTTTTGTGTCTTGCCTTTAAGTTGGCAGACTATGAATCAAGGTAACCATCAGTCTTTCCCCATAATAAATGTTTAAGCAGTTCATTTGTACTTATAACCCAGACAACTTTTAGTTGCAGTTGTTAGATAATTCTGCCTCCAAATAAAATAAAATATGAAGAATAACTCTTCCAAAGTATTTTTCAAGTAAATGGTACATTAAACTGCAGTACTTTCAATCTCTGGCACTTGATTTCTATTCATTTGAACTCTGGATTTAAACAGTTTTAAGCTTGCTTTGGACTGAGGAATATGTCAGGAAAATAATCACATCAATTA
The DNA here is from genome assembly GCF_012275295.1 of Melopsittacus undulatus. Classification (NCBI taxonomy): domain Eukaryota; kingdom Metazoa; phylum Chordata; class Aves; order Psittaciformes; family Psittaculidae; genus Melopsittacus; species Melopsittacus undulatus. Next base: position 65,811,410 of record NC_047529.1, read on the forward strand.
TGCTTTTCTTCCAGTTTCCTAATGTGCTTTCATGAATCCACTTAATTAGTTACTGTACCCCTAGAATGGAGAGGATAATTGCCATCATGAGTCAAGCATTAAATGGGATCTGAAAGTATCCCAAAAAGCATCAAGATTTCTCAGATTTTCAATATTTGATGTTATGTGACTGTGTGATCTCTTTCTTGTACACTATCATATAGAATCTTGATCCCCCTCTCAATGAAAGATTTCAACAGGCATTAAATAGAGTCTTGTCCCACTCTCTTGCTCCTTCCTGCCATCAGCACTGACCTGCAGCTATTCAGTGTCTACTTCATTCAACTGGAGCAATCAGTCTGATATCACCGCCTCTTTTTACAGTACACAGCTCATTTTCATCCATGGAGTTGCATCCATGCTCTGAATACAAAGTTTTATTTTAAAGATATTTTTATTTTAAAGATATTTTGTTTGATCATTTATGATGCTTCACTATGAGGTACATATGCAGTAAGGGTGAATTTACACTGAAAAAGTGACCTTAGAATAATTAGTTTCTAACATTTCAAGGCTTGTCTATTTCAGGAAATGGAGTTTAAAAAAAAAATCAAAAAATAAAACAAGATCTATGCATTAATGAAGTTACATCAGTGTCTGCAGAATCTTGTAGCTCTTTTTCTTTTGCCTTTTTTCTTTTTCCCACCAAGCAAATACTGCTTGCTACAGACCACCGGTATGATAGACAGTATGTCCTTAAAACACAAAAAAAATGCTGGACACTGCAAATTGATGTTGCAACAAGGGTGGAGTGCCACATAGTTTGTACATTTAACAAAACTTAAACATCCAGATGACTGCTTTTAACAGATATTGAGACATATGAACTAGCATCAAGGCAAATTCTTATGATGTTTGCTTGGGTTTGAATATATGCATGTGTGCTGGCATGTAGTTTCCTATCAGAATGTAACAATACTTATTGTAAGTACCTACATACATTGGAGAAGTTAAATGATTATTTTTTAAAAGTACTAAGGACATTTTTTTTTTAGAACAGACCTACAAATTTACATAAATGTAGGGACTGAGTCACATTTTGGCATGGATTTTTTTGGTTCATCTAAAAGAATCAATAGAAGAAAAACACTGAAATAATTTATCTTTTCCAGGCTCAGATCTCTTTTGTTATGATATGGGGAGGAGCAGTGGTTTAAGAGCCTGAAACACCAATAGTGATGAAAAAACATTTGCACTTAATGTACTGTCCTGATATTTGTATGTGCTATAGTACCCTAGTGCTTCATTCCTTCATTTTGGCTCAACCCAAAAGCTATTGAATTCAGTGAAAAGCAACCCACTGACTTCAGCAGGGAGTAGATCAATGTCAAAAAATATGCAATTGGACAGGGTAATAACTGATTTTGTGCCATGTGTTATAAATCTTTCTTCCACAGCAGTACTTACAGCTCTGTATCAGTAGCACCAAACTAGAGCAAGAGAGAAAGAGGTGACTTAACCTTCAGCTGAGAAGGCCTTGGGTTCTTAACTCTCAGCACAGAAGCAACTTTTTGCAATCAGTCCAGTATCCACACAGCAGTTATGGCCAGAGGGGCTGAGTCTGAGACAAGCTTAGTCAAGCTACAGTAGCAGTGAAAACCCAAGCATGTTAAAAGGTAGAGATCTGAAATCCCAATAGAATTTCTTGTCATGCTTTTGGGGAAAAAAATTACTGCTCATGGGTTTATGCTGCCTTTGCAGGGCTGACTCATACATTTTTGGGGTATTGTTCTGAAATTGGCAGAGCTGAATTTAACTTCTCAGGTGTCCATCTCGTTAGTCAGTCTTCCACTGGGAAGTAAAATGGTAAAGAAACAGGGTGAAATCACTTCCAAATCCCTTTTTGCATTACAGATTTTATAACAAATTGGAGAAAAGCAAGATACTAATATAAACATGTGCTGGAAGTGTTCCCTCAGTAGCCTGGGCATGTCTTGCAACAGAAGTATCTGTCACAGTTTATGAGTTTAGAAATTAATAGAAGCAGAAAATAATTAAGAATTGAGAATATATGTTTTTAATAGTCAGTAATGTGAGGGATTGGAAGAAGTTTCTTCTTAGAGTTGTTAGATTAATATAACTTTACTAATTTTGATGAAATCTGCATTTGTAGATTCAGGGGGAAAACAATAGAGCCTCAATGTAGTCTTTGCATTTCTAGGAGAGTTTTTTCTCCAGAATTTTGGCAATGGTTTAGAAAGTAGCGTTAATCAGCAACCTCCAGCTATAGAAGGCTGGTTAGGCTTCTGTTCATGTTGTGTTAAGCAAGAAAGAAATCATATTCCTGAAACTGTGTTATACTGGAGTCTGGAGGCCTATGGATGGTGATCTCCACAAGTTGAGCCCTTCACAGGTGCTTATACATTTCTCAAGCAAACTCACAGTACAGATGGCATAGATAAATTGTGTGCACTCATACTGCGTAAGTACTCTCACTCCTTGACTTTCCACTTCCATTCTCTACTCTTAACCATACTAAATCAAGATCTCTTTCTGATAGGTGTAGAGTGCTTCCCTTTGACCGGAATTACAAAAGAAATTAATGAGGAAACAAATCTGGACTAGTTCCTCTCCTCTGCTAGGCCGTTGTAGAGCACCAGGACAGCTGCAGCTTGCTCCTCTTGCTGCTCACCCCGCTCCCACCTGATAATCCTTTGAATCAGTCTGGCTGGTGTTTGCTTGCCTGGCAGGAAAAAGTCAGGGCAAGATTTTTGATTCTTCTTCTTTTTCACTGGGCATAGACACAGTCTCTGGTCGTAGGCAGTAAGTATGACAAATGCCCCACCAAGACTCCTTCACCTTGGGAGGTGCTGCAATGGAATTTTTATGAGCCATCTAGCACAGTCCTCAGCTAAACTTGCCTTGGGTATAGAAAGAGAGAGAATGAAGAAATTACCAGAGTCCATTGACAAGTAGCAGCGACAATAGGCTGTCAGTAGGATATAACTTACCCCAGTAAAACACAAGACTTACTTATAAATATGGCATATACTTGGAGAGGAATTGAGGAGCTGCTGGATATCACAAAAAAAAAAAAAACAACCCAAACCAAAACCCCCAGACCCTGCCCTGCCTACTGTGTCTACAGAAAAGCATTTTTAAATGCAGAATCTTAACACTTCAAGAACATATTTATGGACATTTATATTTTAAGTGTAGGTCTCATGGTTATCCGTGGAGAAGAGAATTTAATAAAAAAGCATATAAATAAATGTAAAAGTCATTGAATCATAGAATGGTTGGGGTTGGAAAGGACCTTAAGATCACCTAGTTCCAACCCCCCTGCCGTAGGCAGAGATGCCTCACAGTAGACTATGTTTCCCAAGGCTCTGTCAAACCTAGCCTTGAACACTGCCAGGGATGGAGCATTTACCACTTCTTTGGACAGCCTGTTCCAGCATGTCACTACCCTCACAGTAAAGAATTTCTTCCTCATATTTAGCCTGAACATACCCTGTTTAAGTTTTAACCCGTTACCCCTTGTCCTATCTCTACAGTCCCTGATGAAAAGACCCTCTCCAGCATCCTTATAGGCCCCCTTCAGATACTGGAAGGCTGCTATGAGGTCTCCACGCAGCCTTCTCTTCTCCAGCCTGAACAGCCCCAATTTTATTTGTTATGGTAAGTGTTTCTACTGTCACAAAAGCAGGAAAAGTTTCTGGGAATGAATTTCTACTATCTGTGATCTAGTGTGGGAGACAGAGCTATGCTAAAAGAGACAAACCCATATTCAGTAAACTTCATAAGAAAAAGTGGGATTACCTACATGTTAGGGAGTGTTGCCTGTTTAATCACTTTGTTCTCAAACACCAGGGATGTTGTGTCTTGGATGTCCAGAACTTTCAGCAAAACATAGTATTAAATACTGTAGAGTGCCATATAACTGTGGTAAATATAGCAGTCAGAAATTCACAAATACAGTCTTGAACAGAAGAAACTGATTAGCAGCGATAGAGGAAATGTTAACCAGGATGTTGGTATTTATTTCCATGTCCTTTAAATAAAAGTGACTCATAGACAAATAGCAGAGATGTGCAGACATGACCTTAGTCTAACTGCCATTCCTCAAGGACAGCACTTCTTCCAGAGACAGTGCTTAATTAGCATTGCAGAGCAATGCTTCCTGGTATGGAGCTTGAACTGTCAGACAAAAGGGAAAAGAATGGGTAGAGACCTCTGTAACTTCATTTCTACAGTTTTGTTTGTTAAAGGGTCTTCTTTAACTTGTCACTGAAAGCTACATAACTCATTGCTCCATTTCAGTGCATTTGTTTTCTCTACACAGTGGATACAGTGAACAGTCTGTGGCCTGTGCTAATGGACCTCCCTGAAATCCTTGAATAATTCTAACTCAAATAATTTGAGCTTTATAGCTGATGCCAAATTTACCTGTTGAAGTGGTTGTAGCATCAGTGGAGGAGTGAGACAATTAGTACTGATGTAACTGAGGAAGACTAGCAACTGCTGCAGTGTAGTCATGCTAGAGCATGACTAAATAAAGCTGAGCTTCTTTAGAGTCCTAACATCAGGTTGAACTGGTAAAATTACTATGGATCTTATTAACTTTTAGTTTGGGGTTGCAAACACTCCCTTTAGTCTTCACTGAAAAATAAAGTAGTGGCTGAAGCCTGGAAAAAAAATTACTATCTATGGTTAAAGCTTTGAAGTGACTTGACAGTTCACAAGACAAGAAATGGGCAGACCAGCAGTCTCTTTTATACTTCAGAGAATAGAGCCTGAGATCTGGAGTGACAGACATAAAGTAATCTGTGCTGACCTAGAAGGTGACCTATACCATTAAGCATGAGACTGTAAATCTCTTCTGAGCTTTTGTTTCTGAGGGATGCCAAACCCTACAAGTACCACTCTGCACCAGTTTGTAGTCCTGAGGATAGCTGTGTTGTCCTTTCTAGGGCCATAACATGTCAAGGCCTTTCTGAGAGTTTGTGGTAGCAAGGTCTGCAGAGTAGATAGAGCTTTGTATGGAAGAAGAAATATAGTAATGAAATTTAGAAAGGGAAAGGAAGGTCACAGTGTCTCACAAGGCATCTGTACTACCACAGTGAAATTAGCATGTGCTGAAATAGAGGAAGGAAGAAAAAAGTGTGAAGGTTATTGAGACTGATAAGTTTATCTTGGCCCTGTGCAAATTCCACTCAGGGTCAGTCTCTTTTGTTACCAAAATGACAATCACACAATAGCCGTGGGATGCGGTTGGGCTTGGACTTTCCTGAATTACCTAGGGGACTCTGTCACAGTAAAATTCACAGGGAACTTGGGTCACCTTTGCTGCTACTGTGATCTAGCAACAAGATAACACTCCAATTAAAGGAAATCACATAACAGTCCCACATAAATGAATATATACACACACACACTCCCCTCAGCCACATAAATATACCCTTGTGAGACAGAACACTCAGGTGGTGTCTAAAATTCCCTTCAAGTAGAAGAAAATTTCCAGTCCAAGATCACTCTAACAAACTGAACTCTACCTTGCTGGTGGTGCAACGTAACACTAAATCTCTTGCTTGATAATAGCTTGATAGCTGTAGATATTATCTATCTGGACTTCCGTAAGGCCTTTGACACAGTCCCCACAATATTATTCTCTCTAAATTGGAGAGATATGGATTTGGTGGGTGAATTGTTCAGTGGAGTAATGGTCAATGCCTCAATGTCCAGACAGAGACTGGTGACAAATGATGTCTCTTAGGGGTCTGTACTGGGACCAGTGTCTTCATCAGTGACGGAAAGAGCAGGATCAAGTGCACCCTCAGCAAGTTTGCAGACAACACTAAGCTGAGTGTTGTGTTTGACATGACCACCGAGTGTTGTGTTTGACATGCCTAAGGGACAGAATGCTGTGAAGAGGAACCTGAGCAAGCTCAAGAAGTCGGCTCATGTGAACCTCATGTGGTTCAACAAGGCTAAATGCAAGGTCTTGCATCCGGATCAAGGTAAATCCCCGTATCAACACAGGCTGGGGAACGAAGTGATATATAGAGAGAGCAGCCTTGCAGAGAAGGACTTGAGGATGTTGGTCGATGAAATACTGGATATGAGCGAACAATGTGTGTATGCAACCCAAAAAAGCCAACTCTATGCTGGCTGCAGCAAAAGGAATGTGACCAGCAGGTGAAAGGAGGTGATTCTCCTCCTCTGCTCCACTCTTGTGAGGCCTCACCTAGAGTACTGCATTCAGTTGTGGGGTCCACAAGGATATGGACCTGTTGATGTGAGTCCAGAGAAGGGCCATGAAGATTATTGAAGGGCTGGAACACTTCTCCTGTGAGGACAAGCTGAGAGAGATGAGGTTGTTCAGCCTGGAGAAGGCTCCTTGGAGCAGCTTCCAGTACTTAAAGAGGACTTATAAGAAAGATGGGGACAAAGTTTTGAGCAGGGTCTGTAATGGTAGGACAAGGGGCAATGGTTTAAAACTAAGAGAGAGTAGATTAAGACCAGATAGAAGAAAAAAATTTTATGGTGAGGGTGGTAAAACACTGGAGCAGGTTTCCCAGAAAGGTGGCAGATGCTCCATCCTTGGAAACATTCAAGGTCAGGTTGGATGTGGCTCTAAGTAACCTGATCTAGATGAAGATTTCCCTGCTTACTGTAGGGGGGAATGACATAGATGACCTTTAAAGGTCCAGCCTTTATTTCGGTTCCAACACAAATTATTCTATGATACTATGATTGTGTGCCTGCACCCCAGCAATCAATTAGGTAAGGTTTTTAGAATAAAGCTTATATTTCTGTTCCCGCAAAGGTACTGTATACATACACAAAGACAAGAAAGATGCATTAAAATTCCTAGGCATGTGCCAGGTTATTGCACTGTCCTTTTGGGTTTCTTCTTTCTGTCATTTAGTGAGTGTGCAGAAATAATTTTTTAGTGAGAAGGACGGTGTATATGTGAATTCCAGATGGATGGGGAATAAATTAAGAAGTTGGCTGAGGTAATGAGTTTTGGCAACAGCTCATTGCTCTTCACAAAGCCCTGTTTCACACAAATTCTGTGTCCATTGACTGTTTTTCAGAGTACATGTAGAAAGAAAAATGTATTTACTATTTGATTAATTACTGATTTTACTTGAGGAATAGGGAAAGTAGGTTTTTCCCTAACTAAGCATTAATTTAACTTGTAAATTGGAGAATTGTCTCTTTTTCAATAGTAGATTTGGGTTTTTTTAAATCTTTTTTCAAGCATTCCACCTTCAATTTGTTTAGTTTGCTTTGCTTGGTTGTTTTGGGTTTATTTTCTTCAGTAGGGAGAGTCTTTGAGGCTTACAGCAACTTTTTTGCTGTTAAATTCTACCTTCTATTGAACCATTTCATATGTTGGAAAGAATTTCTAAAGTATACATTTTACTTAGTGTCTTGCAATTATAGTCTTTACTTTAAACTAGTCCTTTTCTTTTAATAATGTGGTGTGCATGATTGCGGCTGCTGCTATTTTGACTGCAAGAACAATGGAAAGGCTCTATAATCCCAGATATGTTTGGAAAGGCTTAATTAGAGGTATCCTTTAAACAAGAGCACTGTGAATTCTAAGCTTCATGAAAGCTTAATACTATAGGGCAAATCTAGATTGTACACTGAGGCCAAACCCTGACCTTTATTTGATTTGTGTGACACACGCAGTGATATTGACATCTGAGCTTTCTGCCATGCTAGCAGTGGGGAAAGGACCAGAGCAGCTCCCTGTCCGTCTTCAGGGAGCTGGGTGCTGCAGGAGATGATGCACCCCTCTTTTCATGGTGCAAGTTTTCTTCTCACTGAAAGTGGGTGCAAGGCTGAGATAGGGTTTGGGTTGCAGAGTCTGAAGTTGCCTTATTTCTGAAGAAAAAAAGAACATTCTCAGTTTCATTTAATTTCTTCTTTTATTTTTTTTTTTCCCCATGACTTCAAGTATGCCTGTGTAGGCAGCCCTCAGCAGACAAAATGAAACCTTTGGTACCTGCAGAATCAGTGAAACCAGTCTTTTTTCCACATTAAGGAGGGTTTCACTCTTTATATTCCAATTTATTGTTCTTGCTCATTCTCTCTGGAACACTGCTAGGTAACCGCTGAGGACAATAGGTGTGTTTTAGGACAGAGAAAGAAATGAGAGGAACAAAGTTATAACCTGGGCTTCTCATTGGAGGGAGCTACAAACTGGTAATTTTTTAGTTCAAGAAGGCTATGTTGCTGGCAGGAGCCAGATGGCATACATACCTTGGCCTTGGCCATAACCACAAGGACACAAATGGGGAAGATAAGCTGTGCAGCTGCCAGAACCATTTGGTACTGGGCTACATTTCTGTTCCGGTTCACTCTGCAAACTTTAAGCAATGTAACATTCAGCCTCAAATCAAAAGGCAGTGGGTTTTCTCTCCGTAGGAAGTGTGCTGTCCGCTGTGATACACAGCGAACTCAATATATGGCGGGAACAAAGGGAAATGTTTTGTTAATATTGTTTCCTTGTCAGTGAAGCCCAACGGCCTGGAGTACTCACCCGCCTGACACATCCAGAAGGTGATGACCATATTGTTAACAATCCTGTGAGCAACTTCTCCCGGCAGTTCTCAGAAAAAGCAGCACTGCGGTGACGGAAAAGCACAGGATGTTACGGGATCCGTCTATGGCTTTTGAGATGTGGGAAGCAGAGCGCGTTCTGTTTTCAGAGGATGCATGGTTGTAAACAGGAAGCTTTGCAGGGCACGGCTGAGTCCTTGGGCTCTACTCAGGACAGAGGGAAAAATCTGCTGAAACAGGTACCTGCAGCCAGCATAGGATTGTCAAGGCACAGACAGCGTACTCAGGTTTCCTAAAAATACATCATTCATCCTTGTCATTGCTAGTCCATTGGGACAGCTTGTGCACTGCTGTGTCTTTAAAACACTAGAGGAAATGACATGTTCTGAAATACAGGATATTTTGGAAGCACTTAATGGCAAACACAGTGTCTTTTAAGGTTTTCCCCTAAGGAAAGCACCTAAGTTAACATGTATGTTGTTAACCCAGTATTATGCAGAACTACTGCCAGTATTTCACTGAATTAATTTACTACTAGTTGAGTTAATTAGAGATTAAATCATTTCAGCCAATCCCCAACATCAGAAAATTTGACCAGCTGCAGGAAAACTGCACAGGAAAGGGGAAGGAATGAGGTTCCCCAGAGTGCTTTAGCAGACCTGCTCTGAAACTCCTGGCAGTCCGAAAACCAAACAAAAATAACTTGGCAAAAGAACCTTGTAATTTGGCTGTGCGGGAAAGAATGGCAGTGCACTCACACAGGGCAGATTCAATCTTCTCAGCCCTGCTCCTCCCTCTTCCCCTAAAATCATGTTGCAAAATCTATTCCTAAAATTATTCCAGTTCTGCTGGTGTTAAGATGTATGAATTACTAGCTTAACAAAGGATCATGGGAACAGATAAGTGCTCCAGCACGTCCACTATTGTGTTTTGTGTTTTTGGCAGTCACTGTTGCTAAATGACCACTAAACAAAAAAGGCCACTGACAATAACACTTCTGCCACAGCATTAATGAATAGAGAAAAACACATAAATTTTTGAGCGTGCATTTTGACAACTTTTACCACAAAGACAATGCACTTGTACATCCCCTAGCAGAACTCAGAAAAGAATTGTAAGGCTAGCCTTATAATTTAAATTGTATGCATTCACCCCAGTACGATGCATTTTAACCCTCTAAGGCAAGCAGGTTAAAGTCATGAGGCTGAAAGGACTCCTCATCCTGGGCTGGCCACTTCTTACTATGTCTTCATCAACAAAGGCTGACTTAGGGATGATGACAATGAACAATTGCAAGTTAGGGCAAAGCATGTAGAAATGATCTGTCCTTTCACCTGCAGCTCTGGCACTACTGCCTGCTATAGAGCCTCCAGAAGAGACGGGGCAGAAACTGGCACCGAGACCCATTTCTGCTACTCAGACTTTGTTTGCTGCTTCTAAGACCTTTGAAAAATAACTCAGCAGCCTATTACAACCATGTTAAAAATAAAAATAATAAGTTATTTAGGAGGGGAAATAACAACCCAATGTCAAAGCCATTTTTTGTTCAGGAGTTAGTTACCCACTGTGATCTGTATACTCATGATAGATTTTGAATTGGGAAATATGAAGGTAGAGAAGGGGAGTGGAAGACAACGTAACAATTGAAAATAAGGATTAAGAATATCCAGTTTGCTCTAATAGAAGCTGAGAAACATACTGGTTTTTTTTTCCAGGCAAGAAGTATTTTGCGAAAGGAAAGCATTTGTTCGTGAGTAGTCTGTTTGGCCTGCTCTGTCTCCTAAAAATTACCAGACTACTTGGCAGACTGGGGTATTCCTTATATTCTTTTAAAAGTAAAACCCTCAAAAGGTTAATCACAAACAGGGACAGGGGCATGAGTCAAGTTCTGAAACACTAGTACCTCCATCCACTGAATAGTAACCCAGGAACCTTGCTTCAGTCTTAAACAAATATCCAGTCAACTTCATGCTAACTATTTTATTATCTTCTCTATCAGCATTTAGGTGGGCCCTACCAGTATTTCATTACCTACAGATGGAAGAAGAAAGTTGCTTTTTGTCTGCTGAAGAAGCTTATAAATCTCCTGTCTCTCCACGGTTTCAGACACCTGGCTCTGCTTATTACCCTTATGACTAGTCCAATGCTGCTTCTTGCTCATTCTCTCCTACATTATAAAACTTTCCTATTTTATCTCTCACCCTCCTCATCTCTCATAACTGCTCCTTAATGGGTACCAGGTGGCTCCCACAGCAGTTGAAGCTGACTCTTCCTATCACAGATATTAACTCCTTCTTTGCTTTGCTTGATATTAACATTCTATGGAATTCTATCTATGATGAGATTGTTGTTCATTGTAGCTCCATGATGAGTGATTTGATGCTATAAACAAGATGTTACCATCTTCCTTTCCACTACAGACCAGAAGAACTTCTATGCAGGTAATGCAAAATAGTGGACAAAAGAATGAATTCAAAAGCAGGAGACATGCACCCTGTTCCCTGTTCTGCTACTGAATTGTACAAAACCCTATCATTAAGAAAGAACAAAATAGGTATTTCCTGCTGGCAAAGGGTTTCACAGGAAAAGCAGAGCAATAAAGGTTGAAGAACTTTTTGCTATGGTAATTCTAATTAACTGTAGCAGGCCAGGAGCTCATCTCTACTAAGATTTGCACCAAGTAAATTGTTTTTTCCTTAGGAAAATTATTCAAAGAGATAGAACAAAAACCTTGAAAGGGAACAGAAACATAATGGTGCTGGGACTAGTTGATTCCATATACCACACACTTAAGAGAGCCAAGACTTCAACTCAGGAGCCTTGCACAGCCAGTACAACTATGGTGAGACAACACAAAACACCCAGGACATTGTTGGTATTTGAAAGTAAAAAGACCTTCAAGCCAACAGCTAGAGAAAGAGATAAAATAAGAATTTTAGTGAAGCTTATTTTTTTATATTTAGTCTGATTGCAAGCTAGCAAAAAGTATCTTTGAAAAAAAAAGTAGTTTCTAGTGGAAGAATTATCATTTAACTGTCTAGTTTAAATAAGCTCCAAGAGATTTGCATTCTGCCTTTGGGTTTCTAACTACAGACATCGGTGGTAGAATTAAACTGTGCAAACATAAGTGTCTGTGACCTGACTTTTTAGGTTTCTATTTCTTTTTAGAGAAGAATTCTAAGGCAAAATTCATCTCACTTGCAACTCTTGTCTAAAACTGATGAGATGAGTCAGGTGAACTGCGTCCCGGCCTATCTGCCAGCTGATACCCTTGTCTTCAGTAGTTTCTTTTTCATATTTGAATCAAATGAATTGTGACTTCTAGATCTGCCCTCTATAGATTACACCTCATACAGTATCTCAGAGGAGCAGAAAAAAGCTATGAAGAACTGGCTTGTTACTCTTAGAAATCTGCCTATCGCTTTCTATTATTGTTGACACCAATCTCGACATGCCTCACCAGAAGGGATATATGATGTACTCTCTTCTCTGATTTTTGCCTCTACTTAGTTGCTTCTTCTATGGAAAAAAAAATTGGAAACTCTTATTAACTAAAACACTTATAAAATAAAACAATAATTTCACATAGATGAAATAAATGTTAATAAAATCAGAAGTGTGGGAACCATAAAATATTCTGAATAAAAATATTTTCATGTGTAACAACAAAACCCCATAAATTAAGATTAAAAAGCATTCATTGGATTACAAAACCAGGAAAAAAAATATTTTTTCATTACTAATGAAATCCAAATTAGATGGAAATATAATTTCTTATTAAAAAAAAGAGTATTTTTTTTCAAATTCCAGATATCCCAACATCTATTCATAGGTGAGAAAACTGTTTCTAAAACCTTCTGGAACTCCAGACCTGCAGGTAACTGTATGCAGTCACATTCTGCATTCCTCATTCTCACCTTCTTTTCCTTGTGAATTGAGGGTCAAATTAGTTTTTAATTGTGATCTGCAGCTGACATATCTAGGACACAAGCGATTTTAGCCACACCCATACTGACCTTTGTTGAATTCAACCGAAGCATGAGTCTGTGGCATTGTTTTCCTGCTGTGCTTCACCCTGACTTGTGTATGTGCTGTTACAGCTAATTTTGTCCCTTTGAAATCAAAATCCATTGTGGTATCTTTAAACTTGTTTAATGGCTTTAAGGATATATTCTTGGATACAGGATACATAAAAGATCTAGCAGCCAAATATTGTTACATAACATTTAAATTGATCTTTATTTAAAATTTTCCCCCCCAAAAAATTAAGAGAGAACACTCCCTAACAGAAAAACAAATTAATGATAACGTGACTTCAAAACTTGTCTAAGCTGCAAAAGATGGCCACTCACAAATGATCTACAGTGAACATTTACCTAAAGTGGGTAAAGCACAAAAAGTAGGCACCCAATTGCTGAGGGTGGATCCTTCCAAAAGCTGCAGAAGGAGTTGCAATGAGATTGCCACAATCCCCAATTGTTGCCAGCCCATCAGCTGAGCGGACTCTGAGCTGTGGACAACATCATGCTTTCCTCTCTAAAACAGACTTATTTCCTCCAGATGTGAGCAGGCTATAGAGTTACAGAGTCCTTGAACTCTGAGATTAAAAGTCACTGGTCTGCTGGTTTATGGGGGTGGTTTTTTTGGTTTAGTGGTATGGAACCACCTGCTTGAACAACCACCTTTCTTTTCCAGTGTGAATCTGTCATCATAGCAATTAGATGAGGCTCACAGGCTTGAACCTGCTTAGCTTAGGAAGTATCAGACTGCAGGCAAGTCACTGGCTAGGATGGACACTCATCTGGAATGTATTTCAACTTTGGTCTGAAGTGAACCGTATCTATTATCCCTCTCAAGAAAACTGCAAAACTCTTAATGTATTCCCCTAGGTTTAGGGGGAACAGGGTGGGAGATGTGGTGATGTGGTAAGGCAAGGGTGATTTTTAGCCTTTTATTTTCAATATTTGTTTGATTGCATTTTGCAACAATTTTTGGAAATTCAGTAGTGGATTTTTTTAAGTAACGTTTTCAAATAGTTGGGTAGGTCTCCTGGAACACTGTTATTTTTGTAACATCAAATAAAGACAGAAATAATACACAGGTTCCCCATACATGCTGTTTTCCAGGAGGGGAAACATACCCATGCTAAAAGAGTTTGAGAGTTTAAAAGAAGGAGAAAATGGAACTGAAAAATCCAGGAACGGTTTAGTTAAAACATATAACCTGATGCTGATGGAGGTTGGAAATGATCTTCAGGTATGGGCTTGTAATTTTTTGCAAGATTATTTCTTTATATCTTTATGTATTTCTGCCTATTTAGACAACACCCTTAGCCAGAAATATATTTGGTAATGGAGAATATTTGGATTACTGAGTATTTTAAGCTACTTTTTTTGCTCTGGGCTGAAGAATTTCACTGTTTCAGCTTAGTATAGCATCTCAGATATGCTTATGCTTTCTGTCTGACTGTTCTGTCTGTTAAGAGAGATAAAGCCAATATACCCCTCACTGTCTGCCAGGCCACCTCCTACATCTATTGTTACGGTTACATGCTGTGCTCCAGGTATCCAACTGTCTCATGTACTAATGAAAATTGAGATGAGAGATGGAGGGAATCATACTCTCCTGGCCAGTTGTTTTGCAGGGTTTTATGTTTGAAGTCACACATTTTTAGAGGCAGATAAAGAAGTCTAGTGGTTTCTATTAAAGCACAAAGTTAGAACTATGGTCTTCAGGTTTAAATGATTCCATAGAAATCACCGGGACTCCACACTAATCAGAAACCAAATAGCACAACATGAAAAAAAATTACCTAATGCATCTTAAATCATGATTCATTCTGAAATGACAATTGCTATTTAGCAAAAACCATTTGCCTCTGTGTGTGGTTAAAGGATTTATGTGTTCTTGTACATTATTGTTCTTGGATTTATGTGTTCTTATACAATCTTTATTAAAGAGTCACAGATAGTTCTACCAAAACGTCCAGTGTTCCAAAACAAGGTAAAATATAAGGTGTATTCAGTTCACCAGTGACAACAGCTACCCACATAGACTGCAGTGCAAGGCATGCATAGTATTTAAGCATGCAAATAAGGTTAAGTATCTAGTAAAGTTTCCTTATACTAGGGTACAATGCAACCATGTTGGACTCGATGATCCCTATGGGTTCTTTCCAGCTTGGGATATCTTATTATTCTACATGTTTTGCATTCAGTTCTAAAGATGTTCGATGTCATCCATGTTTACTGTTTCACTAATTAGGGGGACTCAGAAGACATTATCATTTGTAGAGGGCTGCAGAGGGGGAAAGATGTTAGCAATTTTTTTTCTACGTTGAAATATTTTGTATTTTTGCTAAAGAGCAAAACCTCAAAATGCAATGTTGTGGATCATTATTTACTCTATATTTAAAGATGAACAAATGTTTGCAAATAGTTAGAAGCAGCTCATTTTTCAATTCATAGTTGAAAAGCCAAACAACGGGCTTTTCCCAGGCACGTGTCACAGAGGTTAAGGAAAAACACCCCACTTAAGCCAGCAACCAGTGGGTGCAGAGGGTGTCACTATCCAGACAGATTTCATAGTGATCCATGCTCTTCTGTGCTGCTTACAATTAAAAGAATTTACATAGCTGTGGAAGTACTTGCTCCACTGTATTCTAAAATGTAACCAGTCCTAGGATTCGGCTGTTCTACAGACAGAACAATCTCTGCTGTTTTGAGGTATCTTCTTACATGTGCACAAGAAAATTTTATCATTAAAAGCACACAGTTTAAAAGTTGTAAGTTTTCCTTAAATGCAGAAAAAAACCCATGAATAGCCTCACTCTTTAGAACAACAAGTATAATGTGAAATATTCAACCAACAGTGAGTAACATCATAAATAATACTCTGTTTTCTTTATAAAATTTTCTTTATAAAAATCTGGACTTTGAACCAGTTTCAAGGGCACAAATAATTTTAATGGTCTATCAGGTTAATGCATCAGTATATACTTACCAGACCATATATAATGAAAAAGGATGAAAACCAAGTATTTTTAAAACCTGACAGTATTATAAGGTATGTTTAAAAAAGGAACTCACCTGTTTTACCTACTAAAACTAAAATCAATATATTATAGCATCTGAATCTTTTCTATATGTGCTATTACGTGCTACTACTGAGGATCAAGGAAACAGGGAAAATCTTTACTACAGTAAGGGAGCTGGCAAGCAAAAACTGGAGGAAATTGTGTGCTTCTGACCTCAGATGAACTGGTAATACATAAAATTATTTTGTGTAATGTAAAAATCTTATGAAAGCTGAACACTTCTGAGACCCAACAAAACCTTGTCTTTTATTTTATGCATGTGACTAGCCCCCAGGAATGAAGGATAAACTGTATTTGCCACTCACTGTATTTACCTGTTAGGGAAGTGTATAGCTCCCCACACTGCAATACACTTCTTATAGGTTTAGTTGAGCAGTCGCTTCTTTCCTTGATCCTCTTTTGCAGCTATGGAATGAAGTGAAAGGTCTTGCTGCTTTTTTGCCCCAGTGCAATCATTCCTGGTCATTTGCGCCTTTCGAGGAGTGAGCTTCAGAGTCATGGGCTGTCCTTCGGGAAGCTTTGTTTCCTGCACTTGCAATATTTACTTGAAGCTGACAAGTCTGTTCTTCCAGCAGAATGTAAGTGATGTGGGAGTCATGCAGTATGAAGTGCACTCGGTAATTGAAGCCAGTCTCACTTAGGGCTTTTGAAAGGAAGCTTGAGGCCTTGCATTTGACCAAGTTGTCAACAGGGCACCAGTGAAGAGAAAGAAGACAGACTCACGTGCTCTCCATGGTCTGTGTCACTGGGTAGATGGGCTGCTGTGATTTGAAACAGCTGTAAATGTGATCTTAATACTGCAGAAGCCTTTGATTGGGGTGTTTCAGTCTCTGGCTGGCTTCTTTCTGCAGTCCTACGTCAAGGCGAGACAGTGTGAAGCAGGGAAGGAATCCCTGAACAACAATGAACACAGAAAGAAAGATGACTTCAAATCTCAGCTGATAACACTAATATATATCATGAGACATTTTGTCACCTGCTTTTAGATCTCTATGTAAGCAGTCTATAAAAGTCCACACAGGGAAAACAGATATTCTTCTACTGAAACTCCTTCCCTTGAGAAAAAATGGTATTGCTATTTAGTGCTACAAATACATATTCAATGTATCACCTACTTGATGTTTATTGTCCCAGTTATTGCCTTACTGAAAGCATTAGTTTTTCAAGATAATTCAACATTGAATTAAAACTTTAATTACAACCTTACATTTCTGAGAAGATACTAAATGGATAGAGGACAGGATATTTTTATTCCAACTTGTCTTAACTCATCCATTGAAATTAGTACTTATGGTACTAATTAGAAGCTTACTGTCAGGGCCTGACCTGCCATCTCATTGAAGTCACTGTCTTCCATAACCATATACAGTCTGTGAACACTTTCAGAAAAACACACCTGCATGCGCATGTGCCCAATGAACTGTCTCTCACAGAGGGATTTTGTCAGATTTGAAGTACATGCTGAGTTATAGGTAGTCCCAAGGACCATTTAGCCATTAAAGGCTAGCCCAAATTGAAGAGCTTTCCAGGGTCAGGTGCTGCCTGGGTAAAGAAAAGAAGTCAGCCAAACTAATGCTGGCTTTGTGCATCTCTATTTAACATGCAGCATAATGCAGAGCAGTGAGTCACTCTGCCAGCTGAGGTAGAGGAACTGGGAAATATCAGGCAGAATTCCATTCAGTCCTCATCTTGCTCTGTCTTTTGTAGCATATATGCAACCCTCCACATCTACACTGCAGATCCACGGAGTCCCAGGACAGTCATCAAACATGAGAGATCCATATTTCCTGGCCCTGGGGAGTAGTATAATCCATCTCTTAATGCTTATAACAAAGGCATTCAGACAAACTTATCTGAAGTGGTAATAAAAATGGAAGCTACATCTGCAGAGCAAATGTGTGAAGCTATTCAGAAAGCATGTTGCTCGCTATGATAAATAAAGCCTCAGAGAAACTTACTGAAAGGCAATAGAACAACAAATATTCTTCTCTTTCCCTACCCATCCCTTTGTTGTAATAACTAATCTCAATAAAATGTGCATCTGAAAGATGTCATTTTTTCTGTGTTTTCAGTCCTGTCTTATACAGTGAAGAGTTCATCTGTGACTTAGGTACATATGCAGTTATTTCTTTTCTCTCAGATTTTATTTGTTTTAGCCAAATGAAAAACCACGCTCTGTCTTGTTTGCTGAGGGAGCTGCTCCCTTGTGATTGATGGTGTTTGACTTTCATGTTTGCATACCTGTGGCTGATGCCTCCCATCTTGCATGACATCAAAGGGAGGCAGCTTTGACTGGCACCTTAATTTGAGGCTCGTGTTCTCCGTGCTTGGCTAGGCTGGGAGGGCTGCACTTGCTGAGTTTTCTCCCTCTCACCATATGTGTGCTGAGCCGGTGACCCCAGCCACTCATATCCTCCCACATGGAGAAGGTTGCCTCATGCTGGATGCGTTCTGCTTTCATCTGCTGATGTCCATAAGATAAGGCCTGTCACACAACAGTTTATTTTTGCTAAGCCTTTAATGGTGTGTAACATGTTTCTTGAGGTGGGCTAATGTGGGGGTGAAGACTCGAAGTCTGTTCAAAGATACAGGTCACACTGCAGTAACTGAGCTTGTCAAGATATGTACAAATCAGGCTATGCTGTGGTATAAAGTGAATTGTGCATTACTTGTGCACCCAGATGCTGAGGAAAGATTTCTAGAAAATGTCAGGATCATCTTTTCACTTATATTATGGTGATGCCTCAGGCGCCTGCTGTGACTGAAGCTTCATGGCAGAAATGATGCAAACATGCAAGTTTGTGAAAACCCTAGAAGCTAAGTAGACACCCCAAAAAAGGTATGTAAGAAAGTAAATTCTGCTTCTATGCTCTCACACTGTGCTAGGAACACAGGACTGGAAAGTCCTATGATCAGTGCACCACAGCCATGGGCAATCAGCTTATCTAGGTGTCCACAGACCGTCTTCTTCAGAGTACTAAACCACTGTAACTTGTGTGCCTAAGTGTCCTCAGTGTGAGACTCCAGGTCCAGCAAAGAGATTTAGGATAACCTTGCTGAAAATTTCAGAGAACTTCTTCAAGAAGGAAAATCTCTACTTAATGTCCTATCTACTGAATGTCAGGTCCTACACCTGAGTCATGGCAATCCCAAGCACAAAATACAGGCTAGACCATGGCTTGAGAGCAGACCTGAAGAGAAGGGCCTGGGTGTACTTGTCCATGTAAAGCTCAACACCACACACAGCTGTGTGCACTTGCAGCCCACAAAACCATCTGTATGCTGGGCTACCTCGAAAGGAGCATGACCAGCAGGTTGAGGGAAATGATTCTCCCCTTCTACTCTGTTCCACTGCAGTACTGTGTTCAGCTCCAGGGCCCCTACATAAGAGGAACATGGACCTGCTGGAGTAAGTCCAGAGGAGGGCCATGAAGATGATCAGAGGGCTGGAGCACCTCTCCTACAGAGACTGACTGAGACTGCTGCGGCTGTTAGACTTGAGAAGTACCAGGGAAGACTTTATAGCAGCCTTCTGATGCCTAAAGAGGGCCTACAAACAGATCTGGAGAGGGACTATTTTGTAGAGATAAGACAAGGGGAGATGGCTTTAAACTGAAAGAGGGCAGATTTAGATTAGACATTAGGAAGGAATTCTTCACTATAAGGGCAGTGAGACACTGGAACAGGTTGCCCAGAAAAGCTGTGGCTGCCCCACGCTTGGCAGTGTTCAAGGCCAGGCTGGATGGGGCTTTGAACAACCTGGTCTAGTGGAAGGTGTCCCTCACATGCACAGGTGTCCCTAACTTGGAACTAGATGATCTTTAAAGTCCCTTCCAACCCAAAATATTCTATGATTCTATAATGATGAGTGGATCAGTGATACCACTCTTTTCTAGGCTGACTGCCACTCAAAGATGGTAGGCATCAGGGTGGTAGCTGCTGAGAAAAGAGCACCTCCAGCAACTTGTACCTCTGGTCTTCATGCTCCTTAGTCTTTGGACGTTTGAGTCCCCGGTTTGAAATATGAATAGAGTGGCCCTACTAAAAAGCTATGAGACTTTTCTGTGTGAAAATATTGCTCATATCTCCAGGGTTAGACCATTGTGAAATCAGAAAAACAGTATTTCTGGGCCCTGAGCATAAAGATAGACTAGGGAGATTCTGCTGTATAGAATAAATTTTAGTTTTCCACTTGTGGTCTGATGCAAAATACACAAACAGTCCTGACAGAAAAATGTAGCTGAGGCAGATAAATTGAAGCTATTTTAGACCATGAAGGCCATATCCTTATAAATCCTGCTGAACCTCAACAATGAAATCTGTTCTCAACTCAATCTGCAGACAAAACTTCAAATCTGCATTTCTCTTGCTACTTCTCCCTGTCTCTGTGTCACACCACAGCTCACAGCCATGGCTGCTGAGTATCGCAGTGCAGAAGCCTAACTCCTTTCAGTAAGACATGTGTCATATAATTGCCTACTTTCAGCCTACCATTCAAAAAGACAATTTAAAAAAATTTTATGCTTCCCTACAAAAGATCTAAAAACATATGTGTGATATGCAGTTGATAATACATTCACAACCAAAGAGGCTTGGACAGCATTGTTGGGTGCCTCATAATCTAGGATGCTGAGAATAAAATCAGTGGTGTGTGGATAAAGATATGACCTTCCTATTTTCTCTGTTGCCAGGTCTTAGGTTTGGGTCTCACAGCATGAGGGTTTGGCTAGGAAATCATTGAGGTTAGCCTAGCTGTAAGTGGGAAGATTTTGGCCTGGATTTGTCTTTTGTTGAAAATTTCAGGATGCAAAAAATATGTGGGAAAGGAAGCCTTTCTACTACTCTTGGTCATATCTCCAATTCTTGCCCACACTACCACTGATTTAAAGTATTTTTGATCTTCTGATAGCTATTGCAATTTATGAGAGAAATACAAATATATGGTTGAATTCCAAGTGGAGAACGCTCTTGAAGCTCTACCTCACTGGTGAGCCACTTCGAGTTCAACCACTGCAAATATCTGAACTGTTCACTGTCCTAGGAGTGTGGGATCTCTCAGGGTTACTTTCAGAACAGTGGTCACTTGCCCTCTTGGTGCCCTTACTGGAGATCTTCTGAGATAAATATTTCTGGTTTCCAGGACTCTGTTCAAAAACAAAAACTTCACTTTATATTTTGTAACAATACAGAAAAAAACCCATGATATTTTGAGAAACCACAAAGAGAAACCCAGAGAGCATGATACCAGAAGAAAAAACATAGCATCTCCACATGAATATTGGTCTTGGCAGTGCAATGCAGTGTCACTGATCTTGCTAAAATATCTAAAATTACTGTTCTGTCGGTATTATTACCTGCAGGGGAGGAGAGAGACAGAAGGAGAAGTTCCTAACATGGTTCAGGCAGACAAACTGTCAGAAGAATTGTAATGAGCAAGGGTAGAAATTTTAAAATTGGGATCATCTGATCCATTTTATCTCTTATAAGTTAGGAGTGAAGTCCAAGCAATCATCTGCCTTCACATACAGTGGAGGAAAATCAGTCATTTGCAGACTGCAACTTACCCCAGTGTCCTAAACATGAATTACTGTTGGGAAGAACTTGTTTATATCTCTTGAGCCTAGGTGGCTAATGCAGGCTGCATGGCCAGATTTCAGTTACGTTAAGTTTGACAAGATGAATTCTACCCTGAATGATTTTGGAGAGTTCACATTTCTTCATATCAGTGGCACTTAGCAATCAAACTAACTTGATAAAGCAAGTTCAGTTATACAGCAAGCAGTTCAGCACAATGAAATGCATAGTCAGTCATATTTACAAGAAGAGGGATTATATCCTTCAAAGCAGTGATGCTGACCTGGATTCATGTTCCTTAGTCAGTAGCACATTAAACATGAACTCCTACAGAGATGACACTTACAGGGTAAACATCAGTTTTGGATGTATAAATGAATACCTTGAAAAGGCAGCAGATAATATTATCTCTTAATAGGATATTACTGAAACCACTACTCTATCTGCTCACAGCTCTGTTACCTTTCCTTCAAAAAGAATGGACAAAACCAAGAGAAGAAGTACAGTCATGCTTATATTATTGAGAAACAAAGAGCATGCTCTAAGACTTCAGTTTGTCTGTGGTTTTGGGGTTTGTTTTTTTTCAGTTGATCCAGAATCAGCTTCACTTAGAAACAAGGAAGGAGAACAAACAGTGGGAGAATGGCAAACTGAAACTCAGTAACAGCATATTTTCTTCAGGTTAATTAGCCACTGCTTCTTTTGAGCTAGCTTATTTGAGATGCTGCAGATTCCCTGATGCTGATTTTCCTTATGAGAAGGCTGACAGCGCAACAGAGATGTTATGACAGAGAGATCTGATCACTTAAAAAAATTGTGGAGATTATTTTCTGGTCTTAACATCGGCATGCGTTCATGCCCCTAGAAAAATACTAAAGGTAATATTTAATATTTTATAACATTAAATAATAGTTAATATTTAATAATTATATTAAGCTGGTCCCAAACTTCTGAAAATCTTTGATAATTAAAGCCTTGCTTCAGTCTTGGACTACCCAAAGTTTTCTCATTTCTCTGTGCTGAGCTTTCAAATCCCAGCGGAAACATCCTCATTGTGGATTTTTACTATTTTCAAAATGTGCCACAGTGTCATAGCACTGACAAATCCTGTTGTTTAGCTGTTTTCAGCAGAAAGCAGGTGCCAAACAGCATTACTCCCATCCCCACTATGCACTGTCATCGAGATATCTGTCTGGAAAAGTGTGCACATTTGGAGGAAGTGTCCTTTCCCCCAGGGGATTAAATCATCTTGTTTTAACATCAGAGAAGACATAAATACATGCATGTATGTATATATGTACACATACATACACATATATTCATATATCACTGTACATATATCAGTAGTTCCTTCCAGCAAACAGAAGACAATAAACATTACTTTGAATCTTTGCATGTTCTTCAATTAACTAAGATAATGGCAAATATAGTTTCACCACTGTAATCTATCCACAATGAGTTGGCGCATGTATTTAAAGGAAGAGAAAGGGAACCAGGCACTACTTCAATTCACAGAGTCCTTTCTTTGCCAGCTTTTCTGAGATCCTTTTCAACAAGATATATCCATCATTGGTTTTACTCTTGTGAAGCTATCTTAACTCATCTGGCATAAAATCACATTTTGCGCATTGTTTCTTCATAATTCTTTGAAGTTCTTTTAAAAAAAATCACTATATTTTTGCCTTTTTCTACCAAAGTCCATCACTTAAATAAAATGGTGTATCCTAAATAAAACACAATTGTGCCCATATCCTTGAACTAAGTAATAGGGCAGTAAGAAGGGTTTTAGAAAAACTCAGCTCACTTGCAAAAGAAGAGGAGAGAGAAGAGAAAAATAAAATCAGGACATTGGTTGCCAATTTTAAATGTTGTTTTCAAGGGCCCAGTGTAGTTTGCATGGATATTGGTCACGTTCTTTTTTATGACTTTGAGATATGGACTACAAATAAAACTTCCACAAATGTTATACATTATTCTTCCTCCCTCCTGGAAACAAGTTCCTTTCCAGTTTGTATCCTAAATTAACTCCATCAACAAAAATAGCTTTGCATGAAACCTGCGAATGTCATTGACAGAAACCCCCTCTGTAGGAGAGGCTTATGAGGACACCTGCACGTGGTGGACATCCTGAGCAGGCACAAGGGCAGTGAACATGCAGTTCAGATTCCCATGTGCTGCATCAGCTATTATAAACACAGCTGACAAAATGATTTCTCCGGTAAAACAAGTAGAACACACTGAGAGATTGGAGAGATATGAAAAGTGAAAAAGTGTTTCCTTACTTTTTCTCCTGTTAACAGAAATTTCATGTAAAAAAAAAGTCCTTTTTTATTCTTTTCCGTTTTCTGACAAAATGAAAGTTGCAGCGTGTTTTTTTTTTAATTATTATTATTTTTAAATCTTTTTATAACAACTATTCTGCTCACTAAATGTCTGTTCCTTTATTATCAGCCAAGGACAGATAAGACTAACACGTCACACCCACAGTGTTACTGGCACTCATTTGGACTAACTGTATACTTGAAGCACAATGCAGAGTTCCTTCTATTAATCTGAACAAACACCCATCCCATCCTGAAGTAATATTCTGAGCACTTATACAAACGGGGAGATTAATTTGCTGAACAATTCTTTGCAGCTTCAGGACAATAGCAAGCATCGTGATTCGTATAGTTAAATGCTGAAGAAACCATTAGACAAGGACCTTCCAGACAAATTCTTCAACTGTGGAAAACTGATAGAAATCCTTTGCTGTCAAAGATTTGTCACAGACAGGAATGTGTGTGACATAGCCTTGAATTCTAAGAATCCTTTCTGCTGAAAACACCTGTCAATTTACAGGTATTCTTGGTCAGGAAAGCCCAAGACAAGGATGGTAAAATTGATCTGAATTAAATAAGAATTTCCCAGTAGCCATGCCAGAGACTTTCTTTGCAAGGTTTTAGAAAGCTTAAGAACTTAAACATGTCACTGTTATGATACTTACTCCTTCCTGTTTAAGGGCAAGACAAGAAGTGGAAATTGGTCAAAAATAGCTTCTGGGAAGTTTTTTCCATACCAGACTGTGTTTTTACAATATTTCCAGCCTTATTTGCCATATCAACAAGTTCTCATAAATAGTACTTGAACAGTATGCTGTTGATTAGAACAACACTAAACTTGTAAAACTTAGATCCAGCTACAAACACAAAGTTAGTGTTGAACCTCAAAATGATACTGACAAGAAAAAAGGAAATGATGAATACTTATAGGTATCAGGGTGGAAGGTAAAATCTCTTCAACACAAAGAATTTTGCTCATTTAAGTCCTAGCCCTAAACATACATGGTGATTTCTACTTTCTGAGTGATCAGGTGGTTGCTACAGAATGCTTTCTCCGGAGTAATGGTATTTCCAGAGAATAATATCTTAAAATATTTGCTTTTCAATTACAGAATTTTCTAATATAGTCTCATTTCATAGACCTAAAAAACTGAGTGATGAGATTTATATAAATCACCAGTAATATCTGGCAAGATAATATAGGGGAAGGTATATGCAGAGATATGGAAAATCATCCTTCATGGTCTGGTTATGTTTCTACAGGCACAATCATCAAGCAGACAACATGGCTCACACACAATCCATCCAGATGTCATTATACCTCTGGGGATCAAACAAGACTAATTCAAAGATCTGCCTGTCCTACACTGTTATTTACTTCATAGGGACAAAATTTCCACACTCTTTAAAGCATTTTCCTTTCTGTGCATTTCTTCAGGACACCAAGGCAAACTAAGTTCAAAGTAAACAGTAAAACAAAAAGAAGTAGAAGGAAAAACACCACAAATATGGTTCTGGTGACTACTGTACATATATATTGACAGCTAATGTTACACATGCACCAGCCCTGTGCTAGAGCTTGCTGACTGTGAAAATGCGCAATACTTTAATGGACCTGACGAAGACCACCTTTACCACAGTTTTGTCTGTCCTTAAAATGTTCTTTCTCTTTGTTCTTATTCATTTTCCTACCTCCCCCAACACAGCAAGATATCTGGGGCTTGAATACCATGGCTGCTGTTTTATGGTATTTGTGGTAAAAAACAAGTTTGCAGCTGTCTTAATATTCAATCAGCTTGTTTTCTTTTTCTTCAGAAAGTCTGGTGGGGGGGGGGGGGGTGAGGGGAGTAAGAAAGAGGAAACAACCCCAACAAAACCTACATGTCTGAAATTATATCTTTCGGCAGGCTGACTTTATTTGGCATTTGTTCAGTTCTGATACTCAACCAGGCATAATAATCACTAGGGTGACTTTGGAGGCTTAAAGTCTTAAAGCCCAGTGGATTAGTATGTTCAAACCTATATCTTTCAGCTGTCAGATAGAAAAGGGTTGCTTCAGAAGTAGATTTTTTTTCTAAGTGTTTGCATGCAGAAAGCCCAATTTGTCAAAGTACTGAGCAGCTCCCAAGAGTTAACAAATTTATCTTCCAAGCTGTCTGGAGAAGTGGAGAAGGATTATCTCCAGTTTATAGATGTGGAAGCAAAGCACAGATGAATTAGGCAACTTGTTTCAGGTCACATACAGGGCACTCTTGGCTGCAGGGGCACTTGCTGTTTTAGAGCAAGAACAAAAGAAAGTGGTCCTATAAGGTTCTTCACTGCTTTTTCCCAGGTGGGGAAAATGTCTTCTTTGGGCCTTTGTCTACTGAAGGTTCTGGTGGATTCCAGAGCCCCATATCTCTTCAGTAAGGTCTCTCAGTAATGGTGTTGATGATAGCCATTAAAAAAATCAGAGAAAGACCCTGGCTTCATGCCCTGGATGTAAAGGAGTACATCTTGGCCAAGTGAGGTGAACTGGGCAATCCACCAAAAGGTTTTGATTACTACCCTGGCCCACAAGTTTTCTTCAGCTAGACCTATTAAGAGAAGGAATTCTGTGTGATTGGTATAAAGTAAGCCTCAGGAAAAATTAAGTCAGAGGAGTCTGTCTCAGGTTTTTTGTATGTGATACGTGAATCACACCAATAATTTTAGTGCTGGGAACAAAAGACGTGTGCTGAAGTGTTGATTTAAAATGCCTTTTGTTCTTCCAACCGTTCTTGTTATCAATGGCAGTCAAAAATATCTCCCTACTTGTGAGATAGCTGACAGGACTGGTGATTATTCTGAAAGTACCTTTGCTGTTCAGGAATCTCTTTTCCATGCTGTCATCGGCTTGATGTTCTTAGATGTGGTAGAGATTGCTCCCCAGAACTTTTGGAAAATTTGAAATCTTCTTCTAGAGGAGTGTAAGAAGTGAACCAAATCTAGCTGCTGCAGATGTTTGGAAATGGCTTCTTTCAAATCTAAAATTCCAGGGCATTCATTTTAAAAGAATGTATTCAAAGTCCACCACAAATTAGATGCTACATATCATAAAAAAAAAAAAAAAGGAAATCCTCAGTTTGGTTATTTCATGACCTTTTGTCACTAGAGACTCCTGTCCAGACAGACCTATACAGACCAGCTGACACTGCAGCACTTCCTCCCCCGTCTTTCTGTGAGACTGCCAGAAAGGAAACAAAATCATCTGGATTATCTGGAAGCTAAAGGCTTTGGAAGTTCTCCCTGTATTATTCAGTTAAGCTTGCAAACATGCTGGTAACACCTCTCTAATATTGTCCCTTTTCAAAGATGTCCTGGTAGCATCAGCAGAAGTCACAAATATTTCATTTAATTTCCTACAAATAATGGAAACTTAGGTAAAAACATTCTTCATCACTTGCATATAAGCCCTATATATTTTTTCCCCACTCCTTCAGTTCCTTTTTTTTTTAGCTTCATCTGGCCTCACAGGTGACATTTAGTATCTAAATGTATAGTTTTCCTCCTAAAACAAACTCAGGCTTTCTTTTCCTGACTGCAATAATAGATAATAGTGGAGAAAAGCAAAAAGCAACCCTCTCATACAATGGTTGTCTATTCGCTTTTAGAAACATCATTAGTCTGCATAGGAGGTATGTAAAGCAACCTGTTTAACATCAAGTAGGGTACACCCAGAGAAAAGGATAATCTTAGGAAGCTAATATATTGGCCCTGTCTTCTGATATGTTAACCACAGGGAAAGTCAAAACCGCACATCATCATCCACGCTGTCTGGGTCAGAACTGTTACTGTTGCTGAGATTACTTTTGAGGTTCCCTTTAAGAAGCCAGAGCTCAACTGGATGCATATAGCAGTGTTGCACCATTTCTTCTTCACATGTGCAGGTAAAAGTACTTCTTAAGAGTGTGGAAGAAGATGGGAAATGAGGGAAATTTCCTATAACAATGTGTTAGCCAGTGCAGTGGAGATTTTTCTGCCTGGGTTAAAGAGCTTCCCAGCAATACAGCACTGGATTGCTTTTAAAGGTTCCCTTTTGCTTTGGTTGACCTACCTCTATACCTTTTACGTGGAGCTGTGTTTGGAAAGTGTTTGTAATATTTTTTACAGGAGCTGAAGAGAAAATTGAGCTAGGCAGCTCTTCACATACCCAGGCTGCCTGCTGTTGGCTGTACAGATGCCCTCAAAGTAAAATTTCCCTGTATGCATGCAGACAGCTATCCTGCATGGGAAATGTGGATACTACCCTCTACAATACTCATTGCATTTAAGCACACTGTACCATACTGACAGACTTTTGCCTTTCTGAGAAACAGCTATGCAATAGGAAGACTGACAGGTAACATGCCTTTCTGTCCACTCTCCATCTGTTGCTGCCCAGATATACCACAGTTTTATCCCCAGAACTGAAAATGTCTTTGAGCAGTGCTAGTGAATGGGGTGTATCTCTCAAAAAACAACTTAACAGTAAGTGCATCAGAGTTTCATTTTTCATCTCAATATAAATCTACAAGAATGGAAGTCAAAATAGGAAGAGCATGTTTCCTCCTCACACATGACGTTCATTCATCACAAAGATGACACCAGGAGGGTAGTCTGGTATATATTATGCATTATTTTGTGGCACATAGATCATTTTTCAAATACAAAAGCAAACCACATAGCCATTTATTCACATCTGGATATAACTTTTTGGTCTGACTGAAAATCACCTAAGCATCTTAATGTACTTAGGAATGATTCCAATGCATTCGCAAAGGGATGCTGCTTCACTTTGGTGGGGTTTTTTTAAAGACTCTGGAATACCATGCATTTTTTCCATTAGAAGAGTGAAATCAATTTACCTCAAAATGTGCCCCCTTGGCGATACTGCACTTTTGCCAGTATTAAGAACATGTGAGCATGTCTGGAACTTACTGGAGTGTTTCCTGGACAAACAGAAATATGTTTGTAAGAAAAAAAAAAAAAGTGGCTGAAAACAGTTGCTTCCTTTTCGCTCTTCTGGAATAGCCTGTTACTCCAAATAATTATAAGTACATAGTGTGGATAAAAAGTATCCTCCCAGATTTGTGTCAAGTTTTCACTGGAAATTGCATGTTGCAGTGATATTGCCTCAACCTGCTGCAACAGTATGGCAGGATCTGCAGAGTAAGTGCAACTGTCAAGTGAATCACAAAGTGTCGAATTTTAAATGGAATATGTTTCCAGGGTGAGATTCCAGGGTGTATTGCCCTATATATCACTTAGTCATGAATTTTAAGTCATGAGGTTTTATCACACTGTCTATGAGACAGTATTGTGCTCATAATTCTATCTGTCAGTCCACAGAAATTACATCAGCATACATAGGTCAGATTTTTTTTACTTACATAAGGAAGCAATAATATTTTGGTACTCATTGAAGGTCTGTTTGGAAATGTATATTTATATTGCTGTATTTTGGATTGTATCCTACCATATCCTTCAAAAAGTCTGTGTAAAGATTAAAGTTAACCTCTAGAGATGGTAATAAAAAACAAACAGGTAGATCTTTGTGCAGATATTTTGTGGACTGTAGAAGAAGTAGAAGGCTGAAGAGTAGGGTAGCATGATACTGAAATATGCTTCATTTCCCCTCTGTATTTGTCTGCAGATATTGCCTATCTCGCTAGTATAATTCATTTTTCATCAGAAGAGAAAATCATGTAGCAATGTAACTCTTCAGCCACTAAGAAAAATGAGAACAATTCCATGTTTAAAGCACCTAAAAGGAAAAGCAAACACAAACTGTCAACAATTTTTAAAGAACTTGGAACCTTTAACCTTTCTCAGTAGTTTAGTAGCCTCCCTGAGGGAAAGGTTTCAGAGCAGATCTCAGATCCAAGCTTTTCAGGTTGGACAGGGGTCTGGAGGGAAGTTTTCATTTGGGCATGCTTCTAGGATGATGAATTATTTAATTAATTTCATTATGTCTGTCTGTCTTCATTTTTCACTAGCTGCTGGCGAATGAAGTTGCAAAGCCACTGGCCATCATATTTGAAAAATCATGGCAGACAGGTGAAGTTCCTGATGACTGGAAAAAGGGTAATATAACTCCCATTTTCAAGAAGGGGAAAATGGATGACCCGGGAAATTGCAGACCAGTCAGTCTCACCTCTGTGCCTGGCAAAATCTGGGAGCAGATTCTCCTGGAAGGCATGGTAGGGCACATGAAAAACAACAAGGTGCTTGGTGACAGCCAGCATGGCTTCACTAAGGGGAAATCCTGCCTGACCAATTTGGTGGCTTTCTATGATGGGGCTAAGGAACTGATGGACAGGGGTGGAGCAGTTGACGTCATCTACCTGGACTTGTGCAAAGCGTTCGACACTGTCCCACATGACATCCTTGTCTCTAAATTGGAGTGTCATCAATTTGATAGGTGGACCACTCGGTGGTTGAAGAACTGGCTGGATGGTCGCACTCAAAGAGTTGTGGTCAACGGTTCAATGTCCAGCTGGAGACCAGTAACGAGTGGTGTCCCTTAGGGATTGGTGTTGGGACCGGTCTTGTTTAATATCTTTGTCGCTGACATGGACAATGGAATTCAGTGTGCCTTCAGCAAGTTTGCTGATGACACCAAGCTGTGTGCTTCTGTTGATACGCTAGAGGGAAGGAATGCCATTCAGACGGACCTTGACATGCTTGTGAGGTGGGCTGATGCCAACCTCATGAAGTTTAACCATGCCAAGTGCAAGGTCCTACACCTGGGTCAGAGCAATCCCAGGCACAGCTACAGGTTGGGCAAAAAGGAAATTCATGGTCGTCCTGTGGAGAAGGACTTGGGGGTGTTAGTCAATGAGAAAATGAACATGAGCCAGCAGTGTGCACTCACAGCCCAGAAAGCCAACCGTATCCTGGGCTGCATCAAAAGGAGCATGATCAGCAGGTTGAAGGAGGTTATCTTGCCTCTCTACTCTGCTCTCGTGAGACCTCACTTGGAGTATTGTGTGCAGTTCTGGTGTCTTCAACATAAAAAGGACATGGTACTGTTAGAACAAGTCCAGAGGAGGGCCACGAGGATGATCAGGGGACTAGAGCACCTCCCATATGAAGACAGGCTGAGAAAGTTAGGGCTCTTCAGCCTGGAGAAGAGAAGGCTGCGTGGAGACCTCATAGCAGCCTTCCAGTATCTGAAGGGGGCCTACAGGGATGCTGGAGAGGGACTCTTCATTAGGGACTGTAGTGACAGTTCAAGGGGTAATGGGTTGAAACTTAAACAGCAGAGGTTTAGACTGGATCTAAGGAAGAAATTCTTTACTGTGAGGGTGGTGAGGTACTTGAATGGGTTGCCCAGGGAGGTAGTGAATGCTCCATCCCTGGCGGTGTTCAAGACCAGGTTGGATGAAGCCTTGCGTGATATGGTTTAGTGTGAGGTGTCCCTGCCCATGGCAGGGGGGTTGGAACTAGATGATCTTGAGGTCCTTTCCAATCCTAACTATTCTATGATTCTATGATTGTTGCAATCTCATTGCAACTCCTTCTGCAGCTTTTGGAAGGATCCACCCTCAGCAATTGGGTGCCTACTTTTTGTGCTTTACCCACTTTAGGTAAATGTTCACTGTAGATCATTTGTGAGTGGCCATCTTTTGCAGCTTAGACAAGTTTTGAAGTCACGTTATCATTAATTTGTTTTTCTGTTAGGGAGTGTTCTCTCTTAATTTTTTGGGGGGGAAAATTTTAAATAAAGATCAATTTAAATGTTATGTAACAATATTTGTCTGCTAGATATTTTCACTTACGAATTCAAGACAGAACTATAAGTGAAAGCTTGGAAATACAGTGCAAAAGAGGATTCTTACAATATTTTCCAGACAGCTACCAGGAAGGAAAAGAAGGTCTCTGGGAAAGCTTGTACTTACAGGAATTCGGATCAAAGGGATGACGATATAGAGAGACCAGCTTTGAACTTACATATGCTTTTCTGAGCCCAAATTGACAGCTTTTGGAGGGCCAAGCAACATAATTGAGAATAGCAAAACAGTAGAAGAAAGAGAATTCACAGAACAAAAAGTGCACAAATGCTGAATTAGAGAATACTGCAGAATGGAAAAGAGCAATAAAATATAATTACTCCACTTAAATTTGGCTCTCTTATGCATGTCTTAACACTGTGTACGTATTACAACATGCATTACAGTTCTCTGCTTTCACTTACTGTTGATTTTCTGAAACTGGTATAAATGAAGTAATAACTATGTACAACAATATAAAGGTGGCTGTAAGAGCAGAGTTATAAATCTGAAAACAGACTGTTTGGTCACTAAGCCATTTAAGAGAACAGAAGACATAATCTGAATGATTAACTGAACATCTATTGGAGGATCATGAATGGAAAGGGATGAGTTTGGGAGAATAAACTGGATGACCCACGTACTTGGGTGGAAAATGTAGGAAAGATACATGATGTGTGTGAGAGAGTATCCATAATCATCTCTGTTAAACTGCTGTCAAATTTTAAATTGAGAAAGAAAAGGAATTTCTTTTGATGAATACTTAAAAAGTAACTACACATTATAGATAATATCTGGCAGGGTGCTGATTAACAACTAAGACAGTGATAACCAAAGAGAACCTGAGACAATGAAATGTGATTTTTTCTTTAAAACACAGGAAGAAAGTTAATGAGTCTTTTGTAGCCTTGAAAACATAAATCTTAAAATGCCAGGATCAAAATATGTGACTCTTAATTGAGCAAATCTCCCATGTATATGCCTTATGATCCCAGCGCATGAGCAATCACCATTTAACAATGCAAAATATGTCTCTGGGCAAGTCTGAACTCTGGTGGGGTGAATGGTATGGATACATCAACATTCCTCCCAAGAAGATGTTTTGGACAGCTTCATCCTGGCAGGTTTTACACAACATTTGCTATCTGATGAATACAATAATCATAAAAAGACCACCTTTTACATAAGAACATAATGGTCCCTGTGTAAGAATAGCCTTAATGGATATGGAAAAATTTATCTACATGAATAATGTTAGTTATAAAAACAGACACAGAATAGGGCTTTCCATATAAACAGTCAACTAACAAAACAGATTGCAGTAACTTCGTTCTTCAATTGCCTATTGAGTGCAGTAATCTCCATGCATGCTTTCACAAAAATAGCTACATCAAGTTAACTCATATTACTCATTA
The DNA here is from genome assembly GCF_012275295.1 of Melopsittacus undulatus. Taxonomy (NCBI): domain Eukaryota; kingdom Metazoa; phylum Chordata; class Aves; order Psittaciformes; family Psittaculidae; genus Melopsittacus; species Melopsittacus undulatus. The sequence goes on from NC_047529.1 coordinate 65,844,144, forward strand.
ATTTTGCATAATAGCTGCAGCATTTAACATAATGTTTTGTCTATATATGAAAGTTTGCAGAGTAATCTTATTGATTTATGATTTGAAGTAAATTATTCTGTAATAGGATAGGTTGAGACATACACATCTAGAGGTGGAATGGCAGAATCCAGCTCTAAAAATAAAGAAATCTTTTCATATTTAGAATTCTTTTTTCCTGGGATTTTTTCTCTTAATGAGTGACTACACAGCTACATAATGACTCACAGTGTTCTTGATAAACAATTTTAAGTGATTCTGGAACCTGTCAGTCATCTGCTTGATACATTTACTGCAAAGATGAAGGTGTCCTCTGGCAAAGACTGCACACTGATACAAGGTGGTGAAACACCAAAGAGAAAAGCATTGTGCTGTTTCCAACAACACTTGATAAAAGTGCTTGATGAAATTGCATGTGTAAATGGTTTATCCATCACAACCCCATATCCATTTGATGATTCAACATTTTGTGAGAACCTATGCCTCTGGCCAACATCCTGTACTCTGGGTAGTTTCCTTTCGGCTTTTTACCAAAAATAATAGCCAATATACAAACTGAATGAAAACTATTCTAAGTCAATCACCCCAGACTGAAAATGGTAATTAATACCATCTCTCATGAAGATTTCAGGAACTTCACACCCCCTCTTTGAACTCTCAAGAATGCAGAAGCATTTTCCACTGAGTATTTTCCCATAATTGTTCAGAAAACAGCACATTGAAATTCCAGACACCTTTTCTTGCTGAAGTCAAATGTATTTCATTTGTCCTGAAAGTCTCATTGGAAATTGTAAAGAAAGATTCTGGTTGCTGTTGTCAGATGCTAGTTCATTATGTGAGATGTTCTATGAGAAAAACACGCAGAAGATGAGATGTGACATTATTTCAGAAGTGACAGCAATTTTCAAGATACAAGACCAGGGAACCTTTCTATCATCTATGAGCCCCCTTTTCCCTTTTGCCAAATGAACTCATTCTGTGTTCTGCAAATGCTGTTGAGTTTTGATTCTTTCCTTGATATTTAGAGTCAGCAAGTAAGAAAACTCGCTGGTGCTGTATGTACTAAGAATACTTCAATTTTGGATGATTTTGTAATGTTTACTGAAGACAAACAGCCAAAGCATCCAAGTCGGTATTGTGTCAGAGGACCTTTGATCAGTTCCAAAGGGTTTCAAAAGGGTGGACGTAAGACTAACAGCAAGCACCAGAGTCTTCAGCAGATGGCATGCCATTGATATGCATCAAGTTGCACACTCTTGATGTAATTTAGAACACAACTTTGCTGCCTAGTAATGAAAAAATTAATCTAACTGATTAGTATGGAACTTGGGCCAGTCTCAAAGCCTAATTTTTGCATAGAGAGAATAGTCTAAGCAATCTATCTCAGTGGAGTAGGACAGACTCCACTAGAGTGAAATCTGGGTTTCTACTTGGTCTCATTTAAGGGAGCATTTTTCTACCCTTACTTAGTACAAAATGAGTCTATGAAAGTGTCCTTCTTTTCCTCCCTCCTTCATCTACCAACCAGAATATTATCAGTCTTTGTTCTGATCAAGATATTTGCACAGAGAATCAATAGTTCCTGCTTTACCCTACCATCACCTTATGTTTGGTTGATCAGGATATGGCAGAGTAATGTCTATGCACCTACCTATTTCTATTGCATAGTTCAATTTATTGCAAAAAAAAAAATCCCTAACAATTACCCAAAGGCCAGATATGTTCTGACTTAGGCCAATAGGAAACTGTGGTAGCTTTTTGAAGCAGAGGATCTGAGCTACTACCTAAAATCCCAGAACCTTCCAAGCTAAAGCCTCTGATCCTGGAAGCTTTCTTTCTTACCTGCAGCTGGCATGATTTATGTCTCTAATAAGGGCTATACAAAATCTACCCAAAATCTATCATTAAGATATCTGTGTTCATCACGGTAGTCTTACCTCCAGAGCTTTTTGAATTTTCTGAAACACAAAGGTTTGAAATGTTAAATAGACATACTTGGGTGTTCTCTGTTAAACAAGCTTCTGCCACCATTTACCATATCCAGCATATCTTTTCTTACATTTGAAACAGTAGAAATACATTTCTATTTGATATTGGATTTCCATCTCTTGAAGTTATATTATCAGGATACAACAGATAAACCATCCCATTTTCTTACTGTGCATGGCTGAAGTACCACAGACACCTGAAGGGGCTTTTACTTTGAGATAATTAAATCAATGTCAGTTAGTTACAGACTGGATCTGATTTCTTATAAGAATCTAGAAATATGAGCTAGAATTTTGGGGATCATCTAGAAATGGCTTAAATAATCTTAAATAAATAAAAAACTTCCTGCAGATAAGTCCTATTGGTTCTGATTTCTGCATGTTTTATTGTAAACGCTATAATATAAAATACTATTTCAGTTAGTTCTACAGCAGGATATTAACGTTATCAATACTGGTTTTCAGTTTTTATTATGGAACAGGTGATTTAAATCAATGTTGCTTCCCAGAATTAAAGAGCTTTTGACAAATAGACATTTTTGGTGGAAAAAATGTTCTCCTGGAAACCATGCAAACAATCCTATACATAACCTTGTAACATACTTCCTAAGTCCGTCTTCTCCCTTACCAGTCAGCAATTTTTTTATCACCATGGTAGAACCTGCAGAGTTGCACTTCATGCATAAAGTAAAAGCCTTTTGAAAACTGCCTAAAGTGCATGAGCCCTGTTTTTCTGATCTCAAATGAAAGGCAGCCCCTTATTTCATAGGTAGTGTTATTTCTACTGCTGGCATCCCGTCAACCACAGGAATGTGTGGCACACAAAGCAAGTAAGTTGCAAGCATATCTAAACACCACCTTCTGCCTCCCCTCATTGTTATGAGAATGGATTATATTATACTCTGCTTTCCTTTGATGAGACAGATTTTGCTGTTCATGCCAAAAAGATTGTTTTGAACAGAAAATAGAAATAAAGGCGCATTTTTAATAAAAGCAAGATTCTGCATGTTGGTGTTGGAAGTTACAGTAAAACAAAAGGCTCTGGTATAACAAGTTAGTGCTAGATCTGTAGAGGTGGAGGGGCTGAACTGCAGTAACGGGGAGGCTGGAGCCATCCTGTGAAGCAGTACCAAGAGTGACAGGATGAACTTCTGCCTGGACAACCCAGGCCTGGCACTTCACCTTTTTCAGAACTCTCAGCCCCTCCTAAAAAGGCTGTTAGTCTGGGGCACTTTGCCTTGAAAGATAACTTGCATTCTGCTCTCCCTCAGAGCAAGCGTATGAGGAAGATGATAAAGGCAAGACCTTAGCCCTAATTTAGCAAATGTGTGTGTGAAGCTGACTCAGCATCTAACCAGATGATGTGTTTAACTTGAAGCATCCCTCTGAAATGCGTTACACAATCTCCACTTGAGCCAGTTTGAACACTTGGCTTAAGACAAGCACCCCACATAGAAATACTGCTTTCTTACACTCCTACTGGGTGAAAAGAGAAATGGAAATATGACCAGACCCTTTCATGTGTTTACTTCGAAAGGGAGGGATGAAAAACATCCATCACCCAAGCACTATGTGTGTAATACCTTGAGGCAGCAACATCCTCTTTTAAGGAAAGCTTGATACATTATCAAGACTTTTCCTTTAAATCGCGATGAGACATACTTTATTTAGCAGGTTTTAGCTGGTGGTTAAGAAGGGTAACAAAAAAGCAGATGCTGAGATGAAAAAAAGCTTGCAGCTCTTGACTACATGAGCAAACCCATGTCAGCTACTGTAACTGCTGTTTTTTTAAGCTATTCAGTGTTAAAAGGTATAATGAAACCAATGAAACTAAATGAAAGCTTGTCTCTAGAGCTAGCTTTGTTATTTATAGGGCCTGACTCCTCTGTCAAGAGATAGACAGACATGTTTGGAAATATCCAGCAATAATTCTTATCAGCTAAACCATTCATTTGCTCTAATTCATACCACCCTTTGGGTAATGCTATCACCCATTCCTCTGTCATTAATATGAGACCCTGTTGCCTCTTGCCAGGAAAATTATGGAAAGTGGGAGATGTAAAAGTGTAAGGAAGAAAAATGTAGCTCTTTTCCTGCAATCAGACACTAAGAACTACTTTTGGACTCACTTTTTCCTAACTCAGTTTCCAGTTCCAGTTGATTGTGGAGTGAAACCTACTGTCAAATTCTTTTCTGCAGTATGCATTCACTAAAATGTGACAAAATGAATTCAACAGGTAAGTTCACATGATTCCCGAAGAAGACAAAATAATCTGCTAGTCTATCTTCCTTCATGTATGCTGCTAATGACAATAGAAGAGTGCCTTGTCATCTCTGAAAGTTGGGTTTGATGATGCCCATATCATGGCCCTCATACTTGGTCCTTCCCTGTTGGAAAAATGAAGGTAAGTTATCTTTCTGGCATCGAAAGTTGTCTTCAGGCTGGAAGGCTTAGGTACAGGGGAAAACAATAAAATATCTTGTTCAGCCAATTAGCTTTCTCTTCAAGGTGACAAAAGGCTGATATCTATGGTTAAGCAAGTTACTATTGTTAATGAGTTAATGGATTGCCTTTCACTGCTTGTCTAAGCAAAGTGATTTCATATGGAAAAGCTAAAACTTGTGAGAATCTTAGCTTAATTTCATGGACTCAGTTATTTCAAGTGAGTTTTAAGAAATGCTTGAAAAAACTTTTTCAACCGGGATATCAACCTTCTGATGTGATTCTTGAAACCACATTTCAAAGTAAAGTACACTGGAATTTTGTGTGCACATGCCAGTTATTATGCGCAGAGATGCCTGATTTACTTAAGCATATGGTATATACCAAAGTGTTTCTTTACGGAGCATTTTTTGCATCTTCTGGTTTTAATTGACTCTTAGGTTTGTTCATACAGTTCACTTATTTGAATACACTGATCACACCATGGGATTGAATGGACTTGATTTAAAAAAAACTAGTTTACCTGTTCTATGGAAACTATCAAGAGTTAAAGAAAATTCACATTCTTTCTCAGAACAAACACAGTATTTTCCAAGTTTTTTGCTCATTAAATAATCACAAATTCTCTTAACATAAATATCCTTATGATACCTACCTGAAATACCAAGGACCAGCACTTTATTCAACCTGGTACAGCAAAAGTGGAGCACCACTGTCACAGATAGGTATTTCAGAGAAAGGAGGAGAGGATGAACTGTAATGTCTCTCTGATTTCTCCCAGTCTGTATATACAATTAATCATTCATTATTGGAGGGAACGGAAAAAAACTATTAGCAAGTCATAGAGTCAGAGTTGCTTGTTCACTTATTCACTCATCCAGTATGTATTAATTTAAACAAGGTGCAAAGAGCCCCAGCAACAAATGGAAGTTCTCATTAGGGTGTGAAAAAAGCTAAGCAAAGTCCCTGTTACAGTCTGAAAAGCAGAACAGTCACTGCAAGGGTTAATGAAAGACTGCACCCATCACAGCCACCTGGAACATACAGTATGAGTGGCTGAGAGGAGTTAAATCCTTGCTCCAAATACACCACAACAAAATTTTGACTGCTGTTTGCCATTTCTTAGTGAACATCTTAATAGCTGTGTATTAGACCTTCTCAGGTATCTCTCTCTGAACATAAACTCCATCCTTGTCAAACCTCTAGGTGTGTCTTCACAGAAAATTACATTCATCTTGACAAGATACTTTATCAGAAAATTTCTTGCCATCCTTAGCTCAATTGACAAATCTCCAGCTATTTACAGTGTCTTTATTGCAGTTCCATTTTCCTGGCCTTAATTCCTTTCTGACACCAGGGTCTTCCATTTCTTTTTGTCTTTTTGTTACCTAATTCTGCAGGATACATTTGTCATCCTCCTTTTTGCTCTGTAAGCAGCAGAAGACAATAATTTCTCCATTACTAACTGGCTGGGTTGTTGTTTTTTTTTCCAGGACATTTCTAATGAAGCTTTTTCTAAACCAAAGCAACTAAATTAAGAATAAAATGTAAGAATAAATGTTCAGTCTTTAATACACAGGTCTTGAAGAATTAATATCGCTTGCAGATTCCTAGTTGTCAGGAGTTTAAGTCTCTTGTACCCAAACTTTCTTGGAAGTTCAAACCCTCCTAATGATACTGACCTATTTCTAGGAACTTGCTCAAGGATTTTTAATAGATTTGCAATTTTATCCATGATAAATTCTAGCATGTGGTCCTGAGATTGTTTTCACTTCCAGATTATATCATGAGGAGGATCAGATCACTTAGGGTCCATGCTCACAGCACAGTTCTAATTCATCAGGGAAGACCTCCAAGAAAATCTCCGTCAAAGATTTTACTTTGTAGAATGTTATACTTTCCATGGATATTTCTGGAAACTGTTGATTTTCAGTTTAGTCCATTGCTGGATTTGCATAAGGCTCAGTTCTTAATGATATATACATACTTTTAATGAAAATATAGTTTAAGAATCTAATAGTGTAAGAGCAGAGAACGAAGAGAGCTGGGTTCACATTACTGCCTTTGTTCACGTTAAGTAGATGAGCCAGTCCTCTGATTCCTCAGGAAGGCTTACACAAATCTTTCAGTGCTTTATACTGCATTCCCCCAAACAACTGCCCAAATATAGTAGTCAAAGAATTGGTCAGGAAATTGGTCAGCACACTCTGTTCTGCCCACTTTACTTTGTCTCCTGGGTGTTCTTAAGCTCCTCCTGTGGATGCACAGCTGGCAAAAGCCACTGTTCTGCCCTCTGTAAATGTATTGCTGCCCTCTTGAACAGCAGAGCTTACATTTTTCTCAAATCTACTTACACAGAAAGAACTTTGCGTGAAACAACATCACCTTAAGCCATCCCAAAAAGCTGTGAGCAAAATCCAACTTTTGCTGATGCCAAGATGAAAAACAGTTATTTGCCTTAAAATTCACTTTTTTTGTAACCCCTGTTAACATCTTATAGTAACTAGCCATTTGCAAAACAACACCTCTGATAAATTCAAAAACAATTCTTTGCTTATGCAACCAGCAAGACTAGTCCTTATTCCCATGCACACACACACACAAACTTACCTGACATTTAAAGGTCACATAAAAAAACCTTTTGGGACATTGGAAGATTTAGCAGGCTCCACAAGACCACCTAGCCTGCCATTTGAAAATTGAGGCTCTAAGCATAAGTAGATACATCTATCTAGTGGGTCAGACACAGAACAAAAATGTTTGTCTATCTCAGGCACAATTTATGTTATTCTAGAACATCTTTTCCTATTTTCTATGTTAAAGCAACAATCTAGTTTCTTCCCTTGCAGATATGCATGCAGTTTCATGAAAAACCAATACAAATTGTGGTTTGTATTTTTCAGAAGAGGTTCTGAGACTTGAATGTAGCTTTGGAGGGGTTTTGGGTGGGGAGACATCTATACGATGATACAATTGTTTGTGATTCTTCTTTGTGTGTCCTCCCTATGAAAACTTAATGAGTGTCTCATTTGAGACTTGCAAAAAAAATCATTAAAAATATTTTAAAATACCACCTTTATTTGATTGTGTAGGAAATATGAAGCACGAGGAACACACAATAATTCAAATTCCTGTTAGGCTTTTGCAAATGTGAGGATGAAATAATCCATTCCAGATATTTGATAGCTTATCATAATTATTTGGACACATAGTGCAGAACTGGTGCCTGGAAAATTATGTAAGGTCTATAGACTTAAGCATGTGATCTACCCAGCATTCATGTCACAGAAGAGAAATCCTATAGGATTTAGTGGCATTCAGGTCATGTCCCTTCTCACTGTAAGAGAGCATGAAAGTTTTAATTAGTCTTTCTGAAGCTCTCACGCTGGATTCTGTTTTCTCAGTGAAGCTCATGACTTTGATCCCACTACTTTTGAGCTCCACAGTGGGAAAGTCTTAACCGACACCTTTTAAAAAGAATGTGGGTAAACTATTTGCCATTCAAAGATGCCTTATCATTCTTTGTAGTTTTTCTTCTGCTTTGGTTAAGGAGTTATACTGGATGTAAACCGATTTCGATAAACATTCCTTTATGGGGCAGATATATTCCACAGTGCTAGTCAATGGGGTTAAATAAGGTAGAAAGGAAAGAATTTTCCAGCTGTGTTTAACATAAACAAAATGCCTCAATTTTTGTTTTAAATAAAAATTACTTTAAAGTTTAATGCAACTGGCAAGTGGTATGAGAGTTTTAAAAGTTCAAAAAGCTCGGGGGGGGGTAAGGGTGTTTTTTGTCAAGAACATGACAAGGACAAAGAGGAAGAAGAGACCTTTAACAGTTCAGAAAGATAAGAACAGATAATCATATTTTGATTTGTAAAATAATAAATATTATCCCCAGCTTGCCATCAGCAATCTTAACTTTTAAGAGACAGAAATAGCATTCAGAATTTCATCAAGCTGTAAATAATAATCTGGAAGAGTTTCCTTTAAGTTTTGCAGAGCCAATAAAGAATCATTAGAGCAAAATATGCTAATAAAAAACATAAACTGTATGCAGTTTGCGTATGTAATAACCTTGTATGCATCTCAAAGTCACTGCAAAATATTAATGTCAAGAACCAAGAACACAGGCTCTCATCCAACAATTCCATGCTCACGGACAAGTCCTAACCATTGTGCAAAAATTCTTGTGAACTCAAATTTTTATCATTTTCAGAGCTGAACACGCAATTTTTCTTCCATGAACAGTGCGCTTCCTTTTACCTACTGTGTTCAGGATACCATCTGGTCCTATCATATCAGGGTCACAGAATATGTGAAAAATTATCTAAAGAGAAAATACTAGGGATCTTAGGCAAAGTTTTATAAGTGTATCAACCATTTGATAAGGGAATCTAATCCATGGGAAAGAATTCTTTCTTCAGATTTTCTGGAATAATCAATAAACTTTTATCCATTGTATTTCACACTACATCTGTGATCCTCAAACTTTTCCAATTGCATGTTTGGTCTCCTTCTTTCAGCTAAAACTGGGACTGTGGCCTGACCCTCTCATTCTTGTTGCACTTAGGCGATTTCTGCCACCCAAAATTATTCTTGTAATTGATATTTCACATTATTTTGCATATGTAGAGATACAATTTTGTGGCATAAATTTGGTAAATGCCAATTTGACTACTTTCAATTATTCCAAGGTGAAAATAATGTGCTAAGATACTTTTCAAATGTTTTCTGAGGTACTCAATTTACTTAAAAATGTCTTGATTTTTTAAATTGTAGGGTCTTAACTCTCAGTAAGAATGAATACCTTTCCAGTGACTGCAGATATTTAGATTTTAAACAATGAACTGTTTGGATATCTTATGGCATATAGAATGATTACCGATATATGCAAACCAGCACCATAGTTTGCTTTGTTCTGTATTTTTGGCATTTGGCAAATGGAAAAATTAGATGCAATACTGTGACTAGGTATTTAAGCACATAAAAATAAAATCATGGTTTGCATATCTACATGTGTTGTAAATTGTTCCTCCTATACATAGATATGGATACAATTAAGTCACATAAATCACTACATATGTACATTGTTTCCATGCCTTTAAAGTTAACGTTTTATTGGTAAATTCTCAGTCACACAAGCAGTGTCACAGAGGGACTCTTAAATTCAGTTTCCATTAATTTTTAAGCATTCATAGATGAGTTATTTGCTATCAATCCTTTCCTGGCAAGGTTTATTTAAATAAAGAAGGAATAAAAGGACATTGCTTTGTTTTATTATATATCTGCCCAAAATTACTTTATTCTCAAGACGGTAAGGTCAGAACATGTTAATTTCCATGAATTCAAATGTGAACAGCCTTTATCCTGAAATATAAATATGATGGAGTAACTTAAACTTCATTGCAAAAACACTTCCTGGGGCATCTCTTTAATCCACAGCCAAATGATAAACAGTACTCTCAGGAAGACCTGTCCCTTTGCCCAGTGGAGTCCATTAGCCACTCAGTTTTCACACCTTCCAAAACTCCTCCTGGTTTGTTCTTTATTAGGCACTTAAGTATATGATTGTCCTATTACGGGAATGTTACCTTTACAAGACAAAACTTCCAGATGTTTAGTTCAAGGGGTATTCTCAAAGATAAATTCCATTAGAACAATTAAAAAAGATTTTGTCTGACTTCAAAATTGTTAATTTAGCCTCCTTTCAAGCAGAATAGTCTGAACATTTAAAAACATGCAAATATACAACTCTATACAGTAAGTATCCAAAAATCAGTGCTTTAGTATTAATGGCCATTTATTTTTCTGCTGACTTGCTGTGATGATAGTAGAACATGCAGAACTCTTCCTAATGCCACCCAATTTCACTGCTGCAAAGGTTATTGCAAACATTTTCCTTGGTTTCATTCTTTGTGGATTTATACTCTTCCCTCTAAAAGTTTTGTTTTTTTGATGTTCAATTTGACAGGAATGTTAAACTGACCTTGATTTGATCTAAGGACCACTAAAAGATTATTCATGACCAGTGTTGACCTCAACACTCAAGATCAAGGCATGACTGCTGAGTCCCACTGTTTTTCCATTGAAAGCACAAATGTTTAATGCTCTCAGAACTAATATTTCCATTGATTATAATCTTGTCTTAAAATGTTTTCTTATAACTAAGTTATGATCTCTGAAGACTTATGTAGAAAACTGAAATGTAGGAAAGGCGTATCTTTTTACCATTATAAAATTATCAATTTTACAGCTAGATAGTGGACTTAAACATGTGAAATTAAGGACAGTCTGATAACAATTCAGCAAAGCAGATTAAGCAGTTGCTTAAAATCAAGCTCAGACTGTAAGCCCAAGTCTTATAGGGTATGACTTTCTGTATTTATGACTAAATAAGTACTCAAGTACTCTGCCAGAGGGGAACTGAATCCCCTTACAATGCTAAAACTGTGGCTGGTATATAACAAGAGCAGATTTACACTAGAATGAAGTGTGGTGTCATTGATGTCTACCCCAGCTCAGGGATACTAACACATCCAGCCCAATAATGTGCCTCTGACAGCAAAATAGACATACAGCTACCTAAATGTAGGTGACAAATGACCTTTAAAGTGCCCAAGGATATCCTGCTTAATCTCCAACACCTGTTCCAAAAAGATACAGGTCCCCCATAAGACCATATGTCATAGCTATACCAAATAACATAAGGCCTTAAAAAAATGTCACTACATGCATGTGTTCAGGCACCTGAATTTCTCCCTATTTGCCAGAGTGCTATGACTTATGATGAACTGCTTCCAGTTATTCTGTTATGTGTCCTCTGTACATCAGTGTCTAATCAGTCTCATTCAGAAGAGCAGCATGGAGTTTCCTGTTTTTTTTTTTTTGTTGGAAATTATTATTCTAAACCATTCTTGAAAGCGGTAAGTAGTCAACACCATTGCAGTGGAAGATGAAAAAGGTACTCCTCCAGATTGACAAATAGGGTATGCAAGGTTTCTACACTTACTCCCGTATATCAACCCTTGTTACTTCACTAGATTTCTAAAGAAGCTGTTCTCAGGGGAAGAGCCAATTCAAAGGATCACTGGTCTCATCTGCTCTGTCAGTTCCTGTGTGTTTGTGTCCCCTTGCTGAACAAATGCAATGTAAGCTTAAAATTGTAATAATAAGACTACCCACAAATAACAAACATATCCTATAACAGTTCTTTCTTAAGCTCCTTTTTATGCAAAAAGGGAGTGAAATTTGTATTGCCTGAGTTAGTGTAAAACTCATCTATCCTTGACTGCATCACTTCCCACTCAGGTTGAATGGCTGGTTTATGTAGCTGATGACCTTTTTTCCTCTAAATAGCTAACCCCAGTTTTCAAAATAGAACATAAATCGTGTAAATAAAATTTTCCTGCCTCCTTGCCAGAGAGCTTTAGATGACTTGGTAGAGCCAAGGGCAAAGGAATGAAGTTGGACAAAATAAGCATGAAAACTCAAACGGGTCAGGAGAAGCTGAAAAGCTTATCAAGAGCAGCCCTGGAATCAGCTGGAAGGACTGGAAACAAAGGCTATTAGCTATAAATATATTTTTGCTGCTATTAACAAAACCTGCTGTTATTAAGAAAGAAGGTATCCCATCTTTTCCTTCAGAAAATAAAACAGTAATGAAAAATGTCCTCTCTGTATCATCTTTACAAACTGACATCTTATCTCAGAGTGAGATCTGTGTGTCAAATGGCAGTACTGGTGAAGAAAAACAAACTCAGTCCCCAAGCAAACATTCAGAAGACCTGAAGGCTTATGGCACCAATCTCACATGTGGATGTGAAAAAAGCTGTGATTTAAGGAAGAATGTAAGACAATGTCTACTGCCTGCAAAGTTATTATCTACATGAAGCTGAGCTGCAAGTAAATGAATTTGTTTGCTTTTCATAATTCATGCTTTTTTTAGCCTTTTCGTTCTGTCACAGCCAAAGACTTAATTCATCAAGAATGTGCTGATAGGCCAGACCAAGTAACAAAACATACAAGCACACAGATTCTTCCCACCCAGTGATCAGGAGGAAATGTAATTAACACACAATAGAGAAGCCAGAGATGCTGTCATGAGGATGGTGCTCGCTCCCACTGCGAACAACGTAAAGCCCACAGACAAGCATGATCCTAGGACTGCAGCTTCACAAAGCCTCATGGAGGGTGCCAAATGAAGTGTTAAATAACAAACTTATCTACATGGACCTTGAAATGATCTTACCCCACAGGAAATTAAAAGCAATAAATTAAGTCATGGTCCACCTGCCTACAGGTTTAACCCACAATTTGCAAGCTCATCTTTTCATAATGATAAAATGAAAAAATTCATCATGCCAGGTGCAGCTGTTTTCTGTGTGACTCCTTTGAGCTGATAACATGCAGAAATATGAAGATCATCTTTTGCAATCCTACCATTCTGATGCTTTTTACTTTCAAAGAAGTCTCACGTTAAAAAGTACACCCAGATTTACCTTATATGTGTACAGCCCTAGATGAATATTTCACTTACTTATGCTTTTTGGCATCTGCAGCAACCTGTAGTTAAGGAATGTGTAAAAAAAACGGCTCATTTCTCTCTTGACCCCTCTTAGCTCTTCCACTGTAAGAAGCAATGAATAATGATTGTCCACTCACCTTCTCTACATAACTGATAATTCAAAGATTGCTTCCAAATCTCTCCTTGTCTTTCACTAGACAGGGAAGCCCTAGTTTATGTAGCTTACTTCTATGGTAACCATTCTTCACCATTGTTATTCTTGTTGATCTCTGTTGTAGCGTTTCTACTACAGATGTTAAGACAAGGAAACAGAAACTTCGTGTCCACTTTACCCAGTAAGTGGACACTCCAAATTTATGCCATGGCATAGTGTAGTTTCCTGTTTTGTTACGTATCTTAATAGTTTCTAGTGCTCCATTTATCTTTTTGGTTCATGTTGGGCATTGATTCGGTTTGGATTTTTTTCCTCACATGAAATTACAGCAAAAATTGACCTCAGATTCTTTCTGGGGGAGTAGTGATAGCTAATTGACAACTTGTTACAGCACACGTACTATATAGGTTTTACATTGTTTACATTTACTGAATTTTATTTGTCTTTTTAGCGGGCAGTTTTACCTCTTTCAGTTAGGAAAAGCTGCTTACTCCCTGTCCTTTGTTTCTCAACTTTTAAATAGCATCTTATCTCTGCTTATCTTTTAAATTCATAAGCTTTTTTCTTAACATTTGATAGCTTAATTTATCTCATGATGTTCATTGAGCAACCACAGAATCATCTGAAAGCCTTCTAGAAACCCAACTCCACTGTATTAACCTGCTCTCATATATACACTTTGCTTCCTCACAGGACACAAGCAGCTTTTGAAGCATTTGAAGCAACAAATTACAAGTAACATGTTGACTTTTTTCTTGAGTGTTAAATTAGCTACATGCCTACTACATCTACCTTTATGACAGATTTTTCCAGTTTTGCAAGTGTAGATATTAGGGTTACTGGGCTATAATCTACATGAGTCCCTATTTAAGAACAATCCATTTTCTACTGTACGTCAACAGAGATTTAATTGACAGACTGTATACAACATTTAATAGCTTGGCAATGTAATATTTCCATCCTTTTAAAGATTTTGGATGACTGCTATCTTGGCCTTGTGACTCATCACTCTTCATTTAAAGAACATTCTTCTAAGCTGCTGCTGCTTCTGCTCAAGATGATCCCTTTGACTCATCCCCCAGAAATAACAGTTTCAGGATGGGGGGTCCTCACAGTCTTCAGGAATGCAACAAATTAATTTAGCTCTGCAGTTATGGTCTTACCTTTTGTGAGTAAACTTTTCACACCTTTACCATCTATTACCACTGCAGGGTCTGTCAGGTTTCTGGTTTCTAGTATGTTTGCTTTTTAATTAATCCTTCTTGATTAATAATTTTATGCCTTTAACAAGTTGTTTCTAAGAATCTGGTTTGGCCTGTATTATAATTGTTTTACATTAAGTTCATAAAAGCTAATATTTTCTATTTTTCTTTTAGTTTTAATACAATGATTCTTTGAAGAATTAATTTTTGTAACTGCCCTTCTCTGCTGTTTACCAATTTGTTTTCACTTTTGTTGATTTTTTAAAGTCTTTTTTGATATGCATTACACATTCAGCTTGAGCTTCTGATAGAATGTCTTCAAAAGATTTCCTCACTTCTGTAAACATTTGGCTGTCTTTCCTGTTTGCTTACATTTTTTAAAAATCTGTGGTTCCTCACCACTATGCTGTTTCCAATTTTTAAATTAAAAACTACTCTACTGGATTTCTGTGGGTAGTAAAGTTGAAGGAAATTTGTTTTCACAGAGAAGCTACTGGGAAAATGTCTCATTTCAACTGTAGTCATGTATCCATGTATCCTTCTCATTATTATCATCACATAAATTGCTTATAGGAGTGACATCTGACAAAAGTCTCTTTCAGAAAACTATCATTTAGACTTGCAAATCATTTGCTAGCAAAACACTATCCCTGTAAGCAAGCTATTTTTATGCAAATACCAACCCCAAAGAGCACAGTAGCCTCATAATAAATATACTGCAATAACCTAATCTTGAGGTGACATGATTTCAAAGATCAGTGGCAACCTCTGCACCTCAGAAGAAAATCTGGCTTTCTGGTCAACAGCACTGGTAATATCTGGTTGAGCTGCTCATCTGTTACGAGACAGCACCTGGGTACTGCTCCAAGTTGTGAACAATTTTAGCTATGAAAGGCTTTGCTCTGTAAATAAAGGGCCTGAGACTACTTCTGCCATCTCTGTCATCAATTTCTCCAAATTGTCCTCCTGCTCTCATTTTATCTGAGCTGAATCACACTCAGGTTCTCATGTATCATGTGTCCCCGAGCCAGACACTTGCTGTGTTAAAGTTCTGGGTTGAATGTCAGCCTTCAAGTACATATATGTTGCATGCCTGACTAAATTTCTTTTAGGATCAAACTGAGTAATAAATTCAATAAAATAAAGGGAGAATCTAGCTCAGGTTCATTGCAAGTGAGTTTTTGTGCCTATTGCTTTTTACCCAATGCCTTCATAGATCAGTTTTGAGAGACCTTCAGGGTCTAGCACATATGTCAAATTTGATAAATCAAATTCAAAAATGGGAAAACTGTCTGAAGAGCACAGTTGATTAGTTCACTCTGTCAACTTCTGTGTTTTGGGAGTCAGGAGTATGAAACCTTCGGAGAGTAGAAATTTAAAATTATAATAAACACACCCATAGAACAAGTTGGAAATAGTGATATTTTAGGTTAAAATAGTGATAGGATAGTGATATTTTGCCCATATGACTTCCTAAGTGATTTCTCATTAAGTATTTATATCACTTTCTTGTCCTGTTATACAACTCCCCCTTGAAATTGTCAACCCAAGCCATACAGGCCTTTTTGCCTTCTTTTAAGGTATCATCAAATACTTTCTTTCTACCCTGCATATAAGTGTACTTCCCTCTGCTTCTAGGTGGACTTGACCAACCTGTTCCTCATTCAGAACTGTCCCCAAACTCATTTTTTGTAGAGTCTTTATAGTGACCCCTATCAATGGGACCAGTACCTATTCATCATCTCTTTGAGCTTCCTGTTGTCTCTTATGTACCTGGAGTTCTGCCTTCCATTGACTTCACAGGTTCCACTCTCCCGTTTTTCTCTCTAACCTTTTGATGCACTGTCTGTGTGTCATTCAGAGGCATCTTATTTTTCCTGTTAGCCCTGATGACAGTGGTCCTAAATTTGTAGTTCTTGGTCCAACTTATGTATATTTTCTCTAAACTACTATGGAGTGAGATAGGCATGAATAGTGAAGGATCTTTATAGAAGTCTACAGACTCAACAGCAAGTGAGAAAGTCTGTGAAGCTGAGAAGTCAGAAATCTCTCCTAAAATTAGTCCTGATAGTCTGATCCACTACAGCACTATACATCTACAGCAAGTTTCTCAGCTTCTACACTGTTGCTGGATAAACACTGAGTCTTTGCAGCTCTCTGTGTCCTTTCCTCTTGCCTTTAGGTTTCCTCCTGTTCCTTACACATAAACTACACTGGGTAACAAAAAGCATCTCTGGTTCAGCTAGTATACGGAGGATCCTCTTCATGTGTTTTCAATATAACACATAACAGATTACACTGTTCCCCAAAAGGATAAAAGGTTTTATAAAGTACAATATAATTATATTTATAGAAACAACTAAAAACACTCACATTATACTTTTTTTTTGTCCTAAAATGAGGTAAAATATTGTAGGAAAAGAAATATTTGTTCCTCTCAATCCTTCATAACCCCTGTGGGACACTCAGAAATTTATTTGCAAATGGAAAACACACGCCTTGTCAAGTAATGCCAGACAAGTTTGCTTACAATGACTTTGGAGCAATTCAAATGTTCATGTTTATAGCAAATACAGTGCTATTCCAGTAGGAAATCTATCCAGGCATGCAACTGTCATTTACTTTTAAAGCCCATAGGATCAGAAATATGACAGCTCTAAAACTTCAGGCTCTTTTAAAAGCAGGCTGGATAACAGACCCTGTCTTTGAAGCTGGTGGTGGTTGTACAGCTGGAAGACAATGGCTAACCTTAGCAGAGTAGGTCTGCAAGGCAGAGTGTGCCAAGGAGCATTCCCCAAGGAGCATTTTTCATGTGCCCATACTGCTTCCAATTTCTGACAGAGCTTAATGGTATGGAAGTAGCCAGACTCTGCCCAGTGGCCTCTGAGCCACTTAGCTTACAGTTCACGGCTCCTGAACTGACGGTCAGGGGACTGCATGTGCCAATGGCTCCCTCAGGGCCATGAGATGGGGCCAGGCTATCCCAGGGCCAGCACAGCTGGAGACAGGCCCTCATAGCAGTATCACTGGGGCAGGGGCTGAGGATGCCAGGGGGTTGACATGGGGTCCTGATTTGTGGGCAGGATTAGGGGAGGCCTGCAGAGCTGAAATGGGATTGTGGGCTGTGGGCTGGTGGAGGGAGGCCCTAAAAGGGTGGGAAGGAACAGGCAGGGCTGTGGGTACCCTCACAGTCATGACGCTGAGGCTTTGCTCCTGTTCTTTAACAGTTTCTTATACACCCACCTTAAAATGGTGAGCTGTTTTTAGTATAGATGAGAAGTTACTTAAAAAAATCAGTACATGTCATAAATTATCAAAACTACAAAAACCTGAGGTCTCAGCACCCAGCTCTTGTCCCATTCTCCTGCCTCGCAACAAGCATATGTTATCCTGCCCATCCCACCGTGCTCCCATGAACACCACAGGGCTATGGGGACAATGACGTAGGTTACTAATGCAGAGCAGAATTTTGGTGTTTTTTTCTGAACAGTTGCTGAACAGAGGGCAAATGTAATTAAGGTGTACTATAGAGTGTATACACTATAGGATGTACAGCCTCAACACCCACAAGACTGCTTCTGCCCATAGGGAAATGACATATTAGGTCAGCGCTCTATTTTTCAGCCCTGCTATCTAGAATACCTGAAATTTGCACCCAAGGACACTCTGTACCTGTTTTCATAGCCCTGGGTGCCTCTCAGGGAAGCATTTAATAAGTGTGAGCTCTATCCTTTCGAATTCCAAACATCTGCCTTAAGCATCTGCTTTTAATCAAAGTGAAACCAATGCCCTCCTTCATTGGACAATGTGGTACAGATAAAAAAGACCAATGGTGAATTGACTGCAAAGCCCTCAGCTTTCTTATTCTCCACTTCAAATCATGTGCCAAAGAACCTTTGTTGTTATTTTAGTTTTCCAGCAACAACCTATATTTAATGGTCAAAATTTCATGGAAAGTTTATATATAAATATATTCTTGGGATTAATTTTCATCTTACTCTCTCTACAAGCAATATGCACATGCTTCTTTGAAAGAAAAAAAACCCTAAATTTTGTTCATGCAATATTAAAATATAGTTTATAATCTCTGGAGGGATTGGAGATGATTATTTAGTGTGGTATGTACTGGGGGCATTTAACCACATAATTCCTGTTAACAATGAAAAATGAGTAAGCAGTTCAAAGTACATCAGTTTAAAAACACTCTGAATGTCCCGGATATAGATATATGTGGTGCTTCTAAAGGCCACATTACCTGGGGATATAAATCCTTTTGTTAAGTTAAAAAAGTTAATTTCTGTTTCAAGAAGCAGTTTTTGCAGTAAAACTAGTCTCTTCCAACTCTATCTAGCACAAATTGCATATGCTATCTGCATCACACAATGTTTGAAAACATCAGATTTAAGACAACAAAAATGAGAGCATGGCCTGAATAATTGCAGATCCATTTTTACAGCATTGTCCATTGAAAATTATAAACTCGGTTTTATTTGTCAGCAAAGAAATCATAGACAGGCTAGATGTAAAAAAAAAGCATTCACTCTAACCTTTGCATTCATATACAAAATGCCAGCTGCTCTCCATAATAGCCTGTCTCAGTCATTAGATATATTTACAGTTTATTGGGAAAAAAAAAAATCCTTGAAAAAAATCCTTGGTGAAGAATTAGTATATCAGAAAAGGTAGAAACTTTCTAACAATGTTTTTTTCGTGAGTCAGATATTTTAATGTTCCTAAAATCTCTGGCCTACCTGAAATAATATACTTAGTTCTGTGCAAGAACCTACTTAAGCAGTCTGGTCTAGTAGAAAGTGTCCCTGCCTGCGACAGGGGGTTGGAACTAGATGATGACCTTTAAGGTTGCCTCTATGATTCTATGAGTCTATGATTTAAAGCTGAGCTTTCCTGTAGTCAGAATGGGCAGCAGGAGACTGGACAACTGGTCTGATAGTAAACAGAACTGCTCCAAGGCATGGATCTGATTACTGTCCTACGGTCAACAGATTGCTATTGTCAGCATGGCCCATGGTACACTTTGTCTAGCTAGCACCATCTCAAGCAATGCCTGGATACAACTGAGGGCTTAGCACAGTCCAGTGACTGTTCTCAGCAGACAGCATGAATATGACTGTTCTGTAGTGTATAAAAACTGAGATTGAACATGATCCATGCCAGCTGGCTTCAGTGCCAGAGAGGGGTTCTTAGGCTTTTTATTTACTACTGTAAATATAGCCCTAGAGTCTATTCCAGGCTCTGATGCTGAACTGCTGTTAAGCCCCTCTGAGCCCCAGTTTCTCCTGCTCTGCATAAGCGCCAGGGTAGTGACAAATGCTTTCCTCTGTCAGACAGAAAAAATTGTAAGTGTTCTAGGCAGAATTAGATCCACTTTATTTTATAAAACAGTCTGTCATACTTATAAGTTATGTCAGCAATATGACCCTGATGGAAGCTATAAAAATATTATCTTTATAGTATAGGAAACCAGGATAATGATCAAATTATATTGAAGACAGACTAAGTAGTTTTTTGGGACTTGGGTACCTAACAGAGCCTAGTATTTTAAAATCTTAAGAATTACTATCAGATACTGCTAATTCATATCAGACTAAAAAAAAACCACATGATAATTATGTATCAGTGCTTCTCAAGCTAGACTGTCTAAATCACTGGTACATCTTTTGACTTTCTTTCAACTAGCAATTGTCCAGTATGACTGTGCACTGAGATGTGCTTCATATCCCCTTTTCTGCCACACATAAGGAAATGTGGGATCAGAATTCACTGTAGATCAACATGTATAACAACTGCCAAACCTCCTAGGGTAATTTTTAGGCAGAGCACTAGCTGGTCCAGGAAAAAGTAGGCCAAGAACAATACTGTAGACAACTTGCTTTTAGTCAAGTGCCCTGGCTCTTTTTAATTTATTACTATGGTTAGGTCCATTGTGTAGAATGGATCATAGAAATGAAAGCATCAGAAGCCATACCAATATATCATAAGCATAATTCCTCACTCTCCTAATACTAGTGTTTCTGAAAACAGGGCTAGCCTCATAGACAGACATAACTAATTTGCTGTATTATTGATAATTTCAAAATCTTTATCATGTTTGGCAATAGACAGACTATGTGTTAGTGGAAGTTTCTGATGTTTTGTTTTCCTGAATTCAAAAAGACTTTCTTCAGCTCAGGTCAGAGTTTTTAAAATGTAGTTAGCTGCCTTGTAGTTGTTAAATAGAAAGGGGGGGGGGGGGAAGCACAGAACAAAAAATGTATTGTGCTTTATTGAAATGTTATAATCTCCTATTTATCAATGATTACCTAGAAATATAATTATTTCTGTTTCTTAGAAAGTAGGAAAGCGTATTGCTAGATAATCAGTGTTATGCTCTGAGGTCTGCCTTCAAGACTGGATCTTTTTGAAATTAGATGCTGATATTCCTACAAACTGGGGGAAAGTTCTACTGAACATTAACAAAATTTAGTCCATCAGGTCAAACACTGGCCTCACTGTTCCCTTTTGCCATTATTGTCAATTGAACGAAGAGTTCATACTCAAACACCACTTGCTCCCATGGGTCTATGGATGTCCTGCTAGAAACTGGAAGTGTCTTTTTCTCAGCCAGGCCAGTTCACCCCAGGTACACTGAGGTATATTGCTAAGGTAACCACAGCATAACTGCTAATTGCTACTTCTGCAGATATGGTAGAATCCATTCTAAGTTAACAAAGTAGGTAGTTTTGACAGCTTTACAGAAGCTGTGTGTTTCTCCCACTACTCCAGCATTATTTTTTAGATACTTGCCCTCTTGTATTTTTCACTTTAATCTTTTATCTAGTTGGTTAACTGTTACCTTATTTTCACTCTTCTGTCCTCTCCAGAAGTAGAGTTATGAAGGCCAACTGGAGAGGTAATGCTGGTCCAATTGTGGGTCAGGAGGTAATCATCAAAAGGAAGCTATTTCTTGCAATGGTTGGTTATGGAGTGCAAATCTATGTAATTTTATTTTTCCCTCTCTCTTGTTGCTACACATAGAAAGAAAAAGGAGCGCTGATTCACTTAATCTGGTTTGAAAAATCTGACAATGACAAAAGGTAATGCATATTGCTTTTTATGTTGTACTCTGTCCTAAAATATAATTGTCATTATGGAAAAGTCCTTTAAAAGGCAAATGAAACCCAGTAGCTATAGATCTTTATTTTATACACTGTTTTCAGAATGACTTCTGCAGAAAAATATTTCAATTGTGTAGTTGTTTATTGCTTTAACCTCTTAAAATTCTGTCCCTATTGCATTTTTATAATAATGTTCTGATCTTTTGAATATCAGCTGAAATGTTCTGCAGATTTTTTCATTTATCTATCATACAAATGAGTTCACTAAAAAAAAAAAAAGTTCAAAATATGAAAAACCTGAAATTTCAGGTGACAATGGAAACTGATAAGTGAAATTTATGTTTTCCAGTTCATTTTATAAGTATCTACTCTGAATTTACTCAATATTGCCTCTATTACTGAAACCACAGGATGCTTGACTATATATGTATATATTTATGCTAAGAAGACAGTGAGCCATAGAAAAAAGGAGAATTAAGGAGAGTTTCCCAGACACTGCTCATACTTGCTTGAGCTTCTAGGGTTCCTTTGTCATTTATTCAGCTGCAAAAAAAAAATAAAAAAATAAAAATAATGCAAGGAGCAGAAAGATGTGAAACACCACCTTCTTTCCTTATCCCTTACTCCTGTATTGCTGTCCTAGATGTGAGCTCTGGGGAAGTCTCACATGAAAATAATTATTTTGTCTTAGTTTAATTCCCAAAGGGCATGTTATTTTGAAGCAACAGTAGCTCGAAGGATAATTAGTGGACTTGATTCCGATCTCACTTATTTGCATGTACACCTAGAGCAATTCCCTTACAGTCAACAGAGTTGAAGTGATGAAAATAATTAGATAATTTGGGTTCTAGTAGAGAAGAGTCCTAAAAACTCCAAGCAATCTATCTTAAAAGGAAGCAGAAAGACAATATTTCTCTTCAATGTATAAAACCTGAATGAGATTTCCTCATTTTCTCCCAGCTGCAAAAATCGAAACTTAGTGCCACAAATAATCTAGCTGTGTAATCCAGGGATAATATGTGATTTTAATGTTTTATGCAGAAGACAGGTCACATACAATTTCCTGTTAGAGGACTGCACATGAATGCAGATGTATCCTTCTTTTCCAGTTATCATTTTTATTAGACTTTGAAGAAAATCCAAGTACATATGTGTTAAACAATAACAGTAATAGCAGCAGGGCAAATGCTTTCTGGTAACAACCTGGCAGTTACATGCTTGCTGTTTACATCTTCAGCATCTTGTGTTGCATCACATTGGAACCCTATCACAATCAGTCAATTCACAACAGACTTCACTGCCATGTGTCCAATAGCAACAAACTCTGAAGTGCAAAACAGAACCATTGCCATGCATTGATCTCCTCTTTTTTCATCATTGCACTTCTAACCCCACTTCAGAGGGCATAAAATGATCCAATCCCAAGGAAGTGCTCAATGCCATACCATCTTTCAAACTACTCTATAGCCTCTTGATTGTTAACCCTTTTTGGATGTTAACAGACTATATTTTGGGGACTGGAGACACTTTCCACTTTCATAGATAGGATGTTGGGTGTTGATATCATTCCCTCTGATTTTCCTGTTGTTTGTGCTGAACCTATGTGATTTTCTTTATATCCTGTTAAAATAAGGAGTGGATAAAACAACAAGCAAAGTTGAGAGGGGTAAGCTCATGGAAGCTCTTCCTTTTTAGAATAAATATTTCACTTCATTTGGACAAAGAAAGTTCAATGTGCTTTTTTCTTATGAGATGTCAGTGATCAGGCAAAACAGATATGCTCATCATGCTGTTTTTGTGTTTGAAAGAAAGCAGAGCTGTCTCACTGTATGCATTCAGGGAAGTGAAATCTTGACAGAAGAATTGCAAATGATGTCATCATGCTGAAGATTCCTGCCATGGGTAAACACTCTTCATATTCCCTCCTCTTACAAGAAAGAAAATCCCATTTTTTATTGTTATTACTGTAATAAAATCTACCTGAAAAAGCAGGAGGTGTTTAGGCATTTTCACAAAAATGGTTACACTTGCTGAAATAGTTTGCAGTAAGAAAGACAGAAAAGAATAAACTTGATCTAAAATGTTCTGAGCTGAAACAGGAAATTTAAAGCTCTTAAAGTTAGGGCCCTAGATCACATCTAATATTTATGCCTGCCTATCCCAATGTGGTGGAGGGGGAATGAAGCAAACAAAATAACTGAACAGTTTTATTTACATCCCTAATGTTTTCACAGAGAACAGGTGATATTTTGTTTCATTCATTCCAAGCAGGTGCAAGATGCACTAGGAACATGGCAGTGAAGGGATAAGTTAATTCCTCTTGGCCTCGTAATATTTAAAGAATAGTTGGAGACATTAAGTCAGTTAATTTAAATGATTAATTAATCTATTTTACTCCTGCTTTTAACTTATTATTTAATCATAGAATCATAGAATAGTTAGGGTTGGAAAGGACCTTAAGAACATCTAGTTCCAAGCCCCCTGCCATGGGCAGGGACACCTCACACTAAATCATGTCACCCCAAGGCTCTGTTCAGCCTGGCCTTGAACACCACCAGGGATGGAGCATTCACAACTCCCTTGGACAACCCATTCCAGTGACTCACCACCCTCACAGTAAAGAATTTCTTCCTTACATCCAACCTAAACTTCTCCTGTCTAAGTTTTAACCCATTACCCCTTGTCCTGTCACTACAGTCCCTAATGAAGGATCCATCCCCAGCATCCCTATAAGCCCCCTTCAGATACTGGAAGGCTGCTATGAGGTCTCCATGCAGCCTTCTCTTCTCCAGCCTGAACAGTCACAATTTTCTCTGCCTGTCTTCATATGGGAGGTGCTCCAGTGTCCTGATCATCCTCGTGGCCCTCCTCTGGACTTGTTCCAACAGCTCCATGCCCTTTTTATGTTGGACACTCCAAGTGAGGTCTCACAAGAGCAGAGTAGAGAGGCAAGATCACCTCCTTCAACCTGCTGGTCACGTTCATTTTGATGCAGCCCAGGATACAGTTGGCTTTCTGGCTGCGAGCACACACTGAAGCTGGCTCATGTTCACTTTCTCATCAACCAACACCCCCAAAGTCCTTCTCCGCAGGACTACCATGAATTTCCTTTTTGCCCAACCTGTAGCTGTGCCTGGGATTGCTCCCACCCAGGTGTAGGACCTTGCGCTTGGCATGGTTAAACTTCATGAGGTTGGCATCAGCCCACCTCACAAGCATGTCAAGGTCCCTCTGGATGGCATTCCTTCCCTCTAGCGTATCAACAGAAGCACACAGCTTTGTGTCATTGGCAAACTTGCTGAGGGTGCACTCAATCCCACTGTCCATGTCACCAACAAAGATGTTGAACAAGACCAGTCCCAACACCGATCCCTGAGGGACACCACTTGTTACTGATCTCCAGATGGGCATTGAGCCATTGAACACAACTCTTTGCATGCGGCCATCCAGACAGTTCTTTATCCACCGAGGTCCACCTATCAAATTGATGTCTCTCCAATTTAGAGACAAGGATGTCGTGTGGGACAGTGTCAAACGTTTGCAAAAGTCCAGGTAGATGATGTCAACTGCTCCACCCCTGTCCATCACTTTTGTATCCCCATCATAAAAGGCCACCAAATTGGTCAGGCAGGATTTCCCCTTAGTGAAGCTATGCTGGCTGTCACTAAGCACCTTGTTGTTTTTCATGTGCCCTAGAGTACCTTCCAGGAGAATCTGCTCCAAGATTTTGCCAGGCACAAAGGTGAGACTGAGTGGTCTGTATTTCCCTGGGTCATCCATTTTCCCCTTCTTGAAAATTTGGGTTATATTTCCCTTTTCCACTCATCAGGAACTTCACCTGACTGCCAGGATTTCCCACATTTTGTTTATATGGATGTCTTCCTCTGAGTGCCATTTGTCTGTGGGCAGGGGCAGCAAATTTTGGTAAAACACTCAGCTCTTATTGCAATGTTTCAGAATGCAAGCACCATCAATTTTTCATGGAGTGAACCAGATTTGATAGAAAGAGGGAATGTGAAGTTGTGTGATCAGGAACAAAGCAGGCAACAAGAACCATTGCTCTCCCTTTTGCTTTCTGTGCAAACCCGTATCAGTCAGTCCTCTATATGTAGGTTGGTATTTTTTCAGCCATTTCACAGTCACAGTTAATAGAGAATTATTTACCCAAATTACAAAATATAGTTGCCGGTCTCTCACCGTATAGAAGGGTTTCTTTTTTTTTAAAAAAAAGATTTTATTTTCTAATGGAGAAAGAACCCAAAGAAATTTCAAGATAGTGAGTTGCAAACATCTGTTTTAGAATACGTGTATAAACATAGAATCAGAATCATAGAATAGTTAGGATTGGAAAGGACCTCAACATCATCTAGTTCCAACCCCCCTGCCATGGTAAATAAACGACCACTTCTACTACTGTTTGCAGAAAACAAAAGCTGCTCAATTTTTTCAAGGGAGTAAAACTCATCAGTTCTAAGTAATGAATTTTTATTATTTTTTTTTTCAGAATTCATAGCTGTTCCAGTAGTTTATCATTAACTTATATAGAGAAATTAGTTCTTACTTAGTTAAAACAATAAAGATCTTATTAGCATTGTTTTAAAAATTGAAAAACACTGCTCTTTTCTAAACCATGCTCCTCCTGGACCTTTGGGGGAAAATATCAGTGTTTTTAAGTTGCAGTGATTCAAAATTATGGTAACTGCAGTTTTTCTTCAGATGTACTGGTTTCTGAGTCAATGCTTGTGGGAATATATTGTTTCAAAGTAGTTCATGGGATATAATTTTCAAAGGGATGTATGAAAACCATACACTTCCGATTAACGTTAATGGGGAATTGTTTGGCTAAAATGTTCAGCTTTGAACATTCTGGTTAGAAGTTTATATCTTAGTGAGCTGCACATGGTTCCCGTTGCTCTAAGCAGATTGTGTTTTTATAGATTGCAGAAGAGCCCTGCTGTGGATCAGCAGACACCATGCTGAACGTTTCTCCCTACTATATGCTTCATAGGTAAATCAAAGAGGAGAGGAAGACCCCTATTAATTATCATATTTCATAGGTTTATCATGTGCCACCAAGTAACCTAAACTGCTATTGTGTGGCATTTTTATCAGACCTGCAAACCACTGTGGAAAATGCTCAGCTAGCTTTACTCGCCAATTGCATTCCCAGTGAAAGATTTTACTGTCTGTTTGTGCCCCAGGTAATAAGTGGTGATACAGCATTGCATAATTACAGCACACACCACTTCAAACTAGGCATGAAATAATGGGAAGCTATGCAATACTGCGTGGAAAGATGCTAATGTCAATATGACAAGATAGTATGAGAAAATTATTGCTTGAGTAAGTGTATTCAATGAATTGATATTCACATTTGTTAGCTGTGAGCTGGAAGCTGCTCACAGAGCTGTAAGTAAGCCCTAAACCACCTCAACTATATCACATAACATGCTATATTAGAGTTAATAACATTAATTAGCTATTCTTGCCTGCTGGATATCTGAACAAATAATCTTTTTAAAATATTAATTAATTTTTTTTTTTCTGTTTGAGAATCACTTAAATGTAATATGTGTGCACTGCAGGAATACAACTCATCTCCTGCTTAAGCGACCACTTACATGATTAGGATAACAATCAGCAGCAGAGGGATTCGATGCTGCCTTTCAAGAGAAAAAAAAATCAACAGATCTGCTTTCTCCTCATATCTCTGAAGGTGTTCAAAGAATCCAGCTTATTCTATTCCAGATATTAGTCTTGCCAACTAATTGTTTTTATAACAATAGCTTATGCAGAGCGTGGGAAAGTGGGCTTATACGTTTTCACTGCCTGTGTCCTGATTCAGGACTCAGCACAGAGATCCAAGCAAGATATGTAATAACACTCTGCTGTCATAATGACTTAACTACACATTCAGTAATACATAATGCATAATATAGAGACGAATTTAATACCTCATATTTTTACCACTGCTATGCAAGGGAGCAATAGTGGTACATCTTTACAAGAAGAAAAAAAAAAAAAACGTAAAGAATAACGCTTTCTGCTCTGATCATCTTTTGTTTGCTGGTTCACATAGATAAAGTTGATTGTCATTTTAGAGTGCTTACAAACTCTCAAAAAACAGTAAAGCTGCTGCAGTTTGCCTCCAACTCCAGAACTAGCTCAGATTTTCTAATTTGCTGAAATGACAGGAAAGGTGGACAGAATATCTTTGGTGTTTCTCTCTGCTGGAAATCAATAAGAGTCTTTGCATTAGAATCAGAGACCTCTGGATCAGCCTCCAGAGATAGCGTTTTTATTAGTCATCCTGAGCAAAGCAAATCATGACTCTGGACCAGAGTATCACTGAGGTCAGGAGGATTTAAAATTTGGTTTTGTTCTGGAATCTGAGTTTGTATCTAATCACACATGCTGTCATAAAAATGTTATCTTCATTGGAAAGATATATGTATTAGTTACTCCTGAAAAAATAATTTTTCAGCCACCAAGTAGTATTGGTCTTCTGATTTTATGCATTATATCATAAAGTGTCATTGATTTAAAAACCTTTTGTTTTCCTAATATTATACTCTTTCATTTTAAGCATCAATGAAAAGTGTCACAGCTGAAATATGCTTTTCAGAACATTCTAATTTTTATAGGTCAGGAAATATTATTGGAAATGTAATTTTATCAAACCATAAGGTGTAATCACATAATACACAGAAATATTGCTAAGAACTATCCTGAGCAGGTAAGTAATATGAATATCTTCTTTTTGTACACTGGGATTTCTTAGTATGCAGCCTCTCCAGAAATCAGACCATATGAAAGACCACTGTGAAATGAAACCCTCAGTTTTTAAAAAGAAGAAAGACAATAACACTGCCAAAAAAAAAAGCTTAATTTGTGAGACAAAATTTTCATTTACATTTTTAATTCTTAGATGTTGCCTACAAGAAAAACAGCCAGTGATAAGTTTGCCTACTTAAATTTTTGCAAACTGGATAGCTTAAATTATTTATTGGCTTAAATTGATATTTCCACTCATAGTTCAAAAAAGAATAAACTCTCATATGTATAGAAAAAAGTAATCAGAAGATGTTCAGCTTTTTTCCGTATTCAATCAGTCACAGTTTTTTGGAGCCACTAGTAGGCAAAGGTAATTGAGCAGGTGCAAAATCTTTCCTAGCCATTTATTCGATATTTATGTTCGACACTTTTTAAAAATAATACTAAGTTAATGTATATTTATGAAGGTAGTTAATGCCAGAGATCAACATAACCCTTTTTTTCTGTTTCCTTCAGGCTCCATAAGAATATACTCAGTTACAGTCTTATTTAGTCATTTGTTAAGTTTATATAGATAAATCTTTTAAAATAAGGGAGTGTGTGTTTTTTAAACACATTCCTAACAAAATAGGCCTTGCTCATTCTCATGTTTATTCATATAAGATAACTTTCCAAATTCATTTTTATTTTTGGCACCTGAGAATGAATAGATTGCTTCATGGTAGAGTGTATTTCCGAAAAACAATGAAAAAATTGACAAGAAGATGCTACTATCAAATTCTGAATATGAAATAGCACCTAGAGGTCTAGAATCTGGAGAAGTTTAGCCAATTATGTTGATTAAAACACCTCTAATAAATACAGTGTCACTGATGTGCATAGATCTTTGCTCCTTTGGAAGCATCTGCTTTTTGGGGAAGAAAAGCATAGCAAGTTAAAACTCCTAATTAATTCTCTTCTTTATATTTACATTAGAAGCTCTCCTACAACTCTGACAGAACTTTCCTAATTATTTCCCACAGTCACCCTATTGTTCCTTATTCAGCCAAACATCTTTCTTTTATTGTTTGCTAACAGGGCATTTCCTGCAAGCACATTTCAAAGATCAGACAAAATAGTTTATCCTGCAAAGAATCCTCATCTGATTTGTTAGACTGAGCATGAATAAAGTTCAGTGCAAACAAAGATTTTAAAATTGAAATAGCTAAGAAGCCATTGGGAAACAGCTGTCAATGGAAAAATTTTAAGTGCCAAATGTATCTATTCATCTTGCAACACAAGGACAACATGCAGTTTGAGCAGTATGGAATATTTTCTTTTTAAAATCAGCTCAGACAATTAGATGGTTGAATGGTTTGTTCTCTGACCAAACGACAGAAATTTCATTATTCACTGTGAGAAGGGACTTGTTTCCTCAATTCATCCTGACAGCTCCATGATGCAAAACCCAACTTTCCACATGGGACCAAAAAAATTTACAGGTAAGTTATACAGAACAGATGAGGTATATGCTACTCTCAGTCCTTTACTTTGTATTTATTGCTCTATGATGCAGATGAAAGCTGAACAGAAACAATTGTTTGGAAAATCTGCTTCTTAGTATAACAACATGTAATAGTCGTTTTTATTGCTTCCATACGATTTGGTGGTGAATACCAGCCTTATTTATTACCTTTATACGTTACTTTAGCATACAAGGAGTAACTTCTAACAGTGGGAGAATATGACTGAATCATTTAAGGCCGAAACTCCAGCTGGTCAGTATGCTGGGCAGTATACTTTGTAGTCATGTCCATAAAGTAAATGATAGACTGACTCTTAAGTATCATGCCTATAAAAATCATTTTAATAATTGGTGCCATCTTAGGGTTTTACCTGGAAATGCTGTAGCATGGTGGCTTAGGAAACCGCTTAGGGCAGAAGACATTTCATTACTGGTTTTATAAGAAGTTTCAGTAAAAATATTGTGGCTTTCTGTTTAAACATCTCATGCAGAGCAGTGAAACCAAAGATAACAATGTTGAGTTCCTGGTGCGAGGCAGGAAGTGAAAAATGAACACTAAACAGAACTGGGAGAAAACTGGTTTTATAGTCCAGACACAAAATGTAAACAAATGGTTCAAAGAGTGGAAGGCACACCAGACTGTAGAACATGTTTTTAATTGATACTTTTCTGTACTGATTAACACAATGATAGTTTATCATTCACTTTTTCTAGTGTGTTGGGTTTTTTTGTTGGTGGTGTTGGGGTTGTTTACGACAATTAACACCTCAGGGCTAAGGAAACCCTTTTCAAATGTCAGTTTTATGTTGTAGAAGCAGTGTTCAAGGCCAGGTTGGATGAAGCTTTGGGTGATATGGTTTAATGTGAGAGGGGTTGGAACTAGATGATCTTAAGGTCCTTTCCAACCCTAACTATTCTATGATTCTATGGAACTGACACAGTCTCATAAAGATTTTACCTCCTGGTATCTAGAACAATAATTTCATTGTTTAGGGAAACCTTAAAGTTAAGCCTTGGTTACAGAGAGTAGTACAGACCATCTCAGAAAGCTGATGCCTGGAAGTACACATTCCTTGCTAACTAGCTGAAAGTTATGTGGAATTAGTCACCTGCGTGAAAAACATTCACAAAAGAAAGCATCCTATTTTTTTTAGCTTTTATTTTTTCAAATGCCTGTGACAGTGTTTAGAAAAGAATAAGATCTCAGGGGTTCTTCATGACTCGGTAGTGAGAAGACAAACTGGCACAGAAAACTTGTCTGAAAAAATGCATTATTTCCAGTTT
The DNA here is from genome assembly GCF_012275295.1 of Melopsittacus undulatus. Taxonomy (NCBI): domain Eukaryota; kingdom Metazoa; phylum Chordata; class Aves; order Psittaciformes; family Psittaculidae; genus Melopsittacus; species Melopsittacus undulatus. Next base: position 65,875,153 of record NC_047529.1, read on the forward strand.
CTGTAGGACACAACCTTAGTTTCAGTGGATTTCAGTGAAAGTTTAATTGGGAAGTATATCAGCTCTGACAGAATGTTTCTTGACAAGAAATTCCTGTTAATTGGGACAGAACTTTGTGAGTATTAGGGACGTTTATCACTAGATTTAGACATGTAATCTGACCTATACTCTTTGCTCTTATGTCTTCCTACCCTTTGATCAGGTGAATTGGGGTTTGGAGCCTGTCACCTCTAAAACAGCTTCATCAGAGGGGAGTGAAAAAGTTACACTGTGGTATAATCAAGTACTTATCATCTTGCTCCAGTTGTCAGGGAGGCAGAGAATGGCTCAATCACTCTTTGAAACAAACAAAGTAGAAGACATGCCTTTTGCTTTTGCGATGACTGCTTTCAAGTAGTTTGAAACATTCAACCCATCACTCCAGAACAATACAGCTCTCCTGGAACTGTATTGGAAAGCTGGAAACTGCTATGTATTGGCATCTTACGTAGCTCTCACCTAGTTCTACAGAAGAGCTGTGCTATGAAAACTGTATCCTTTTCAGGCACTAAACTACTAAGTTCCTGTCTGCCCCATGGGGCTATTCTGAACCTTTTGTACTATCTTAATCTATTTTAACCTATCCTGAATCAATCTCAGCAGATACTGGATTAAATCTTGTCTGCTCAAACTTCTAACATTTTCTTCAGTAGCTACTCTGTATGTAATTAAATTTTGATTCTAAAATGAAGATAATAAATAATATATTTCATGCTTTCCACAAGGCACAGGCAATGAGGGGCAAACACTAAACTCATCTGGGCTCTTTGTTTCGAATAGGAAAGTCAAGCAGAAGGTACTGAAATGCACTTTTTTGTAGTGTCTGGTACTGCAAGAAAATGGACAAAAAGCAAGTTTTTCCTGATGCTAGTGAGCTAAAGAAAATGGGAAAAATCATCACTAACAAGCTTTACTGTCCAAAGGAATGCTTCCCTGAATTAAAATTATATCACTCATGCACATGAAACGCTGAATCCTTCTGTGACATAAGTTTGTCCTCTTCCTGTTAGTATTTTACCAGTACAACTTCTTTTGTGTGAAATCAGAACACGAGGGGCTACCCATAATAGGAAATGTGCACAACGTCACTCTGGAAGGTAAAAACATTTCCACTAAGACATTACAGGTGATTAGACCAGTCAGTCTCACCTCTGTGCCTGGCAAAATCTTGGAGCAGATTCTCCTGGAAGGTACTCTAGGGCACATGAAAAACAACAAGGTGCTTGGTGACAGCCAGCATGGCTTTACTAAGGGGAAATCCTGCCTGACCAATATGGGGGCCTTCTATGATGGAGCTACAAAAATGATGGACAGGGGTGGAGCAGTTGACATCATCTACCTGGACTTGTGCGAAGCGTTCGACACTGTCACACACAACATCCTTGTCTCTAAATTGGAGAGACATCAGTTTGATAGGCGGAGTGCTCGGTGGATAAAGAACTGTCTGGATGGCCGCATGCAAAGAGTTGTGTTCGATGGCTCAGTGTCCATCTGGAGATCAGTAACAAGTGGTGTCCCTCAGGGATCGGTGTTGGGACTGGTCTTGTTCAACATCTTTGTTGGTGACATGGACAGTGGGATCGAGTGCGCCCTCAGCAAGCTTGCCAATGACACCAAGCTGTGTGGTTCAGTTGATACACTGGAGGGAAGGAATGCCATCCAGAGGGACCTTGACATGCTTGTGAGGTGGGCTGATGTCAACCTCATGAATTTTAACCATGCCAAGTGCAAGGTCCTACACCCGGGTTGGAGCAATCCCAGGCAGGTGATCCTGCCCCTCTACTCTGCCCTTGTGAGACCTCACTTGAAGTTTTGTGTGCAGTTCTGGTGTCCTCAACATAAAAAGGGCATGGAGCTGTTGGATCAAGTCCAGAGGAGGGCCATGAGGATGATCAGGGGACTGGAGCACCTCCCATATGAAGACAGGCTGAGAAAGTTGGGGCTGTTCAGCCTGGAGAAGAGAAGGCTGCATGGAGACCTCATAGCAGCCTTCCAGTATCTGAAGGGGGCTTATAGGGATGCTGGGGATGGACTCTTCATTAGGGACTGCAGTGATAGGACAAGGGGTAATGGGTTAAAACTTAGACAGGGGAAGTTTAGATTGGATATAAGGAGGAAGTTCTTTACTGTGAGAGTGGTGAAGCACTGGAATGGGTTGCCCAAGGAAGTTGTGAATGCTCCATCGCTGGTGGTGTTCAAGGCCAGATTGGAGAGAGCCTTGGATGATATGGTTGAATGTGAGATGTCCCTGCCCATGGCAAGGGCATTGGAACTAGTTGGTCTTTCCAACCCTAACTATTCTATGATTCTATGATTCCATGCCTGTTGGCCTCACTGCTGTGCAACACTCCTGGTCTTTATTAAAACACATGTAGCTTTAACAGGGGTGATAGTTCTTTAAATATATACATATTCAATCACATATGGCTTATTTATGAAATTCTGGTACCACCTTTACGTTCCTAGTGAATACATTAGGGTGATTATCTGTGGTGTTCTAGTAACCTTTTGGATTACAGAAATTGCATATTCTGCTTACTAAAACAACAGTGTTGAATGTTTTCAAAATTATGGATATGTCTTTCCACTATAGAAGACAGAACAAATTAACTTTTTCACATGAATCTTCAGTCTTTTATATGTGTAAAAAAGTCAGCTCTAATCTTCTTTTTACTGATAAAATCCAAGAAAAGGGATAGAAATCTGCCCGAAACACTAATTTACAAGGCAAAAACCCTAATTATCAAGGGACAATTATTTCTAAAGTGAAGCTGCCTCCAACTACATCACTATGAACTGCAAATGGAGAAACATCATGTAAAAATGAGAGACAGAACTACATTCTCTGTCATATTTTGTGTGTTGACTGAGATATGGGAAGGGAGAAGAAAAAGGAGTAAGCCCAAGACTTAGGACCTCCCAGTAAATATTGCTTTCCAATGACAATAAGTTCTAAGCAAAAAGCAATGCACATTGCTTCATCTACTGTCATAAACACACAGAATCATAAAATAATTTTGATTGGAAGGAACATGTGAAATCATCTGATTGAATCCCTCAGTGAAAACAGGGGCAACTTAGTGAGATTTTTGAGTGTTTGCAGTGATGGAGATTCTAGAACCTTACTAGACACCATCATAGTGATTATTTTTCTTCTCATTATCTAACTGGAATTTTCCTTGTTGCAGCTTGTGGCCCCTTCCCCTCATCCTTTCACTGTACATCTCTGAGAAGAGTTTGGCTCTATCACATCTCATACTCTCCTAGTTGAAGAGAGCAAGATCTATTTTGAGACTTTTCTTCCTAGCATTGAACAAACACAGCTCTCTCAGCCCCTACATGTATGTCTATCATGTGCTCCAGCCCCCTAATCATCCTCTGCACTTGCTCCAATAACCTCTTGTGAGGTAACTTAGAACAGGTTCTCAAGCCATGTTCAATCAAGGTTTGAATAACGCAGAGGATGGAGATGTAATAACCTTTGTTGGCAACCTGTTCTAGTTTTTGATCATCCATATAGTAATTTTTTCTAATCTTTAAATGTAATTTCTTGTATTTTAATTTGTGCTACCTCTTTACGTTTCATTGGGCACTTCTTAGAAGAATGCCTCTCCATCTTCTTTACACATTGATCAGATCCATCAGAGTGCTGTCTCCTACAGTGTAAACTATCCCATCTCTCTCAATGTCTCTTCATGTGTTACACTCCATCTGATCATCTAAGCATCTTTTAAGCCTTTTTCTGGACTCTTTCCAGTATGCTCATGACACTTTGTACTGGGGAGCCCAAAAATGGACAGAGAACTCCAGATGTGTTTTACCAGTGCTTAGTAGAGTGGCAGGATCCCTTTCCTTTAGTTGCTGATGATGCTGTTCGTAATGCAGCCCAAGATGCTGTTGGCTGCCTTTGCCACAAGAGCACAGTGCTGGCTCATGGTCAACTTGTTGCCCCCTAGGACCCTCAGGGCCTTTTCTGCAAAGCTGCTTTCTAGCCTGTCTGCCCCCAGACTGTGCTGTCATATGAGGCTATTCCTTCCCAGCTGCAGAACTTTGTATTTCCTGTTGAATTCCATGAGATTCCCGCCAGCTCATTTCTCAAGCCTGTTTGAGGTTCTGCTGAAGTGCAGACCTGCCCTCTTGTGCATTGACTGCTTCCCCTAGCTTGATATAATCCATGAATGTTCTGAGGGCACATATCAAGCAATCTGCAAATACTGTAAGGAACCACACCCTTTCCTGGAAGTCTGAGTTCGATATTGTCTTGAGATACCAAGGGCCAGAGGCAACACAGGTTGGTCATAACGTAACATTAAGTGGGTCATAAAGAAGTATAGGTGGTAGCTCTTAATCACTTTTGTCACTTCCTTGTTGAACTCTAATGTTCCTCAAGAGATTAGCATTACAGATTTTACCTCTGCACATACCAATAATGTTCCAGTGCTGACAGGCAGAGATTGCAGGCTCAGTGCCCAAGCTTGATCAGTATCTACAAACTACGTGCTCCTCTGCCATGTGTCTTGTAGGCCTTGCTTCAACACCATCTTCCAGAGAAGGCTCCATACAGGTACCATTGCTACTGTCACTTTACACGAGCATGTCAGAAGACAACAATAATAGTATCTTCCTTTAGCTATACAATAACTCCATGGACAGGCAAGTCACCTCTGAGAAGAGGGTCTGGGGTTCTGCATCCACATTACCTGAGTGGGCTCAAGTCCGTCTCAAGCCAAGTATCATGCTAAATCTCGCCTATTATGCAGAAACAAGCATTCAAGAGTTATTGAGCTGGAAAAAAAAAAAAGAAAGAAAATAAGAAAGAAAAGTGATCTCCTCTTTTCCAAAGAAAATAAGATGGTGAAAATCACTATGGAGACAAAGATACGGTTTAGTGGTGGTCTTGGAAGTTATGAGGTAATGGTCGGATTTGATGATCTGAAATGTCTTCCAACATCGTTGATTCTATGATTCTAAATGAAATTTCTAAACCCAGGCTAACCAGGAAGGCTCTACTGATTGAACTATTGCACAGGAAAGGTACAGCATGATGTCTGGCAGGAGGCTAAAGAAAAGTGACTAATTTATGCTGCTATTTCAGACTATAGAGAAAGTGTATTGAATTCCTTAGTGCAGGATTCTCTGTGGAAAGAGGAAAATGGTATTTGTGTTAGTGGACAGAACAGCAAGCACACAAAAAACATTGTTCTTTACACTGCTCAGACCTAATTGTGGTGGAGGAATGTGATTTTCTAAGTCAGAAGGAAGAGTCATCAAGGAAGAATCCCTGGTTATAAAATCAATAGGCAAGGGGAACAAAAGATCAGCTCAGCGTTTTACCTGTGCTGAACTTCGTGATTTTCTTAGTGCCTTTTCTTAGTACCTTTGAAACCAGAATCTCCAAACACTACACACACTATCACTGCATAACAAGGAGAAAGAACCAAATACTGAATAGTATTATTGACAGACCATGTAGAGAAAAAAAAAGAGTAACAAAACAGTGATCACAGACAGTGGTAAGCAGATCCACACATGACTTGTGTAGGCATATCAGGCTGATCTTTATATTCCCAGCTCATACCTCAGACCAAGAAAAGCAAAAACTTCTAATAGATCCTAGGTCTGGAGCACCTGCAGTACTTGCATGAAGGCAACAAGTAAGCCCAGAAATACACTGAAGTTGTTAAAGAAATTATTTAATCACCATTTAAAGGTCAGCCAGTCATCTGTGAAAATAAGAAAAAAGAGGCAGTTCATGGCAAAAGGTGAGGAAATGAAAAGTAGCAGAATTAAAGTGTCACTCTCCCATACTACAGGGACCAGGCAATTTTCTCTCAGAAAAAGAGGGGTATAAAGGTCAGCTGGTATTAAACCTGAACACTAATGATCTCACTGCTTACTCCAAGGGGTCCAATGACTGGGCAAGAGGCCAGGGCATCTTAGTCAGTAAAATATCTCAATTAGCTGCAAACTCTTTGCCAAGTTACTCAGATGCATAATATGGCTCCCCCTAATTTCTTCTTTTTCTTTTCTTATGAGGAAAGAGGGGTTTTCCTCTACATAGAAGTACAGACTTCCACAAGTTACTGATTAAAAACGTAGAGTTTAGACAACTTTTAAATTTCATTTAAATTTAGACAACTTTTAAAAGGTTCTAAATTTTTTTTTCACTGTAAGCCAAAACCTGTCAAATCTTAAAATATGTTTGATGCTTCTAACTGTAACTGCTACCTTGCAGCCTGATTGTTCAGTTCCTGGATCTGTTTGATTATAAAAAAGATCACTTCTTCCCATGTCACCCCGAGCCAACTCAAACGTTATTCTTTCATATTGTAGCTATAAAGCTAGTCACTTTTATACTCATCTTCTCTCTGTCTCTTTTATTCTGACACAGCTGTGTCTTCATGAAACATTTTGGGTTCACTAAAACAGAGTACTTTGACAAAAAAAAATATCTTCCAGCTCGAACTGATGCTCTGTATATAGAATTCCCCTGTTATTGCAGGGTTTTGCTTTATGCTATGGATGTTTACAGAAAACACTGCTTGTGTACACAGAGAGACTCAATATTGTTGATCAAACAATTTCATCTAACTGCACAAGGTCGTTCAGGATCTTGGCTTTTTGCTTTATTCCCTGTCAAGAGACCCATATTAGACACTTCTATCTTTGTAATTATCAGGGTTTGATCAATTTTAAACTTTTATATTGCAGCAAATAGCTATAGTTCTATTTCAGTAGCAACTGAAATGCAAATTATGATCTTGACCCAAAAGATATACACTCAATATCATGAGTACTACCTTCTGTCCTGATATCCCTGGAGGGAATGGTGAGTATAACACTTTACATCACTTCATCCACTGTCAAGGAAGCTAAAGACTAAGCAGGGAGACAAGATCAGGCAAGATCACCTCAAGAGGTTATGAACTTTGTGCTTTCGCTTAGAATAACAAAGACTGACCATGTTCACTGTGATCTATCCTACAGAAAACACCAATGACATTTTTAGCTGTCTTGTTCCAGTGCTTTGCTCTCTATATAGGTACCAAGGCCTGTTTACAATTTAATCCTACTGTTGCTCACTAAAAGTTAAGCAGATTATTTCTACTGCTTTTCTTGACCAACAGGTTATCAGTCTTATAACAGCATTTCAATCCTCCTCGACTTACTTATGTTTTAAAATACATGGAAAAATATTTTTATTTGAATGATAGAAATGCAACATGACAGAAATTGTTTTGGTTTAGTCTTTAATGGTTTATAATCTTTTAAGACATTTATACTAATTTTTCAAAAGTGAAAGTGATTTTAGAAAATGTTAATGCAAGTATTTAAGCATTTTCTAAGCAGAATGTTTAACCTAAAAAGTGATGAAACAAAATATTTCAGCACTTTCCCTATTGCCAAAATTTGTTGTCAAGTTATAAAGTGTTCATATAACACTGGTCTCCACAAGACTATTTTCATACATGCAATGTTCATCCTCTTTCTAGATATCTTTCTAGTTTGCCTTGAATAGCTGATTATTATTTTTAAGTACTTTCTTAGATCAGCTTTACATATATCTTGTAATAATTTATTATAAGCCGTATGTTTAAAATCTCATAATAGGATATCAAAAGGTAGTGTCAAAAGCCTAGAAAATCAAGATATCTCTAGTCCTTAACTTCTTCATGTGATCAGTCCCTGTGTTTCAAAGAAGGAAACTAATTTAATCTAACATGATATGCTCTTGACAAATTTATATCTGCTGTTTCCTCTAATTTTTAAGCATTTACAAATTGAATATTTAATTACCTGTTTCAGTGTCTTGCTAGTTACTGTCATTAAGCTGTGCTGTAATTCTCAGGTCTTCCTTTTTACCTAGTAGACACAAACTTGCTTTCTTCAGTCCTCTGAATGTTATCTGCAATACAACCCACTCCTCATTCACAGACCTTGCTGAAGGATTTCAGATCATTTACACTCAATCTTCGTGACCTGATTTGTTACATGGAAAGCTATACTAGATAGCCACAGTCCTTCTCTGTGTTGAGGAAGTGGCTTGCCCAGATTTAGGTAGATGGTAGAAGTACAAAAGAGATGGTTTTGATGTAGTTTTACTTATTTATTTGAAGGGAACACTTGCATTAATTACATTAGTTCTTTTTGAAGCTGAAGGCAAAGTAGGAGAGGCCATCTGTAAATTAGCCTTGAACTTAGCACCAGTCTCATTGCAAGCATGTCCTCACTTGTGCTTTTTTTATGGACAAGGAATTTTGTACAATGATTTTGATGTTCTTTTCAACAACTTTTTTGTTGTTCCATTTCCTCTGTGCCAAGTCTTCTCTTTTCCCCAAATGATAATTTTATTTTTTTTTATGTTGTGAGGATGAGCCTTCTCTTAAAAGATTTTTTTCTCAGTTTGGAGGCAACTTACAAATTTTTTTGTGTGTCTTTGTCTATCTTTTATATAAAGGAATCTACTGAATTTGTCCTCTGCATTTGTCCCTAAATTCTCCTGCTTCTTACCTAATTATTACTTTAACTTCTCAAAATGTACCCTTTGAAGTAATGAAAATATTCTTTATTATAGACATACTTTTGTTTATACATTGATTTAATTTAAATGTGCTATTCTTTATATCTGAGGATATTTCACATTACTTTCTATTCTATAAAGGCCTTGCTACTTGATTAACTCTAAAACTGTATCTTCCTGTTATTACTCCTTGACTACTGAGCAAAGAAGTAGGACCTTTTCACTTTATCTAGTAATAAAAGTCCCCTATTATAGTAAAAGCACGTTCATTAAAAAGTTGTTGGTGTTTTTTTTATAGTCACTACAGTCATATAGACTTGCCTCTTCCGGACATCTAGGTCTCTCATTCTTTTCTTTCTTGTTACTTACAAGCTGCACAGTACCAAGCAGGCAACAGTTTGCCAGTCCCCCTGTGCTCTTGTTTCTTTCCCAGTCCCTCCAGTTTTTGCATTTCTCTGTGTATGTGTGGCCCGCAGCAGGTCTCTCTTGGAGCTGGTTTGCACTGGATCTATTGTAGACAAGGGAAGCTTCTAGCAGCTTCTCATAGGAGCAAATACATGTGCATGTGAAACACATACACTCAACACACATCTTTCCAAATACACAGCCAAGTGTGTGAGGTGACCACTTATAGTGGGATGGCTCCCTTTCTAGTAGGAAAGCTTCTCTTTTCCTCAAAATCACTGGATCTACACTGAAATTGAACATGAAGTGGGAGAATATTTTTTTGGGTCATTTGGTTTGTCAGAAGTACACCTACCACATGGGCTAGTACCTGATCATCTGGATCCTCACCTCCATTGGCTAAAGAAACACAAAACTATTTAGATGCAAAGTTTGGGTTTGGTGGGGATGGTATTTATGATAAGATGCATGTGTGACTGAACTGGAAACTGGAAACTGACTTGTTCTGAGAGCTTGTATATGGTGCTGAAAAACATTATTTTCTTTCAAGAAGGCTCATCTGTAGACCAAAATGTTAGTACTATAAACAGTATTGCTTGTTACTAAGTAGAGTTAAGAAAACATACTCATTAACTAGTGTTCATAAAGGAGTCCATACTAGGCAAAGCTGTACAAGGTGAGTAGTATCTTGACTTATCTCAGCTTCAGAGTGATTTTGCTCATGTTTTAAGTGTGCTGTTATAAGTATATATAATGAACGTGTGAGTTTATTTAGTCTGAAAGTGTATACAAAGCAGACTGCTTTGTAATACAAAATGCACATTACTGTTCCTAGCCAGCATGCATTATAAGACCTTTTAAAATATTTTGCAATTGTTTTACATCTTTCTATTCCCACACTATGCCATCAAATAAGTTTATGTAAGTAAATGAAATTATGTTAGTGCTGGAGTAGTAAGGACTATATCTGAACCCGTCTTTTCTTGGCCTTTGAAGGTATGTGTGTACAAAACTGCTCTTCATGTGCATATGACTGCAGATTTGACTGACTCCAACACCTGCACAAACATGTGGTATTATGTGCATGGATTATCTTAGTGAATGTTTGAACACCAGATCTCCCACTTGTTTACTGGTGGTGTTGAATAGCAGGTCAAGTGTGGGTGCAAGTGTTTGCACTGCTGGATATGGGAAGGTATTTTTGTTAGTGCAACTTTATAAGTGCATAAAGGAACTGGCAGGTTGCAAATCAGGTCCATGGGGCAGACTGACAATGGCTGCACTGATATGGATACCTCAACCCACTACAGAACTCTGCAACACACCTTGATTCATTGTATATTTACACGTAAAATTATCTTGCCCATGACAATTTGAGTCCCAGGAAGTCACAGTCTAAGTTCCTGGAAAGCAAGGCAGTAAGAATGAGCAATTTCCTACGTCTACCTGTGAGATGCCTTCTGCATAAACAGGACTCATGCTGGAAGCATGGTAAGGGGGGATATACAACAAAAAAAGTACAGAACCCTAAAACAAACCAACCAAACAAAAAAAAAAAGAACCACCACATTTTTCTTCAGCATTTCACCTGCTTCACACATCCTTATGAATTCCCAGGTTTGCTTCCAGAAACTTTCCAGAGCTTATATTTTCTGCCTTTTCCTCTCCAGTATTTTTTTATTTTCTCTCCTCATTTAGCTGCTCAGAACCATTTTAAACAACGTAGGGAGCAACTGTAAAAAAAAAGAATTTTTTTCCAAGGTAAAAAACCCTGTAGATTAGAGGTGGCTACAGGCCAGTTTTATTTCATAACTGTATTTAACAATAAGGATTGAACTAGCAGTAATCTGTGATTTCAGCAGAGGCACCTTGAAAATGAACGTTTTGATCAGATATGTAAGTCAGGACGCACTGAAGTGTGCTGTCTGACTCAGTATGCAGTGTTTGGAGGTTAACAAAAGCAACTCAATTACAATAATACTATTTCAAGGGAACTGAGGAAAGAGAGACCATTGCAGAATCTTACTCTGCTTGACAATGGTGAGTTTAGGAGGTATAGATCACATTCTTGTAGACAGAAGCATTCACAGTACTAATGAAAGTTTCTGTGTTTGGAAAGCAATCTAGAAACAAATTTACTGATTGGAAAACACAGTACTCTAAGGCCCAATTATACCACTTGTCTTAAGCCTACTCAAGCTTCTGAAAATACCTAACACATTAGGAGCCTGCTTGGAAAACATAATCTACTATAATACTGTGTGTCTGTACTGCTACCTTATCTCACATGCACTGAGAAGCTTGTTGCTGCTGGCCTGTCCTGACTGGGGTCACTGTGATCCTGTCACTTTGCATGGGAGGAGGTGACTCTTTGCCCAGTGTTGATGGGGCGGTTAAGATCCCTTTAGGTCTGCCATACAGTTCAGAAAACCTCTGTTGTTTGGTTTGTTTTTTTTTTTTTTTTAATGTGTGTGCACTCTGCACTTTCCCTACCAATTTCTATCTTCCCTGCGAAGGACTAATATGGCACAAAGTACAATATCAAATGCTTGGTGGCTTATCTACCCTACAGGATTTCTTCACTTGTGGAGGGAAAAGCAGATACCATTCTTGGAACAGTAAGTGTAGGAGTAAACAGCTCGGAATGAATGAAAAGGGTCATTGTGCAGAGTGACAGGGAGCATCTACACACTGTGATTCCCAACAAATGTGGTTTTGATTGAAGTACTTTTAAAAATATTTTTTATGCTTATAAAGTTATTTTCTGTGTAATTTCTCACCTGCAAATAATTCATAAGATTGTAAATAATTCACTGAAATATAAATACTTCCCAATTCTTACAATTTCTCCATGTTGTTTAAGCAAATTGCTTTAACAGAAACACTTATCAGTGTCAGTTACATTTTTTGTGGCTTAAAATACATGGAAATTAGACTGCTGTAATATTTTATTCCAGCCAGAAAACTATAGGTCTGCAAATAATTAACTCAAAAGTGATCTACTTAACATACTTAGCATTAAGCCAGTAGGAGACAAAATATATTTATATACATTTATCAAAAGAAGTCAAGCAGCTCTTTGACTGAGTCAAATGTACAATTTCGTCACAAGTTTTCTGAACCTGTATCTAAGTGAATTTTCACCAAATGCCTTTTAAACTTCTTATGCTAATGGCAATTTATCATGCATACCTGCAGAATGTTGATTTTGTAGACTTGCATCTTCCTGTTGAATTAACTCCGTATCTGGTACTTATTGAACATAAAGGGCTTTCTGCCAAACCCCGTCTAATTTGGTGACATCAGTAGACATGACAAATCGCATAACTATACCATCCCCATCCCTCTTCCATATTTTACATGAATCTGTAATAAGCAATGGCAATATGCTTTTTATTTGAGCCAATTTTAGCACTTGAACTTTAAATAGCAAAGAATTTTTTAAATAACAGGATTTTTTTTTTGTTTTACTTCAAACTGATGATCTCTTTACTATTCCTTTGCTTCTTAGCTTGTAAAGAATGAAGCAGATGTGTATTTATGAGACAACTTCTAAGAAGTTAAGGATTGGCTTCCAAAAGTTACGATCTGCTTTGAGTTCTTGTCTAGACATATTTTTAAATTGGAAAAGAGAAATGGAATGTTTATTATTTATAGTATGCCAATGTTTTGATTGATCTGTATTAAAAAAGCAACAAAAACCAAACAAAACCTACCTACTTGAGGCAAGCAAAGTTGTGCTCTGCAACACAACGATTTTATCTCTCATCACAATAATTCGATATTCATGCGAGCTTCACACACTGCTGACTGACTCCGATGCTGTCAGAGATCTGTCTTGGTGAAACTAATCAGAAGGGAGTGGCTGATATTTTTGTCAACGTATACACAAAAAAGGCTGCTGCCTCAAGGTTGGTAACAATCTCCCTCACATGGAAGAAGAATTTTACTGGTGAAAATTTGATATCCAGATTTCTCCTGAAAATTTTTTCCATATGCAGTGCCTTTCAAGTAATTTCCATTGTCTTTCTTCACATACAGAAAGGAGTTCAGTTCAGTCTGTTTACTTTTCCTGTAAATGGTGTTTTGCTTTAACTGATATTTGAAAAACCAAACAAGAAAAATGCAGTGAGGCATGATGAGAAAATCTCCAAAGATTTAGAACAAGGGTTCCAAAAGCATGGTCCAGCTGTAAATTGTCACAGACATATAGACCTTAATGGAATTACACTGATACATGCCAGCTAAAGGTCTAACCCAGAATGTTTGTAGGAATAACTTTATGTGTGAAACTGGGCGTCAAATTGAGTATAAATTACCTTTCTTGGACAAGCCAGTTCACATTCATTTGGAAAGGAGCCCCACTAGTTGTCATTGATTTTAAAAGCATTTCTTATACACCTTTTATAGGGCCTATTCAAACCCAGTGAAGTGGGTGGAACAGCTCCCCTTAATGGGTTTGGAATCAGGTGTATCATGAAAACTGTTTCACCATATGTTTCAATGACATTTAAGCTCATTTGTCCCATTTAAAGAAAGCTTTATTCAGCTACTCGCAGCTTGACATTCTCAGTTCTTTGGGCATTTTTTGTTAATTCCATTCTTGTTTGGAAGAAGCTGGAATGGGAAGAATTCAGTGAACTTTTAGGCTAGGAAAAATAGTAAGCATTCTGGGGTTTTCTTGTGTTATGTAGGAATGACTCTTTTTTAATGCTAATTTCATTATGATCACCCCAAACTTGATAATAAATATAGTATTATGAGTGTGCCAGAGATAGAGAAAAATCTCAAAGTATTTTTTCCAAATTTATTTATTTTTGAAAGGAGGATCAAAATAGAACTCAGACCCTACATTTTGCAAAACTGTGCAGCGTCATGTAAGATCATTTTTGGTCTTCATGGTAGCTGTATTGATGAGCCACATTTATTATGGGATGATAATCCTTCAAAATTATAATAATGCATCCTAGAAATATGGTTGTCGTCATTCTTAATACTCTTACAGTAATAGTGACAGCCATTTGGGGAACTATTTGAACAAGATCAATATGACCTTATAGGGAAGAAAGCATCTTCATATATAAACTTTCTAAGTATCATCCTATTTTTAACAACTTAAAAACTCCTGCGAACTGATGAACCTCTAAAAAGAAAAACTGGTTACTACCAGAAAGAGGAAATATGGATGGAAAATAAGAAAAACATGTGTACAAAATTAATGTCTGGAATTCGTTTTTCTGTGTTACAAGGCATTACTTAGTCTAAAACTAAAAATAAAGACAAGCTGAAAAGAATCCTAATAGTGTGGTTTCTTTTGAACAGCAAATCAGCACAGACATTTTATGGGGACAGAAAAAAGTGAGGCAAGCCATCTACCAGTGTGAAACTGCAAACGGATGTCACAAGTGATATAGGAATCCCCTTACACTGGTGATAACTTCTGCATTCGGAAGTGGATTTAAAATGCAGTTGACTCAGGTTAGTTTTTGCTGTCAGATCATTGCAATTTCAAAAGCACGTCCATGGAGTTGTTATGCACAAAGATTATCTTATTGTGAAATGGGGAACAGGGCCCATGGTGATAAAAATTTTTACACACACACACACAAACACTTTCCTAAAAAATGACAAGTTCTCCCCACCCCTACTGAAAGAGTCAGTTGAATAATAACAAAAAAAATTGGTTAAGGACAAGTTTTGCACCTATTGGCTACTGCCTTCAGGTTTAAGGGTTTTATCTTCCTCTATTAAAATGAAAAAAAAAGTATAAAAAAAAATTTAAAATCATTAATGCTTGTATTGTGTTATCACCTTACATGCTGGACTGTGGAAAACATCATAACTTCTGGATAATGGTACTTTCTTTATTTTGTCTGTCAAGGAACCTTCATGGTTCTTCACAAGAATATTTAAACATCTCACCATATTTTCATTGCAGGGACTATTTGAATCAGAACACAAATGTTTAATTGCATTAATTTATGTAAATATGCACGGCAAGATTTCTGAAGCACTTGTGTACTTTCACAATCTCTTGTACATTGTGAACATTCTTGTACAATGTGTACATTCACAATCTCTTAGATACCTTCTTCCTTTACAGTCCACAGCTGCATTAGCACACTACCTTCCCGAGGGAGCTGTGTCCCTGTTTCCCTTTGGGAAATAACCATTTCCAGCTGCACTGCATTTTTGAAAGCCCTACAAAGTGTTTCAGGAAAATCAAATTAATCAGTTTAAGCAGCAGGTCTTTGGTAACCCACCTCATTTGGTTAAAATGGGATAGGAAGCAAACTGCATGTGAAAATGAGGGATAAGTTCCCACAGAGAATGCTCATGAGCCCTAGAGCTGGTACCTGTCTCAGTCCTTATGTTGAAGACAGCAGAAGCTGTGTGAATATAGCCTCTTTTAACAAACACACCCAAAGGTGTCCTCCTGACATAGATGAAATTAAATTAACACTTAACATCCAGTGGAAAAGCACATCACTAAAGGGAGAATTTGGTAGATATTAGCCTATTGTCATGCTCTGGTTTATGTTGCAGTTAGAAGTCAATGTGATATGATACAGCCCAGCGCAAGCACATATGGAATGAAATGTGACATGCTATAAACAAAGTATTTTAAATGAGACTTTTTATATCCCTTAAGAAATAGAAGAAACAGTCACACGCTGCTCGTTAGCTTGTAAAATTAGACACAATGGCTTCTTTTGTAGAAAATTTCAATTCATGCCCATAAATCAAATAACATAAGCTGTTCTGATTCTAGTTTGTGGGAAAATGCTTAATTGCTTATTTCTTTGATTTGTTGTATTCTTATAAGTTGTATTCTTGCAGCTTGTGTCTGCAGAGAGTGGATATTTCTTAAAGGCATCTTTTAGAATTACTTGGTATCAATCCAGTGCTCTGATGTCACTGGAACAGAAACAGGACTCTCTGTCTGGATTTATTAGAAGGGGGAAAGGCTCTCTTAAGTTTTCTCTGGTTTATTGCATCTTTCTTGACATCAAACTCCAATATGCAGTACAGCTATGCCAGATGTAGCCTTTCTCTAAAATACCATGCCAATTACTGACACATAATGTCATATAAATTGTGGTAAACTATTAGATAAAATGCACTGATAAAAGCAGGCCCATTAAATACTTGCTTCTCAGTTTGATTCCTCCTTTTAAACAACCGCATTAAAATTATGGAAGATGGATGTATTTATCCCGTATAGCATGTTTGCATAGTAAAATAACAAAATATAAATTTAACTCTCCTTATTACTGGTTGTCAAATAAACTTTCAGATAAAGGCACAGTTTTTGCAGCTCCTGTAAGCTTTATTATGAGATTACATGCTTTCTAGTATTGCTGCACAATAAAGGACAGATGTCACAGATCTCTTCCCAAAACAACTATTTCTTTTTTCCCCAAATATCTTAATTTAATCTCTAAAAAATAAAACTCTGACGCAAACTTTTAATCTACTTCCCTGAATTCAGCACTTCCCAATATGCCATCTTACACCTCACTCTGCCAGGTAACATTAATTTGCATTATATTATTACCCATCATAGTGCCATTAGAGATTCCTTTTGTATATATTGGAGAACATAGCCTTATTTCCTACCTTCTGTGCTTAAGGCTAAAATGTCCACATTACTTAGTTTACAACATTTAGACTTAATGCTCAAATACAGCATGAAACTAATTATGCTTATTCACACATAGTAGCAATCATAAAACCTTACATTCAAGTTAACCTTTCTCATAGAATCATAGAATCACAGAACAGTTGGGGTTGGAAAGGACCTTAAGACCAATTAGTTCCAACCCCCTGCCGTGGGCAGGGACACCTCACCTCACACTAAACCATGTCACCCAAGGCTCTGTCCAACCTGGCCTTGAACACTGCCAGGGATGGAGTATTCACAGCTTCCCTGGGCAACCCATTCCAGTGCCTCACCACCCTAACAGTAAAGAATTTCTTCCTTAGATCCAATCTAAATTTCCCCTGTTTAAGTGAATTTGAACGTGTTACCCCTTGTGCTGTCACTACAGTTCCTAATGAATAGTCCCTCTCCGGCATCCCTATAACCCCCTTCAGATACTGGAAGGCTGCTATGAGGTCTCCACGCAGCCTTCTCTTCTCCAGGCTGAACAGCCCCAACTTTTTCAGCCTGTCTTCATATGGGAGGTGCTCCAGTCCCCTGATCATCCTCGTGGCCCTCCTCTGGACTTGTTCCAACTGTTCCATGTCCTTTTTATGTTGAGGACACCAGAAGTGAACACAATACTCCAAATGAGGTCTCACGAGAGCAGAGCAGAGGGGCAGGATCACCTCCTTCAACCTGCTGGTCACGCTCCTTTTGATGCATCCAGGATACGGTTGGCTTTCTGGGCTGCGAGCGCACAATGAAGCTGGCTCATGTTCATTTTCTCATCAACCAACACCCCCAAGTCCTTCTCTGCAGGGCTGCTCTGAATCTCTTCTCTGCCCAACCTGTAGCTGTGCCTTCTGTTCAAGGTCAAATACTTTTATGCCTGCTAGAGAAAAAAAACAAAACAAAAATTATTTTTAAGTAGGCATCTCCAAAGCACATATTATTTCTATTTTTAAATCCATTATTTCACAAATCCTCAGTACATAAGCGACAAGTGTTTTTATATAGTTAACATAGGGCAAAAGGTCATTTGAGATCTCAGAGATTAGAAAGAGAAATACACTTTTGCCAGTCAAACTAGGTATAAAAAACTTTTGGCTTAATTACAGGATTTGGGTGGATTTTGAGATTTCTGAAACAATATGTCTGAATAAGCATGCACAAAATATGGATATAGCTTTGGGTAAATATCTGTTATAGGTTCTTTCAACCTCTGAGCAATTCTGCACAGCCAGGAATTAGACCAAGGTGAATGCCAAGCAGTCAAAAAAAAAAAAAAAGGCATGTAAATCATCACAAGTAAAATCATAATTATAATGAATAATTAGAAATAATCATTAGGTTTTTTGGAAATTTTGAATTTTTTTAATTGTTGGGAAGCCATACTACACAGTTTCCCCTTCATGTGTGATTACACTGGCAGATCTAATTCTGAGCAATACGTCATACTCATGGCATTGTAATCTCTGTGGTTCACTCAAGCCAACAATTAAAAGCATGAGTTTTTTGTTTAACTGTGCTCAAAGAGTTTGCTTTAGGGATGTGTGAAGAGTATGGAGAGAGTTAGTTGCTCTGGTGAATTTTTTGCTACTGTTTAGACAGTAAGTTTGAGCACATATAATAGAGCAAGTTCCTACAGCTAATGGGGTAAAACTGCAGGTAAATTGGGACAATGCAGAACATTTAGAAGGAAAACAATCCATTCTTAGTGTACCATAATCTTGAAAAAACTATAAATCCTAGGGGTTCTCAGTAAAGATTTTAAAAATACATATAATGCAGGAAATTGTAGTTTAGGGTGAACAGGGAAAAAGTAAACCTACCATGTGAAAAAGAAATTGACCTATTTAACATAGTAAAACAAAGGCTAAAAAGGGACGTGACTCTTCCTCATAAAATATGAACAGCTCAATAGTAGAGAAGGAAAAACAATACTGGCACAGGAATAAATAAGAGAAAATTGACCATTAATAAATTAAAGCTGAAAACTGGAAACCTGTTCTTGCTTTCTTTGTAAAAGCCTAAAGAAGCATACAAGTAGGGGTAAAAAATGCAACTGCTTCTGAGGAAAAACAATGGACAAATTTAAATTAATTTTCATATTTATGTGCTGAGGAAGACTGACTCAAGATATAGGGTACTGTGAAAAAATTGAGTATTTCAGTGAGAAATGTGTATCTTGAATACCTTCACATTTGAAATTAAATTACTCCATACAAAAGCCATTGTTTCATGTTCAAGTGTTTCATAGACACAGTAGATAACTGCACTTAGTTTCACACTAGATAGACGGCTTCATAATGTTAGGAGAAAATTCTGTTACTGCAAAAATTTCCTGCCTAAAAATGGTCGTAAGAACTCCACTCTGCCACTGGGTTTACCAAAGCTGAGCAATTTTAACAAGGAGAGAAGAGGGTCTGGGGTTTACATTTAAGTTCTTGTATTTTCCTGGAGCTACATAAACATATGTGATGCATCATCAGAAGAAAAAAAAATTAGAAAATGAGAAATTACTTCAGCTATCACCACATAATGAACTTACTGTGAACCAGTAATCGTGACATTAACTGTTTTGAAGCAACCTTCCACAGATTCCAATGGAAACCTTACAGTCTGAAGTATTCTAACAAGGCAAAGTATCCTTGCAAGTTGTTTTACAAACAAGCAATTAAAAGAAGAAGATAGTTTATTTATTCCATCTGCCTGTTTCTCACAACTAGGAGGCAGGTCAACGTATGCTTGCTTCCCAGTGCTGCGACACAATTTTTTTCTTTACAAAACCTAAGTGATGCACTTCACATTAGTTAGAGGACAATCAGAGTTCCTTTTTTACCATTTAAGCTCATGTATAAATATACCACATACTCCTTTCAGCTTTCTTGGGGATAGAAAAGTAAAAAGACTGCAGCATCTTAATAATGGAAATTCAGGAATTACAATACCCTTTCTCCCTGCCAAGATGTGGTTGTCTCACCGGGATTACCCAGAGGTTTCTGAGGATAAGATGAAAACCTCCAAGGGGTGGGGTGTGATGTGCATAAACTCATGAGCATTGTCCTAGGACTGAGTTGTTCTTTTTCTATACTCTATACTACTTCTCCCAGTTGAAAGTGCACAATGTCCTCAGACATGTCATTTGAATTTTCACTATAGTACCCCTTAGGAAGAGGCATGCTTTATATTTTAGAAACTGCTATAAGGCTTGGTTAACAAAGATTAATCAGAAGGTTCCTGGAGCGTGTGGAAGGTAATAACTTCCTGGTGAATGAGCCAACTAGGGAAAGCATCCACTGGACTGTTGCTTGTGAACAAAGGACTTCTGAATGATGTGATGGTTGGAGGCCATCTTGGGCATAATGATAATGAAATGATAGTTTTTGATTCTCAGAGAAGTAAGGAGGGGGGTCAGCAGAACTGCTACCTTGGACTTCTAAAAAGCCTGTTTAGAAGCCTGGTTGAAAGAGTCCCTTGGGAGGCAGTCCTGAAGGACAAAGGAGACCAGAAAGGCTGGACATTCTTCAAGAAGAAAATTTTAAAGGCACAAGAACAGGCCACCTCCATGTTCTGAAAGACAAGCTGGTGGGGAAGAACACACACCTTGCTGAACAGAGAGCTTTGGCTGGAACTTGGAAAAAAAGGAGAGATTATGACCTTTGGAGGAAGGAGCAGGCAACTCAGGAGGACTACAAGGATGTCACGAGGCTATGTAGGAAGAAAATTAGAAGGGTCAAAGCCCAACTTAGAACCTTCTATGGTAAGGTGACCTACTTACTGGATGAGGGAAAGGCTGTGGATGTTGTCTACCTAGACTTTAGCAAAGTCTTTGGCAGTTTCCCACCACATTCTCACAGAGAAACTGGCTGCTCAAGGCTTGGAGAGGTAAACTGGGCTAAAAACTGGCTGGACAGCCAAGCCCAAAGAGTGATGAGGAATGGAGTCAAACCAAGCTGATGGCCAGTCACAGGCGGCATTCCCCATGGCTGTACTGGTGCCAGTTCTGTTCAACTTTATCAGCAATCTGGACAAGAGGATTGAGTGCAGCCTCAGTAAATCTGCAGACAACACCAAGTTGGCTGGAAGTATTGATCTGCTGAAGGATAAGAAAGCTCTGCAGAGGGATCTGGAACAGGCTGATTGATGGGCTGTGCCCAGTGGTATAAGGTTCACCAAGGCAAAGTGCCAGCTCCTGCACTTGAGCCACAACAACCCTATGCAATGCTCCAGGCTTGGGGAAGAGTGCTGGAAAGCTGCTGTCATGGTTTGAGCATGTTTTGAGGGTGTTTTTGTTCAAGGTTTTTTTCCAGCAAGGTGGAGGAGGGGAGTCCGGGAGGAAGGAGAGACAGGACAGCTGACCCAGGCTAGCCAATGAGGTATTCCATACCATAGCACGTGATGCCCAGGATGCATACTGGGAAAGAGAAGGCTGGAGGGGTAGAGCTCTAGAGGAAAATGGAGGAGGGAGCACATGGTGCTCGGCCAGGCAGGGTGGAGTGAGTTATGGGTCGGTGGCTGGTGGGGTGTTGTATTCTTTTCACTTGCTGTTTGCTGTATCATTATTATTTGTAGTAGTAAATGGCAGTAGGGGTTTCGTGTTATGCCTTAGTAATTAAACCGTTCTTATCTCAATCCGTGGGGGCTACATTCTTTGGATTCTCCTTCCTAACTCTCTGGGAGTAGGGGGACTTGGTTTAAACCACGACAGCTGCTCAGCAGAAAAGGACCTGGGGGTGTTGTTCAGCAGCTGGCTGAACATGACCCAGCTTGTGCCCAGGCAGCCAAGAAGGCCAACGGCATCCTGACTTGTATCAGAAATGGTGTGGTCAGCAGGGCCAGGGCAGTGATCATCCCCCTGTACTCAGCACTGGTGAGGCCGCACCTTGAATCCTGTGTTCAGTTCTGGGGCCCTCGCTGCAAGAAAGATATTGAGGTGCTGGAGCATGTCCAAAGCAGGGCAATGAAGCTGATGAAGGGCCTGGAGCACAAATCTTGAGGAATGGCTGACACAACTGGGGTTTCACCTGGAGAAAAGTGAAAGGTCTCTCTAAGGGAGACCTTATCCCTCTCTACAACTATCTGAAAGAAGGTTGTATCCAGGTGTGTGTCAGTCTCTCCTGAGTAACAAGTGATAGGACAAGAGGAAACAGCCTCAAGTTGCAATAGAGGAGGTTTAGACCGTATATTAGAAAAAATGTCTTTACTGAAAGGGTGATCAGGTATTGGAACAGGCTGCCCAGGGAAGTGGTGAAGTCGCAATCCCTGGAGGTATCTAAAATATGTAGATGTGGTGTTTAGGGACATGGTAGCACTAGCTTTATAGTTGGATTCAACAATCTTAAAAGTTGTTTTCCATACTAAATGGTTCTATGATTCTATGATCTTAATCTATTTCCAGTATTATATGAAAATAATTTACACTTTGGTCCTAGAGTCGTACGTTCTCTGAGTTATGCATTTCAACTAGGCATACATTAGACCACATGGGTTTTCACAGTTTCTGTTATATATTACTGGTCTTATGAAAAACAGTGCAATTAAGCTTTGCACTTCTAAATGTATGTGAAAAAACTACTCGATAAGATGCTGTATAAGAAACAAAAAATGTGAGGAGAATAAAAGGAAAATGTATTCTCCTCATCTGAATAGAAAGAACACATGCGCTTAATACTACAAAGCACCAAACATGCTGTCAGGTGATAGGATTTAATGAAGACAAAAAATCAGTTCCCACAGCTTTTGGATTTATATGTTGCAACTGACTTCTCTTTATTGTTAACATTTGAACTGCGTATGCATTCAGGGTAATAACAGTTGAATCCTTTTAACTTTCTTTTTGTTGTTTGGGGGATTTTTTTGAAGCTCACCACATGAATAGTTGAAAACTGGCACTGGCAGTTAGAAAAATCAGAACCAACAGGGAGTAGAAGGGGAGGGGACTTCTACTGGTTCTCTAAAGTTCCTGTTTTCTTGAGAAAGACATGGGAAGCAGCTTGGTAGAAATAGTCAACAAACTTCATTCTAATCACCCAGCCTTTGCTTTGATTGCCTGCTCCATAGCATTGATGCTCCAGGATTACATTTGCTTAGCTGGGATTCCTGAAAGTATTTTAATTTCAGGCACACAGAAACAGTATATTGTGTGTATATAATATGTATATGCTTTGCCCTCCACCTTCCTTCGCCTTTCGCAAATAAAAAGTTTCACTTGGAAAAATGTATTCACTCTTGTCTTCTTTCGACAAACTACTTAAAAGAGAAAAAAAATCTCGAGTAGCCAGTGAAGTAACAAAAGCATTTTTGGTGTACTGGTACGAATCTGATCCTTTTCAAATGAAGAGTTCCTTCAGAAAAGAGAAAGAAACATTGCTTTGAATTCATTCTCTTAAGGCAGTTGTCACCCTCTTAAATATAGTTAAAACATTTTCCAAAACTGTTTAATAGCTACCATTTTTTTTTTTTTTGCTTAAGCATCAAAAGTATGTACAACCAATAACTACCAGCTGATCAGCCTTGAATCCTTTTAGGAAGTTTGAAACAGCTGTGCCGTAAAATGAAGTGAGAAAAGGAGGAGGAATAGGCAGGCATTGGCAAGCCTGGATTTTTTCATAATGAAAGTAAGGGTTCTAAACTATTTCCATGCTGGTAACCTGCAAGCTGTAACTCCATCTATTCACTTCATAGAATAGTTAGGGTTGGAAAGGACCTTAAGATCACAGAGTTCCAATCCCCCTGCCATGGGCGCGGACACCTCACACTAAACCATGTCACCAAGATTCCATCCAACCTGGCCTTGGACACTGCCAGGGATGGAGCATTCACAACTACCCTGGGCAACCTATTCCAGTACCTCACCACCCCAACAGTAAAGAACTTCTCCTACTTAAATTTTAACTCATTACCTTTGTCTTATCACTACAGTTCCTATCGAAGAGTCCCTCTCCAACATCCTTACAGCCCCCCTTAGATACTGGGAGGCACTGGAAGGAACTTCACCTGACTGCCACGATTTTTCAAATATGATAGCTTAGCAACTTCATTTGCCAGCTCCGTCAAGAACCGTGGACGGATTTTATCAGGTCCCATGGACTTGTGCACATTCAGGTTCTTAAGATGATCTGGAAACAGATCCTCTCCTACAATGGGCCTAAGGTCTTCACTCTCACAGTCCCTGCATCTGCCTTCCAAGACTTGAGCAGTGTGGTCAGAGCATTTGCCAGTGAAGACTGAGTCAAAGAACCCATTGAGAACCTCAGCCTTCTCCAAATCCAGGGTAGCCAGTTCTCCCGATAGCTTCTGGAGAGGACCCACATTATCCTTAGTCTGTCTTTTCATTGCTATGTATCTATAGAATCCCTTCCTGTTACCTTTCACATCCCTTGCCAAATTTAATTCTAACTGCCTTAGTTTTCCTGACCTGGTCCCCAGCTTCCCAGACAATATCCCTGTATTCTTCCCAAGCTGCCTGTCCTTGCTTCCAACCTTTTATAAGCTTCTTTTTTATCTCCAAGTGTCCTCAGCAGTTCCTTATCCATCCATGAAGATCTCCTGGCCTTCCTGCCATATTTCCTTCTAGTGGGGACATCGGATTCTGGAGAAAGACCCTTGCTTTTAACTGTCCTCTCCCTCCTGTGTGTGTTGGTCCCTCTCAGCTCCCCGACATCTTTCAGTCACTGACAGTTTTCGCAGCTCAGCCCCTGCTGCAGGAAGGCCTCCACCAAGCGCACCGGCTGCAGCCCTGCCCATTGTGCACCCTTGACTCAAGAGCGGACCCTAGCACTAAGGCGCGTCCTCGCCGGCCAACCGGCACGGCACGCGCTGCTCCCGCGCTCCCTGGGGCGGGCTTTCCTCGCTCAGGGCGGGGCCGTCCCCCCTGGCTCCGCCCCCTGTGAGTCCCTGCTCGCCCCGGCAGAGCTGCGGCTCCTGGGCAAGGCCTGGCGAGGGCTCGAGGCTCCCTCGGTGGCTCTCGCCGCTCAGAACTGAGGCTCCGGGACGTGGGGTTTCCCCTCACTCCGGGGTTGGAGGCTCCTCTGTGCAGCCGCTCGCCTCGGCACCTCTGTGTGTAGAGGAGGGGTGTGAAACAAACCAAGAAACCCCCAAACTTTCTGTGAGTGAATAGTGTACAAATACAAGCATGATCCTGAAGACAAATTATTTCAGCTGCCATTGGGACACAAAAGAAGTAATGCGTTTTTCGAATTTATTTGTAATAACTGGCTTCACACACCTTGCAGACTTCAGGTATATCAGTTAGAGCATCCTGAATCATTTGCACATTGAGCAAACTGCAAGGAAATTAATACTAGACAGAAATTAAAGTGTGCTTATTTAGCCCAATATGAGAGAGAAAAGCTATACATAATACTTGAAGACGTTGAACAACAATAAGCATTTAATCCTAAGTACTGTACTTTGAATCACTGCTACTCATGGGATGTGATGTTCCACTAAGCAGGCTGTAACCACCCATTGTACCACTCAGGGTTTGTCTTCATAGGCATCCAATCTTATCTTCAGTGTCCTTATTCCCTTGCTAGGCATATGCAGTAACCAACCTTATATGATGGTTTATTTCTTTTGACAGTGACAGTTGATAATTGTTTCTCACTTGACAGCAGCTAACAGATTCAGAAAAATGTTGCACTGTTAACTTGAATATTAGCTGTGGCTTTGGCACCTTCTTTTCCCCTGGATTGATTTCTGTCACCTTCGTGGTCAGTCTTACAAAAGTAATATACAGATAATAGCTTTTAGTTTGTTTAATCTCAGTTTCAGAGCTAACTTCTGCAGTGCTTCTTTGAAAGAAATAGAGGACATAACCTTATTTGATATTTATTTATTCATAAAAGCCTACCAGATTCTTACAATTGTGGAAAGAGATGGACAAGAATTTGTCATAATGACAGCTCCTTTCTTTGATCAAGAGTCACTTCTTACACAGCTAGTGTGTAGAAGAAATTTAGTTCCAAGCACTGGCCAGGATAGCAGATCACCAAATTATTATTTTTTTTAATCTTCTGTGTTAACTGATTGCCTTACAGACCAGATTCCAAATGTGGATTACATAGTCTTTCCACCAAAAAAAAAATGGAATTAGTCTATTCATGATCTTATGCCTACTGAAAGCAGTCTGTCATCTCAAAATGCCAATAACATCCCACTGTTTATTTCGAGGGTAATCAGATGAAAAATGTTACTTGCCAGCACTTAGTACTACTATTTCAATATACACTGTACCCAGTTTCTCCAGGTCATTTATTGCACCATTTATCCTCCCAACAAATATATTCTTCTGTTCAGATCATTTGCATATGAAAGATTTTTTTATTATTATTCCCTCTTTTTACAAAACTAACGTTCCAGAAAGTACAAAGTGAAATGATGCCAAGTATATATTATCATTCAAGCAACACCAGGCAGACATTTGTGGAAATGTTTCTTGCCACTTTCTGATCCCTTCCCAAAAACATTCCTGCTTCTATTGAGGCTCTTGGTGAAATGCCCTTAAGAAAATAATGGGATGCAGGACAATACCTCAATATTTGTCCAGAACTATTCAGTAGAAACATCATTGTAAGGATAAAGAAACGTGACTTCTCACAGTTTAAACTGTGTTCACCCTTCTCTGTTTGCACTTTCTGTTATCAGCTACTTTAGACAGAATGAGATTTCTGGAGAGCAGAAGTACTTCATTGTACTCCTTCCCAATTTAAGAATTAGGGACTCAGAGGTTGGTTCCCCGTGGACCAGAACAGGAGGGCACATGGTTAGAAGCCACTGGGAGAAGAATCAGAGGAAGCAGGGCAGAAAACATGAAGGTAGAAGTGATACCAGTGATAGAACATGGTGAGAAATATTCACCAGGCAACATCAAGACTAAGAGCAGAGAAAGCTTACAGTTACGGGCAAACTTTTAAGGTCTCAGTGCTTCAGGATTTGATCACAACGGCATATCTGAACAGGATAGTTTCCTCATACCCCAGAGCAACTTATTTACCCCACAACTGGAACAATCAAGCTATAATGTGTTTTGCCTCTGACCCAGACACCTCTTTCCAGTTGTAATCCTTCCTTTCACACCTAGGAACCCTGCAGCAGCACTTCTTCCCAAGCTTCATATCTCAGTTCTCTATTCCATAGAAGGAGATGACTCCTGCAAGCACTTCTCCCTATGTAAGAGTGGCTACTCTTATGGGTTTAGTTTCTTGACAAGAGGATTAGAAAATTTCTCATTAGAAATAAGAAGTTGGCCTTAGCACATTTAGTGGCTTCTATTCGAAAGAAAAAAAAAAAATTAAAGGGTAAAGTTCCTAGCTGCTCAAAGACAATATGGCCTACTTTCTACTTAATCATATAGATACCTGATTTTTATTGTTGATACAAGTAAATGCTGTAAAATACCAGATGTGTATTAATCTCTTGGTGGGTTTTGGGTTTTGTTGTTGTGTGTTGGGTTTTTTCATTAAAAAATATTCAGCACCTCTAAGCATTTAGCTGGATGAGAGCACCTCTTGAAAGGTAATACCTCAGCATGCACAGGATCCAGATTCTGACACTGTTTCTAGTGCACAGCTCAGGGAACCCAGGTGGTTCTCTGCAGACATAATGACTTGTAGCTAGCAGATCCAGGTTATACCAAATTCCTAACTATATCTGTTCTAGAAAACATGGTGGTGTAGGTAGAGGCAGAGATAGTAATTTGCCAATATGCACCATAGAATCATAGGTTCATAGAATTATAGAATGGCATTTCCGAACTGATGCCTGTTGCCTGCGAGATGCTCTCACATATTCTTAAGGTTGTGCAGAGATTTTGGCAGCTGTGAAAGACTGTAGCCCTGACCTTGTTGCAAAAATCTTCTTCAGGAAGGAGTTGCAGGTAAGTAAGAGATCAGGCCATAGAGTCCTTAAATCAATACAAGTGATAATAGGAATCAAGAATAATAAAAATATGCAAGGATATTACAAAAAATATGCAAAGTAAAAACATTAAAGTATTACTTTCTGATTAGGAAGGTAGTGTCATTGCCAACTTTAGATCAATGGAAATATTTTTTTTAAATTCTTTTTTTTCCTGTTCTGTTAGTATATATGGTCAATCATTTCCAATGGGTGAAACTGCCAGTACATCCCACATTGCTACTGCAGGACATAACCTCATTGCTATTTCGTTTCCATCACATTCAGGCTAGAGTCAGATGGAGCACAGCACATTAGTGCTTTCTGACACTGGTATCTCCTGTCCCCATCCAAGCAGTTTCCCAGGTGGGTCCTTTCATGCACCCTTGCCACAGAGCTGTGTTAGACCTTGGAATTGCTGAAACAACTGGCAGTATCCAGTAAGCTTCAGAGGAGGTGCCCCAGTTTTACTATGAATGTAAAACTGAGTACACGTCAAATCAGCCGTGAGAAGCAGGTACCCTTCAAGCTAGCTGTCAACGTGAGAGGTGGCACCAGAAAGTGATTACTGCATGTGAAGAAGATATCTAAAACGTATGGAGTGAATCACCCTCTGAAGATGTTCTTTTCTCTGCTTCTCTTCTTGGACTACAGAGAGACCTTAGCCAATAGAGTAAGCACCTAGCGCACAGAGAGTCATTGACAGGTTCAATATAAAGCACCCTAACTCTACTTCCTTGCCTTCACCAACATGACTGATGGAAATAGGGTTCATTCATTAACCAAAACTATCTCTGAGCAGGCAGTGTTTTCTATTAAGCTGCTCCTTTTGTGCTCCATGTTATTTTATAGGAAGCAGTAGTTCAGGTTAATACCCTGTTGAACTATTTCTGGTCTAATTCCCTATAACAAAAGCGTGTCTAAATTGTAAAGAATTGCATATGCAATATGCAAAATGCATATGCAAGTATAACTTCCCTGAGAATAAGAAATAAATTACTTTGATAGGAATTACATATTATTTTCAGTAGTTTCATGTATTTTGGCCATTCATTATGCATGCATGTCATTTTTTGCTGCTTCGTGACCTTTGTGGCATCAAGAGATACTCTTCTGTTGTTCAGCCACATTAGCAATTCTAAAACATATCTTGATCATAGGTTCTTATTGTTCATCAGGACTCCGTATTATACGTTCCTCAGTAGGAAAAAACCCACAGTCAAATATCTTGTGGGAAAAAAATGTGTCTTAATTTTAACTGAGACAATGCATAGGCAACTCTTCTTTAAACTGTAATTATTAGGCCTGAACAAGCATCCATTGAAGACATCTACATTGTTGGTACCCTGGTGAGATCACTTGGAAAGCCAGTGGTTAGTGGTGTACAACAATATGCTAAAATGCCCAGAGGAATTAGAACTCTTCCTTAGTGTTGCCTGTAAGCTTTTCTTATTGACTTGCTTTTTCTTGTATATGCCACTCATAATTAACTACAGCAAAAGAGGGCCCAGCAAGGAAAAGCAATTTATCTGAAAGCCTCTATTCTTTTCTGAAAATGTATGAAGGCTTATTATGTACTTCCAGTTGGCTAGCATTTCCTTTTTGTTTGCAGAATAATGATATGATTGTCTCAAATAATAGAAGAGCTCCTAGGGAAGCTCAGAGATGCTATAAATTTGCACTCATCTTTGCTGTAGCTTCCAGACTGGTAAGGAGTCACTGCCCTTTCTGCCTAGAAGTGAGAAGCATGTACAATCACAGCATTAATTACTGGATATTTCAGCGGCTCTCTCCTGTGATGAAAAAAATACTTAATTAGGAGCTTTGTATCTTTTTGGCAACAAATTAACCAGTAAGCAGTATTATCCATATAATACCCTCTACACTAGTACCCTGCATTTGTTTGTCTGTAGGAAGGTAATTTCTTCCTCCAAATTTCTCCAAATGTCTGTTTGGAGACAGCTGATTGCTTCCAGCTTTCTTGAGGACAATTCTTAGTGTTTGGGAAATTTCTGGGCTTCTCCAGCTTCTGTACCAGGCAGAGTGTTTAACATGGTAGATACTGACTAAAAGGATTGTATGTGCAACAAGGAAAATATATTAAAACAAGCAAAAGACTGTGTGATAAGTGTGCAGTTCAAAAGTTCTTCCACGGAAATAAGACGTCCTGACAGTGAGGTTAAGTAAAAGGCCTATGCATGGCTGGTTTTCCCTGTGAGCCTTCAGAAACTGGTCAAACTTAGATGCCTTGCCCTGGCCTGAGGAGGAATCCACTGTCCGTAAACAAATGTAACATTTATGACTGAGACGTGGGCTTGCAGGAATCTGTATTTTCCCAGTTATGTTTTGCTTTTTAAATGCTAATGTCAAGTTGCTTTTAAAAAAGGACAAGCGCTCCCACAGGCACAAACATAAAAAGACTACATGGTATTCCTCGGAACCACACCTTCACTGTAGTGTCTACATGTTTGGTCTGGATTGTTTCATCAGTGCCTTGTCGTCAGTGCAAATGTCAAAGACACATCAAGGCTGAACAAAAGTCCAATGAATCCAGTAGAAATCTGTCCAGTAACTTTAGAAAGCACTGGATGCAGCTGCTAACTTACGGGTCATTGCCAAAATGAACTGAAGAGGTGCCTGCTGCCAATAATACACTGACTTCCTAAAGGCTTGTGTGTTCATTAAAAAAAAAAAAAAAAAAGGAATCATTCCATTTCCTAAGCAGTACACAAAGAAACAAAGATAATTTTTTTCAGACTGAAAGCAAAACCCCTGAGAAATAGCAATTATTGCAAATACGTTATTGTTTAAAGTATGGCATTTCTATGATTAGTCGGATGCCTTGACTCCCTCTCCTCCCAGAATGTATGTGCTTGCCAAATGCAAAATGCATATTCAAAGCTATTTTGAAGTTAAACCAAAGGTGTTTATAAGTCTGCAAGCAGCTCTACCTCCTGTGCCCTGAAGTCAGTCTAACCTGGGTTATTCAAACTGAATTTCAAGTTACCATTTCTGGGTTAAGACCTCCTTCTGCTCATTTTCTCTAGTTCAGAGTAATTATTCTGGCAGAATTCATAAAACGATGGAAACAGACTTTTTGTAGTGGGTAAATGACAGACACTTCTGAACTCTCACAGGACTGACAGTGAGAACTGCTTTAATGCTGTCTCTTCCAGACATGAAAAAACTTCTCATCTTTGGGTTTACAAAATGACCTGTACTATCTTGATTTTCTCCTGCATGAATCATTCAAGTGTTTTACAAGAGGTCATTAAAGGTAAGGGGGAACTGTTTAGTGAATTGTTAGCATGTACAAAATGTTTGTTTTGCTTAAATAAAGTTCCCACATAAAGGATGTTTGGAACCACTGTTTAGTAAAAGGAAAACAAAATTGGACTTTAAAAATACCACGACCCACAGCACAGATAAGTGAAAACTGCAGTGATTAGCTGTATATCAAAGGTAGTAGCTATTTTTGCAGACAGAGCTCCCATCATCTGAGTAGTTTCAAGAGCACGACAACCTCTTTTCCAAGTCCAAGATTTAAAAGATTTTTCCTTGCACAATGTAACTATCATTTTAAAAATTGCATTTGCCATCTATTGTATATACCATATATTTCTCATGGGCCACCAACAGCTGTCTTATCATCTCGGTTTATCTGCTGACCCAGACTGCCAAGTAATAATTATTTTCAATTAAACCTTTTGGAGAAACTAAAAGAACGGGTGAATTATTTTAAACAAGTTTCAAAACACATTTCTATCCTTTCTCTGCTTAGGCCAAAGGTGTTGTCTTTTCTTTTCCTCTCTATAACACATGTAAGGGGTTGTTATAAATCAGAATGCAAAATCTAAGGATGCAACTTTATGGACATCTACCTTCCACCCCTTCCTTTTGTCTGCACTAGTTTTACTATAGGAGAAAAAATACTGACAGAAGAAAGTTTCCCTCCTATCCAGCACTGCAAGCTAATCTTATGCCTGCATGTGCTGCCTTAGCTGTCTGCTAGAGTCTTCTATTGCCCTGAATTATGTTCAGTTTTTGAACTGCAAAAGATTCCCCTCTGCTTCATTTGCACGTTTCCCCTCAAAATGCTGCTGTTGGAGAAGTCAAAGCTTCACTGTCCACTAGTTATTCATGATACTTTACATCAGGTACAGTTAGCTGGCAGAATTACAGCATATATTTTAGACATCTGTCTCAATTTAAAGATGTCAAGTGCCTAAATGATTCACTCTGTCTTTAGGTAAGTAGTTCCAAAGTTAATTTTATTCACCTTTCAGAAACTGTGCCTTATTTCTAGCTTAAATAGGTTTAGTTTCGGTTCCTAAGCACAGATCTTCTTACACTCTTATCTTATAAAGAGACATTTACTATAGTTGACATCTTTCCCAGGCACGCTTTTTTAGATCCTGTTCTGTCTCAGCTTTCTCTGCTCTGGCCTTCAAGCATCAATTGCAGCTATTTAAAAAAGTAAACTGATGGAGATTGTTGTGATACTCATTCTTATGACTAAGACACAAACATCTAATAAACATTTGTGAGCTAACAAAACTCCAAGTATACAGAAGAGAATGAAAGATCTCTAGAGCTAATTTAGAAGTGTCCTTTCTTGCTGCCTGCTTCCTTATCTTGAAATATCATTGGAGTTGTTCTGCTAACTGCTGCCTCTAAAGATGTCTGGTTGTGTCGTGTTCAAGATTCACAACCATGCATGGCTTGGATTTATTTTCATTCAATGTGTTCTTAGAGATAATCCATATTTATCTACTGCATTTGCATTGCTAGAATATTTAATATATCGTCGATGAAACTGAGAGGGTCAAAAAATGAGCCTGGATAAGAGCACATCTCCACTAATGAAAACTTGATTGAGCCAGCTGTAAATCTGGACCAAACTGGCTCTCAGTTTAACAGCTGTTTAATGCAGTTGATCCATAAAAGCACAGTCTTCCTGGTTTTCAGCTATTTGTCTGTGATAGTGAAAAGACAGCTGACAAGCTGAGCATGAGGGTGTTAGCTGCAGGATAAACAAATAGTATCTGTCTCTAAAGCTGTAGATCTGTTTCTCACTAAAAACCATTTCCCAACAAATTCCATCACAAATAAGAAACAGTTTTCAGCCCAAATGCATACCTACCTTAATATCCTGAGATAGAACATACAGGGCTGATCAAATGTATCCACACAGGAATATGTTATTCCAATCCTATCCTGTGAAATGGATTTTCTTTTCTAGGTTACCCATGGGTTTAGACACAAATGTGAATTTCTGCATATCTGGATCACTTCTTCCTTTGAATAGGCACATCTTCATTATTAAAAAAATGAAGTTCTCTGTATATCAGCTGTAGGCAACGCTGTACTGTTACAGGAAAGACAATAAACCATAAACCCCTCACTTACTCTGGAAACCAGTGTGCATTTTGAATGTGGTTAGTCATGAACCAGCACAGAGCACTAATGTGTATTTCTTCTTCCTGCCTGCTTTGAGGCATTGCTTGGAAAAAATGATGATAAACCAGATTAGAACTGTGAAATCACATTGGCACTTTTATATGCTGTCATTGCTTTGGTGGATGAATAGCTATGAGGATAAGCCTGGCTATACCACGTACCTCTGTTCTCTCCTCCACCCTACCACCCACAATGAGTTCTGATTCAAATGCAGACCGACTCCTCCGGGGCTGTCCAGGAAATTACCACCCAGAGGTTTCCATAGTGCTCTCAGTCAACACCACTAAAGGAGGAGATAAAGCTTTGTTCAGAGGGAGTGCCTTGAACTACTCTTTTTATTCAGTCAGTAATGTATGCCTTAAGATTGCTTGTGATCTGTTATCTCATAATTGTCAAAGTTTTTGGCATCATACACATTACTTCCTTGCTTATGTGTAGTCAACGTGTGTATAGCATTTCTTATAGTGAAAAAAAAAACCTGAAAAAAATGAAGGTTCATTTCAGGAGAAACTGGTGGAAGTAATGCCATGTAAAACCCTAATTAGGATTTTTGCAACTGCCTCACAGTATCTGCATCACACAGTACATGAACCCCTCCACACTGTCTGTTACTGTATGAGACACTGAGGTCCTTCCTTGTAATTCACTTCTCAATATATGTAAAAAATGTGTTAAAAATGTCTGTTTGAAAGGCAACCCCAGAACTTAGATCAGTAAGTAGATGTTATTCTTTCCATGATTACTTTTCCAGAGACTGTACCATGATGTGTCCAAACATCATAAACACAGTAGATTCATAACCCTTCTAGATGATCTTCCTTCAGCAAGAGATAGTTATCAGGACCCTGAATCATTGACTGTATTGTACACACAGCTAGAAAACTTGGCTAGAGACAGAAGTGATCAGTTTAATGCAAAGGGAAAGAAGGAAACAGAAAAACAAACCTGCAGAAAACAGAAATGCCAGCCTGAGGAAAAAGGGAGAAATCAAGGCAGTTAAAATGAGGAACCAAGGTGAATCATGTGCTTTTTGGAGCTGACCTTAAGTTACTGTATTCCTTAGGTTGGCTCAGAGGTGAAGTGTTAGAATAGTTTGGAAAGTTGTCTTGAAGCACACAAGCTCCATGCAGGAGCTATGGAGATGAGGCTAGCTGATAAGGGGGGAAGATGCCTCAGCAAACTATAGCAATGCCATAGCTGTGACCCCTTTACTGAGCAGCTTCTGAGAAGGCAGGTTTATGCTACTGCTTCTACTGTTAAATGAGAAACTTGGTACCTCTTAAGCTCCTTGGAGAACCAGAGACATGTTCACTTTGAAAGAGGTTTTACATCTTTTCATTCTAAAGGCAAGCCAGTGCCCCAGTGCTCCCAGGGGAGCAGGAAGGTTAGGAAATAAGAGAGAGCTTCCCCTCTTCCTGCCCTTGCGGAAGAGAAGTGGAAGCAATAAGGGTGAAGACAAGAATATGTTTCATATCTTTAACTAGTATTAAGGTCTTTATTTTACTGGTCAGATGATGATTTCCTAGTTCAGATAGAACAAAGTGGGATTTCCCGCTTTCCACTCAGATTCATTGAAGAGCACTCTTCAGCAGCAGCTGGGGTTGCTTGTTTAGAAACATGTAAAGCCACTCTTCTGGACTGCTGCTGAATATTAGGCTACCTCTGTTAGAAATATCAGAAGGCACAAACGAGGGAACAAAAGCTGTTCAAGTCTGTGACACAACTGAGGACTCGTGCTCCTTGCACAGGACTGCTAGAGAGCCAGGACAGGCTGCAGCAGAGGGATGAGGAGGAGCAGGAGCAGCTGACACTGGCTCATTCAAGGACATATGTCCTTGCCCGGAGGCTTTTCCAGGTCTCAGAAACAAGAGTGTTCTGTGCTTGCACAAAAGCCAATACTTTCCTGTCCTACACATGGCAGCACTGAGACAGTAATCTGTTGAGCATTTGCTATTGGTGTGTGCCCTCATGTTAGAAGGGATGAATGATACAGATGCAATGGTGGTGGCTGAAAGTCAACAGTTTTTAAATTCCATTCCAGAAATCAGTCTGTGGGCCTTCTGGTTCTCTGAGGAGTTCCCCTGCCTCAGTGCCAGAACTGGGGAGGCAGGCAGCCTCTCACAGCTCTTCCCTGAGGAAGCTGTAGAATGACCCTTCGGGGGGGGACAACATGACACGACACGACACGACTGGGTTGAAGAGGTTATGGCAGTAAAATTTTCTGGTGTTTATCTTTTATTCTGAATTAAACAAGACTTTATTTTCACCACTGTTTCAATTTAAAAAGGAAAAACAAACAAACATCTACTGCTACTGCTGGAGAAAGGGAGGTCATGCACTTCAGGTCTCTGACCCTAGAAAGGCCCAAGAAGAAGGCAGCCCTGGATTTCTATCATGACAGTACTTAAAGTAAGTCTTTTGGCTGCAGTCAAAATTAGAAAGAAAAAGGAAGAAAAATTCCGTTTTTAATTGCAAAAGCAATTTTAAATATATTATTTGACAAATCTTGAGTATTAATAATTCAACCTCTTGTGACTGTGAAATTTCATAAGGGAAGATAGTCTTTTTTTACTAATCCTGTACTCGGATATACACTCATTTAAATGTCTTTATTGACTACAATTATCTATAAAAAAAATGTAAGTTTCACTTCTCTGTAGTATTCACATCATCTACATACTGTTCCAAACATTTGTGGTTTACAGTTTTGCTAAAAACTCTTAATAGGAGTTATGCAAAGATCTCGTACACCATCAGATGTGCTCTGTTTCCCATGCTTAAATATATAAAACCCACAATTATGCTTCCTAAGTGCCTAAATGTTTTAATCAAAATAGTGCTTTTTCATGTTACTTCATGCCATTCTTGAGTGGCAGGAAAATGAAATCTGTGAGTGTATCTGCCTGAAATAACCAAGAGGTGGCTGCACTCCATTCAACCCAAGTTCAACTTGTTATATAATCTCTATAACTACAGTACAGCAGGCAGTGCAAGCAGGAAATGCAAGTGAAACAAAGCAGTCAACTGTAGAGTAAGCAAGGACATGCATGATTTCAGCAGGCATCTTCTGTGTTTGCTGTGAGGGACTGAGAAACACAGCAGTGATGGAAAGTTCTTGACCAAATGGGGAGAGCAAAGAGGTTCATAACAACTGTGCTTCTGGTGGAACTGGACAACTGTGGTCCATTGTCTATTGGCAACAGCAACATTTGTTGAGGTCCTGATGCTGTTCCCTTGCATTTGAAATCATTAGGAAAAATACTGTCATCCCAAGGAAAGTTATTAAAATAAGGTACATAGCGAACACATTCCAAAATGGATTAATCATCATTAAAAAAAAAAAAAGACCACAGAAGCATTCACACATATCATAGTAGGTCAAATTCCATATAGTATTCTTTCCTTCCTCTTTTAAATGTGGAGTAGAAGTTAACTCCCTCTAATTCTCCTCAATCTTCATACATCTTCTCTGTCAGTGCAAGCTACAAATCATTAGGTACTTTGTCTTGGTTTGCCAAGGTGCAAATAGCTATGCAGAGAGACTGTACTAGATGTCAGGTGCTTTAGGTTCTTTGGGAAGAGAGTTACTGTGTGGAGAAGAGACTGCTAATGCTTTTGAAATCAGTTTTGAGGAAGCCACTCTGTTCCACACATGATGGATGTAACACAGGATACAGTGTTACATTTTCTGTATTTGGTCTCCAGAAATCTTTGGATGCTTTTTCAGTGTTCTTATAAATGTGCAGGAATTCTCTGATATTGATGATCATTACTGGAGCTAGGCTCAAATGTTTCTTCCTTGCATGACTAGTATGGAGGCATTCATAAAAGGTAAACTTTCTTCACACTTATATGGCTACACTTATTTTACATGTTCAGCAGGTTGTTTTCACTCTGGTTCTGCAGTACATGGTAGGGCAATTACTCTATTTGGCTTTGTATTTTTTTTCCATACATCCCTTCACTGCCAAAATGTGGGAGGTTATAAATTGGCATGCAATAAGTATCACGTTACAAAATCCTAGCAGAGATAAAGCACCAGTCATTTGTACCAGTCAGCTCTGTAAAACCACTGCTCTAGTCCCTGCTTATATTTGACTCAGTCAGTCTCCATGACAGTAAAATTACAAAGGTGTATATTCACTAGGGCCTTACAGCAGGATGGGTTACTCTTGTATAACAAAACCCATGGTGTGGTAATTAAATCTCAGTTTTTAAACACATAAAGGATCCAATGGATGAAGGTCCTCACCTTCCCTCTCCTCTCCTTCCTTCCTTAGCTGCCATGTCAGAAGCATACTTGTAGCTTTCTTTCTCCCAACCCACTCTTTCTGCAAGGGAGGACTTAGGGGCAAGCATTAGTGACTTTAGTTAACACTGGGAAATCTAAAGGAGACAGATGGCTGTTACAGACAAGGCTAAAATGAATATTTAGGCTTAACCACATTGATGAAGATGCAACTTATGGGATATTACAAAAAAAAAAGAAGTCCTTAATTTAAGTATATTCCCATGACAGTAAGATCTGCATTTTCTAATCCATTAATTTTACCAGGAAAACATTCCTTTCACTCCCTTTCTGAGCAAATATTTCACAGCAAAAACCACTCTCAAGAGACCCTTCTACTCAGAAGTCACTGTTTGAACAGAGCAGAATACAGCTGGCAACACTTTGTGAGAAACTACTTTGTGTGATACTGGCAGGATCTTTTGATTATCACAGGCTGTTGGAGCTCTGCTGTTAGGTGTCTTCTACAAAGCAGTCTCTGCATCCTTAATGCCAGGACAGACAAGTGTGAGCTGGACTTGCCTCAGACTTCATACATACATAGGTTCAGGGAAGCCCAGGAAGTCTCTCCAGCTTTACACCTCAGTGCATAAAACCAAGGACAGGCAAAGTTACTGTAAGAGGAAAATTCAGCCTCTCACATGCCAAAGAAGGAAAAAGAACAAGATTTAAAAATGACTTTTTAGACAGAACGGAGGAGGAGACACCTTCAGAGGAATGAAGTTAAGCTTCAGAGTGTAACTCGTTGGAAAGCTTGAGTGGAGCCATGCTTGGCAGGCTGTAACCCACGTTCCCCTGAGGCAGCAGTGAATACCAATAGGAGCATGCACATGCATACTCTCTCTTAATGTTACCACTGGATCTTTTATGGGCTCCTCTGGAGTGACAGCTACCCCTACACAATCCTCCTCCCTAATTTTCTCTGTAGTTTCTCCCTTCAACTTCTAGCCCTGCTGAGCTTAACTCACATATGACACTGTGACCTGAGGTGAAATGATGTATTTGATGTGCATTATCTAAAGTCCTGATTTATTGGCTTTGGAGTAGGTAGGAGAAGGAGAGGTATTTGAGGGAACCTGCAAAGTTCAAGAAAGTGCTAGAGGATTAATACACTGCTGGACAGGATAAAAGGAATTTTGCCAATGAAAACACAATCAGGCCAAGTGCAAACAAATGCTGACATTGGGCTAGGAGGGACTGCATGGGCAGAGAAAGAGTCTGGGGAGCTGGATTAGCTCAGGGGATCAGGAAAAATACTGGGAATGACTGGAAGCAGAGCAACAGGAAAGAAGGAGTGTGTTGGCCCACGTGTCAATGAATTGGCTGTTGGCAGCACATAAATGTTAAGGAGCAGTTTGCAGTCTCTGTAGCCTGATTCCTAAACCAAAGAAGAAATACTGAGCAGCACAGGATACCAGACTACACCTCTGAGCCATCAGAGCCTTTCTCTTGCACTAAGGAAAATAGATCATTGATGCTGGCAGGGACACGTACTCTAAAAACAGACAAGGAGATTGCAGCTTAATCCAAATCCAAACAGAAGCAAGTTGTCCAAAGCCAAATTCCTTTTATAGTCCTTTAATTTCACTACAAAATTGCTTTCCTTTAAGTTTTAAATTGTGCAGTATCTGAGCCAATCTAGCTAACCCTTTTTTACAAGAGCAGTCTGTGTGCACAGGAGTGGACCTATTAGAAACTCAAAAGACTAATGGCTTGCAGGACTTGGGGTAAAATCTTGGCCCCAGTGAAGGCAGTAGGAAGTTTGCCAAGGACTTCAGTGGGGCCAGGATTTTACCTCAGGTCTTTACAAACAGCAGTGTTGCTCATTTAGAAGCACAAAAACACCGCTGTGAATTTCCTGAGGTCCAATCACCAGCTTTTGTTGGTGCTTCTGATGTCAGATGGCTTTACGTTGAAAACCAAAGGGAAGTACAGCCATATCCTCTCACTAACACCAATTCCTTTTACATTATCTATTTGCAGTGTTTAATTCCAGTGAAAAACAGGGAAAAAACAAAATTTGGATGTTTTTCTTTTCCCCTTTCCTTTCATTCTCCCAAACCAACCTCCTTTCCCATGGCGACAGTATGAACAGTAGAGGGCTGCTGTCCCAGCCAGGGGTACAAGTGATGTGATGTGGCCAGAGGACTAGCCAGGGAGCACATTGACCTTGGGCTGCTCACAGGGCCCCCACCCAGCAGATGACCAGCTGCTAACATGGCCCCATTAACCAGATATGCTGCTGGGAAGGCATGGTAATTGAAAACAGTGGGCCTTCTGCCTGCAGCCTCCCAGTGTTAGAGCTTGGGAGTGTGTGATCATGATCAATAACACTTCATGGGAATCTTTTAAAGTGCTCCCAGCCACATCACTCCAGTAAAGGATTTGTCAGCCTTTCCATAAACCCCAGTTTTGAAGAGTTTATACCTCAGCTTGTTTTCATTATCTTGAGGTGAAAGTTGCCATATAAAATTTCAGACCAGAAACACTTTTTTTCCCTTGCTAATACAAAATATCATTTAAAACAAATTTTTTGTCTCTGAATTCAGAGTCTCATTAAAAGCCATGTTGTTCCTTCACTGGTTTTGGGTGTGCTGCTTAGAACTTAAGTGTGAAAATCTGTTGAATTTAAGGATTAGCAAACAAACAGTGAGCTCTTCTACTGAATTTTTAAACCACTGACTAATACCTCCAGAACTACGGAGTTATTTTGCTCACTTCCAATAAATGCCGTAAGTCTGTGTCAGGGACTTCTGTGGAAGAAGAACAGATAATGCTCCTCTGCCTTTTCCACTTCTAGCAGCTGGAACTACAATTTTGCAGTCCTTTATTGTTTTAAGGAACAGAATTTCAGCTCATATAAAGCCACTGTAGCTCCATTCACTGAAAACTACTTTGTCTTCTCTGTGTTAAAAAGTTAGTACACTGCAACCCAGAAATAACTGAACTTGCAGGTACAGACATGACTTTTCCTGTTACACGCATGAGTTGCATTCCAGTTGCCTATACTTACAGAGCACAGTGGGAGAAGAAAACTCATCTGACACCAGATGCCTGTGACCC
This sequence comes from Melopsittacus undulatus, assembly GCF_012275295.1. Classification (NCBI taxonomy): domain Eukaryota; kingdom Metazoa; phylum Chordata; class Aves; order Psittaciformes; family Psittaculidae; genus Melopsittacus; species Melopsittacus undulatus. Next base: position 65,915,476 of record NC_047529.1, read on the forward strand.
TGACAGACAGGCAAAACATTTCTCATCACCTGAAAAATAATAGCTGACCTTTGCGTTGCAGACAGCTTCCATCACTGCTGAACTGGACCCTCACCCCAAACAGTGTGGTGGGATCCCGCCTCTGCTGCTTTCCAACTTTACCAACAGCCACACTAAAACCCATGCCTCTTCTGGGAAGAAGAGAGCTAAGTGGCAGTTCCCAGGCCTGCAACCCTAATGCTGCTGCTTCACAGCAATAAATGTTAGCATCCAAAACAACAGTTAAAAAACCCCACAGAGGGATGATAAACCTGTGGCTACCACCTTCACCTACCTATGGTTGGAAGGATTAAGATATCAATTTCCTTATTTAATTTCACAAAATTGATTTCACACAATCTTCCTAAAAAACAGAGGATAAAACATGGCAGTCCAATATCTTTGGGGATTGACCCAGGAGGACCAGAACTGCCTGTTATGAAGATGCATTCATCCACCAAAGCCAAGTGGATTTATACTTGCTAGATCACTAGTCTGTGAAAAGTCTGCTTTATTCAAATGACATATGACCATGTTACTCCTGGTGGAATTAATATCTTCTGGATGCTGTCTTGATGAGAAGGCATATTTCACTTCTTTTGGCATGGCCTATGCTGAAGATATTTTCTTCTTACCCAATGGATTTTTTCTGGTGTAATAACATTTGGAAAAATCAAAGAGGAGAAAAAAGCCATTTTTTTTCTAAGCTGTCCCAGCTTTATAAGTGAATGGTGAACAGATGATTGAAGGGGGAGGGCTGGATGAAAGGAAACAGTAAGAATAGAACAGGTTTGGGGAAGAGCAACAAATGGAGGGAGTCTTCAACAAAATTAATAAAAATAGTACTAATTTCAACTTTTCCAGGAAGCTGGAAGTGTATTGGCAGCTATGGAATACTAAATATAGATAAAGTACTTTTCAGTGTAGTTTCTTAAGGAAATGATGTTTATATGATTGTATGATTGTGTATATATAAATCACATGTCTTTGTGTGCATGAAATATATACTAGTCTGTCAGTTTGCCCTTCCCTTCTGTCAGTTTCCACTTTTTCTTCCCAGTTTTCCCCTTAATTCTGTAGATAGAAGAGCAACAGAGGTTTCAAAGTCAAAATATTTCTGTAAGGGTCCTGAAACACTGAAACCCTGCAGGAAAAGAAAACAACCAGACAAAACAAAACAACAAATAAGCAACATCCAACAACAACAAAACCCAACACGTTGAAAACAGGCAAACAAAAAACCAAACCAAAGCAAACAACCAAAGAAAAACCAACCAAACTACAACCTATTATTAGCACTTCCACTGGGGCAAATGATACTGTAAAAACTCAGCTGCTTTTGAACACCAGAAAATCCACAAATAGTAAGACAGTCAGAGCACTTCAGCAGCTGGAAAGGTTTTACCCAAAGCTGTTACCTTATTAGACACCAGAAAACGTACTGCAAACTGAAATGCATAGACTCACAGGCTACATGCCTTGACAGGCAAAGGTGATGCACATGTACTCCAACTCTAACCTTTCCAAGTTTTCAGTTTCATGTATCTTACAATCTTCATAGGGTGATGGCAAATAGACAGCATTGACAGAATGGTAACTGAAAGATAAATATAGGCCCTTACAGAAAGGATTTCCTTGACATTAATTTCATGCTGTAGCAACTAGACTGTCTTTCCTTTTCATTTCTTTTTAATTAGGGCCATTTGGAAAGCTATAAATTCTCGTTAGGAATTAAATTTTCCTCTAGTATTATCCTATTTTAAGATAACATTTCTTGGGGCTTTCCTCCAAGTAAATTTCATGGAAACTGAGTCTCCTGTTAAAATGATACAAGTCATTTGCAAATGCCTTCCCTAGCCTTAGAGCCACAGGTAAAATGAAAGTATATCATAGGCAACCATCCCAAGGATGCAAGGAGGCAAGCTTCTGTTTGCTTCATACATTTCCAAGCTACCACAGTACAGAAAAAGATAACAAATATGTAAAAAAAAAAAATTTACATATTTATAATGTAAATAATGCCCAAATTTCTTCTTCATGGTAGAACAATTTCTGGTTGTCCTGCTTTCCTGTCACTAACAACTTTATGTCTGTTGATACATTATGTATTGCCATCAGTCATCTCCTCTGTGGGACTCACAGCAGGAAGGAGATTGAGTCTTCTGTTTTGTTTTCTACTGTACTGGGAAAACATGTGATGCTGCAGGGTTCCCAGCCTGCCTGGGGCAGGAGGAAGGGCACAGAGTCCATGCAGCCTCTCGCAGGGCCCGTGCTTTTGTCTAAGGCGTATCAACCACCTTGACACTTTGCCAGTGAACAGAGAAGCAGCAAAAGAAAGCCAGCTTTGCTGAATGAAAGAGGGAAGCCCGTGTAGTCCAAATGATCAGCAATGTAGACTTTTTATGTTCGTAACCCCTGCCTTCTTTGTGTTGTCAAGAATAGCAAACAACGTGCTAATGATAATGAGCAAATCCATCTTGTGTCAGTCCCAACCCACTCAAATGCAGATCCTTGGATTAATCTAGCCCTGCGCCAAGGGCTTTGACTGGCATAGATATTAGAATTTATTTTCTCTGTTGATAAGCAGCCAAAGCAATGTTCTGTCCTTGTGTAGCTGATGGAAATCCCTCTGTAAGCACTTGTCTCTCAGTATTTCCACTCAAAATGCCACAAGATTCCTGCCCTATCTGAAAAATAGAAGGTTAGGAGGAAGCAAAATTGCATCTTAGGTTTATCTTCTTGCAGTTATTTCAGAGACTTAATGACACTAACAGCAGGCATACTGAGAACAAGGAAACCACTCAATCTGCAGCATTCTTGCTGCTAATGAAACTAAGAAGAAATCTTCATGATGTCCATGACCTCACACCAAATCCCAAATGTTAAATTACTGTATGTTGTTGGAATTCCACTCATGAAAACTTAAAAAATAAAAGTCTTTGCAGTTTTTTTCTGCATGGCAAAAAGCCTAGACATTTTTGTTTTGGATCCACCACAAATATATGACTCTCAAGTCACCCATATTCATGATTCATTTTGTTAGAAGGCTAGTAAGCACATTCTGGCAGAGGACTTGGCATGTGCCAGTTATGTGGAAATATGGACACATTGGAAATTTCCTTTTTTGACCAGCTACTATTCTATCTTATCAGATTGTAAGCACAGGACAGGACTTAGGGACAGATTGTTCCAGGCCCACAAAAGCAGAATTAAGAGCAGAGAATTTTCTGACTGATCAGTAAATGCAGTTCTTGTAAAAGAGCAAAAGCTCTTGGGACACCTGCCACCTTGCACTGTATATTTAGAGCTGACACTATGACCACTGAGGTTGGAAGGAGATGGGCTGCTCAGTTCATCAGGAATTTGATTACTTCCCATGCAGGAAAAAGTATAGAAGGTGTGGGGAAAAAACAGTGACAGCATTTGTCCTTTACAAGTGGCTAATACCCAGACTTTGAATCAATGCACTGTGAACTGGTAGGTACCATCAGTGTGAGAGAATATGGTGGTAGGTCTCCACAGTCAACAGGTGTCCAAGCACAGCGTGCATCTGCCAGTGCTGATGCTGAAGAACAGAGAGACAAACCAAAAAGGGCACAAGGCCTTATCTCTATTTAAAAGTTAGTACTGGAACAGGCCCAACACTGAGGAAAACAGCTGAGAACTGCTGGAGAACTTGATTTCTCTTGACTATACTTGGTTTTGTACTTCAGCGTGCCTTAGTGTGGTGTGAGCCCTTTGCTGGAGGAGAATGAGATGCTGGAGTGGAAGGGAGAGATGCTGAAGAATGAGTTGTGTATTGTGGGAAGATGTCAAGTGTTAAAAAAGATAAAGGAGGAGAAAAATAGCAAGTTACCTTCCCCAAGTGTCTGGGATTGTCTTCCTGACCAAGAAGATGAAACCGAATTCAGAACAAACAGGATTTTTTTCACTCCACAGAAAGCTGCTAACAAGTTTTAAGCCTGGTCCTTCCACAAGGTATTTTATATGCTGTGAAATATCACAAACACTTGTCAAATGTTTAACAATCCAGCCCTGCTATGTTTATTCCTTTCAAACAATAACTTGTTGGGGGCCTCTTTCCGAGAAGCAATTGTGCAGAGAATGCAGATGGGAGGAAAAGCAGCTTGTCAGAAAAGACAGAACAACTTTTACAGAAGCTCCCAAAATTTCTGTAGACTCTATTCTTCCCCCAGTACACAGATGTCACTCCCTGGCAGGTGGAATCATCAGCAGAGAGTGCTCTCTAAGCATTGCTTAAATGAGAAAATGCTTCATTTTCCGAGCTCAGTTGTGGCAGCAAACTGCTGGGGAAGTTAATTGGTGAGTGTGGTTACATTTAAGGCATGAAGAGCCTGCAGTCACCTCCCAGCATTCAGTTCTTAACAAAGGGCTGTGCTGAGAAGGGAAAGAGAGCCTACCACAGCTCCCTGTCACAGCCAGTATCTTCGCAAAGAAATATTTCAATGCTTGTTTTTTCTGAGTGGCCAGTTATACTGTACATATGGCAAATGTACAGATTTATTTGGTTCCCAGTTGTCTGATGAAAGAGGCATCAGAACTTCTTTCTCTAGGCAATGAACCACTGGAGAGTCCTTCAGTATCTTAACTCTGAAATTGTCTTTCAGAAATTTATAGGCCATGCCATAGCTCTTCAGAAAAACTCTGCATTGCTTTTGTTTGCCTTGCTTTGTTATACTTGCCTTTTCCTCTGTTGCCTTTTCCTCCACCAGAACTCCCCTTTTCATTCCAATTGCTACAGTCCAGTTTGTACAATGGAAGGTGCAAATGTAATAGACCAAATTTTTAGATGACTTAAACCCCTTTGAACACTTCCCACACATACTTCAGGTATGCTCCCACCAGCATGTCCTTGACCTTGGTGGAGCCATGCAGCAGTCTAATATCTGAGTAACAAAGGCATAGACATTTGCAGAAAGTCGTATTCAAATTAAGAACTCATTACCCAGCTGTTGTGTGTTAACCCCTGTAGGCAGAGAATGAGAAGGATAAAACTGAAAAAGCATGTGAGTTGAGATAAAGATGTTTTAATAAGTAAAAAAGAGAAGACAAACAAAACAAAGAAGTGATACAAAAGCAGTCGCTCACCACCAGCTGGTTGATGCTCAGCCAGTCCCCTCTCCACAGCAGCCCTTGGTGAACTCTCCCCCAGTTTTGCTGCTGAGCATGATGTTGCATGGTCAGCTGTCTGGGTTCAGACTCCTCTCAATATCCTCCATATAATCAGCCTATTTGGTGGAAGGGCAGTATGAGAAACAGAAAAGACCCTGGCACTGTGCAAGCACTGTTCAGCAATAACTAAAAAAGGCTGTGTTTTCAATGCCGTTTTGATCACAAATCCCAAACATAGCACCATACATACCAGACTGCTATGAAGAAAATTAACTATCCCAGCCAAGCACAGTACACCAGTTCATATGGAGACAGTAGCTGGTTACTGCTATGATCCACAATACCCAAAGTGATGTACAACACCCTTGACTCAAGAGGCCTGGTATCATCAAAAGATGTTTAATAAAAAAAATTGTTCTTTCCAATTATATCTGTTACTTTATTATAGAATGTGACTTTTTTCTACAGATCTTAAATCCTCCCTTACATACTTAGGCCAACAGGACATCAGCAACACTGTTCCTTTACTTAGGATTTAGGAATTGACAGACTGGATTAAAGGTCCTGCTTGCATGCAAACTCCACACAGACTTGTCTGGATGTATTTGGAATGAATGAAAGCACTGCAATTTCCTGTCTTATCATGTTTACAGTACTCTCCCATCTCTTTCCTAGCTGTGGGATCTAAAAAGATAAGGAAAGTGGTTACCAGGGCCCTTAGGCATTATCCTTAGCAGGCTGGGATTATGAAGAATTTTGAAACCTCTTCTGGAGCAAGTGCTGGAGGCTTTTGCCCTGTGAGGCTCTGCACCTAGGAGAGCAGAGGCTGGGGCTGCCTGTGCCTGGTTCATCAACTGTAAAGATTTGGTCTGAGTGTGAGGAAGAAAACCATGTTCACAGCCTGGGAGCAAGAAAAGGAGATAGCATAGGCATAGCTCAGGGGAGCCTTTCTAAAACCCTTTCCAGGCATGGGATATACCAACAATTCTCCAACATTGGAAGAATCAGCCTCAAGATAGAGAGGGAAGTTCAGAGAAAAAGAGAAGGGGAGACATTCTGAAGGCATCTAAGCTAGGATAAATAATATGTCCATACTGAGCCACAAAAGGCCCTTCAGTGGAAACGGTGGAGAACAAGTAGGAGTATCCATGGTGCCTCAGTCTGGTGCTGTTACTGGCACAGCACTGCTGGCAGGAACCACCATCACCGGCAGTGGTGGAGGTTTGCTCTGTAATAGGCACCTCCTAGAAGCCATTTGGGAACCCTGAGCTACACCATTGCTGTGAGGGAAAACTGTAATGCTTCATTTCATGACATGCAATTCCAGCCAAGCCTCCCACACGGAAAATCTGCCAGAGAGAGGCACGAGGCTTTGAGGGCTCCATTACCTGATGGTGTATCTGTTGGAGCAAAATTGACTGTATTGCTTGAGAATAGAAAATTCAATATAGAACAATGAGAAGGGGTAAACTGAAGATGAAAGTCCTACAGTACAATTTTGTGTAAGTTTGTAAAGTCAGATGACTCATGGAAAACTTAATAATCACCTCGCTTCAGTTTCAAAACAACGTAAAAATGTTTTCAGTCCCATGTCTGTACTTGCTTCCTTCCCTGCTTCCCCCAACTCTTCTACAGAAATCTGTCTGATGGCAGGGTACAGCCTGGCTGCAAGGTACAGTTTCTCTGTGCCAGAGCTTAGGGCCAGAAGTTCTCAGGCAAACACCAAGCTGAAGTTAACACAACACACCCCACTGAGAATCCCTTCAGACAGATCAGTTTTGTTCTTTTTGTACTAGGCTACAGGTAAGTCTGGAGATGGGATTAACTTTTTTTTTTTTCTAAATCCAATTTTTTTGAGTGCAGACATTCCCTGCATGCCAAAATTCACAGAAAAGCAGTCATGAGTTAGCATGTCCATCACTACATACTTGTACCAGGTCCAGTACAGACAGGGACTTTTCCCCATGGGGTTGTCCAAGTGTTACCATACCACAGAGAAAAATCAAGAAAGGCAAATCATTCAACTGACCAATTTCAGTGGAGTAATTTCTGATTTATACAGGCAATAAAGAACAGCAGGTACTTAATCTCTGTTTTATCTAGAAAAAGACTAGCTCTTAGTTGAACTTCATCAACAAACCCTCCTCAGGAACCCAAGGTCAGTCTCAAACAAATCAGAGGAGAAAGAAGAGCAGAGGAGAGGAAGGTAAATGTTGCAAAGATCCCAGAAGCCCCTGCACCTCCCCACAAGTTCTTTGCAGCCTCATGAGTACACGTCAGAAGACGAATTTTATCTCAGTTACATTTTTCAAGTAATTTTATTTGGAGGCACCAAGAAAATTCAGTGAGGTAATCTCATTTCCTGAATTTGTACATGGTCAAGTGTTTCAAAACAAGTGTTCCTGTGTTAAGGTTCTAGATGACATTTCATCTGAAACCCCATTCATTTCATTCGATAATAATAAAAATAAAAATAATTTGAGAATTAATACTTATTTCTCATATAAAAAGAAATATTTTCAGATATCTTACTTTCTTTAATAATTTGGCTTGGTGCAAAAATCATATACAGGCAAAACTTCGGGTTTGGATTCACCAAAACCAAAATATTCCAATCTCTTTGTGTTGTAATGATCTATTAAAAGGACCACAGTTGAACTCATAGTTCTGCACCACAGAAAGGGTGTTCCCCTGTTTTCTCTGGTATCCACTTTCTCTGTTCATCCCCATCTTCCCTGCTCCTTTCTCCCCCGCAATCAGCTCTAGCACTTCTCTGCCTGCCGAGGAAGCTCATTTGACTCACTGAAATAGATGGGGGGGGGGGGGAACGGCTAAGAAAAACAGTCCCCTCACCTTCCCAAAAGAAAAACAAGAACTTTCTTTTTGCCAGGGATTAAGTCGGCCTCTTTTCTGGGCAGAGGGATGCCAGCAGCGGCTGCAGGGGTGGCTGGCTGGAGCCTAAGGGAAGGAAAGAGCAGGGAGGGAGGCATGGGGAGTGAAGTGCAGAGAGCAAGACTTCCCCCTTTTGGCAGCAGCAAGCTGTTAGCTCAGCTCACAGTCGCAGCTTAAATCCGAACCCTAACTGAACTGAAAAAGCTGTTTTTCACGCAGTTCTGCCTTTCCCTATCACACGAAACTTTCTTTTTATCTTTGCATCTGTAGTAAAGGAAATGAAATTATCTTAAATGATCAGGCAATTTGGTGTTTCACTCATGAAATATAATTTTGTACCCATATCTTAACTTTTATGTTTCTTTGTACCTCTAAAAAGGGATCACTCTGAAGAACAGTAATGGTGGTGGTACACAGTCTGTATTCCTAAGCACAAAATAATGTGAAACTTCAGCTAAGTACATCTTTATAAAATTTTTCTGAAGAGTTCCTGAAAAACATCAAAGGGATTTTCACGTTTTGTTCCTTCTATAAAGACAAATATACATCTATGCCTAGACATTTTATGTACACAGACACTCAGGGGGATGTGAGCAGCGACACACTGGGAAAGAATCTCTCTGTTTCTGCCCTGACCTTTTCAATATTGTGCATGTTAAAGCAGGAAGGAGACTAATTGCTGCAAACCAGAAGCTGTAGTAATTACTCTAATTCAGAAGTTACCAACCTTCAGAGAAGGGAAGCGCAGGAACGGAATCATGTTTAAAGGCAGACCATTTTGCTTTGTTCTTCAACACAGCCCCATTCAAAATACTGTGGAATTTATGAGTCTACTGAAAGTGAGGTCTCATAACGTGCACAGCATGTTGCCAGTTAACTTGAATAAGCTTCTCCTCTGCTTTCTGTCTGATTATTGTAACTGCTTGAAGAAGAGCCCTTCCTTCTAAAACATGTGTATTATGAAGGAATATAAAATCAAGCCATAAGATGTCCAGGTCGGTTTATGCAGTATACCTAAATATCAGTCTTCAAAACATTATCTGGTGCCCCTTGAAGTAAGTTTGAGTGATGATTTTCTGCGGCCCTCTGGATTCAGGCCTGCGACGGCATGCCTCTTTGTAAGCCTTCCAGTGCTTCCTGGTTCAGTTCAAGAGAGAAATGCTAGCTTGCTTGTGGGACTGCAGTGCTTTGATGTCTGCTTCCAGATGGAACCAGAAGTGCTGAGGCACGTAGAGAAAACAAAACCAAACTTGTACAATCTGCAGGAAAGATGCCTAAGAATAATAGAAGCATATTCCTATATGCTGGCCACCTTTTTTGTGACAGTATCATAACTTTAAACAAAAAACCTATGAAGTATGGCAGAGAAAATAAGGATCCCGGCTATCTTTTTTTTTTTTTTTTAATCTTTCTGACATTTAGCTTTCCCAAAGACATACACAAGGCTTATTCTGATCTCATTGGTACAGGGTTTGACTCTAAAGTTCAAACCACAAACAATGAAGCTATTCCTCCTATGATTCATCTGACCTTACAGAAGAAAAAGAGTACCCTGTGCCTATAGCAGCAACACTTATTGTACTTAATTATGAACTGACATACAGTAGTGGCATTGCCAATATATTTTATATGCAGACTAGCTCTGTATCACTAGCATATTGAAAGAAGCCAGTTATAAAAGTTATTTTAAAAATCATTTATACAATCTTGTATGTATTAATCTTTATTTCAGCTACAGTGTTTGAAAGCTGTAAAGCTTTGTATACCCTTTTCAATTGATGTCTCAATATTAATTTCAATTACAATACCTTGCATTAATCTGCATTTATAAGTATGCAAAACTCTAGCTTGAGAAATTTATTTGTTCTCAATATGCTTTCACTACAGTCTACCCGTAAGTACTGGAATGATTCTTCTTGTAATTAGAGCTATTCAAACCCTTCATAACATGGTGGCACTAACATTTGAGCCTCTTATGCAAATACTCTGACATTTTAACTGAAACAGCCAGAAGAGCCAAAAAAAAAAGGGGGGGGGGGGGGGGGAGAGGGAAATTGCTTGGTGCTTGGCAGTTATGAAATGTGGGTTTTTTTCTCTCCTTTAAGTCAGAGGACAGAGCCTTGGGGCTACAGACCTAAGCTGCTGGCTTGGGATTTATGAGTGGCATGGCAGTCCACTGCTGTTGCTTCCCACCACATTCTGGGCACAGAGCTGTAGCCAGGCCAGTCACTTCCTGTAGGGGGATACACTTTGCATATTTAGAGAAGATCTCAATTTTCCCCTCTTCTAGCTGCTGGAGCTGCAAGTCGAGCATCCCACTACAGGAGGTCTCCAGCCAGCTATTCTGATTCCCAGGAGATTCCCAGGTTTCCCTCACAGCCAATTTACCACTACTCTCCCCAGAGTATGTTACCAAGGGCTAAAGAGACCCTTTCCTTGCTACAGCCCTGATGGAGAAATAGGATTTTGCTCAAGAGAGTCTGACTAAGATCAGCCCTTCTGTTTACCATAACACCAGCACACAGCCAAAGGACAAGAGGAAGGTTGAGCCTGCCCTTCCTCCCCAGGACACCTGGAACTCTGCCCTGGTTTTAAGACAGCTGAAGAAGGGCAGAGTGCACTAATGTGATACCAAGCTTTGTGTCCTTTGACTGCATTAGCACGGTGGTGTACCTGGATAATAAACTACACTGGTGGTCACCATGCCATTCTCTGCATGCCTCCAACTCGACATATCTTACTATATGTATGGATAGAGGGGGGGTCTCTGAAGATGTGGATGTCAACTGTGATGTGCCTGGGCTTTGGGGTTGGTGGACTTTTTCATTCTTTTATTTTGTTTGTTTTTTTTTTTTTATTACAAGCTCTTATTCTTCCAATAAATTCCAGTTTTTACCTTAACTATGGGCTATTTAAGCAACATTTTCCTAAAGATACTTCAGATTTGAATAGCTGATGATGGCAAAAGGACCTGATGTGATGTGCACTAAGTCCTTTGACAACTCATTCTCTAACAGCCAGAATCTGAAGGAAATCCACAGATCCACTAGGCTATTAAGAAGCTAAAGAAGCAAACATGTTAGGATCTGGAAGCAGGATACTTTAAAATATTATCCAAGTTTCAGGCCCAGGTCTTTCTTATTTAGCGTACTATGTGCTATTAAGCCTCATAAGCCAGACTTACTAAATCTTGACAGAGAGTCACTCATCTTTGAATTAATTTTAAAGCAATTTAGGAGTATAACTCTTCTTTATCACTTGCCTACATATGCAAATAGACCAGCAGAATTATAGCAGTATAATAAACCACTACAGCTATGTCAATGTAACTACCTATAGGTCTTACAGTAGAATGAAGTGACCTTATTTGGTGTATAATTAGTTATTTTCCAAACAAAAATAATTCAGTTTCTATCATGAAATCTATATATTAACAAATCTCTAACAATTTCCCCTCTTTGAGATGAAGGGTTACATAGTGTGACTCTTGAAGTCATATTTATTCAAATGGTCAAAATATGTCAGGTTCACATAAGTAATAGTTCCTTCATTTGGAATAACAGGCATAATTACTTTGGGGCTTTTTATTTAGCTTCCTAAATAAAGATAGGGAGGGAAAAAAAAAAGAAACCCTAATATAAATTCTTTTACAAAATTAAGGATCATACCTGTTTTCCCCAAGCAATTAAAATCTGTCTTTTTTTTACTTTTGTTTGCTACATTTCACAGTGACTGTAATGACAGAAGAGTAATGATTATATTATTAAGTGAAAGTCATTTACTATCACTTTAAGCTATATGTCCATAACTGTTTAATTACTATGCCTTATAACTGATCTATCACAGAGATGCAAAATTACAAATACTACACATGGCAGTGACAGAAGTTAATCAAAGGGGCCTACAAGGTATCTGGAGGCATGTAGTGACAGGGGAATGTCTTTAAACTGAAAGAGGGGAGACTTAGATTAGATGTTAAATAATAGGAAAAAATTCTTTACTGTGAGGGTGCTGAGGCACTGGAACAGGTTGCCTGGGAAGCTGTGGCTGCCCCATCCCTGGCAGTGTTCAAGGCCAGGTTGGACAGAGCTTCAAGCAACCTGGTCTGGTAGTAGGTGTCCCTGCTCATGGCAGGGGGGTTGGAATGAGATCATCTTGAAGGCATCTTCTAACCCAAATCATTCCATGATTCTGTGATATTCCAGAGGGATGTATTTATGATTAAACTGAGAAGAACGTTATAAAAGCCACAAACAGTTGCCAGCTTTCCCAGCACATCACTGTTACACCACTCGGTACACTTAATCTTTCCTCTGTTTCTTGCAAGCAAAATTCACCCTCAGTGGAGGAAAAGTACATAGCCAAGGCATGATTTAAATCGAAATTAGACCCTACACCACATAACTGTAGAATTTCAGATCTATTTCTCTGATGTCTATGTTCTAGTTTCAGCTGATAAATGAAGGATCCTGGGGAAGATTTTGCTTTTGCCCTGACCTGATTTGGCATGGTAGGTTAATTTCAGTGGAGCTACTTGTTCTGTGAGCAGTCAGTTGCTTCCCATATTCAATTTACCTTAATTAAAGCTAGCTGTAGATGGATACACAATATATGGGAACTATACACATGGGCATGGTTAACAAAATGTTATAAATCAACCACTGAAAAGACAAGAAAAACCAGAATGAATGTTAAGCAATGCTAAAACATGCATGTACACATCATAAATCAGAAAAACATTAAAATCATCATTAATGTCCTTTAACTAATACCTTACTAGAGCAAAGTATTGATAGTATTATCTGAGATTTATATAATATACAAGAAGTCTAAAGAAATTTAAAATGAAAATAAAGTTCAGACCATCCTTTCATTATCCTTTCTTTCTTCCTTCCTTCTCTTTCTTTCTTTGTCTGTGTCTTTCTGTCTTTCTGTCTCTTTCTATCTTTCTTTCTTCTAAGTAGATACAACAGACCATATTGCTAAAATTGAAATTAAAAAATCTGACCACAATTATCTTAAATGTGTTATTTATTAATATTTGAGGCTCTCTATAGATATTGTCTCTGGAAATGCTCTTCCCAGATCTGGAAGGAAGCTCTGCATTCCAGCTCCCTTCAGCCTTTCTTGGGAGGCATGAGCTTTTACTTGTTCTAGCAAGCTGCATGGTGTTTATCCATTCCAGTTATTCCAGCTAGTTTGTGCAACCCTTTATGAGCTGCAAAGACTGTGAGAAAGAATACAAAGCAGCACCCATATGCAAGGCAAAGGAGTAAGCTGATAATGGTTTTGTCTGCTTATGCACAGACTTATCTAGGAGTGCTTTATTCCTCCACATGGGCATCTGCCAGAACTCAGCCCTGATTTGGGGGTTTTCAGCACACAGAATGAGACTAGTCCAAAGGACTATGTAGGAATAATTGCACTGCTGTATCTTTCATGTGTGTGGAAGCAAAAAGGCCAAGATGAAGCCAACTTCTGATTCATCTGACTGCCAGGATCTCTTAGAGCCTCACCCTTTTGCTCTCACAGTTCTGGGTAATGATTCATTAAAGTTAATGCTATTAATGCTTATAAATACATTTTGGGAATGCTGACAACTTTCCTCTGGAATGGTGGTTTGTGAACAATCTCCTTCCCATTCCCTACACCAGTAATGATGCAATCAGGGTAGGACCAGGTGGTGTCACATGCTGGAAACTAAATGTGCATTGCAAATTGCAATATCGACAGATGGGTGAGGAACCTTTCTGCCCCAACTTGTGGACCCTCAGGAACTTCCTGCTTTTGCTTTATGAAAATCAGCTAGCACTGAGAACTTTTTCTTCTTTAGGTCAGATTTTAGTGAGCTCATGTGAAAACCAAATGAACAAGGATCATAAAAATCTAGGTTTTTTCCTTCACGCAAAAGCCTGTCATTAGCTAGCTTTTTTTTTTTTTCCCTTGAGAGTGAAGCTCCAGGTATTAGAAGTAGTAAGTAAAAAAAAAAAAAATCCCACTGTGGTATTTTCAGTGCTATCGATTGCCAAGAATACGTGCAGGGATGTCTTCAAATTTAACAACAGTTCCCAAAGATATTGATTCAATACCAAAAACTATTTAAGTTACTAATTTCCAATTATTTCAGCAGTTAGGTACTTAAGAACCTTTAAGGGTGGAAAGTCTGTAGCATCAAATGAGGAAGCTCTTTCAGCCATGCTCATAGGTTCACTCCCCTTCCCAACAGTGCTCTTGGCCTGTTTCCCTTCCTGGTACAAGGAAGGCAAATGCTCCCTAATTCCTTCTCCAAGGAGACAGTGACACTCCATGCAATACTGCAGCAACCAGCCTATTCAGCATACACAAAGAGGAAAGGCCTTTGGGTAATTCCCTGTGAATGGGTAGAAATGAGACTGAAAGCCTCTAAAACTTTTTAGTTTTCCATCCCTACATCACTCAGGCCCACAGGTTTCTTAATATATATTCACTGTTCACATACCCACTGTTATTATTTTTTCATTAAATAGTTATTGGATAACTTTCACTTTACCAAGAAAATTGAAGCCCGCTTCTTTTCATATTATAACTACAGGTATAAGGGTTTTTTCCAACATTGAAACATTCAGGAAAGCCCAAGTTATGCTAACAATGGAGCAACTTTCCAGTACCTTATGGAAGAGAAAATGTTATGTCTTTGCAGAAATAAAGACAAAATAGCAGAGCAGCTATTTCATACATAGAGGCATTTGTGAACTAGGTGAGGGCCATGGAATGAGGATGACACAAAACATTTGGTGAGACAGCATCTTCAAAGTGAATATTTGGAATCATAAATAGGAACTCACATTACGATATTTCAGAGCAAGCTGATTGTCTTATTTTTTGAAAGATACCTAAGCATACCTGCTTTTAAAAAGGTGCATGTTTATCAGTTTAGAAACTGTGTATGTATGGGCTATCCAGTCCTTTCAGCATCTAAAACTGCTGGTCATTTTTACACCTAAAATAAAATATATGGTTTTCAGAGGTAGAAGTACAATTCAGTTAATGAAATTAATTAATTCAAAATTCATTAAATCCCATTGATACAAAATTGAATAAATAAAAGTGGGCATAGTTTTTTTTTTTTAAGCCAAAGCAGCTATGTTTGAAAATGCTGATATAAAGTACACAGGTTATTACAATATGGAAAAAAATAAGAAAGAAAAAACATTAATTTGGTCCTGTACATAAACTACCTACAAACTTCAGATATTAGTTTTGTTACCTAATTACAAATGATAGGATTTTCAGGCCTGCTTTTCAAAGCATGGCTATGGAGAGGGGCATCTATTTGTCTCTAAAATGCACATAGTTAGCAACTGAGGGCTTTTTATTTTTTATTTAAAATCAAGAGAAATTCAGTATCTAATGTTCTTTGTGTTCATAACTGCATAGAAAATCTCATTAAATATTAGTTATTTGGTCATTGTTGTTTATTTCCTTGGAGACAGCATCAGACCTTAAGGTACAATTGAAATAAATGAAAAAACCTTCATCAGCTTCCAGGAAAAACAGTTTAAGTAAGTCTACAGTGAGGTAATGGGGTTTTTTATTAGGAAAAAAAAAGGAAAGAAAGAAAAATATCCCTAGGAGCTTTGGGGACTTCTATCTTTCTACTCCTCCTTTAACAGATGACGCAGTTAATTCAAGTACATATTAGTTTTGAAGAAGAGTGATAACTGAGTAATTGCTAAAAGGGCACAATAAATGACATGTATGGAGACCTCCATCTGAAAGAAGGATTCTGTTGCAAGAGTTACTGCTGGAATTGTTGTGGGTTTGTGGCTGGGGGGAGTGTATTCTGTTGATGTATTCTTGTCCCTCACAGAGCAGGAAGAAGTTCAGTGATGAAATTTTCTGATGAAATCTGCTGAGGGCACTAATTTTGGAAACACGAGGGAAGCAAACAGGAAGAACTTGTGGACGTGACATAGCAAGAGAATGAAGTTTGACAGAGTGAGTTGTGGGAGCCAGCACCATGAGCTTATTCTGTAATTAAGGAGCTCATCAACTGGACACAAGCACTGAGATTAAGAGATCTGGGTCTACAGGCTGATAGCAGGATGACAATGATCTTGCAGAGTGATGTGTCCATGAAAAAATAGATATGATATCTAGATGTAGAAGGGTGTTACCTTGCACACTTCCCTTGTAAAGTAATAGTGTGGTGTGCAATGCAGTCTTCAGTTCTGTGTTCAAGAACAAGCTTGAACTAGAATCAGCATAGTGAAGAGATAATGAAAGCCTGATGAAAATAAAAAAGGTCATCAAAAGAGTTTTGCTTTGTTAGGCCAAGCAAATCTATGGCCTGAACAGAATATGATGTTTCTTAAAAGACACCACTGAGAGGAAAACAAGCCATGAATAAATTTAGGATGGAGAATAAAAGATTTCTTACACTTGCAGGACTAGGTTTTTGGAGTAACTTGTTTTGAGATTAGCTGTTATAAATTTGTGCAAGGATTGCATGACAAAGCCACAAGTAGCAACAAGGGATGGGGCTCATTGACACAGAATGTTCTTGTTCTGGGAGCCCATGTTGCTCAGTTTTAAAAAACATGATTACAGCAACTGCTGGTGGTTAAAAACAACAAAACCAAAGAAAACAAAACCCCTCAAACCCTCTGCAAATAAGGGTAAAACTCACTGAGCAGCCTACAGCTGTCCTCGAGAAATGCCCATTCTTATTGTTTGAAATGGAAACATTTCCTTCAGATTGTACATAAGAATTTGTATTAATAATAATTTGATAATAATTTAAAAAATGGTATATATAGATTAGCATAATTTTCGAAAATTATTTATGTTTCAACAAAGCACCACCTATTAGAATAAAAAAAGTAGCAAGGAGTCTGGAACAATGCAAACTCAGCTACAGCCAGCTATGATTAATTAATAGAGTTCATTTGGAGAGTTCTGTAACTTACTCTGCCTTGCATGCTAAACTTGCTAACATAAATTTGATGGCAAATATGCTATTAATTTTTTATTTTATTGAAAAGGAAGATTTTAGCAGTGCGTAGGTGAGGTGAAGATATGCTTTGAGCCATTAGACATAACTTGGCACAAAGTGAAGGTATTTACAGAGCATTAAAGGAGATAAAAATATCTTTCCTAGTAAAGAGAGCATTGTGCATGAGAATTTAAATGAGCTGCAGATAGATACAGATAAGTGATAAAAAGTAGATGCCTGGCCTATCATTAGGGAACATATCAGTCACTTTAAAATACACTCTGCTTAAACTAATCACCATGTTACTGCCATATCAAATGAGGTGTGCAGGTGTAAAACTGGAATAGCACAGGCCATTCTTCCTGTTAATGAGTTTATAGCATGTTGCAGTTCAGAGTTTCAGGTGAGCAGGGAACACAGGCATTGAACAACATCCAGAGAGCAAGACAGGACTTGTGGTTCAAAGCCGTGTTCTCCAAGATTTATCTCCTTCAAGTACCCTCCATCTAGAAGGAAAAAGAAAAGACCTGCACTTTCTATTCCCAGGAATTACTTCTGTCAACAGCTTTAGAAAGCAAGTTACAGTGAAAATGGCTCTTTTACATGGCCATTACACTCGCAAGGTTTGAAACGCCATCCCCAGCTTTCTCAGTGATCAGAGAGGTAAACGCTGATGAGCTAGTGTGTGGCCTCATAACAGCAGCCTTTCCTGTCAGGAATGCACACTGGAATGCTTGTGTCAGGTCAGGAAAGTGAAAACTCTGGATCAGGCAGTAAGTGTTCCCTGGGCAGGAGGTGTCCAAAGGGTGATAGCGGTGGCCACGCAGCGCTGTCATGAGGCACAGGGCAGGCACTGGTGCCATGCAGAAGCAAGCGGCTTGGCCCTCTCTCCTTCAATAAAATACCTTCTTTTCTGCCCATAAGAGTGCCTGGACAGATATCACTAAAAAGAGCTGGAGGGGTGGGTGTAAACAGCAAGCTATCACATTTATTGCTGGCCAGAGCTACAGACATGGGCTTGCCAGGCAAACATAGGACAGTACCAACTCCCCTTCCTTCTCAGTTCATCCTCAGCTAGGTGACCTACCTTCAAACAGGGTAATTCCCACCTGGCATTAGCCCCCTTACAGTTGTCCCATGTTGATCGGTGCTTAGGCCGGCTCTGGAAGCACCTGGGCAAGAGTGGTGTCTCCAGGGGAAGACTGATGCTGGAGCCACTTACAGAAAATGAGAGGAACCATCATCTGTATTCATTCCCTTCTTTCTTGGGCTAACCTCAAGTTAAGTGAATACCAACCTGAAAATGTGTTAATCTTTTATAATTGTTACTCTCAAGATATTTAGATTATTGATTATTTAAAAAAAAACAGTAAAAAAAAGGTCGGTACATCCATTACTGCAGCAGAGATTACACAAAAATGTTGCAGGCACCACACTCCCATTTTAGCACACACATCCATGTTCAGGTGACTGCTCTTTGAAATTCATGCACATGAAAACAAGTGTTCAAGAACAGCAGCACTCCTAGATTTCAATAGTATTGCTATACTGTAGATAACAGATATAAAGTTCTGATTCACAGTAAATAGATGATACCAATGCATGATTTAGAATGCAAATTTACACTTTTTGGTTTATGTTTGAATTCTGACATTTGAATGTCCTGCACATTTATAGAGTCAAAAAGCCACAAGGCTGTGCATTCTGTAAATGTTTTTGTTCTAACTTAGTTGTTTGAAATCTTTGCTTGCCCTGTGTCCTCGCCCTTAGACAGAGTTTATACAACCAGGAGGAGACCTCAAGCATATGATTTTCTTATAAGGAAACAGGAACTAAGTAATAACAATGTTTGGGGTTTCAGAGCGTGAGGTTCAAAGTTATTTTATTTTAGATATCTTAGTCATCAACTTCCCATAGTTTCCTGCAGGACATGAGCTGAAAAGAGAAGCCTGGAGATGCTTTTAAAAAACATAATAACACTGGGGGAGGAGGAGGACAGTCCTCTTTTAAAAATCCTTAAAATATTTCTTTATACCCACAAGCCTATGCTTCTATCTCCCTTTTCCACTCTGCAAAGAGCAGTATGTTTCCAAATGGTCATCAAAGAGCTTTCAAGGAAAATATTTTTCTGACTGTGACTCTTCTGTGGTCTACAATTCCTATGGATAAGCATTTTCCCTTGAGTTTCTCTGTGTAAGCAAATAAAAGAAAAATTGAAGACAGGAACTATATTTTTATGTGCAAACAATAACAATGATCACTTTTGGTTCTATTTTCATTAGTTAGCTGTAACCTAGACTTGTTTTCAAACTTGCTTTCATTGCATCTCTGAGCATTTCCAAGTTCTGCATATCTCAAGATTAATGTCTTACCTATACCAGTGCATTTGCACTAACTCAAACTGAAAATGAACTTTTTCCCTTATGGCTTCATTCCCCTTATAACTTTTCCAAAGTATATGAAACAAATGTTCCCCAGAAATCAATACTTTGCCATTTGCTAGAGTATAGCATCTAGACTGAAACTGTAATCCTGTCTTCATTTTTGTGGTTAGTGATTTCAGCAGAAGATGTAGATTGAGTTTCAGCTCACTCTTCTGGAAAGACACATAGTTTATGCTACAATATGTATTACAAATGTGACAGGATTGCTGCATCTCTGCATAGGCCATACATTTGTTGCTGTGTATTGATCCAATGACATTATATAGAAAATAAATAATGCCTAGGGACTCCTGTTTCAATGTCACAGCACTGCATGCTTCCAACTCTGAACTGGTTGAACAAAGAAAACATCTGCATGCTTGAACCCTGGCATCTGAAGACTTACTCTTTCATTGTTCTGCTCTGAAGAGCCACCACGTTTTGATGTGTTTTCATACCAAGTTGGATTTCTTAGGTCATTACATTCAGAAATAACTTTTTTTTCCCCGCCTCTCCTGATTGAAAAAAATCCCATGCTTTGATCCCTGATTTCTATCTGTAGTGTTTTGAGGCAAGCACCATGAATTCAGGCAAAATTACCCAACTAGAAACAATGCACAATGGGCCAACTATCTGTGAATCCTACATCACTGAGGATATGAGTACTCAGATTTTT